>NC_133157.1:34562500-35985000 GCF_040802235.1 Manis javanica | reverse complement strand
CCCAGTCAATCACCCAAACAATGACAAAAATAAAATATTATAATTGCATCTTAAGCTATTTACTCTGGGGGTGGTTTATTAATCAACAATACTTGTTAAAACAATTGATATCTTTGCTAGGTCCCCATTTTCTAGACTACTTTGCATCTAAGGATGGACATGTGGACCCAGTTCTGATTAAGATAAATGAGGAAATTTGCTGGGGGGCTTTTGGGAAAGAGTTTGTTTTCTGATAAAAGAGACAGGATATGATCACTTCCTTATAGCTTTACAACCTATGACACTATTGCTTCCTGCCTTTGAATAAGAAGTGTGGAGATAATGCTTACATCTAGGGCAGCCATCATGTGACCCTGAGGTGACAGGTCAGAGGATAAAACATCAGCGTCTGAGGAAGATGGAGAAGAATAAACAGTGCTTAGATGTTTGATGGCATCACTAAACCCCTAAAGGAACCCTGGAACCTTGTGAATGTGGCTACATTTTCTGACTCAGAGCACTTATATTTCTTCTAAGTACTTTTCATTTTCATGTACCATAATTCTGGGTTATAGCTGTTTTCTAATTTCATCTAAGATGTAGTTTTCAATTCTTGTTTTTCTTGTTTTCAGGTAATTTTCTAGAAGAAACATATATTCATTAACCAATCAACCTTATAATAAGAAAATGAAAATTAAACCAACAATAAGATAACATTTTCATCTCTTTAGACTGACAAAAAAATGATTATGAAATGTATTAGGAAAGATGTGCAAAAGAGGCCTTCTACATGCTGCTGGTTGGAACATAAATAATAACAAACTTTTGGGGTGCAATTTAGGGGTGCTTATGGAAATGTAAAATGCACATAGCCTTTGACTTAGCATTTCCCCTCCCAGGAATTTATCTAATAAAATCACAAAGACTAATGTACAAGGTTTTTCACCACATAATTATAATAGTGAAAGAGAAGAAGTAACTTAAACATGAAACAAATAAATTATGATGCATCTCTAATGGAATATTATGCAGCCATTAAAAATGATGAGGTAGATACATATGCTTTTGTATATAAATGAAACAAGTGTATATAATATCTTCTAATTTTTGTAGAAAAAAGTATGGGGAACACACACATACATTAATTATAATATTTATAAGTAGTATGTTTACATTGTAAACATTATATAAATAAATAAAAATATGATGGAATTGTTAAGGGCCATCTTGGAGGCTGGCTACCAGACAGGTAGATGAATTATTTATTCTCCCACCTCTAAGAGATTGTTACAAGGTAGTTTTTTTTTTTGATTTTTATACTTGATTTATATATGAATCCCACATTTCTCCCTTATTATTATTATTATTATTATTATTTTTTAATAAAATGCTGAAGTGGTAGGTAGATGCAAGATAAAGGTAGAAAACATAATTTAGTGCTTGTTACAAGGTGGTTTTACTGTATTCCCTGTCCAGAGTTGTCCTGCATGGCTAAGTGATAGTTGGACTGGCTCTGTAACACACCACCTTATTTGTTTTACATCCTTTCCTGCTTCACTTCCCTTAAAACTTCACCCTCCCTATAAAGAATTAGTGCTTGTGCTTTGACTGGGCTCTGATTTTAAAGAACTGGAGCTAAGACAAATAGTATAGCTTAAATATCTTGATAAAAATGTTAAATGGGGGTAAGGAATTTTAATACAAAATTTTAAATAAATTTAAATAAAAAATTTAAATGGCTGGAAGGGAGAAAGGAACAGAAAGTGCTTTAAGGTATGCAAAGGATCAGTGTGCTTCATGTATGTACTCTCTTTCTGAGAAAACTCTGGAAAGTACTGAGAAAAGAGAAGTCATGGTATAAAATAACTGTCAATGAGCACTGAATTCATTTAACTAGATTTCCTTTTCCATTTAATTTTTTTCTCTTCAAAACCACTATTGAACTATCCAAGGAAATATAAAAATAGGAGAAAATCTATTTCAATATTGGAATGTCATCTATATTTTGTGAAATTTCAGCAAGATACAGTGCAAATGTGTCTGGACTGAAGGACATGCTAACCAGCTTTTAATTTCATGAACATAAAAGAAAATTTCGCCTGGAAAATAAATAGATGAGAGTCCCCCAAAGAACTCCCCCACAAATCCAAGATCAGAATAATACACCTGGGAGTGAGAGTAGTGGGCTGTGGGATGGTGGTGGGCTGTGTGTGGGGCTGGGGGAGAACAAAATGACCTTGGACCTGCCCCATGGCCTAGTCTTAAAGCAGCCATCTTCTTGTCCATTAGCATTTCCAGAGTAGAAACCTCTAGGCAAACCAGGAACATTGCTGCAGGCCCCCTGCAACAAAGAGCTGTGTTTTAGCTGATTTCTGGTTGTCATGACCATCATGGGAAAAAACAACCACTAACTACATCAGTGAATATGGTGGAACCACTCTTTTTTTATACAAAGTGAAAAATTATACACTTTATTTATATTGTATTGAAATAAATTTTCACTGAGTACTTGCATTTAAAAAACAGTCACACTTTAACAAGACAATTACCCTTAATAAAGTCATGCTTCATGAAAATCCAGTATAATTTGGGTAACAAGCTGCCTGTTTTTGTAAATAAAGTTTTATTTTAACACAGTCATGCCTGTTTCTTGATGTATTGTTAATGCCTGCTGTCTCACTACAAAGGCAGAGTTGGGTAGTTGCAACAGAGGCCCACCAGTCTAAATAGTTACTATCTGAAAATGTGGCTAGCAACAGCCCTGTAGTTAATTACAGGCAGATTGTAAGAAAGTTCCAGTAATGACATATTTGCACATGGTCTTCTATTGCACATTTTCCCTAAGCCCTTGTGCAGGAGTATACCTTATGCTCAAAGACCTTATATCTCTAGATATAAATGCTGTATAAAAGTTTTCCCTTTATCAAAAATTACAAATATTTTATAAATGTTTTAATCCTATCCTATCTGATACATGGCATTGCAATTCTACAAAGTAGTGAACTCTATAAATCACCGTTAGGTTAGCACCAGTTTTTATATTGAAAAAGGGAAACAATTTAATAAAGTATGGGAAAAGTTGAATTTTGAACACAGAAAGGGGTAAAACCCCTCTAGAGTGTCCATTTAGGAGGATTATTTGCAACCATACTAAACCCTGAAGTTCACATTGGCTTCTGTTTTCACCTCTCCAGATAACTAAAGAAAGAAGTATTTTAGGCTGTTTAGTCATTTCTATTCATCTGCACCTAACCCTTGGAAATATAAGGGCCATGAATTGTTTTAACTACCTTGGATTTTGGGAAGGACCCATGACATTTTCCATCATTCTTATGTCAGGAAACACCCTTCAAATATCCTAGGAGTGTCTCTTATATTTACAGCTCTTAACTTTTGGCAAAGAGTATGTATTACTGTAAGGGTCCTATAAAGGTGTCTAATAAACAGTTGCTCTTTCTCCTTAGGGAGATGGCTGGTCCCCTCCTCACTCTTTCCCTGTTTCTCCCAAGTGATCTTAATTCTAAGCTAGCAAAAATGCCCAAGATTAGGGGCTGGAGAAAAGGATGGGCTGTAGGGCAGTCAGTGGAAAGCAAAGTAGAATCAGATACATGATTCTGGGAATTACATCAATGAGTTTACTGTAGAAAAAGAGGCTTTGGATTTTGAAGAACCAATGAACTCCCATATGTAAGAGTAGGAAAAGTTTAATGATTAATCATGGAATTATAAGTTTAATTTATATTTGGAGAAAAACTAACAAAATGAGCTTGCTTATGACAAACCACATATTGGGTTGCAACATGGATCTGTGCTGTGTATGAGGAGGTGCTCAGTTACTGCTTTCTGATGAGAAGAATCACTACTTTTCTCCAAAGCAGTGGTTTTCAATCTTGATGATTTGTTATTAAATCATATCATGTCAAAATCTGTGAATGTTTTACCCAATGAAAAACAAAGATAATTTAAATTTATCTCTATAATATGCCACTTTTACTCACTTCTCTTCAGATATGCTTGGGTGTATGGGAGAGAAAGGGTAGAATTACAGCACATATGCTGAAAATAGGTTGAGAGCCACTTCCCTAAAGAACAGGTCTTGCCAAAATCAGGTAATGTGGTAAAGAACATTCCTAGTTGATGTAGGAGTGAATATCACCTATCATGATTTGGCAAAGTTTCTTTTTTCTTAATCCAGGCCCGTAACATACTCATTAATCACTTGCTCCACCAGCCAGGCAGGTGTGGAACAAGAAGACCAAAGTTAGTTACGACTTGACAGGAATACTTTGGCGCAAAAAGGACAGACTATCTCCTAACTAGCAGGCTTGGGCAGAAGCTAGTAACATTGCTGGGATGGATGCTGAAAGGGCAGGCGGCTGTACTGAACACACCGAACTAGAGCAAGGATTAGAGCAAAGAGCAGACAACTGACAAACTAATTTCCATGACTCAGCAGAGGAAAGGGCAGGAAGAAGCTGAAATAGGCCGAATATCAGGTCTCTATGGCTAAGGTATCATCAATTCTGATCAGACCTCCTATTGCTGTTCTTCTATACTTGGCTTTTTGGTTCTACAGCTCCCCTGGCCAAACAAGGGAAGCCATAATTAAGAGGACCTTGATGTTCTCAGAGTGGGCTACTATATCTTGCATCCATCACCTGGTTTCACTTTGCATAGGCTAGTTGATTCACTGGAGTGTCAGAAATAGCTGTGTGTCTTCTTTTGGGAGAATGAAAAAAAGAAAGGAATTTAATAGTGTTTGGAAAAATTGATATTTACAATAAGAAGTAACTAGGTAAAATACTGATGAAATAAGGTTAAGTGAAAAAAACAGCATGTGAAATTATTTGAGCGTAATGAGTATACCTGTGCAAAAATGTACCCATGAGAAAAAAGATCAGAAAGAAATATGCAGACTTTTGGCAGGTTAGGGAGTTAAAGTTCTGAGTATATTTTTTCCATTTTTCTGAATATGTTGCTGTGCTTCTATAGTTTAAAAAAGCATTTCAGAGTAAATAGTTAAGGAGCTGCCAATCCAATAATAGACTAAGTTTCTTCAGACCAGCTCTCCTGCTAAGAACACTTTAAAAGACTGACACAATTTTAAAAAATATCTGTTTAAGGCATGATCCAGGAAAGAAAGAATAGACAAACTGAACTTCAATAAAAGTAAAAACTTCTGTTCTGCAAAAGACACTGTCAAGTGGATGACAAGACAAGCCATAGACTGGGAGAAAATATTTGCAAGAGACACATCTGACAAAGGGATGTTAACTAGTACATGCAAAAAACCCTTAATCAACAATAAACACACACAACCCCATGAAAAAATTGGCCAAAGACCTTAACAGACCCCTCACTAAAGAAGATATATAGATGGCAAATAAGCATATGAAGATGCCCCACAGCATATGTTATCAGGGAAGAACAAATTAAATAGATTTAATGATAGATAATAGGTAATATTACACATATATTAGAATGTGTATCAAATCAAGAACACTGGCAATGCCAAATGTGAGGATGTGGGGTAGCATGAACATTCATACACTGCTGGTGGGAATGCAAAATGGTACAGCCACTTTGGAAGATGTTTGGTGGTTTCTTACAATTTGAAACATACCCTTACTATATGACCCAGCAATCATACTCCTTGGTATTTATCCAAAAGAGTTGAAAACTTATGCTCACACAGAAATGTGCACACATATGTATAGCATTATTAATAATTGCCAAAACTTGGGATAACCAAGATGTTCTTCAATAGGTGAATGGATAAACTTTGGTATGTCCAGACAACAGAATATTATTCAGCACTAAGAAGAAATGAGCTATCAAGCCATAAACTAATATAGAGGAATCTTAAATGCATATTACTCAGTGAAATAAACCTATTTGAAAACTCTATACCATTTGATTCTCACTATATGACATTCTGAAAAATGCAAAACTTTAGAGCTTGTAAAAGATCAATGGTTGCCAGGGATTAAGGAGGAGGGAAGGATGAATAAGTGAAGCATAGAGGATATTTAGGCAGTGAAACTACTCTGTATGATAATATAATAGTGGATATATATCATTATCCATTTGTCCAAACCCATGGAATGTATACCGCCTCTGGTAAACTATGGCCTCTGGGTGACTATGATGTGTCAGTATAGGTTCATCAATTGTAATAAATGTACCACTCTGGTGCAGGATATTGATAGTAGGGTGAGCTGTGTGTGTGTGCCAGGAAAGGGAGGGTGGCAGGCAGGGAAGGGGAGAACAGAAAGTATATGGAAAATCTCTGTCCTTTTCTCTCAATTTTACTGTGAACCTCAAACTGCTATAAAAAAGTAAAGTCTGTTTTAAAAATCTGTTTGAAGGAAGTACCAAAGCAGTGAGGAATTATGGAGCCAAGAGTCATATGAAGGGAAGTTTACAGAGGTGAGCCTTATATTTGGGGCTATCTTTCCCCATATGGCTATTGTCAATAACAGGAGCTAAGAGGTTGCAAAGCTGAGCAGAAAATTTGACAGATTCACAGGATAGAGGGAACAAGAACTGAAATTCAGGGTCTGGTCAGGAGGAGGGGCTCTGGTAAACATAACAGACTTTGGTTGGGCCTGTAAAGGGCCCATAATGGTAAGTGTGGCTTGGAAATACATAAGCCCTCACAGAGATTGAATCCACTTTGAATCCTCTCATTCTGTGATTGAACTATGGTGATCTGGGATTGCTGATGCCTTTAGTTTACTTTCAGCCATAAAATACCAAGGCCTGATAAGGATACTATGAGAAAGGAAAATTACAGGCTGATCTCACTTAACATAGAGCTTACAAGCCTGAACAAAATATTACCAAACCAAATCCAGTAGTATATAAAAACTATAATACACTATGACCAAATTGAGTTTATTTCAGAAGTGCAAGTTAAGATTAAAAAAGCAATCATTGCAACTCACATTAAGAAAATTATATGATGATATTGATATGGAAAAAGAATAGATGTCATGAGCACCCATTTATGATAGTTTTCTTGCACAAAAAATAGAAGAAATCTGATAAAGAATATCTACTAAGCAAACCTTGTATTTAAAGGAGAAATGTTGAAAGCTTTCCCCTGAGATGAGGAATGAGACAGGCATGCTTGTCATCACTCTTTATATTCAATATTATAATGGAGGCCGAGCCAATAAAATAAGGCATGAAAAAGATCAAAGAGATAAGAACTGGAACGGAGGGAACAAAGCAGTCATAAATCATAGATGACTTAACTTTATATGTTGAAAATCCAAGAGAATCTATTAGATTAGAATAAATAAGTGAATTTAGCAAGGTTACTAGATAGAAGATCAATACATAAAAACATAGAATTGCTATACATTAGCAACAAACCACTAGAAAATAAACTTTAAAATGATGATTTACAAAATCATCAAAAATAATCAAATAACCAGGAATAAATCTAAAAATTTTGTACAAAAGCTCTGTACACAACTTATAAAACATTATCCAGAGAAATTAAGACTCAAATAAATGAGGAATATACCATTGGAAGACTCAGTATTATAAAGATGCCATTTTCTCCCAAACTGGTATATATATAGTTTCAGTGAAATCTCAATCTAAACATCAGTGATAATCTCCTTTTTTGGGGTGAAAATTGACAATCTGATTCCAAAATGTACATAGAAATGTAAAGAACAAAGAACAGCCAAGACAGTCTTGAAGAACAAAAAGGATCATTTACCAGGTACCAAACTTACTGTAAAGCTCACACCTAAAATGAACACAATGTTATATGTCAAGTATATCTCAATTAAAAACTTATCATAAAGATACAGTAGATAATGTGATGTTGGTACAAGAATAGACAAACTGACACAGTAGAACAGAATAGGAAATAAACAGACCTATACATATATGGACACTTGATTTATGACAAATGTGGCACTGCAGAACAATGGAGAAAAGAAGATGCTTTTCAGTAAATGCAGCTAGGTCATCTGATATCCATAAGTTTAAAAAAACAAATAAGTAGTCTTTACCTCAAGCTATAAACAGAATTCAACTCCAGAGGTACAGCATATCTAAATGACAAAAGTAGAATGAGGTAATTAACAGTTTGACTCATTTTGTTATGTTTGACTGCTGACAGCTGCCCTACATTCTCTTCCCTTTCTGCCCCATATCTGGGAAACTGATATGGAAGCCTGGTTGTTCTCTCCTTTGGTACTGATAGGAGATTGAAACTAGGCCTGTCTACACACAGTAACCCTCACCCCAGCCCCAACACCAAATCCATAATAAAAAAGTCCAAACCAGTCTCCTTTCTTTGTTTGCTCAGGACCTGCTTTGGAGGGCTGCCTTGCTTTCCCCAGAGATCTCAATTATGTTAGTAATAAACTTTCTTATACCCTTTGATGTGTGTCTGTGGCATTGTTAGTCTTGACATTTGAACCAAAATTTGGGTGGTGGCCCATCCTGTTGCTTTAGGGTAATCACAACAAATCAGAAAGCTTCTAGATTGTAACATAAAAGAATATTTTCATGACTTTGAAGATAGGAAAAATTTCTTGAAAGGACACAAAAAGCACTAACCATAAAGGAAGGCTGATACATCCATCACACCAGATTAAAATCAAGATCTTTTATTTATCAAAAGATAGTATTTAGATCTAGTAACCATAATGTTGTTCAAGTAATTGTACATTAACGACATCAAAAAAAAGATAGTATTTAGAGAGTAAAAGGGCAGGCCACAAAATGGGAAAGATATATACATATATATTTAGCCAAAAAATGGATTGCATCTAGAATATCTAAAGAAGTTCTACAAATCAACTAGAAAAAGACAGATACACACTAGACAAATGGGCAAGAGACCTAAACAGGCATTTATCAGAAAAAGATAACTAAATGGCCAGTAAACAAATGAAAAGGTTTTCAATTTCATTAGAAATCACAGAAATACAAATAAATAAAACCACAGTAAGATACCACTATAGGCCTACCAGAAAAGATAAAAAGATTGACAGTGTCAAGAAATGACAAGGTCCTGGAGCAACTGAAACTCCCATACATAGCTGGTGGGAGTATAAGTTGGTACATGACTTTGGA
The DNA here is from genome assembly GCF_040802235.1 of Manis javanica. Lineage (NCBI taxonomy): Eukaryota > Metazoa > Chordata > Mammalia > Pholidota > Manidae > Manis > Manis javanica. The sequence goes on along the minus strand of NC_133157.1, from coordinate 35,975,916 downwards.
AAACTGTTTGGCAGGATCTATAAGCTTACCATATGCATTTCCCTATTACCCAGCAATTCTACTCCTAGATTTAGATCTGAGGAAAACACATACACATGTTCACCAAAAGGCATTTGAATGTTCAAAGTAGTGTTACTTAAAGCAATCTCTAAGTAGAAGTAATAAAAATTTTGTTTCTCAACAGAATGGATAAATTGTGGTATATTCATGCAATGGAACACTATATAACAATAAAGTGAATAAATTACTCTTTCATGAAACAATATGAACAAATACCACAAGCAAAATGTTGAGTGAAATAATATGTATGATTTCATTTATATAAAGCTAAAAAATGGAGGTGTTAGAAATCAGAAAAGAAGTTACTTTTAGGGAGAAGAAACGGTGGGAGTGAATAGGAGGGGGCACAATAAGATTTTGAGGTGCTAGGAATGTTCTATTTCTTGAACATTACAGAGGTGAATATTTAGGTATGTTTACTTTGTGCTAATTCATTGAGATATAAACTTTGTATATAATGTTTGTATATTGTTCTGTATGTATGGTATACTTCAATTAACTTAAATAAGTTAACCATGATAATACCAAATTGAAATTAAGAAAATAATTTCATATATACTAGCATAAGGAAGAATAAAATATTAGGAATAAATGTAACAAGTGACACACAAAATTTATACTCTGAAAAACTATAGAACACTGTTGAAAGAAATTTAAAAGCCATAAATAAATGGTAGATATCACATGTTCAAGGACTAAAAGACCTAATATTGCTAAAATGACAATACTCCCCAGATTGATTTATAGATTCAACATAATCCCTAGCAGAATCCCAGGGGGTTTCTTTGCAGAGACTCACAAGCTGATCCTAAAGTCCACATGGATATTCAAGGGATCCAGAATAATCAAAAGAAATATTGCAAAAAAACCCATAGAGTACAACCACTGTGGAAAGCAGTATGGAGGTTCCTCAAAAAACTAAAAATAGAAATACCATTTGACCCAGGAATTCCACTCCTAGGAATTTATCCTAAGAATGCAGGAGCCCAGTTTCAAAAAGACATATACACCCCTATGTTTATGGCAGCACTATTTACAATAGCCAAGAAATGGAAGCAACCTAAGTGTCCATCAGTAGAAGAAAGGATAAAGAAGATGTGGTACATATACACAATGGAATACTATTCAGCCATAAGAAGAAAACAAATCCTACCATTTGCAACAACATGGATGGAGCTAGAGGGTATTATGCTCAGTGAAATAAGCCAGGTGGAGAAAGACAAGTGTCATGATTTCACTCATCTGTGGAGTATAAGAACAAAGAAAAAACTGAAGGAACAAAACATCAGCAGATTCACAGAACCCAAGAATGGACTAACAGTTACCAAAGGGAGAGGGACTGGGGAGGATGGGTGGGGAGGGAGGGATAAGGGGAAAAAAGGGGCATTATGATTAGCACACGTAATGTAGAGGGTGTGCATGGGGAAGGCAGAATAACACAGAGACGACAAGTAGTGATTCTATAGCATCTTACTATGCTGATGGACAGTGACTATAATGGGGTATGTGGTAGGGACTTAATAACGGGGGAAGTCTAGTAACTATAATGTTGCTCATGTAATTGTACATTAGTGATACCAAGAACAAACAAACAAACAAACAAAAAACCGTAGAGTAATGTAGAGGATTCACACTTCTTTCAAAACTTACTACAAACCTACAGTAATCAAGATAGTGTGGTACTGGCATAAGGACAAAAATATATATCAATGGAATAGAGTTTAGAATAGAAAGGATCTGCAAATATATGGTCAACTGATTCCTGACAAGAGTACCAAAACAATTCAATGGGGGAAAGAATAGCTTTTTCAACAAATGGTGCTATGACAACAGCACCACAAAAAGACTGAATTTGTCTTCTACCTCATACCAGATACAAAATTAACTCCAAATGGAGCAAAGATTTAAATTTAAGAGCTAAAACTATAAAACTCTTAGAAGAAAACAGAGAAAATCTTCATGACCTTGGATCTGGCAATCTTACTTTTAGATATGATACCAAAAGTATAAGCAAATAAAGAAAAAAACAGAAACTGTACATCATCAGAACCAAAGCTTTTGTGCATCAAAGGGCCCTATCAACAGAGTGAAAAGACAGCCAAAGAATGGGAGAAATATTTGAAAATCATATACCTGATAAATTTAGTACCCAGAATGTATGAAGAACTTCTACAATGAACAAAAAGACAAACAATAAAATCCAAAAGATGGGCCAAGGACATAAACAGACATTTCTTCAAAGAAGATATGCAAATGGTCAGTAAACATTTGAAAACATACTAACATGCATAAGGAAATGCAAATCAAACCACAGTGAGATGCCACTTTGAACATACTAGCAGGTTATAATAATAAAGACGGTAATAACTGTTTTTGATGAGGATGTGGAGAAATTTTAACTCTTTTACACTGCTTGTAGGAATGTAAAATGGTGCAGCCACCTTGGAAAAATATTTGGCAGTTCCTCAAAAGGTCAAACACAGAGATACATACGACCCATATTCCACTCTGGGCATATACCCAAGGAGAAATGAAAACATGCCCACACAAAAACTTGTACATGAATGTTCACAGCAGCATTACTCACAAAAGGTGGAACCAATGCAAATACCCATCAACTAATGAATGGATAAAGAACTGTATATCCATATAATGAAATATTATTTAGCCATAAAAGGAATGAAATATTGCTATGTACTACAACATGGTTGAAACTTTAAAATATGCTTAGTAGAAGAATCCAGTCATGAAAGACTAATATTGTATGATTCTATTTATATTAAATGTCCAGAATAGGCAACCTATATAGAAAGTAGATGAGTAAGTGCCTATGGTTTGGAGATGGGAGGATGAGGATGATGGTTAAAGGATATGGGGTTTCATCTGGGGTGATGAAAATGTTCTTAAATTGAGAGTACCATGGCTGCCTAACTCTGAATATACTAAAACCCATTTAATTTTACACTTTACATGTGTTAATTGTATGGTATATAAATTATATCTCAATAAAGTTGTTACCAAAAAACTCCATAGCATGAGGGTTTTTTCCCCCTAGATCTAAGTAAGAATATTTGGAAAATGATTTATGACAAAGAGACAGATTACTACATAATATTTTTAAAAGTCCTTATTATATCTTCAAAACCAAAATAGATCCCTACACTTTTGAGAATTTAGGAACACTCCTCCCTTAACATGGAATGTATTTGAGGTCCTTCCACAACTTTCTTGAACTTGAAAATTCTTTAATACAAGAACAAGAAGACTTTTTTTTACAAAAGAGCACTCAATGACTGGTTAATAAAAATCAAATAAGGTTAATATACAAGTAAAAAGCAACTTGCATTAGCTTTCCCATAGTGGATCAGGAAACCTACAAAGCAGCTTAATCTTTTATTATTGCCCTCTATGTATTGTAAGGCCTAAAGTTACATGTGCTACCTTGACATCTCCAGGCTTTGCAGGGTTCCAAAGGCCAAACCATGAGTTCTATTCTCACCAGATGCACCCCTCACCCAGTGGGAAAGGCCCCCTACCTCACTAGTTTCCCTATCAGCCAGACCAGCTGGATTTGACAGTCCTCAACCTAAAGGGCTTCATCTCCCTACAGCCTGTGGGTTACAAAGCCTGCCTCCCATAGCCCCTGTTTGTTCAGTCTCCTCCTTAGAGCAGCCCAATATGGAGTGGCATGGTGTTTGGTGGGCTGGGCTGTGAATATATATGACTAATAAACTGCTGTCAGTCTCATAGGTCAGGTGTTGTGCATTCAGCCAAGCCCAGAAACCTAGGGTGGGTCTCTCCCCCATCAATGGGATAAAGAGGTGGACAGAACACTGTATCCTACCCAAACAGTTCTTGCTTCCTGAAGCTGCTGCTGCCCTCTGTGCTGCTGAAATAGTTTTCAGTCTCCCATAGCTTGACCTCTTGCCCAGGCAAAGCCATCAAATTCTGTAAACTTTGAACTTGCTCCAACCAGGGCACTATTTACCTTACAGGTAACCCACAGCTACTGTCATCCCACTAAGCCATTATAACCATTTGCTACGAACTCCTCTCCAGCAACTCACCCAGCCCTTGCTCCTGTGTCTCAGAGCTGAGGAGTTAGAGTCAAAGACAACCTTAATGCTTTTGCAGAGTAGGCCTGGCGTACAGGTTTATATATCAGTTTATTTATTGATTTGGTACTCACTGATGGAGCACCATTGCTTGTGTGGCATCACATTGACAGGACGGTGGCATCATCCTAAACAAGGGCACATTCATGTAATGAACACACTGTCATTTTTCATGATGTGGGTATGGATCTTCACATTTGCCCTTCCTGCCTCATGTTTTACAGGGAACCCAGACAAGGAGGTGAAATATATGGAAAGCCTCTGGGGACTCTAAAGGGCTACACAATTATAAAGGATTTATATTCATTTGTTTCTAGAAACTTTTCTAAAGCCAGACCCTGCTTCCATTCCAATGCTACAGCACCACAATTACTGAAATAGAATTTCTTCAGGAAACTTCACAGTTACTGTATGTACCATGGGTCATATCATAGCCCTTTAAAAGAAAAATCCTGACATACATGCCACTGTATGAGTTTGTCCCTGCACACAAGCCTGATGAAGAAGTTTTGATGTGTCTCATTCTCAGAAAATACTAGTGAAAACCTAAGATGTGCTAAGTATTATATTAAGTGCTGGAGACAGAGAAGCACAGCAACATTACAATTAAAAATATAATTGAATTTAAAAGTTGTGTTAACATAACAAAATTTACTATCTTTTTTAAAAAACTGAGGTATAATTGACATGTCATTATAACAAACATATTAGTTTAAGGTATATAACATAATGATTTGACACTTCTATTGAGAAATGATCAGGAATAGTCTAGTTAACATCCAATCACCATATACAGTTACAAAAAAAGTATATCCTTGTGGTGAGGACTTTTAATGTCTACTGTCTTAGCAACTTTCAAATATGCAATACAGTAATTTTTTTTTACAATTTTTTATTAAGTATTGATGTACACTCTTACAAAGGTTTCCCATGAAAAACAATGTGGTTAATACATTCACCCATTTTATCGAGTCGCCCCCACACCCCATTGCAGTCACTGTCCATCAGTGTGCAATACAGTACTATTAACCTTAGTCACAATGCTGTATATTACATTCCCATGACATAATTACCTTATAACTGGAAGTTTGTACCTTTTGACCTCCTTTACTCATTTATCCTACCCACATTACTCCCCACTTGTGGCAATCCACCAATCTGTTCTCTGTATCTGTGAGCTTGGTTTTGTTGTTCTTTTATATATTCTACACATAAGTGAGATCATACAGTATTTGTCTTTCTCTGACTTATCTCAATATAATGCCCTCAAGGTCCATCCATGTTGTTGCAAATGGCAAGACTGCACTCTTTTCTTATGGCTGAATAGTATTCTATTTTTTCAGTCCATTTATCCATTTACAGACACTTCAGTTGTTTCCATATTTTGGCTATTGTAAATAATGCTGCAGTGAAATTGGGGGTGCATATATCTTTCAAATTAGTGTTTTCATTTTTGTTGGGTAAATACCAAAAAGTGGAATCACTGAATTATATGGTAGCTCTATTTTTAAATATTTATTATTATTATTATTATTATTTTTAATTTCAATTATTTATTTTATTTGTATTAATTTAAATATAAACAGTGAAACTTCAGTCATTGGAAAACTTTTTTTTTTTTTTTTTGAGAGGGCATCTCTCATATTTATTGATCAAATGGTTGTTAACAACAATAAAATTCAGTATAGGGGGGTCAATGCTCAATGTACAATCATTAATCCATCTCAAGTCTAATTCTCGTCAGTCTCCAATCTTCTGAAGCATAACGAACAAGTTCTTACATGGTGAACGAATTCTTACATAGTGAATAAATTCTTACATGGTGAACAGTACAAGGGCATTCATCACAGAAACTTTCGGTTTTGATCACGCATTATGACCTATAAACAATCAGGTCAAATATGAATATTCGTTTGATTTTTGTACTTGATTTATATGTTGATCCCACATTTCTCCCTCTATTATTATTATTATTTTTATTTTTAATAAAATGCTGAAGTGGTAGGTAGATGCAAGATAAAGGTAGAAAACATAGTTTAGTGCTGTAAGAGGGCAAATGTAGATGATCAGATGATCAGGTGTGTGCCTATGGACTAAGTATTAATCCAGGCTAGACAAGGGCAGCAAGACATCCACGGATGCAGAAGATTTCTCTCAAAGCAGGGGGGGTGAGGTTCTGAGCCTCACCTCTGTTGATCCCCAAATTCTCACCTGATGGCTCCCCTGCGACTGTGCCTGTCTTAGGTTGTTCCTCCCTTGAGGAATCTTACCCGTCTCTGGCTAACCAGTCCTCTTCCGGGGCCATACAGGGAAATGTAAAGTTGGTAAGTGAGAGAGAAGCCATATTGTTTGAAAAGGTTAGCTTTTTACTTCTTTGCAGATTTATGCCCTGTGGGTTCTATGCCCAGCACTTGTCTCGAGGTATCTTTACCACCTGGAGGAATTATGCTACTCGGTAAATTCGATATGAGGCACGAATTCTATTTAAGGGTTGTAATTAGGAAGAAAGAAGAAAAGCTACAGATGTAGCATATGGAAGGAAACATGGGAGGATTGATTATTTCTTTGACATATCTTCTTGTAGAGTACCTTAAGTATGTATAGGTTTTAAACTACTAACTAATTTGCACACACATATTAACATAATAGGAATATGGTGACATAAACAAAGCAAGTCTATAATTACCATCCATCTCCAGTGAAGCCAAGAAAACCATTTAGGCACCCTAGGCATTTGTAAAAATTTGTCTATGATATGATGGATATTGTCCAACTGTACTTGAACCGTCTGAGAGAAATCAGACAAATTAAAGCAGCCCATTTCTGAGATCTGTTCACATCCCATATGTTCTTTTAACTGTAGATAGTCTATAGTCATAAGATTTTGGAGTGCTACACCTTGCACCCCTCCCAACTCCTGGTTGAGTTCCAACAGTACAGATCCGGTCAAATTCGTTGTCTCACTGTATGCACATGCCAGCCTAGACATCTCCGTCCTCATTCCTATGGCAAGTCCAGGAGACAGTGGGCTGGATGCAGCCACAACCGCAGCATCGTCCGGATCCCTGTGGAGGCTTTTTGATGATCATCCCGTGGCACAAGTCCTCCAGAGAGTGCTGATGCTGGAAGCTCCTCCTCATATCGTATCTTAGTTCATTTTCTGGGTATCCAAGCTAGGCCTTGATCTTCTGCGTAGAAACAAACAGACCCTTTGCCCACACTTTGACATGCCCTCTATACCCCTGTGCAGACTCATTGGAGGTCAGCACACAGTAACTGCTTTTTTTTTTTTTTATTAAGAGAAAGGAATATTATCAGAAAAGAGTACCTCCATAGCTGATCATCTGACACCCTTTAAGTGATCAACATTAAGGATATTTAAAGCATGCGTTGATCTTTGATTTACCAATAGTTTTATCCTATCAAGGAGTAATCCCCCTTTTCCTTCCTTCCTTCCTTCCTTCCTTCCTTCCTTCCTTCCTTCCTTCCTTCCTTCCTTCCTTCCTTCCTTCCTTCCTTCCTTCCTCCCTCCCTCCCTCCCTTCCTTCCTTCCTTCCTTCCTTTCTTTTTTTAATCTTTAATCTACACTTCCATGAAGAGTACTATGTTTACTATGCTCTCCCCTATATCAGGTCCCCCCTAACAACCACATTACGATTACTGTCCATCAGCTTAGCAAAATGTTGTAGAGTCACTACTTGTCCTCTCTGTGTTGTGCAGCCCACCCTCCCCTTTCTCCCTCGCCCCCATGCATGCTAATCTTAATACCCCCCTTCTTCTTCTCCTCCCCTTATCCCTCCCTGCCCACCCATCCTCCCCAGTTCCTTTCCCTTTGGTACCTGTTAGTCCATTTTTGGGTTCTGTAATTCCACTCCTGTTTTGTTCCTTCAGTTTTTCCTTTGTTCCTATACTCCTCAGATGAGTGAAATCATTTGGTATTTCTCTTTCTCCGCTTGGCTTATTTCACTGAGCATAATACTCTCCAGCTCCATCCATGTTGCTGCAAATGGTTGGATTTTTCCACTTCTTATGGCTGAGTAGTATTCCATTGTGTATATGTACCACATCTTCTTTATCCATTCATCTACCGATGGACATTTAGGTTGCTTCCAATTCTTGGCTATTGTAAATAGTGCTATGATAAACATAGGGGTGCATCTGTCTTTCTCAAACTTGATTGCTGCGTTCTTAGGGTAAATTCCTAGGAGTGGAATTCCTGGGTCAAATGGTAGGTCTGTTTTGAGCATTTTGATGAACCTCCATACTGCTTTCCACAATGGTTGAACTAATTTACATTCCCACCAGCAGTGTAGGAGGGTTCCCCTTTCTCCACACCCTCGCCAACATTTGTTGTTGTTTGTCTTTTGGATGGCAGCTATCCTTACTGGTGTGAGGTGATACCTCATTGTAGTTTTAATTTGCATTTCTCTGATAATTAGCGATGTGGAGCATCTTTTCATGTGTCTCTTGGCCATCTGTATTTCTTTTTTAGAGAACTGTCTGTTCAGTTTCTCTGCCCATTTTTTAATTGGGTTATTTGTTTTTTGTTTGTTGAGGCATGTGAGCTCTTTATATATTCTGGACGTCAAGCCTTTATCGGATGTGTCATTTTCAAATATATTCTCCCATACTGTAGGGTTCCTTTTTTGTTCTATTGATGGTGTCTTTTGCTGTACAGAAGCTTTTCAGCTTAATGTAGTCCCACTTGCTCATTTTTGCTGTTGTTTTCCTTGCCCGGGGAGATATGTTCAAGAAGAGGTCACTCATGTTTATGTCTAAGAGGTTTTTGCCTATGTTTTTTTCCAAGAGTTTAATGGTTTCATGACTTACATTCAGGTCTTTGATCCATTTTGAGTTTACCTTTGTATATGGGGTTAGACAATGGTCCAGTTTCATTCTCCTACATGTAGCTGTCCAGTTTTGCCAGCACCATCTGTTGAAGAGACTGTCATTTTGCCATTGTATGTCCATGGCTCCTTTATCAAATATTAACTGACCATATATGTTTGGGTTAATGTCTGGGGTCTCTAATCTGTTCCACTGGTCTGTGGCTCTGTTCTTGTGCCAGTACCAAATTGTCTTGATTACTATGGCTTTGTAGTAGAGCTTGAAGTTGGGGAGTGAGATCCCCCCTACTTTATTCTTCTTTTTCAGGATTGCTTTGGCTATTCGGGGTCTTTGATGTTTCCATATGAATTTTTGAATTATTTGTTCCAATTCATTGAAGAATGTGGCTGGTAATTTGAGAGGGCTTGCATCAAATCTGTATATTGCTTTGGGCAGGATGGCCATTTTGACGATATTAATTCTTCCTAGCCATAAGCATGGGATGAGTTTCCATTTATTAGTGTCCCCTTTAATTTCTCTTAAGAGTGACTTGTAGTTTTCAGAGTATAAGTCTTTCACTTCTTTGGTTAGGTTTACTCCTAGGTATTTTATTCTTTTTGATGCAATGGTGAATGGAATTGTTTTCCTTATTTCTCTTTCTATTGATTCATTGTTAGTGTATAGGAAAGCTACAGATTTCTGTGTGTTAATTTTGTATCCTGCAACTTTGCTGTATTCTGATATCAGTTCTAGTAGTTTTGGAGTGGAGTCTTTAGGGTTTTTTATGTACAGTATCATATCATCTGCAAATAGTGACACTTTAACTTCTTCTTTACCAATCTGGATTCCTTGTATTTCTTTGTTTTGTCTGATTGCCGTGGCTAGGACCTCCAGTACTATGTTAAATAACAGTGGGGAGAGTGGGCATCCCTGTCTGGTTCCCGATCTCAGAGGAAATGCTTTCAGCTTCTTGCTGTTCAGTATAATGCTGGCTGTGGGTTTATCATATATGGCCTTTATTATGTTGAGGTACTTGCCCTCTATTCCCATTTTGCTGAGAGTTTTTATCATGAATGGATGTTGAATTTTGTCAAATGCTTTTTCAGCATCTGTGGAGATGATCATGTGGTTTTTGTCTTTCTTTTTGTTGATGTGGTGGATGATGTTGATGGATTTTCGAATGTTGTACCATCCTTGCATCCCTGGGATGAATCCCACTTGGTCATGGTGTATGATCCTTTTGATATACTGTTGAATTCTGTTTGCTAATATTTTATTGAGTATTTTTGCATCTACATTCATCAGGGATATTGGTCTGTAATTTTCTTTTTTGGTGGGGTCTTTGCCTGGTTTTGCTATTAGGGTGATGTTGGCTTCATAGAATGAGTTTGGGAGTATTCCCTCTTCTTCTATTTTGTGGAAGACTCTAAGGAGAATGGGTATTATGTCTTCTCTGTGTGTCTGATAAAATTCCGAGGTAAATCCGTCTGGCCCCGGGGTTTTGTTCTTGGGTAGTTTTTTGATTACCGTTTCAATTTCTTTGCTTGTAATTGGTTTGTTTAACTTTTGTGTCTCTTCCTTGGTCAGTCTTGGGAGGTTGTATTTTTCTAGGAAGTTGTCCATTTCTTCTAGGTTTTCCAGCTTGTTGGCATATAGGTTTTCATAGTAGTCTTTAATAATTCTTTGTATTTCTGTGGAGCCTGTTGTGATTTTTCGATTCTCATTTCTGATTATGTTGATTTGTGTTGATTCTCTTTTTCTCTTAATAAGTTGGGCTAGAGGCTTATCTATTTTGTTTATTTTCTCAAAGAACCAGCTCTTGGTTTCGTTGATTTTTGCTATTGTTTTATTCTTCTCAATTTTGTTTATTTCTTCTCTGATCTTTATTATGTCCCTCCTTCTGCTGACTTTAGGCCTCATTTGTTCTTCTTTTTCCAGTTTCAATAATTGTGATGTTAGACTATTCATTTGGGATTGTTCTTCCTTCTTCAAGTGTGCCTGGATTGCTATATACTTTCCTCTTAAGACTGCTTTCGCTGCGTCCCACAGAAGTTGGGGCTTAGTGTTGTTGTTGTCATTTGTTTCTATATATTCCTTGATCTTTATTTTGATTTGTTCATTGATCCATTGATTATTTAGTAGCATGTTGTTAAGCCTCCATGTGTTTGTGAGCCTTTTTGTTTTCTTTGTAGAATTTATTTCTACTTTTATACCTTTGTGGTCTGAAAAATTGGTTGGTAGAATTTCAATATTTTGGAGTTTACTGAGGCTCTTTTTGTGAGCTAGTATGTGGTCTATTCTGGAGAATGTTCCATGTGCACTTGAGAAGAAAGTATATCCTGTTGCTTTTGGATGTAGAGTTCTATAGATGTCTATTAAGTCCATCTGTTCTAGGGTGTTGTTCAGTACCTCTGTGTCCTTACTTATTTTCTGCCTGGTGGATCTATCCTTCGGGGTGAGTGGTGTGTTGAAGTCTCCTAAAATGAATGCATTGCAGTCTATTTCCCCCTTTAGTTCTGTTAGTATTTGCTTCACATATGCTGGTGTTCCTGTATTGGGTGCATATATATTTAGAATGGTTATATCCTCTTGTTGGACTGAGCCCTTTATCATTATGTAGTGTCCTTCTCTATCTCTTGTTACTTTCTTTGTTTTGAAGTCTATTTTGTCTGATATTAGTACTGTAACCCCTGCTTTCTTCTCACTGTTGTTTGCCTGAAATATGTTTTTCCATCCCTTGACTTTTAGTCTATGCTTATCTTTGGGTTTAAGGTGAGTTTGTTGTAAGCAGCATATAGATGGGTCTTGCTTTTTTATCCATTCTATTACTCTGTGTCTTTTGATTGGTGCATTAAGTCCATTTACATTTAGGGTGACTATTGAGAGATATGTACTTACTGCCATTGCAGGCTTTAGATTCGTGGTTACCAAAGGTTCAAGGTTAGCTTCTTTAGTATCTTACTGCCTAACTTAGCTCGCTTATTGAGCTGTTATATACACTGTCTGGAGATTCTTTTCTTCTCTCCCTTCTTATTCCTCCTCCTCCATTCTTCATATGTTGTGTGTTTTGTTCTGTGCTCTTTTTAGGGGTGCTCCCATTTAGAGCAATCCCTGTAGGATGACCTGTAGAGGTGGTTTGTAGGAAGCAAATTCCCTCAGCTTTTGCTTGTCTGGGAATTGTTTAATCCCGCCATCATATTTAAATGATAGTCGTGCTGGATACAGTATCCTTGGTTCAAGGCCCTTCTGTTTCATTGCATTAAGTATATCATGCCATTCTCTTCTGGCCTGTAGGGTTTCTGTTGAGAAGTCTGATGTTAGCCTGATGGGTTTTCCTTTATAGGTGACCTTTTTCTCTCTAGCTGCCTTTAAAACTCTTTCCTTGTCCTTGATCCTTGCCATTTTAATTACTATGTGTCTTGGTGTTGTTCTCTTTGGATCCTTTCTGTTGGGGGTTCTGTGTAATTCCATGGTCTGTTCGATTATTTCCTCCCCCAGTTTGGGGAAGTTTTCAGCAATTATTTCTTCAAAGAGACTTTCTATCCCTTTTCCTCTTTCTTCTTCTTCTGGTATCCCTATAATACGAATATTATTCCTTTTGGCTTGGTCACATAGTTCTCTTAGTGTTGTTTCATTACTGGAGATCCTTTTATCTCTCTCTATGTCAGCTTCTATACGTTCCTGTTCTCTGGCTTCTATTCCTTCAATGGCCTCTTGCATCTTATCCATTCTGCTTATAAATCCTTCCAGGGATTGTTTCACTTCTGTGATCTCCTTCCTGACATCTGTGATCTCCCTCCGGACTTCATCCCACTGCTCTTGCATTTTTCTCTGCATCTCATCCCATTGCTCTTGCATTTTTCTCTGCATCTCTGTCAGCATGTTCATGATTTTTATTTTGAATTATTTTTCAGGAGGACTGGTTAGGTCTGTCTCCTTCTCAGGTGTTGTCTCTGTGATCTTTGTCTGCCTGTAGTTTTGTCTTTTCATGGTGATAGAGATAGTGTGCAGAGCTGGTACAAGTTACCGCTGGAAGAGCTTCCCTTCTTGTTGGTTTGTGGCCTTCCTCACCCCCTTCGCAAGGCGCTGGGTTCTTGCAGGTGTGGATGTGGTCTGGATGTTGTCCTGTGTCCTGTGGGCTCTATTTTAGGAAGATTTTTCTTTGTTATATTTTCATAGCTCTATGTGTTTTTGAGAGGAGATTTCCACTCCTCTGCTCACGCCGCCATCTTGGCTCCCTCTATTATTTTTATTTTGGTATAATTAATGTACAATTACAGGAGCAACATTATGGTTACTAGACTCCTCCTACTATCAAGTCCCCACTACATACTCCATTATAGTCACTGTCCATCAGCATAGTAAGATGCTGTAGAGTCACTATTTGTCTTCTTTGTGTTATACTGTCTTTCCTGTGCACTCCCTGTACATTATGTGTGCTAATAATAATGTCCCTTTTTTTCCCTTATCCCTCCCTCCCCACCCATCCTTCCCAGTCCCTCTCCCTTTGGTAACTGTTAGCCCATTCTTGGGTTCTGTGAATCTGCTGATGTTTTGTTCCTTCAGTTTTTTCTTTGTTTTTTATACTCCATAGATGAGTGAAATCATTTGGTACTTGTCTTTCTCCACCTGGCTTATTTCACTGAGCATAATACCCTCTAGCTACATCCACATTGTTGCAAATGGTAGGATTTGTTTTCTTCTTATGGCTGAATAGTATTCCATTGTGTATATGTACCACTTCTTCTTTATCCTTTCATCTACTGATGGACACTTAGGTTGCTTCCATTTCTTGGCTATTGTAAAAAGTGCTGCAATAAACATAGGGGTGCATATATCTTTTTGAAACTGGGCTCCTGCATTCTTAGGATAAATTCCTAGGAATGGAATTCCTGGGTAAATGGTATTTCTATTTTTAGTTTTTTGAGGAACCTCCATACTGCTTTCCACAATGGTTAAACTAATTTACATTCCCACCAGCACATAGGAGGCTTCCCCTTTCTCCACAACCTCTCCAACATTTGTTCTTGTTTGTCTTTTGGATGGTGGCCATCTTAACTGGTGTGAGGTGATATCTCATTGTGGTTTTAATTTGCATTTTTCTGATGATTAGCGATGTGGAGCATCTTTTCATGTGTCAGTTGGCCATCTGAATTTCTTCTTTGGAGAGCTGTCTGTTCAGCTTCTCTGCCCATTTTTTAATTGGCTTATTTGCTTTTTATTTGTTGAAGTGTGTAAGCTCTTTATATAATTTGGATGTCAACTCCTTATTGGATATGTAATTTATGAATACATTCTCCCATATGGTAGGATGTCTTTTTGTTCTACTGATGGTGTCCTTTCCTGTATAGAAACTTTTTAGTTTTCATTTTTGCTTTTGTTTCCCTTGCCCGGGGAGATATGTTCATGCAGAAGTTGCTCATGTTTATGTCCAAGAGATTTTTGCCTATGTTTTCTTCTAAGAGTTTTATGGTTTCATGACTTACATTCAGGTCTTTCATCCATTTTGAGTTTACTTTTTTGTGTATGGGGTTAGACAATAATCCAGTTTCCTTCTCTTACATGTAGCTGTCCAGTTTTGCCAACACCAGCTGTTGAAGAGGCTGTCATTTCCCCATTGTATGTCCATGGCTCCTTTATTGTATATTAATTGACCATATATGCTTGGGCTTCTATCTGGGCTCTCTAGTCTGTTCCATTGGTCTTTGGGTCTGTTCTTGTGCCAGTACCAAATTGTCTTGATTACTGTGGCTTTGTAGTAGAGGTTGAAGTCAGGGAGTGTAATTCCCCCCCTTACTCTTCCTTTCCTGGATTGCTTTGGTTATTTGGGGTCTTTTGTGGTTCCATATGAATTTTAGAACTATTTGCTCTAGTTTATTGAAGAATGCTGTTGGTATTTTGATAGGAATTGCACTGAATCTGTAGATTGCTTTAGGCAGGATGGCCATTTTGACATTATTAATTCTTCCTATCCATGAGCACAGGATGTGTTTCCATTTATTGGTATCTTCTTTAATTTCTCTCATGAGTGTCTTGTAGTTTTCAGGGTATAGGTCTTTCACTTCCTTGGTTAGGTTTATTCCTAGGTATTTTATTCTTTTTGATGCTGTTGTGAATGGATTGTTTTCCTGATTTCTCTTTCTGCTAGTTCATCATTAGTGTATAGGAATGCAACAGATTTCTGTGTCTTAATTTTGTATCCTGCCACTTTGCTGAATTCAGATATTAGATCTAGTAGTTTTGGAGTGGATTCTTTAGGGTTTTTTTATGTACAATATCATGACATCTGCAAACAGGGATAGTTTAACTTCTTCTTTGCCAATCTGGATGCCTTTTATTTCTTTGCGTTGTCTGATTGCTGTGGCTAGGACCTCCACAATTAGGTTGAATAAAAGTGGGGAAAGTGGGCATCCTTGTCTTGTTCCCAATCTTAAAGGAAAAGCTTTCAGCTTCTCACTGTTAAGTACAATGTTGGCTGTGGGTTTTTCATATATGGCCTTTATTATGTTGAGGTACTTGCTTTCTATACCCATTTTGTTGAGAGTTTTTATCATGAATGGATGTTGAATTTTGTCGAATGCTTTTTTAGCATCTATGGAGATGATCATGTGGTTTTTGTCCTTCTTTTTGTTGATGTGGTGGATGATGTTGATGGATTTTCGAATGTTGTACCATCCTTGCATCCCTGGGATGAATCCCACTTGATCATGATGGATGATCTTTTTGATGTATGTTTGAATTTGGTTTGCTAATATTTTGTTGAGTATTTTTGCATGTATGTTCATCATTGATATTGGTCTGTAATTTTCTTTTTTTGTAGTGTCTTTGCCTTGTTTTGGTATTAGAGTGATGTTGGCCTTATAGAATGAGTTTGGGAGTATTCCCTCATCTACTTTTTGGAAAACTTTAAGGAGGATGGGTATTAGGTCTTCATTAAATGTTTGATAAAATTCAGCAGTGAAACCATCTGGTCCAGGAGTTTTGTTCTTAGGTAGTTTTTTTTTAAATTTTTTAAATTTTGGTATCATTAATCTACAATTACAGAAAGAACATTATGTTTACTAGGTTCCCCCCTTTACCAAGTCCCCCCCATATACCCCTTCACAGTCACAGTCCATCTGCATAGTAAGATGCTGTAAAATCACTACTTGTCTTCTCTGTGTTGTGCAGCCCTCCCCATGCCCCCCACACACTATAAATGCTAATCATAATGCCCTCTTTCTTTTTCCCTGCCCTTATCCCTCCTTTCCCACCCATTGTCCCCACTCCCTTTCCCTTTGGTAACTGTTAGTCCATTCTTGGGTTCTGTGATTCTGCTGCTGTTTTGTTCCTTCAGTTTTCCCTTGTTCTTATACTCCACATATGAGTGAAATTTTTGGTACTTGTCCTTCTCCACTTGGCTTATTTCACTGAGCATAATACCCTCTAGCTCCATCCATGTTGTTGCGAGTGGTAGGATCTGTTTTTTCCTTATGGCTGAGTAATATTCCATTGTGTATATGTACCACATCTTCTTTATCCATTCATCTACTGATGGACATTTAGGTTGCTTCAATATCTTGGCTATTGTAAACAATGCAGTGATAAACATAGGGGTGCATCTGTCTTTTTCAAACTGGAGTGCTGCATTCTTAGGGTAAATTCCTAGGAGTGGAATTCCTGGGTCAAATGGTATTTCTATTTTGAGCATTCTGAGGAACCTCCATACTGCTTTCCACAATGGTTGAACTAGTTTACATTCCCACTAGCAGTGTAGGAGGGTTCCCCTTTCTCCACAACCTCACCAACATTTGTTGTTGTTTGTCTTTTCGATGATGGCGATCCTTACTGGTGTGAGGTGATATCTCATTGTGGTTTTAATTTGCATTTCTCTGATGATTAGCGATGTGGAGCATCTTTTCATGTGCCTGTTGGCCATCTGGATTTCTTCTTTAGAGGACTGTCTATTCAGCTCCTCTGCCCATTTTTTAATTGGATTATTCGCTTTTTGTTTGTTGAGGTGTGTGAGCTCTTTATATATTTTGGATGTCAATCCTTTATTGGATCTGTCATTTATGAATATGTTCTCCCATACTGTAGGATACCTTTTTGTCTATTGATGGTGTCCTTTTCTGTACAGAAGCTTTTTAGCTTGTTATAGTCCCACTTGTTCATTTTTGCCATTGTTTCCCTTGCCTGGGGAGATATGTTCATGAAGAAGTCACTCATGTTTATGTCCATGAGTTTTTTGCCTATGTTTTTTTCTCAGAGTTTTATGGTTTCATGACTTACATTCAGGTCTTTCATCCACTTGGAGTTTACTTTTGTGTATGGGGTTAGACAGTGATCCAGTTTCATTCTCTTACATGTAGCTGTCCAGTTTTGCCAGCACCATCTGTTGAAGAGACCGTCATTTCCCCATTGTATGTCTATGGCCCCTTTATCGAATATTAGTTGACCATATATGTTTGGGTTAATGTTTGGAGTCTCTGTTCTGTTCCATTGGTCTGTGGCTCTGTTCTTGTGCCAGTACCAAATTGTCTTGATTACTGTGGCTTTGTAGTAGAGCTTGAAGTTGGGAAGCGAGATCCCCCCCACTTTATTCTTCCTTCTCAGGATTGCTTTGGCTATTCGGGGTCTTTGGCAGTTCCATATGAATTTTTGAACTATTTGTTCCAGTTCATTGAAGAATGCTGTTGGTAATTTGATAGGGATTGCATCGAATCTGTATATTGCTTTGGGCAGGATGGCCATTTTGATGATATTAATTCTTCCCAGCCAGTAGCATGGGATGAGTTTCCATTTGTTACTGACCTCTTTAATTTATCTTAAGAGTGTCTTGTAGTTTTCAGGCTATAGGTCTTTCACTTCCTTGGTTAGGTTTATTCCTAGGTATTTTATTCTTTTTGATGCTGTTGTGAATGGAATTGTTTTCCTGATTTCTCTTTCTATTAGTTCATTGTTAGTGTATAGGAAAGCTACAGATTTCTGTGTGTTAATTTTGTATCCTGCAACTTTGCTGAATTCCGATATTAGTTCTAGTAGTTTTGGAGTGGAGTCTTTAGGGTTTTTTATGTCCAATGTCATGTCATGTGCAAACAGTGACAATTTGACTTCTTCTTTACCAATCTGGATTCCTTGTATTTCTTTGTTTTGTCTATTTGCAGTGGCTAGTACCTCCAGTACCACGTTGAATAACAGTGGGGAGAGTGGGCATCCCTGTCTTGTTCCCGACCTCAGAGGAAAAGCTTTCAGCCTCTCGCTGTTCTGTATGATGTTAGCTGTGGGTTTATCATATATGGCCTTCATTATGTTGGGGTACTTGCCCTCTCTGCCCATTTTGCTGAGAGTTTTTATCATGAATGCATGTTGAATTTTGTCGAATGCTTTTTCAGCATCTATGGAGATGATCATGTGATTTTTTGTCCTTTTTGTTGATGTGGTGGATGATGTTGATGGATTTTCGAATGTTGTACTATCCTTGCATCCCTGGGATGAATCCCACTTGGTCATGGTATATGATCCTCTTGATGTATTTTTGAATTCGGTTTGCTAATATTTTGTTGAGTATTTTTGCATCTACGTTCATCAGGGATATTGGTCTGTAGTTTTATTTTTTTGTGGGGTCTTTGCCGGTTTTGGTATTAGGGTGATGTTGGCTTCATAGAATGAGTTTGGGAGTAGTCCCTCCTCTTCTATTTTTTGGAAAACTTTAAGGAGAATGGGTGTTATGCCTTCTCTGTATGTCTGATAAAATTCTGAGGTAAATCCATCTGGCCTGGGGGTTTTGTTCTTGGGTAGTTTTTTGATTACCGATTCAATTTTGTTGCTGCTAATTGGTCTGTTTAGATTTTCTCTTAGGTAGTTTTTTTTATTACCAATTCAATTTCCTTGCTGGTAATTGGTCTATTCAGATTTTCTGTTTCTTCCTGGGTCAGCTTTGGAAGGTTGTATTTTTCTAGAAAGTTGTCCATTTCCTTTAGGTTATCCAGTTTGTTAACATATAATTTTTCATAGCATTCTCTCATAATTCTTTGTATTTCTGCGGTGTTTATAGCAATTTTTCCTTTTTCATTTCTAATTCTGTTTATGTGTGTAGACTCTCTTTTTTTCTTGATAAGTCTGGCTAGGAGTTTATGTATTTTGTTCGTTTTCTCGAAGAACCAAGTCCTGCTTTCATTAATTTTTTCTATTGTTTTATTCTTCTCAATTTTATTTATTTCTGCTTTAATCTTTATTATGTCCCTCCTTCTACTTACTTTGGGCCTCATTTATTCTTCCTTTTCTAGTTTAATTAATTTGTGAGGTTAGACTGTTCATTTGGGATTGTTCTTCTGTCCTGAGGTAGACCTGTAGCGCAATATATTTCCCTCTTAGCACAGCCTTTGCTGCATCCCGCAGATTTTTGTGGTGTTGAATTATTGTTGTCATTTGTCTCTATATATTGCTTGATCTCTGTTTTTATTTGGTCATTGATCCATTGATTATTTAGGAGGATGTTATTAAGCTCCTTATGTGTTTGTGGGCTTTTTCATTTTCTTTTCATAATTTATTTCTAGTTTCATACCTTTGTGGTCTGAGAAGCTGGTTGGTACAATTTCAATCTTTTTGAATCCACTGAGGCTCTTTTTGTGGCCCAGTATGTTGTCTATTCTGGAAAATGTTCCATGTGCACTTGAGAAGAAAGCGTATCCTGCTGCTTTTGGGTGTAGAGTTCTGTAGATGTCTGTTAGGCCCATCTATTCTAGTGTGTTGTTCAGTGCCTCTGTGTCCTTAACTTATTTTCTGTCTGGTTGATCTGTCCTTCAGAGTGAGTGGTGTGTTGAAGTCTCCTAAAATGAATGCATTGCATTCTATTTTCTCCTTTAATTCTGATAGAATTTGTTTCACATATGTAGGTTATCCTGTATTGGGTGGTAGCTCTATTTTTCAGGAACTTAGTGGATTTTTTTTTTTAAGAACTTCCAGACTGTTTTCTATAGTGGTTGCACCAATTTACATCCCCACTAACAACATAAGAGGGTTCTCTTTTCTCTACATCCTTGCCAACACTTGTTTTTTTGTCTTTTTGATAATAGCCATTCTTACAGGTGTGAGTTGATATCTCATTGTAATTTTGATTTGCATTTCCCTGATGATTAGTGATGTTGAGAATCTTTTCATGTACCTGTTGGCTATCTGTATGTCTTCTTTGGGAAAATGTCTATTCAGATCCTCTGCCCATTTTTTCAATTAAGGTATCATTGATATACAATCTTATGAAGGTTTCACATGAGCAACATTGTGATTAGAACATTCACCCATATAATCAAGTCCTCCCCCTCTTTGCAGTCAGTGTCCATCAACATAGTAAGATGCTACAAGTCACTACTTGTCTTCTCCGTGCTATCCTGCCTTCCCCATGACGCCCCCTACATTATGTATGCTGATCATAATGCCCCTTAATCCCTTCTCTCTCTCTCCCCACCCACCCTCCCCACCCCTTCCCTTTGGTAACTGCTAGTCCCTTCTTGGAGTCTGTGAGTCTGCTGCTGTTTTGTTCCTTCAGTTTGCTTTGTTATAATCCACAAATGAATGAAATCATTTGGTACTTCTCTTTTTCCATCTGCCTCTGCCCATTTTTTAATAGGATTTTTAAATTATTGAGTTGTCTGAGTTCTTTATCTGTTTTGGATATTAACCCTTTATCAGATATAATAATCTGCAAATGATTTTTTCCTATGTAGTAGATTGCCTTTTCATTTTGTTGATGATCTCCTATGCTGTGCAGAAGCTTTTTAGTTTAATGTGGTCCCACTTGTTTATTTTTGCTTTTGTTGCCTCTGCTTTTGCTGTCACATCCAAAAGCTCACTGCCAAGACAAATGTCAAGGAGCTTACTGCCTGTTTTCTTCTAGGAGTGTTATGATTTCAAGTCTTAAAATTTATCATCTTAACCATTTTTTAAGGGTACAGTTCAATAGTGTTAAGTGTATTCCCACTGTTGTGCAACAGATCTCTGGAACATTTTCATCTTGCAAAACTGAAACTCCATACCTATTAAACAACTCTTTGCCTCCTTGGTTAAGTTGTTTCTAAGTATTTTATTCTTTTAGATGGTATTGTATATGGAATTGTACTCCTCATTTTCTTTTTGGGATAGTTTCTTTTCAGATTTTTGTGTGTTGAGGCAGCAGAATTTTTATTCAAGAGCTAAGATTTTCAGGGAATTGGACAGGAAGCCCCAGAATAGTGTCAGGCAGCTGAATCACAAGCACACAGCAGGTTGCTGTACTATGCACAAGGGTAGAGAGTATCATGAGATGGCAGCGAGAGACACAAGAGGGCAGCACCTGCCCACCCAATGCTCCTAGTCTTGAGGTTTCTGAGTGACCGGAACTTCTTAGGTCGCTTGCTCCAGTGACTCAGTTCTGGCCTGACATCGGAATCACTGGCCAACTTGTCCAAAATGTCTGGTTACATAACTTGGAGGGCCCAGAATAAAATGAAATTATGGGCCCTATGTTCAAAAGGTAGGAAAAAAATACCTTTAAAGGTACAAAGCTTTTTTCTTTTTACTAGTCTCTTTCTCTTGATTTGTCCTGATATTTTTTTAATTTGCTTAATGCTATTCTAAGTAAAGAAAAATTAAAATTTTAATCAGCCTGAGTTTTGCTGTTCACCTTTGTATTGTGCAATGCCAGTTTTAGCGCATATTACAGCACTTAACCTTTATGCAGAATCATCAACATTACCCAGTTCTTTTGTAGCTAATCATACATTCATTCTTACCAGAACAATGGGACACTGCATAAAATTAACTCAATTATTTTATTTTACTTCTTGATACGTGCACATCTAGCAACACTCTATGGAAGGCAGTTCCCATACATCATGGGTCCATTAGAATTCTGTGTTTATGGGGACATTACAAGTGCTGTGTGTGAATGGGCAGCAAGGAATAGCAGTCATACATGAGCATGTATCCCTTCTGCTCATGCACATTCCATTATCTTATCACACGTTATTTACAAATACAAGTTCAAAGATAAAATTATACTTCACACACAAAAGTTTATTCCATTTCAGAGCTTATGGGCAACTGAAAGTCCAAGTAGGGACACCCTGTGGTGCCCGTGCAACCTGGTTAAGAAAAGAATCTGGATCCTAACAAAACCACAGTGCACATCAGAGATGGGGGTTCTCAGCAAGGTCAGTGTCCTT
Organism: Manis javanica; assembly: GCF_040802235.1. NCBI lineage: Eukaryota > Metazoa > Chordata > Mammalia > Pholidota > Manidae > Manis > Manis javanica. The sequence continues at coordinate 35,953,733 of NC_133157.1, read as the reverse complement.
CATAATCTGAGAAGTTACCACAAGCACCGCCTTATGCTATTCTCAGGTGTTACCAAATACCATGGCAGTTAAGAGTAGTTTCTTTGGAATTAGACAGACCTGGATTTGACTCTAAGTTTTACCACTTTATTTGTGACTTTGGGTAAACTTTATTCCTCTGAATGGTTTAGTTCTTTTTTTTTTTAACTAAATGAAACATTTTTATTTGTGTAAGCTTTACAAACAGCGTATTACAAATATATCAATCAAGACAAATAAATTTCTTTCTACAAAATGAAGAAAATACCTCTGTTGTCAGTAAGATTTTCTAAAATAGCATTTCACTGAAACTTCAAGCCACTCTGACAAATAATAAATTTTCTTCTTTATTCAAGAAAGGACTTGATGTGTAATGTAAAATAAAGAAGAAAACTCATACATAAATATATATATGTATGTACATATATAAACATATACAAACATTACATAATGAATTTGAGACAGAATTTACCAGCCAGTGAAGAAATAAATATTAGTGATTTTTGATGCAATATTTAACACAGGCTTGTCATTACCAACATCATTCTAATCTTGTCTTCTTTATACAGAAACACGACAAAATATTTTCCCTCAATTTACCATCGCAAGGAATGAATGCCATTGAATATTTCATTCAAGTTAGAAAAATAGAGTTTCTGGGCATATTGGAGTTGAAAATTGAACTTCAAATTTTCCCTTTTGGATTCTTTTGTCATATAAGTGGATAAGGGGAAGAAATTTTATCATGCCCCAAAATATATATTCTTGAGTTCATTCCAGAGGGAAAAACCTTAGGGGACAGGATGAATGAGATCAATTTTCAATACCCCCAGTCTTACCATCCATTAAGTCTTTCTGTGGTCAGACCACAATCAGTTCGGTCCACCTCCACTCAGAATCACCTTTTATAAAGAATCTTCTTCCCTCCCTCAAGGCTCTCTTGGTTATTCCTGCCTGCCAAAGCTCTCTTAGTGACCTTCAACAACACTTCCTGTCTATGAAGCCACAGACTGGCTTTTTAGAAGTGTTTACATTTTTTTTGTATCATTAATCTACAATTACATGAAGAACATTATGTTTACTAGGCTCCCCCCTTCACCAAGACCCCCCCACAACCCCCATTACAGCCACTATCCATCAGCGTAGTAAGATGCTGTAGATTCACTATTTCTTTTCTCTGTGTTGCACAGCCCTCCCCGTGCCTCCCCCTGCATTATACATGCTAATAGTAATGTCCCCTTTCTTTCCCCCCCCCGCTTATCCCTCCCTTCCCACCCATCCTTCCCAGTCCCTTTCCCTTTGGTAACTGTTAGTCCATTCTTGGGTTCTGTGATTCTGCTGCTGTTTTATTCCTTCAGTTTTTTCTTTGTTCTTATACTCCACATATGAGTGAAATCATTTGGTACTTGTCTTTCTCCACCTGGCTTATTTCACTGAGCATAATACCCTCTAGCTCCATCCATGTTGTTGCAAATGGTAGAATTTGTTTTCTTCTTATGGCTGAATAATATTCCATTGTGTGTACGTACCACATCTTCTTTATCCATTCATCTACTGATGAACACTTAGGTTGCTTCCATTTCTTGGCTATTGTAAATAGTGCTGTGATAAACATAGGGGTGCATCTCTCTTTTTCAAACTGGGCTGCTGCATTCTTAGGGTAAATTCCTAGGAGTGGAATTCCTGGGTCAAATGGTATTTCTATTTTTGAGTTTTTTGAGGAACCTCCATACTGCTTTCCACAATGGTTGAACTTATGTACATTCCCACCAGCAGTGTAGGAGGGTTCCCCTTTCTCTACAACCTCGCTAACATTTGTTGTTGTTTGTCTTTTGGATGGTGGCGATCCTTACTGGTGTTAGGTGATATCTCATTGTGGTTTTAATTGGCATTTTTCTGATGACTAGTGATGTGGAGCATCTTTTCATGTGCCTGTTGTCCATCTGGATTTCTTCTTTGGAGAGCTGTCTGTTCAGCTCCTCTGCCCATTTTTTAATTGGATTATTTACTTTTTGTTTGTTGAGGTGCATGGGCTCTTTATATATTTTGGATGTCAACCCTTTATCAGATCTGTCATTTATGAATATATTCTCCTATATTGTAGGATGCCTTTTTGTTCTATTGATGGTGTCCTTTGCTGTGCAGGAGCTTTTCAGTTTGAAATAGTCTCACTTGTTCATTTTTGCTTTTATTTCCTTTGCCTGGGGAGATATGTTCATGAAGAAGTCGCTCATATTTATGTCCATGAGATTTTTGCCTATGTTTTTTTCTCAGAGTTTTATGGTTTCATGACTTACATTCAAGTCTTTGATCCATTTCGAATTTACTTTTGTGTATGGGGTTAGAAAATGACCCAGTTTCATTCTCTTACATGTAGCTGTCCAGTTCTGCCAACACCAACTGTTGAAGAGGCTGTCATTTCCCTATTGTATGAACATATCTCCTTTATTGTATATTAATTGACCATATATGTTTGGGTTAATGTCTGGAGTCTCTATTCTGTTCCACTGGTCTGTGGGTGTGTTCTTGTGCCAATACCAAATTGTCTTGATTACTGTGGCTTTGTAGTAGAGCTTGAAGTTGGGGAGTGAGATTCCCCCCCTGCTTTATTCTTCCTTTTCAGGATTGCTTTGGCTATTTGGGGTCTTTTGTGGTTCCATATGACTTTTTGAACTATTTGTTCCAGTTCATTGAAGAATGCTGTTGGTAATTTGATAGGGATTGCATTGACTCTGTAGTTTGCTTTGGGCAGGATGGCCATTTTGATGATATTAATTCTTCCTAGCCAAGAGCATGGGATACTTTTCCAGTTGTTAGTGTCCTCTGTAATTTTTCTTAAGAGTGTCTTATAGTTTTCAGGGTATATATAGGTCTTTCACTTCCTTGGTTAGGTTTATTCCTAGGTATTTTATTCTTTTTGATACAATTGTGAATGGAATTGTTTTCCTGATTTCTCTTTCTGTTAGTTCATTGTTAGTGTATAGGAAAGCCACAGATTTCTGTGTCTTAATTTTGTATCCAGCAACTTTGCTGGATTCAGATATTAGTTCTAGGAGTTTTGGAGTGGTTCTTTAGGGTTTTTTATATAAAATATCATGTCATCTGCAAATAGTGACAGTTTAACTTCTTCTTTGCCAATCTGGATTCCTTGTATTTCTTTGTTTTGTCTAATTGCCGTGGCTAGGACCTCCAGTACTATGTTGAATAACAGTGGGGAGAGTGGGCATCCCTGTCTTCTTTCTGATCTTAGAGGGAAAGCTTTCAGCTTCTTGCTGTTCAGTATGATGTTGGCTGTAGGTTTATCATATACAGCCTTTATTATGTTGACGTACTTGCCCTGTATACCCATTCTGTTGAGAGTTTTTATCATGAATGGATGTTGAATCCTGTCGAATGCTTTTTCACCGTGTATGGAGATGATCATGTGATATTTGTCCTTCTTTTTGTTTATGTGGTGGATGATGTTGATGGATTTGTACCATCCTTGCATCTCTGAGATGAATCACACTTGGTCATGGTGTATGATCCTCTTGATGTATTTTTGAATTCGGTTTGCTAATATTTTGTTGAGTATTTTTGCATCTATGTTCATTTGGGATATTGGTCTGTAATTTTCTTTTTTTTTGTGGTGTCTTTGCCTGGTTTTGGTATTAGTGTGATGCTGGCTTCATAGAATGACTTTGGGAGTATTCCCTCTTCTTCTATTTTTTGGAAAACTTTAAGGAGAATGGGTATTATATCTTCTCTATATGTATGATAAAATTCCGTGGTAAATCCATCTGGCCTGGGGGTTTTGCTCGGGTAGTTTTTTTGTTACTGCTTCAATTTCATTGCTGGTAAGTGGTCTGTTTAGATTTTCTGTTTCTTTGTTGGTCAGTCTTGGGAGGTTGTATTTTTCTAGGAAGTTGTCCATTTCTTCTAGGTTTTCCAGCTTGTTAGCATATAGGTTTTCATAGTATTCTCTCATAATTCTTTGTATTTCTGTGGGTCCATCATGATTTTTCCTTTCTTGTTTCTGATTCTGTTGTTGTGTGTTGATTCTCTTTTTCTCTTATAAGTCTGAAAAGTTGGTTGGTAGGATTTCAATCTTTTGGAATTTACTGAGGCTCTTTTTGTGGCCTAGTAAGTGGTCTGTTCTGGAGAATGTTCCATGTGCACTTGAGAAGAATGTGTATGCTGTTGCTTTTGGATGTATAGTTCTATAGATGTCTATTAGGTCCATCTGTTCTAATGTGTTGTTCAGTGCCTCTGTGTCCTTAGTTATTTTCTGTCTGGTGGATCTGTCCTTTGGAGTGAGTGGTGTGTTGAAGTCTCCTAGAATGAACGCATTGCATTCTGTTTCCTCCTTTAATTCTGTTAGTATTTGTTTCACATATGTTGGTGCTCCTGTATTGGATGCATATATATTTATAATGGTTATATCCTCTTGTTGGATTGGGCCCTTTATCATTATGTAATGTCTTTCTTTATCTCTTGTTACTTTCTTTGTTCTGAAATCTATTTTGTCTGATACTAGTACTGCAACACCTGCTTTTTTCTCCTTGTTGTTTGCCTGAAATATCTTTTTCCATCTTTTGACTTTTAGTCTGTGCATGTCTTTGGGTTTGAGGTGAGTCTCTTGTAAGCAGCATATAGATGGGTCTTGCTTTTTTATCCATTCTAGTACTCTGTGTCTTTGATTGGTGCATTCAGTCCATTTGCATTTAGGGTGATTATTGAAAGATATGTACTTATTGCCATTGCAGGCTTTAGATTCGTGATTACCAAAGGTTCAAGGTTAGCTTCTTTAGTATCTTTCTGTCTAAATTAACTCGCTTATTGAGCTATTACAAACACTGTCTGATGATTCTTTATTTCTCTCCCTTCTTATTCCTCCTCCATTCTTTATATGTTAGGTGTTTTATTTTGTGCTCTTTTGTGTTTCCTTTGAATGCTTTTGTGGGTAGTTGATTTTATTTTTTGCCTTTAGTTAGGATTTGGTTGTTCTGCTTTCTTTGCTGTGATTTTATTTTCTCCGGTGACATCTGTTTAGCCTTAGGAGTTCTTCCATCTAGAGCAGTCCCTCTAAAATACCCTGTAGAGGTGGTTTGTGGGAGGCAAATTCCCTCAACTTTTGCTTGTCTGGGAATTGTTGAATTCCTACTTCATATTTAAATGATAATCATGCTGGATACAGTATTCTTGGTTCAAGGACCTTCTGTTTCATTGCATTAAATGTATCATGCCATTCTCTTCTGGCTTGTAAGGTTTCTGTTGAGAAGTCTGATGATAGCCTGATGGGTTTTCCTTTGTAGGTGACCTTTTTTCTCTCTCTGGCTGCCTTTAATACTCTGTCCTTGTCCTTGATCTTTGCTATTTTAATTATTATGTGTCTTGGTGTTGTCCTCCTTGGGTCCCTTCTGTTGGGAGTTCTGTGTGCTTCTGTGGTCTGAGCGGCTATTTCCTCCCCCAGTTTGGGGAAGTTTTCAGCAATTATTTCTTCAAATACACTTTCTGTCCCCTTTTCTCTCTCTTCTTCTTCTGATACCCCTATAATGCAGATATTGTTCCTTTTGGATTGGTCACACAGATCTCAATATTTTTTCATTCCTGGAGATCCTTTTATCTCTCTCTGCATCAGCTTCTCTGTGTTCCTGTTCTCTGATTTATATTCTATTAATGGCCTCTTGCACCTCGCCCATTCTGCTTTTAAGTCCTTCCAGAGATTGTTTTACTTCTGTATTCTCCCTCCCTACTTTATCCTAGCTCTTGCATTTTTCTCTGCAGCGCCATCAGCATGGTTATGACCTTTATTTTGAATTCCTTTTCAGGAAGGTTGATTAAATCTATCTCCCCAGGTTCCCTATCATGGGATGTCTGTGTGATTCTGGTCTGGATCAAATTCTTCTGCCTTTTCATGGAGATAGAGGTAGTCGTAGGCAGTTGGTGCATGTGTTAGCTGGGAAAACAAAGTCCCTTCCTGGTTGCTCATTGCCTTCCTCTCCTGTGAGAATGGTGACCCCTAGTGGCTTGTGGTGCGTAGCTGCATGCCGATGGGGTCTCTGAGTCTGGCCTGGGTGGCTGTAGTGGAGGCTCTGTGTGGCTGCTGTGGGCATGGCCATTCTCAGAATGTTGCTCCCCTATGGTGGGGCTGCACTGGAGGGGGGATGGGCGGGAGGCTGTTTATCACCATGAGGGGCTTCAAAGCTGCACTGCCACCCAGGGGATTAGGGTGCCTGGAGTTCCCCAGTATTCCCAGCTGCTGGGCTGAGTGTGCCAGGACACTTCTGTCCATCTGTGAGGCTCCTGTCCCTTTAAGACTTTAAAGAGGCACTCACTTTTCTTTTGTCCCAGGGGTGCTGGCTGTGGGAACTGACTCGCAGGTTTTACTGTTCCATTTCCCTAATATCCAGCATACCACGCACTGTGTGTCTGTGCTCCCAGTGCAGATGACTAGGGCTGGGTATTTAGCAGTCCTGGGCTCCCACTCCCTCCCTTCTCCAACTCCTCTCCTCCCGCTGGGGAGCTGGGGTAGGGAGTGCGCTTGGATCCTGCTGGGCTGCAGCTTGTATCTTATCCCCTTCATGAGGTTCTGGGTTCTTGCAGGTTTAGATGTAGTCTGGCTGTTGTCCTGTAAATTTGGTCTCTCTTTTAGGGATAGTTGTATTTGTTGTATTTTCAAAATATATATCACTTTGGGAGGAGATTTTTGCTGCCCCACTCACGCTGCCATTTTGGCTCCTCCCAATGTTTTAGTTCTTTTATCTGTAAAATGGATATGATAATAGTATAAACTTCATAGAGTACTTATACTATTAAATAGGATCTCTCTAACATTAAGGTTGGCTGAGGCTGTAGTCAGATAGATCAATAATATGCCCTAGTCCTCATTCTCATTCTGATATTGGCTGAGACATGCTAGGATCTGAGATAAAAAGCTACACTTTATTATAGAAATTCATCAAGATAATCACCATTAAATAACACCAGATATTAAATACTAAGAAAGTGAGTTTCATAGATGATCCTCAATTCTGAACATTGAATCAGCCTTAATTTACTAGAACTCAGCTCAAATTTCAACACTTATATATAAGAGCCAGTTACAATGAATTAAGTTAACCTCTCTAAGAGATTGATACATAGAATCAGTCAACAATGCATAAAAGCTTTGCTGGTAGGAATGTAAGTTACAACAACTCTTTTGTAGGAGTTTGACTATATATATCAAGGGCTTAAAAGTGTGCCAATTTTTTGACTCAGTGATTCCATTTCTAGAAATTTGTCTTAAGGAAATAATTAAGTGTATGTAAAGAACATTATTATCTAGTATGGTCATCCAAAGAAATCATTAAAGAATACACTAGGAATGCAGCAGCCCAGTTTGAAAAAGACAGATGCACCCCTATGTTTATCACAGCACTATTTGTAATAGCCAAGAAATGGAAGCAACCTAAGTGTCCATCAGTAGATGAATGGATAAAGAAGATGTGGTACATATAAACAATGGAGTTTATTTAGCCATTAGAAGAAAACAAATCCTAACATTTGCAACAACATGGATGGAGCTAGAGGGTATTATGCTCAGTGAAATAAGCCAGGTGGAGAAAGACAATTATCAACTGATTCACTCATCTATGGAGTATAAGAACAAAGCAAAAACTGAAGGAACAAAAACATCTGCAGACTCACAGAACCCAAGAATGGACTAACAGTTACCAAAGGGAAAGGGACTATGGAGGATGGGTGGGAAGGGAGGGATAAGGGGGAAAAAGGGGTATTATAATTAGCACACATAATGTAGTGGGGGAGGACACGGGAAAGGCTGTATATACAGAGAAGGCAAGTAATGATTCTATAGTATCTTACTATGCTGATGGACAGTGACTGTAATGGGTTATGTGGTGGGGGACTTGATAATAGGAGGAGTCTAGTAACCATAATGTTATTCAAGTAATTGTACACTATGGATACCAAAAAAAAAAAAGAATACACTAGGATATATTCACTTAACTCAAAAGAAGGTGGTAAGGAGGAAAACAATAAAGATATGAGACATATAGAAAACAAAAAGCAAAATGGCAGACATAAATCTAACCACATTGGTAAAAACATTAAATGTGAATGGACTATATAATGATATTTTAAATGCTAAGAAGGTGGACTCTGTGGCCCCTCTGTTTGATTTGGCTGCCCATTACCAAATCTCAAACCTAGCCTCAAACTAAACTTACTGTTCTGAGAATGTTAGCTTTTCTGTTTCACTTTGACCCTTCCTAATTTCATCTAGAAATCCTTCACAAATGGTCTGAAGACTGCCTGCCATCAGAATTCTAATAGGTCCCGGCGGCAATATGAAGAAAATCCTTGTTCTCTTACCTACTTCTCCCATTCTTTATGTGCTTTCTTCACACCATATCTCAGGGCACAAGCATGTCCCATGCCCTAGCAGTGAGCCATCTAAAAATATTTATTTTTCAAGCATAAACCAGGCTATAAAAGAGGACCTTGGGGAATTTGGAGTATGTTTAGCTTTCCAGTCAAGAAATTCTTTCCCAATGGTGACAAATATTAGCATCAACTAGGCGTCTTTTAAAGACTCCCTGCCAAAAATACCCTAGGGAAAACTGGAATAAAGAGGAGATCTTTTAGAATATTTAGTATGTTCCTGATAAATGCCTTTTAGAAATGCCAAGAAATGTTGAGTCAATTAGTAGGCAGGCCATAATTTACTGAATTCCAAAAAGAAAGACATGGAAGAAAATTAAATGCATATTACTAAGTGAAAGAAACCAGTTTGAAAAGGCCATACACTACATGATTCCAACTAAATGATATTCCAAAAAGGAAAACTATAGAGACAGTAGAAAGATCAGTGGTGGTTAGTGGGGAGGGAGCAATCAACAGGCAGAGAGCACAGATGATTTTTAGTACAGTAGAACTACTCTGTATGATAGATATATGTCATTATAGATTTGTCCAAATCCATAAAATGTACAGCATCAAGAGTGAACCCTTATGTAAACTATGAACTGTGTGATGCTGAATTGATGTAGGTTTATCAATTCTAACAAGTGTACTACTCTGGTGGGGGATGATGATAATGGGGGGAGCTCCGTTGTGGGGAGAAATAGTGGGTATACAGGAAATCTACGTACCTTCTACTCAATTTTGCTGTGAACTCAGAACTGGTCTAAGAAAACAAAGTGTTTTAAAATTAAAAATTTAAGAGGCCAGCAGCTTCCTGGACTCAGCACATTCTGAATCTGTTAAAAGGCCAGAGCTAGATCAGCGGAAAGCAAAGGGGTGAGGCATAGAGTGAAGACATGGGTGGAACAGGGGATCAGTAGCTTGGTGGCTTGAAGCATGAAAGGTTCCATTATTCTACTGGGTGTATCAAGCAGGGCCAATAATATCATCAGACTGTCTAGTGTTGTAAAAGCCTTCCTCAAAGAAAATGCTTTAGGATGGAAGAGACGGCCAGAATGCATCTCAAAATAGGCAGTTGAAATAGGCAACCTTTTACACTCTTCCTTGGTCAGTAAGGATTGGTTCCTTGTAGACCCTTTTAAGTACATTTTAGTAACAAAGATATACATTTTTTTAAGTAAAACAAGATACACATTTTAGTGCAGGGGAACAGTATTATATGTAGTTCAAAGCAACAGTAAATGGCATTAGTGTGTACTCTCTTGATAAAATTCATGTAAGATTAGAAAACACATCCTTCATATAGCTACTGTGAGAACTCTTTTAAGAGAGTTTTAAAAGTTCAGATGCTGAGAGAGATGTTTGTTCTTCCTGTGGGGTTGACATAAATCTGAATCTGTGCAGCCATGTTACTACTGTCCCAGCTTGGAAAACCCAGTTCAGTGGGAGTGATGTTAAAGAAAATAATTATTTATGATACTTGTTAAATAATGGTAAGGCCAACTTCATTCAGGGGACTATCACAATAGGTACAGGGACACCTATAATGGGGTTCTTCTGTAGGGAAGAGAGACTGGGCTCAAGTATGAATAAAATAAAGAAAAGTGGGAATGTATAGCCAAGGAGTAGGGTAGAGTTCAGTGGATGGAAACATTTGGGGTAAGGGAGGATTCTGGCTAATTTAACCTAAGAGAATTCTTGCTGCAGACAGGCCAGGGAGATCAGACACCACCTGAGGAATGGTAGAAAAGGAGGTGCCTGACAGGATATTGAGGATGACTGGATATCAGGGATGGGGGATTCAAACTGACTCAGCAAGGTTCTTGCTAAAATTGACAAAGCAGGGATGAATACGAAAGCCCAAAAATCAGGGCTTAGTTTGGAAGAGGGCTCAGATGAGCCTGATTGAAGTTTGGTAAGGAAAGACTGTCAGTAAAACGGGTCAGATTCAAGATAGGAGAGAATTGATTTTTTGAGTACGTGAACTCATCATTGTCCCTGGACTTCCCAACTTCTGTTATATGAACTAGTAAATTTCTTTTCTCCCTTCAAATTTGAGTTGGGTGTCTATCACTTGCAAATGAAAGGAAGCTCACTGATCTGAAGAGAGAATTGATTTGATGAATAAGTTTGAGGTAATGGGAAGAAGATTAAAAGCATTGTGTCAATGGTGGAATAGAAAGTCTACATTTCTAAGCTAACATATCATCCACCTGTAATACACAAACTTCCTATGTATGATCCTTACGATGTTCTCAGGGCTATAGGCTTAAAGGGAGTATTATATAAAGGACACAGTAATGTTTGTGAAATTAGGATTCCAGCACTGAATCATTTTGTAATCTTGGGCAACGATAATAGCTGACACTTCTTAAATATATACCTTATTCCAGGCTTATGTTAAGTGCTTTATATGCATTATTTTAATGAATCCCCATTTCACAGATGAGGAGACAAAGACTGAAAGACATTAAAAAACTACTGCCAAGGAGAGATATTTATTACTAACAGTCTTGGGATCTGAACATAGATATCTCTACTCCAAAACACATGTACTATTTTTTAATTGAGATACAATTCACATAACACACTATACATACCAAATTCACCTATTTAAAGTACACAATTCAATGCTTTTGGTATATTCACAGATATGTATAACCATTACTACAATTTAGAACATTTTCATCAATTCAAAAAAGAAAACCTATAGCTTTTACTAAGTCCTCCCCAACTTCATACCTTAAGCAACCATTAATCTACTTTCTGTCTCTGTAGATTTCCCTATTTTGGGCTTTCATGTAAATGGAATCATATAGTATGTGATCTTTAGTTATTGGCATCTTTCTCTTACATTATGATTTCAAGGTTCATCATAGCATGTATCAGGAGTTCATTCTTATTTATGGCTGAATAATATTCCATTGTATGGGTACACGACATTTTGCTTATTCATTCATCCATTGATGAATATTTGGGTTGTTTCCATTTTTTTGGCTATTATGAACAATGCTGTTATAAATATTCATGTTCAAATTTCCATGTGGACATATGTTTTCATTTCTCTAGAAAATATACCTAAGAGTGTAACCGCTGGGTCACATAGTAACTCTATTTTTAATCATTTGAGGAATGGACAGACTGTTTTCTAAAGTGGCTGCAACATTTTACATTATCACCAGTAACATATGAAGGTTTCATTTTTCCAAATCCTTGATAACACTTGTTATCTGACTTTTTGATTGAAGTCATTTCAGTGAGTATGAAATGATATTTCATCATGGTTTTTTTATTTGTATTTCTCTGATGACTAATGATGTAGAGTATTATTTCATGTACTTATTGGCTATTTGTATATTTTTAAAGAGACATCTATTCATACCCTGTGTCCAATTTAGAATTTGGCAGTCTTATCTATTTTAGATATAAGACCCTTATCAGGTATATGATTTGGAGATATTTTTCTCCCATTCCATACGTTGCATTTTTCAATCTTTTTAATTGTAAATTTTCTTACTGAATTTACTTCAAAACACATTTCTTATCATTTTTATTGACATATAGTTTATATACAATATTATATTGGTTTCAGATGAACTGATTCATCAATTAAATACATTATGAAAAGTTTACCATAAGTAAGACACTCTTGAGAGAAACTAAAGAGGACACTAATAAATGGAAATTCATCCCATGATATTGGGTAGGAAGAATTAATATTGTCAAAATGGCCATCCTGCCTTAAACAATCTACAGATTCAATGCAATCCCTATCAAAATACCAATGGCATTCTTGAAGAAACTGGAACAAATAGTTTTAAAATTCATATGGAACCACAAAAGACCCCAAATAGCCAAAGCAATCATAAGAAGGAAGAATAAAGCTGAGGGGGGTTACGCTCCCCCACTTCAAGATCTACTTACTACAAAGCCACAGTAATCAAGACAATTTGGTACTGGCCCAAGAACAGACCCATAGACCAATGGAAGAGCCCAGACATAAATCCAAGTATATGGTCAATTAATATATGATAAAGGAGCCATGGATATACAATGGGGAAATGACAATCTCTTCAAAAACTGGCGTTGGCAAAACTGGACAACTACATATAAGAGAATAAAACTGGATTACTGCCTAACTCCATACACAAAAGTAAACTCAAAATGGATCAAAGACTTGAATGTAAGTCATGAAATCATTAAACTCTTAGAAGAAAACATAGGCAAAACTCTCTTGAATATAAACATGAGCAACTTTTTCATGAACATATCTCTCCGGGCAAGGGAAACAAAATAAAAAAATGAGCAAGTGGGACTATATCAAACTACAATATACAGATTCAATGCAATCCCTCTCAAAATACCAACAGCATTCTTGAATGAACTGGTATAAATAGTTTTAAAATTCATATGGAACCACAAAAGACCCCAAATAGCCAAAGCAATCATGAGCAGGAAGAATAAAGCTGAGGGTATTTTGGTATTTTGAAAGGGATTGCATTGAATCTGTAGATTGTTCACCTGTACAGAAAAGGACAGCATCAGTAGAACAAAAAGGCATCCTACAGTATGGGAGAACATATTCATAAATGACATATCCAATAAGGGGTTGACATCCAAAATATATAAAGAGCCCATGCACCTCAACAAACAAAAAGTAAATAATCCAATTAAAAAATGGGCAGAGGAGCTGAACAGACAGCTCTCCAAAGAAGAAATTCATATGGCTAACAGGCAAATGAAAAGATGCTCCACATTGCTAATCACCAGAGAAATGCCAATTAAAACCACAATGAAGTATCACCTCACACCAGTTAGGAAGGCCAACATCCAAAAGACAAACAACAACAAATACTGGTGAGGATGTGGAGAAAGGGGAACCCTCCTACACTGCTGGTGGGAATATAAATTAGTTCAACCATTGTGGAAGGCAGTATGGAGGCTCCTCAAAAAACTCAAAATACATAGAAATACCACTTGATCCAGGAATTCCACTCCTAGGAATTTTTCCTAAGAATACAGGAGCCCAGTTTCAAAAAGACATATGCACCCCTATGTTTATCGCAGCACTATTTACAATAGCCAAGAAATGGAAGCAACCTAAGTGTCCATCAGTAGATGAATGGATAAAGATGATGTGGTACATATACACAATGGAATACTATTCAGCCATAAGAAGAAAACAAATCCTACCATTTGCAACAACATGGATGGAGCTAGAGGGTATTGTGCTCAGTGAAATAAGCCAGGTGGAGAAAGACAAGTACCAAATGATTTCACTCATATGTGGAGTATAAGAACAAAGAAAAAACTGAAGGAATAAAACAGCAGCAGACTCACAGAACCCAAGAATGGACTAACAGTTAACCAAAGGGAAAGGGACTAGGGAGGGTGGGTGGGAAGGGAGGGAAGGGGATTCAGGGGCATTATGATTAGCACACATAATGGAGGGGGGGAACGGGGAAGGCAGTATTACACAAAGAAGACAAGTAGTGCCTCTATAGCATCTTACTACGCTAATGGACAGTAACTGTAATGGGGTATGTGGTGGGGACTTGATAATGAGGGGAATATAGTAATCACAATGTTGCTCATGTGATTGTATATTAATGTATCATAATAAAAAAAAGTTCACCATAAATGTAGTTACCATCTGTTACCAAAGATATTTCTATATTATGAGCTATAGTCCCTATGCTATATGTCCATCTTTGTGACTAAATTATTTTATGATTTGAAGTTTGTACCTCTTTAACCCCTTCACCTATTTCAACTGTCCCCCCACCTGCAACTCCATGTTAACTAACCTTCCATTCACTGTGTTTATGACTCCATTTCTGTTTTGTTTGTTCTTCTGTTTTGGTTTTCATATTTCACATATAAGTGAAACCATATGGTACTCCTCTTTCTCTGCTGACTTATTTCACTTAGCATAATACCCACTTATTTCACTTAGCATAATACCCTCTGTGTGCATGCATGTTGTCACAAATGGCAAGATTTCTATCTTTTTTTTATGGATGAATAACATTTCATTGTGTATTTGTACCACATCTTCTTTATCCGTTCACCTCTTGATGGACACTTAGGTTGCTTCTACAATAAACATAGGGGTGCATATATCTTTCCAAATTAGTGATTTTGTTTTTTTCAGGTAGATTCCCAGAAGTGCAATTGCTGGGTCATATGGTATTTCTTTTTGTAGTTCTTTGAGGAAACTCCGTACTAGCTGCACCAATTTGCATTCCCACCAGCAGTGTAACAGGATTCCCTTTTCTCTGCATCTTCTCCAACACTACTTATTTCATGATATCTCATTATAGTTCTTATTTGAACTTCCCTGATGATTACTGATATTGTGATGATTACTTTTCATGTGTCTTTTGGCAGTCTGTACATTTTCTTTGGAAAAATGTCTATTCAGGTCCTCTGGCCATTGTTTCATCATCTTGTTTTTTAGATGTTGAGTTGTATGAGTTCTGTATATATTTGGTTATAAGGCCCTCCTCAGATATGTAATTTACAAACATATTCTCCCATATAGTAGGTTGCCTTTTTGCTTTGTAGCTGGTTTCCTTTGCTGTGTAGACACTTTTTAGTTTGATGTAGTCCCACTTGTTTATTTTTGGTTTTGTTTCCCTTGCCTGGGGAAACATATCAGAAAACAAATTTCTAAAGTTGATGTTCAGGGGTTTACTGCCTGTATTTTCTTCCAGTAGTTGTATGTTTTCAGGTCTTTAATCCATTTCGAGGTTATTTTTGTGTATGGTAAGACAGTGATCTACCTTCATTCTTTTGCATGTACCTGTACATTTTTCCTGGCACCATTTCTTGAAGAGACTGTCTTTTCCCCCATTACATATTCTTGCCTTTGTCATATATTAATTGACCATATAGGAGTGGGCTTATTTCTGGGCTCTCCATTCTGTTTGATTGGTCTAGGTATCTGTTCCTCTGTGAGTACTATACTGTATTATTACAGTACTTTTGTAGTTCAGTTTGAAATCAGGGAACGTGACAGCTCCATTTATGTTGCTTCCTGAAGACTGCTTTGTCTATTTGGGATCTTTTGTGGTTCCATCCAAACTTCAGGATTATTTGCTCCAATTCAGTTAAAAATGCCATTGGTATTTTGAGAGGAATTGCCGTGAATCCGTAGATTGCTTTGGGCAGTGTGGCCATTTTAACAATATTAGTTCTTCCTTCTTCCTATTCATGAGTGTGAAATGGCTTTCCATTTATTTGTGTCATCAATTTCTTCCATCAACATTTTATACTTCTCAAAGTATAAGTCTTTCACCTCCTTGGTTAGATTTATTCCTAGGTAGTTTGTTCTTTGTGATGAAATTATAAACAGGATTGTTTTCTTACTTTCTCTTTCTGCTAGTTCATTATTTGTATATAGAAATGCAACAGACTTTTGCACATTGATTCTGTATTCTGTGACTTCACCAAATTCATTTGTTAATCCAAATAGGTTTTGGTGGAGTCTTTAGGGTCATGTATACATTGTCATGTCATCAGTACATAGTCGCTATTTACTTCTTCCTTACCAGTTTAGTAATGATTCTGTGACATTGTTCTACAGTGATAGACAGTAACTGCACTACAGTGAATGAGGATTTAATAATATGGGTACCTGCTGAGACACTGTGTTTTACATTTGAAACCAATATAAGATTAAATATCAATACTTCAATAAAAACATTTCACCTTTTATCTAAAATTCAAAACATGGGTAGAGCAGCTGTGAAACACAAAACTCTGAATAGTGCTGCAGAAATGAGCCAAATTCCTGTGTCTCCATGGAAAGCAGTGCTCACAACCTCTTCCCACCACACAGAATGGAGGCTTCCCATATTTCACAGACTTAAATCTAAAGATAGTGCCATTTTGGTCTTTCCCTGCCTCATCAACCAGGGTTCCCTTCACACACCTCTGATTTTCCATTACCCATTCCCTGTAACATTAAAGCCCTCCATTTCCAAGCCATCATCAGACTCTGCCCTCCCTAAGCTCCTGTGTGCTTCTCAGATACACTTCTAGTACATGTCGGAGAATTGGTGGAGAGTCTTCTGTCCCAACAACTCTTTCTCTAAAGGTTCCCTGTGTCCCTAAACACTCTGTTTTCTGGGGATGAGTGACTAGACAGGGGTCCTGAAGGAGAGAGCTGAGCCGTCAGGCTGGTGTATGGTGTGCAGCCAGAAGGCAAAGTGGGAGCATAGACACTGCCTGTGAGTGGACACCTTTAGTCCCAGGCTCTGTAACACTTACAACCAGATACCCTCACCTGCAGACTTAATAACCACATAAGCTTCCCTAAGACAGATAAAGGTCTATGAGCTGTCCCTGCCTGTGAAACAGAAGGGCTTTGTGATGCAGTCTGGTGGCCTGGTTCCATCAACTGTGAGGCGGAGATGACAAGGCATTGGGAGTCATTAGGCAGGAGGACACTGACCGCCCTCATGCAGAGATGGTTGGTCTCCTCATGCTAATGAGGTTTACACCATGTTGAGCCCTACTTTTGCTCTGTGGGATGTTGGATATCCCTTATATACATACCTATGGCTCCATCTTCATTATTATCCTAATTATCTGGCAAGTGAAAAGGAGTTACCATGCATTAAGGTTGGAACCTAAAAGGAGCTGCTGCCAGGTAGGAAAACACTGTGACCACGTGAATGAGTTAAGTCTCAGATAAGAAGCTTTTAAGGTTTCAGGGTCTCTCCATTGGCCCTCCTATTTTTTGTCCCCCAAATCTTGTACCATGCACCCATTAACCTTATATGGTACTTATCTTTTCAGAGCCTAGAAATAATTCCTCATCAGGCCTTTGTTGCAGTTTATTCTAATTGAAAAATCATTAACATCTCTGGCTTGGGTTGAGACCTGGATGAGATGGAATCTACCTCACTAGATCTCAGAACCTCCCAATATGGGGGAATTTTCTGATTGGTGGACTTAGTAGCAAAAACCAATCACCATTTAATCTGTCCCAATATCCTCCTGACTCGTGTTAAACCCTCTGAAAACTTGTCCTGGAAAGGCGGTAGGAGGTATGGAATATAGACAGCCTCAATGCCAGTGAGAAATAAGTAGAAAAATGAAATGTTCAGGTGGAAAGGGTGGAGTAAAGGAAGGAAATGTATGTAGGTGAGTGTACACAATACAGATAGATAAACAGAAAGAGATTGGAAATACAATTTTCCTTTATCACATTTTGGACTTAAAAAAGGAAACTGTCCCCAAATCATACGCTAACTTCTTTTTTGTCTTTAAGCATTACCGAAAAGTCACACAAAGGAATAGAGATGCAGCATCAAGACATAAGTCCCAGTCCCTTCTCTGACTCCCCTCCACGGTGAGCGAGGTGCCCATGGATCTGTCCCTCTCTGGCCCAGTGCCAGGAGCCAGCTACTATAACTACTGAAGGCACCAATCCCCAAATTGATAGATTTTCCCAGAAGACTTTCTTGGGTGGGAAATCAGAGCCTGGGAATGTTCCAAAATTATCCACCTTATCCCAGGATTGAGAAATTAGGAAGTAGGACAGAAGTCCTTACCTGTGTCATTTACTAGCTTTATGACCCTGTGGAAATCACTTCATTTCTTGGTTATCCATGAAATGGGCATCTGCTGATCCCACCTCACTCAGTGTGGTTGTGATAATCAAGGGAGATCAGGTCCAGGACATCACCTCGTCACTGGTTAAACTGTACACAGACATGCCTTAGAGCACTGACTGGGGGTTTCCAGTACCTCTCAACCAAAGGTCTTCAGCTTCCTGCAGGATGTCCCCGAATCCTCCCCCGTTCCATGTAACACCGTCTCCTGGTTTCTCAGCTAGGAGACTTCCCCAGGAGGAGGCTGAGAAGCCGTGGGAGCTGCTCTCTATCATGAAAAGGTGATCACGTGCTCTTCATAGTCTCCAGCTCCCGGCCTGGCCTGTGATGATTCTCTGCCTGGCCAGGGCAGGGATGAGGAGAGGGACAGTGTCTGGGAGGGAGCCAAGCACAGTGGAGGCTGGAGGGCTGGCTGAGAGGGCTGGCTGAGAGGGGAATCATATGTCTCAGAAGGGGGGAGTCTCTAAGTTCTGCTCTGGGCGAGGCTCACCATGATCCTGGAATTCAGGATGTGACTACTGGGCAATTCATAAAAGACTCTACATGGGTTTACACTCAGCCATAAGAAAAGTTACCAGTCAAGAGAATGGATAAATGAGTGCATGAAAAAGTAATCATTCTCTCTACATATTCTCTCTACAACTGTGCCCTTTCAAGGGCAGACCCCTCAGAGTCTAGCTGGACCTGCTGACATTACCTCCTCTGGTTCTGCCTTCAGGAAGGTCAGGTCCAGGGATGGCCCTCAGACACGAGTCTGTCATCTTATCCTCTTCTTATGATCTCTAGAGAATGAGGCTGGCTCCCAAGAGATATTGTGTGCACCCTATAATCCCAGAAAGCAGAATTCCAACAAGGACCTCATTTTCCAGTTTGGAAATACTGATTACTAGGCTCTGGCCTTCTTAGCTACAAACAAGATTGATGCCAGGTTCTACCTGTTGACTTTACTGGTGATGCCCCATCAGCTAAACATTGGCTTCCACCCATCTGCCTCATTCCCTTCTCCCAGTTCAGCATCTCAACACAGGTCAGCAGAGAACTCACCCCACCTCCCAGTCTCTCCTGGCCACGCGCTCCCATCAGTTGTCTGCGACCTTGCCCAACAAGTGCCAGACCCTCAGCCCAGCCCACCGTAACTTGCCAAATGGCATTTACCTGGGAATAAAGTAGATGGGGAAATATCCAGAGTACAGGCTCCAGGGCTTTAAGGACTAGAGGAGGGCAGGGCCCATACGCAAGCCACATACTTCTAAGGAGGCAGCTGTCATGCCTCCATAACAGTTGCCCTATTTCCCTTTCCAGCCAAAGCTGGCTTCCTCAGGAGGGAAGTGTGCGGAGTATCCTGTGTACAGACACCAGCTTCCAAACCTGTGATCGCATGGCCCTGGAGATTCAGCATTTGCTGGTGGGTGAGAGTGCCCTGATCTCCCCCACTTCATCAGGACCATCACATGACTCCTTGTCTAGAAATTTTGTCCATGTCAAGAGTGTCTTTTGAGCAGAATCTAGAGCATTGTTTCCACACTCCAAAGAGCTTCCACTTCCATCTCCAACACCCCAGCGTCACAATTCACAGATCAGAAATCCTTAACATAGCCAGCTGTCCAGTTAACCAATACAATCAACATCCATGACGACTGGACTGAGCACCTCAAACTAAGGCAGGGATTTCAAGTGCCAGAGGTGCCTTGGGGCCCAGACATGATGTCTTTTTCAAGCCTTCAGGAGCCTAGAATTCTGATGAACCAAGAGGAGTTGACACACAGCGACACCAACCTTGTCTACAGGAACCAAGAGCAGCAGCCCTTGATTTCCCAAGTGTCTCTGCTGACCCTGAACCAAGAAATCACTACCTTGACACATCCCATAGCCTTGCACATGGCAGCTGCCCTCCCTGCCCAACTGCCATTCCTCTGTCCTGAAGTCCTGAGACTTCTTGAAGTTCATGTGAAAAAAATGGATGCATTTCCAGAGGTGGGGGCTCCCCAGACGTGTGGAGGAGTCCCTGAGGCAGCTTATGCCAAACCCACCATTCTTTTATGGACCTGAACATAATCAACCAGTTTCTTTCCTCCAAAATACTTCTGAGTTTGCTTTCGAGAATTTGGGGGCCATTTCCTACCAGACCTGGGGTTCCTGTGTGACGGCCAGCCCACCCACGCCTTCTGGGTCTTGGAATGGCCCATTATGGACCCGGAACAAAGACACCACTACCAGCAAATCCCAAACCATGTGGCTTGGA
This sequence comes from Manis javanica, assembly GCF_040802235.1. NCBI lineage: Eukaryota > Metazoa > Chordata > Mammalia > Pholidota > Manidae > Manis > Manis javanica. The sequence goes on along the minus strand of NC_133157.1, from coordinate 35,933,441 downwards.
CAGCCTCTCCCTCTCCAGCCCTTAGAACACTTTAGTGGCCTCTACCCATTTCCTTGGCAACAGGTTTATGACACGGTGGGCCGTTTGCAACAGAAATACAGCCAGCTATTCTGTGGCCTCCCTTCTCTACACAGTGAGTCCCTAGTTGACACTGTCTTGGGCTCTCAAGGCTTCTCCACAAACGGTAGCATGTCCAGGTACCCCTTGAATGATCCTTTTCTCTTCAAGGGGCTCTCCTTCCTCCCGGTGCTGCCTACAAGTCCATCCCAGTCAGCCCCACCGTCTTTCCCATCTTCCCCCAGTTGGGTCACTCCATCTGAGCAGCGAGCTCAGGTCAGTGTTGCATTTCTGACTCTGGCCCAGTGTGAAGCCTTGGAGTGGCACCTGCTGCAGAGGCAGCTCCAGCATCAGTGGGGTTTGCCAGCTGTCTTCTAGGGATCTCAGCACACGCAGAGCTCTGTGCAGTGTCAGCCCTATGACAAAGCCCAGTCTCCTGAGAGAGTGAAAACATCCTGCCCAGGAAAACCCATGTTGCTCGTCACCAGGGAACTACTTTTCTTCCCAGAGCATGCCCGGAGGCTGCTGGAACTCCACCTCCAGAGCCAGTCGATCCACCCCCACTGGGGCCTGCCCCAGAAGGTCCGGGAGTCCGCCCAGTTGCTCCTGTCCCTCACCGACCAGCAGACTCTGTCCTGGGGCAGCACAGCCTGAGCCAATGTGAGTTTTCCCCAGCCTACGGCCCCAGAGGCCATTAGGGCTGGTGACCCGTTCTCACCCATCATAGACCCACACTTGTTTGACCAGGCCAAGGCAATACTGCGGAGCCATATCAACTCCAAAAGTGGGCAGATTCATCAGGGCAAGGTCCCTGCCTGTGTATACAGCTCCTGGGAGTGCATAATTCCTGGGAGCCTGGAAGTGACTCCCCGCACCTGCATCCCAGAAAGCAAGCCCCTGGAGCTACAGGCAGCAGCTGGCCCTGACCTCCAGCAGGCAGTTATGCCCTGGATGCCAACAGCGCCTGAGCAGCAGCAGGCCTCACCAGGTGTTGTCAGTGAACATCCTAAGCTGCCCCGAACCCTGTCCAAGAGAGCCATTGAGAAACTGGAGATGACTTTACGACACAAGTATCTGGCCTTCTTGTCAGGGCTGCCTGCTCTTTATTCTGTGACTCTCTCTGGGGCCATGGCACCAGTAGTCACTACCCAGGCTGTAATCACAGAGATGGTGCCTGGACCTGACAAATTCCCAACAGAGCCACTGACTCGGAGGATCTCCTCTGATGAGCAGCATCTAAGTCCCGGGTCCGGCTTTCAGGATGCCAGTGAGACTTGTGCAGACATTGCAGATGAGTTCCTGCCTGAAGTGGAGGCAGAAGGAATGACTGAGATGGTGCCTCCAGACAGCCAACCAGAGCCAGCTCGAGCCTACTCACTAAAGAAACCCCTCTTAGCCAAACTAAATTTCCACCTGAGAAAGAAGATCCTAGAGGTACAACTGGAAATTCCCATAAAGGCGAGGGAGTCCAGGGAACAAAGGGCAGCGATCTCAGAGAACATATGCAGCCAGGAGTCTCCTGGAAGTCTAAACAACCAAGGAAAAGCATTGCTCCAGGAACTCCCCATCCCAGCAGACATTCCTCATGACCCGGGTCCAGAACGGCTCCACCTCAAAGAGCAGCTGCCCACTGAGTTAAAGGCAGTGAAGCAGAACCAGAAGCAGCCACGTTCCAGAGCAGTACCTCAAGGTTCTGCCCACTGGGCCTCCAAAGTCTCACAACCCAGTGGAGACACAGCAGAGGCCCGGGTGCTTTGTGTTCAGCTGGAAGGCAGCATGAACAGCCCCAGCCTGCGGGAGCCCTGGAGTCGTGAGCCCCAAAGCTCTGGCAAGAGCAAGGACTTGGCCCAAGTCTCCATGCCGGCAGAAACGAGAGGGGGCCCAGGGAAACCCAACTCAGCAGGGGACCACAGAGAAGGGGATGCAGGGTTTGTGCTCTCTGCAACAAGAGAAAAAAGGCACCCAGAGGCCAGAAGGGATGCTTGTGAAGAGAACACCCCACAGCCTCCAGCAGCAGGGACAAGGCTTTCACCTTGATGCTCCCTGTCAACACAGTCCCAGCATCGCCCTCAGCTTGACCTCCCAGAGCTACCTCCGGGAGTCCCTAGGGGGAAGGAATCCAAGAAGCATGGCCTGCCAGATAGTCAAACCAAGCTCAGTGTCATCCGCAAACCAGCAAGGATTCCTGAGAATGCCCGGCCTGTAGTGCCCCAGGTGTCACAGGGCCAGCCTCTCCTGGGCCAGCTCATTCAGAGTAAGCCACTTCCCGGTCGAAATTTGCAAGGTCGTATTTTGCAGGGGCAGGTGATGCCAGTCCATACCCACAAGAGCCCCAGCCTCCCAGAGTGGCTTGAGAAGCAAGATGAAATCCTTTCTGAACCATATTAACCCCAAGACAAAAGGCCAAGGGCACAGGGAATCCAAGTTCTTTACAGCTGAGAAAGTGGCCAACACCGGAAAAGAGAATGTAGCAAAGAGCCTGGCTCCAGCCAAAAGTCCCATGGGGCGAACTCAGACAGAGAAGGCAAGACAGAGAGGGCGAGGCCCAGTCTCCCCCCACTGAGAAGTGGGGCCTGGCCTTCGTGGGTGGCCCTCACCCCCCAGACAGCAAGCTCGGGCACCACTCCCATCCACTCCACTTGGCCTCAGTCCTGGGCCACCCCCGCCACTGCCCTCAGCACTGTCCCCGAGTGGCTTGTGCCACCCAACAAAGGAAACCGCCCTAACTCTCAAGCCTCGCCTCAGAGGGAAATGCTGGTCTGCTTAAGATGACCCTGCTCAAGCCACGCTGTGGGCTCCCCAACGTCCTCAGTCCTTGGAGAGGACCATTACTGTCATTTCATTGTTGTGCGGGTGGGGCAGAGCGGCCCCCAAAATACACTCTATATCTCTAATCAGTTTCTGTCTGCTCCTTCCCTCCACTCTGGTGTGTTCAGGGAAGGCATGGTAGAGGCTACACCCATCCGTCCAGTCTATGGAAGCTTTATCCCACAGTGCAGCTGGGGCAGCATTCCACACAACTCCTCCCAGCCCCACCCTGGAGAAGGAAGGCCCTTGTGGAAGGTGCACTGAAGGGAAGGGTCAAGCTTCGATTCTGTCATGACCTCCATGGCGTCCTTTGGCCCAGAAGAGCACTGTGGACATGAGCAAATACTGACAGGAATCCACAGGCAGAATTCATTCATGACTTCTGTATACACCCCCAATCTGGAGGGGACGTTTTTAGAGGAGTTCCACAGTACTCCAACCTTGAGGAGGTGCTTGTGTTTATCAAAAGCACACAGCTAATAATATGACGGGATAAAAATCAGAACCAAATGATAGCATCTCCCCTTTTCTGCTCCCTGTTGGTTACTGTTTGGGCCTCTCTGGAGCCCTCTGGGAGTCTGCTGTAGTTCTCTTGCCTATTTCCAACCTCCACTGCCTATCAGCTGCATGGAGTGAGGGACTCCTGGAATGAAGATCACAGTAGGACGTGGAGAGTGTCTTTTCCACCACTCCCAAGGGGGAGGCTGGGAGAGAAGCAAGGAGGGGGAGCATGTAGATGGAGGTCTGAGTAGCTGGGACAGAAGTTGACACGTTCCTGATCAGAGCTTGATGAAGGAGCAAAGCCAATTCGCTTTGTACTCAAAAGAGTCCAGAGCTAGGAAGCCAGCCATGACCCAAGTACTTTTAGGGTAAGGAGTTGCGTGATTGTGAGCTTCAGTGAGCTTGCCCATAATGGAATAAAGAACAGTGATTTCAGTACTGAAGCTTTGGGAAAGCACACAAACACAAGGAATTTGTTAAACATATCTCAGCTTGTCAAGTACTGACAGCACCTTGTACCCAGCCCTACTGCATGTCTCATTTTTATACCACCTATCTTTCTCTGGTTTCCTCCTTTCCACCAGTTTGCTCCCTGAATATTCATATATATGTTTTTTAATATACTTCTTGTATATTATATGCTGCTGAGCTCAGTCAGCTGTGCCTACTCCTAAGATCTGCCTGGTGCCTTTGCCTCAGCAGATGACTCCTGTCCTTTTCCCTACCAAAGGGTGCATCATATAAGCCTGCCTGATCTAACCCTTGGTTCCTGTCAGCCTTTCCAATTTCTTCATTACTGTGTCTCACTGCATTTCAGAAAGCACCAGAATCACTCACCTTGATGGTCAAAATTTTAAGGCTTTTGGAAAGTATCCCATTAAGCAGACACAGAAAGTGGCCATGAATCCAGAATTTAATGCACATATGAGTCTCTAACAACCAGATAAGCTGCTCAGAACTGAAGAGGGACTGTGGCCGCTATGCTGCTCCCTGGGGCTGCCCAGTAATTGGCTATTTCAGAGAAATCATTAATGGAAATATACTGTGAAAACCTCTGAAGTGCTCGGGATGAATGGTGAAACCCAAGAGGGAGACTGAGAGGCAAGCTGAGATCTGTGCGCAGCCGTAGAGAAATGTAAGCCCCTCCAAACTGTATCTTGTTTTACACTTAGACTAAATGAAGTTCCTCCTACAGACCTGTCGTAGGAGGCCTCTTGAGTAGCTTACCATAATAAGACACTCTTATGTATCTTACTGAGATACTCTGCTTCCTGTGCAGTCAGCCTGCAATCCCTTTCTCACCCCAGCACCATCACCAGATAGGTAATCACTACCACCAGCAGCCTCTGTAGCCCTGGCCACAGAGTGGATCTCTTAAAAGTGCCCATCATACTCATAATTCCTTGACCTCCTCAGGAGTCATGAGCGGACCCTGTCCTACCTTCTCCTGTTAACTGGGTTGGGGCAGGTATTGGTCTCCCTGAAAGGAAGACGAATCGCAGGACCCTAAGGAGGCATGGCAGAACAGCATAGCTCAAGGTTGTGTTTATTCCCCCTGATACAAGGTTAAGTGTGAGTTCCTTTCACTTTGGAGGGAACCTTCTGGCTAGAGAGCAATTTCAAAGGAAGATGGTAAACATGAACAAAGGGCAGCAAAGCTACAACACAAGGAAAACATTACAAAATTCTTGAGCATGTGTTTTTACAATTTTCAGGACAAATGTGTGACCCTTGGAGTGGATGCACATTTTAAGGTCAAAGTCACAAGGATGGAATGTGGAAAAATTCATCAGAGTTAGAATCCCAATTCTGACACTGGACAAGTTACTTAACACTTATGAGCCCCAGTTTCTTCATCTGGGAAAGTTTGACAACTACATCCATCCCCAAAACCTTATTATTAGTGTACTCATGATTCCCAAAACCACTTCTCTGCTCTAATCTTCCCTCTGAGCTACAACTGTACAGCCAATAGCCATGAAGAGAGGCTTCATCTTGCTCCAAAGACAATGCATATTGATTCAGAATCTCCAAACAACCTCCACTCCACCAAACTGTCTCACAACGTCAGAAAATGGTATCACTGTACATCTGTTTTTTTGCTTAAACCATACATTAAGTCAGTCACTGAGCTCTAATTTTGGCATCAAGTTGCCCCCCCCCCTTTTTTTTACTGCTTGTGCTTATAGTTCAGTTTCTCATCTTTTCTTTCCCAAATAATTATAGTAGTGTCTCATATCCCCAGGGGTTATGATAGTGGCTGGTTCATAGTAACACCTTAATAGTACTTGAATCCAAAGTCTGGACTGAGGAAGCAGATAAATGATTACATAAGTATGATAAGTGCTACAGTATATAGGGTCCTGCCACAATAAAAATGACCTTGAAAGGCATCTTGCATTCAATAATTAAAATATGTGAGTACTTACTATGTGACAGGAACTATGCCAGATGCAACAGTCACCAAGACATAACTCTTGCCTCCAAAGAGCTCATGATCTCAGGGGGTATACAGTCTTACATGCCCAAATTGAGTAATCAAAATATACACTTGGATGTCTAATATTCATCTCAAAAGTAGACTCCTGATTCCCCCACTTGCATCATTACCCAATCACACATACAAAACTTGCTTCAGTTGCAGTATTTCCCACATCTCTCTCATCAGTTGTTCAGGTCAAGAACATTGGCATTATCTTGATGTTATGTCCAAGAGTCCACAACCAATCTATCACTAAGCCTATTGTCTCTATCTTCATAGTAAATCCAGAATATGACCACTTCTTACTTCCTCTGCTACTAAGATTATTGCATTAGTATAACAAATCCCTCCTATTCTTCCTGACACTATACGTCCCAAAAGTCTATTCTCAACACTAAGCTTGAGGGGCCTCAGGAAGGGTGCTGCCTACAGATGACTGACTGATTGATTAATTGATGTATATAAAACTGTGAGACCAGATAAGATCACCAAGGGAATGAATGTAAATGAAGGAGAGATCTAAGGGCTGGGTTTTGGGACATTCCAATGTAAAGAAATTGGAGGGAGAAAAGGAACCAGTAAGAGAGAAGAGAAAGAACCAGTAGCCAGGAAGGAAAGAGGAAAACCATAAGACTGTGGTATACTAGAAGCCAAGAGAGCAAAATATAGCAAGGAGAAAGTGATCAATTGCATAAAAAGTTATGAATTGGCCAAAGAAGATGAGGACTCAAAGTTGACCAATAGATTTAGCAACACAGAAATCATCTGTGGCCTTGAGAAGAACACACTGGTGAATGATGGAAGGGAAGGCATGACTGGAGTGGATTCAAGAGAAAACAGAACAGCAATTGTTGATAGCCAGTGTAATCAGTACCTTCAAGAAGGTTTGTTCCACAGAGGCACAGAAAAATGAAGCAATAGCTGTAGGAGGGAGTGGAACCAAGAGAAGGTTTGTTTGTTTTTTTAAGGTAAGAGACATAGCATGTTGGCTGTTGATGGAACTGATGCAGTCAGGAGGGATAAACTGATGGTAAAGGAAAGCATGGAGGAATTGTTGGAGCAATGTGGTGGTGTAGAGGTGAGCGGATGGGAGCAAATGCCCAGGTCAAGTGGATGGCCTTGACTAAAAGCACAGTTTACTTTTGTTACGGAGAGAGAAGATAGCATTAATGTGGAAGGACTTTGTGGCTTAGAAGAAATATTTCTACACCCAAAAGGGTATAGAGCTGGGAAGGGACCACGGTTGGGAGATGTAAGAGGAATCTGAAGAACCAAAACTATAAGCTGGAGGTAGAGATGGATTATGGAAGTTACTGTGGAAAATTACTATTAATGCATAAGAATTGGGTGTCCAACTGAGAGACCCAAGTGGGAGAGATTGCATAGAAAATCTAGATGTATGGAGCATGAGGCTTGAAACACAGATACAAGGCACATGTGGCATCCCAGTGTTCAGCCAGTGACCAGGGAGGTTTGAGAGTGGGAACAGAGAACTAGGAGGCAGAAAGACAAAGACGCTGCCATGAGTTTGTAACACAGAGGATGGACCTTGGTTTGGGTCACCTCGTATCTCTCAGAAGGTGGCACCTCTGCATTCCCACTTTTTGACCTACCACAGAGGAGCCAAGAGCTGGAGAAAGAGCTGGAAGTGCTGTTTGATGCATGTATGTGGTATGGGGGCTGTGGAACACCCTCACCCTGATTCCTAGGGATATACAGGATGACTCACATCACATCAAACCAGGAGGGGGTGGCAGGACTCTCTTCATCTGATAGGACCCCAGCACTGTGTGTCCACTATTAGCAGGATGCAGAAAAGCCAGGATGGGAAGCAGCACGAATGTGCCCCTCCTCTGTGCCTAAGGGATGTGCTTCTGTGCCTAAGGGATGGGGACCCAGTCCCTGCTGTGGCCTCCAGAGCAAGGAAGCACAGGCCCAGGCCTGCTGAGCCAGCACCGTCCAGGTGTTTCCCTAAAGCATCCCAAAGATCATAGGAGGTCTTGGGACAGGCACATCCTTCCTGCACAGTGGGAGGTGGCAGAGAGCCACAGCATAAGGAGGCAAGAGGGAGGCCCAGAATGAAGGGAACGTGACTCAGAAAGATCACAGCAGCATCCAGTGGGGAGCCGAGGTTAATGAGCACACATCCTGACTTAGGTGGAGCAGGTCCTTCCCATGGTCCTCCACAGGTTCCTACCTCCCCAGAGCAGTTGAGCTCATAGTGCCGACCAAGGTCCTACAGCACAAGGTGGGGGCAGAGATGAGCTGGAACTGAGGCCTTCAGGATCCTGAATTCTCAGCCAAGTCAAGCTCTGAGAGGAGACAGGATCAGAGGCTATGACTCATGCAGGATGTTGCTGAGGAATGAAGCCTTGCTCTAGCCCATCCCATAGCCCTAGCATCAACCCCACCTTCCCACTCCCCCTAGCCTCCAGAGAGGTAAAACCAGAATGAAATCCTCCTTAATTTACTACTCAAGAATCTGTGGGAGGTGCTAGGACTGTATGCTTGCTCGTGAACTGTGGGGTGCACCTCTGGCCCTCTGAGGTACCATGTCATGGTGCCTGGCTTTGACCTTCTGGGGCCATTCTCTCAGTCTCTGCAGAGGGTACTGCAGAATTCTATGGACAGAATTTCAGGCCACAGTGGAGGCGACTGGCTTCTCCACAAAATGACTTCTGGTAAACACTGAATCCTAACGATAGGGACCGCAGCTGCTTCATTTTTGAACAGCGTGCAGCCCATGCAGGGAGGGCAACAAACACAGGACAGGCACAGGAACGAACCCATGGAGATGCTTCCTGCACCATGTGAGACAGGGCTGAGCCTCTGCTCTTCACCAGCCATCCGAAGCCTAACGCTCCACCTGCGCTCAGGGCCCATGGCACAGGCCAGGGCTGTCAGAGAATAAGGACGAAAATGGACGTAGGTAAATAAAGGACACAGAATAAGGACAAGAATGGTTCCTGTGTCCAATGCAGGGAAGGGAAGGAAAGGAGGACACCCTTGAGTTCGGGTGGGGCTGTGAGGAAGGAGCCTAGTGCTGGCATGTGAGGTGTTGGGGGACGCAGAGGACTAGATCCCTAACAGGTCTTGCTGGATTTGCAGAGGACTGTTCATTCCCATCCCAAGACAGAGAGGCCAGGACCCTAAATACTTGGACTGGATGAGAGCATGGGGAAGAAAAATGGGGCCTGGGACAGGGCCAGAGGGAAAGCTCTCTTTCCAGAAGGATGGGTGGGTGCTGCCAACTGCCCCCCACCCCTTTTCTGCCCTGTCCCTCTCCTCCACTGCAACTTCTCTGGGTGCATGACCAGAAAAGGAGCATATTGGGGGCTTTCCAGAGTGTATGGCTGTCAAGGTCAGGCCTGCTCCAGAGGCCACAGGGGGAGGACTTTGGGCAGGCAGCCGGACCCTTGGGAATCCAGACGGTGGGAAGAGAAGGGAAGCTGTTCCTTGCGGTAAACCATGCTGGCAGCTGGTGTGTGTCAGGGGAGAGCGGCAGGGTAAAGCGAGAGGCCAGGGCAGAATCTCACACACAGTCAAAGACAGATGGACACAGACGCCCGGCCACACACATAAACAGAAGGACACAAATCCACTGATGCCACTGAGAAACTAATTCTGAGTACCAGAGATGTGTCTAGGAAACACCCTTTGTCAGACTTGCTGGAGCAGACACAGGCACAAACACACACACAGACAGAAAGACAGCCTAGCACACATGCAAACAGACACAGCCCATCTTGCAGACCCACAAACACATATGCAGTTCAAATCCATCCAGCAAAGCCGTGCTCCTGCATAAAGCTGCCTAGACCACCTCAGACAGACGAGGCCTGTATCCCTCCTCTAAACTGGTTTGTAGTTTCTGTCCCACTGCTTGTCCTTTAATAAGGACAGTCTTGGTTCCCATGCAAAGCCCTGGGCTCCACCACATGGCTGTGTGCTTTTAAAGAAAGGACAAGATCAGCAAGTGCGTCCACTGCCCTCCTCAGCGGCCCCATCCTTCACCTACACACCCTTCTTCATCCCCACAAGTGTCCCCACTTTACTGACCCCCACCCTCTTTGTTGCAGGAGACACAGACTCTAAGGGAAGAGTAAACTGGACAGACACACTCTATCAAGGTGTTCCTGGTGGCTTTACCCAAAAAGGTCTTTCCATGGCCTTATGCTTACCACTGTCTACCTCCAACCTGTAACCACTACCAATGGTATTCTAAGCACAGTGCTAACTCTCACCCTAACCCTAGGTAGCACACTGAGTAATGTCCACAACTATCCTAGGTGCGCAGATGTCACGCACATATGATGGTGTGGGTCATTTGCCCTCCAGAAACTCAGTAGCCCCTTCAGTAACACCTGCACAGTCACCAGGCTACGATGTCCCTGGAGAACCCAGTGCTCAGCTGGGACCCTAGAAGCACCAAGGCGCCCAGGCCCTTTGACCCTTGCTAGACATACAAGCCTATAGGGGCCCAGCCCACCCCAAGTCCTGTTCCGGGATTAGCCCAGCATCTGAGCTGAAATTCCTGCCATACCCTTTCCCAGCTCCTGCCTGCCAAGCTGGGAGCATCTGTTGTCCTGGGACCTGGGGCTGATGGGAATGTGGCCACTTCCCAATGTGGGGATTTCCAGACTCTTGTAATATCCACACCTAGGACCTCTACCCCTGAGCCTGGCCCAGGTACCAGTCCTAAGGAGTCCTGGGGGTAAATTGGAGTGAATTAGCACACCTCCTCTTCTCCCCTCCAGGGTCACAATCTGGTGATAGGGTGTGTTCATTCTGAACTCATCAGCAGAGATAAAGCTGAACTCAGCCATGTGTACACCTCCCTCACCCCTCACCTCTCACCCCCAGGCACCAGGACTCCAGTGCAGCACTCCTTTGCACCCCAGCCACCCCAGTGGTTGTCAAACACCACCTAGGCTCTCTATTGAGCCCAGCAGGCCAAAACCTTCACCCAAGGGACTGGAACTCTTAGGTGGACATTGACATCCCAGATGTGCAGCCACCTGAGTCTCTGTGTCCTCTTCTCCAACATCTGCATCCATCCTGGCCTGAGGAACAATAAAGGTGTTTGGTCAGAGTGCAAGCTTCAAGATGTGCAAGTGAGGTGCTTCAGGAATTAACAAATCAGCTTTAAGTTCTAGAGAAACAAGTGGTAATGATTGTAAAAAATTGTGCAGTTCATCAGATAAGGGGTTAACAACCAAAATATATAAAGAACTCATATTTCGCAACACCCAAAAAACAAATAACCCATTACAAAAATGGGCAAGGTCTGAACAGACATTTCTCCAAAGAAGAAACACAAATGGCCAACAGGCACATGAAAAGATGTTGCACATTGCTAATCATCAGGGAAATGCAAATTCAAGCCACAGTGAGATACTACCTCAACTAGTTAGGATGGCCACTATCCAAGAGACAAGAAATAACAAATGCTGGTGAGGATACAGAGAAATGGGAACTCTCCTACACTGTTAGTGGGAATGTAAATTGGTGCAACTGCTGTGGAAGGCAATATGGAGGTTCCTCAAAAAACTGGAAAAAGAAATACCATTTGATCTCGTAATTCCACTCCTAGGAATTTACTGAAGAAAACAAAATCCCTGATTCAAAAAAAAATGCACCCCTGTGTTTATCACCACACTATTTGTAATAGCCAAGATATGGAAGCAACCTAAGTGTCCATCAATAGATGAATGGATAAAGAAGATATGGTATATATACCCAGTGGAATATTACTCAGTCATAAAAAGAAAAGAAATCCTGCCATTTGCAACAACATGGATGGATCTAGAGGATGTTATGCTAAGTAAAATAAATCAGGTGGAGAAAGACAATAGCATATGACTTCACTTATTTTTGGAATATAAAAACAAAGCAAAACAGAAGGAATAAAACAGCAGTAGACTCACAGACACTGAGAAGTGACTAGTGGTAACCAAGGGGGAGAGGTGGGGCAGATGGTGGGGAGGAAGATGGGGATAAAGGGGCACAGTAATTCACAATCACAATACAAGTTGGTCATGGAGATGGTTGTACAGCATGGAGAATATAGTCAATGATTCTGTAACATCTTTCTACCTTGATAGATAGTAACTGCACTAGAGGGGGTGAGGAACCACTGTGTTGTGTATTTGAAACCAAGATAAGACTGTCTATCAGTGATATTTCAATTTAAAAAAAAGAACTGTGCAGGGTGTGGGATTTTCCTATTTGTAAGTTAACAACCTATTTTGCTTTTGTTTCATGACACAAACTCAAGACTCCTGAGTCAGATGTAAAGGACAGCCATAGCAACAACTTTAGCATGGTTTTTTTGCATCAGTTCCCATGTCTACCAAGTGCTGTGGATCTGTGATAGATGCCTACACATGCAGTGGGTGTGTTACAGGAGGGGACCACTGAGATTTAGGAAGTCTGCTTTTATAGTAAAATGAAGCAAACCTAATCCTTGTCCAGGGAGAATGTTGCCTTATTTCCAATTGCAAATACATTCCTGAGAAATGGTCTGGAATACAGGGCCTTACATTCTTGGTTTACTTAGTAAGAACATTTAAGGATGCTAAGGGCCCATGGTGGGTTACCTCTCCTAACAGTGATCAGCAAAGGTTAAAAACAAATGTCTGGGAGGAGGATCCAAGATGGCAGCATGAGTAGAGCAGCGGAAATCTCCCAAAACCATACATATTTTTGAAAATACAACAAATACAACTATCCCTAAAAGAGAGACCAGAAAAATACAGGACAACAGCCAGGCTACATCTGTACCTGCAAGAATCCAGCGCCTCGCAAAGGGGGTAAGATACAAGCTGCAGCCTGGCAGGACCTGAGCACCCCTCACCCCAGCTCCAGGCAGGAGGAGAGGAGTCAGAGCGGGGAGGGAGAGGGGGCCCAGGACTGCTAAATATTGAGCCTTAGCCATCCGCACTGGGAGCGCAGACACACAGTGCATGATGTGCTGGATACTAGGGAAATGGGACAGTAAAACCTGAGAGCAGGTCCCTGCAGCTGGTGTGCCTGGGACAAAGAAAAGCAAGTGCTTTCTGAAAGTCTTAAAGGGACAGGGATCCCACAGCTGGACGGAAACGTCCTGGGACACTCAGCCCAGCAGCTGGGAATCCTGGGGAACTCTGAGCACCCTAACCCCCTGGGTGGCAGCACAGCTCTGAGGCCCCTCATGATGATAAACAGCCTCCTGCCCATTCCACCTCCGATGTGGCTCTGCCATAGCAGAGCAGCAGCCTGAGAATGGCTATGCCCACAGCAACCGCGGAGCTTACTCCAGAGGCCTGGGCAAGAATCAGAGACGCTGTTTGCATGCAGCTGTCCAGCACAGGCCACCAGGGGTTGCCATTCTCCCAGGATAGGTAGGCCACAAACTAGCAAGAAGGGACATTCTCCCAGCTGACACACGCGCCAGCTCCACACAACTACCTCTATCGCCATGAAAAGGCAGAAGAATTTGATCCAGACCAAAATCACAGAGACAACCCCTGAGAAGGAGCTTGGAGAGATAGACCTAACCAATCTCCCTGAAAAAGAATTCAAAATAAAGGTCATAACCATGCTGATGGAGCTGCAGAGAAAAATGTAACAGCAAACAGACAAAGTAAGGAGGGAGACTGCAGAAATAAAACAATCTCTGGAAGCATATAAAAGCAGAATGGATGAGATGCAAGAGGACATTGATGGAATAGAAACCAGAGAACAGAAATGCATAGAAGCTGATGCAGAGAGAGATAAAAGGATCTCCAGGAATGAAACAATATTTTTTTTATGAAATAATATTAAGAGAACTGTGTGACCAATCCAAAAGGAACAATATCCTCATTATAGGGGTACCATAAGAAGAGAGAGAGAAAAAGGGATAGAAAGTGTATTTGAAGAAATAATTGCTGAAAACTTCCCCAAACTGGGGAAGGAAATAGTCTCTCAGACCATGGAAGTCCACAGATCTCCAAACACAAGGGACCCAAGGGGACAACACCAAGACACATAATAATTAAAATGGCAAAGATCAAGGACAAAGACAGAGTTATAAAGGCAGCGAGAGAGAGGAAAAAGGTCACCTACAAAGGAAAACCCATCAGGCTATCATCGGACTTCTCAACAGAAACCTTACAGGCCAGAAAAGAATGGCATGATATATTTAATGCAATAAAACGGAAGGGCCTTGAACTAAGAATACTGTATCCGGCAAGATTATCATTTAAATATGAAGGAGGGATTAAACAATTCCCAGACAAGCAAAAGTTGAGGGAATTTGCCTCCCACAAACCACCTCTACAGGGTATTTTAGAGGGACTGCTCTAGATGGAAGCACTCCTAAGGCTAAACAGATGTCACCGGAGAAAATAAAATCACAGCAAAGAAAGCAGACCAACCACATACTAACTAAAGGCAAAAAATAAATTCAACTACCCACAAAAGCATTCAAAGGAAACACAAAAGAGCACAAAATAAAGCATCCAACATGTAAAGAATGGAGGAGGAGGAATAAGAAGGGAGAGAAATAAAGAATCATCAGACAGTGTTAATAATAGCTCAATAAGCGAGTTAAGTTAGACAGTAAGATACTAAACAAGCTAACCTTGAACCTTTGGTAACCACGAATCTAAAGATCACAATGGCAATAAGTACATATCTTTCAATAATCACCGTAAATGTAAATGGACTGAATGTACCAATCAAAAGACACAAAGTAATAGAATAGATAAAAAAGCAAGACCCATCTATATGCTGCTTACAAGAGACTCACCTCAAACCCAAAGACATGCACAGACTAAAAGTCAAGGGATGGAAAAAGATATTTCATGCAAACAACAGGGAGAAAAAAGCATGTGTTGCAGTACTAGTATCAGACAAAATAGACTTCAGAACAAAGAAAGTAACAAGAGATAAAGAAGAACATTACATAGTGATAAAGAGGTCAGTCCAACAAGAGGATATAACCATTATAAATACATATGCACCCAACACAGGAGCACCAGCATATGTGAAACAAATACTAACAGAATTAAAGGAGGAAATAGAATGCAATGCACTCATTTTAGGAGACTTCAACACATCACTCACTCCAAAGGATAGATCCACCAGACAGAAAATAAGTAAGGACATAGAGGCACTGAACAACACACTAGAACAGATGGGCCTAATAGACATCTATAGAACTCTACATCCAAAAGCAACAGCATACACATTCTTCTCAAGTGCACATGGAACATTCTCCAGAACAGACCACTTACTAGGCCACAAAAAGAGCCTCAGTAAATTCCAAAAGATTGAAATTCTACCAACCAACTTTTCAGACCACAAAAGTATAAAACTAGAAATAAATTGTACAAAGAAACTAAAAAAGGCTCACAAACACATGGAGGCTTAACAACATGCTCCTAAATAATCAATGGATCAACGACCAAATTAAAATAGAGACCAAGCAACATATGGAAACAAATAACAACAACACAAAGACCCAACTCCTGTGGGACTCAGTGAAAGCAATCTTAAGAGGAAAGTACATAGCAATCCAGGAATATTTAAAGAAGGAAGAACAATCCCAAATGAACAGTCTAAACTCACAATTATCAAAACTGGAAAAAAGAAGAACAAATGAAGTGTAAGGTCAGCAGAAGGAGGGACATAATAAAGATCGGAGAAGAAATAAATAAAATTGAGAAGAATAAAACAATAGAAAAAAAATCAATGAAACCAAGAGCTGGTTCTTTGAGAAAATAAACAAAGTAGATAAGCCTCTAGCCAGACTTATTAAGAGAAAAAGAGAATCAATACACATCAACAGAATCAGAAATGAGAAAGGAAAAATCATGACGGACCCCACAGCAATACAAAGAATTATTAGAGACTACTATGAAAACCTATGTGCTAACAAGCTGGAAAACCTAGAAGAAATGGACAACTTCCTAGAAAAATACAACCTCCCAAGACTGACCAAGGAAGAAACTGAAAATCTAAACAAACCAATTACCAGCAAAGAAATTGAATTGGTAATCAAAAAACTACTCAAGGACAAAACCCCTGGGCCAGATGGATTTACCTTGGATTCTCCTTAAAGTTTTCCAAAAAATAGAAGAGGAGGGAATACTCCCAAACTCATTCTAAGAAGCCAACATCACCCTAATACCAAAACCAGGCAAAGACCACACCAAAAAAGAAAATTACAGACCAATATCCCTGATGGACATAGATGCAAAAATACTCAACAAAATATTAGCAGACTGAGTTCAAAAATACATCAAAAGGATCATACACCATGACCAAGTGGGATTCATCCCAGGGATGCAAGGATGGGACAACATTCGAAAATCCATCAACATCATCCACCACATATATAGAAAGAAGGATAAAAACCACATGATTACCTCCATAGATATTGAAAAAGAATTTGACAAAATTCAACATCCATTCATGATAAAAACTCTCAACAAAATGGGCGCAGAGGGGAAGTACCTCAACATAATAAAGGCCATATATGATAAACCCACAGCCAACATCATACTGAACAGTGAGAAGCTGAAAGCTTTTCCTCTGAGATCAGGTACAAGACAGGGATGCCCACTCTCCCCACTGTTATTCAACATAGTACTGGAGGTCCTAGCCATGGCAATTAGACAAAACAAAGAAATACAAGGAATCCAGATTGGCAAAGAAGAAGTTAAACTGTCACTATTTGCAGATGACATGATATTGTACATAAAAAACCCTAAAGACTCCACTCCAAACTACTAAAACTAATATCGGAATACAGCAAAGTTGCAGGATACAGAAATAATAAACAGAAATCTGAGGCTTTCCTATATACTAACAATGAACCAACAGAAAGAGAGATCAGGAAAGCAATTCCATTCACAATTGCATCAAAAAGAATAAAATACCTAGGAATAAACCTAACCAAGGAAGTGAAAGACCTATACCCTGAAAACTACAAGACACTCAAGAGAAATTAAAGAGGATACTAACAAATGGAAACTCATCCCATGCTCTTGGCTAGGAAGAATTAATATTGTCAAAATGGCCATCGTGCCCAAAGCAATATACAGATTCGATGCAATCCCTATCAAATTACCAACAGCATTCCTCAATGAACTGGAACAAATAGTTCAAAAACTCATATGGAACTGTCAAAGACCCCGAATAGCCAATGCAATCCTGAGAAGGAAGAATAAAGCAGGGAGGATCTCACTCCCCAACTTCAAGCTCTCCTACAAAGCCACAGTAATCAAGACAATTTGGTACTGGCACAAGAACAGAGCCACAGACCAGTGGAACAGAATAGAGACTCCAGACATTAACCCAAACATATATGGACAACTAATATTTGATAAAGGAGCCATGGACATACAATGGGGAAACGATAGTCTCTTCAACAGATGGTGCTGGCAAAACTGGACAGCTACATGTAAGAGAATGAAACTGGATCACTGTCTAACCCTATACACAAAAGTAAATTCGAAATGGATCAAAGACCTGAATGTAACTCATGAAACCATAAAACTCATAGAAAAAAACATAGGCATAAGTCTCATGGACATAAATATGAGCGACTTCTTCATGAACGTATCTCCCCAGGCAAAGGAAATAAAAGCAAAAATGAACAAGTGAGACTATATCAAACTGAAAAGCTCCTGTACAGCAAAGGACACCATCAATATAACAAAAAGATACCCTACAGTATGGGAGAATATATTCATAAATGACAGATGCGATAAAGGGTTGACATCCAAAATATATGAAGAATTCATGCACCTCAACAAACAAAAAGCATATAATCCAATTAAAAAATGGGCAGAGCAGCTGAACAGACAGTCCTCCAAAGAAGAAATTCAGGTGGCCAACAGACACATGAAAAGATGCTCCACATCGCTAGTCATCAGAGAAATGCAAATTAAAACCACAATGGGAGATCACCTCACACCAGTAAGGATCGACACCATCCAAAAGACAACAACAACAAATGTTGGTGAGGTTGTGGAGAAAGGGGAACTCTCCTACACTGCTGGTGGGAATGTAAATTAGTTCAACCATTGTGGAAAGCAGTATGGAGGTTCCTCACAAAGCTCAAAATAGAAATACCATTTGACCCAGGAATTCCACTTCTAGGAATTTACCCTAAGAATGCAGCAGCCCAATTTGAAAAAGACAGATGCACCCCTATGTTTATCGCAGCACTATTTACAATAGCCAAGAAATGGAAGCAACCTAAGTGTCCATCAGTAGATGAAAGGATAAAGAAGAAGTGGTACATATACACAATGGAATACTATTCAGCTATAAGAAGAAAACAAATCCTACCATTTGCAACAACATGGATGGAGCTAGAGGGTATTGTGCTCAGTGAAATAAGCCAGGCGGAGAAAGACAAGTACCAAATGATTTCACTCATATGTGGAGTATAAGAACAAAGAAAAACTGAAGGAACAAAACAGCAGCAGAATCACAGAACCCAAGAATGGACTAACAGTTACCAAAGGGAAAGGGACTGGGGAGGATGTGTGGGAAGTGAGGGATAAGGCTGGGGAAAAAGAAAGGGGGCATTACGATTAGTATATATAATGTGGTGGGGGCATGGGGAGGTCTGGGCAACACAGAGAAGACAAGTAGTGATTTGACAGTATCTTACTACACTGATGGACAGTGACTGTAATGGGGTTTGTGGGGGGGGACTTGGTGAAGGGGGGAGCCTAGTAAACATAATGTTCTTCATGTAATTGTAGATTAATGATAACAAAAACAAACAAACAAACAAACAAAAAATCAAATGGCTGGTGAGAAAAAAAAAACTGGTTTTCCCTGTGTTGAAAGAAGTGTTAGGAAAGACTCTTGGGTTAAAAAGGAAATCAGTCAATAAAGAGTCCACAAATTATGTTTTAGAATTACTTCTTTAGCTGGTAGGTGGAATTGGGGTTTTCTGTGTCCTTATCAGCAAAGGAAAGAGAGATAGATGACATTATCATAGAGACAATGTGGATGTTGAAAATTTGTGGTTAACTTGAGGGCTTGGAAAAACCTCAAGAGGCAGAAGCAGGAGGTGGTAAATAACAGTGAGACCAGAAAATGAAATAGGCCCATTTGGCTGAATGAAATAGAAATAAGGGCAGATGACAACCTAAACTTTTCCTTAGTACTGCTTGTGGAGACAGTTTCTCAGGGCTTCATGGTGTTCATGCTTTCTGTAATCTCATTCTCTTGAGTGTGGCTGTATCTAAGCTTTGATTCTAATCAGCAAAACATGGCAAAGGTAATGGGATATCTCTCCCATGATTATATTACATTATATAAGACAGTCTTCTAGCATACTGACTCTAGAGGCTCCTTTATGCTTGATGAAATAGGAGTGTTGGGAAAGCCCAGCTGGCAAAGAACTTCATGTGGCCTCTAGGAACTGTGGGTAGCCTCCAGCTGATAGCGAGCAGAAAAAACAGTCTTCAGTCCTACAACTGCCAAAAAATGAATTCTGCCAACAATCTGAGTGATCTTGAAAGATTCTTCTCCAGTGAAGCCTGTAGATGAGAACACAGCTCAACAATACCTTGATTGCAGCCTTGTGAGACCATAGCAGAGGACTAAGCTGGACTCCTGACCCACAGAGACTATGAGATAATAAACTGCATTTTGTTTTAAATTACCATATTGTGGCAATTTGTTATACAGTAATAGAAAACTAATATACTGCTGTAGCCATGATAGTAAGTGTCTGTCAGGAAGTTAGGCATATGTGAGCAGCATGTAATTTGTGTGTATGCAAGGCACATACATTCTACGTAGAACACCTACTTAAAGTGCAGTGAGATTATTTACAAGGGCAAGTGAAAGTAGGAGGAAGAGGAGGCTGTTCCACAGTATGAATGAGGGAAGAAATAGGGAAGGAAAAGGCATCTAGAGAACTCCTCTCCCTCAGTTCATTCTATAAAGACATGTAGCTGTGGAAAAACATGCAGCTGTCTTAATAGGCTGGAACCATCTCATCCTGTATACTAAATATAAACTACTGTTTTGTGCCTGCGTACAATTCTTGACATGGGATTGGCAGATATTTGTAAACAGCTCAAAAATGTAACTAACAGTAATATTGTAGAACATGGAGAGGTGGTGTCCCCAGATAGTAATAAAGCAAAAAAAACCTCTGAAAAGGAAAGCAGGGAAAGTAACACAGGCAGAAAAAGGAGCTCCAGATTTTCTTTTTGAGTGCAAGAAGGAGGAACAATTAGAATAGTTCCCACTGTTTTACACAGTGCAAGTGTTCAATAAATCTTTATTGAAGAAATACTTCAAAGATGACTGGGGAAAGCACCTACCTAAGATCACATAGCTACGTGGAATTCTGACTCCAGACCTCCTACTCCTAATAGTTGGATTTACTGTAGTGTCTCCAGGACCACTTTGAGGATATGCAGATTCCCAGGTAAAATTTTTTTTTCAAGATCCCTGATTATATAAACAATTTGATTAAAATATGCATTATAAAATTCATGGCCCCATGTGAGGTATAATGTTTTATTAATATAGACTTGGAATAATGGGTAGGGAAGTTGTGCTTACATATATGGTTACTGTTATATCAGTACACATGCTTGGTACAGATGCTTGGTACTATCTAGGTACCATCTCTTTCTGTTCATGTCTAAGCACCATTTCTTTTTGTCTTTATTTCAGATGCATGATTCTTGGATAATTTCATATGCATGAGAAAAAAATGTAATGATGGTATATAACTCACAAGATCCTTACTTTTCAGAATGTGTTTATCTTGAAATACTATAGGTCTTCTTGCCCTTCTGGTTTCCTGATACCATTTATTTAATGCTAGTCATATCATTACTTATGACAGCACATTATCCATCTTGCTCCTGTGAATACTGTAAAGTCTCTCTCATAGGCTGTTACACAGTTTTTCATCAATGATGAGCACAAATGCAAGTATTACCCAAAGTATACAGTCAAATGTGAATGGTAATATGTCTTCTAGATTATAAAATTTACCCTTTGCAATTTTATAATGTAAATGTAGAATAATGTGCCTTCTAACCAAGAAAAGAATTATTTTCTTGAATGCTTTAGGCCATAATCACTGCTTTACTAGAATTATCTCTTTCAGTGCTGACTGCACCCCTACCTTGCTCACACTGCCACCATTAGGGAAGATAGGTGAGGGGCCATTGGCTGAGCAAGAAGAGTGATCCCATGGCACAGGATTATCCAACCTTCCTCCAACATAGTTTAGAATGACCAGGGAATACCTTTTGTGATAAACACACCCAAAAAAGTAGGAATAGAAGAGAATTTCCCCAACCTGACAATGGACATCTACAAAAACCCCATCACTAACATCACAGTAAAAGACTGAATACCTTCCTCTTAAAATCAGGAATAAGACAAGAACATTAGTTCTCGACAGTTCTATTCAACTCTGTATGGAAGGCTCTAGGCAGGTCTATTAGGCAATAAGAAGAAATAAGAAGCATCCAGATTGGAAAGAAAGAAGTAAAACTGTCTCTTTTCACAGAAGACATGATCTTATACATAGCAAATTCTAAGGAATCCACTGAAAAAGGATTAGAATAAACAAGTTTGCCAAGGTTGCAGACTACAAAAAAGTTGTATTTTTATACACTTATAGGAATTAAATTAATCTGAAAATTAAAGTTTTAAAGATTCCATTTTTAAGAGCATCAAAAGAATAAAACATTTAGGAATAAATTTAACAGAAGAAGTACAAACCTTATATACTATATAAGCTATGAAAAATTAATGAATGAAATTAAAGACCTAAGTAAGATTTTTTTAAAAATCCCACATTTATGGATTGAAAAATACCATCACTAAGATTGCAATACTTCCTAGATAGCTCTACAGATTCAACATAATACCTACCAGAACCCAACTGATTTCTTTCTGGAAATAGATAAGCTGATTCTAAAATTCATATGGAATTGCAAGGGATTCTAATAGCCAAAATAATCCCAAAAAAGAGGAATAAAGTAGAAGGACTCATAATTCAATGCCAAAATTTACTATAAAACAACAATAATTAAATCAATGTGTTACTGGCATAGGATGGACATATATATCAATGAAACAGAATTGAGAGTTCAGGAATAAATCAATACATAGAAGACTAATTGATTTTCTTTTTTTAAACCTTTAAAAAAATTGAGGTATCATTGATATAGTCTTATAAAGGTTTCACATGAGCAACATTGTAGTTATTACATTCACCCATATTATCAAGATCTCCCCCATACCTCTCTATAGTCACTGTCCATCAGCATAGTAAGATGCTATAGAGTCGGTACTTGTTTTCTCTGTGCTATACTGCCTTCCCTGAGCACTCCCTACATTATGTGTGCTAATCATAATGCCAACTAATCTCCTTCTCCCTCCCTCCCCAACCACCATCCCCAACTGCTTCCCTTTTGTAACCACTAGTCCCTTCTTGGAGTCTCTGAGTCTGGTGCTATTTTGTTCCTTTAGTTTTCCTTCATTGTTATACTCCACAAATGAGGGAAATCATTTGGTACTTGTCCTTCTCCACTTGGCTTATTTCACTGAGGATAATGTCCTCCAGCTCCATCCATGTTGTTGCAAATGGTAGGATTTGTTTCTTTGTTATGGCTGAATATTCCATCGTGTATATGTACCACATCTTTATCCATTCATCTACTGATGGACACTTAGGTTGCTTCCATACCTTGGCTATTGTAAATAGTGCTGCGATAAACACAGGGGTGCATTTGTCTTTTTGAATCTGAGAGGTTGTATTATTTGGGTAAATTCCAAGGAGTGGGATTCCTGGGTCAAATGGTATTTCTATTCTTAGTTTTTTGAGGAACCTCCATATTGCTTTCCACAATGGTTGAACTAGCTTACATTCCTACCAGCAGTGTAGGAGGGTTCCCCTTTCTCTGCATCCTCGCCAGAATTTGTTGTTCTTGAGTTTTTTTGATGCTGGCCATCCTTACTAGTGTGAGGTGATATCTCATTGTGGTTTTAATTTGCATTTCCCTGATGATTCGTGATGTGGAGCATCTTTTCATGTGTCTATTGGCCATCTGAATTTCTTCTTTGGAGACCCGTCTCTTCATATCCTCTGTCCATTTGTTAATTGGGTTATTTGCTTTTTTGGTGCTGAGGCATGTGAGTTCTTTATATATTTTGGATAATAACCCCTTGTTGGATATGTCATTTACAAATATATTCTCCTATAATATAGGATGCCTTTTTGTTCTGTTGATGGTGTTCTTTGCTGTATAGAAACTTTTTAGTTTGATGTACTTCCATAAGTTCATTTTTGCTTTTGTTTCCCTTGCTCGAGGAGATGCATTCAGGAACAAGTAGCTCATGCTTATATTCAGGAGATTTTTGCCTATGTTTTCTTCTAAGAGTTTTATGGTTTCATGACTTACATACAGGTCTTTCATCCATTTCAAGTTTACTTTTGTGTATGGGGTTAAACAATAATCCGGTTTCATTTTCTTGCATGAACTGTCCAGTTTTGCCAACACCAGCTGTTGAAGAAGCTGTCATTTCCCCATTGTATGTCCATGGCTCCTTTATTGTATATTAATTGACCACATATACTTGGGTTTATATCCGGGCTCTCAAGTCTGTTCCATTGGTCTATGGGTCTGTTCTTGTGCCAAAACCAAATTGTCTTGATTACTGTGGTTTTGTAGTAGAACTTGAAGTTGTGGAGCATAATCCCCCCAGCTTTAATCTTCCTTCTCAGGATTGCTTTGGCTATTCAGGATCTTTTGTGGTTCCATATGAATTTTAGAATGATTTTCTCTAGTTCATTGAAGAATGCTGTTGATATTTTGATAGGAATTGCATTCTGCAGATTGCTTTAGGCAGGATGACCATTTTGACGATATTAATTCTTACTATCCATGAGCACGGGATGTGTTTCCATTTATTGGTATCTTCTTTAATTTCTCTCCTGAGTGTCTTGTAGTTTTCAGAGTATAGGTCTTTCACTTCCTTGGTTAGGTTTATTCCTAGGTATTTTATTATTTTTGATGCAACTGTGAATGGAATTGTTTTCCTGATTTCTCTTTCTGCTAGTTCATCATTAGTGTATAGGAATGCCACAGATTTCTGCATATTAATTTTGTATCCTGCAACTTTGCCTAATTCAGATATTAGATCTAGTAGTTTTGGAGCAGATTCTTTAGGTTTTTTTTATGTACAATATCATGTCATCTGCAAACAGGGACAGTTTAACTTCTTCCTTGCCAATATGGATGCCTTTTATTTCTTTGTGTTGTCTGATTGCCGTGGCTAGGACCTCCAGTACTATGTTGAATAGAAGTGGGGAGAGTGGGCATCCTTGTCTTTTTCTTTAAGGAAAATCTTTCAGCTTCTCGCTGTTAAGTATAATGTTGGCTGTGGGTTTGTCATATATGGCCTTTATTATGTTGAGGTACTTGTCCTCTATACCCATTTTGTTGAGTTTTTATCATGAATGGATGCTGAATTTTGTCAAATGCTTTTTCAGCATCTATGGAGATGATTATGTGGTTTTTTGTCCTTATTTTTATTGAGGTGGTGGATGATACTGATGGATTTTTGAATGTTGTACCATCCTGGCATCCCTGGAATAAATCCTACTTGATCATGATGGATGATCTTTTTGATGTATTTTTGAATTTGGTTTACTAATATTTTGTTGAGTATTTTTGTATCTATGTTCATCAGGGATATTGGTCTATGATTTTCTTTTTTTGTGGTGTCTTTGTCTGGTTTTGGTATTAGAGTGATGCTGGCCTCATAGAATGAGTTTGGAAGCATTCCCTCTTCTTCTAATCTTTGGAAAACTTTAAAGAGGATGGGTATATTAGGTCTTCACTAAATGTTTGGTAGAATTCATCTGTGAAGCCATCTGGTCCTGTACTTTCTTTTTCTTGGTAGTTTTTTTTTTACCAATCCAATTTTATTACTGGTAATTGGTCTGTTCAGATTTTCTGTTTCTTCCTGGGTCAATCTTGGAAGGTTGCATTTTTCTAGGAATTTGTTCATATCTTCTAGGTTATCTAATTTGTTTGCATACAGTTTTTCATAGTATTCTCTAATAATTCTTTGTATTTCTGTGTTGTCCATAGTAATTTTTCTTTTCTCATTTTTGATTCTGTTTATGTGTGTACACTCTTTTTTTCTTGGTAAGTGTGACTGGGGTTTATCTATTTTGTTTATTTTGTCAAAGAACCAGCTTTTAGTTTCATTGATTTTTTTGTATTGTTTTATTCTCTATTTTATTTATTTCTGCTCTGATCTTTATTATGTCCCTCCTTCCAATAACTTTGGGTTTCATTTGTTCTTCCTTTTCTAGTTTCTTTAATTGTGAGTTTAGACTGTTTATTTGGGATTATTGTTGTTTCTTCAGGTATGCTTGTATTGCTATGTACTTCCCTCTTAGCACTGCTTTTGCTGCATCCCACAAATTTTGGACCATTGAATTTTTGTTTTCATTTGTCTACATGTATTCCTTGATTTATGTTTTAATTTGTTCATTGGTGCATCAATTACTTAGAATTATTTTTCTCAACCTCCATGTGTTTGTAGGCCTAAAGAATTCCTTCTCCTGATGAAGGGCATCTATGAAAACCCCACAGCTAAGACTATATTTAATGGTGAAAAATTAGCTGGTAGATACATCTAGGAAAAATGTGCAAGACATTTGTAGATGCACTGGATCTACAAAAAATTGCAGAAAAAAATTAAGAGACACCTTAAAATGGAGAGATATACCCTATTCCTGGGTCAGAAGACTCAATATTATTACGATGTCACCTTTCTCCTAATTGATTTAGGCAATCCCAAGCAAAATCCCAGAAAGTTTTTTTTTTTTTTTGGTGGTGGTGGGGGATTGACAATCTTATTCTAACATTTATGTGGAAATACACAGGATCCAGAAAAGTCAAAACAATGAAATTTAGAATTAACACTAAGTGACAAGACTTATTATAGAGCTACAGAAATCAAGACAGTGTGGTATTGGCATAAATATAGACAAACAGATAAATGGAACAGAATTATGAACTCTAGACACAGACCCACTCATGTATGGACAGCTGATTTGCAACAAGGGGGTAAAGTCTTTAACAAATGGAATAATTTATGCTGGAATAATTGGTTATCAATACTCCCCCAAATGAATTCAAATCCCTACTTCACACTATATACAAACACTTACTCAGAATGGATCAAAGATAGAATGTAAAACCTAAAACTATACAATTTCTTAAACATAGAAGAAAATCCATGAACATGAGTTAAGCAAAGATTTCTTAGAATAACTTCAAAAGTATGATCCACATGAGACAAAATGGATTAAACTATATACTTCAGTAAAAATTTAATACTTCCATCCTCTTAAAGACAATGTTAAGAGAATGAGAATATAAGGCATATAATAGGAGAAAATGTTTGTTCATCATGTATCTGGAAAAGGACTAATATCTAGAATATATAAAGAAGTCTCAAGACTCAACAGAAAGAAAGCAAACAACCCAATTTCAAAAAGGGAAAAGGATTTGAACATACATCATGCAAAAATTGGTGAGGCACAGGAATGTTGTGTCCCAAAGCTTTTGCCATAACTGCAATGCACACACTGAGCCCTGGAACTTATCAGGGATCCCCCACTACCTGTCTGATATTACTGTCGAATAACAAATTATCCCAAAACTTAACCAGTTACAACAGCACATATTTATCATGTTAAAACTTAGCCAGTTACAGCAGCACATATTTATTATCTCCTGGTATTTGTGGGTCA
The DNA here is from genome assembly GCF_040802235.1 of Manis javanica. Lineage (NCBI taxonomy): Eukaryota > Metazoa > Chordata > Mammalia > Pholidota > Manidae > Manis > Manis javanica. The sequence continues at coordinate 35,906,787 of NC_133157.1, read as the reverse complement.
AGAGTCCAGATATAGCTTAGTTGGATCCTCTGCCTCATGATCTCTCATAAGGCCAAAATCAAGGTATCAACCCAGGGTCTACAGTCTCATCCAACATTTTAACTGGGGATCTGCTTCCAAGTTCACTCAGTGATGGTTGGCAGAGTTCAGTTCCCCGGGCTCTTTTAGACTGAGAGCTTCAGTTCCTCACTGGCTATTGGCACAGGCTAACCTCAGTGCCTTGCCATGTGGGCTTCTCCAACATGGCAGCATACTCCATAAAACTGTGCACACTAAGAAGGCAAAAGAGAGAGCTGACCACCAAGATAGGAGTAAAAATCTATTGTAATATAATCATGGAAGATGATACCCCTCAATGTTGCTATAATCTATTGGTCAGAAGCAAGGTTACTCAGGAAGAGGGGATTATATCAGGAGGCAGGGCTCAATGGGAGCCATCTGAGTGGCTGCCAACCACTGGCCTCAGGAAATCCAATTCTCCGGGCCAGCTTATTTTTAATTCCTGAAATCTAAGGACATATTACCTTATAATCACTTTGAGAATATCATTTCCAATCAAGTCTTTGGGCTTAAGATTATTATGTATGTAAAAGTAAACTTCCTTGCCTATTTTACCCAGTACCCAGTCTAGTTTCATACTATCTCAGCCACAGTGAGGTCTCTGTAGATCTATGTGCCTGGCTTTGTGTGTGCTTTTACCTCCTGGAATGACTCTTCTACATTTATCAATTGCAGAAACTCTTATTCATCTTTCAAGATTTAGCTTATCCAATGCTTAAAAAAAAATCCTCCACTTTTGCCCCCTACATACACATATTCATACTGCATTCTACATGCTGAGTGAGGTTACATTTATTCATTGAACCAACAGTTATCAAGAGGCTAATCTCTGCCTGACACATACGAGGCTGGACTCAGCAAATGTCTGTAGAATCAACAAACTAGTGAGTGGTGATATACAGGGCATGATGAGTGCATTCAGATGCATTCAGTGGCACTGAATCTGTGCTTCTGGGGCTTAGAGTGGAGAACAGGAAGTTCCTCTCCATCTTGCTTAAAAACCTTGCTTGCTAAGTGCAATGACACATGCCAGTCATCACTGATAGTATGGTGTTCCTTACCTATATTTTTCCTTCTCTGTGGGAAGTAAGCCCTGTAACTTTTCACAAAGACTCCTCAGAGGCTACAGTTCATTTCATAATTTATCCTCATATATTAGAGCTTTGCAAACTTTCAATAAATATTAAATAACACCACGACCTCCATCACACCTTATTCTCTTGAGCTGAGCAACACTTAGGTTGCTTCCATTATCTTAGCTATTGTAAGTAATGCTGCAATAAACATAGGGGTGCATATATTTTTCCAAATTAGTGATTTTGTTTTCTTCAGGTAGATTCCCTGAAGTGGAATTGCTGGGTCGTATGGTATTTCTATTTTCAGTTCTTTGAGAAAACTCCATACTGCTTTCCAAAACTCCATACTGGCTGTATCAATTTGCATTCCCACCAGGAGTGTAACAGGATTCCCTTTTCTCTACATTCTCCCCAACACTAGTTATTTCATGGTATCTCATTGTAGTTCTGATTTTTATTTCCCTGATGATTACTGATATTGAGTGTCTTTTCATGTGTTTGTTGGCTCTCTGAATGTCTTCATTGGAAAAATGTCTATTCAGGGACTCTGCCTGTTGTTTCATCAAATTGTTTATTTTGGTGTTGAGTTGTCGGAGTTCTGTGTAGATTTTGGTTATTTGCGCCTCCTCAGATATATAATTTGCAAATATATTCCCCCATACAGTAGGTTGCCTTTTTGTTTTGTAGCTGGTTTCCTTTGCTGTGCAGAAACTTTTTAGACTGATGTAGTCCTGTTAGGCAGGAAAATAGATATGAGCGGGGTGGAAAGGAGAAAAGGCCAGAAAGTCCACTAAAAAGACCCAAAATTAATCCATTAAAGCTCAACTTGGTCTGGAATGTTTGAATATTCCCCAGATAAAGGAGGGTACCTCAGTATAGCCCATGTTTTATTGTGTTAATCATGCAGGCCCAGCCATAAACAACATAGTAAAAGGCAGGAAAGATTCCATCTTAAAGATTGTATTTTAATACCCAGGAAGTTAAAAATGTAAGATTCTTAACTTACTCTTTAGCAAACAGACAATAGCTCAGCCCACCTTGGGGGCTGCACAGACATCCTGTTTGATCTGCTCCCAGACCAAGATGCCTGTATCCCAGGGAGAAATCAAAGCAGGAACTTCCTTGTGTTAATTTTAAGTGTTCAAAGACCACTTAACAAGTCTGCACCCCCAGCCCTTAGTCACATTCCTAAAGAATCCTTAAAAGGGGAAACCCCCAAAGTTAAGGGGCACTCCTCTCTGTGAGGTCACCCACACTAAGTGCATAACCTTTTTAAAAAAATTTTTTGTAGTCTTTTTTTTTATATCATTAATGTACAATTACTTGAACAACATTATGGTCACTAAACTCCCCTAAGTGAATAACCTTTTAACTTTAAACTCTTTTTTCAACCTTTCAGGGTCACTCCTCTCTCTGAGGTGGCCCATACTTTCTGACTGTGTAACCTTTTAATCTTAAACTTTCTCTCTTCAACCTATCGGGGTGCCTCTCCTTCCTGAGGTTGCCTGCTGCACTTCTTCTCTCTTTAAGTAACTTAAAATTTTTTTTTTAAATTTTGATATCATTGATGTACAATTACTTGAACAACATTATGGTTACTAGATTCCCCCCATTATCAAGTCCCCCCCACATACCCCATTACAGTTACTGTCCATCAGCGTAGTAAGATGTTATAGAATCAGTACTTGTCTTCTCTGTATATACTGCCTTTCCCATGTCCCCCCCCCACCTACATTATGTGTGCTAACCGTAATGACCAATTTTCTCATTGTCTCTCCCTTCCCACCCACCCTCCCCAGTCCCTTTCCCTTTGGAATCCCATTCTTAGATTCTGTGAGTCTGCTGCTGTTTTGTTCCTTCGGTTTTTGCTTTGTTGTTATACGCCAAAGATAGGGAAAATCATTTGATACTTGTCTTTCTCTGCCTGGATTATTTCACTGAGCATAATACCCTCTAGCTCCATCAATGTTGTTGCAAATGGTAGAATTTGTTTTCTTCTTATGGCTGAATAATATTCCATTGTGTATACGTACCACGTCTTCTTTATACATTCATCTATTGATGGATACTTAGATTGCTTCCATTTCATGGCTATTATAAATAGTGCTGTGATAAACATAGGGGTGCATCTGTCTTTTTCAAACTGGGCTCCTGCATTCTTAGGATAAATTCCTAGGGTCAAATGGTATTTCTATTTTTAGTTTTTTGAGGAACCTCCATACTGCTTTCCACAATGGTTGAACTAGTTTACATTCCCACCAGCAGTGTAGGAGGATTCCCCTTTCTCCACATACTCGCCAACATTTGTTGCTGTTTGTCTGTTGGATGTTGGCCATCCTAACTGGTGTGAGGTGATATCTCATTGTAGTTTTAATTTGCATTTCTCTGATGATTAGTGATGTGGAGCATCTTTTCATGTGCCTGTTGGCCATATGAATTTCTTCTTTAGAGAAGTGTCTGTTCAGCTCCTCTGCCCATTTTTTAATTGGGTTATTTGCTTTTTGTTTGTTGAGGTGTGTGAGCTCTTCATATAATTTGAATGTCAATCCCTTATCAGATATGTCATTTATGAATATATTCTCCCATACTGTAGGATGTCTTTTTGTTCTACTGATGGTATCCTTTGCTGTACAGAAGGTTTTCAGCTTGATATAGTCCCACTTGTTCATTTTTGCTTTTGTTTCCCTTGCCTGGGGAGATATGTTCAGGAAGAAGTTGCTCATGTTTATGTCCAAGAGATTTGTGCCTATGTTTTTTTCTATGAGTTTTATGGTTTCATGACTTACATTAAGGCCTTTGATCCATTGTGAGTTTACTTTTGTGTACAGGGTTAGATAATGATCCAGTTTCATTCTCTTACATTTTGCTGTCCAGTTTTGCCAACACCAGCTGTTGAAGAGGCTGTCATTTCCCCATTGTATATCCATGGCTCCTTTATTGTATATTAATTGACTATATATGCTTGAGTTTATATCTGGACCCTCTATCCTGTTCCACTGGTCTCTGGGTCTGTTCTTGTGCCATACCAAATTTTCTTGATTACTGTGGCTTTGTAGTAGAGCTTGAAGTTGGGGAGCATAATCCCCCCAGGTTTAATCTTCCTTCTCAGGATTGCTTTGGCAATTTGGGGTCTTCTGTGGTTCCATATGAATTTTGGAACTATTTGTTCCAGTTTGTTGAAGAATGCTGTTGGTATTTTGATAGGGATTACATTGAATCCTTCGATTGCTTTAGGCAGGATGGCCATTTTGACAATATTTATTCTTCCCACACAAGAGCATGGGATGAATTTCCATTTATTAGTGTCCTCTTTAATTTATCTTAAGAGTGTCTTGTTGTGTTCAGGGTATAGGTCTTTCACTTCCTTGGTTAAGTTTATTCCTAGGTATCTTATTCTTTTTGATGCAATTGTGAATGGAATTGTTTTCCTCATTTCTCTTCCTGCTAGTTCATTGTTAGTGTATAGGAATGCAACAAATTTCTGTGTATTAATTTTGTATCCAGCAACTTTGCTGAATTCCAATATTAGTTCTAGTAGTTTTGGAGTGGATCCTTTAGGGTTTTTTGTGTACAATATCAAGTTGTCTACAGTGACAGTTTGGCTTCTTCCTTACCAATCTGGATGCCTTTTATTTCTCTGTGTTGTCTGAATGCTGTCGCTAGGATCTCCAGTACTATGTTGAATAACAGTGGGGAGAGTGGGCATCCTTGTTTTGTTCCCAATCTTAGGGGAAAAGCTTTCAGCTTCTGGCTGTTAAGTATGATGTTGGCTGTGGGTTTGTCATATATGGCCTTTATTATGTGGAGGTACTTGTCCTCTATACCCATTTTGTTGAGTGTTTTTATCGTGAATGGATGTTTAATTTTGTTGAATGCTTTTTCAGCATCTATGGAGATGTTCATGTGATTTTTATCCTTCTTTTTGTTGATGTGATTTTATTGATGGATTTTTGAATGTTGTACCATGTCATCCCTGAGATGAGTCCCACTGATCATGGTGTATGATCCTCTTGATGTATTTTTGAATTCGGTTGCTTATATTTTGTTGAGTAGTTTTGCATCTATGTTCATCAAGTATACTGGTCTGTAGTTTTCTCTTTTTGTGGTGTATTTGCCTGGTTTTGGTATTAGAGTGATGGTGGCCTTATAGAATGAGTTTGGAAGTATTTCCTTTTTTACTTTTTGGAAAACTTTAAGGGGAATGGGTATTATGTCATCTCAAAATGTGTGATAAGATTCAGTGGTGAAGCCCTCTGGTCTGGGGGTTTTGTTCCTAGGTAGTTTTTTGTTTATCAGTTCAATTTTGCTGCTGGTAATTGGTCTGTTCAGATTTTCTGTTTCTTCCTTGGTCAGTTTTGGAAGGTTGTCTTTTTCTAGAAAGTTGTCCACATTTCTTCTAGGTTTTCCAGTTTGTTAGCATATAGATTTTCATAGTATTTTCTAATAATTGTATTTCTGTGCTGTCCATCATGATTTTTCCTTTCTCATTTCTGATTCTATTTATGGTGTAGATACTCTTTTTCTCTTAATACATCTGGCTAGGGGTTTATCTATTTTGTTTATTTTCTCAAAGAACCAGCTCTTGGTTTCACTACTTTTCTCTTCTCTATTGTTTTCTTCTTCTCTATTTTATTTATTTCTTCTCTGATCTTTATTATGCCCCTCCCTATGCTGACTTTGGACCTCATTTATTCTTCTTTTTCTAGTTTCAATAATTGTGAGTTTAGACTGTTCATGTGAGATTGTTCTTCTTTCCTGAGGTAGAACTGTATTGCAATATACTTCTCTCTTAGCGTGGCATTTGATGCATCCCACAGAAGTTGGGACGTTGAGCTTTTGTTTTCATTTGTCTCCTTATATTGCTTGATCTCTGTTTTTATTTGGTCATTGATCCATTGATTATTTAGGAGCATGTTGTTAAGCCTCCATGTGTTTGTGAGCCTTTTTGCTTTCTTTGTACAATTTATTTCTAGTTTTATACTTTTGTGATCTGAAAAATTGGTTGGTAGTATTTCAATCTTTTTGAATTTACTGAGGCTCTTTTTGTGGCCTAGTATGTGGTCTATTCTGGAGAATATTCCATGTGCACTTGAGAAGAATGTGTATCCTGTTGCTTTTGGGTGTAGAGTTCTGTAGATGTCTGTTAGGTCCATATGTTCTTCTGATGCGTACTTCAGTGCCTCTGTGTCCTTACTTATTTTCTGTCTGGTGGATCTATCCTTTGGAGTGAGTGATGTGTTGAAGTCTCCTAAAATGAGTGCATTGCATTCTATTTCCTCCTTTAATTCTGTTAGTATTTGTTTCACATATGCTGGTGCTCCTGTGTTGGGTGCATATATATTTATAATGGTTATATCCTCTTGTTGGACTGACCTCTTTATCACTATGTAATGTTCTTCTTTATCTCTTGTTACTTTCTTTGTTCTGAAGTCTATTTTGTCTGATACTAGTACTATAACACATGCTTTTTTCTCCCTGTTGTTTGCATGAAATATTTATTTCCATCCCTTCACTTTTAGTCTGTGTATGTCTTTGGGTTTGAAGTGAGTCTCTTGTAGGCAGCATATAGATGCCTCTTGCTTTTTTATCCATTCTATTACTCTGTGTCTTTTGATTGGTGCATTCAGTCCATTAACATTTAGGGTGATAATTGATAGATATGTACTTATTGCCATTGCAGGCTTTGGATTCATGGTTACCAAATGTTCAAGGGTAGCTTCTTTACTATTTAACCACATAACTTAACTCAACAGAGTCTGATGATTCTTTATTTCTCTCCCTTTTTGTTACTCCTCCACTCTTTCTATGTTAGGTGTTTTATTCAGTACTCTTTGTGTTTCCCTTGACTGATTTTGTGGATAGCTAATTTTATTTTGCATTTAGTTAGTATTTGGTTGATTTACATCTTTGCTGTGGTTTTATTTTCTCTTGTGACAGCTATTTAGCCTTTGGCTTACTTCCATCTAGAGCAGTCCCTTCAAAACACACTGTAGAGATGGTTTGTGGGAGGTAAATTCTCTCAACTTTTGCTTATCTGGGAATTGTTTAATTCCTCCTTCAAATTTAAATGATAATCTTGCTGGATATAGTATTCTTGGTTTGAGGCCTTTCTGTTTCATTGCATTCACTATATCATGCCATTCCCTTCTGGCCTGTAAGGTTTCTGCTGAGAAGTCTGATGATAGCCTGATGGGTTTTCCTTTGCAGGTGGATCTTTTTCTCTCTCTGGCGGCTTTTAATACTGTGTTCTTGTCTTTGATCTTTGCCATTTTAATGATATGTTTTGGTGTTGTCCTCATTGGGTCCCTTGTGTTGGGAGATCTGTGTACTTCCATGGTCTCAGAGACCATTTACTTCTCCAGATTGGGGAAGTTTTAAGCAATTATTTCTTCAAAGACACTTTCTATCCCTTCTTCTCTATCTTCTTCTTCTGGTACCCTGACTGTTGTTCCATTTGGATTGATCACACAGTTCTCTTAATATTCTTTCATTCCGAGAGATCCTTTTATCTCTCTCTGCCTCAGCTTCTCTGTATTCCTGTTCTCTGAATTCTATTCCATTAACAGTCTCTTCCACTTCATCCAGTCTGCTCTTAAATCCTGTCATTGTTTGTTTCATTTCTGTTATCTCCCCCCAGAATTCATCCCTTGGCTCTTGAATATTTTTCTGTAGCTCCATCCACATGCTTATGACTTTTATTTTGAATTCTTTTTCAGGTAAATTGGCAATTTCAGTCTCACCAGTTCCTCCCTCTGGTGTTTGAGGGATTTTGGACTGAACAAGGTTCTTCTGCCTTTTCATGGCATTAGGAGTGGTTGCCGGTGAATGACATATGTGTCAGTTGGGAGAACAAAGTCCCTTCCTGCTTGCTGGTCACCTTGCCCATCTCCACTGCCTGTCAACCACACACAGGGAACAGCCTCTGGGTTAATTCCCTGAGCTGCTGTGGGTGGGGTGGCTCTTGGGATGGCTAGGGCATTGGCAGGGGTCGCTGGCAAGTGGCATGTGTACATCGCCAGAACAGAGCCCCTTGTGCCTCCCAGGCTCTGTGCCCATCTCCTCTGTCTGTGCCACTCAACCCCATGCAGGGGTTCCCTCTGGGTTAATCACCTCAGCTGCTGTGGGCAGGGTGGCCCTTGGGATGTCCTAGTGCACTTTTGGGGGTTGCAGGTGAGCAGCATGTGTTCCACAAGGACAGAGGCCCTTCTTGCTTCCCGGACTCTGCATCAGTTCCTGCTGTCTGTGCCAGGCAAATGCACACAGGGAGCAGCCTCTTGGTTAATACCAAGGTGCCATGGGTGGGGTGGCCCTCATGATGGCCAGTGAGCTGGGGTGGGGGGAGTGCTTGGGTCTCACTGGGTCATGGCTTTGTATCTTACCCTTTTCCGTGGGATGTTGAGTTCTCGCAGATGTAGATGTAGCCTGGCTGGTGTACTGTACCTCCTGGTTATTCTTTTAGGAATAGTTGTATTTGCTATATCTTCAATATATATATGGTTTTGGGAGGAGATTTCCACCACCCTACCCACACGGCCATCTTGATAATCCTCCTTCCTGCTAGCTTTTAAGTGACTGCTCTACTACCTCTGGCATATGTTTGCTTTTACCAGTGTAAGTTTTGCTTTCACATTTTTCTTTCTTCTGGTTAGGATCTTTCATTTTCCTCTTAAAGAAGACCCTTTAACATTCCTTGTAAGGCTGGTTTAGTGGTAATGAAATCCTTTAACTAATGTTTATCTGTGAAGCTCTTTCTCTCCCTTCCATCCTGAATGATAACCTTGCTGAGGAGTGTATTCATGGTTGCCACTTTTTATCCTTTAGCACTTTGAATATATCATGCCACTCCCTTCTGGCCTGTAGAGTTCCTGCTGAAGAATCAGCTCACAGCTGAGTGGGGTTTCCCTTATAGGTAACTTGTTGCTTTTAAGAGTCTCTCTTTGTCTTTGATCTTTGACATTTTCATTAGGATGTGTCTTGCTGAAGACCTCCTTTGGTTTATTTTGTTTGGGGCTCTGTCTGCTTCCTGGACCTGGATGTCTGTTTCCTTCCCTGGATTAGGGAAGTTTTCATTGATTATTTCTCCAGGTAAGTTTTCTACTCCTTTCTCTCTCCCTTCTCTTTCTGGAACTCCTATATCATGAATGTTTGGACACTTGATATTGTACCAGATATCCCTCAACCTATCCTCATTTTTTTTTTCTGTTAAGCTTGAGTGCTTTCCACTACTCTGTCTTCCAAATCACTGATCCATTCTTCATCCTCTAATGTGCTGTTGATTCCCTCTAGTATATTTTTCATCCATTGTATTCTTCATCTGTGACTGGTTCTGTTTTTTATTTTCTATCTCTTTGTAGAGGTTCTCACTTGAGTTCCTCCACTCTTCTCTCAAGTCTGGTGAGCATCTTTATAATCATTAATTTGAAATCTTTATGCAGTAGATCACTTCACTCAGTTGCATTTAGTTCCTTTTCTGAATTTTTGTCATGTTTTTGTTTCAAGCATATTGTCTCTTCATTTTTTTTTAACTTTCTACGTTGATTCTATGAATTAGTAGAAAGGGCTACCTCTCCCAGTTCTAAAGATCTGGCCCTGTGTACAGAAGGTCTCTTGCAGACTCTCAGTGCCTAGTGGTTTTGGCTGTCTGTCTGGAGGCCTTGTATGTTGTCCTGGTGTCAGGGATATTTGGGGGACACTGTTGAAAGGGCCCAATAAGAGAGATTTCTGAGTAGATACCACTGGGGTCCACACTGTGGGGAGGCAGCATGCCCAGCCATTGTCTCTAGGAAAGCCCTGCCTCTGCAGCCACCATATTGGCTCCATACTTACAGTGCATAGTGGCTCAGGGGTGGGCAGCAAATGGCTTTCACCTGTGGTGCACTCCCAGGTCCTGGCACAGCCCCCAGGGAAGCCCCACCCTTGCAACTACTGACTCTGAATCAAAAGTCCATGGTTCAACATGTCTCAGGAATGTAGTAGCAACTGGTTCAAGGGATACCCCACCTCTGCAGCTACTGTGGAGGTTCCCACACTGTAGCAGTGGCCAGGATTTGATCTCCTGGCATCAGTGCTAACTGGCTCTGTGCCCTTGGGCAGCTAAGGACTGAATGTGCTTTCTGGCTGATGCATCTGAGTATGGGCTAGGGCTGGGAAGCTGCCTAGACCAAGTCTGAAATTGGTGTTTGCTTTCCAGTGCTACTCCCTACATCAATGTCCATGTGGGGGTAGGATTGCAAACAATCCCACTCACCAAACCTCTGTTCCAGAGAGAGTTCCAGCAGTTTTCGCACTAAACACTGGGTGCTTCAGATCTGTAAGTTGAGTTTTTTCACTTAGATTCCATATGCACTTTACAGTATATTTGTTTTCTGAGTACAGATACCCTCACAGAGCAGGGAATCTGTACTCAGGACCCTCAAAAATATTCATCACCTCTGCTGGTTGTTGCTTTGGGAACTGGATTCCTTTCATTGAAATATCCCTGTGTCTCTTGCTGTGTGTGTTTGTGTGTGTGTGATCATTCTATTCCGTGTCGTGCAGAAGGTGCTCACTCAGTCCTGTTATTCCTCAAGATGAACTGCTCTGTGCATAGGTATATATTCCATGTGAAAGTAGGAGGAGGGGGGCTCAAGCTATCTTTATGCCACCATCATCCCAGAAGTTGGTCTCTTTTTCACTATGCTTGCGGAAGCTGGCCCAACTCCAAAATTTTTTGGCTTTCCCTTGTGGTCAGAAAAGTCACCCACAGATATTGTATATGTTGCCTGTTCTCATCCCTGCTAGCCCTGTCTCACCTTTCAGGCTATAGTTCTGGGGAAGAAAAATGGACATGATGAGAGGGTGACTACCTATTTTCTAGAATTGAGTTTTTGAAAATTTGGTTTGATCAGTCTTTCTCGTCCATTTTGAGGAATAGGAAAGGTACTGAGGCAGGAGGAGGAGCCAAGATGGCAGTGTGAGTAGGGCAGCAGAAATCTCCTCCCAAAACCATATATATTTTTGAAAATACAACAAATACAACAGAGAGACCAGAAAATACAATACAACAGCCAGGCTACATCTATATCTGCAAGAACTCAGCATCTCACAAAAAGGGTAAGATACAAAGCCGTGATCAGGCAGTACGTGAGCACTCCCCCCACCCCAGCTCACTGGTGGGAGGAAAAAGAATCAGAGTGCGGAGGGGAGTAGAAGCACAGAACTGCTAAATAACCAGTCCTAGTAATCTGCACTGGGAGCACAGACACACACTGCATGGTGTACTGGATATTAGAGAAACGGAAAAGTAAAATCTGCGAGCAGGCCCCCACAGCCGGCTCCCCTGGGACAAAAGAAAAGCAAATGCTTTTTGAAAGTCTTAAAGGGACAGGGGCTTAACAGCTGGAGGGAACTGTCCTTGTCACAGCACTCTCAGCCCAGCAGGCTGGGAATTCTGAGGAACTTCATGTGCCCCAACCTCCTGGGGGGTAACCGAGCCCCAAAGACCCTTACAGTGATAAGAAGCCTGCCACTTGTTCTCCCCGGCCAGCACTGCCCCAACACAGGGGCCAAGAAGCTGGAGAGCAGCCCCACCCACAGCAACTGCCAGAGTCTCCTCCCACTGCGCAGCTACCCGGGCCAGACCCAGAGGCTGCTGCCGGCACGTAGCTGCCCGGCACAGACAGAGGAAGCCAGGGCAAGGCATGGAGGAGTGCGTTCTTGCAGGAGAACACACCTGGTGTGCCTGCCACTCCCCTCAGGGCTCCGGGCTATCCCAAGGGCTGCCCCGCCCACAGCAGCTCAGGGGATTAAACCAGAGGCTACTCCCAGTGTGCGGGTAACTGACACAGGCAGTGGAGAAGGCAGTATGCTCCTAAATAATCAATGGATCAATGACCAAATTAAAACAGAGATAAAGGAATATAAGAAGACAAATACCAACAACAGTAAAAAGCCCCAACTTCTGTGGGATGCAGCGAAGGCAGTTTTAAGAGGAAAGTGTATAGCAATTCAGACCTATTTAAAGATGGAAGAAAATCCCAAATGAACAGTCTAAACTCACAATTATTGAAACTGGGAAAAGGAGAACAAATGAGGTCCAAACTCGGCAGAAGGAGGGACATAATAAATATCAGAGAATAAGTAAATAAAATTGAGAAGAGGAGAACAATAGAAAAAATCAATGAAACCAAGAGCTGGTTCTTTGAGAAAATAAACAAAACAGATAACCCCCTAGCCAGACTTACTAAGAGAAAAAGAGAATCTACACCATAAACAGAATCAGAAATGAGAAAGGAAAAATCATGATGGATCCCACAGAAATACAAAGAATTATGAGAGAATACTATGAAAATCTACCTGCTAACAAGTTGGAAAACCTATAGGAAATGGACAACTTTCTAGAAAAATACAACCTCCCAAGACTGACCAAGGAAGAAACTGAAAATCTAAACAGACCAATTACTAGCAATGAAATTGAATCGATAATCAAAAAACTACCCAAGAACAAAACCTCAGGGCCAGATGGATTCACTGCTGAATTTTATCAGACATATAGAGAAGACATAATACCCATTCTCCTTAAAGTTTTCAAAAAAAAAATGGAGGAGGAGGGAATACTTCCAAACTGATTCTATGAAGCCAGCATCACTCTAATACCCAAACCAGGCAAAGACCCCACAAAAAAAGAAAATTATAGACCAATATCCCTGGTGAACATAGATGCAAAAATACTCAACAAAATTTAAGCAAACTGAACTAAAAAATACATCAAGAGGATCATACACCATGATCAAGTGAGATTCATCTCAAAGATGCAAGGATGGTACAACATTCGAAAATACATCAACATCATCCACATTATCAACAAAAAGAAGGGCAAAAACCACATGATCATCTTCATAGATGCTGAAAAAGCATTCAACAAAATTCAACATCCATTCATGATAAAAACTCTCAAAAAAATGAGTATAGAGGGCAAGTACCTCAACATAATAAAGGCCAGACATGACAAACCCACAGCCAACATCATACTCAATAGTGAGAAGTTGAAAGCTTTTCCTCTAAGATCAGAAAGAAGACAGGGATGCCCACTCTCCCCACTGTTATTCAACATAGTACTGGAGGTCCTAGCCATGGCAATGAGACAAAACAAAGAAATACAAGGCATCGAGATTGGTAAAGAAGTCAAACTCTTATTATTTGCAGATGACATGATATTGTACATAAAAAACCCTAAAGACTCCACTCCAAAACTAGTAGAACAAATATCTGAATTCAGCAAAGCTGCCGGATACAAAATTAACACACAAAAATCTGTGGCATTCCTATACACTAACAATGAACTAGTAGAAAGAGAAATCAGGAAAACAATTCCATTCACAATTGCATCAAAAAGAATAAAATACCTAGGAATAAACCTAACCAAGGAAGTGAAAGACCTATACCCTGAAAACTCCAAGACACTCTTGAGAGAAATTAAAGAGGACACTAACAAATGGAAACTCATCCCATGCTCTTGGCTAGGAAGAATTAATATCGTCAAAATGGCCATCCTGCCCAAAGCAAACTGCAGATTCAATGCAATCCCTATCAAATTACCAACAGCATTCTTCAATGAACTGGAACAAATAGTTCTAAAATTCCTTTAGAACCACAAAAGACCCCAAATAGCCAAAGCAATCCTGAGCATGGAGAGTAAATCAGGGGGGATCTCGCTCCCCAACTTCAAGCTCTACTACAAAGCCACAGCTATCAAGACAATTTGGTACTGACACAATAACTGACCCACAGACCAGTGGAACAGAATAGAGAGTCCAGATATTAACCCAAACATATATGGTCAATTAATATACAATAAAGGAGATATGGACATAGAACAGGGAAAAGACAGCCTCTTCAGCAACTGATGTTGGCAAAACTGGACAGCTACATGTAAGAGAATGAAACTGGATCACTGTCTAACCCCATACACAAAAGTAAATTTGAAATGGATCAAATACCTGAATGTAATTCATGAAAGCATAAAACTCTTAGAGAAAAACATAGGCAATAATCTCTTGTACATAAACATGAGCAACTTCTTCATGAACATATCCCCCTGGGCAAGGGAAACAAAAGCAAAAATGAACAAGTGGGACTATATCAAGCTGAAAAGCTTCTGTACAGCAAAGGACACCATCAATAGAACAAAAAAGGCATCCTACAGTATGGGAGAATATATTCATAAATGATGGATCTGATAAAGGGTTGACATCCAAAATATATACACCTCAACAAACAAACAAAAAGCAAATAATCCAATTAAAAAATGGGCACAGGATCTGAACACACAGTTCTCCAAAGAAGACATTTAGATGGCCAACAGACACATGAAAAGATGCTCCACATCGCTTATCATCAGGGAAATGCAAATTAAAACCACAATGAGACATCACCTCACAGGAGTAAGGATCGCCAACATCCAAAGACAAACAATAACAAATGTTGGTGAGGTTGTGGAGAAAGGGGAACCCTCCTATACCGCTGGTGGGAATGTAAATTAGTTCAACCATTGTGGAAAGCACTATGGAGGTTCCTCAAAAAACTAAAAATGGAGATACCATTTGACCCAAGAATTCCACTTCTAGGAATTTACCTTAAGAATGCAGCAGCCCAGTTTGAAAAAGACATATGCATTCTTATGTTTATCACAGCAGTATTTACAATAGCCAAGAAATGGAAGCAACTTAAGTGTCCATCAGTAGTTGAATGTATAAAGAAGATGTGGTACATATACACAATGGAATATTATTCAGCCAGAAGAAGAAAACAAATCCTACCATTTGCAACAACATGGATGGAGCTAGCGGGTATTATGCTCAGTGAAATAAGCCAGGCAGAGAAAGACAAGTATCAAATGATTTCACTCATCTGTGGAGTATAAGAACAAAGAAAAAAACTGAAGGAACAAAACAAGTAGCAGACTCACAGAACCCAAGAGTGGACTAACAGTTATGAAAGGGAAAGGGACTGGGAAGGATGGGTGGGAAGAGAGGGATAAGTGGAAAAAGAAAAAGGGGGGCATTTCTATTAGCAGACATAATGTAGGTGTGGGGTATGGGGAGGGTTGTACAACACGGAGAAGACAAGTAGTGATTCTACAGCATCTTACTACGCTGATGGACAATGACTGTAATGGGTTATGTGGGGTCGACTTGGTGATGGGAGGAGTATAGTAAACATAATGTTCCTCATGTAATTGTAGATTAATGATACCAAAATTAAAAAAAAAAGAAAAGAAAAGGCTCTGATACCATAATCTCAACACATTTTCTTTGCCCAGTCATGAATGCTGCATTCATTCGATAAAGATATGTAGAGCACATGCTCTGTGAAAGGCAGTGAGAACCATCTAAATGTGTTTTCCTCTCTCCAGACCTCATTGATAAGTTGGGCCTTCCTTTTCTCCCCTTTGAACGTGCTTTGATTGCTTCTGTTTCCCTTTCAGAGGTTTCCTTTGCATTGTTTTTGCCCAATGAAGCCTTTTTACTTTTCAGGAGATCACTATTACGTACTTTTGAGTATTTTCCAAACAGCTGTCACTCTCACATCAATAATGAAATGAAAGCAAAAGCTCGTCTTTTAGTTTGCATTTAACATAGCAGGATGAGAGACCTCTGGTTGCAGCCAATTATGAGGCTGTTCTTCAGACTTTCTCAGATGTTTATCCTTGTAAAGATTCCTAAACTGTCATCTGATTCCTTTTCTCCCTTTTCCCTCTGCAGAGCAGTCCTGTCCACTCCTCCTTCCCCTTATAAATAAGCAAGTTTTCTGCAGGGAATATGTTTTGTGCACACAGATATACCCCGTGTTACCATATATATTTTACTACCTTTGAAACACATTTAAACAGACTTTTTGGCTGCAAAAGTACCAAGGAAAGATCTAGGCAGTAATAAACTTTCATTTCCTCTAGTTTCATATACCCAAATGGCCCTATTGTGTACCTTTTGTTCCATTTTTTGTCCCTCTTACTTTGTTGTTCTCCTTTAAAACTGAGTTGGCTGTTTCAGGTTTTCTGAATCTTCATATAAACTTGAGAATCAGTTTGTTGATAACTACAAAATAACTTGGAATTTTGATTGGGATTTCACTAGATTTATAGGTTAAGAACTGACATCTTGATAACACTGAGCCTTCCTTTCTTTGAACATGGAATATTGCTCCATTTGTTTAGTTTTCTTTTATGCTATTCATCTGAGTTTTGTAGTTTTCCTTATATAGATCTTCTATGTATTCTTCTAGATTTATACCTACATATTTCATTTTTGGAGGTGCTAATGTAAATGGCAAATTGTTTTAAATTTCAAATTATATTGTTCATTGCTGGTAGCAATGGACTTCTGTATATTTGCCTTATATCCTGCAACCTTGCTGTAATTGCTAATTAGTTCCAGGAGTTTTGTCAATTCTTTCAGACTTTCTACATAGCCAATCATGTCATCTGTGAACAAAGAGAGTTTTATTTCTTCCTTCCCAGTCTGTATACCTTTAATTTCCTTTTCATGTCTTATTACATTGGGTAGGACTTCTCAGACATTTATTTTAACCTGTACAACCACTACAACTGTGTTTTTGAAAATTATAGCTGATTTCATTTATTTCTCAAATATTCCATTGTACATGTTGGATATTTGAGAACACTCACTTTTAATCAAAGTGTCTTTTGTATATAGGTTTGATCTTTTCCTCCATTAACCATTAAAGGCTTTGGCTTCATTTGTTAATCCTAATTCTTTGTGTCCTCACAACTTACTCTCAAAATCAAAGCCACATCAATTCAAAATGACTTGGGATCTTGTTTGGATTTTGATGTTTTTTTCCTAAGATTCTATTTTACATTTTCTACCTTTAGAGAGGAAAAAGGTTTCCTAGAAAATGAAGGCATCTGAAAAGATGTGCCCTTAGAGCCTGTGGTCAGGGCTAGAAAGTGTAGGGGTGGGTTTTTTGGGGGACAGTGTGGAGGAGAGTTGTATTTTTTTGCTTGTTTGTTTTACTGGCAGATTTCAGCTCCAGGAATTTGTCAAAATTTCTTTAAAGATATACTCCTAAAACCACCAATAACATGATTAACAAGTAAGATAGCTTAACAGTGATTCTTGTTATCTTTACAGAGAATAATGGTTATAACAGGACTACTGTGTATTAGAAGGTGTCTGTGGTTAGTTTGCTGATACACTATTAATAAGTCAGTTAATTTATAGAGTTACCCTCCTAATTGTTTAGCTTTTGTTCAATAACTATTGTGTTGTCTGCAAATGCCAGTAAGAACCAAAAGCATACCTTTCATTTCCTCCAAAGGAGTCGTTCCTAAAAAATTCAAATAAGTTTGTTTCAGGCCTTTGAACAAGTATTTCTCAATTTTTTTAAATGTAAAAACCTTATGACTTCCCCCTGAAACTTCTGATACAGCCTCTGAGAGGGGGCTTCCCCAAACTATTTAGACTCTGTGTATGCCTAGGAACCTAGAAGATACTGTAAAGCTCTCCTGTTTTGTAGTCTGTTATTAAACATGGTCTTTAATATGTTTTCCAAACTTAAATATGTATACCATTATAATGTATATATACTTTTTCAATCCATTCCTTCCATTCCTTCCTGCAATTTTTTATAGACATGTCCCACCTACCCAGGATTCAACCATTTATAGATCATTGCTCTGGACTTCATATTCCTGTTGAGGTTGTTTCCACCTTTAAATCTTTACAAACAATGCTCCAATCAGTATTCTTTTACATATGCCCATAGGTCCTTTCACATAGAGTAGGGTTTTCTTGAGTCAAAGGTATATTAGTAGCTGTCTATTTTTGCTAGAGCTTCCAAACACATGGAATCTTTAAGACAATCTTGAGAATTCTGTTCTTGTATCACACCATAAAGGGTAAAGTTTACCATACACCCCACAATGTTGTCCTTGTCTTTTAGAGGTAACTATCTTTAAGTCAAAAGACAAAAGTGTAGCTGTGTAATAAAAAATGTAAAATTATTGTAAGGCTGTGTTTTTCACATTTCAGGTTCAGACTATTAGGGAGTCATAAAATCATTTTAGAGAATCACTATTAGGACTGTTTTAATTAAACAGGATAGAGAAGATAGAAAATATCAGGGAACATCACATGTGGTAAAAGCAGAATTGTTTCACAAAACTTTGATTTCCATTAAAGATCTTTGAACACGTGTTTATAACTATGTGTGTATAGGGTCACATCATAAACCATATACCTAACTATGTGTTGCAGTCCAAAAATTTGAAAAATATGCCATGAAAATCTTCTGAGGAAAATACTGTGGCCTTGGAAATAGTGATTGATTATGAGGAAGGTCCTTTGGAAGGGTTTTGTGTCAGCTTTGCGTTCTCTCTTTTGGTGTGCTGTGCTGTGTCTGTTTCTCTTACTATAAGTTAGGGACTTGCTTTCTCAATTAACCATAGAGCATGGCTGGTACTCATGAGGTATGTGGGCAGTGTCTGGGAACTATAAACCCAGACATTTCAAGAACACAGGGGATTTTTAGGATAGTGAAATTATTTTGTATGATACTGTAATGGTGGATACCTATCATTATACATTGATCAAAAACCATAGCATGTATAACACAAAGACTGAACCCTAATGTAAACTATGAACTTTAGTTAATAATAACGTATCAGTATTGGTTCAAATGTACCACAGTAAATTCAAGATGCTAATAAGAGGGGAAACTGTATGTGGCCAAGGGAAGGAAGGGATATATGGGAACTCTCTGTACTAGCTGCTCAATATTTTCACAAACCTAAAACCGATCTAAAAATAGTCTATTAGCATTTAAAAATTATACTATAACATGAATATTTTTGTAACTTGCTTTTTTCATTATGTTCATACATTATTAACATCTTTCTAGGGATCCAGTCTAGATAGGCAGGGGCAAGTATAGTGTGGCAATGGGAAGGTCTGTCAAAATAGAGATAAAGCTGTGGAATGGGGATGAAATTCAGAGGATGTGGGAATTTAGGGGTAGGGGATGTTTTATCCAAAGATTCACAGAGGGGAGGGACTACAATTTGAATGGATGAGTGGAGATAACTGAGCCCTTGAATTTGAGCATCTCCAATAGGCTGGGAATTTGAGCAGGGCAGGGAGTTTTGGCTCATGCTCAGGGAGTCCTGGCCCCCTGCTGGCAAAATGCTAGCATGACAGGATTAAGCAAAAGCAGAGATGAAGTCTCACTAACTCACCCCCGTGCTCAGCATATTCTACGGCCTCCCTGCCAGGGTGGAGTGAGCAGGGACAGAAGTCAAGCAATTGATGTGATGGGAATCTGCTGGGGCAGGTAGGAAGCCTATGGGGGATTCATGGGAAGGACCTGCTCCACCTAAACCAGGATGTGTGCTCATTAACCTCAGCTCCCCACCTGATGCTGCTGTGACCCCTCTAAGTCACATTCCTTCTTCTGGGAATCCTTCTACATGGCTCCCTGCCCAACTCCCAATGGGCAGGAAGGATGTGCCTGTCACAAGACCTCCTATGATCTTTGGGGATGTTTTAGGAAAACACCTGGATGGTGCTTGTTCAGCAGGCCTGTGCCTGTGCCTCCTTGCTCTGGAGGCCACAACAGGGATGGGCCCCCATCCCTTAGGCACAGAACCATTCAGAGAAGGGACACATTTATGCTTCTTCCTATCCTGGCTTTTCTGCATCCTGCTAACAGTGGACATACAGTGCTGGGGTCGTATCAGACGAAGAGAGTCCTTCCGCCACCTCCTGGTTTAATGTGATGTGAGTCATCCTGCATATCCTTAGGAATCAGGGCAGGGGTGTCCCAAGCCCCCATACCACATCACAAGGAAGCTACAGCACTTCCTGCTCTTCCTCCAGCTCTTGGCTCCTCTGCAGTAGGTCAAAAGGTGGGAATGCAGAGGTGCCAGCTTTTGAGAAATATGAGGTAACCCAGAGGTCCATCCCATCCATTCAGGGCAGGCTCTTTTTCTTTCTGCTTCCCAGTTCTCTCCTCCTACCCCAAAACATCCCTGGTCTCTGAACACTAGGATGCCACACCTGCCCTCTTTGTGTCCCTAGCACCATCTTCTTCCTCATAATCTATGTATCAGAGCTTTATCTGTGATCTCTTCTCCAATGTTCCAAGAACACACTTATGCCCACCTAGGCATAAAATTTAGTTGATCCTAGTGGTCAACTAAAAAACTAGAATTTTAGTTGACCACTGACTCCTTAAGCCTTAATAGAAACTTGCCACATAAATCTATCTCTACCTCCTGCTTTCTGGCTCTGGTTCTCCATACTTCCCCCTAGCCCCTAGCCATGGCCTTCTTCCCAGCTTCTCATTCACCCATGTAGGTCTTTGCCTACACTGTCTTACATACAAAGAAATCTTTTTTCTATTGATACACATAGTCTTACCTCATTAATACTACCTTCTCTCTACCACAAGCAAAGTGTCTGTGCTTTTTCTGAGGCCAACCACTTAACTTAGGCACTCACTCCCATCCCCTCACCACTGTATCACCACATTTTCCAGTAGTTCTCCTTTGCCTTAATGCATAATCAATTTATCCCTCTTGACTGAGTCTTTTCTATCAATATCCAACATGCTATGCCTCCTACCTTAAAAAACAAAACAAAACAAAACCCTGTGGGCCCACACCCCCTTCCAGCTATTTGCTTGTTTTTCTGAACTTCTGTGGAACAAACCTCATTGAAGGAATGAAGTACACTAGCTATGACCAATTGCTCTCCATTCTTTCTCAAACCTACTGCAGTCATGTCTTAGCCTCTATCACTTACTTTAGTCTACTCTTCTCAAGGCCATGAATGACCTCTGTGTTGCTAAACCTAATGGTCAATTCAGTCCGCATTTGTTTGGCTGACTCACAACTTTTCTTTTCATGCAGTTGATAACTTTTTCCTTGCAATATTTTCCTCTCTTGGCTTCCAATATACAGCCTTCTGGTTTTCCTCCTACCTCACTGGCTACTGCTTCTCAATATCCTCTCCTTACTAGTTCCTCCTTTTCTTCTGAAGTTCTTAATGTTAAAGAGATCCAGAGTCCAGTCCTTGGATCTCTCCTTCATTTACATTTTTTCCCTTGGTGATCTTTGATCTGGTCTCATGGTTTTACATCAATCAATCAAACAATCATCTGCAACTAGGAACCTCCCTGAGCATTATCAGGCTTCTGTGTTGAGAATATATTGTTGGAAGTATGGTTTTCCAGGAAGAAGCTGGAAGATTAGTTATGATGATACTGAAGTAACTGTAACGGCAGAGGGAGTGAGAAGTCATGTTCTGGATTCATTTTGAAGGTAGAGTTTAGGATTTACTGATGGGATTCGATCTGTACTGTTAGAAACAAAAAAGTCGAGAGTGACACCAATGTTTTTGGCCTGAACAACTCGCAAAAAAGAGGTACTGTGATATTGGAAATACTTGAATTGGAGTAGGTTTTGTATGTGTGGTTGGGTGGTGGTCGGAAGAAAACATAATTGAGTTCACTTTTGAGATGAGTATTAGACATCCAAGTGTGTATTTTGATTATGCAATTTGGGCGCATGAGACTGTATACCCCCTGAGATCATGAGCTCCACAGAGGCAAGGCCTCTGTATGGGTGACTACTGGGTCTGGCATAGTTCCTGGAACATAGTAAGTACTCAAATATTTTAATTACCTTTCATTTCATGCAAGATGCCTTTCATTTTTCATACAATTTTTTGTATTATTGATATACACTCTTATATGAAGGTTTCACATGAAAAACAATGTGGTTACAACATATTATCGAGACCCCCACCCCATACCCTACTGCAGTCACTGTCCATCAGTGTAGTAAGATGCCAAAGGGTCAGTACTTGTCTTCTCTGTGCTACACTGTCTTCCCCATGATCCATCCCACACCATGTGTACTAATCATAATAGCCCTCAATCCCCTTCTCCCTCTCTCCCCACCCACCCTACCCCACCCAATCCCTTTGGTAACCACTAGTCACTTCTTGGAGGTTGTGAGTCGGCTGCTGTTTTATCCTTCAGTTTTGTTTCATTATTATATTCCACAAATGAGGGAAATCACTTGGTACACGTCTTTCTTTGCCTGACTTATTTCACTGAGCATAACACCCTCCAGCTCCATCCATGTTGTTGCAAATGGTAGGATTTGTTTCTTTCCTGTGGCTGAATATATTCCATTGTGTGTATGCACCACATCTTCTTTATCCATTCATCTACTGATGGACACTTAGTTTACTTCAATATCTTTGCTATTGTAAATAGCACTGCAATAAACATACGGGTACACATGTCTTTTTGAATCTGAGAACTTGTATTCTTTGGGTAAATTCCTAAGAGTGGAATTCCAGGGTCAAATGGTATTTCTATTTTGAGTTTTTTTGAGGAACCTCCATATTGCTTTCCACAATGGCTGAATTAGTTTGAATTAGTTTACATTCCCCCCAGCAGTGTAGGAGGGTTCCCCTTTCTCTGCATTCTTGCCAGCATCTGTGGTTGTTAGTTTTTTCAATGCTGTCCATCCTAACTGGTGTGAGATGATAGCTCAGTGTGGTTCTAATTTGCATTTCCCTGATGATTAGTCATGTGGAGCATCTTTTCATGTGCCTGTTGGCCATCTGAATTTCTTCTTTGGAGAATTGTCTGTTCATATCCTCCAACCATTTTTTAATGGGGTTATTTGCTTTGTGGTTGTTGAGGCATATGAGTTCTTTATATATTTTGGATGTTAACCTCTTGTTGGATATGTCATTTACAAATATATTCTCCCATACTGTAGATGCCTTTTGTTCTGCTGATGGTGTCCTTTGCTGCACAGAAGCTTTTTAGCATGATACAGTCCCATTTGGTCATTTTTTATTTTGTTTTCCTTGCCCAAGAAGATGCATTCAGGAAGAAGTTGCTCATATTTATATTCAGGAGATTTTTGCCTATGTTGTCTTCTAAGAGTTTAATGGTTTCATGACTTAAATTCAGGTCTTTTATCCATTTCGAGTTTACTTTTGTGTATGGGGTTAGATAATAAACCAGTTTCATTCTCTTGCATGTAGCTGTCCAGTTTTACCAACACCAGTTGTTAAAGAGGCTGTCATTTCCCCATTGTATGTCCATGACTCCTTTATCATATATTAATTGACCATATATGCCTGGGTTTACATCTGGGCTCTCTAGTCTCCATTGGTCTGTGGCTCTGTTCTTGTGCCAGTACCAAATTGTTTTGGTTACTGTGGCTTTGTGGTAGAGCTTGAAGTCAGGGAGCATAATCCCCCCAGTTTTATTCTTCATTCTCAGGATTGCTTTGGCTATTCAGGGTCTTTTGTGGTTCCATATGAATTTTAGAACTATTTGCTCTAGTTCATTGAAGAATTCTGTTGGTATTTTGATAGGGATTGCATTGAATCTGTAGATTGTTTTAGGCAGGATGGCCATTTTGACAATATTAATTCTTCCTATCCATGAACATGGGATATGTTTTCATTTATTGGTGTCTTCTTTAATTTCTCTCATGAGTGTCCTGTAGTTTTCATGGTATAGGTCTTTTACTTCTTTGGTTAGGTTTATTCCCAGGTATTTTATTCTTTTTGATGCAATTGTGAATGGAATTGTTTTCCTGATTTCTCTTTCTGCTAGTTCATCATTAGTGTATAGAAATGCAACAAATTTGTGTATTAATTTTGTATCTGGCAACTTTGCTGAATTCAGATATTCTAGTAGTTTGGGAGTGGAATTTTTATGTTTTTTTTTTTTTTAGGTACAATATCATGTCATCTGCAAACAGTGACAGTTTAACTTCTTTACCAGTCTGGATGCCTTTCATTTATTTCTGTGGTATGATTGCTGTGGCTAAGACCTCCAGAACTATGTTGAACAAAAGTGGGGAGGGTGGGAATCAGCAATTACCTCCTCAAAGACACTTTCTATCCATTTTTCTCTCGTCTTCTTCTGGTACCCCTATACGAATATTGTTCTGTTTGGATTGGTCACACAGTTCTCTCAATATGATTTCATTCTTAGAGATCCTTTTTTCTCTCTTTGCCTCAGTTTCTTTGTATTTCCCTTCTCTAATTTCTATTCCATTTACCATCTCCTCCACTCTATCTAATCTGCTTTTAAATCCCTCTATTGTATGTTTCATTTCTGATACTGTATTCCATAATGACTGAATCTCCATCTGGATTTCTTCCCTGAGTTCTTGAGTATTTTTCTGTACCTCCATGAGCATGTTTATGATTTTTATTTTGAAATCTCTGTCAGGAAGATTGATCGGTTCAGTTTCACTTGAGCCTTTTTCTGGTGTTTGTGGGATTTTTATTTGTACCAGGTTCCTTTGATGTTTCATATTTGTATGTGGTGCCCTCTACTGCCCAGAAGCTCTCTTCTCTGGAGCTGCTCAGCCCCTGGAGCCATGTGGGGGGGGAGGGGGGGTCTCAGGGGTGTGGTGCTTGTGCCTGTGGGGAGGAAAGAGCTGTTTCCTGCTTCTTGGCTGTCTCCACTGCCAGAAGCAGTGGGTTGAGCACACATGTATAATCCTCTATGCTTTGCATTTGTAGCTGCTGTATGTGGGGCTTCCCTCTGGCTGGCCTGATAGCAGGGCAGGGGCTGCCTGTTTTCGAGCCTGTGCAGGCTGGCTGGGAGGAAGGCACAGCAGGCTGCATATCACAGTGGGGGGCCTTGGAGCTGCCTAGCCAGCCAGGGGGATGGAGCACCTGAAGCTTCTGAATGTTCCTAATCTGCTGGGCAGAGTGCGCCTGGGCAATTTTGTTCACCTGTCCTTTTTCCTGAGCAGTAAGCTCTGTGCAATCATTGCCCCTTTAGCAGCCCCCTTGCCATTAGGAAGTCTCTCAGACTGCCCACCTTTGTTTTGTCCCAGAGCAGCTGGATGTGGATCCCCATTTTCCACAAGCGGCTGGAATCTCAGTCTCTCCAAGTATTCCATCTGTCTTCGCTTTCTAACCCCACTAATCTCCAGAGTGCCATGCAATGGAGGTTTGTGCTTCCAGAGCAGATCTCCAGGGCTGGGTATTCAGCAGTCCTAGGCCTCCATTCCCTCCCCACTCCGTTTCTCTTCCTCCCACCAGTAAGCTGGTGTGGTGGAAGGGCTTGGGTCCCACCAGATCATGGCTTTGGTACTTTACACTGTTTCATGAGATTTGTTCTTTTCTCCAGGTGTATGCAGTCTGGCACAGCCTTCTTCCCTGTTGCTCTTTGAGGATTAGTTGTATTAATTATATTTTTGTATTATATGTGGTTTAGGGAAGAAGCCTCTCTCTCACCTCTCATACTGCCGTCTTTAATCTCTCTCCCCAAGACACCTTTCATTTTTATTGTGACCCTTTTATATGACCCTATGGTACTCTTTCTTGACTGAGCACTTCTTGTGGCAGGACCCCATACACCACATCTGTAATCACACTGCTATAATAATTTATCTACCTCCCCAGCCCCAGTCTTACTGTTCACAGGTTTAAATACATTGATCTACCTATCTTCCATCTTCCCATCTCTTTATAATAATCATCTATCTTCTATGTATATCTATTTATCTAGCTATCTATCTGTATGCCTAAAGCCTGGGCACTTCCTGAACTCCAGGGTCATATGCCCAAATCACCTAACCAACATATACATTTGAATGTCCAATATCCATCTCTAACTACCAAAGTGAACTCCTCATTACACCCCAACCCCGGGCCACCCAATCACAAATACCACTCTACAACATTCAGTATTTCTCAGTTCTGTTAATGGCAACTCCATCTTGACAGTTGTTTCAGCCAAAAACACTGGTGTCATCTTCAACTTGTTTTTTCTGTCCACATCCACATCCAATCTAGTAGTAAATCCTGCTGTCTTTATCTTCAAATTGAATCCAGTAACTAAACACTTCTAATCCCCTCTGTTCTACCATTACTAGAGTTACCTCATAACTAATCTCCCTGCTTCTACTGAAGTCTGTACTGTATTATTAGCACCACAGCCTAAGTCATCCTTTTAAAATATGTCAGATCTAAGCAGACCCTCCAAGAGCTCCCCTCCCCCATTTACCCAGAGTTAAGAGTCAATGTCTTTGCAATGACCTTCTAGGCCTTGCCCCATGTGGCCTCTTTACTTCTCTGACCTTATTCTTTACTACTTTCTCCCCTGATTACTCTACTTTAGGCTTACTGTTCTTGTTGCTTGGAATAGGCTAGACATGCCCCAGCCTCCAACTTCTGCATTACCTCTAATCTCTGTCTGGAATGCTCTGAGTTATCCATAGACTAGACCATCTCCCTCTAGTGTATGGTCACATGTTAATTTCTTAGTAAGACCTGCCTGAATTTCCTATTTAAAACTGCACCCCACCTAGTATTCCACAGATCTCTTACCCTGATTTTTTGCATATATTTGGTCACGTTCTACATAGTTTATTTTTTACTTATGCTTTTTTTCTTTCTTTCCCTGACACACCACCAGTGGAAGCTCATTGGGTTAATGCTTATACAAGTGCTTGGCATATAGTTGCCAACTCAATATTAGTTGAAAAAATGGATGCATCAATGCCATCTATTCTCTACTTTGACAACCTCAATCTGATGCCTTAAACATTTTAACACTCTTTTTTGATTATTACAGTTACTCACCATGAAGTCACTGCTCTCTGACATGGTATGCCCATTTGTTTGACACCACACCTTTGCTCATGTACCGCTTGTTCTGGGGAAGCCTGTCTAGCCCCAACCTCCTTCCCAGCTACCTTCTGCTCATCCTTTGAAATTCAATCTTCATATCACCTGTTTAATTTGAACATCCTCCCAAATTAGCTTTTGTGCCCTTTTATGTACTTTCACCTACTTCCTCTAACCAGCTGTTTTCACATTGTTTTTAGTAATTTTTTTTGACTGTCTATTCCATGATTCCATGAGTTCTATGGAGAAAGGCCTGTGTGTTGTTAACTGTTGTGTCCTTAGTGTCTGGCATAGTACCTGGCACACAGTAAGTACATGAATATTTGAATTGTTGAATACAAGACTCAGCTCAAAATCACTTTTATTATGACCCTTTGCAGGACCTTCCTATCAACTGATCATCATTCTAGGAGGCATTTATACCATGCAGCTGAAAGGCAATGGGGGTCAAACAGGCAACAGGCCTACAGCAGGCTTCTAGATGGGTTACCCCTTTCAGATCTAATCAATAACAATAGGGCACATAGGAAGGAGAGATTCTATTGCTTGCTTTTGGCATCTGTCAAATTTATCTGTGTACTTTTGATAAACATAGAAGCATTTCCTCAAGGATGGAGTACTGTGACACTCCCCCAAAGTCCTTCCCTCCAGATTGTGGGCATATATAGTAGTTGCTGGTTAATTGTACCTGTGGGTCAAAAATGCACTGGATTCCTGGCCACTATCTGTACTATCACCATGCCCACACTGCTTCTCTAGGCCCAAGGATGCCACAGGAAGCCATGATAAAATTCAAGCCTGACTTTTACCTTCAGTACACCTCAGACAAGGGCCTTCCTTCTCTGCTTAAGACCCTTTATCAACAGTTGATGGTGGGGCTGCAAGAGTTGTGTGGAATGCTGACCCAGCAAAGTGTGGCTTTACGCTCCTGTACCATGGGAAGTATTATTTGCCTCCTCTACTCTATCACATATCAATTTGAAAATAAGGAAGCACAAACAGGTGGTTCTTTGGTTAAAGGTACAGAGTATATTTGAAGAGGGATCTTGCCTCATCTGCACATCAATGGAAATGATGATGACAGCCTTTTTCAGGGGGATGCAGAAGTTTGGGAACCTACTAACTCCTTTATCCTGGACTGGATATGCTCCTTCAATAGACATGTGCCTTCTGCTAAGGTAAGAGCTGTGGCCTGAGATGGATTTTCTGTTTGAGTGGTACAAATCAACTGAGGACAGTGCTTGCAGCCATTGCAGGAAAGGCACAGGAACCAGGAGTGTCTGGACTGAAGGGAATGTTGCTGTCTAGGGACTGGGGGGGCATCAAAGAAGGTCATGCCCTCCTCCTCTGTTTTCTTTTCCAACTTAGCTGCCCTCACAAGGTCTTTGACAGGCTGTGGCCACCTCTCAGCCTTTTTTGTTGTGGTTTTGGCCACTGTCTCATCTTTAGACAGAAGAATGGGTTCCTTATGCCTTTGACCTTTCACCTTGGGATTAATTCAGCGTGGAAAGTGCTTCATCTCATTTCCCAAGCCAGCTTCTGCAGCTTCTGAAAGGGTAGGGCTCTGGTGAGTATGGGCTACCTTTACCAGGTTCTGTAGCTCATGGCCCTACAAATTTTGGCTCCATAAAATGTGAATCTGAAAAATGTGACCTCTTCAAATACTGGACTTAACAAAATTTGGCCTACCAAATGATGGCCCCATAAGTTGCCCTGTAATGTCTGGCCCTTTAAGCCCTGAACACTTCACTTTTGGCATTCTCAGGAATCGTGGGTAACGTCATTCAGCTTGCTCTAACAGCCTTGAAGACCATTCTTATCTGGGCCTTTTGCCCTCAGGAATCCTGAAGGATGCTCTAGGAAATCCAGGTGAAGAAGAAGCTGGTGACGGTGCTGACAGGGAGCAGTAAGCTGAGAGGATGGCTCTATAGCCTTAGATCCTTCTGGTCCCAACTCACTCAAGGAAACAATTTTGGCCAAACTAAAATTCTGCCTGAGAAAGATTCTGGAGATACATTTGGGAAATCAAGGGCTCTGGGGGTTCTACTTAGAGTGCCCCTACTAGCTCCTGAACTTTAGCAGAGTTTATGTTCTCTCTGGTTGGGGACAGCCTCAATGCTACTATTCTCGGTCATTCTCTGCTGCTTTGAGTTTTCCTGAGTCCTCTGTTTTCTCTGCTGGGGTAGGTAGAGAGTTATCCTCACCCTTGTAGAGGCCTGGGGTTAAGAGGTGCAGAGGTCCTCCAGGCTGGACCTCTTCAGCTGAATACAAACGCCTGGGCCTCTATCATGTCCCTACTAGGCTGTGAGATATCAGAGGTCTAGTGGGTAGAACCATGAGGACTGTTCTGGAACCAGGTTACTTTTGGTTCTGCTGCACCACCTTAGTTTTATTGCAAGCTCTTCTTTAAGTGAACCTTTCTGGGGCACATGAGATGTCTGGGGGGATGGGAGGTTCCTGGAGAAATGTTTTCCCTTGGTATATTGTTTAGACTCCTAAAAGACTCCTAGGCGCAGATATTCCTTGGGACAGCCACAGTTTATTGCCTGGACTACTTTGTCTTTATGAGACCTCCCAAATCTGTCTCCAGGAATTTCTTTTTCAGGTAAAAATTTAGTTTGGCCAAAGCAAAACAGAAGAAATTAAATAACAGTAGACTCTGAGAAGGGACTAGTGGTTATCAAAGGGGAGGAGTTGGGGAAGGTCAGGGGAAAGGGAGAAGAGGATTAAGGGGCACAATAATTTGTAATCACAATATAGGTATACGTCATAGGGACAGTAATACAGCACGGAGAATACAATTAATGACTCTATAACATCTTACTACATTGATAGACAGTCACTGCAATGGAGGGGGTGAGAACTTGATAATATGGGTGAATGTTGAACCACTGTGTTGTATATGTGAAACCACCAGAAGACTGTATATCAATAATATTTTAATAAAAATAAATTTAGTTTGGCTAAGATGGGTGGCTTGAGAGTGGTCAGGACTAACAGGATCTGTCTGGCTTTCTAGAGTCACCAT
Source organism: Manis javanica (assembly GCF_040802235.1). Classification (NCBI taxonomy): domain Eukaryota; kingdom Metazoa; phylum Chordata; class Mammalia; order Pholidota; family Manidae; genus Manis; species Manis javanica. The sequence goes on along the minus strand of NC_133157.1, from coordinate 35,876,941 downwards.
CTCCATTTACCTGTTCTTTAGTTTGGAATACTTGTGCACTGTCTGCAGAAGTCTCATTGGCATCTGTAACGCCTGCCCCAGGACTTCTACATTGCTATTTAGATAAGACTGGACCCCCAACAGGTGCAGGAATCATCTGTGTGATTGCAGACTGGCTAGTGATTGCTGGGGCCATGGCCTTAGAGAGAGCCACATAATAAAGGGCAAGCAGCCCTGACAAGAAGGCCAAAAGTTGTCTCCAGTTTCTTAAATGGCTCCCTTGGAGGACACTCAGGCAGGTGCTGATCAGCTCATCAGTGACAGCATCTAGTGAGGCTTGCTACTAGTCAAGCGCTGTCAGTATTTAGGGTGTCATTTCCTGATCCATGTAGGGCTTGAATGCTGCCTCATGTGTAGGAGCTTATTTTCTGGGGTGCAAGGGAAACTGAATTGCTGCCAAGGCCACTAAAATGCTGCAGACCCAGGGATTTGCAGTTCCAACAGCTACATGTTTGGGCAAGGACAATGACATAGCAGATCTTCCTACATTTGCTGGGAAGACAATGCCGTAGCAGATATTCCCACATCAATTTGGCTCTGCAACACTGCCTTGGTCTAGGCGAGCTGCCACAGTGGATCAGAACAGGTCACTATCCCCACTGGCCTCTAGACCTGCAGGTCATTTAACATTCACATTGGTCAGTGTGCTGCTCCAGGGCAGAGGCTGCTGGTCAGGAGGGGACAAGAGCAACTGGTTGGTCTGACAGATCATCTGGCACAGACCGTAGCAATGGTGAATCAACCTGCTAAGGCACAACTCCAGCAGCTCCGGACAAGCTCCAAGAAAACTCTTTCTTGAAAACTGAAATGGGCTTCCCCAAACAGGTAAGTCCATGGGTCTCAGGGGGCAGGCTACAATATGTCTCAGGGCTTATATTGTATGGTCTGTGCTTCTACAGAGATATCTCTGGGAAACAGTTGGCAAATCCCACTGAAGTGGGAGCTGCCTTTGCAGCTGGTGCCACGCCAAGGCTTTACACTTGGCCAGAGCTGGAAACGGGACATTGCTATGGGCTTGTTGATTGTCAGATGGAGATGCCCAAATGTGGGAATGTGGGAAGAAGGTGGGGCTAACTGAAGTGGATGAAATCTTAAGACAGTATGGAGATTAAGGGACTGAAGAAAAAGGGACTAGGCCCCCCTTTTGTGGAGAGATCTCCAGGGGGTAGACCAGGGACTTATTGTGCAAAAACGAGGAGCCATAGAAAGGTAGCCATGTTTCTGCTGCAGATAACACACTGAGGCCTTGACGGATCCCCCAGACAGTGGACAGGGGCCACTTAGAAACTGAAAGGTGGTAGAGGGTAGGTAGAGCCAGACCCATGGAGTTTGGGATTTTCTTGCAGTGATACTTACTGTGGGTTCATAGGGTATCCTTCAAAATCCAGTGTTTGAGCAGACTGGCTGTCTTCCCATGAATTCCAGGTCATGGAGACAAAAGCCCATGTTTTCAACAGAGGCATTTGAGGTAACATGCATGGTGATAGAAATGGTTGTTCTTTCTTCTGGGCTTGAAAAATTTTGGTGGCAGTATAAGGTGCATTGAAACACTTCCACAGATCTTGGGAGCCCGCAGGTGTAGAAATTTATGCATTTATATACATGCTTTTAAAGATACCTCAGGACTTTTGGGACATAGGAATATGCAAGGCCATAGGGTGTTTAAGGTTTCTGAGTTCTGGGTTCAGGAAAACAGAGAGAATTAGGTATTCATGGTCTGCTGACCTTTTTTCTCCAGGACACATTCACAGTTGCTCTTCTTGTCCTGCTGGTTCACAGGAATCCTAGGTTCCTCAAGGCTTGAAGAAGACAGAGCTCTTGCATCCCAGGACACATCTGGTACTTGAAATCTCTGCTTTAGTTGGATATGTTCAGTCTCATAATCTTGGATGCTGATTGTACCAGTTGACTGGGAAGCTGACTGGATTAAGGATTTCTAATTCATTAGTTGTGACTTTGTGGGGTTTGCAGATGCATGTGAAAGCTCTTTGGATTGCAGGGAACCCTGAATCTGCTCCAAAAAGAGATTAGACATGGACAAAATCTCTAGGCAAGAGGAGGTCTGTGATGGACCCAATGAGGTGGGGGAGATCAGAGTGCTCTCACCCACCAGCAACTGCTGAATCTCCAGATCTACAGCACTGCAGATGGGGCAGGAGGGATCTGCACACAGAAGCTGCCACACACTTCCCTCTTGAGGGGCCACCCTGGCTGGGAAGGGAGACATGGTAACCACTTGGAGTGACATCTTCCTCCTTGAAAGTATGGAAATTGGCCCTGTTCTTCCCTAGTCCTGTAAAGCCTGGGTTCTATATTTCCAGGTTGTCTGTGCTACTGCTTTTCTCCAGAAACATTCAGCAAGTTAGGGTGGGCTGGGCTGACGTTCTGGGCTTGTTGGGCAAAGTCTCTGACAACTGATGGGAGCACAGGGCATAAGAGACTGGGAAGTGGGATGAGTTTTCTGCTGACTTGTGTTGAGAAGCTGAACTAGGAGAAGGGAACAAGGCTTTGGGGGAACCAATGTTTAGCTGATATGGTATCACCAGGTAGAACCTGGAGTCAGTCTTATTTGGGCCTAAGAGAGTTCCAGCCTGCCATTCGGTATTTCCAACCTGTGGAAAATGAGGTCCTTATGGGAGCTCTGCATTCTGGGGACTATAGGGTGCACACAATGTCTCTTGGGAGCCAATCCCACTCTCTAGAGATCATAAGAAGAGGATAAGATGACAGATTCTTGTCTGAGGGCCATCCCTGGAACTGACCTTCCCGAAGGCAGAACCAGAGGAGGTAATGTCAGCAGGTCCAGCTAGACTCTGAGGGGTCTGCCCTTGAAAGGGCACAGTTGTAGAGAGAATATGTAGAGAGAATGATTACTTTTTCATGCACTCATTTATCCATTCTCTTGACTGGTAACTTTTCTTATGGCTGAGTGCAAACCCATGTAGAGTCTTTTATGAATTGCCCAGTAGTCACATCCTGAATTCCAGGATCATGGTGAGCCTCGCCCAGAGCAGAACTGAGAGACTCCCCCCTTCTGAGACATATGATTCCCCTCTCAGCCAGCCCTCTCAGCCAGCCCTCCAGCCTCCACTGTGCCTGGTTCCCTCTTAGACACTGTCCCTCTCCTCATCCCTGCCCTGGCCAGGCAGAGAATCATCACAGGCCAGGCCGGGAGCTGGAGACTATGAAGAGCACGTGATCACCTTTTCATGATAGAGAGCAGCTCCCACGGCTTCTCAGCCTCCTCCTGGGGAAGTCTCTTAGCTGAGAAACCAGGAGACGGTGTTACATGGAACGGGGGAGGATTCGGGGACATCCTGCAGGAAGCTGAAGGCCTTTGGTTGAGAGGATACTGTAAACCCCCAGTCAGTGCTCTAAGGCATGTCTGTGTACAGTTTAACCAGTGATGAGGGGATGTCCTGGACCTGATCTCCCTTGATTATTACAACCACACTGAGTGAGGTGGGATCAGCAGATGCCCATTTCATGGATAACCAAGAAATGAAGTAACTTCCACAGGGTCATAAAGCTAGTAAATGACACAGGTAAGGACTTCTGTCCTACTTCCTAATTTCTCAATCCTGGGGTAAGATGGATAATTTTGGAACATTCCCAGGCTCTGATTTCCCACCCAAGAAAGTCTTCTGGTAGAATTTATCAACTTGAGGAATTGGTGCCTTCGTAGTTAGAGCACCTGGCTCCTGGCACTGGGGCTAGAGGGACAGATCCATGGGCACCTCGCCTACCACGGAGGGGAGTCAGAACAGAGACTGGGACTTTACCTCTTGATGTTCTATCTTTAGCTCTTTATTTGACTCTCCAGTGATGCTTAAAGACAAAAAAGTTAAGGGTGTGAAGCTAGGAAACCATTTTATCTTCATGTCTAAAATGAGACAAAACCTGCAAATATTTCCCAAACCTTTTCTGTATTCCAATTTTATACATTCTCCTATCTTTCTTTTCCTATTCTACCTTTTCACCTTATCATTTCCTTTCTCTTATTTCTGACTCACTTTTAGGCTCTTTCATACTCTATACCCCACCCATTCCATAAACAAGTTCTGTGGGGAGATCAGAAGTAGGCAGGAGAAAAAGGGAAACAGATTAAAGGATGGGTAACCTAGTAGCCAAAGGACATTAGCCATCCAAGGCCCTGAATGTATACCAAAAGGTGAATCACCCAAATTTGGAGCTCTTCTGGGGCCCAATGAGGAAATGCCCATAAGAAAGTGGGGCATAAGAATAACAAGAGAAAGTGAGGGGATAACTGGTTCAGTAATGGTCATTGCCTACGCGGCAACAGCTCCTGTTAGGTCCCAGCATTAATTCTTGCAGGTTCTTTTTAACTTGCCAAATAATTAATGCAATAATGATGATGGAGCCATACGTGTATAAGGGATATACAGTATCCCATAGAACAAAGATAGGGCTCAACATAATCTAAACCTCACTAGCCATCCCTCTCCCTAGGCTTTCAGGGTCTTGAAACCTAATGCCTCCAAATTCCAGACCTTGTCATTTCTGCCTCACAGAGGATGGAACCAGATCACCAGACTGCATCACAAAGCCCTCCTGTTTCACAAGGCATACACAGCATCACAGACCTTTATCTGTCCAGTAGAAGCTCATGAGGTTCGGTGTTCAGATGGGGTTATATGGTTGTCTATATGGTTGTAGAACCTGGGCCTAAAAGTGTGATGATCACAGGCAGCATACACTCTTTCAAGCTCTCTCTAGTCCTTATAACCTGATGGCTCAGCTCTCCCCTTAAGACATTAGTCTAGCATCTATCCCCAGATAACTAATGCCCTAAGGAGAGGTAGTAGATAGGTCAGAGGAACTCCAAATACATCATCTGTACTGGGAAGATAATTAAAAAACATATATGAGCATAGGGCAAGCATTGTCTTGTTAAGTCTTGGAAAGTGAGGGTTTGATGTCACAGGCAATAGGTGGTCAGTATAGAGTGATTTACGAAGAGGACCATGTCTGATATGGCAAGGAAAGGACATAGTTGCTGTCCTCAAATAGCTTTTTGAGAGTTAAAGGACTACTCCAAGTCTGTAGTCAAGCTTGAGATGGGTGGGAAGAGACTGTAAACCCTGTCTTCCATGGAGGCTAGTTTCTGGAGCTTGATTTCACAGAACAGCCTGTACAGTCCTGCCTATTTACAGAGATGAGGTTTTGGAAAGGCTTTGGTTATGGACTACAAACTTGTGGCTATTTGGTTGAATTCACCATGGTTGGGATGTTTGATTGAGTGTGTTTTGAAATCTGAATCTAAATACCTTTAGGCAGGGCAAGATTTTTCCTGTTTAACTTCAGTACCCACCATTCTTGGGCCAACTGATTCACATATTAATGTTAACTTCACGGACCCTATTGACATTCTGAGATTTCTGAATTTCCTTAAGAAGTCCCATGCCCCAAGTTCTTAGGCTCAAAAACTCTGAAGTGCTATTTGATCCTTCCTCCAGCATCCAGTCTAACACTGAACAGGTGAATAAGCTCTCAATCTGTGCTCACTGCTAACCTGTGTCAAAGATATGAAAACATTTATTACCTGCCTGCGCTCAAGACATTTAAAAATCTACTTTCAAAGACAAGACCAATTCACATAAAACAAGAACCAATCTTACTAGGGGTTGAGGAAGACGGGCATAAGGAGTTATTATTTAGTGGGTACAAAGTTTGTTTAGGATGATGAAAAAGTTCTGAAAATGGATAGTGGTGATGGTTGCACAACTCTGAATGTAATTAATGTCACTGAAATTTACAGTTAAAATGGTTAAAATAGTAAATTTTATGTTAAGCATATTTTATGACAATTTAAAAAACAAAAGGCAAAATAAAACCCTATCATTAGCATGAGCCATTTTTTTTTACCAGCTATAAGGAAGAATACTTTGAAAATGATTTGACTAAAAAATGGATTACTGAATGTTTTCCTTAAATGTCCTTTTTCTACAGAACCAAAATAAAAACAAAATAGATCCTTACATTTAAGATAATTTAAGAGTCTCACTCTGAAAATGGGATGAGTTTGAGCCATTTCAACATCTTTCCTGAACTTGAAAATTCCATTATACAGGAACAAGAAGACTTTTTCAACCAAAGAGCACTGAACGACAGGTTAACAAAAGTCAATTAAAAAGAAGCTACACCAGCTTTTTAGTAGTAGGTCAAGATATTTACAAAATAGATGGACTCTTTCATTACTTTGAGTATTCCTCCCCCACCTGCTCCTGCTTCCTGCAGTTGCTGTTGCCCCTCCTCTGCTGCTGCAACAGTTCTGTCTCCCATTAACCTGACCCAGTGTGGCCCTGCATGATGTTTGGTGTCCTCCTCCCCTAGGCTATAAAAATATATGACTAATAAGCTGCTATCAGTCTCACAGGTCCAATGTCAGGTGCTGTGCATTCAGCCAAGCCCAGAACCCTAGGATGGGATGAAGATGAGGTGGACAGAACACTGTATCCTACCCAAACAGTTGTTGCTTCCTGAAGTTGCTGCTGCCCTCTGGGCTGCTGAAATAGTTCTCAGTCTCCCATTAGCCTGACCTCTAGCCAGGCAAAACCATCAAATTCTGCAAACTTTGAACATGCTGCACTATTTACCAGTGCACTATTTACCTTACAGGTAACCCACAGCCACTGTCATCCCACTAAGCCATTACAACAATTTGCTACAAACTCCTCTCCAGCAACTCACCCAGCCCTTGCTCCTGTGTCTCAGAGCTGAGGAGTTAAGAGTCAAAGACAATCTTAATGTTTTTGCAGAGTAGGCCTGGCGTACAGGTTTATATATCAGTTTATTTATTGATTTGGTACTCACTGATGGAGCACCATTGCTTGTGTGGCATCACATTGACAGGACGGTGGCATCATCCTAAACAAGGGCACATTCACGTAATGAACACACTGTCATTTTTCATGATGTGGGTATGGATCTTCACATTTGCCCTTCCTGCCTCACGTTTTACAGGGAACCCAGACAAGGAGGTGAAATATATGGAAAGCCTCTGGGGACTCTAAAGGGCTACACAATTATAAAGGATTTATATTCATTTGTTTCTAGAAACTTTTCTAAAGCCAGACCCTGCTTCCATTCCAATGCTACAGCACCACAATTGCTGAAATAGAATTTCTTCAGGAACCTTCACAGTTATTGTATGTACCATGGGTCATATCATACCCCTTTAAATAAAAATCCTGACATACATGATACCGTATGAGTTTGTCCCTCCATACAAGCCTTACAAAGGAGTTTTGCTGTGTGTCATTCTCAGGCTATATTACTGAACATTAGATGTGCCAAGGTGCTGGGGACAGAGAAGCATGGTTGCTGTTATTCAGCAGCAACATATTTATACATGAGTATTTTTATTAATGCTCAAGAGCTAAGATTTCCAAGGAGATGGACAGGAAGCCCCAGGGTAGTGTCAGGCCACAAGATCACCAGCGCTCATGCAGTGGCTTACTACACTATGCAGGAGTAGTAAGCAGCCAGAGGCACTAGAGGGCAGCATCTACCCTCCCAATGCTCCTAGTCCTGTGGATACTCTGGACAGAAACTTTAAAAGGCCATCTGCTCCACTGGCTCTCAATCCTGCCCTTACATAAGAATTACTGTGAGGCTTGCAAAAATATAGATTTCCTGGCATCCCCTCAGACTTAATGAATCTGAATCCCTAGGGTCAGGGTCTGGCAATCTATATATTAAGGATAAAAAAAAATCCTCAACCAATAAAGCACTGGGTTCTGGGATATATATTTGGGAGCAACTGATAAGTCCTTTTCCCTGCCAATTTATTGAGACAGTTGATACATAGCATTGTGTTAGTTTAATGTATACAACATAATTAGATATATGTGTATATCTGTATCTCTGTATCTACAGATATTTAGATCTATTCCTGCAGCTGCTGTCGCCCCTCCTCTCTGCTGCTGCAACAGTTCTATGTCCCATTAACCTGACCCAGTGTGGCCCTGCATGATGTTTGGTGTCCTCCTCCCCTAGGCTATGAATATATATGATTAATGGGAGTTACAATGGGAGTAAAAGTTTTTTCTTTTTATATTAGGACCAAGATACTTTATCCTAGGAATGCAGGGTTGGTTTAATAACTCAAAAATCAATCATTGAAATTCACCATGTTAATAAATTAAAAAGGAAAGCCATGTGATTATCTCAATACATGCAGGAAAAGTAGTTGACATCCATCCCTCATAAAAACTGTTAGCAAGCTTGAAATAGAAAGGCACTTCCACAGACTGATAAAGGACATCTACAAACGACTTACATACTAACAGCGAAATACTGAATGCTTTGTGCTTCAAGATAAGGAACGAGGCAACGAGGTTGACTCTCAGTTATTTTCAGTGTTGCACTGGAGGTTCTGGCCAGTTTAGTCAGGTAAGGAAAGAAATAAAAGGCATCCATACTGAAAAAGAAGAAGTAAAACTGCCTTAACTTGAAAATAATATTATCATTTATATAGACAACATATGGAATCTGTTAAAAGCTACTAGAACTAATACATGAAAAGAAGACTGAAGGAAACAAGATCAATGTGCAAAAATCAACTGGAGTTTTATGTACTTGCAACAATCAGTAATTGAAATTTTCAAAAACACCCATTTACAATAGCACCAAAAATATCATATATTAAGGAATAAATCTACTAGAAGATGTGACAGAACTATAAAATACTTCTGAGGAAATTTAAAGACCTCATAAATGGAGAGATATACCTTGTTCATGGGTAAGAAGACCTAATATTGCTAAGATGTCATTTCTTCCCAAACTGATCTACAGATTCAATACAATCCTGACAGGCTCTTGTAAAAATTGATAATCTGATTCTAAGATTTATATGGTAGTTCAAAAACCTTTGAATAGCAAAATCTGAAAGAGTATCTCACCGTGACCCTCCTTACCCCAGAACGACTCAGGAGACATGGGCCCATGCAAGAGATTTTATTACCTGAAAGAGAAAATGGCTGCCCCCAGAGAGATAGCAGCCTTGTGGTGCACAGCATTGTGCCTTTTATAGTGGCAGAGCGGAATGTTTAGAGATAAGGTGAGGCAAGTCCAGACATGATTTTCACCAGCCTATGTGCTTGGGACCATGGGGTAAATGGAGGATAAAGTACTATATTCTTATAAAATCGATTTTGAAAAAGAATAAAAAAGTTGAAGACAGTGTTTGTTAATTTTATGAGTCAACTTAACTGGGACATGAGGTGCCCAGATATTTGGTTAAACATTATTCTGAGATTAACATTTGAATATGTAGACTAAGTAAAGCAGATTGCTCTCCTCAGTGTGGGTGGGCCTCATCCAATCCTTTTGAGGCCTAAATAGAACAAAAGGCTAAGAACAAAGGGATAAGGGAGAATTTGCTCTCTCAGCCTGACTGTTAGCCAGCTGGAATATTAGTTTTCTATGCCCAGACTGGAACTACACCAGCTCTCCTGGGTCTGTGGTTTGTAGATGGCAGATTGTGGGACTTCTCAGCCTTCATTATCACATAAGTTAATTCCTTGTAATAAATCTCTATTGTGTGTATATATATTCTATTGGTTCTTTTGCTCTGGAAAATCCTAGCAGACAGGGCTAATAGTACCTGATTTAAAGACTTCTTATAAACTTATTCAGTATGTAAGAATTTGTTCACCATGTAAGAACTTGTTCGTTATGCTTCAGAAGATTGGAGACTGTTGAGAATTAGGCTTGGGGTTGATTAATGATTGTGCATTGAGTCCCCTATTCAGAATTTTATTGTTGTTAACAACCATTTCATCAATAAATATGAGAGATGCCCTCTCAAAAAAGAAAAAAAAAAAAGACTTCTTATAAAGCTCCAGTAATCAACACAGTGCAGTGTTGGTGTAAAGATTGATAATAGATGGAATAGTGGAATAGAACAGGAAGTCCATAAACAGACCCATGCATCTATGGACAAATGTTTTTGACAATGGTACAAAAGCAATTAGGTGGGAAAAGAACAGTCTTTTCAGCAAATGGCTCTGAGATAAGTGACACTAATAATCAAAAGCAATTCATTTTAATCCATTCCTCTCACCATATACAAATAATGAATTTCAAATGAATCAGAGACAATATATATGTACCATTGAACTGTACACTTAAAAATGATAAAAATGGTAAATTTCATGTTATATACGTCTTACTACAATAAAAAAATGATAGGCATTTGACTGTGGGGCAAAGGTCTCTACAAATGTATATAATTTGTGGCTATTCCTGTGCTAAGACTTGTGCAATATAGCAGAATATAAGACAGTATTTATGATTCATTTTCCAATATTATCTTTGTTAGTTTTTTTAGTGCCTACATAGCTTTTCCTTAGGAAATGTAGTATATTTTGTTTTTAAAAATTTGTTGTTAATGTATAAATAGAGAGGTTTCTGCAAATGTCATTTAAAATGGAAACATTAAAACTATGAAATTATTCATGTAATGTGATTTGCATTTGCTGAGATTTTATATTATTAATAGAGTAGAAAAGTTGGCATTTTGTCAGCATAAAAAATTATATTGGAAACAGTCCTTCTAATGAATGGTTCCTCAAAAAAGAAAGATTCAAGAACTGAAACAAAACCTAAAACTATAAAATTTCTAGAAGAAAACATAGGAGAAAATCTTTGTGACCTTGCATTAGGCAGAGACTTCTCAGATAATACACCAAATGTATGATCCATAAAATGAACAAACTGATAAATTGGACTTCATCAAAGCTAAAAACTTCAAAATCAACATTTTGAAAACTCTAATGAATTCATAAATCCAGTCATTAATCATCAAACATTACTGACATCAAAAGAATTAAACTTAAATCTGATCAAACCTCTGAATCTAACTGCCAATTAATACGAAATACAGAGGAAAACATGCTAAACCATAGGTATGCAATATTCAGAATCAAGATTACAAGTTATTTGATCTAGTTTCTTTAACAAAAAATTAAAAGGGAAAAAAGTGAGAACAATGGAACAGAACCCATGTATTAAAAGAGACTAAAGGGACTTTTCAACTAATTGCCATTTACAGATTGTTAGTATTCTAATTCCAACAGATTGAAAAAAATAAAAAATATATTAATTTATATAAATTTATTGCTTCATATAAGTTTATGAATAAATCAAGGGAATTTAAACACTGATTGGATATGTGATGATAATGTGAACTTTCTATGTTAATGGTAGTGTAGTTATTTTTTAAGTTTGTATATTTTTAGAAATATTTACTGATAGAACTGGCTGATTCTGAGACTTACTTCAAAATAATGAACCCAGAATAGTGTTGGGGGGTACATAAGAAACAATTTATGTTCCCCAGTAATGTTAGGCTTTGAAGTTGGGTGACAGATACATTAAGGTATGTTATTCTCTTAGCAACTGTAATATACTTGAAATTTGCCTTAGTAAAAAGCCAACTAAAAACAGAATCTTCCAAAATAAAATGCTTTACAATACCTCACTAATACTAAAAGCTGTCACAAGATAGGACATGTAAAAATAAATAAACATAAACATATATAAAAATGATTTTGAATTAATATACAGAGATTTTATTATTGAAATGACTAAATTTTATTCTTGTCTTACAAACAGCATGTGTTACTATGATTACAAAAATAAATTTTTATTCATTTTTATCTTACATAAAATGTTATTCTATTAATCATTATTGAAAGTTACCCACTCAACCAAAGAAAATAATTACATTTCAATCTGCCTTAAATAATACATCTAAAAGAAACTTCTGTAAAAATGAAATTACAGCTATGATCTCAAAAATGTTTTCAGGATCTATATCTTTTTTCCCACTAAAAAAAATGTTTCTAAATGTTCTGAAATTTAAATCCTATTAATGAAAGATTTCAGTTAATAAAAACAGCTCTCATGATGAGGCAATAAATGGGGGTGAAAGCAAAAGACCCATAAAATTTAAAGCAACTCTCGGTGGAAAATTTCTCCTATAGTAGATGAATTTGGCCATCTCTGGCAATGACCTCATCTAGACAGTGAACTATAAATGGAAGTTAAGAATTCAGGAACATAAGAAAGAAAGGGGAATTAACCTTGACTGAGCAAAACTACTATGTGCCAGGCCGTTTACACATTTCGTTCAGCTCTTACCATCAACCAGACCTAGGTATTGTTATCCCATGTTATATATGAGGAAACTGAACCACTGCGAAGTAAAAAACTAGCCCAAGTACACACAGCAACTTAGCAATGGGTAAAAAGTTTACCTTTAAACTCCATTAAGCCTTGCAACCTCCATTCAGTCAATGTGAGAAGATACAGATACACCATATGATTATAAGATATTTGAAATTGCAGACTATTCATATGTCTAGTAGTTTTAAAAAAGAAAGTCCACAGTAATAAAAGGAATCTAAGAACAGGAGCCAAAATGCAAGGCTGGATCCAAAGGTCTCCAATGTCATCCAGGTACATGGCTACTCTCACCAGGTGTGTCCCCCAGAAGCAACAGGCATCAAGCTGGCACAGCCCAGTGACAATAGCACCTGCGATTGTCCCATTCACACTCCTGGCTTGATTACAGGCTCATCATTCTGACTAGAATGTAATTTTCAATGTAAATACACCTACAAGAAGAAAATACCCTAACTAGCATGGTAGGAGCTTGGAGGTCCCTTGGGATTATATTTCCCAGTATAAATTAGTATATTAGTATTATGATTAATGCCTCAAACTCTTTTCAGTTTAATTACAGTTGGTCCATCCTGAAGAAACCAGTTGGCTTAAAGAAACTTGAGAAAGATGGACTCTACTTATAAAGCTGAGGAATGCTGACTCCTAATACGCCCTCCTTTTTGTTCCTCCTAGCTAGTCTCTACTCTCCCAACCAGCTGCAGAGGCAGGGAGAGCAATCCTAAACATCAGACTGCTGCAATGACCAGAATCCCCAGCCTCCTCACAGAGGGGAGTGAGAGCCACCATTTCCCAGTCTAAACTGCCTTCCTCTTGCATGCCTTAATTGTCTTCCATTAGTATGGAAGAGTATCTCTTAAAGGCTATTTATTGAATAAAGTATAGAGGGTACAGATGTTATCTAGAAGCAAATCCTGATCACTTAAAAGTTGTGTATTTTCAGCCTAGTAGGAAATAATAGGTAGTTATACAAAAATACTCAGAATATCTCATGGTGTGCCTGTTTCAGATAAACTACTACACAAATCTATAAAGAGGAGAAAGACTTTTTGACTGAAGTGATTTGGGAAAGCTTCATGTAGAAAATGGCATTAAGCTGGTACTTGGATCAGAGAGAGGATTTTAATGCGTGGAATTGGAAGAGAGGGTGATTCAAATGTAGAAATCAACACGCATAAAGTTTGCTGGTGTTTTGTATAACATTATGTGGGGAAAACAAGGATTCTTGAAGCATTTATTTTACTCTGAGTACATTCTATTTTGTACATTTCAATCTTAATGAAGTGAGGTTTAGATTTCACGTGTCTGTGTAGAAACTGAGGTTGTAGGTATCTCATCATAGATGTATTTTTCTGCATCACATGGACACAAACTGTGGAGATGGGTCTTCTCAATCTGACCATATGGGTTTCTAGGTGTAAATGTCTGTGTGGGTGCATTTCTCTACAGGTATTTTGGTCTTTGTGTGTGTGTGCATGTGCCATCCTGAGAGGATGGGAAAGAAAGAGAAAGGAAAAATTAGAGGGGAGGAGAACCCTGAGGGAGGAAGGGAGTGAGAAGTTGTTGAGGGGAACCTCTGTCTGAAGCCCAAAATGAAGCTATTACACATCATTAGTATTTTAAGTAGTTGATAACTGATTGACCCAAGGATCTCATAAGTTTCTTTTTTTTTTTTGCAGAGACGAAGTTAAACTTTTATTTTTTTTCTAACCAGTGAGCAAAGCAGAAAACTTCCCGGGAATGTCTTTTACCTCCCTCAGTTTGATGCAGAAGTTTGGTAACTCATTTTATATTTGGAAGTATGTACTTTCTCCTAGTTTATGATGCAGCCACAGAAGTGTACAAAAATCTACCATCATAGGTAATGGTAATTTTTTTTTGAGAGGGCATCTCTCATATTTATTGATCAAATGGTTGTTAACAATAAAATTCTGTATAGGGGAGTCAATGCTCAATGCACAATCATTAATCCATCTCAAGCCTAATTCTTGTCAGTCTCCAATCTTCTGAAGCATAATGAACAAGTTCTTACATGGTTCTCATAAGTTCTTTCACTAATAAAAACATTTATTGGTAAAAGTCTAATGTTTCAAAATGCCATCTTTTATCCATCACATCCTCTCTCTATTTTTTAAATTTGTCCTTCTGTTCATCCAATTTAATATTCTTCTAGGAGTTCTTTTCTTTTAAAACCTTCTTCTTCCTTTCTGATCTTTCTAGTTCCATTCCTCTCTTCATTGGAATTTTCTCCTTCTATAAGCTTCTGCTCTCTCTTCTAACTTATGGAGCTAGTATCATATCCCACCCATGCCTCAGAAAAATATTTTTAAACTGGGGAAAGAAGGTATCTCTTGTTGTAAGGATATTTTAGGCTCAAATTTTAGGCTTTGTCTTCACTATCACTGCCACACTCAATTCATTTATTGACTCAACAAATTCTAATTGGGTGTTTTTGTGTATGTTATTAAAGGCATTGCTCTAGTTACTGCAGAAACAAAAAAAAATCTAGCATAGTCAACCAATTACATGAATTATCATCTTTAATTAAAGTAGCCAACTTCTCTTCTCACCAAAAATGAGAAAATTAGAAGACAGAAAAGTAAGAGTCACCTAGGTAGGTGTTTCATGGGCATCTGCTATGTATTATCTTTTTATTTATTTTTTATTTTGATATCGTTAATGTAAAATTACTTGAACAACATTATGGTTACTAGACTCCACCTATTATCAAGATAGGATAGACTCCCCCACATATCCCATTACAGTCACTGTCCATCAGTGTAGTAAGATGCTATAGAATTATGACTTGTCTTTTCTGTATATATTGCCTTTCCTGTGTCCCCCCCGCCACCCCGCTACATTATGTGTGGTAACTGAAATGCCCCTTTTTCCCCCTTATCCCTCCCTTCCCACCCATCCTCCCCAGTCCCTTTCCCTTTGGTAACTGTTAGTCCACTCTTGGGTTCTGTGAGTCTGCTGCTGTTTTGTTCCTTCCGTTTTTGCTTTGCTCTTATACTCCACAGATGAGTGAAATCATTGGTACTTGTCTTTCTCCGCCTGGCTTATTTCACTGAGCATAATACCCTCTAGTTCCATCCATGTTGTTGCAAATGGTAGGATTTGTTTTCTTCTTATGACTGAATAATATTCCATTGTGTATATGTACCACATCTTCTTTATCCATTCATCTACTGGACACTTAGGTTGCTTCCATTTCTTGGGGGAAAAAAAGCACTAAGAATAAAGAGCTATCAAGGCATAAAAAGGCATGGAGAAACCTTAAATGCATATTACTACGTGAAAAAAAAGTCAGTCTGAAAAGGCTACATACTGTATGATTTCAACCATACAACAGTCTGGAAAGGGAAAACTATGGTGACAGTAAAAAATTTCAGTGGTTGATAGGGGTTGGGGTGGAGGTAGGGATGAATAGTCAGAGCACGGAGGATTTTTTGGTAGGGTAATGAAAATACTTTGTATGATACTATAATGATGGGCACATCATTACAGATTTGCCTAAACCCATAGAATGTGCAATGCCAATAGTGAACTGTTATGTAAACTATGGATTTTGGGTGATTACGATGTGTCAATGTAGGTTCATCAATTGTGACTAATGTCCCACTTTGGTGGGGAATGATGATTAATGGCAGAGGCTATGCATGTGGAAATGGATTATTTGGGAAATCTCCATACCATCCTTTCAATTTCGCTGTGAATCTAAAACTGCTCCAAAAATATAGTGGTTTTAATAGAAATTAAAACAAAAAATGAAAAAAGTCAATTGAAACTCTTGAAACCAAATTTAGCACTTTAAAATAATCTGTAAATCAAATAAATAAATAAATAAAAGTGCACAAAAGACTTGAACAGACACTTAACCAAAGAAAATATACAGATAATAAGCATATAAAAATATGTTCAATATCGTTAGTCACTGGGGAAATGCAAATTAAAACCACAATGAGATAATAATATAAACCTAACAGAATACCTAACAACCAAACCATAACAGCAAAAAACTGATTATCCAAGCACTGATGAGGATGTGGAACAACTGAAACTTTCATACATTGTCCATAAAGATAAAAATGGTACAGCCACTATGGAAAACATGTTAGCTGTTTCTTATAGATTTCTTTTAAAATTTTTCATTAAGGTATTACTGATATACACTCTTATGAAGGCTTCACGTGAAAAAACAATGTGGTTACTACATTTATGCATATTATCAAGTTCCCACCGATACCCCAATGCAGTCACTGTCCATCAGTATAGTAAGATGCCAAAGATTCACTATGTGCGTTCTCTGTATTACACTGTCCTCCCCGTGATCCCCCACACCATGTGGACTAAAAATACTACCATTCAATCACATTCTCCCTCCCTCCCCACCTTCCCTCCCAAACCCCTCCCCTTTGGTAACCACTAGTTTCTTCTTGGAGTCTCTGAGTCTGCTGCTATTTTGTTTCTTCAGTTTTGCTTCATGGCTATACTCCAAAAATGAGGGAAATCATTTGACTGTAGTCTTTCTCTGCCTGGCTTGTTTCACTGAGCATAATGTCCTCCAGCTCCATTCATGTTGTTGCATATGGTGGGATTTGTTTCTTTGTTATGCCTCAATAGTATTCCATTCTGTATATGTACCACACCTTCTTTATCCATTCATCTACTGATGGACACTTAACGTTGCTTCCATATCTTGGCTATTGTAAATAGTGCTGCAATAAACATAGGGGTGCATTTGTCTTTTAGACTCTGAGAAGTTGTAATCTTTGGGTAAATTCCAAGGAGTGGGATTCCTGGGTCAAATGGTATTTCTATTTTTAGAAATATGGAACCTCCATATTGCTTTCCACAATGGTTGAATTAGCTTACATTCCCATAAGCAGTGTAGGAGGGTTCCCCTTTCTCCACATACTCACCAGCATTTGTTGTTCTTAGTCTTTTCGATGCTGGCCATCCTTTCTGGTGTGAGGTGATAGCTCATTGCAGTTTTAATTTGCATTTCCCTGATGATTAGCGACGTGGAACATCTTTTCATGTGTCTGTTGGCCATCTGAATTTCTTTGGAGAACTGACTCTTCATATCCTCTGTCCATTTGTTAATTGGGTTATTTGCTTTTTGGGTGTTGAGCTGTGAAACTTCTTTATATATTTTGGATGTTAGCCCCTTGTCAGATTTGTCATTTACAAATATATTCTCCCATACTGTAGGATGCCTTTTTGTTCTGTTGATGGTGTCCTTTGCTGTACAGAAACTAGTTTGATGTAGTCCCATGAGTTCATTTTTGCTTTTGTTTCCCTTGCTTGAGGAGATGTGTTCAGGAAGAAGTTGCTCATGCTTATATTCAGGAGATTTTTGCCTATGTTGTCTTCTAAGAGTTTTATGGTTTCATGACTTACATTCAGGTTTTTCATCCATTTCGAGTTTACTTTTGCATATGGGGTTAAACAATAATCCAGTTTCATTCTCTTGAATGTAGCTGTCCAGTTCCAACACCAGCTGTTGAAGAGGCTGTCATTTCCCCATTGCATGTCCATGCCTCCTTTATCATATATTAATTGACCATATACGGTTGGGTATATATTAGGGTTTTCTAGTCTGTTCCATTGGTCTATGGGTCTGTTCTTGTGCCAGCACCAAATTGTCTCAATTACTGCGGCTTTGTAGTAGAGCTTGAAATTGGGGGACATAATCCCCCAGTTTTATTCTTCCTTCTCAGGATTGCTTTGGCTATTCAGGATCTTTTGTGGTTTCATATGAATTTTAGAACAATTTTCTCTAGTTCGTTGAAGAATGCTGTTGGTATTTTGATAGGAATTGCATTGAATCTGTAGATTGCTTTAGGCAGGATGGCCATTTTGACAATATTAATTCTTCCTATCCATGAGCATGGGATGTGTTTCCATTTATTGGTATCTTCTTTAATTTCTCTCATGAGTGTCTTGTAGTTTTCAGAGTATAGGTCTTTCACTTCTTTGATTAGGTTTATTCCTAGGTTTTTTTTTATGCAACTGTGAATGGAATTGTTTTCCTGATTTCTCTTTCTGCTAGTTCATCATTAGTGTATAGGAATGCCACAGATTTCTGCATATTAATTTTGTATCCTGAAACTTTAATGAATTCAGATATTAGATCTAGTAGTTTTGGAGTGAATTCTTTAGGTTTTTTATGTACAATATCGTGTCATCTGCAAATGGACAGTTTAGCTTCTTCCCTACCAATCTGGATGCCTTTTATTTCTTTGTGTTGTATGATTCCTGTGGCTAGGACCTCCAGTACTATGTTGAACAGAAGTGGGGAGAGTGGGCATCCCTGTCTTGTTCCCTATCTTAAAGGAAAAGTTTTCAGCTTCTCGCTATTAAGTATAATGTTGGCTGTGAGTCTGTCATACATGGCCTTTATTATTTTGAGGTACTTGCTCTCTGTACTCATTTTGTTGAGAGTTTTAATCGTGAATGGATGTTTAATTTGTCAAATACTTTTTCAGCATCTATGGAGATGATCATTTGGTTTTTGTCCTTCTTTTTGTTGATGTGATAGATGACGCTGATGGATTTTCAAATGTTGTACCATCCTTGCATCCCTGGAATAAATCCTACTTGATCATGATGGATGATTTTTTTGATGTATTTTTGAATTCAGTTTGCTAATATTTTGTTGAGTATTTTTGCATGTATGTTCATCAGGGATATTGGTGAGTAATTTTCTTTTTATGTGGTGTCTTTGCCTGGTTTTGGCATTAGAGTGATGCTGGCCTCATAGAATGAATTTGGAAATATTCCCTCTTTTTCTACTCTTTGGAAAACTATAAGAAGCATCAGTATTAGGTCTTCACTAAATGTTTGATAAAATTCAGCAATGAAGCCATCTGGTCCAGGAGTTTTTTCTTAGGTAGGTTTTTGATTACCAGTTCAATTTCGTTGCTGGTAATTGGTCTGTTCAGATTTTCTGTTTCTTTCTGGGACAACCTTGGAAGGTTGTATTTTTCTAGAAAGTTGTCCATTTCTTCTGGGTTATCCAGTTTGTTAGCATATCATTTTTTAGAGTATTCTCTCATAATTCTTTGTATTTCTGTGGTGTCCATAGTGATTTTTCTTTCTCATTTTTGATTCTGTTTATGTGAGTAGACTTTATTTTTGGTAAGTCTGGCTAGGGGTTTATCTATTTTATTTATTTTCTCAAAGAACCAGCTCTTGCTTTCATTGGTTCTTTCTATTGTTTTATTCTTCTTGATTTTATTTATTTCTGCTCTAATCTTTATTACATACCTTCTTCTACTGACTTTGGGCTTCATTTGTTCTTCTTTTTCTAGTTTCATTAATTGTGAGTTTAGACTGCTCATATGGGATTGTTCTTTCCTGAGGTAGGCCCGTATTGCAATATACTTTCCTCTTAGCACAGTCTTCGCTGTGTCCTATGGGTTTCCCAGTGTTAAATTATTGCTGTCATTTGTATCTATATATTGCTTGATCTCTGTTTTTATTTGGTCATTGATCCATTGGTTTAGGTCAATGTTGTGAATCCTCCATGTGTTTGTGGGATTTTTCATTTTCTTTGCATAATTTGTTTCTATTTTTATACCGTTGTGGTGTGAGAAACTGATTGGTATAATTTCAATCCTTTTTAATTTACTAAGGCTCTTTGGTGGCTTAGTATATGATCTATTCTTGAAAATGTTCTATGTGCACTTAAGAAGAATGTGTATTTTGCTGCTTTTGGGTGTAGAATTCTGTAGTTTCTGCTGAGAATTCTGATGTTAGCCTGATGGACTTTCCTTTGTATGTGATCTTATTTCTCTGTCTGGCTGCTTTTAATAGTCTGTCCTTATCCTTGATCTTTGCCATTTTAATTACTATATGTCTTGGTGTTGGCTTCCTTGGGTACCTTGTGTTGGGAGATCTATGGATCTCCATGGCCTGAGAGACTAACTCTTTCCCCAGGTTGGGGAAGTTTTCAGCAATTATCTCCACAAAGACACTTTCTATCCCTTTTCTCTTCTTCTTCTTCTACCCCTCTAATGTGAATATTGTTCCGTTTGGATTGGTCACACAGTTCTCTCAATATTCTTTCATTCTTAGAGATCTTTTTTCTCTCTGTGCCTCAGCTTCTTTGTATTCTTCTTCTCTAGTTTTTATTTCATTTATCATCTCCTCCACCATATCTAATTCACTTTTAATCCCCTCCATTGTGCTCTTCAATGATTGGATCTCTGACCCAAACTCATTCCTGAGTTCTTGAATATCTTTCTGTACCTCCATGAGCATGTTAATGATTTTTATTTTGAACTCCATTTCAGGAAGATTCATGAGGTCGATGTCATTTAAATCTTTCTCAGGAGTTGTATTAATAATCATACTTTGAACCAGGTTCCTTTGGCATTTTATATTTGTATATGACACCATCTAATATCCATAAGCTCTACTCTCTGGAGCTGCTCAGCCCCTGAAGCAATGTTGGGGGTCACAGGGGAGTGGTATTGGTGCCTGGGGGTGGGGGAGGAAAGGGCTGTTTCCTGCTTCCTGGCTGCTATGCCTGTCTCCACTGCTTGAACCAGTGGACCAAGCACAGAGGTATAAGCCTCTATGCTTAGTGTTTGTAGTTGCTGTAGACAGATTTTCCCTCTGGCTGGCCTAATGCCAGAGTAAGGTTTGCCAGTTTGTGAGCCAGGTGGGGCTGGCCAGGAGAAAGGCACAGTAGTCTGTGTATCATGGAGGGGGTCCTTGGAGCTGTGTAGGCAGCCAAGGAGCTGGAGCACCTGAAGATCGTGAAAGCTCCCAACCTGCTGGGCAGAGGGCACCCGGACAATTTTGTCTACCTGTCCTTTCTCCTGAGCAGTAATCTCTGTGCAATCCTTGCCCTTTTAGCAGCCCTCTTGCTAAGGGCTTCCTTGTTAGGAAGTCTCCCAGACTGCCAGCCTTTCTTTTGTCCCAGAGCAGCCGGATATGGATCCCTGCTTTCCACAAGTGGCTGGAATCTCAGTCTCTCCAGGTATTCTGCCTGTCTTTGCTTTCCAACCGCCTAATCATGAGAGTACCATGCACTCACCATGAAATCTAGTTTTGTGCTCCCAGAGCAGATCTCCAGAGTTAGGTATTCAGCAGTCCCAGGCCTCCACTACCTGCTCTGTTTCTCTTCTTCCTGCTGGTGAGCTGGGGTGGGGGAAGGGCTTTGGACCTGCCAGGCCACAGCTTTGGTATGTTATCCTCTTCTGTGAGGTCTGTTCTTTTCTCTGGGTGTATGCAGTCTGGAGCAATCCTCTTTCCATTGCTCTTTGAGGATTAGTTGTATTAATTATATTTTCATATTATATGCAGTTTTAAGAGGAAGCCTCTGTCTCCCCTCTCATGCCTCCATCTTTAATCCTCTCCCGTTTCTTATAAATTTAAGAAAATTGCCACACAACCCAGTAAGTAATCCCAGTCCAAGGTTTTTACCTAATTGAAATGAAAGCCTCTGCTCACACAAAAACCTGCATGTGAATTTTTCTCATTTTTGTCTCATTTTCAGCCTTGATCCTGCCTCTAGATGTTTCAATTGCTTTTGGTTTCTCAGCTTGACTTTAGGTTTTGCTCCCAAACTTTCTTTAAAACTCTCTCTAATTATACCATTCCTTGATGCCTTCAGTAGGTTATACCAACTCAGCACCAGCCCCTGGAACCTAAACTTCTAGCACAGGCATATCTCCACCCAGGGCTACCAATTTCAGTTGTAAGCATGATATTATGCAAACTCATTGCTTTGTTTTATCCATAAGCACTTTATGAGTGAGCCTAATAGTTTACTGAACTCTAGCTTCTCCTCCTATATAATTTTCTGGATTCTTAATATTTATCAGATCCCTAATATTATTTAAGATTCCAGGAAATGGAGTCCTGAATTGGGGCTTAATGACCAACTAGGTTCCCTTATTAAAAATATTGAATAAAGTAAATAGTAGAATCTGAAATAAAATCTGAACTCCAGTTCAGCTTCTTAATTGTATATTATTGCTTTTCTTGGTCTAATCTATTTGCTGTCCTCATGCACCATTAAAATTTCCTTTGAGATTAGCCAAACTTAATCTACTCTGTACTTAGTCTGTACTTAGAACAACTGTCCTAGCATTTGAACAGTTTCCAAGATACTATTAGTGGATCTGACAACTGTTTATTCTGCACGTAGGTCACCATCAGAGCAGCCTCTGTAAGTAACCTCCCTGAATGGGTGGCAAAAACCTTTCAACTTAAAATATTCTCTAGGTAAGAGTGTTCATAAATGGACTTGGTTTTGTAGCCAGTGAGGGATGTTGCCCTGTAATTACATTTTCTTGGCAGAGTACAATAAGGTGTATGATTCTGTGTGTGAGTAAGTGAAAATACTTATACCATGGGTGGGTAAGTATGGGCCAATTTATCAGTGACAATCTCAGCTAGGAGTTTATGCTTCAGAGAGAAGGAAATGGTTACTACCAGCTTGGAACTCACAGAGTATACTGGGAAAAACATTAAAAAATATACTAGACCTACTTGCTGAAATAATAGATTCTTTGTTTTTCCTGGTAAGAGAAAAATCTGAGAGAATTCCAAAAGGTTACTTAGTTTAAGACCCTTTGCTGAGCAAAGTTCAGCCTCTATGAAGGCCAGAAGATGGTGGTCTAGGTGCACGGAAATATCTTGGTTCACACACAGTTCAAGCTCTAATGATCTGAAGGTTTCCATTGTCTGACCTTTATTCTTCTACATTCACCACAATATCAGGTAGCACTAGTTCTTAAAATAAATTTACTTCATGGTGACTTTGACTACCCTGCACCTGTGCTCTGAATTTTTTAAGTGTTAGCAATGAATATAGGTATGAGACCAAATGAACCCTCTCATTTTTCAGGATTCCTTTAAAATGAGTATATATCCTCTCAATAACTCATAGTATTCTCATAATAACTAATCAAAACAGCAGCAGAATCACAGAACCCAAGAATGGACTAACAGTTACCAAAGGGAAAGGGACTGGGGAGGATGGGTGGGAAGGGAGGGATAAGGGCAGGGAAAAAGAAAGAGGGCATTACGATTAGCATGTATAGTACGTGGGGGGTACGGGGAGGGCTGTGCAACACAGAGAAGACAAGTAGTGATTTTACAGCATCTTACTATGCAGATGGATAGTGACTGTGAAGGGGTATGTGGGGGGGGGGGTAACTTGGTTGTTCTAGTGTGTTGTTCAGTGCCTCTGTGTCCCTACTTATTTTTTGTCTGATGGATCTGTTCTTTGGAGTGAGTGGTGTGCTAAAGTCTCCCAAAATGAGTGCATTGCATTCTAATTCCTCCTTTAATTCTGTTAGTATTTGTTTCACATATATTGGCACTGCTGTTTTGGGTGCATATATGTTTATAATGGTTATATACTCTTGTTGGATTGAGCCCTTTATCATTATGTAATGTCCTTTATCTCTTGTTATTTTCTTTATTTTGAAGTCTATTTTCTCTGATACTAGTATTGCAACACCTGCTTTTTTCTCTCTGTTGTTTGCATGAATTATCTTTCTCCATCCCTTGAATTTTAATCTGTGCATGTCTTTGGGTTTGAGGTGAGTCTCTTGTAAGCAGCATATAGATGGATCTTGATTTTTTATCCATTCTATTGCTTTGTGTCTTTTGATTGGTGCATTCAGTCCATTTACATTTAGGGTGATTATTGAAAGATATGTACTTATTGCCATTGCAGACTTTAGATTTGTGGTTACAAAAGTTTCAAGGTTAGCTTGTCTACTACATTACTGCCTGACCTCACTCGCTTATTGAGCTGTTATAAACACAGTCTGATGAGTATTTCTTTCCCTTCTTTTTCCTCCTCCTCCATTCTTCATATGTTGGGTGTTTTGCTCTGTGCTCTTTTTAGGAGTGCTGCCATCTAGAGAAGTCCGTATAAGATGCCCTGTAGAGATGGTTTGTGGGAGGCAAATTCCCTCAACTTTTGCTTGTCTGGGAATTGTTTAATCCCTCCTTCATATTTAAATGATAATCGTGCTGGATACAGTAATCTTGTTTTGAGGCCCTTCTGTTTCATTGCATTGAGTATATCATGCCATGCTCTTCCGGCCTGTAAGATTTCTGTTGATGATAGCCTGATGGGTTTTCCTTTGTAGGTGACCTTTTTTCTCTCTCTGGCTGCCTTTAATACTCTGTCCTTGTCCTTGATCTTTGCCATTTTAATTATTATATGTCTTGGTGTTGTCCTCTTTGGGTCCCGTCTCTCGGGAGTTCTGTGTCCCTCCGTAATCTGAGCAACTATTTCCTCCCTCAGTTTGGGGAAGTTCTCAGCAATTATTTCTTCAAATACACTTTCTATCCCTTTTTCTCTCTCTTCTTCCTCTGGTATCCCTATAATGCGGATATTGTTCCTTTTGGATTGGTCACACAGTTCTCTTAATATTGTTTCATTCCTGGAGATTGTTTTATCTCTCTCTGCATCAGCTTCTATGCATTCCTGTTCTCTGGTTTCTATTCCATCAATGGCCTCTTGCATCCTATACATTCTGCTTATAAATCCTTCCACAGTTTGTTTCACTTCTGTAATCTCCCTCTGGATGTCTGTAATCTCCCTCTGGACTTCATCCCTTAGCTCTTGCATATTTCTCTGCAGCTCTGTCAGCATGTTTATGATTTTTATTTTGAATTCTTTTTCAGAGAGACTGGTTAGGTCTACCTCTGAAGATCCTTTCTCAGGTGTTGTTTGAAAAATCTTAGACTGGACTAAATTTTTTTGCCTTTTCATGGTTCTAGCGGTGGCTGTAGGCAGGTTGCAGGTGTGTCAGCTGGGAGAAGAAAGTCCTTTCCTGCTTGCTGGTTGCCTTGCCCTTCTCCACTGCCTGTGATGGTTACCCACACTCCTGGAGCAGCCACCGGGTTAGTCCCCTAAGCTGCTGTGGGTGAGGTCTCTGTCAGAGCAGCTCGGAGCCCTGCAGGGAGTGGCAGGCACACCAGGTGCACTCCTTCGTGCTAGCAGCACCCCTGCCGGGCAGCTCCATGCCAACAGCAGCCTTTGGGTCTTGCCCAGGCGGCTGTGCCTTGAGCTGGGATTCCGGTTGGCTGCTGGTAGCACGGCTGCTCCCTCTGGCTCTGCTGCAGGTGCGCGCGGGCCTCTACTGGGCTCCTCTGGCTCCACTGCTGCTGGTGCATGCAAGCCGTGCCCGGGCTGTTCAGTCACACCGCTACGGGCTTGCACAGCCTCTTCTGGTCTCCTCTGGCACCGTTGGCACATGGATCTGTTCCCAGTCCCTTCCGGCGCCACCATCCCAGGCATGCACTGCCACTCTCCCACTACCAGGCCAGTGTGTTGGGGTCCACGCCAGTTGGAGGAATGACTGGCAGGCTGCTTAGTGCCATGAGGGGCTTCAGAGCTGCACTGCCTCCCCGGGGTTTAGGGCACCTAAGTTTCCCCAGGATTCCCAGCTGCTGGCTAATTGTGCCAGGACAACTTCTTCCAGCTATGGGGTCCCTGTCGCTTTAAGACTTGCAGAAAGCACTCGCTTTTCTTTTGTCTCAGGGGCGCTGGTTGCGGGGAACTGCCCACAGGTTTTGCTTTTCTGTTTCTCTAATATCCAGCACCCTGTGCACCTTGTGTCTGTGTTACAGGTGCGGATTTCTAGAGCTGGTTGTTTAGCCATCCTGAGCTTTCACTCCCTCCCCATTCAGACTTCTTTCTTCCCACTGGGTTTTGGGGTGGGGGAGCGTTTGGGTCCCGCCTGGCTGCAGCTTGTATCTTACCCCCTTCGTGTGATATTGAGTTCTCACAGATGTTGATGTATCCTGGCTGTTGTACTGCATCCACTGGTGTCTCTTTTAGGAATAGTTGTATTTATTGTATTTTCATAAATATATATGTTTTGGGGAGGAGATTTCCTCTGAACTACTCATGCCACCATCTTCCTGTGATCCCTTCAGTTTTTGAATACTAGAGAATTCATGAACAAAAGTCACGGGGAATTTTTCATTTATTGAAGTGTTCACACTTATAAAATCCTTCAGTGTTGAATAGAGATATAAAACATACCCTTCAAAACATCTCCTGTGAGTATGAAAGACCAATAGGTACGCCTTAAGATATTAGTTCAGAATTTAGAGACTGACGGAGGGAAGATCCTTTGCAGTAGTATACTGGTAATTTTTCTTACAAAAAAACAACAGCATCAACACTCTAAGTCTCAATATTTCTAATTACAATGTATGAAATATTAATTTTACTGCTTGTTTCATTTCCCTAATAATTTTTACCAGTACTAAAGGAGTTTTTAATGTTTTGACAAAAAAAAATTTTAAAGATCACTAAACAATTGTAATTTTCCCCATTGATTAAGATCACTTTGCAGTTTCAGCTTGCACAGTCCTTCATGGTCCCATAGTACTGTGCACAGTAAGAATTGCTTGTGCTGGAAACTGAATTACCTTAGGAATCATTTACAGTGATTAGATCAGAGGTTTTCACACCGTGCTCTGCAAAATCATGGATTCCAGCAGTATTACAGGGTTTTCCAAACATCTGACAAGTGTTTGGCCTTAATTTCATTTTTAAAATGTAGCTTAACTACATTATTTTTTAAAATTAATACACTATTTTTAGAAGTTTTAGATTTATAGAAAAATTGAGCTCACAATGCTGAAAGTTCCCATTTATTTCACTTCCCTCCCCCACCCCTCCCCTGCATAGTTTTCTTTATTATTATTACATCAATATGGCACAATTGTTACAATTAATAAACTGCTATGAATACACTATTATTAATTAAAGTCCAAATTTTACTCAGGCTTCTACAGTTTTTCCCTGCTGCTTCTTCCTATTTCTGGATCTCATGTTGGATGCTACATTACATTTAGTTGTCATGTTTCCTTAGGCTCCTCTTGGCTGTGACAGTTTCTCAGACTTCCCTTGCTTTTGATGACCTTGACAGTTTTGAAGAGTACTGTCAGATATATTGTAAGATGCCCCTCTGTTGGAATTTGTCTGTTGTTTTTCTCATTATTAGACTGGGGTTATGAGTTTAGGGGAGGAAGATGACACAGGTAAAGTGCCATTTTCATTGTATATTAAATATTAAAAAAATATACACAACAGCACACACTCCCTAATAGGCCCTCTGTTTATTTTTAACACATTGGAAACTCCCAAACTATGAAGTGTTAAAAAAACTGAAATAAAGCTTCTCCTCTAGTATCTGTTTAACTGAAAAAAATTCTGAGACTGCAAAATAGGAGATAAAAATAAATTGTTATCATTTACAACTATATTATCTATACATATAAGGACATTGCTACTGCTGTTCACAAAAAAAGTCAGAAATACAAACAAGGGGACAGAGAATGGAAAGTAAGATGAGATCAATTTTTTTAAAGACTGACCTTTTCTGATGTGTGGTTGAGTTTAAAGATTATGACCCAACCTTCCACCAGCACTATATCATCACACAAATAAACATAAAATTACAAAAAAAGTACTACTAAAGTAAGGTATTTTGACTGTATAGCAGCACTAAATGCAGCCTAACATTGGGGATAGGGCTATCAGGAAAGTTTTGAGGAAGAAGTGACTCTTAGGTTGAGGCAGAGAGGGTGAGTAGACTTAAGGAAGAGTGATGTGGACAGAGGGAATAACATGTACAAAGGTGAAGTGGGAAAGAGCTTGTGGTATGTGGAACTGAAGCAGGCAGTACAGAATGGTGACAAAAAGGCCAGGTTCCCAATGATACTTTAATTAAAGAAAAAAAAAGGCCCAGGTTCCAAAGTCAAATAGCCTAGATATGAATCTCAGCTATACATACCTCCCACTTTGTGTGTAACCTTGGGTAAGTTATAGAACCTCTCTGGACCTTGATCTTCTCATTTATATCTATCACATAGGGTGTTTGTGAGGACAGTAATTGTTCAGTAAATATTAGCTTATTATTATTATGACTGGTGAGACTAAAATGAAGTGGTGCTACAAGATGCTGGAGATGTAAGCAGGGCCATAATATCATGGAGGCTTTTAAGCCCTGTTGAGAATTTAGGATTCATTCTAAATGCAATAGAAAACTATTAAAGGACTGTGAAATCATGAGACTTGTGTTTTAAAATATTAATCAGTCAACAACTACTATGCTTCTGTTTTTGGCAAAATAGACTCTCATGAGCTAAACCACTCCTGACATTCCAGCCTTCTTTTCATTCTCTCTTTGCTCCCTGATCTCTTTATACGTGATAGTCTCTTTCTGGTAAGTATTAAGTCAATTCAATGTTCAGCCCTCAGAGGAGTATCTTCCCCTCCCCTCCTCCTTCCCAAGCTCAGAGTCCTAGTGTATGGGAAAGTTTACTATTCTTCCCTGAAAGCAGGGGATACAGCTGGTATCTGTGCTCTTTCTCTGCTGGCCTTCAGTTGAGCTGTTTCATCCTGCTTGTCTCTAATCTATCCCTCTGGCAATTTCTGTCCTGGAATCCACTTGGGAAGAACGAATATTTCCACCAGAACTCTAGGGGGCACCAACCTCCATTATTCCATTACTGACATCATTTCAAGTGGCCCAGGAGTCCCTTGATTTTGCTGTGTTCACAGTACTCTAGGGCCACACAGAAATTTTTGAATCTCTGCATTCTAGATCAGACCATTGGAAATCAGCAGCGTTATTTGGGGAGTTCCACCTAGACACCTGCCTTTTCAAATGCTTCCCCATTGCCGGCTCTACCCTCCCAGCCTCTACATCAAACAGCTTCTCGTAGGCTTGTGCCTGCCACCAAGCTCAAAGGGTCTCAAGTCACCCTTCTCTCTGCCTGAATATTTCTATTGAATCCTCCCACCTCCATACCCCTACTCTCAATGAAAGTGTTGCCTTCCACTTCATCATCTTCTCTGGAGGGTCTCCCCTCTAGAGTATGCTCCTTCTTTAGGTGGGGACAATAATGGTGGAATGGCTACAAGGGAACATGACTGAGGTTAGGATGTCTGTGAAAAAACCCACATTCGTTTATTGTCAAAATATCATCTCCGTTAAATTACTTGTTTATTGTCTGTTTTGACCATAAGATACAAGTTCCAAGAAGCAGGGGGGTTTCACTTGTCTGTTTTCTTTACTGTTGTATCTCCAGCACCCAGCACAGACTCTGTTGCTCAATAAATATTTTGTGGAAAGAATGAAGAATAAAATGAGAAGACCAATTAATAATGAGTAATGTGTGCTATTGGCACTGGCATCCATTGGAGGAATTGAGCAGAAGATTGAAGCAATCATATTTGCAGGTTATCAAATATCACTGTTATGAACTGATTGTATCCCCCAAATTCATGTTGAAACTCTAACCCCAGTGTGATGGCATTAGGAAATGGTGCCTTTGGGAGGTAATCAGGATTGGAAGAGGTCATGACGGTAGAGCCCTCATGAATGGATTAGTGACCTTGTAAGCATCACGAGACAGCTTGCTTCCCCTCTCTGCTTTCTACCATCTGAGGGTACAGCAAAAAGACAGCCATGTATGAACCAGGAAACAGGCCCCCACCATATACCAAATCTACCAGCACCCTGATTTTGGATTTCCAAATCTCCAAAACTATGAGAGATAAGTTTCTGTTGTTTACAAGGCTCTCAGTTTATGGATTTTGTTATAGGAGTCCAAACATACAACGTCTTCAAGCTGTCATGGTCATGATAAGCAGCAGTCTGTGTTACACCCAAGGTAACAGTTATTAAGTTAACTCTCAAGTATACATACTGCAGTGGGAGAAATTCCTACTGTAAATATTCAAATCCATGAACAGTCTACTGAGTAGAGCTGAGGAGACATCACAGACCTAAGTCTGCTTTCCCTTCTCTGTATATTTTCTCTTTTTACCTCCTCCTCCTAACACGAGGGCCCTTTAGTCAGATTGACTAGTTATTATAACTCTTTCAGAGAATTTCAGCTGAAATCTAGATACTCAGTCCATTCTGATGTGGCATTTGCATTTCATGCTTAATTTGTCTGTAACATTACAAATTTCATACTCCTACATTTCTACTGTTATAATCATAATACTATTTTGGGACTTCTCTTTTGCAAGTGAAATTAGCATTTCCATGTAAAATAGAAAAATTGTTGGTTGTCTCCCTAATGTGTCTAGGGGCTTAATCCAAGCCTGGTATTTAAATTCTCAGTGCCTAAGGTGAGCCATTTGTTTATACAGGTTTCCCAGTGTACTTGAGTGCTGCTGTGGACTTATGCCCATACCTCTTCATGTCAGAGGGTGGGTGACCTTTTCCTTTAGTAAACTTTTTTAACTGGTTGGCTTTTTCTTTGGTAAAACAGAAAGAATCCGAGATCAGACACCATCTGGGAGTTTTCTCCTGAAATGTTTCCTTGTTCCTTTTAGAATGTTCCTCCAGAAGGGCAGAGTAAGGAGACCTCCACATTAAAGGATGTGCCATGAATCCTGTGGGTTAGTAGTGTCCAGAATAAAGAAAATTTGAGGGTTTTGTGGCTAGTTCTAACTTCCAGAGCAGAATCAAGGGAGTGTCTAGAGGGAAAGTGGCTAGAAGGAAGGAGAAGAGCTCCAAAAACATTTCCATAAAGGTCAGGGACATTTACTCCTGGCATTTATGAAAATTTCTAGTAATTGTATGACTGTTGTTCTTTTTTATGAAATCTTGCCATCAGGAAAGTGACATTTTAAGCAAGACAAAGAAACTAAAAATCTTCAGACAGGGTCAGGGACATGGAAAGGAACTTCCCAGGTGATCTTTTTGACAAATTTTTCAATTTTATATGTCTAATTTTAACCTTAAAAATCTAAACATTGTTCATAAATTCATTTCAGTGTCTGAGGAGTGAGGAATTGGGAGACTGAATTCCAATTTCACAATTGAAGACCCAGCCTGAGAAGGTACTAGTGACAGCTGAAAAAGAGCAAAAGGCCAAACTCACGGCCTGTGGGACTCAGTATCAACTTGCTTTAAAGTTATTTTAGAAGGGACTCTGGCTTGTATCTCAATCCACAGCCCCGATACCCTAACAGAAAGAAAAGTGTAAATCTTTATCTTGTGGGGGTTAGGGGCAACTGTTTCCCTAGAAATCAACTGATGTTGAGAAGGCAACAGTGAGAATCCAGGGCTCCTCTCTACCTCTAGGACCTTCTCTCTGGTCTTCAGGCACCTGACATGTCCC
Source organism: Manis javanica (assembly GCF_040802235.1). NCBI lineage: Eukaryota > Metazoa > Chordata > Mammalia > Pholidota > Manidae > Manis > Manis javanica. The sequence goes on along the minus strand of NC_133157.1, from coordinate 35,845,546 downwards.
AGGGATTAAAATGCTGCTTTAGTCTCTTCATCTTTACCTGCTCTTTTCAGCATGGTCAATATTCTTCTCCCTTTACCTCATTCCTTCAAAGCAGGCCCTGGGCTAAGGAGTTCAGAATGCCTTTCTGTGATACTCTGTCTCACTGCTGCCATCCTACTGAACTGTCTGCAACCCCAAGCCATGCCCAAATGTCAGAAAACTAAACCATTCTTCCCATTGCTGAAGCATGAATAAGAAAATGCTTGGTACATATGTCCTGAATAAACTATGTACAAATGTATACTAAGGCAATTTAAAAGGAATAATATTGTAATAAAATTACAGATAATTAAAAAAATTTCAGTGTAGTGCTATTATTATTTATATAACAAAGTAACATTTCCTTTTAAATGTTTTATATATTCATAAGTATATTTGTTTTTAAAGTAAAATACACAAGTCTACATTTAAATACTTTTATTAGAAATGAATAGCTTGGGGGTGGAGCCAAGATGGCGGCGTGAGTAGTTCAGTGGAAATCTCCTCCCAAAAACATATATATTTATGAAAATACAATAAATACAACTATTCCTAAAAGAGACACCAGTGGATACAGTACAACAGCCAGGATACATCTACATCTGCAAGAACTCAGCATCACACGAAGGGGGTAAGATACAAGCCGTAGCCTGGTGGGACCTGAACGCCCCCCGCACCTCAGAACCTGGTGGGAAGAAAAGAGTCAGAACGGGGAGGGAGTGAAAGCCCAGGGCTGCTAAACAGCCAGCTCTAGAAATCCACACCTGGAGCACAGACACACGGTGCATGGGGTGCTGGATATTAAAGAAATGGAAAAGCAAAACCTGTGGGCAGGTCCCTGCAACCAGCACCCCTGAGACAAAAGAAAAGCGACTGCTTTTTGCAAGTCTTAAAGAGACAGGGACCCCACAGCTGGATGAAGTCGTCCTGGCACACTTAGCCAGCAGCTGGGAATCCTGGGGAACTTTAGGTGCCATAATCCCCAGGGTGGCAGCACAGCTCTGAAGCCCCACACGGCAATAAGCAGCCTGCCAGTCATTCCCTCAACTGGCATGGACACCGACACACTGGCCCAGTAGTCGGAGAGCAGCAGCGCGTGCCGGGGGCGGCAACACCAGAGTGGAACTGGGAGCAGCCTGTGTGAGCCCGCTGTGGTGGCAACTGAGCAGCCAGGGAGCAGCCCGCGTGCACCGGGGGCCATGGCACCAGAGGGGCCCAGGAGAGGCCCACGTGAGCCCAAGGCAGTGTTGACCGAGCGGCCCGGGAGCAGCCCGCATGTGCCGGCGGCCACGGTGCCAGAGGAGCAAGGGAGAGGCCCGTGCACTCCTGCGGCGGCACTAGAGGAGCCTGAGTGCGGCCCGTGCGAGCAACTGGTGGTGGCACCAGAGGGATCCAGGAGCGGCCCACGGGAGCCAGCGGTGGTGGCGGAGGAGCGGCCCAGGAGCAGCCATGCCCCCAGCAGCCACCAGGAAACCCAGTCCAACACACAACCCCCTGGGCTAGACCCAAAGGCTCCTGCTGGCACACAGTTGCCCGGCAGGGGTGCCGCTTTCACAGGGGAGTGCACCCAGCATGCCTGCCACTCCCTGCAGGGCTCTGTGCTGCTCTGACAGAGACCACGCCCACAGCAGGTTAGGGAATTAACCCAGTGGCTGCTCCAGGAGTGCAGGTAACCAACACAGGCAGTGGAGAAGGGCAAGGCATCCAGCAAGCAGGAAAGGACTTTCTTCTCCCAGCTGACATACACGCTACCTGCCTACAGCCACTGCTATCACCATGAAAAGGCAGAAGAATTTAGTCCAGTCCAAAATAGGCCAGACAACCCCTGAGAGAGGACCTGTGGAGATAGACCTAACCAGTCTCCCTGAAAAAGAATTCAAAATAAAAATTATAAACATGCTGATGGATCTGCAGAGAAATATGCAAGAGCTAAAGGAGCAAGTACAGAGGGAGACTACAGAAATAAAACAATCTCTGGAAGGACTTAAAAGCAGAATGGATGGGAGGCAAGAGGCAATTAAAGGAATAGAAACCAGAGAACAGGAACGTATAGAAGCTAATGCAGACAGAGATAAAAGGATCTCCAGAAATGAAACATTATTAAGAGAACAGTGTCACCAATCCAAAAGGAATAATATCCGCATTATAGGGGTACCAGAAAAAGAAGAGAGAGAAAAAGGGATAGAAAGTGTCTTAGAAGAAATAATTGCTGAAAACTTCCCCAAATTGGGGAAGGAAATAGTTGCTCAGACCATGGAAGCACACAGAACTCCCAACAGAAGGGACCCAAAGAGGACAACACCAAGACACATAATACTTAAAATGACAAATATCAAGGACAAGGACAGAGTATTAAAGGCAGCTAGAGAGAGAAAAAAGGACACCTACAAAGGAAAAACCATCAGGCCATCATCAGACTTCTCAACAGAAACTTTACAGGCCAGAAGAGAATGGCATGATATATTTAATGAAATGAAACAGAAGGGCCTTGAACCAAGGATACTGTACCCAGCACAATTATCATTTAAATATGAAGGAAGGATTAAACAATTCCCAGAAAAGCAAAAGTTGAGGGAATTTTCCTCAAACAAACCAACTCTACAGGGTATTTTAGAGGGACTGCTCTAGATGGGAGCACTCTTAAAAAAGAGCACAGAACAAAACACCCAACATATGAAGAATGGAAAAGGAGGAATAAGAAGGAACAGAAATAAAGAGTCATCAGACAGTGTTTATAATAGCTCAATAAGCGAGTTAAGTTAGACAGTAAGGTAGTAAACAAGCTAACCTTGAAACTTTCATAACCACAAATCTAAAGCCTGCAATGGCAATAAGTACATATCTTTCAATAATCACCCTAAATGTAAATGGACTGAATGTACCAATCAAAAGACACAGAGCAACAGAATAGATAAAAAAGCAAGAGCCATCTATATGCTGCTTACAAGAGACCCACCTCAAACCCAAAGACATGCACAGATTAAAAGTCAAGGGATAGAAAAAGATATTTCATGCAAACAACAGGGAGAAAAAAGCAGGTGTTGCAGTACTAGTATCAGACAAAATAGACTTGCAAACAAAGAAAGTAACAAGAGATAAAGAAGGACATTATATAATGAAAAAGGGCTCAATCCAACAAAAGGATATAACCATTATAGATATATATGCATCCAATACAGGAGTACCAACATATGTGAAACAAATACTAACAGAATTAAAGGACGAAACAGAATACAATGCGTTCGTTCTAGGAGACTTCAACACACCACTCACTCCAAAGGATAGATCCACCAGACAGAAAATAAGTCAGGACATAGAGGCACTGAACAACACACTAGAACAGATGGACCTAATAAACATCTATAGAACTCTACATCCAAAAGCAACAGGATACACATTCTTCTCAAGTGCACATGGAACATTCTCCAGAATAGACCACATACTAGGCCACAAAAAGAGCCTCAGTAAATTCCAAAAGATTGAAATTCTACCAACCAAGTTTTCAGACCACAGAAGTATAAAACTACAAATAAATTGTACAAAGAAAGCAAAAAGGCTCACAAACACATGGAGGCTTAACAACATGCTCCTAAATAATCAATGGATCAACGACCAAATTAAAATGGAGATACAGCAATATATGGAAACAAACGACAACAACAACACAAAGCCCCAACTTTTGTGGGGTGCAGAGAAGGCAGTCTTAAGAGGAAAGTATGTAGCAATCTAGGCACACTTAAAGAAGGAAGAACAATCCCAAATGAATAGTCTAATGTCACAATTATCGAAATTGGAAAAAGAACAAATGAGGCCTTAGGTCAGCAGAAGGAGGGACATAATAAAGGTCAGAGAAGAAATAAATAAAATTGAGAAGAGTAAGACAATAGAAAAAATCAATGAAACCAAGAGCTGGTTCTTTGAGAAAATAAACAAAATAGAAAAGCCTCTAGCTAAACTTATTAAGAGAAAAAGAGAATCAACACACATCAACAGAACCAGAAACGAGAATGGAAAAATCATGACAGACTCCACAGAAATACAAAGAATTATTAAAGACTACTATGAAAACCTATATGCTAACAAGCTGGAAAACCTAGAAGAAATGGACAACTTCCTAGAAAAATACAACCTTCCAAGACTGACCCAGGAAGAAACACAAAAGTTAAACAAACCAATTACGAGCAAAGAAATTCAAGTGGTAAACAAAAAACTACCCAAGAACAAAACTCCAGGGCCAGATGGATTTACCTCAGAATTTTATCAGACAGATAGAGAAGACATAATACCCATTCTCCTTAAAGTTTTTCAAAAAACAGAAGAGGAGGGAATACTCCCAAACTCATTCTATGAAGCCAACATCACCCTAATACCAAAACCAGGCAAAGACCCCACCAAAAAAGAAAATTACAGACCAATATCCCTCATGAATGGAGATGCAAAAATACTCAATAAAATATTAGCAAACTGAATTCAAAAATATATCAAAAGGATCATACACCACGACCAAGTGGGATTCATCCCAGGGATGCAAGGATGGTACAACATTCGAAAATCCATCAACATCATCCACCACACCAGCAAAAAGAAGGACAAAAACCACATGATCATCTCCACAGATGCTGAAAAAGCATTTGACAAAATTCAACATCCATTCATCATAAAAACTCTCAACAAAATGGGTATAGAGGGTAATTACCTCAACATAATAAAGGCCATATATGATAAACCCACAGCTAACATCATACTGAACAGCGAGAAGCTGAAAGCTTTTCCTCTGAGATCGGGAACAAGACAGGGATGCCCACTCTCCCCACTGTTATTCAACATAGTACTGGAGGACCTAGCCATGGCAATTAGACAAAAAAAAGAAATACAAGGAATCCAGATAGGTAAAGAAGAAGTTAAACTGTCACTATTTGCAGATGACATGATACTGTACATAAAAAACCCTAAAGACTCCACTCCAAAACTACTACATCTAATACCGGAATTCAGCAAAGTTGCAGAATACAAAATTAACACAGAGAAATCTGTGGCTTTCCTATACACTAACAATGAACTAATAGAAAGAGAAATCAGGAAAACAATTCCATTCACAACAGCATCAAAAAGAATAAAATACCTAGGAATAAACCTAACCAAGGAAGTGAAAGACCTATACCCTGAAAACTCCAAGACACTCTTGAGAGAAATTAAAGAGGACACTAACAAATGGAAACTCTTCCCATGCTCCTGGCTAGGAAGAATTAATATAATCAAAATGACCATCCTGCCCAAAGCAATAAGATTCGATGCAATCCCTATCAAATTACCAACAGCATTCTTCAATGAAATGGAACAAACAGTTCAAAAATTCATATGGAACAAAGACCCCGAATACCCAAAGCAATCCTGAGAAGGAAGAATAAAGTGGGGGGGATCTCGCTCCCCAATTTCAAGCTCTACTACAAAGCCACAGTAATCAAGACAATTTGGTATTGGCACAAGAACAGAGCTACATACCAGTGGAACAGAATAGAGACTCCAAACATTAACCCAAACATATATGGTTAATTAATATATGATAAAGGAGCCATGGACATACAATGGGGAAAGGATAGTCTCTTCAACAGATGTTGCTGGCAAAACTGGACAGCTACATGTAAGAAAATGAAACTGGATCACTGTCTAACCCCATACACAAAAGTAAATTCAAAATGGATCAAAGACCTGAATGTAAGTCATGAAACCATAAAACTCTTAGAAAAAATCATAGGCAAAAATCTCTTAGACATAAACATGAGTGACTTCTTCATGAACATATCTCCCCGGGCAAGGGAAACAAAAGCAAAAATGAACAAGTGGGACTATATCAAGCTGAAAAGCTTCTGTACAGCAAAGGACACCATCAATAGAACAAAAAGGTACCCTACAGTATGGGAGAATATATTAATAAATGACAGATCCAATAAAAGATTGACATCCAAAATATATAAAGAGTTCACACACCTCAACAAACAAAAAGCAAATAATCCAATTAAAAAATGGGCAGAGGAGCTGAAAAGACAGTTCTCTTAAGAAGAAATTCAGAAGGCCAACAGACACATGAAAAGATGCTCCACATCACTTGTCATCAGAGAAATGCAAATTAAAACCACAATGAGATATCACCTCACAGCAGTAAGGATCGCCACCATCCAAAAGACAAACAACAAATGTTGGCAAGGTTGTGGAGAAAGGTGAGCTCTCCTACACTGCTGGTGGGAATGTAAATTAGTTCAACCATTGTGGAAAGCAGTATGGAGGTTCCTCAAAATGCTCAAAATAGAAATACCATTTGACCCAGGAATTCCACTTCTAGGAATTTACCCTAAGAATGCAGCAGTCCAGTTTGAAAAAGACTGCTTACAATAGCAGCACTACTTACAATAGCCAAGCAATGGAAGCAGCCTAAATGTCCATCAGTCGATGAATGGATAAATAAGATGTGGTATATATTGGAATTTTATTCAGCCATAAGAAGAAAATAAATCCTACCATTTGCAACAACATAGATGGAGCTAGAGGGTATTATGCTCAGTGAAATAAACCAGGTGAAGTAAGACAAGTACCAAATGATTTCACTCATATGTGGAGTATAAGAACAAAGAAAAACTGAAGAAACAAAACAGCAGCAGAATCACAGAACCCAAGAATGGACTAACAGTTACCAAAGGGAAAGGGACTGGGGAGGATGGGTGGGAAGGGAGGGACAAGGGCAGAGAAAAAGAAAGGGGGGCATTACGATTAGCATGTATAATGTGGGGGGGGGCATAGGGAGGGATGTACAACACAGAGAAGACAAGTAGTGATTTTACAGCATCTTACTATGCTGATGGACAGTGACTGTGAAGGGGTATGTAGGGGGAACTTTGTGAAGGGTGGAGCCTAGTAAACATAATGTTCTTCATGTAATTGTAGATTAATGATACCAAAATAAAAACGAATAGCTTATAGGGGGAGTCTAGTAATCATAATGTTGCTCACATAATTGTACATTAATGATACTAAAATAAAATAATAAAATAAAAAATAGCTTATAATTATAACATTGCTATAACAAAGTATGATTTTTTATAAAAATTCAGAAAAAAATTCCCCGTTTTCTAAATCTACCCTAATCATGCTTCCATCTTCCCTCTCGCAGCCTAACTCCCACTTGTATGTAAGCCCCTCTGCCATGATGATGAGTGTCCTCCCCCTCCTTCCACAATACAAGCATCATGGGAACAGGAACTCCTTTCTTGTTCACTACTGTATCCCTAGCTACAAAAGCAATGCTTGATAAATGGTTGTCACTCAATAAATATTGCCAAATAAGTAAATATACATCTGCATGCATCTTTATCCAAATATACTTATGCATACATAAAGCAATCAAATGGAGGCAATAAGAATGCATGTTAAGTGAGTCTTATTACAGTATGAATAATATATATGTTCATCAAGTGTTTATTAAGTAAATAAGCTAGGCATTATGCTAAGCACTTGATTTGAAAAATATGATATAAACACTATTATTTTTCTTTTCAAAAACTTGGGGGAAACAGAGAAACAGAATTTTAGAGAGGTTATTTTGTTATTATTTACCTACATATACCTTTTTTAATTTAGCAAAGTACTGAACCATCTTCATGAATTATTCTCCATAATAAAATTAGAGTAAGACAATGTTCAAGTTCTCATTTGGATTCTCAAGTCACACAGTAAGTAGAAGAGCTACATACAATAAGGGTTTTGATTCCTTAATCCTAGTATGTAGCCAAAGCAGCTCAGATTTTTTTTCCCTGAAGACAAATACAAACATCTGTAGTAGTGCTGCCCATGTGGCAAGGTTCTGGTGGGGGAAAGCTAATAAATGATTACAAAAGTCTTTGTAAACACAAAGTGCTGTAGAAATGCAAAACATCTACAACAACAGTAATTAATTCTAATCATCTCTTTTCTGTGTGCAGCTGTCTCTCAAAATTCACTTTGGGAGTTTAATCACTCCATCTCAACAAATAAAGTAACCTCCCTCTTTCTGAGACCCTACTGAGAAGCTGTCCCTCATTCCCCTCAGCTGCAAAGGCTGAATGCTGCCATTAATAAGAAAAAAAGAGTTCAGATATAGCCTTGACTCTCAAAATCCTTGAATTTCAAATAAAATTAGGTACAAGGTCCTGAAAAAATACAGACATTTCAAAGTAGAATTCCCTGCCCTCCTCTACACAGGAGGGGAACTTTTTCTCCCTTCTAGCTGCAGTAATGCTCAGGTAATTAAGCTGAAATAATAGGTCAACAAATTATTATTTATTTAGCAATGTAAGGCTCTTAATAAGCACTGAGTAAATATAGCAGTCATGACAATAATCAGTTCAACACTTATCTATGTATGGTAGTCTTCCCTTATCTGCAGGTATGTTTCAAGACCCACAGTGGACCCCTGTGGAAACCTTACATGTTTTTTCCTATACACACATACCTATGATAAGGTTTAATTTGCAAATCAGGCACAGTAAGAGATTAACAATAACTAATAACAGAACAGTTATAACAATACACGGAAATAAAAATTATGTGAATGTGGAATCTTTCTTGCTCTCAAAATATCTTATTGCATCGTACTCACCCTTCTTCATGTGATGATGATGTGAGATGATGAAACATCCACCTGATGAGATGAAGTGAGGGGAATGACACTGGCATTGTGGCACAGCTCTAGGCTACTACTGACCTGAAGATTCATCAGAAACAGCATCACCTGCTTCCAGACCATGTTTGACCACAGGTAACTGAAACCACAGAAAACAAAACCACATTGAAGGGGGAACTACTGTACTGTCTATGGCTTTTTGAGTAGTGGTAACAGAAACCATATGGCTCCAAAACCAAAAAATTTACTCTCTGGCCCTTTATAGAACTCATTTCCAAACCCCTGATAGGGTGAGGCCTGAGTCCTAGGGAACTCCAATATAATAAGAAATATGAGGAGGAGGAGTTCATGATATGGACAGAAAACCAGAAAAACGTGGTTTTTCCAAAGTCAAGTGAGTATCATTTTTAAGATAAGAGGGAATGATCAACTATATTAATACTGCCTAAAGAACAAGCAAGATTAGAGCTGAGAATTGAATATTGGGTTTCATACCTGAAGGCCACTGAGGAGCTTCAAAAGAGTATTCTCAGTGGAATGGTAGGAATGAAAATCTAACTGATGGGATATTTATCCCTGTCTAATTTCTATTCTCAAGAAAGCGTGCAAAGAGAGGCAGTGGAGACAGGTAAGAGTTTTGATGAGAGCACAGAAGAGAGCCATAAACTGAAAGGGGTTGTAGAATATAGTGTATTTGTTTTGTGGGTTTTCTGAAGGTAATATCACAGCATGCTTGTGCACAAATAAAACTATGGAAATGGTCTCCACTATGGAGAAAAATGTGGAAGCTGAAGATGGACAAGGAGAAAAGGTTACATATGGAAACTGAACTGGTAAGGGATATATTTTCTCCAATAGGGTGAAGTGTTTCCCTGTGTCAAACATCTAGGGTAAATAGGGTCATCAAAAATGGAAGGGAAATCAAAACAATTAAGGCAGACACTGAGGCAAAAAGTTGTCTGGCCTCAATTGTGTAAAAAATAATGGTTTTCACTTAGTGGAACCCACCAAGGGCCGGGAGAAGATTTTGGGTGAGCTGGCCTGGGGTGGAAAGCATCCTTCAGCCTCTGCAAATACAGCTGACTTGCAAGCCATATTGCCTACAACAGATTCATGGCAGTTCAAGGTTGGTTTCCCTTTTATTATCCTTTACTCATGTCTCATTCATATATTTCAGCTTTTTATAGAGATCTCACAAAATCCCTGTGTCCATGTGAGAAGCAGAATGATAAAAGAACATTGTCTCCTTAGGCCAGTGTGGTGAAGGAGGCTAATCAGGAAGAGGTGAATGAATTCCACTGGCAAAGTGCCTAGGTCACACAGGTAGCCACTGATTTTATTCCAGTGTTAACCTTAGAAATTTTGTGTTTTATATTTAATAAAAATGAGGAAATCTGACAAAAGTATAGAAGGCTTTGTGTGAGGAGGGCCATGTTCTAACAAGATAATGGGTATAAAGGCATATGGTTTCTCTTATAAAAGAAGAAAACTCTGAACTTTGACAGTTAAACTATCCAGGAAGATTTTCCAGGCAGAGAAGGGGAAGAAGTCAGCAAAGGTGCTTGTTCCCTGCGGTTTTCCTTCCCCAGGGGGACTCTTTAAACTTAGCAACTGTTACCAACTCCAGGAGTACAATGTTCTTCCTTTCACATTCTACTACAGGTTTGGTCAAAAACTTCTCCTGCCTCTTTAGGGTAGAAATGGACTAGAATTCTCAAAAGCCTTTCCAGGGAATTAAGGGAGAATGTAGCTAACAGCAACTACAGACACAGGAAAACAGGAATATGAAATCTAGGTACACAGGCTTTGAAGCCAGATAATTCTGGATTTAAATTGCAGCTCTGCCACTTACTGGCTGTGTAACCTTGTGCAGGTTACTTAACTACTCTGAAGCATAGTTTCTTTACCTATAAAATGGGTAAATTTATACCTACCTGTGTTAGTTCAGATCCTCTAAGAAGAAGACACCAAGATCAGATTAACTTGCAAAAAAAAGGGGGGGGGGTCGAGGGGCAGATGCCTGTGAAAGAAAATGGGGAGGGAGCTGGAGAAAGCTGAGATCTGTCAGATAGTGATACACATCTCACCGTTGGGAAGGAGAGAGGGGAGTAAGGAAGGTAGGATAGGAAGAGCCTTAGATTGCCAGGGGCTTTCAGAAAGTTCCTGCAAAGCCATTATAGAACCCTCAGGCCAAAGTCATAATTCTGGGGAGTCCTCTGTCTTACAGGAATGGGTCTGCTGTAACATCCCTGCTGTGTACCATCCTGGCAGAGAACAGACCAATGGAAATACGGCCTTGGAGCAAATGCAGGGATATATTTAGAACACAGCAGCTGGGGGCATCAGTCAGTTATGCTCCCCACAGTAGATCTGAGAGGCACTTCTCATGGCTGTACACATCTTTTCCACAGGGGACCGGGGAGAAGTTCCTCCATGGTTCCCAGCCTTCTCTTCCTGAGGAAGGGCCAGGTTAGTGGAACAAACTATAACCCTCATCACTGCTGTTGATCTCAGGTGTACAACTGGTACTTATACCCTGCCTTCTCCATTCTAAATTCCCCTCAGTGTCATCTGTCACTTGGCTGGTCTTGGTGGCTTACCTGGTACTATGACCCATGTCTTCACTCCTGAAGGATCTAGAAATGATACTACTGGTGATCACACACTTCTTAGGTTGGAGTTGCTTCATGTGTCCATTCAAGGGGGCAAGGGGATATCAGAGATACCCAGCAGCATGACACAGATTCCACACATATTTCCTCCCTGTCCCCACTATAAAGCAGCCTTCCCTTCTCCCACTGATCAGTGTAGTTTACTTCTACCAATATGATGACTTTTCTCAAGCTGGTCCTTGGACACAAGGAGTTCAAAATCCCCTGGTGGCAGCCACAGGTTATAGTTCAGTGGGATTTTTGCTGTGCTCCCTGGCAAAAGCACACCTTCTTTGGGGATCAAGCCCTCCAACTCTGCAAAGCTAGAGTTGCAGGGACAGGAAGTACAAAATCTACCATTGGGTCATTATGAGTAACGGTAAGTGGGGTTACTACTGCTTACACCTTGGTCTCCAGACCTCTGTGCTATTCCCACTGTGGACCTAACACCACATAAAGTTCTCTCTATACATACTGCATCTTGAATGATGATCCAGGCTTTCAGAGTGTTGCCACCAAGCTGGCACTTTAGCTGTGCCTTTAAAAGGATGTCCCAACATTTTCTGAGACTAGCTGCCCCAGGAGGGTACAGTATGTGATGTGACCAGTGGATCTTGATCATGGGCCCATTTCACACATCCTTCACTGTGAAGTGAATGGCATGTTGGGATTCTAAGCTGTGTGAGAAAGCTGCCTGGGGATCAGACATTCCATAAGCCCCTAAATAGTGATGCTGGCTGAGGCATTACACGTAGAAAATGCAAACTCATACCCAAAGACATCTATCCCTGTGAGAATGAACTACCGGTTTTTCCACTGTAGGAGGGGCCCAATGTAGTTGATTGGCCAGTATAGGTTGTACTTGGCCCTGCCACCAAGTGGCTCGTTGGTCTTAAGGAACAGTGCCCCATCAAGGGCTCAGCATTTGGTCTCTATTGCTGACAGGTTGAACATTCTGAGGCAGCAGGAGCCAGAATTCCATGAGCCTGCATTGTGATTGCCCCACTGTAGCTTAACATAAGCTCCATACTGTATCTTCTCCTACTATTGACCCTTCCAACACCATAGGGTCCTCCAGGTCCTTTTGGCAGAGCCCTTTTCTTTTCCAGGTCTCACCCAAAGCCTCCCATGCCACCTGGTATATGAGCAAGAGCAATGATTCTAGATGTGAAATATATTGCTTCCAGAACCCAAAGAGGACTACTGGCACTGTGCTTCCATCTTTGTGATAGGAGATACAAGATACAGCAATTTGTTTTACAGTAGAGAGCATCCCAACATACTTCTTACCATTGGAATCCTAAAAACTTCACTGAAATGTCAGGTTCCTGGATCTTTGTAGGGTTTATCTCCCAGCCTCTGGAGCACATCAGTATGCCATCAATGAAGTGGATTAGTATGATGGCTCTGTAGGATGCCCAGGCAGGCCAGATTTCATCAATGAGCTTTTGTCAGATAAATGGCCATATTCCATGAATCTAAAGACTTATCAATCTGCTCTTGCAATTAGACCATACCTGGCATATCAGCTATGATGAAGGCTACTGCTTGTTTAAGCCAGCCATGTCTTCCTTATTTTCCTCAGATGTGATATTGTTTCTCATTTACAATCTTAGTTGGGAGAGGAAGAAAAGTGAGAACAGTTTCAAACCTTCTACTTGGCCTTCCTTACTATATCTTTTACCTCACAGACTAGGAACCCAGTGTGAGGATTACTCTAACTTCCGAGTATATCAGTGCAATCAGGAACAGGGGAAATGACCACTGAGTGTATCCACAAACCCAGCAGACACACGCTGAGTCAACTTTAGTGAGGATTTCATTTATTACCTGGCCCCTACTCTATTAGAACTATAATGATGCTTTGGGTCTCCAGGTATCAATGCCAACTCAGACTATGTGTCTAAAAGCCCTCAAAATGTGTCTGGGTGTTTTCCCTTCCCCAGTATACAATCACCCAAGTGAACTGCCACAGGTTTGGAAGAAGAACTGGGGGAATCATCATAGCATATACTTGCCATGGTGTTGCTATCTCTTCTTCTCCTGGAGATGATGCTTTATTACCATCTTCACAGCTCCAGGCAGCTCAAGTCCTTGGCTGTCCCCTCAGACCTTCAAGGCCCTTACAATTATATGGCCTCTATTACACTGAAGTTTATCATCCCCATGGATATTAATGAGCCCAGCTCCATGACCACCTCTCCTACAATCAGCCCTGACCTTCAGAGAAAAGCTGCCACTATGATGCTGGTGCTATTCTCACCAGAACTTTCCTGATAGCCTTGGAAAATGGTGTGTCTTCTGAGCTCTTCCATGGAACATAATCTACTGGTATGCTTTGTGGCCTCACATAATATAGTCATTGCTGCTTGTCCACTTCCCTCAGTCTCTTTATTCCTTCTACAATCTGCCAGGATATCTCAAGTATTTCTACCTCACTCAGCATTATCCATCAATTTTTTAGAGACTCTTAAGAATCACCCCATCCATTAGGGTTTTGCCAGTGTATTAAATCATGTGTTAAATCCAGCAATACTGATAAAGCACTCTCAATATACAATACCAGATATACTACCCTGCTTCTGCCAGTACATGCTACCTAATTCTTACAGTTCCTTCAGTGTATAAGAGCTTTCCTCTTTTATCAGGTCCAGCACTTCCCCAGCCAGGTTATGCGAGTATTTAACCCTAACAGCCAGGAGAGCAGGTAGGGCTACTGAGGGGGGTACCTGTTGCTTTATGGAGGGAGAGATTCTAAACTTATTATATCTATCAATACAGAAGTGTGAGCTCTTACTGTGGAAGAGTAGGTCACTTTTGCAAATTCTTAGGGTTCAGGGGAGTCTTCAGAGCCAAAATCCTTAGAAGCATCCATCCAAATGTCCCTATCCCATAAGTCATGAACCATAGGTTTTCACAGTCAGGACTATGACCCTAGCATAACAGACCTGCCTTGACCAACTATTTAAATATCTATGGAGCTCTGCTGCTCTAAACAGATCTGTTTGCTACTCAGCTATGTCCTCTCTTCCCACTGTAATATATGAGGGCTTTCATACTTAGACATTATTTATTAATAACCCTCTGATTCTCAATATCCCTCTGAGCAAGTGCCAATTCAGCTTAGCAATAGCCAGCCAACTCCACTGTCTTTGTATACATTGTTTCCCCCATCTCTTCCGAATGACTGAATCACTGCACCAGTAAATCAATCCTCTCAACCAGGAAGTTTTCCCAGGCCACTTTCAGTGAAATCTTTGGCAATTAGATTACCACGTGTGCCAGGGATTATTCATTCTTCACATACCACCAGGAAGGAATATCTTTGCTCACTGAGAAATGGGTGAACCATACCCAGAACCCTATCTTACCATGTATTTTCTTGGACCATGCGTGTTGGTTGAATCATTTAAGAAGCAGATGTCAAAATGAAATTAGATACAAGAGAATTGTGGTGAGGACAGGGTAAGCTCCTGTGAGGGAAAATGGGGAGGGAATCAAAGAAGGCTGGAAGAGTTGTAAGAACATGATGCAAGTATGACCCTTGTGTGTAAGAGAGGGAAAGAAGGAAGGTTGGGTAGGAAGTGTCTTAGACTGTCATGCAGTTTAAATAAAATTTCAGCAAGGCCAATGGGAAATCCTCAAGCCAAGACAGCCTATCAGAGGAATCCTACATGTTGCAAGACTGGCCTTAGTATCCCTGCTCAGGGATACTCAGTCATTGGCTGAGAATAGTCAGCTTAAAGACTTCAGTTGGTTCACCCGAGTCTATAAGATAGTCCAAAACCTGAGCAGAGTATAAAAGAAACCTGCATGCCTTGTCTCCTGACTAGGTATTATCTAGCCACATCACTCGCTATTCCCCCTCAAGGCACCTACCTCATCAGGCTTCTAGTCCTTTCGCACATAAACACTCCCCAACTGTCTACTGTGACTCACTCCTTATTCTTTCACCACAATGTTTGTTGACCACTTGATATGTGCCAGGCAATGTTCTAGGTATTAGAGACTTCATGATGAATAAAAAGACAAGAATCCCAGCCCTCCTGGTAGATGAATTCTCTCTCTATTCAAATGCCACCTTGAGTAGGATGCCTTTCTTTAGAGCTTCCACCAGAACTATGAGAATCTCTTTGTGATACTTTGCTACAACATGCTGTACTTGTTGATGTACTTGAATGCAAGGGCAGATCTAGGTTTTATGAGCCCTGAAGCTTATGCAATTTGGTTTCATATGTGTGAGGGGGCATTTTTAAGAAAAATATTACTAATATAATATTTTGCTATGCCCTTTCCAGGGCCTTGGAAAGGGCCTGTGCAAGTTATTTTCATGGTAAATCCACTGCTACTTACCTGTCTTTCCCACTAGACTATGAACTTTAATTTCTATACCCCCAATCTATACTCACACTCTCTGCCAGCTCAGAGTCCCTTCTCCCAAGTCTATTATCTTTGTTTACTGCTTTCCCACAGAGGCACTCAGAACAAGAATCCTGCCTAGGAGCTTGATCTACCTGTCTCCTCTTAGGAGTGACAATGCCTTGGAGCTTGCTCTTGAGCTGGTGGATCACTAATTCTAACACTTAATTTCAAATCTTGCATGCTTTGCTGGAGTAAGAATCCTCTCAGAGGACCACTCACTGGCTCTCCAGGGGCTTCCAAATGCTTCAATTAGTTTCAACTATTCCCATAAAGCACAGGACCTCTTAGAGCAGATTAAGAACATGTACAAGAGTGTTCCCAACAATCACCAAAGGTCCAAAGGATTTCAAAACTATTTACAATAGTGGGCTCTTACAGGTACAAAGAGAAGACCCAAAGTCCAGATTTAGAAAAATTCTTCCTGGCTTCCTTACTCAGTCTACTATAAGACTTAAAGCCTATCTAAATCTGCAATCTTCTTGGTCAAAAATCACTGTCTGCTTCCTCTAGAAGTACATATTCTATTGGTCTAAATATTTCCTGAGCTGTCTCAAATTAGAGAATCAAAGAATTTTAGAGTAAGAAGGAACTTAGTAAATATATACAAACATAATTAATTAGTGTATGTACTATGTGTGAACTATTGTGAGAAATAAAAAGAGTAACATATCCCAGTTCTCAAAGAGCATATAAAAAGTCTTTCCATGGCCAGATTTTTCTTCCTATATTATTATTTTTCCTCCTTTCTCTAGTTCTAAACACTTTATTTATCTAGGATTTTACTGGACTTTAAACCAGTCCCATTAATAAGTCACATACTTCTTCTGGCACAAATTAGAAATAACTGCAGAAAAAATAACATACTTATCAACTACTCTCCTCAGTGTGGTAGCCCTACTTAAGTAGAAAAAACTTCCTTTTAAATATTTTAGAACCAGAAAACAAATCCTAGAAATTACCTAAGTTTCATTTGCTGTAAACTAAGCAACTGAGCTTTAAAGAATGACCCAGAGTTTCCACTGGCTTCCATGGCCCCAGCAGATCTACATAACAATGAGTTCAACATTGCAAATAATTCAGTTTTGAGGCAAATACACAATTTAAGGACATTAAAAATAATATCCATCAAACATTTATGTTTGTGCCTTTGAGTACCCACTAAATCTCAGACACTGAGAATAAACATGGTCTCTGCCCTTAAAGAAACTTGCACTTTAGTAAAAGAGATAGAAATCCAGCAGGTAAATGGCAGAAATGATGGTAAGGATAAGAACAGGGTACTATATAAGTACAAAGAAGGGATACTACTTTAGTTGGTGTGGAAGAAATAATGCCTGACCTGACTTTTAAAAGAAGATACGTTTTAGACAGCAAAACTATGGAGCAAGGCACAGCAGGATGCAAATACTAGTCAGGTTACCAGTCAGTCAACAGAAAACAACTTTAGCCGACTTAATTAGAAAAGGAGTTTATTGTAGCTTGGAGAATCCCTAGAAAGACTGAAAATCCAAGATAAAAAATCAGACAGGAATAAAAGGATGCTGCATAGAGTAAACACAGTCTAAATCACACGTGAGAACCAGTCCAGTGAAGATGCTGCTGCTCTGAACCCTGGATCCTTCAGCTGAAATTGCCAATATTGCCATACTGCATACTGGATACTGGTACTAGACGGTGGATGCTGGTAGTGAATACTGCATGTCCAGTACAAGCCCTGGTTGCCCCACTGGCAACCTCCAATATTCATAAAATTGGTGATTCCTAAGCCATGGGAAGTATTTCCAATGCTGACAGTCAAGAAAGGGGCACTACAGGGGTGGAGCCAAGATGGCAGTGTGAGTAGGACAGTGGGAATCTCCTCCCAAAAACATATATATATATTTGAAAATCCAACAAATACAACTAATCCTAAAAGAGAGACCAGAAGACACAGGACAACAGCCAGACTACATCCACACCCGCGAGAACCCAGTGCCTGGTGAAAGGGGTAAGATACAAGCCCCAGCCTGGCAGGACCCAAGCACCCCTCACCCCAGCTCCCGGCGGGAGGAGAGGAGTCAGAGTGTGGAGGGAGAGGGAGCCCAGGACTGATAATCACCCAGCCCTAGCCATCCGTACCAGAGCACAGACACAGTGCATACGTGGGGTGCTGGAAACTAGGGAAACAGGGCAGCAAGATCTTTGAGCGGGTCCTGAAGCTGGTGCCCCTGTGACAAAGAAAAGCGAGTGCTTTTTGAAAGTCTTCAATTGACAGGGATGCCACAGCTGGACGGAAGCATCCTGGGTCACAGTCCAGCAGCTGGAAATTCCAGGGAACTCCGGGTGCACTAACCCCCTGGGCAACAGCTCTGAGAACCCCCACAGAGGTAAACAGCCAAACAGCCCCCTGTCCATTACCCCTCCAGGGCCCCGCCATAACAGAGCAGGAGCCTGATGCTGGCTACGCACACAGCAAGGGAGCTTCCTCCATACCAGCCGGCCAAGATACAGAGACCCAGTCTACCTGCAATTGCCCAACAAAAGCCACTAGGGGTCGCAATTGTCCCAGTAAAGAGGCCAGGAGCAAGTGGAAAGCCTTAGCTGTCCCAGCTGTCAGAAAGCCAATAGCTCACCACTGCACCTATCAACATGAAAATGCAAAAAAATTTGATACAGACAAGACTAACCCAGATAGCTTCGACATCTGCTACATCTTCCCCTGAAAAGGAACCCAGGGAGATAGATTTAATCAGTCTTTCTGAAAAAGAATTCAAAACAAAAGTCATAACCATGCTGATGGAAATATGGAAGAACTAAGGAGGGAGAATACAGAAATAAAACAAGCTTTGGAAGGACTTCAAAACAGAATGGACGAGATGCAAGAGACCATTAATGGACTAGAAAACAGAGAACAGGAACGCAGAGAAGCTGATTCAGAGAGAGATAAAAGGATCTCCAGCAATGAAAGAATTTTAATAGAACTGAGTGACCAATCGAAACGGAACAATATCCACATTATAGGGGTACCAGAAGAAGAAGAGAGAGAAAAAGGGATAGAAAGTGTCTTTGAAGAAATAATTGCTGAAAACTTCCCCAAACTAGGGGAGGAAATGGTCTCTCAGACCACAGAGGTACATGGAACTCCCATGACAAGGGATCCAAGGAGGGCAACACCAAGACATAATTAATTAAAATGGCAAAGATCAAAGAAAACGACAAAGTATTAAAGGCAGCCAGAGAGAAAAAAAAGGTCACCTACAAAGGAAAACCCATCAGGCTATCATCAGACTTCTCAACAGAAACCCTACAGGCCAGAAGAGAATGGCATGATACACTTAATGCAATGAAACAGAGGGCCTCGAAACAAGATTACTGTATCCAGCACGATTATCATTTAAATATGAAGGAGGAATTAAACATTTCCCAGACAAGCAAAAATTGAGGGAATTTGCCTCCCACAAACCACCTCTACAGGGTATCTTACACGGATTGCTCTAGATGGCAGCACCCCTAAAAAGAGCACAGAACAAAACACTCAACATATGAAGAAGGGAGGAGGAGGAATAAGAAGGGAAAGAAATAAAGAATCATCAGACTGTGTTTACAATACCCCAATAAACGAGTTAAGTTAGACAGTAAGATAGTAAAGAAGCTAACCTTGAACCTTTGGTAACCACAAACTTAAAGCCTGCAATGGCAATAAGTACATACCTTTCAATAATCACCCTAAATGTAAATGGACTGAATGCACCAATCAAAAGACACAGAGTAATAGAATGGATAAAAAAGCAAGACCTACCCATATGCTGCCTACAGGAGACCCACCTCAAACCCAAAGACATGCACAGACTTAAATTCAATGGATGGAAAAAGATATTTCATGCAAACAACAGAGAGAAAAACCAGGTGTTGTGATACCAGTATCAGACAAAATAGACTTCAAAACAAAGAAAGTAACAAAAGATAAAGAAGGACATAACATAATGATTAAGGGCTCAGTCCAACAAGAGGATATAACCATTATAAATATATATGCACCCAATACAGGAGCACTAACATATGTGAAACAAATACTAACAGAATTAAAGGAGGAAATAGAATGCAAAGCATTCATTCTGGGAGACTTTAACACACCACTCACTCCAAAGGACAGATCCACCAGACAGAAAATAAGTAAGGACACAGAGGCACTGAACAACACACTAGAAGAGATGGACCTAATAGACATCTACAGAACTCTACATCCAAAAGCAACAGGATACACATTCTTCTCATGTGCACATGGAACATTCTCCAGAATAGACCACATACTAGGCCACAAAAAGAGGCTCAGTAAATTCCAAAAGATTGAAATCCTACCAACCAACTTTTCAGACCACAAAGGCATAAAACTATAAATAAACTGTACAAAGAAAGCAAAAAGGCTCACAAACACATGGAGGCTTAACAACACAGTCCTAAATAATCAATGGATCAATGACCAAATCAAAATGGAGATCCAGCAATATATGAAAACAAACAACAACAACAACACAAAGCCCCAAGTACTGTGGGATACAGCAAAAGCAGTCTTAAGAGGAAAGTATATAGCAATCCAGGCATATTTAAAGAAGGACGAACAATCCCAAATGAACGGTCTAATTTCACAATTATCGAAATTGGAAAAAGAAGAACAAAAGAGGCCTAAGGTCAGCAGAAGGAGGGACATAATAAGGATCAGAGAAGAAATAAATAAAATTGAGAATAATAAAACAATAGCAAAAATCAATGAAACCAAGAGCTGCTTCTTCGAGAAAATAAACAAAATAGATAAGCCTATAGCCAGACTTATTAAGAGGAAAAGAGAGTCAACACAAATCAACAGAATCAGAAATGAGAAAGGAAAAATCAGACGGACCCCACAGAAATACAAAGAATTATTAGAGAGTACTATGAAAACCTATATGCTAACAAGCTGGAAAACCTAGGAGAAATGGACAACTTCCTAGAAAAATACAACCTTCCAAGACTGACCAAGAAAGAAACAGAAAATCTAAACAGACCAATTACCAGCAACAAAATTGAAGTGGTAATCAAAGAACAAAACCCCCGGGCCAAACGGATTTACCTCAGAATTTTATCAGACTTACCGAGAAGACATAATACACATTCTCCTTAAAGTTTTCCAAAAAATAAAAGAGGAGGGGATACTCCCAAACTCATTCTATGAAGCCAACATCACCCTAATACCAAAACCAGGCAAAAACCCCACCAGAAAAGAAAACTACAGACCAATATCCCTCATGAACGTAGATGCAAAAATACTCAACAAAATATTAGCAAACTGAATTCAAAAATACATCAAAACGATCATACACCATGACCAAGTGGGATTCATCCCAGGGATGCAAGGATGGTACAACATTCGAAAATCCATCAACACCATCCACCACATCAACAAAAAGAAAGACAAAAACCACATGATTATCTCCATAGATGCTGAAAAAGCATTTGACAAAATTCAACATCCATTAATGATAAAAACTCTCAACAAAATGCGTATAGAAGGCAAGTACCTCAACATAATAATGTACCTCAAACATAATATGATAAACCCACAGCCAACCATACTGAACAGCGAGAGGCTGGAAGCTTTTCCTCTGCTATCGGGAACAAGACAAGGATGTCCACTCTCCCCACTGTTATTCAACATAGTACTGGAGGACCTAGCCAGCAATTAGACAAAACAAAGAAATACAAGGAATCCAGATTGGTAAAGAAGAAGTTAAACTGTCACTATTTGCAGATGACATGATATTGTACATAAAAAACCCTAAAGACACCACTCCAAAACTACTAGAACTGATATCGGAATACAGCAAAGTTGCAGGATACAAAATTAACACACAGAAATCTGTGGCTTTCCTATACACTAACAATGAACCAATAGAAAGAGAAATCAGGAAAACAATTCCACTCACAATAGCATCAAAAAGAATAAAATAAATAGGAATAAACCTAACCAAGGAAGTGAAAGACCTATACCCTGAAAACTATAAGACACTCTTAAGAGAAATTAAAGAGGTCACTAACAAATGGAAACTCATCCCATGCTCTTGGCTAGGAAGAATTAATATAGTCAAAATGGCCATCCTGCCCTAAGCAATATACAGATTCAATGCAATCCCTATCAAATTACCAGCAACATTCTTCAACGAACTGGAACAAATAGTTCAAAAATTCATATGGAAACACCAAAGACCCCGAATAGCTAAAGCAATCCTGAGAAGGAAGAATAAAGTGGGGGTGATCTCACTCCCCAACTTCAAGCTCTACTACAAAGCCACAGTAATCAAGACAATTTGGTACTGGCACAAGAACAGAGCCACAGACCAGTGGAACAGAATAGAGACCCCCAAACATTAACCCAAACATATATGGTCAACTAATATTCGATAAAGGGGCCATGGACATACAATGGGGAAATGACAGTCTCTTCAACAGATGGTGCTGGCAAAACTGGACAGCTACATGTAAGAGAATGAAACTGGATCACTGGCTAACCCCATACACAAAAGTAAATTCGAAATGGATCAAAGACTTGAATGTAAGTCATGAAACCATAAAACTCTTAGAAAAAAACATAGGCAAAAATCTCTTAGACATAAACATGAGTGACCTCTTCTTGAACATATCTCCCTGGGCAAGGGAAACAAACGCAAAAATGAACAAGTGGGACTATATCAAGCTGAAAAGCTTCTGTACAGCAAAGGACACCATCAATAGAACGAAAAGGTATCCTACAGTATGGGAGAATATATTCATAAATGACAGATCCAATGAAGGGTTGACATCCAAATTATATAAAGAGCTCACACACCTCAACAAACAAAAAGCAAATAATCCAATTAAAAAATGGGCAGAGGAGCTGAATAGACAGTTCTCTAAAGAAGAAATTCAGATGGCCAACAGACACATGAAAAGATGCTCCACATCGCCTGTCATCAGAGAAATGCAAATTAAAACCACAATGAGATATCATCTCACACCAGTAAGGATGGCTACAATCCAAAAGACAAACAACAGCCTATGTTGGCGAGGTTGTGGAGAAAGGGGAACCCTCCTACACTGCTGGTGGGAATGTAAATTAGTTCAACCATTGTGGAAAGCAGTATGGAGGTTCCTCAAAATGCTCAAAATAGAAATACCATTTGACCCAGGAATTCCACTTCTAGGAATTTACCCTAAGAATGCAGCATCCCAGTTTGAAAAAGACAGATGCACCCCTATGTTTATCGCTGCACTATTTACAATAGCCAAGAAATGGAAGCAACCTAAATGTCCATCAGTAGATGAATGGATAAAGAAGATGTGGTACATATACACAATGGAATATTACTCAGCCATAAGAAAAAAACAAATCCTACCATTCGCAACAACATGGATGGAGCTAGAGGGTATTATGCTCAGTGAAATAAACCAGGCAGAGAAAGACAAGTACCAAATGATTTCACTCATATGTGGAGTATAAGAGCAAAAGAAAACTGAAGGAACAAAACAGCAGCAGAATCACAGAACCACGAATGGACTAACAGTTACCAAAGGGAAAGGGACTGGGGAGGATGGGTGGGAAGGGAAGGATAAGGGGGGGGGGGGAAGGGGGCATTACAATTAGCATGTATAATGTGGAGGGGGTATGGGGCGGGCTCTGCAACACAGAGGAGAGAAGTAGTGATTTTTCAGCATCCTACTATGTTGAAGGACAGTGACTGTGAACTTGTTGACAAGTAGTGATTTTACAGCATCTTACTATGTTGATGGACAGTGACTGTGAACGGGGATGTGGGGGTGGCCTTGGTGAAGTGGGGAGCCTAGAAAACATAATGTTCTTCATGTAATTGTAGATTAATGATACCAAAATAAAAAAATTAATTAATTTAAAAAAATAGAAAAAGAATGACCAATAAAAAAAAAAAAGAAAAGGGCACTACAGTAGTACTCCAGGAGCTGAGGAGGCAAGAGAAACTGCACAGGTAAATAACTATATTGGAAAAGAATGATCCCAAATCAATAACCTAAGCTTTAATCCTAAGAAAATATGAGATAATGAACAAACTAAACCCAAAGCTAACAAAAGAAAGGAAATAAAGAACAGAATAGAAATCACTGAAATAGAAAACACTGAAGCAAATCAGTAAAACCTAAAGTTGATTCTCTGAAAATAACAAAATTAGCAAACTTTAGCTAGACTAACCAAGAAAAAAAGACAGAAGACCCAAACTAAAACAGAAGTGATAGAGGAGACTTCACTAACAAAGTTAGAGAAATTAAAAGGGTTATAAAGGAATGCTATAAACAGCTTTATTCCAATAATTTGGATAACTTACATGAAACAGACAAATTCCTAAAAAGACAAAAGTTACCAAAACTAACAAAAAGAAATGGAAAATCCAAATAGACTCAGAACAAGAAACTGAACAAGTAATTTAAAATACCTCCACAAATAAAAGCATAGGCACAGATAATTTCAGTGGTTGAATTCCACCAAAATTTAAAGAATAAATAATACCAATCTTTCACAAATGCTTCAGAAAACAGTAGAGTAAGGATCATTTCTCAACTCATTCTGTTAAGACAGTATTACCATGACATAAATGCTGGACAAGGACATCAAAAGAAAAAAATAATAAACCAATTTCCCTCATGAATATAGACACAAAAATCCTCAACAAAATAATAGGAAACTGAATCTGGCAAATATAAAAAGTATTAAACATGATCAAGTGGGATTTATCCCAGGAATACAAGGTTGATTTGACATGTAAAATCAATTAATGTAATATATCATGTTAATTGAATACAGGAAAAAAACTACATGATCATCTTAATATATACAGAAAAATCAATCATCTAACAAACTCCAACACTGATTCATGAAAAAACAATTTCATCTAGGAAGAAAGGGGAATTTCCTCAACCTGGTAAGCAGCATCTATGAAAAGCCCATTGCTAACATCATACTTAGGAGACTATGAAATATTGAACGGTTCCCCCCTATAATCAAGAGCAAGGCAATGATATTTGCTCTTATCACGCTATTCAGCATTGTACTAGAGACTCTAGCCAGTTCAGTTAGGCAAGAGAAAGAAATAAAAGGTATCTGTATTAGAAAGGAAGAAGTAAAACCATTTTTATTTGCTGATAGCATTATCCCATATGTTAAAAAAAAAACCTAAGGAATTAAAAAAAACTAGTAGAATAAATGAATGAGTTCAGTAAGGTCACCAGATTCAAGATCAATATACAAAAATCAATTTCTAAATATCACCAATGAGTAATCCAAATATCAAGTTAAGAAAACAATTCTTAGGAATTTAAAAAAAGAAATACAAGAACTATACAAAGAAAACTACAAATGCTGTTGAAAGATCTAAATAGAGAAACATTTCATGTTCATAAATGACAAGACTAAATATTATTAAATAGCAATTTTCCCCAAATCTATCTATAGATTAATGCAATACCTGTCTTTATTGCAGAAATACACAAGTTGATATTAAATTTTATGTGAAAATTCAAAGGACAGAATAGACAACAAAATGTTGAGAAAGAAGAACAAAAGTATATTTTCTGATTTCAAAACTTAATACAAAACAACAGTAATCAAGATAACATGATACCAGTATGAGGATGGCTACATAGTTCAACAAAACAGAACTGAGAGTCCAGAAATGGCCAAAACAGATAATAGATAATATTTGAAATAAAAGATAAAAACTTGAAATAATCCAAATGTCCATTTGCTGGTGGAGGATAAACCAAAAATTTGGTCTATCCATATGATGGACTACTATTAGTCAATGAAGGGGAAGAAAGTGATATATCTTACAACATGTATGAATCTCAAAATATGCTAATCTTAAAAATCCAGGTGCAAAAGGCCATATATTGTATAATTTCATTTATATGAATCATCCAGGAAATGTAAATCTATACAGACAGAAAGCAGATTCATACTTGACTTGGGGTAGAAATGGTAAGTAACTGCAAATGGGCAGAAGGGATCTTTCAGTGGTGGTAAAGCTATTCTAAAGCTGAATGTTGGTGATGGCTGTAAAAGTCCATAAATGTACTAAAAATCACTGAATTGTATACATAAGTTATTTCTATGGCATGTAAATTAATTCTCAATAAAGGTGTTAAAACAATAGCTGAATAGTTGAATAAAGAATATGAAGGGAAGAGACCTAAATCTACATATCAATAATTATATTAAATGTAAATAGTACAAACACACCAATTAAGCAATAGACATTGTCAGATAAGATAAAAATAATAGTAACCAACTATATGCTATCTATAAGATATCCACTTTAAATAACAAGATATACATAAATGAAGTTTAAAAATGGAAAAATAAATACCACAGAAGCTCTAATCAAAAGAAAGCTGGACTGCTATATTAATATCAGACAAAGTGGGCTTCAGAACAAGGACCATTAGCAGGAATAAAGAGCCACATAAATGATAATGATAAAAGGTTAATTCACAAAGGTAGCATCACAATCCTAAAGGTCTATATGCCTAATAACAGATACTCAAATATATAAAACAGAAACTGATATTACTAAAGTCAAATTTACAGGTATACTTGAAGGCTTAAACACTACTGTCATTAATCAAAAGAACAAATACAAAAATCAGTAAGAACATATAAGACTTTAACAACACTATCAACCAATGTGACCTCATCAACATTTATAGGGTACTCCAGCTAACAAAATTCTTTTAAGGTGCACATGAAACATTAGCCAAAACAGACCATATTTCTAGGCCATAAAATAAACCTTAATGGAGAGGTGGAGCCAAGATGGCAGCATGAGTAGAGCAGTGGAAATCTCCTCCCAAAACAACATATATTTTTGAAAATACAACAAAGACAACTCTTCCTGAACAAGAGACAGAACACACAGGACAACAGCCAGTCTACATCCACACTTGCAAGAACCCAGCGCTTCACGAAGGGGGTAAGATACAAGCCACGGCCTGGTGGGACCCGAGCGCCCTTCACCCCAGCTCCAGGTGGGAGGAGAGGAGTCGGAGTGAGGAGGGAGAGGGAGCCCAAGACTGCTAAACACCCAGCCCTAGCCATCCGCACTGGACCGCAGACACAGTGCATGCATGGGGTGCTGAAAACTAGGAAAACAGGACAGTAAGACCTGTGAGTGGGTCCCTACAGCCGGTGCCCCAGGGACAAAGAAAAACGAGGACTTTTTGGAAGTCTGAAAGGGACAGGGACCCCACAGTGGGATGGAAGTGTCCCAGGACACTTAGCCCAGCAGCAGGAAACTCCAGGCACCCTAAACCGCTGGATAGCAGGGCAGCTCAGAGACCCCTCATGGACATAAATAGCCTCCCGGCTGTTTCCCCTCTGAAGTGGCTCCGCTGTATTAGAGCAGCAGCCCGAGGCAGGCCATGCCCACAGCAACAGCAGAGATAAACTCTATAGTGGCCGGGCAAGAATCAGAAGCCCCATCTGCACAAAGCTGCCCAGCACAAGCCACTAGAGGTCGCTGTTCTCCCAGGAGAGGAAGGCCACAAACGAACAAGAAGGGACATTCTCCCAGACATCACTCGTGCCAGCTCCGAAAACTCTCTCTATCGCCATGAAAAGGCAGAATTTGAGGCAGACAAAGATCACAGAGACAACACCTGAGAAGGAGACAGACCTAACCATTTTCCCTGAAAAAGAATTCAAAATAAAAATCATAAACATGCTGACGGAGATGGAGAGAATACAAGAGCTAAGGGATGAAGTCCGGAGGGAGATTACAGACATCCAGAGGGAGAATACAGAAGTAAAACAAACTCTGGAAGGATTTATAAGCAGAATGGATAAGATGCAAGAGGCCATTGATGGAATAGAAACCAGAGAACAGGAACACATAGAAGCTGACACAGAGAGAGATAAAAGGATCTCCAGGAAAGAAACAATATTTAGAGAACTGTGTGATCAATCCAAAAGGAACAATAACCACATTATAGGGGTACCAGAAGAAGGAGAGAGAGAAAAAGGGATAGAAAGTGTCTTTGATGAAATAATTCCTGAAAACTTCCCCAAACAGGGGGAGGAAATAATTGATCATACCACGGAAGTACACAGAACTCCCAACAGAAAGGACCCAAGGAGGACAACACCAAGACACATAATAATTAAAATGGCAAAGATCAAGGACAAGGACAGAGTTTTAAAGGCAGTTAGAGAGAATAAAAAGGTCACCTATAAAGGCAAACCCATCAGGCTATCATCAGACTTCTCAACAGAAACCTTACAGGACAGAAGAGAATGGCATGATATATTTAATGCAATGAAACAGAAGGGCCTTCAACCAAGGATACTGTATCCAGCACGATTATCATTTAAATATGAAGGAGGGATTAAACAATTCCCAGACAAGCAAAAGTTGAGGGAATTTGCCTCCCACAAACCACCTCTACAGGGTATCCTAGAGGGACTATTATAGACGGGAGCACTCCTAAGACTAAACAGACGTCACCAGAGAAAATAAAATCATAGCAAAGAAAGCAGACCAACCAAATACTAACTAAAGGCAAGAAATAAAATCAACTACCCACTAAAAGCAGTTAAAGGAAACATGAAAGAGCACAGAATAAAACAACCAACATATAAAGAATGGAGGAGGAGAAATAAGAAGGGAGAGAAGAAAAGAATCTCCAGACAGTGTATATGACAACACAATAAGCGAGCTAAGTTATGCACTAAGATACTAAAGAAGCTAACCTTGAACCTTTGGTAACCACGAATCTAAAACCTGCAGTGACAGTAAGTACATACCTTTCAATAGTCACCCTAAATGTAAATGGACTTAATGCACCAATAAAAAGACACAGAGTAATAGAATGGATAAAAAAGCAAGACCCATCTATATGCTGCTTACAAGAAACTCACCTCAAACCCAAAGACATGCACAGACTAAAAGTCAAGGGATGGAAAAACATATTTCATGCAAACAACACAGAGAAGAAAGCAGGGGTTGCAGTACTAGTATCAGACAAAATAGACTTCAAAACAAAGAAAGTAACAAAAGATAAAGAAGGACAATACATAATGATAAAGGGCTCAGTCCAACAAGAGGATATAACCATTATAAATATATATGCACCCAACACAGGAGCACCAACATATGTGAACCAAATACTAACAGAACTAAAGGAGGAAATATAATGCAATGCATTCATTTTAGGAGACTTCAACACTCACCCCAAAGGATAGATCCACTGGACAGAAAATAAGTAAGGACACAGAGGCACTGAACAACACACTAGAACAGATGGACCTAATAGACATCTATAGAACTAGACATCCAAAAGCAACAGGATACACATTCTTCTCACATGGAACATTCTCCAGAATAGACCACATACTAGGTCACAAAAAGAGCCTCAGTAAATTCCAAAAGATTGAAATTCTACCAACCAACTTTTCAGACCACAAAGGTATAAAACCAGACATAAATTCTACAAAGAAAACAAAAAGGCTTACAAACACATAGAGGCTTAACAACATGCTCCCAAATTATCAATGGATCAATGAAAATATTAAAATAGAGATCAAGGAATATGTGGAAACAAATGACAACAACAACACCAAGCCCCAACTTCTGTGGGATGCAGCGAAAGCAGTCTTAAGAGGAAAGTATATAGCAATCCAGGCACACTTAAAGAAGGAAGAACAATCCCAAATGAACAGTCTAACATGACGATTGTCAAAACTGGAAAAAGAAGAACAAATGAGGCCTAACGTCAGCAGAAGGAGGGACATAATAAAGATCAGAGGAGAAAGAAACAAAATTGAGAAGAATAAAACAATAGAAAAAATCAATGAAACCAAGAGTTGGTTCTTTGAGAAAATAAAATAGATAAACCTCTAGCCAAACTTATTAAGAGAAAAAGAGAATCAACACACATCAAAAGAATCAGAAATGCGAAAGGAAAAATCATGACAGACTCCACAGAAATACAAAGAATTATTAAAGACTACTATGAAAACCTATATGTGAACAAGCTGGAAAATGTAGAAGAAATGGACAACTTCCTAGAAAAATACAGCCTTCCAAGACTGACCAAGGAAGAAACACAAAAGTTAAACAAACCAATTATGAGTAAAGAAATTGAAGCGGTAATCAAAAACACTACCAAAGAACAAAACCCCCGAGCCAGATGGATTTACCTCGGAATTTTATCAGACATACAGAGAAGACATAATACCCATTCTCCTTAAAGTTTTCCAAAAAATAGAAGAGGAGGGAATACTCTCAGACTCATTCTATGAAGCCAACATCACCCTAATAGCAAAACCAGGCAAAGACCCCTCCAAAAAAAAAATTACAGACCAATATCCCTGATGAATGAAGATGCAAAAATACTCAATATAATATTAGCAAACCGAATTCAAAAATATATCAAAAGGATCATACACCACGACCAAGTGGAATTCATCCCAGGGATGAAAGGATGGTACAACATTCAAAAATCCATCAACATCATCCACCACATCAAACAAAAAAGAAAACAGATCCATCAACAAAAACCACATGATCATCTCCACAGCCAACATCATACTGAACAGCGAGAAGCTGAAAGCTTTTCCTCTGCGATCAGGAAAAGACAGGGATGCCCACTCTCCCCACTGTTATTTAACATAGTACTGGAGGTCCTAGCCATGGCAATTAGACAAAACAAAGAAATACAAGGAATCCAGATTGGTAAAGAAGAAGTCAAACTGTCACTGTTTGCAGATGACATGATATTATACATAAAAACCCGAAAGACTCCACTCCAAAACTACTAGAACTGATATCGGAATACAGCAAAGTTGCAGGATACAAAATTAACACACAGAAATCTGTGGCTTTCCTATACACTAACAATGAACCAATAGAAAGAGAAATCAGGAAAACAATTCCATTCACAATTGTTTCAAAAAGAATAAAATACCTAGGAATAAACTTAACCAAAGAAGTGAAAGACCTATACCCTGAAAACTATAAGACACTCTTAAGAGAAATTAAAGACGACACTAAGAAATGGAAACTCATCCCATGCTCTTGGCTAGGAAGAATTAATATAGTCAAAATGGCCATCCTGCCCTAAGCAATATACAGATTCAATGCAATCCCTATCAAATTACCAGCAACATTCTTCAACGAACTGGAACAAATAGTTTAAAAATTCATATGGAAACACCAAAGACCCCGAATAGCTAAAGCAATCCTGAGAAGGAAGAATAAAGTGGGGGTGATCTCACTCCCCAACTTCAAGCTCTACTACAAAGCCACAGTAATCAAGACAATTTGGTACTGGCACAAGAACAGAGCCACAGACCAGTGGAACAGAATAGAGACCCCAAACATTAACCCAAACATATATGGTCAACTAATATTCAATAAAGGGGCCATGGACATACAATGGGGAAATGACAGTCTCTTCAACAGATGGTGCTGGCAAAACTGGACAGCTACATGTAAGAGAATGAAACTGGATCACTGGCTAACCCCATACACAAAAGTAAATTCGAAATGGATCAAAGACTTGAATGTAAGTCATGAAACCATAAAACTCTTAGAAAAAAAATAGGCAAAAAGCTCTTAGACATAAACATGAGTGACCTCTTCTTGAACATATCTACCCGGGCAAGGGAAACAAACGCAAAAATGAACAAGTGGGACTATATCAAGCTGAAAAGCTTCTGTACAGTAAAGGACACCATCAATAGAACAAAATGGTACCCTACAGTATGGGAGAATATATTTGTAAATGAGAGATCCGATAAAGGCTTGACAGAAAAAATATATAAGGAGCTCACGCACCTCAACAAACAAAGAACAAATAATCCAATTAAAAAATGGGCAGAAGAACTGAACAGTTCTCCAAAAAAAGAAATTCAGATGGCCAACAGACATATGAAAAGATGCTCCACATCACTATTTATCAGAGAAATGCAAATTAAAACCACAATGAGATATCATCTCACACCAGTAAGGACGGCTACCATCCAAAGGACGAACAACCACAAATGTTGGCGAGGTTGTGGAGAAAGGGGAACCCTCCTACACTGCTGGTGGGAATGTAAATTAGCTCAACCACTGTGGAAAGCAGTATGGAGGTTCCTCAAAATGCTCAAAATAGACTTACCATTTGACCCAGGAATTCCACTTCTAGGAATTTACCCTAAGAATGCAGCATCCCAGTTTGAAAAAGACAGATGCACCCCTATGTTTATCACAGCACTATTTACAATAGCCAAGAATTGGAAGCAACCTAAGTGTCTATTAGTAGATTAATGGATAAAGAAGATGTGGTACATATACACAATGGAATATTATTCAGCCATAAGAAGAAAACAAATCCTACCATTTGCAACAACATGGATGGAGCTAGAGGGTATTATGCTCAGTGAAATAAGCCAGGCAGAGAAAGGCAAGTACCAAATGATTTCACTCATCTGTGGAGTATAAGAACAAAGGAAAAACTGAAGGAACAAAACAGCAGCAGAATCACAGAACCCAAGAAGGGACTAACAGTTACCAAAGGGAAAGAGACTGGGGAGAATGGGAGGGTAGGGAGGGATAAGGGTGGGGAAGAAGGAAGGAAGTATTATGATTAGCATGTATAATGCAGTGGGTGGGCAAAATGGGAGGGCTGTCCAACACAGAGAAGACAAGTAGTGATTCTACAATATTTTGCTATTCTGATGGACAGTGACTGTAATGGGGTTTTGGGGGGGACTTGGTGTAGGGGAGAGCATAGTAAACATAATATTCTTCATGTAATTGTAGATTAATGATAATAAAAAAGGGGGGTATTACTCCCTGATAGGATAAAATTAACTGCAAATCAACAATTAATGCATGCTTTACATATCCTTAATTTTGATCTTTTAAAGGTTTTGGATGATCAGCTATGGATGTACATTTTTCTGATAATATTTCTTTCTCTTAAAAAAAAAGCAGTTCCTGTGTGGTGATCTCCAATAGGTTCTTCACAATGGTATAAAGGTCATATCAAAGTGTGGGCAAAGGGTTTTTTTGTGTTTATACATAGGATCAAAGCCTAATTTGGCTACCCAGAAAACAAATTAAGATACGATATGAAGAAGAACTTCCAACATCAACATCCTCTGGAAGAGTCATTCCAGAAGATGATCATCAAAAAACTTCAACAAAATCCTGGCACTGTTGCAGTTGTAGCTGCATTCATCCCACCGGTTTCTGGACTTGCCATTGGAATGAAGAAGGAGATATCTAAGCTGGCCTGTGCATACAGTAAAACAACAAATTTGACTGGATCTATATTGTTGGAATTCAACCAAGAATTAGGAGAAGTGCAAGTTGCAGTGCTCCAACATCGTGTGACTGTTAAAAGAACATATGGGATGTGAACAGTTCCCAGGAATGTGTTGTTTTAATTTCTCTGATTTTTCTCAAATTATTCAAATTCAGTTAGACAATATCCATCATATTATGATGTTTTCAAAAATGCCTAGGGTACCTAACTAGTTTTCTTGGTTTCACTGGATATGGATGGTAATTGTAGGTCTGCTTTTGTTATGTATCTGTATTCCTATTCTGTTAATGTGTGTATACAATTTAATTAGTAGTTTGTTAAAACCTATACATGCTTATGTTACTCTACAAGAAGTTATGTCAAAGAAATAATCAACCTTCCCATGTTTTCTTCTGCCTGCTACTTCTATAGCTTTTCTTCTTCCTTCCTAATTACAACCCTTTAGTAGATTTCGTGCCTCATATAGAAAATTACCGAGTATCATAATTCTTCCAAGTGGTAAAGATACCTCAAGACAAATGCTGGGCATAGAAGCCACAGGGCATAAATCTGCAAAGAAGTAAAAAGCTAACCTTTTCAAAGAATATTGCTTCTCTCCCACTTACCAACTTTACATTTCCCTGTATGGCCCCAGAAGACGGCTGGTTAGCCAGAGATGGGTAAGATTCCTCAAGGGAGGAACAACCTAAGACAGGCACAGTCGCAGGGGAGCCATCAGGTGAGAAATTGGGGATCAACAGAGGTGAGGCTTAGAACCTCACACCCCCCTCCCCCGTTTTGAGAGAAATCTTCTGCACCCGTGAATGTTTTGTTGCCCTTGTCTAGCTTGGATTAATACTTAGTCTATAGGCACAGACCTGATCATCTACATTTGCCCTCTTACAGCACTAAATTATGTTTCCTACCTTTATCTTGCATCTACCTACCACTTCAGCATTTTATTTAAAAAAATAATAATAAGGGAGAAATGTGGGATTCACATATAAATCAAGTATAAAAATCAAATAAATAATCATATCTGACCTGATTGTTTATAGTTCATGATGCGTGATCAAAACCGAAAGTTTCTGTGATATGACTGCCATTGCACTGTTCACCATTTAAGAACTTATTTACTATGTAAGAACTTGTTTGTTATGCTTCAGAAGATTGGAGACTGTTGAGAATTAGGCTTGGGGTTGATTAATGATTGTGAATTGAGTCCCCGATACAGAATTTTATTGTTGTTATCAACCATTTGATCAATAAATACGAGAGATGCCCTCTCTAAATGCAGAGATTCATCAAATATAAACTGCTATGGAGTGTCAAATTATCATTATTATATGTAATCCTCAGAAAGAAAAAAAGCCATTGCCAATTAAATTATGAAATATCATCTATGTAAATAAAGCCTAATTTCAAAGATGTTATACTCGGAAAAAAAAGGGGGTCAATCAAATATATTATGTTCTCAGATACAAAGACTGAATATGATAAAGATATTGATTCTTCCCCCCCCAAAATTATCAATATTAAAAATAAATAAATAAATAAAAATAAAAATAGACCTTAATGAATTTAAAATAATTGAAATCATACAGAATATGTTTTTGGACCATTATGAAATAATAGAAATCAATGACAGAAAGACAGCTGGGAAAAATCCTAAAATAGTTGGAAATTAAACCAGACACTACAAATACCCCATTCATCAAAGCACAAATCTCAGGAAAAATGAGAAAATATTTTTGAACTTAATGAAAAGGAAAATACAATATATGAAAAGTTGGGAATACTTATATTAATAAAGAAGATACTTTAAAGAATGTTCTGAAGTGAGTGGAGACCATTGCAGAATTGTGAATACACTTAAAACTGAACTGTAAACTTTCAAAAGGTGGATTTTATGGTATGTAAATACTTCAATAAAAAAACATGAAATAAGAAAGATCTCAGACCAAAAATCTAAGTTTCCACCTTAAACTGAAAACATAAGAGCAAACAAAAACCAAAGAAAACAAAAGAAAATAATAAAGATAACAGCAGAGTTTAATAAAATTATAAACATGAAAATAGAGAAAAATCAATGAAGCTGATAGTTTCAAATGATCAATAAAACTGACAAACCTCTAGCCAGACTACCCCAAGGGGGTAAGAAAGACATAAATTACCAGTGTCTGGAAATAAGGGACACAACTACGGACCCTACAAATGTTAAAAGATAATGAGGAAACATTATGAACAACTATATGCCCATTGTATTTTCTATTGCTGCTTAAAGAATTAGTACAACTACAGTGATTTAAAATAATACATTTACTACCTCACACTTTCTGTGGACTAAGAGTTCATTCATGGTTTAGCTAGCTGCTATGTGTAGGGTCTCATAAAGCTGCAATCAAGGTGTTTACTGCTGTGTTCTCATATGGAGTTTGGTCCAGTGGTAGGCAAAATAATGGTCCTCCAATGATGTTGATGTTCTAATCCCCAGAACCTGTGAATATGTCACCTTCCACGGCAAAGGCCCTTTCCAGATGTGATTAAATTAAGGATCTGAAAATGTGGAGATTATTTTGGATTATCTGGGTGGGCCCAATGTAATCACAAAGCTCCTTATATGAGAAAGAGCCAGGCAGGTGAGTCAGAGAAGGGGATGTGACAATGGAAGAAGTCAGAGTGATGCAATGTGAGAAAGATTTGACCAACCATTGCTAGATTTGAAGACAGAGGAAGGTGCTACAAGCCAAAGAATACAGGTGGCCTCTGGAAACTGGAAAAGGCAAGGAACTGATTCTTCCCTAGAACTTCCAGAAGGAATACAGCCTTCCTGATACCTTCATGTTTAGTGCCATAATACTCATTTGTGGACATGTGATTGTCAGAATTATGAGATAAATTTGTGTTGTTTTAGGCCACTCAATTTGTGTAAATTGTTACAGCAGCAACATAAAGCTAATATAATTGAGAAAAATAGAGGCCCTAGATTCTTGTTGGCTATTGGGTGGAAGCCATTCTCAGCTGCTCTATGTTGAAAACCTGAATGTTTTTTCCCTAAGATTGGAAGTCTGCTCTCACCACCTCTATTCAATATCATCCTAAAAATTCTAGTCAGTGCAATAAGGAAAGAAAAATAAATAAATAAACATACAGATTAGAAAGCAATAAAATCATTTCTATTCACAGACAACATGATTGCCTACATGAAAAATATTAAGGAATCTAAAATAATAATAATAATAATAAAATTCCTAGAATATGTGAGTTTAGCAAGGTCACAGGATACAAGGGAAATACAAAAAGCAATTGCATGTCTCAGACAAATAAGTCACCCTAAGTGTCCATCAATAGATGAATGAATACAGAAGATGTGGTACATATACACAATGGAATATTATCAGCTATAAAAAGAAAACAAATCCTGCCATGTGCAACATGGATGGATCTAGAGGGTATTAGGCCCAGTGAAATAAGCCAGGCAGAGAAAGACAAATACCATATGATTTCACTGATTCGTGGAGAATAAAAAGAAAGCAAGAATTCCAGGATAAAATATGGCAGCGTGAGAGGAGAGACAGAGGCTTCCTCCTAAAACTGTATACAATTAGAAAATATAGCTGGCACAACTAATTCTGAGAGAGCAACAGGAAAGAGGGCGGTGCCAGACTGCATACACCTGGAGAAAAGAGCAGACCTCATGGAACAGGGTAACGTACCAAAGTTGTGGCCTGGCAGGACCCAAGCCCTTCCCCCACCCCAGCTCACCAGCGGGAGGAAAAGAAATGGAGCAGGGAGGGAGTGGAAGGCCTGGGACTGCTGAATACCTAGCTCCCAGATCTGCTCTGGGAGCTCAAACCTGCATTTCATGGTGCTTTCATGATACTTGCATGATTACCGGGTTGGAAAGCTAATACAAGCAGAATTCCTGGAGAGACTGAGATTCCAGCCACTCATGGAAAGCAGGGATCCATATCTGGCTGCTCTGGGACAAAAGCTTAAACCTGTGTGCTCGGCCCACTGGTTAAGGCAGTGGAGACAGGCACAGCAGCCAGGAAGCAGGGAACAGCTCTTTACTCCCCCCAGGCACCAAAACCGCTCCACTGCAACCCCCAACATTGCTTCAAGGGCTAAGCAACTCCAGAGTAGAGCTTCTGGACACTACAGGGCGCCATATACAAATATGAAATGCCAAAGGAACCTGGTCCAGAGTAAAATTAATATAACTCCGGAGAAAGATTTAAATGATATGGACCTTATGATTCTTCCTGAAAGGGAGTTCAAAATAAAAATTATCAACATGCTAATGGAGGTACAGAAAGATATCCAAGAACTCAGGAATGAATTCAGGTCAGAGATCCAATCACTGAAGAGCACGATGGAGGGTATTAAAAGCAGGTTGGATACAGTGGAAGAGATGATAAATGAAACAGAAACTAGAAAAGAGGAACACAAAGAAGCTGAGGCGGAGAAAAAAGGATCTCTAAGAATGAAAGAATATTGAGAGAACTGTGTGACCAATCCAAACGGAACAATATTCACATTATAGGGATAGCAGAAGAAGAGAAAGAGAAAGGGATAGAAAGTGTCTTTGAGGAGTTAGTTTCCGAAAACTTCCCCAGTCTGGGGAAGGAGATAGTCTCTCAGGTCATGGAGATCCACAGATCTCCCAACACAAGGGACCCAAGGAAGACAACACCAAAACATAGAGTAATAAAATCGGCAAAGATCAAGGATAAGTACAGACTATTAAAGGCAGCCAGAGAGAGAAATAAGGTCACATACAAAGGAAAGCCCATCAGGCTAACATCAGACTTCTCAGCAGAAACCATACAGGTCAGAAGGGAGTGGCATGATGTGTTTAATGCAATGAAGCAGAAAGCCCTGCAACCAAGATTACTTTATCGGGCAAGATTATCCTTTAAATTTGAAGGAGGGATTAAACAATTTCCAGATAAGCAAAAGCTGAGAGAATTTACCTCCCACAAACCATCTCTACAGTATATTTTGGAGGGACTGCTATAGATGGAAGTGTTTCTAAGGTTTAATAGCTGTCACTAGATGAAATAAAACCACAGTAAAGAAAGTATAACAGCTAATTACTAAGCAAATGCAAAATTAAATTAACTAATCCCAAAGTCAATCAAGGGATAGACAAAGAATACAGAATATGATACCTAATATATAAAGAATGGAGGAGGAGAAAAAGAAAAGAACCTTTGGATTGTGTTTGTAACAGCATCTTAAGTGAGTTGTTAGACTCATAGACAGTAAGGAAATTAACCTTGAACCTTTGGTAACCATGAATCTAAAGCCTGCAATGGCAATAAGTACATACCCATGGATAATCAGCCTAAATGTAAATGGACTGAATGCACCAATCAAAAGACATAGAGATACTGAATGGATAAAAAAACAAGACCCACCTATATGCTGCCTGTAAGAGACTCACTTTAAACCCAAAGGCATACACAGACTAAAAGTGAAGGGATGGAAAAAGATACTTCATGCAACTAACAGAGAGAAAAAAGCAGGACTTGCAGTACTTGTATTAGACAAAATAGACTTCAAAACTCAGAAAGTAACAAGAGACAAAGAAGGACATTATATAATGATAAAGGGGTCAATCCAACAAGAAGATATAACCATTATAAATATCTATACTCCCAACACAGGAGCACCCACATATGTGAAACAAATACTAACAGAATTAAAAGGGGAAATAGAATGCAATGCATTCATTCTAGGAGACTTCAACACTCCACTCACTCTGAAGGATAGATCAACCAGGCAGAAGATAAGTAAGGAGACAGAGGTACTGAACAACACAATAGAACAGATCGACCTAACAGACATCTATAGAACTCTACACCCAAAAGCAACAGAATACACATTCTTCTCAAGTGCACACGGAACGTTTTCAAGAATAGATCATATACTAGGCCACAAAAAGAGCCTCAGTAAATTCAAAAAGATTGAAATTGTACCAACCAGTTTCTCAGATCACAAAGCTATGAAAGTAGAAATAAATTACACAAAGAAAATTAAAAATCCCACAAACACGTGGAGGCTTCACAACATGCTCATAAATAACCAATGGATCAATGACCAAATAAAAACAGAGGTCAAGCAATATATGGAGACAAATGACAACAAGAATACAACACTGCAAAATCTGTGCGATGCAGCCAAGGCTGTGCTAAGAGGAAAGTATATTGCAATACAGGCCTACCTCAAGAAAGAAGAACAATCCCATATGAGTAGTCTAAACTCACAATTAATGAAACTAGAAAAAGAACAATGAGGCCCAAAGTCAGTAGAAGGCGGGACATAATAAAGATTAGAGCGAAATAAATAAAACTGAGAAGACTAAAACAATAGAAAGACTCAATGAAAGCAAGAGCTGGTTCTTTGAGAAAATAAACAAAATAGATAAACCCCTAGCCAGACCTATCAAGAAAAAAAGACAGTCTACACATATAAACAGAATCAGAAATGAGAAAGGAAAAATCACTACAGACACCACAGAAATAAAAAGAATTATTAGAGAATACTATGAAAAATTATACGCTAACAAACTGGATAACCTAGAAGAAATGGACAACTTTCTAGAAAAATACAACCTTCCAAGGCTGACCCAGGAAGAAACAGAAAATCTGAACAGACCAATCACCAGCAAGGAAATGGAATTCGTAATAAAAAAAACTACCTAAGAACAAAACCCCTGGACCCAATGGCTTCACTGCTGAATTTTCTCGAACATTTAGTGAAGACCTAATACCCATGCTCCTTAAAGTTTTCCAAAAAGTAGAAGAGGAAGGAATTCTTCCAAACTCATTCTATAAGGCCAGCATCACTCTAATA
The DNA here is from genome assembly GCF_040802235.1 of Manis javanica. Taxonomy (NCBI): domain Eukaryota; kingdom Metazoa; phylum Chordata; class Mammalia; order Pholidota; family Manidae; genus Manis; species Manis javanica. The sequence continues at coordinate 35,805,637 of NC_133157.1, read as the reverse complement.
TCAAAACCAGGCAAAGACACCACAAAAAAAGAAAATTACAGACCAATATCCCTGATGAACATAGATGCAAAAATACTCAACAAAATATTAGCAAACCGAATTCAAAAATACATCAAAAAGATCATCCATTATGATTAACTTGGATTTATGCCAGGGATGTAAGGATGGTACAGCATTTGAAAACCCATCAACATCATCCACAACATCAACAAAAAGAAGGACAAAAACCACATGATCAACTCCACAGATGCTGAAAAAGCATTTGACAAAATTCAACATCCATTCATGATAAAACCTCTCAATAAAATGGGTATAGAGGGCAAGTGCCTCAACATAATAAAGGCCATATAAGACAAACCCACAGCCAACATTATACTTAACAGCAAGAAGCTGAAATATTTTCCTTTAAAACTGGGAACAAGGCAAGGATATCCACTCTCCCCAACATAGTTCTGGAGGTCCTAGCCACGGCAATCAGACAACACAAAGAAATAAAAAGCATCCAGATTGGCAAGGAAGAAGTTAAACTGTCCCTGTTTGCAGATGACATGATATTGTACATAAAAAAAACCTAAAGAATCCACTCCATAACTACTAGAACTAATATCTGAATTCAGCAAAGTTGCAGGATACAAAATTAATACACAGAAATCTGTGGCATTCCTATACACTAACAATGAACTAGCAGAAAGAGAAATCAGGAAAACAACTCCATTCATAAATGCATCCAAAAGAATAAAATATCTAGGAATAAACCTAACCCAGGAAGTGAAAGACCTATACCCTAAAAACTACAAGACACTCATGAGAGAAATTAAAGAAGATACCAATAAATGGAAACTCATCCCATGCTCATGGATAGGAAGAATTAATATTGTCAAAACAGCCATCCTGCCTAAAGCAATCTATAGATTTAAGGCAATTCCTATCAAAATACTAACAGCATTCTTCAACGAACTAGAGAAAATCATTCTAAAATTCATTTGGAACCACAAAAGACCCAAAATAGTCAAAGCAATCCTGAGAAGGAAGAATAAAGCAGGGGGAATTATGCTCCCCAACTTTAAGTTCTACTACAAAGCCACAGTAATCAAGACAATTTGGTACTGGCACAAGAACAGACCCATAGACCAATGGAACAGACTAGAGAGCCCTGACACAACCATATATGGTCAATTAATATATGATAAAGGAGCCATGGACATACAAAGGGGAAATGACAGCCTATTCAAAAGCTGGTGTTGGCAAAACTGGACAGGTACATGCAAGAGAATGAAACTGGATTAGTGTTTAACCCCATACACAAAAGTAAACTCGAAATGGATTAAAGACTTGAATGTAAGTCATGAAACCATAAAACTCTTAGAAGACACCATAGGCAAACATCCCCTGAATACAAGCATAAGCAACTTCTTCCTGAACCCATCACCTCGACAAAGGGAAACAAAAGCAAAAATGAACTCATGTGACTACATCAAATTAAAAAGTTTTTGCACGGCAAAGGACATCATCAACAAAACAAAAAAGCATCTTACAGTATGGGAGAATATATTTGTAAATGACATATATGACAAGGGGTTAACATCCAAAATATATAAAGAACTTACATACCTCAGCACCCAAAAAGCAAATAACCCGATAAACAAATGGGCAGAGGATATGAAGAGATGGGTCTCCCAAGAAGAAATTCAGATGGCCAATAGACACATGAAAAGATACTCCACATCACTAATCATCAGGGAAATGCAAATTAAAACCAGAATGAGATATCACCTCACACCAGTAAGGATGGCCAGCATTGAAAAGACTAAGAACAACAAATGTTGGCGAGGATGCGGAGAAAGGGGAACCCTCCTACATTGCTGGTGGGAATGTAAGCTAGTTCAACCATTGTGGAAAGCAATATGGAGGTTCCTCAAAAAACTAAAAATACAAATACCACTTGACCCTGGAATCCCACTCCTTGGAATATACCCAAAGAATACAACTTCTCAGATTCAAAAAGACATATGCAACCCTATGTTCATCGCAGCATTTTTTACAAATAGCCAAGATATGGAAGCAACATAAGTGTCCATCTGTAGATGAATGGATAGAGAAGATGTGGTACATATATACAATGGAATAGTATTCAGCCATAAGAAAGAAACAAATCCTACCATTTGCAACAATATGGATGGAGCTAGAGGACATTATGCTCAGAGAAATAAGCCAGGCAGAGAAAGACAAATGCCAAATGATTTCCCTCATTTGTGGAGTATAACAATGAGGCAAAACTGAAGGAACAAAATGGCAGCAGACTCAGAGACTCCAAGAATGAACTAGTGGTTACCAAAGGGGAGGGATGTGGGAGGGCGGATGGGGAGGGAGGGAGAAGGGAACTGAGGGGTATTATGTTTAGTACACATGGTGTGGGGGATCATGGGGAGAAGAGTGTATCACAGAGAAGGGACATAGTGGATCTCTGGCAACTTGCTGCACTGATGTACAGTGACTGCATTGGGGTATGGGTAGGGACTTGATAATATGGGTAAACGTAGTAACTACATTGTTTTTTCATGTGAAACCTTCGTAAGAGTGTATATCAATCACACCTTAATAAAAAATTTTTAAAAAAAGAAAGCAAAACAGAAGGAACAAAACAGCAGTAGATTCATGGACACTGAGAAGTGACTAGTGGTTATCAAGGGGGAGGGGTTTGGGTGGGTGGCTGGGGCAGGAAGAGGGGGATAAAGGGGCACAATAATTCACAATCACAATATAAGATGGTCATGGGGATGGTAATACAGGATGGAGAATACAGTCAATGATTCTGTAACATCTTTCTATGTTAATAGATAGTAACTTCACTAGACGGGGTCAGGATTTAATAACATTGGTACCTGTTGAACCACTGTATTGTACATTTGGAAACCAACATAAGATTGTATAATTGTATATCAACAATACTTCAATAAATAAACAGAACTGCATGTCTCTATACTAGCAATGAATAACCAGAAATTATGAAAACTGCTCAAAAATATGAAATACCTAGGTGTAAATATAACAAAATATGTGTAGGATTTATATACTAAAAACCACAAAACACCAATTAAAAGAAGCATAAATAAATGGAGAGATATACCACATTCATGGAGTGTAAGAGTCAATGTTAAAATTACAGTTTTCCCCAAACTAATCTAAAGATACAATAGAATTCCAATTAAAATGCCAACAGGATTTTTTTGTACAAATTGACAAGCTAGCTCTAAAATGTCTATGGAAAGGCAAAGGAAGTAGAATAACCAAAACTATTTTGAAAAAGAAGAATAAACTGGAGGACTCACACTCTGATTTTAAGACTATTTTATAAAGCTATGCTAACGAAGATGACAATATGGTATGGGCAAAGGGATAGAGACATAGATCAGTGGAGCAGATAAGAGAGTTCTGAAACTGATCCACACAAAAATGGCCAACTAATTTTTGAAGAAGGTGTAAAGGCAATTCGATGAAGAAAGATCTCCAACAAAGCATGCCAGAAAAATAGACATCTATATGCAAAATTAGGCACCTCAATCCATATCTCATATCTTATGCAGAAGTTAATTTGAAATGAATCATAGACCTAAGTGTACACAGCAAAACTACAAAACTTTTCTTTTATAAAACACAGGATGAAATATTTTGTGATCTTGGGTTAAGCAAAGAGTTGTGAGATATGATATCATGATCCATAAAGATAAAATTGATAAGCTGGATATCATCACATTGAAAACTCTGCTCCGCTAAAGACACTGTCAAGAATGAAGGGTCAAGCTACTGATTGGGAGAAAATTTTGTAAATCACATTAACTGAAAAGGGACTTGTATCCAGAATATATAGAGAACTCTCAAAACTCAAAGATAAGACAAACAGCCCAATTTTTTAAAATGGGCAAATATTTGAACAGATGCTTCACCAAAAATGTTAAATGGATAACACATAAGCACAGGAAAAGAAGTTCAACATTATTAGTCACTATAAAAATCAAGTGAAGCCTCATTATTTACATTAGCCAAAATATGGAAGTAACCTAAATTTCCATCAATAGATGAATCAATAAAGAAGATGTGGTACATATAAACAATGGAATATTACTCAGTCATAGAAAGTAATGAAATCTTGCCATTTGGGGCAACATGGATAGACCTAGAGGGTATTATGGTGAGATAAGCCAGACAGAGAAAGACAAATACCATATGATTTCACTTATATGTGGAATCTAAAAAACAAAACAAATGAATAAACAAACAAAACAAAAATAGACTCATGGACACAGAGAAGAGACTGGTGGTTGCCATAGGTGGTGGGAGTAAAGTGGGTGAGGGGATAAAGAGGTGTAGCCTTCCAATTTTAAAATAAACTAGTCACAGGAATAAAAATATACATAGGAAATATAGTCAATAATATTGTAATGTTTTTGTTTGATGAAGAATAGTAACAACACTTATCATGGTATTTAGTAATGTATATAATTGTCAAATCACTATGTTGTACACCTAAAACCTATATAATATTGTATATCAACTATACTTCAATTTTTAAAAATCCAATGGATATCAGTGAGTTAGCAATACATACCTATAATGGCTAAGAACAAAACAAAACTGACAATACCAAGTACTGGAAAGGATGTGAAACAACTGAAACATTCCTACATTGCTAGTGGGAATGCAGTGATACACATGTTTTGGAAAACAGTTTGTAAGTGCCTTAGAAAGTCAAATATACACTTACCATACCACCCAGCAATCATACTCTTAAGTATTTACCCATGTGAAATGAAAACTTATCACACAAAAACCTGTATGTAAATATTTCCAGTGATTTTATGTATCACCAAAAACTGGAAATAGCCCTCATGTCCCTCAACTGGCTGAATGAAGCATATGGAAAAGGGATGGAAGGAAGAGAAGACCCAAGATGCAGGAAAAGCAGGGACCTACAGAGCTCTGAGGTCAGAGCAGCAGCAGTGCATGAGCTTTCTCTTCAGGACACACTCTCTTACTAACTCAGGTCCAGCAGTTTCCAAGCTCTGTGCTACTTGATTTTGAGTTTCAATTTCCTGGGAGAAACTATGATTACACCAGTTTAAGTTGTCTACCTCTAGATTAACTGGCAGCAGCCCGGAGCAGAGTTGCCTGTCTTTGAAGGCTACTGGGACTTTGTACCTGTGCACTGGAACCATTCACAGTGAAAAGGAATTGTGTGCTAGTTAGTTGCGCCAAGAGATGTGTACTGTAAGCAAAAAAGGTGCATGGATTCTCTTCCACTGGAGGTCACCATCAGGATATGAAAAGGATGAAATAGGGTTCAGTGGCATTCTGATTACTTTTCCTCTCAGTCTCTTTAATATCCCAACAGGTTTTTGTCTAAGGTTTAAGAGAAATTTTCATTATTCTCATGTTTAGTCTTAAAATTTTGTTAAAAATACCGACAAAAGATCATATGCACTCTCATTTAGTTCCTTTACCTAAAAGATAATACTTCTAAATGTTTAGGGTGGCCTTCAAAATGCTACTACCCTGCTCAAAAATTGATAGGGGCTCCCTATGACCTACTATATTGAAACATTTAAGTATTTAGAGTTCTTCATCAAATAACCCCTCTTCTGCATTTCCCAAAGCCTTATTGATTAAACATTTGTTGAATATACATGATTTCTACTTAATAAACATTAATGTGATTATGGTGACCACATTTGTCAATCTTATTGACAAGAACTTACAGACATAATAGAATCAAGTATCTGGACTCAGACCATCCTAGAATATTTGTAGCATTCAATTTCTATAACTCAAACATTTACCTCGAAAATAAATTCTATATCTCAAAAATAATTAAAGGATATGCAAAAAAATTGAAAACAATTTTTCTCTGCAAGCAAGAGCAATTCTGTTTGGTACAAGCTACTCTCCAGCAATTTTTGACCTTGTCCTGTCAGAGTCCTGGCTGCCCCCAGACCTACTTTGTTTCACTCCCACTTTGCTTTTTCTTTTGCTATTCCTTTGAACTTGAAAATATTATCTTGTGTATTATCATTCTATTCTGTGTCCCCCACTTGAGATAAAGTAAACCATCTTCAGAAAGTTTGCACTTACTAATCTCTCTATACTCTAAACAATCCTTAAAACACAATAAAAACCTATCTTTCCTGAACATGAGAACTTTGTGTGTAATTTTTTTAATAAAGGAACTTGATAAATTTTATACTGTGTGTAATAATATCAACAATATGTAAAATGATAATTATGCATTTTCCTTAACTCAACCACCTCCCTTCATGAAGTAATCTGTCTCTCTCCTCCTTGGAATTTCCTTTGCATTTCACTCCTCTATTGAACACAACTCATTTTCTATTTTGAATTATGGTTCTCTGTCAATGCTTGTTTCCTCTGTGAGATTAGGAAAAGTTCTTTGAGGGAAAGTACTGAGTCGTACTTCTTTTTGAACCCCTTCTACTTCTCAGCACAATGCCTAGCATAGCATAAGTGCACAATACACATTTTTTTGAGTGAAGGAATTAACTAATAGATTTCATTTCTATGGTGATATTATTACAGACTCCTCTTCCATATGCCTGCCAAACAGCTTAGAAAAAAAACAATTACTGAAAACAGTTCAGAGAACCCTATCTGTGAAATTGTTGGTATGATGCAATTCTGAACAAGTTTAGGGGCCACCAGGCTACATGGAAAGTTGTCAGCTCTTTTGTGTTACTTCCACAAAAACCAAAAAATGTTAGGGTTCCTGAGAAATAAGTACCAATTTTAGAATTCCATTTATTAATGGTTAGCAGCTTCTCCTTTCTCAGTGGCAGTATGATAAAATGGTTAGAAGCTTGGGGTCTGAAGTCAGAATACCTGGATTTCAATATCACCTCCACCACATATTAACTAAGTGACCTTAGGTAGACAAGATGTTTAACCTCTCTATACCTCATTTTCATCACAGGCAAAATGTAGAAACTAACAGTACAGGCCCTCAAAGGGATGCTGTGAAAATTAATGACAATGTACTAAAACTATTTTGTATAGTACCTGACACTGTTTAAAAGTGATAGCAGTATGTAGTACTATATTTACCTTATATTCCCTGCTAGTAAATTCCATGATGTTAAGGACAAAGTGAGTTCCTTTTTTTAATGCCCTTATAGCACGTAGCACAGTAACAAACAGTAGATGCTCAAAAAGTGATGATGTGAATTGTATTTGAGACAGAGAAACTGAATGCACAAGAAAATGAAAGCATGTTAAAAATATAAATGCAATTAATTTAAATAAAAGGTTTCTTGGCATATCATTTGAATATTTTCAGTTATTTCTTTACAATTTTACAATTAGTTGTTAGGTTGCTTTGTTACTTGCTTTGTGACTTGATATTTTCTTACCCTCCTCAGAGCATGTAGTTTGGTGTAATGCACTTTAGATCCCTCAGAACTGTTGGCGTCCTGACAAGCCGGCTATTTGGATGATCTGAGGGATGAGGCTGCTGCAGTAAAAAGTGGGTTACATCAGGGTACAGCTTTGCTGCTGGGTATTAAAGGCCAATAACATAAGAAATAATTTAAGAAAACAGCGTTCAGGAAGAGGGGCCCAGCCCAGCCTTTGTGAAGGCTCGTGTGGACACTCCGAGGCCCCTAACGGGCCTGGAGACCTGAGTGGGCAGCAGGCTTGGGGGGAGATGTCAAGGCCGCTGTCTGAGTCATTCTCACCTCCGAGGCAGGTGCGGGCGGCAGAAGGCCTCGCCTCGGCGCGGGCAGCTCAGAGTCACGGGACGCCGCCTCCGGGCTGGCACTGACCTTGCCGCGGGCGGCGGGGCTGCCGCAGTCCCGGCGCCGCAGGGCCGGCGGCTGGTGGGGGGCGCCCAGCGGCCCACGACCCGCAAGACATCGGAGCCGGCCGCCGCCCCCCTGCAGTCCCTCAGCGCCTCCTTCCCGCGCCAGGTCGCCCGCCGAGCCGCGAGGGCCGCGCCACGGCGCGCAGAAGGGGGGGCGGGGCGCGCGCCCACCGGCCCGCGGAGGTCGGCTGGCGCGGGCGCACGCGCCGCAGCCGCGCGGGAGGGGGGCGGGGAGGGTGGGTGTGCTCGGGGCGCGCGCGCCGCCAGCGCCTCAGCCTGCTGCTCCGCCCGCGCCTCCTGCTCCCGGCTCGGCCCCAGCGCGCCGGCTCCCGAGCGCCCTTGGGCGGCGCGGGGCCCGCGGTGCAGAGTCCGCCAACCCCGGACCCGCGTCCCGCACCCTGACGGTCCCGGTAAGCGGGGGAGGGGGCGGGGGCGACGGAGACCCGGCGGGCACCCTGAGGGGCGGGTCTGCAGGTAGCGGACAACCCTCCGGGGACTCTGAGGTGTTGTGTGGGAGCCGCCCCTCAAGGGGTCCCATGAGTTAACCGGGTACAGCCCGAGGGGCGCTGCCTCTACCCCACGGCAGAGTCTCGGAGGCGGTGTGGGGAGCCGCCCCCAAGGAAGACCCCCTGTGTGCATGGAGACTTCCAGGGCTCGCTCTGCATTTGCTGCCATGGGGAGGCCCAGTGTGGAGGGTATACCGTCTCCAGAGACCGTCTGTGTAACTACGGGAGGGCAAGCCTGATCTCGGCGTTGTCTCCGTAGAACACCATTTGGAAACATCGGGGAGCCTCCGGAGCCTCTGCTGTGGGGATAGTCCCCACAGAGGAACTCTGTATAAAGGAGGACCTTAGACAGTTCCCTGGGCCTTCCTGCAAAGAACCTCTGACTGGGAGGAAAAGATCCTGCCATGGGATCCAGGCCAGGAGTAACTTCCCATATGCCCAAGGGGCTTTGGCCTTGACCTTCCTTAGGGCTCAGTGTACCCGAACTTGTGTCCCTCCAACGTGGTGGAGAGACGGGGGCCCGTGGTGCTGCTGCCTTTGTCCACTTCTCCCCTAACCCTATTAGAATTCTTACTCTCCATGGTAGTCCAGTTGGCTCCAAACTGGATTTTAGTGGAGGCAAGAACATCTAAAGAGCACAGAGTACAAGGGAGGGGAGGACCGCTGAGGCCTCTGAAACAGAAAAAGATTTGAGCCCTGGGGCTTGACTATCAGGAAGAAAGCAGTATAATCAGATGGAATAACTGACTCTGGCAGGTGCTGTAAAGAAAGTCATTTGCATGAAGGAAGAAAGGATATATGAGATTACTGAGCACCAATATGCCAAGTAGTATACCAGGGATGTTTACCATCTCATATAGTTCTTACAGCAGCCTTATGAAATTATCTCCTTTTAAACATGAGGCACTTTATTCTCAGGTTTACCAATTTGCCCAAGGTCATCACAAAGCTTGGCATCATGAAATCTGTTTTTAGAAGTTTATTTGGGGAAAAATATCAAGGAGAGGCAGAAGCATGAATGTATATTTGTTAATAAATTGCATTAAGATACCAAGTATAGGGCTTTGCAATAGCACATGCTCAAGAAATGTGATGATTGAGTAAGTGGATGAGGACAGTTTAATTGGGGATGAGACTGCTGCAGGAACTGATTTCATCTGAATCTCCAGATTTCAGGGTGTGGCTTCCTTCTCTGGCAGCCCCACTATACTGATGCCTGTGGGCCACTCTGGGTTTAATTGGGTCTGGGAGAGACCTCTGGGTGTGGTCTTTGACAGGACTTAACTGGAGAACTAGAGGAACCCTTCAGAGGTTGGCACGTCCTGAGACCACCCTCTCTGCTGCAGAATCCTTAAAGCAGAAAGAGAGAGAGGATCACTTTTAGGAAGCATGATCCACAGTGTCTTTGTGGCCATCTGACTACATGTACCAGCAGACACTGGTCCACAGGTAGCATGCAGCACACATTTGCCCAACCGTGCCTCTGCATGATGAGAAGGTCAGGGAAGGTGCAGAGCCAAGGAAGGATTATTGGGAGTTGTCTAGGGAGGGCAAAGGATCTGCACCAACATAGTGATGCACCCCCACCTTACCTCCTTGGCTGTGATAGTGCTTTCATTCCATCTGAATCTCAAGGGTGTGATTTTGGAATCAAAGATAGACTGGTTTCTTGTCCAGAAATGGACTGGAGAGGGAGCTAAGTGATGGAACTTACCACAGAGCCATTCTGGAAGGGTTTCCCTGTTGCCCTTCCTCCTCTTCCACACAGCCAAATCTAGTGACATCCTTCTTTAATAGAAGTGGCTTCCTTGAGCTTCTGGGGTTACATAGAAGAAAGATCAGGCTTGTGAGAAAACAACGTGGTTTACCAATTGTTAGCTTTTCTTTTTAATTCAAAGGCTGCATGAAGCATGGGTGTGGCCCCTCATGCACAGACCAATGGAATAAACTCCATCAAAGATTTATATTGGTTAAGCACCTCTCCATTACAGAGTTGTTTATTATAAATCCCCTTTCAGTTCAAACTCCTCTTACCAGGTTAACACACCAAAATACAGGGATTTTTTTTTTAAAGAAAATCTGGGGCAAGCCTGCTAATATGATCATTACTTCAATTTAGAGATTTGTCATTGAGGTTTTATACCTAAATTAGTCATTTCAGTGAGGGCTCTTGGTTACTGTTCCCACTAACAACCCTGGAAAGATTGCTAGGTGGCTCCAGGTGCTTCCCAAATACTGGACCTTGGACATTATCTACTTGGTGTCCGGCATTGGGTAAGCATTAATATTACAAAAATCTTAAGAATACTAATTCTCCCCTAATCATAACACAAAGTCTGCAGATCAAATCATTTCAGAATGGGTATGAAGGATGTCACCAATTGGCCTTAGTCTATTCAAAAAACACTCTCTCCAAAGGGAAATGAAAGAGGAAAAAATGGCTCACCCAATTTCACTTAAGTGTACACAAATGCGTCTGGATCTTACTGCTGGATTTTACAGCCTTTAATCTGCCACACCCTCTCTGACCATACTCTTACGGTTTTCTTCCTCCTACATTTGCCATCTTTTTTTATTATTAAGGTATCATTGATATACACTCTGATGAAGGTTTCACATGAAAAACATTGTGGTTACTACATTCACCCATATTATTAAGTCCCCCACCCATGCCCCATTGAAGTCACTGTCCACCAATGTAGTAAGATGCCACGGAGTCACTACTTGTCTTCTCTGTGCTACACTGACTTCCCCGTGACCCCCCCACACCATGTGTACTAATCATAATACCCCTCAATCCCCTCCACCCTCCCTCCCCTTTGGTAACTGCTAGTCCCTTCATAGAGTCTATGAGTCTGCTGTTGTTTTGTTCCTGCAGTTTTGCTTCGTTGTTACACTCCACAAAGGAGGGAAATAATTTCATTTGCCATCTTTTTGATAGTGCTTCCTTTTCCTCAAACATATATAGTAGGACCATGCCTGGCCCATTCCCTACACTCCCTTTATTTTTTTCCAGTGCACCTGTTCTTATGTGGATCATATTTATGCAAACAGTTCCCTTTCTCTTTAGCTACAGAATATATTCTCTTTCAGTCCCACATGCATTTCTCCAGCAGTGCTCTTGGTTTCTGCTCTCTTCATCTCCCAAACTGATGTGTTCATTTCTCATGGGAATTCCATTTTCCACTATACCCCTCAATCTTAATGACCAAGTTCTGACAGGGTTTGCTTACCAGCTTTGGACCAAGAAACCAAGACCATCAAGATCCACCTGGAAACATTATTTTTTCCATTATAACAACTCTCTCTGTCCTTTCTCTTCCAGCAGTCCCCTCAGAGACCCCTTAGTACATTTGCTAAGTGTTACCTACTTTGCCAGGAACTCTGCTAGATAAATATGAGAGTTCCTTGCCCTTGAGTTCACACAGAATCAGTCTGTATTTCTCTAATCATTTACTATAAGAGGGAAATTACAGCTACACAGATAATCTACAGGAATCAATGTAGAGTATGCCTTTTCCCTAACGTCACTGAAACACAAATCCTGTTCTGTGTGTGCCTCCTCTGGCAGCCACATTCTTAGCTCCCTGCCATTGCCCTAACAAAATTCCTTTGCCTGTGTGCTTTGAGTGAACTGGCCACACACTTAGCTTCCTATGGTAATAAGGACAGTACCTTACATTTGGGTAACATGTTACAGTTTACAAAGCCTTTTTACATATGCCATATTTGGTTCTGAGAAATATTTAATCTTACTGGAGTCTTCTCACTAAAACAACAGGGTGTGGGCTGCCTGGCTCCATTTCTCTCTTGTTTTTTATTTATTTGTGTGTTTTGTTTCTTGAGCCTCCTAATCAGGTTTACTGATCTCAGAAAGAAAGACCCAATGATTCACTACAATTAACACCTTCTATCTCTTAAACTATGGAGAGGATTTTCTTGTTGAGTCCAAAGGCTAAGCAATGCATTCATTGGTCAGCCCTGGGATTTAGCAGGGCTGTCTTGCCACCTGGCTTCAGAAAATTCAATTCTCTGGGTTTTGTTTTTTTCTCCCTGAAATCCAAAAACATTTTCCTTTCTAAACAGATATTTTAAGCATACTATCTCAAATCAGTTCTTTGGGCTGATTCTTATGTGAAGGCAGATTTCCTTGTCTGTTTCCATCCAGCACCCAGCTGGCTTCATAGTATCTAAGCCATGATGGAGTCCCCATATAGCTCCATGCCTTGGCATGTGCTTTTACCTCTTCCTGGAATGCTTTTTTTTTCCCCTTATCCACTGGGGTAACTCCCACTCATATTTCAAAATTTAGCTCAAGCAACACCTTTTTTTTTTAATCCTACACTTATGCCCCCTACACATGCACATACTCATACTGCATTCTCACAGGCTGAGTGAGGTTCCATTTGTTCATTCTACCAACAGTTATTAAGTGCCTGATTTGTGCCTGATACATAGTAGGCTGCACTCAGCAAATGTTTGGAGAATCAACAAATAAGTAAGTCGTGATAATTAAGGTGTTAGTAAGTGCATTAAATAGGGCTGAATCTGTGCTTCAGGGACCCAGAGCAAAGAACAGGGAGTGCCTCTCCATCTTGCTGAAAAGCTCTGCTTGCTAAGTGCAGTCACACCAGCCAGTCACTGATGAAGTATTCCTTCACTATTCCTTCACTGTTGCTCTACTTCTGTGGGAAGTCAGCATTGTAACTTTTCATGAAGACTCATCCCAGGATCCCAGAGGCTAAAGATCATGCCATAATTTTGTTTGCATGTATATTAGAGCTTGTGGGCTTTCAGTACATATTAAACAACAGCGGGACCTCCCTCATGCCTCATTCTCTTGAGCAAGTCCAGGAAAATAGTTTTACTCAGCCTTTAGCTCTTCTGCCCCTTGGAAATCCCCAAAGAACTCTGTGCATTTGGGGGTGACTGTCTTCCTGGGCTGACTGAAGCCAATGCTGCCATGCTGGATAAACCAGGAGAATGAAGGAAGACAGGGAGGTACCAGGTAGACCATGTAGGGTCCATAGACATGGAAACTAAAAGGAGTCTGTAGGCTACTGCCAGGCAACAGAATGGCTGACTAGGAACAGGCTCCAACAGCACTATGGTGAGGCACTGGATTCCTAAAGCAGCACCCAGTTACTGGAGAACAGCCAGACTTTTTCAGGCTTGCATTTCCTTAAAGAGCAGCAGAGGGTAAAGGAACTCTTTTTGATGGTTTTTATTTATGAAGTCTCAAGATTTATGCTGATGTGCACAGTGAGCTCAGGGTCTGTGCTATGCATTCTGCATTTCTTAGATCCTTGTCCTGTGGTTTTCCATACCCCTTGTGGCTGGTCCTTTCTGTTAGGTATATGCCTTTCCCTGGGACTCTCTAACAGTGTTGCAGGCATATGCTTCCCAGAGCCAGTTGCCAACCACCTTGAAATTTTTCACCCTTATGTGAAGATGCTGCTTGTGTAAATTTCTCTAGCTCAAACTCAGGACAGAGGAGATGCATTTGCAAGCCCTTATGGGAGTTGCCCTCCTGTGGGCCAGGCCACAGTGCCACAGGACATCACATAAATGCAGAGGACCATTGACTTTGGTAATATTAGTCTCTTTCCTTATAATGTGGGTGTGGAAACTAACTAAATTCCAAAATTCTGTAACTCTCTTCTGTGGTCCAGGAAATCACCCAGAACTACCATATGGCTACCTGTTCTTATTCCTGCTAGCCCCAAATCACCATTCAGGGTCCACTTCTGGAGAAGCAGAGTAGATGTGAGAAGATGAGGTAGTGATTGTGTAGTTTCTAGAGCTGAGTTCTGAGGATTTGATCTTATCAGTCTCTCTGGCCAACTTTGAGGAAGAGAAAGGTACTGACACCATGATCTCAAACTTTATGTTGCCCAATCATCGCGACAGCATTCATTCAACAGATTTATAGAAAACATGCTTTATGGAAGGCAGTGGGTGCTGTCTAGATTTTTCTCCCTTTTAGTATCAGTGAAAAACTGGGATTCCTTGTTGCACCTGTTCAACCCACTCTGGTTTTTTTCCGCTGTCCTCCCAACTCAGAGGTTTTCTGTGCCTTGTTCCTGCCTAGGGATGCCCTCATTAACTTCCAAGCAATCACTTTTAGATGCTTTTGAGCCTTTTTCAAACAGCTGCCATTCCCAAATCAAGAATCATATGAAAGCAAGTTAATATATTTTATATTTAGCATGCTGAATGAGTAGACTCCTGCCTTTTAGGCTTCTCACACCTATAAATCTTCATAGCCTGGGAAGAGGTGTCCTAGCTGCCTCCCCTTGCTTATTTCTCCACCAGCTCCTGCTGTGGAGCAACCTCTCCTCCTCTTACTCCCACCCTTGCCCTTATAAATATTCCCACTGTGTTGTAAGCATGTATAACGAATAGAATTTTTGTTGTCACTATTTTAACCTTCAGATCATAAGGTCAAACAACCCTATTCTTCCTTCTTGTCCCAACCCTATTCTACCTTCTAGAATGTCCCTTTGTATTCCCCACCACTAAGGTTTTTTTTCCAAGCCTTCCCTTAATAACAAATCCTCTGACAGTTACACCACTCTTCAGACAATGTCTTTTTATCCCTCTTTTATCCTTGTCAGGGAGCAGAAAAATCCCAATTCCATGTACCACGAGTGAGGTAATCATTAAGCATCATTTGTGGGATCTTTACAATTTGATTTCCTATTAACTCATTCTTCCTAGGACTTCTAGCACAAGAGAGACCAGGTTTTTCTCACCAAGCATTTGTTTTTACCCGTAACTACTACCACTTGTTTCTCTAGAAATTAGAGCTGATTGTCTTAGTCTCTCAGACACCTCAGGTGCACATCATAGATATGTCAGCATATTTACTTTTTCTTTTTGAAGAACATTATGTTTATTAGGGTTCCCCCTTCACATAGTCCCCCCCCCACAAAGCCCATTACAGTCACTGTCCATCAGCATAGTAACATGTTGTAGAATCACTATTTGTCTTCTCTGTGTTGCACAGCCCTCCTCATGACCCCCCACACATTATACATGCTAATCATAATACCCCCTTTCTTTTTCCCCACCCTTATCCCTCCCTTCCCTCTCATTCTCCACAGTCCCTTTCCCTTTGGTAACTGTTAGTCCATTCTTGGGTTCTGTGATTATGCAGCTGTTCCTTCAGTTTTTCTTTGTTCTTATACTCCACATATGAGTGAAATCATTTGGTTTTAGTCTTTCTCCACTTGGCTTATTTCACTGAGCATAATACCCTCTAGCTCCATCCATGTTGTTGGGAATGGTAGGATTTGTTTTTTTCTTATGGCTGAGTAATATTCCATTGTGTATATGTACCACATCTTCTTTATCCATTCATCTACTGATGAACATTTAGGTTGCTTCCATTTCTTGGCTATTGTAAATAGTGCAGCGATAAACATAGGGGTGCATCTATCTTTTTCAAACTGGAGTGCTGCATTCTTAGCATAAATTCCTGGAAGTGGAATTCCTGGGTCAAATGGTATTTCTATTTTGAGCTTTTTGAGGAACCTCCATACTGCTTTCCACAATGGTTGAACTAATTTACATTCCCACCAGCAGTGTAGGAAGGTTCCCCTTTCTCTACAACCTCGCCAACATTTGTTGTTGTTTGTCTTTTGGATGGTAGCCAACCTTACTGGTGTGAGGTGATATCTCATTGTGGTTTTAATTTGCATTTCTCTGATAACTAGTGATGTGGAGCATCTTTTCATCTGTCTGTTGGCCATCTGAATTTCTTCTTTGGAGAACTGTCTGTTCAGCTCCTCTGCCCATTTTTATTTGGATTATTTGCTTTTTGCTTGTTGAGGTGCGTGAACGCTTTATATATTTTGGATGTCAACCCTTTATCGGCTCTGTCATTTCTGAATACAGTAGGGTACCTTTTTGTTCTATTGATGGTGTCCTTTGCTGTACAGAAGCTTTTCAGCTTGATATAGTACCATTTGTTCATTTTTGCTTTTGTTTCCCTTGCCTGGGGAGACATATTCATGAAGAAGTCACTCATGTTTATGTCCAAAAGATTTTTGCCTATGTTTTTTTCTAAGAGTTTTATGGTTTCATGACTTACATTCAGGTCTTTGATCCATTTCGAATTTACTTTTGTGTATGGGGTTAGACAATGATCCAGTTTGATTCTCTTACATGTACCTGTCCAGTTTTCCAACACCAGCTGTTGAAGAGGCTGTCATTTCCCCATTTATGTCCATGGCTCCTTTATTGTATATTAATTGACCATATATGTTTGGGTTAATGTCAGGAGTCTCTATTCTGTTCCACTAGTCTGTGGTTCTGTTCTTGTGCCAGTACCAAATTGTCTTGATTACTGTGGCTTTGTAGTAGAGCTTGAAGTTGGGGAGTGAGATCACCCCCACTTGATTCTTCCTTCTCAGGATTTCTTTGGCTGTTTGGGGTCTTTGGTATTTCTATATGAATTTTTAAACTATTTTTTCCAGTTCATTGAAGAATGCTGTTGGTAATTTGATAGGGATTGCATCAAATCTGTATATTGCTTTGAGCAGGATGGCCATTTTGATGATATTAATTCTTCCTACCCAAGAGCATGATTTGAGTTTCCATTTGTTAGTGTCCTTTTTAATTTCTCTTAAGAGTGTTTTATAGTTTTCAGGGTATAGGTAGGTCTTTCACTTCTTTGGTTAGGTTTATTCCTAGGTATTTTATTCTTTTTGAAGCAATTGTGAATGGAATTGCTTACCTGATTTCTCTTTCTATTGGTTCATTGTTAGTGTATAGGAAAGCCACAGATTTCTGTGTGTTAATTTTGTATCCTGCAACTTTGCTGTATTCTGATATCAGTTCTAGTAGTTTTGGAGTGGAGTCTTTAGGGTTTTTTATGTATAATATCATGTCATCTGCAAATAGTGACAGTTTAACTTCTTCTTTACCTATCTGGATGTCTTGTATTTCTTTGTTTTGTCTGATTGCCAATGGCTAGGGCCTCTAGTACTATGTTAAATAACAGTGGGGAGAGTGGACATCCCTATCTTCTTCCTGAGCTCAGAGGAAAAGCTTTCAGCTTCTCACTGTTCAGTATGATGTTGGCTGTGGGTTTTTCATATACGGCCCTTATTATGTTGAGGTTTTTGCCCTCTATACCCATTTTGTTGAGAGTTTTTATCATGAATGGATGTTGAATTTTGTCAAACACTTTTTCAGCATCTATGGAGATGATGATGTGGTTTTTGTCCTTCTTTTTGTTTATGTGGTGGATGATGTTGATGGATTTTCGAAATGTTGTACCATCCTTGCATCCCTGGGATGAATCTCACTTTGTCATGGTGTATGATCCTTTTGATATATATTTGAATTCAGTTTGCTAATATTTTGTTGAGTATTTTTGCTTCTATGTTCATCAGGGATATTGGTCTGTAATTTTCTTTTTTGGTGGAGTCTTTGCCTGGTTTTCGTATTAGGGTGATGTTGGCTTCATAGAATGGGTTTGGGAATATTCCCTCCTCTGCTATTTTTTGGAAAACTTTAAGGAGAATGGGTATTATGTCTTCTCTATATGTCTGATAAAATTCTGAGGTAAATCCATCTGGCCTAGGGGTTTTGTTCTTGGGTAGTTTTTTTTATTACCATTTCAATTTCTTTTCTTGTAATTGGTTTGTTTAAATTTTGTGTTTATTCCCTGGTCAGTCTTGGAAGGTTGTATTTCACTAGGAAGTTGTCCATTTCTTCTAGGGTTTCCAGATTGTGAGCATATAGGTTTTCATAGTATTCTCTTATAATTCTTTGTATTTTTGTTGGGTCCATCGCGATTTTTCCTTTCTCATTTCTGATTCTGTTGATGTGTGTTGATTCTCTTTTTCTCTTAATAAGTCTGGCTAGAGGCTTATCTATTTTGTTTATTTTCTCAAAGAACCAGCTTTTGGTTTCATTGATTTTTGCTATTGTTTTATTCTTCTCAATTTTATTTATTTCTTCTCTGATCTTTATTATTTCCCTCCTTATGCTGACTTTATGCCTCATTTGTTCTTCTTTTTCCTATTTCAATAATTGTGACATTAGACTATTCATTTGGGATTGTTCTTCCTTCTTTAAGCATGCCTGGATTGTTACATACTTTCCTCTTAAGACTGCTTTCGCTGCATCCCACAGAAGTGGGGCTTTGTATTGTTGTTGTCATTTGTTTCCATATATTCCTTGATCTCTATTTTTTAATTTGTTCATTGATCCATTGATTATTTAGGAACATGTTGTTAAGTCTTCATGTGTTTGTGAGCCTTTTTGCTTTCTTTGTACAATTTATTTCTAGTTTTATACCTTTGTGGTCTGAAAAGTTGGTTGGTAGAATTTCAATCTTTTGGAATTTACTGAGGCTCTTTTTGTGCCCTAGTATGTGGTCTATTCTGGAGAATGTTCCATCTGCACTTGAGAAGAATGTGTATCCTGTTGCTTTTGGATGTAGAGTTCTTTAGTTGTCTTTTAGGTCCATCTGTTCTAGTGTGTTGTTCAGTGCCTCTGTGTCCTTACTTATTTTCTGTCCGGTGGATCTATCTTTTGGAGTGAGTGGTGTGTTGAAGTCTCCTAAAATGAATGCATTGCATTATATTTCCTCCTTTAGTTCTGTTAGTATTTGGTTCACATATGTTGGTGCTCCTGTGTTGGGTGCATATATATTTATAATGGTTATATCCTCTTGTTGGACTGAGCCCTTTATCATTATGTAATGTCCTTCTTCATCTCTTGTTACTTTCTTTGTTTTGAAGTCTATTTTGTTTGATACTAGTACTGCAACACCTGCTTTTTTCTCCCTGTTGTTTGCATGAAATATCTTTTTCCATCCCTTGACTTTTAGTCTGTGCATGTCTTTGGGTTTGAGGTGAGTTTCTTGTAAGCAGCATATAGATGGGTCTTGCTTTTTCATCCATTCTATTACTCTGTGTCTTTTGATTGGTACATTCAGTCCATTTACATTTAGGGTGATTATTGAAAGATATGTACTTATTGCCATTGCAGGCTTTAGATTCATGGTTACCAAAGGTTCAAGGTTATCTTCTTTAGTATCTTGCTGTCTAACTTAACTCGCTTATTAAGCTATTATAAACACTGTCTGGTGATTCTTTATTTCTCTCTCTTCTTATTCCTCCTCCTCCATTCTTTGTATGTTGTTTGTTTATTCCGTGCTCTTTTGTGTTTCCTTTAACTGCTTTTGTGGGTAGTTGATTTTATTTTTTTGCCTTTAGTTAGTATTTGGTTGGATTGCTTTCTTTGCTGTGATTTTATTTTCTCTGGTGACATCTATTTAGTCTTAGGAGTGCTCCCATCTAGAGCAGTCCCTCTAAAATACGCTATAGAGGTGGTTTGTGGGAGGCAAGTTTCCTCAGCTTTTGCTTGTCTGGGAATTGTTGAATCCCTCCTTCATATTTAAATGATAATCATACTGGATACTGTATTGTTGGTTCAAGACCCTTCTGTTTCATTGCATTAAATATATCATGCCATTCTCTTCTCGCCTGTAAGGTTTCTGTTGAGAAGTCTGATGATAGCCTGATGGGTTTTCCTTTGTAGGTGACCTTTTTCCTCTCTCTAGCTGCCTTTAAAACTCTGTCCTTGTCCTTGATCTTTGCCATTTTAATTATTATGTGTCTTGGTGTTGTCCTTCTTGGTTCCCTTCTGTTTGGAGTTTTGTGTTCTTCCGTGGTCTGATCGATTTTTTCCTCCCTCAGTTTGGGGAAGTTTTCAGCAGTTATTTCTTCAAATACACTTTCTATCCCTTTTTCTGTCTCTTCTTCTGGCACCCTTATAATGTGGATATTTTTCCTTTTGGATTGGTCACACACTTCTCTTAATATTCTTTCATTCCTGGAGATCCTTTTATCTCTCCCTGCATCAGCTTCTATATGTTCCTGTTCTCTGATTTCTATTCGATTAACGGCCCCTTGCACCTCATCCAGTCTGCTCTTACGTCCTTCCAGAGATTGTTTCATTTCTGTAATCTCCCTCTGGACTTCATCCCTTAGCTCTTGCATATTTCTCTGAAGGTCCATCAGCATGGTTATGATCTTTATTTTTACTTCTTTTTCAGGGAGATTGGTTAGGTCTATCTCTCTAGATTCCTTCTCAGGGGAGGATGTCTGGGTTAGTCTGGTCTGTATCAAATTCTGCCTTTTCATGGCGATAGAGGTAGTTGTGGGGAGCTGGTGCGTGTGTCGGTAGGAGAACGTCCCTTCTTGCTGGTTTGTGGCTTTCCTCTCCTGAGAGAACAGCGACCCCTAGCAGCTTGTGCTGGGCAGCTGCACGCAGAGGAGGTCTCTGATTCTTGCCCGGCCACTGTGGAGCTCCACGGTTGCTGTGGGCATGGCCAGCCTCTGGCTGCTGCTCCAATATGGTGGGGTCGCATAGGAGGGGAAACAGGCGGGAGGCTGTTTATCGCCCCGAGGGGCCTCCGAGCTGCATTGCAGCCCAGGGGGTTAGGGCGCCCAGAGTTCCCTGGGATTCCCAGCTTCTGGGCTAAGTGTCCTGGGTCACTTCCATCCAGCTGTGGGGTCCCTGCCCCTTTAAGACTTTCAAAAAGCACTCTCTTTTTTTGTCCCAGGGACGCTGGCTGCAGGGACCCACTCGCAGGTTTTACTGTCCTTTTCCCTAGTATCTGGCACCCCATGCACTGTGTGTCTGTGCTCCAGTGCAGATGGCTAGGGCTGGGTATTTAGCAGTCCTGGGTTCCCTCTCCCTCCCTGTTCCAAGTCCTCTCCTTGGAGCTGGGGTGAGGGACACTCAGGTCCTGCTGGGCCGCGGCTTGTATCTTACTCCCTTTGCGAGGCGCTGGGTTCTCACAGGTGTAGATGTAGTCTGGCTGTTGTCCTGTTTCTTCTGGTCTCTCTTTTAGGAATAGTTGTATTTGTTGTATTTTGAAAAATATGTATGGTTTTGGGAGGAGATTTCCGCTGCTCTACTCACGCCACCATCTTGGCTCCGCCCCAGCATATTTACTTTTAATCAAGATGTCTTTTGTATACAGATTCTATCCTCTCCACTAAGCACTAAGGGTTTTAGTCTCACTCTTGAAGCCTAATTCTGTTGTGTCTTCACAGTTCACTCTCAAACTCAAAGGCATGTGGATTCAAAATGACTTGGGGTCTTGTTTAGATTTTAATGATTTCTTTTTAGTGGTTCTGCTCTACAGATTATGCCCTTGTGGGTATAAAGTGGCCTCGAAAATTGAACCATCTTAGGTAAAAGGAATAACAGTACTCCAAGATCCCATTGCCAGGACTGGAAAGTGGCTTTTTATTTGTTTGTTTGTTTGTTTTGCTAATGGATACCACCTTCAGTTTTTATTGAAATTCCTTTAAACTCCAAAAATGACTGCAGTGACATCATTAACAATTGAGCTAGGCTAATGGTGATTCTTATGATCCTTACAGAGAATAATGGTTTGTAGCAGAACTACAATGTGTTGGGAGATGACTGTGGTTTGTTGATACAGTATTAATGAGTCAGTTCACTTACAGAGAGTAACCCTCCTAATGAGCTGGCCTTTCTTCAGAACTCTTATTGCATTATCTGAAAAAGCCAGTTACAACCAAATGCATACCACTAATTCTCCTCCTATGAATCATTCTTGAAAAAGTGGATTTTGTATGGTTATTCCAGGTCTCCAAATAAGTGTTTCTCAATCTTTTTTTAACCCATGCTGCCTTGCCAATGAGTTTCAGCCCCAGGCAAGTTCACTATGGTTTCAGGGAGACCAAGGAATGACAATGGAACATTCTTGGGGTGAAAGGGTTTATTACCCAGCTTGTTCTCCCAGCAATAGGTGGAGCACTAGAATTACATTGATATCCAACAGTCTGCAGGTTTGTAATCCTCCTTCATCTCTACGTCTGCCCAGAACCCTGGTCAGAGCTCTTTATATAGTGACTCAGTCAATAATAACTCATTGCCTACGGGTGTGGAAGCAGTAGCCTAGCAGCATGCCAGTTGCATTATCAAGTAGTTTAGGTTTAGGTGAGGATCCTGGGCATAGGAGCCTTCACTTTATCCACACTCCACCCCTCCAGGACTCTTGCCTCACAATCTACATGCTCTCAATCTTCCACAATGGTCCCTATGCAAGAAAGCTGGAGCATTGTAACCAGATTCCACAACAGCAACAGAGGATAACAAAAACATAGAGATAATAACAATAATTAAGATTTTGATACAGGTAACAAAAATTATAATAATCCTCAAGCCTCAGGAGGTTATTTCAGCTATATTCAAAACCAGTTCTACTCAAATGAGTTCATGACTCACACTTAGTGGTACAGATAGGGAGCTCTCTGCACCCCAGCAAGTAGCAGAGTTTTTTTTGCTAGGGTGTATGCCCAATCCACAAAGACCTTAGGGGAGATAAGACACATGTTTTAATGACACCAACACAGGCAAATCTTGTCCATCAGGTAGGATGCATTTAAGAGAGTGGTCCTTTGATAGGACTGTAGCAGGAAAGAGGTCCTGTCCAGGTCTAGTATACCATACCTTTACTCCTCTCCCTATGGGGGTTACTGAGGGGGCTACTGGAGGTGCATGCACTGATTATAATGATAAAACAAAACTCTCTGGTAAGGTGCTCCTACCTGCTGGCCATTCAGGATATACTGTGATTTTAGGGGGACCCTCTCCTGTTACTCCAGGAATACACAGGAGGCCAGCTTCCAGGCCTTGTCCCCAAGATGCCAGGAGAGCCATCCATCGTTGGTCCATGTGCTGAAAGATCCAAGGCCATGTCCACTCAATGGAGTCTCAATGGGTTTAGTGCAGGTGTATAAGGGAGGCAGCAATATGTGTTAGCATGTCTATGGGGCTCAGGGCTCCCTTTTGGGGTTTCTCATTCAAATGCCATAGCACTGTCCATAAGCAGACTGACCATCTCCACATACTATTGGTATCTGACTTCAGTCCATATTTTAACAAACCATTGTACCTCTCTATCATGCCTGCTGAGGTAGAACTGTATGGCACATGAAACTTCCATTTGATTCCCAACTGTTGCACCCATTCTTGTAGTGCATGTCCAGTAAAGTGGATGCCTTGATAACTCTCAATTACCTGTGGTCGGCCATAGGCTGCAAAGAGACACTCCAGGCCTCTTTTGGTCATCTGTTGATCTACACAATGTGTAAGAAAAGCAACCAGAAGTCCAGAAGTTATGTCCACACAAGTCATGGCATATTGGTACCCTTTTGACACAGGCAGAGGCCCAATATAGTCTATTTGCCAGCTGAAGAGGGGTATCGGTCCCTTAGCTATTGTCCCATGTTGCTGTGGAACTTGGTGTAAGTCCCTTTTAGAGCATATAATGCACTCCTGCCAGGCTCTGCTGACTTCTCCAAAGGTCAAAGGCAAGCTCCACTGATGGGCTACAGCCCACATTGTCTTCTGCCTTGTGTGTAACAAATGCTGATGTAACCATTGGGCTACATCAGAGGCAGGCTTTCCTTCTAACCCATGTACCTGGGCCAATTGTCTTGCCAATGGATTTCAGCCCCGGGAAAGTTCACTATGATTCAGTGAGACCAAGAAATGACAATGGAATGTTCTTGGGGTGAAAGGGTTTATTACCCAGCTTGTTCTCCCAGGAATAGGTGGAGCACTAGAATTACGTCTGTGTCCAACAGTCTGCAGGCTTGTAATCTTCCTTAGTTTCTGCCTCTACCCAGAGCACTGGGCAGAGCTCTTTATATAGTGACTCAGTCAATAATAGCTTATTGCCCATGGGTGTGGAAGCAGTAGCCTAGCAGCAGGCCAGTTACATCATCAAGTAGTTTAGGTTCAGGTGAGGATCCTGGCCATAGGAACCTTCACTTCATCCACATTCTGTCTTTATTTTTATAGCATGAATGTATCACAAGTTATTCACTAATTCTGTTACAATTATTTCCACCTTTTTATCACTGTAAAAACAATGCTCCAATCAGTATTCTTTTACATATACCTACAGGTCAAAGAGGATGAACCTCTTGTAGAGAGTAGAGCTTTCTTCATTCAAAGGTATATTAGTAGCTGTCCATTTTTGCCAGATCTTCCAAACACATGAACTCTTAAGACAATCTTGAGAATCCTGTTCTTGTATCACACCAGTAAAGGGGAAAACTTACCATATACCCCACAATGTTGTTCCTTGTCTTTTAGAGGTAACCTTTAAATCAAAAGATAGAAGTGTAGTTTTGTAATAAAAAATGTAAAATTATTCTAAGGCTATGTTTTTCATATGGCAGGTCCAACCATTAGGAAGTTATCAAATCATTTTAGAGCATAACTATTAGGACTATTTTAATGAAACAGTATAGAGAGGATAGAAAATATCAAGGAACATCACATGCAGTAAAAGCAGAATTGTTTCACAACTTTGAATTCAGTTATCTATGAACACATGTTTATAACTTGGTGTGTACAGGGTCACATCATAAACTATATTTCTTGCTATGTGCCAATAGTCCAAAAATTTGAAAAATATAGCATGAAAGTTTTCTGAGGAAAACACTGTGGCCTTGGAAATAGTGATTGATCATGAGGAAGTTCCTTATGAAGGGTTTTGTGTCAGTTTTGCATTCTCCTTCTTGGTGTGGTGTGTCTGTTCCTCTTACTGTAAGTTGGGGACTTGCTTTCCCACCTACTCAGAGAGCAAAGCTGGTCCTCATAATCCACAGCCTCAGCAAAAGCTCTAACATTCACCCACTCTCCTGTCTACCCCTCCAGTGCATCTCACCAGATTGGACTCTCTCATTAGGTCACGTAGGCTTTTAAAAGAATATGAAAAAGGACATGAATGTTATAAAAGCTCAAGACTATATACTCCAAACACACTCATTAACAGATAGAGAACTGAAGCCCAAAGCAATAAAATGCATGTCCTGGGTCACAGCAGGTCGAGAACTGAAACAAGGCACCAGGTTGCCAACCCTAGAATTTTTTAATGATATAATTAGTGTGCAGTGTAGGAAAATCAGAAAATCCATGTTAATAAAGAAATAAAAAATATATGTAGGCATTATTTTTTTTTGCTGGTAAAATAACTGATAGTTTTATTTTTAAGATTAACAACACCTTCCCATTTTCTACATACATATAGCCTTTTTTTTGGTATCATTAATCTACAATTACATGAGGAACATTATGTTTACTAGACTCCCCCCATCACCAAGTCCCCCCCGACATACCCCATTACAGTCACTGTCTATCAGCGTAGTAAGATGCTGTAGAATCACTACTTGTCTTCTCTGTGTTGTACAGCCCTCCCCATGCCCCCCCCACATTATACATGCTAATCATAATGCCCCCTTTCTTTTTTTCCCCCCCTTATCCCTCCCTTCCCACACATCCTCCCCAGTTCCTTTCTCTTTGGTAACTGTTAGTCCATTCTTGGGTTCTATGAGTCTGCTGCTGTTTTGCTCCTTTAGTTTTTTTCTTTGTTCTTGTACTCCACAGATGAATGAAATCATTTGCTACTTGTCTTTTTCCACCTGGCTTATTTCACTGAGCATAATACCCTCTAGCTCCATCCGTGTTGTTGCAAATGGTAGGATTTGTTTTCTTCTTATGGCTGAATAATATTCCGTTGTGTGTATGTACCACATCTTCTTTATCCATTCATCTACTGATGGACACTTAGGTTGCTCTCATTTCTTGGCTATTGTAAATAGTGCTGCGATAAACATAGGTGTGCATATGTCTTTTTCAAAGTGGGCTGCTGCATTCTTAGGGTAAATTCCTAGAAGTGGAATTCCTGGGTCAAATGGTATTTCTATTTTGAGTTTTATATGCTTTCTTAGAAAAATTAGATTATAACATGAATATTTTTGTAACTTGCTGTTTTCATTAATATGTTCATATCTATTGAATATCTTTCCACATCAATATATTTCTACTTCATTGCACTTCAGATTGTTCAATCTTCCATTGTACCATAATTTAACCATTTCCCCTTGTCCAATATTTTTTGCAATCAGGGAGAAAAAGGATTTCTTAATCACAATTTATTATTAGTTGCCCACTCTAATAATGGGGAGGGATCTTTTCCTTCTTATTAGTTTATAAATTCAAAAATATGGGATGTGTTTCTTCTGTTGGTAACAATAGGTGTCAGGGCAAGCAGAGTGGGAATTTGTACATACAATAGTTGTTTCTGGGAAAAAAAAGATGTGGCTGTTATCAGATATTATGTGTATGAAGGCTTTATAAAAAAATGAGTACTCGCTCCGGCAGCACATACACTAAAATTGGAACGATACAGAGAATATTAGCATGGCCCCTGCTCATGAAGCGTTCCATACTTCTTAAAAAAATCAAAAAGACTTCTCCACAATTAATTAGTTGGGAAATGTTTATTAAGCATTGTTCTCATCCAAACACATTGCTGGGCAGTGAAGATAGGTACTGTGCATGGTATAAACAATCTAATAGAGGAAACTGACATTGATTAGATAATCATCCTATTGAATATGTAATGACAAAAATAAATGCTCTGGAGCAGAAAAGCATGGTGCTGTGAGCACTCAGACCTGGACTGGGGAGTCAGCAGTGACTTCCATGAGGAAATGAAACTTGAGGTAAGTTCTGGCAGATGAATAGGCACTACTAGGGAGAAGGAATGTTCACAGGTCCCAAAAATATAGGGAGCATGGCACACAAAGACTGAAACTAGGCCAGTGTGTTTAGAACAGAGTAAAGAAGGGATGCCAGACTGAGCAAGGCCTCACAGAACATGATAGAGACCAATTTGGAGGACTTTATTTGGAAACCTGTAGAAAGCCATTGAAAAGTTTTGAGCAGGGGATAACCTAACACCTGAATGGCTCGGAAGACATGTTTAATTCAAATGTAAAAAACCCATTTCACTGTCCCTTTTTTATTTCCCAATGTCTGTAAACGGCATGACCATACTTCTAGTTAGTCAACTTAAAACAGCCCTTTCCAGTATAGCACAGAGAAGACAAGTAGTGACTCTATAGCATCTTACTATGCTGATGGACAGTGACTGCAATAGGATGTGTCGGGAGACTCGATAATATGGGTGAATGTAGTAACCACAATGTTCCTCATGTGAAACCTTCATAAGAGTGTATATATCAATGATACCTTTAAAAAAAAAAGTTAAAAAAAACTGCCCTCCCAATATGTCAGAGAAAGACTGAATGAAATACTGTATAATTCACTTATACATGGAATCTAAAAAACATCAAACTCACAGAAACAGAGTAGAATGGTGGCTGTCAGCAGTGAGAGAAATGGAGAGATGTTGGTCAACAGCTACAAATGTTCATTTATAAGATGAATAACTTCCAGGGGTCTAAGTTACAGCATAGTGACCATGGTTAACAATACTATATTATATACTTGAAATAAGAGTAGAGCTCTAATGTTCTCACCATAACAACAACAAAATGGTGATTATGTGAGGTAAAGAATGTAGTAACTAACCTTACTGTGGTAAGCATTTTGCAATATATACATGTATCAAATAATCACATTGTGCACCTTAAATTTATAGAATGTTATATGCCAGTTATATCTCAATATGGCTAATATCAAAAGAGAAGAAACAATAAATGTTGGCAAGGACGTGGAGAAAAGGGAACCCTCATGCACTGTTGATGGTAATGTAAATTGGTGCAGTCACTATGAAAGCAGTATGGAATATTTTCAAAAAAATGAAAAATACCATGCTTCTTGGAATTCACCCAAAGAAAACAAAATAACTAATTCAAAAGATATGTGTACTCCCATGTTTACTGCAGCATTATTTACAGTAGCCAAAATATGGAAGCAACTAAGGTGTCCATCAGTAGATAATGACATGGTACTCACACACAATGCAATATTACTCACCCATAAAAAGAAAAATTCTGCCATTTGCAACAACATGGATGGACTTAGAGGGTATTATGCTAAGTGAAATAAATCAGACAGAAAAAGACACAATGTAACATGTTTCACTTACATGTGGAATCTAAAAAACAAAATAAAAGAACAAAGAGAGGTAGACACATAAACACAGAGAATAGGCTGGTGGTTGCCATAGTGGAGGGCGATGGAAGTTTGGATAAAATAAAGGGGGAAAAATTAGGATGTTTGATATCTTGATTGAGATGATGGTTACATGAGTGTATCCATATGTTAAGATTCATTGAGCTATACACTAAGATCTGTGCGTTTTATTGTATGTACCTCAATTTTTAAGAATTATATCTCAACAAAGCTGGGAAATAAAAATAAAACTGCCTTGTCTCTTTACCCTTAGTCTAGTCAGTTATCTATTCTTAAAATTAACTAATTCTGTATCCATGGTATCTAATAAACTCAGTATCATTCCTGCTGCCATCATTTCAGTAAACCGTTACCTCTTGCCTGGACTACTATAGTAACCTTCTAATTGTCCCTAACCTCCTCTCCTGCTCTCTGTCACCTTTTCCCCAAACAAACTGAGGATAAGTTCCCACTCACCCTTCATGGTCCACTTGGACTCCCAGAGTGTGATCTCACTCTCCTTTAGGTATTTCTACCACTCTGTCTTACTCTTCTTTGAGTTCTGATATTAAGTATCTTGAGACTGTTCTCCTGTCTTCTGTTTCTTATGATGAGTAGTTGATACCTTACACATAGCTGTTCAGTAAATCTTGATTATAATAGATTGAGAGCAAGGCTGAAATGGGCTCTCTGCTCCACTTTGCCTAGAATACACATTCCCCAGCTGAATTCCACTAAGACCCTTCAGGCTAGGAAATAGCAGTTCAGCTTCCCAATGTGCAATGTCATGCCCTCACTTTCCAGAGTGGTACCCTGGTACTCCAGAGGAAGAACAGGGATAATGTTACTTTTTAACCTTAACAGGATATGGACCTTTCTTGAACAGTTCAGAAAATCAAAGCAGAAAAGGTGAGAGTGGCATTAATAAAGCCTTGTATGAGAAGCACCTTAGAGCTTATAATGAGATAATTGTCTGTGAAAGACAAACAGACCCATAAAAAGCTACTGATTGGAGGGCACAATAGAGTGTTTGTAACCTTGCCCACATGGATATGGTGGTAGAGTTTCCTGACTGTCTAATTTAGGAGTCCTTTAAAAATAGGAGTTCATTCACTCTGACTCAAAAAGTAGGCATTTGATGTGGATTATCCCTCAATGGATTGTGCCCAGCACTTGTTGGAGGAGCTCCCTTCAATCAGAAGTCTGAAATGTGTAGCTCTAGTCTTGCATTAAGCCTTGGGTCATCTTGTGGAGCAGAGGAGGGACTTGGGCTCTGAAGTCTCCAACTATCTCAAAGTAGCACAGCCTGGGACCCCTGGACCTAACTGGCTTTGGAACAGCAAGAAAGGCAGAGATACCATTTCACATTTGTAGAGTGCTTTCTAGTCTACTAAGCAGTGTTAAGCCCATTTTCTAAAGTTATCCTCACTACAGCCTGTGAACTACACTGGGTAGATAACCCTCATTTTATAAATGAGACAACCAAAGTCACAGGACTAGTCAGAAATAGAACCAGGGTCTTCTGACTCCTTAAAAAGTGCTCTCTCTACCCTACCTTGCTACTGATTTCCAGAAGAGGGAGAAATTAATAGCACTGGTTGAAACTGACTGGCCCCACATGGTCAGCCATTGGCTAAGTACGGGCACCCCCTGCTCTTTGCCCACAGAGCCATGGGGGTGTTGATGTCCAAGCGGCAGACAGTGGAGCAGGTGCAGAAGGTGAGCCTGGCAGTGTCTGCCTTCAAGGATGGGCTGCGGGATAGGCCTTCCATCCGACGTACAGGTGAGCTTCCAGGGTCCCCCCGTGGCACTGTAGAGGGCTCCGTTCAAGAGGTGCAGGAGGAGAAAGAAGCAGAGGCAAGTATCCCAGTGCTCCAAGAAGAAAGCAGTGTCAACCGTGCAGCCTGGGAGAGGCTCCGAGATGGGCGTGGAGTAGAACCTGAGGAGTTTGACAGGACCAATCGTTTCACACCCCCTGCCTTCATCCGCCCCACCCGGAAGCTGGATGATGACAAACCTCCAGATATCTGCTTGGAGCCCAGAGAGCCTGTGAGTGTCTATTCAGGGCAGAATCATCCCATCTTAGACCTGAGGATATAGGTATATGGTTGAAGTGAGACTCAAAACCAGAAAGATGGAGCTGAGTCCAGAACAATCTTCGAATTTCTTCCATAAGATTAAAAATGTTAGTTACATCCTGGCTTAGTCTTAGTGAATGACTTGAGGCAGTAGGAAATAAGAAGTGATATCACAGGAGGTCTTAGGAAGCATTTGGGAATTTGTGGAGGGTGTTGCTGTTGAGGGGAGTTGGAGAAGACAAAAACTGGGAGCTGCTACTGATATTTGTGCCCAGTATAGCAGGGATGCTAAGTATCCTACAGTGCCTGCAATAATCTCACAACAGATTCTTTCCAAAAATGCTAGTAGAAGTCCCTGTTCAGAAATATGGTCACAGAGGCTTGAGCAGCTGGAAGAGCCTGCTGGTTCTTGTCTCCCAGAGAAAAAGCTCTGCGGCCGTAACACTGGCTTCAGTTGGAGTGGTTCCTCTGGGCTGCTCTAGGGACACTCAGCTCCATGCGGGCAGCTTTGTGCTTGGTGGCCATGGGATCTTGCTACCTGTGCTTACACATCCGTGTTCATTCCTGCCATCCTTCCCCAGGTTGTCAACGATGAGATGTGTGATGTCTGTGAGGTCTGGACTGCCGAAAGCCTCTTTCCATGCAGGGTCTGCACAAGGGTTTTCCACGATGGCTGCCTGCGCCGAATGGGCTACCTCCACGGAGACAGTGCAGCGGAGGTGACTGAGATGGCGCACACAGAGACAGGCTGGAGCTGCCACTACTGTGTGAGCCTAACTGCAGGAACAACGGGCTGCTGCACCACAGGGAACTTGGCTCTTTTCCTGGAGGCCCCGTCTTAGAACACTTGTCTCTAGGCAGTGACCTCAAGAGTTTTCCAGTAGTAGATACAAGTAGAGCTTAGACAGGCTTTCTCTCCCTCGGTATTTTTGACGTTTGGGCACGAAACTTATTTATGGGAGCTGTGTGTACTGTAAGATGTTTAGTGGCATCCCTGGCCTCTATCCCATTAGAGGTCAGCAATACCCACACCAAGTTGTGACAGCCAAAAATGTCTCCAGATATTTCCAAGTGTGTCCTGGGGAAGCACAATCATCCCTAGTTGGGAACCACTGAGCTAGAAAACTAAATGGATAGGATGAGGCCTATTGACTCAAAAGTAACTGACTGGAGCAGTGCTTTCTCTTAACAGTCTATAGTTGTCATTCATTGTGCTCATCTGAAAAACCATCCTGAAATCCTAACCAGCTTGCTTCAAACAGTAATAGATTTTATCACAGGAAAACTTCTTGGCCCACGAGCTCTTAGGAGCATTTGTTGTTCATCTCTGAAGTGACATTATGTAAATTAAGTAACAAAGGTCTGTTGATTTGGAACTTTTCAAATTATATATAAATGCCTTCCAACTTTTAAAACAAAAAGCTAGATTCATACCCATTTCTTAGCACATCTGAGTAGAGTTCAAATCTTGCTTTATTGATCTGTTGTCCTGCAGAGATCTTCTTTATTCACTGATTTCAGAGTTAGGAGCATCTGCTGATCCCCTTTTTCTTCCTACTGCCTAGAAGAAAGCAAAGCTACGCCACTTGCTAACAAATAATGCTTTCTCTGTGACTTGTCCATAAAATCAAGTATAGAACAGTTATTTCCAGACAGTTAAATACCTTTTCTCCAGCTGGAGTATGCCACAGATGACCCTGCTCTACAGACAGTGTTCTCTGGTCACCACCCCTCGAGATGGCAGCTTTTTCACTCACAGCAACTCTGCTTTGTAGTGATCTGCTGATGTGGCACTGGGTTGAAGATGTGTCCTCCCTTACCCCCAGGAATACAAAGATCACCTCCTGGCTTTCTGTCACAGTCCTACCCTCATTACCACCACTCCCCATCAGGCTTTTTACAAAGGCTTCTTCCAAGCCTCTCCCCTTCGTCTCTTCCCTTCACAGCCAGGCTTCTTGAGAGGACTTCATCGTCTTGTGGTTCCTCATCCCCTGTAATTTGGCTTCTGCATTCATCATTCTGCTGAACTGGCTCTTCACCAGGGACCTAATTGTCAAATTTGGTGGCTTTTTCTCAGGCCTCTGTATTGTATTGACCTCTCTGATGTATTTAGCATTTCCTTATTGCCCCTTCTTTTTTTAGTGTCTGAGTGTTTTTTATAAGAATTATTACACAAAATGGAAACTAGAGAAAATAGAAAAATCAATAAAATCCCATCATACTTGTATAACTACTGTTAACACCCTACACTGTGCAACGCTCTTTTCTTGGTTTCCAGTACCCTCTACTGATTCTCTTCTTACCTTCTTCTCTGACCATTCTAAGTGCCCTTCTTTAATTTTTTCTCCCAGCCCTAATGACGGTGTTTCTCCAGGTTCTGTTGTCAACACTCTTTCTTTCTCATTGTATACTTTTTTTGGTAACTTCATCTACTACAGTACCTACAGCCACCATCTAAACACTGAGTCCTAAATCTGTGTATCCAGACCTAAATTTCCTCTGTCTCCTGGACTTACATCCATCTCAGTGTCTCACAGGTATTTCACATTCAGCATGCCCCCAAATGAACTCATCTTTCTCTCAACACTTATTCTCCTACCATTCCTTATCTCTGTGTATAGTCATACCACCCCCCACCCAGTTACCATCCCAATTCATTTCTCTCCTTCATCCCTCACATCCAGTAAGTCAATAGGTCCTGTTGATTCTACCTCTAATATCTCTCAAATCTCTTCCCCTTTCTCCATTCTTATGTTTTACTTTAGCCACTCATCTTTTCTTACCTGCAGTGCTGCAATAGCCACCTAATTGTTCTCCATGCCTGCCTCCAGGCTTTGCCCTTCTAATCCATTTTCCACACACAAAGAGCTGAGCATGAAACTCCACACTTACAAACCCTGCAATGACTCTGCTTTACCCTCCGAATAAAGGCCCAATTTGAAGGGCTCAGTAAAGGGCATTGGCCCATCTCCTCTCTTCCTCCCCTAACACACACACACATACCCTATACTCCAGCCACATCAAACATCTCGATGTTACATACCACTGTGCCCAGCATATACTAGGTGCTCAATAAGTTTATTGAAAGAAGAGTTTGAGCTCTTTATGAAATCCATGAATGAATACTCATGAAATGTCTGCTCTTGTTCTTGCTGGTATTTTAGGGAAAAAAATAACCTACTAGAAAAAAATATTTGATAAAGACTGCAAGACTGTAAATTAATGACAACAAAATAACATATCAGTGCTCTTTGGAATTAAAATTCATTTGCCTTTAGGAACTTTGTCATAATGGCATCTCTTTCCAAACCGTTCTGGAGTTATTTACAGTGATAAACCCAGTAGGAGCAGAGTTAGAATTAAACTTCTTTAAAAAACTAAACTATTCTTTGAGCATTCTAGTACAGAGGCCAAATACACAAAATGGATAAAGATGGAGTAACTCTGGTTGATGGAGCTAGGGATTCAAACCCTGTCCACTTAGTAGCTACCCTTCCCTCTTGCAGCAGTTTCCTAAGGCACTTCCAAGGAATCCCTAGGGATCTCAGAGAATAATTTTAAAACCACTATTTTAGTAAAAGGAACTCAGGGCTGGAGTCAGGATACCCAGGTTCTGGGAAAGATTCTGCCCCAGAGTTGGGCAGCTCTGAGCAAATCCTTTGTCCTTTCTGGGGCTTCAGTCTGATTTTGAATGAGACACTGGGATTAGATGATTTCAGAATTGCCTTCAAGTTGAAAAACTATTCCATCCTTCTTGAATCCTTGACCTTTCTTTCTTATTGGCCTTCATGGCCACTGACAGCTCTTCCTTTTTCAGGACAACCTCAACTTGCTGCTAACTGAGGAGGAAATGTACAGCCTCACAGAGACCTTCCAGCAGTGTAAAATCATCCCTGGTAAGGCTGGACAGTGCTGTCAGATGGAGGGGGCTGGGCAGATTTCTCCTCCATACTTTCCAGGATGAACAATGAAAGGAGTTTATGGAATTGTTGGGGTGGGGTGTAAGGGATAAATAGGCCCTTGTTCCCAAGCTGTTGGCCAGCAGGGGCACCCACCCCCAGCCACAAACCTTAGTTATCCTGGCTACAGGAGATAAGGACTCAGTAAGAGCTGTGGATATGGGGGCTCTGGAGGGTACCCTAGAGGTGAGTGAAGGTGTCCAGAGGCTAAGGAAAAGGTCAGCAGGGCTAGCAATGGGGCCCTCCCCACAGATTGCTCCCTGACGCTGGAGGATTTCCTGCGCTACCGCCACCAAGCAGCAAAGCAAGGGGACAGAGACAGGGCTCTAAGCAAGGAACAAGAGGAACAGGCAGCTCGCCAGTTTGCAGCCCTGGACCCTGAACATCGAGGACATATAGAGTGGCCTGACTTCTTGTCCCATGAGTCCCTCCTGCTTCTGCAGCAATTGCGTCCCCAGGTGAGGGCCAGCTGGGGTGAATGTCTATGGGATACTGAGTAACAGAAACCTGAGAAGCATGCCAGGCAGGTTGGGGGAGCACTGGGTACAGTCTGAGCAGGGACCAGTACCAGAAAAGGGCTCAGTTTCCATCCAGTGCCTAAGCTGGAGAAACTGCCCAAAGAAGAATGACCTGCACTGGGCTCAAGTGCAAACGTTGATGCTACCAGAAAGGCTCTGGGCAACTTCAAAGGGAGGTTGCAGGGGTGGTAGTGGAGGTAGGATAGGATATTCTTTGGCTTAAACTTTTACAAAATATTTTCATCTCTAAGATCTTACCTTATCTCTTATTCCCAGAACTCTCTGTTAAGGCTTCTGACAGTCAAGGAGAGGGAGCGAGCCCGAGCCACCTTCCTGACACGTGGCAGCGGGAACACTATCAGTGAGGCAGAGAGCCGCCAAGCCCAGCACTCTTGGTTCTGCAAACGCCTCGCAGAAGCTCCTTCCTGCAGTGTCAGGTCTGTTTCTTGCCAATCCCTTCCCCTTCTCCTGTACCTCCTCCTTTTTCCATGTCAAATGGCCCTTGGTATGAAAGATACCTCCCTGGTTCTCCTGCCAACAGCTAATAAAGGATCCTCCCATGCATTAGATGCAGGACAGTAACTCCTATTGACCAAGGACAGAGCAGTCTCTACTCCAAAGTGTTGCCCTGTCAAAAAAGCCTAGACATGCACATCCAGAGCCATGAGTTCACCAGAGTTTGGAGGGGCCAGGCCTTTCACTGTCCCACTCTGAACTATATGTCCTTGTACCCAACAGCATCAGCCAGGTGGGTCCGATAGCAGATAGCAGCCCAGCCAGCAGCAGCAGCAAGAGTCAAGACAAGGCCCTGCTACCCACAGAGCAGGGGTCCAGGTGAGTGGGACCTCCTTGTCTGGCTGTCTGCACTCCTAACTCCCTAACACACAAGAGAAGGCATTACCCCCTTCACCCAAAACACCAAGTGCCTCCCCCCACAAGAAATCAGGCTCCAAGAGTGCATATTTGACCCTAGATCTATAGGGCTAGCCAGCTGGTCTGTCCAACTTGAAGCATAGCCAGCCATCACCAGATCAGGTGCAAGCCAGGGTTTTCCTGAGTTTTGCCCAGTTTGAGCCGTACTGCCTCTGGAATCAGGTCTTAGAAGCCTCCGTACTATGCAACCAGCCTCACAAACCTGTTCTTTGCTTCCACTCCAGACTTGTGAACTGGCCTACCTTCCTGCGGGAGAATGTCGTCTACATCTTGGCTGCTCGCCCCAACAGCTCAGCCATTCACCTGAAACCCCCAGGATAGCATGGAGCAGAGAAGCTCAATTTGGGGACAGTGGCATTCTCTCCCTCTGTTCCTTTTACCCTTCCCCCACCAACATCTAGTACTGAGACTTAGGGAGATGGAGCACTGCCAGCATCTTGATTTGTCACTAAACTTTATGGCACTGAAACTACTATTCCCCCCACCCCCAACAGAGGCAGTAAATACATTGCTACAGGAAAACAATTTGTGGGATTTGTGGCAGCATCCATTCCTGGATGACCCCCTGCCCTCACATCACAGACTAGACCTGACTACACACATATATGCATGGACATGTGTGCACGCGTGCGCGCAAATTCTGATTCCTGGTGTCAGAGATGGCAACTAGTCTGTGGAGTCCTACATTAGGAAAGGGGGGGCAGCCCCTCCCAGAGACCCAGAACTCTAGGAACCTCTTAGCCAGATTGTTTAAGTCCAAGAGTCTTTAGCAGAAGAGTCAAAAACCAAGGTGAGCCATCCTGGCCCCTGTTTTCCAGATGGGCATTCATGGCCCAGAGCCCAAGGGGCCTGAATGGAACAAGTATGTTGGCAAGAGTCCCAGACCTCTGCGTTAGATGGTTCAGATAAGTCAGCTACCACAGAGACCAAAGTCTGAGTTCCAGTGAAGGCAAGATCTGGATAGAAGAGGAGAGGAGGAGGCTCATGCTTTTCTATCCTTCCAGCTCAACTAAACTATAGACTAGAAAAGAGTGCCATTGCATGGAGAACAAGAGCCAGCCTCTTCCACAGCCCAAGAAAGAACCACTCCAGAGAAGCCCTAAGCAGGGACTCCTTTCAGCCACTCTGACGATGAGGACAAGAGGCTGGAGCTAAGAAGAGGATTTGCATCTCAGCTGTCTTGAGCAGAGAAAGTCCCAGCAAATCCTCACAGGAGGTGGTTTCCCTTCTCCCCATGTGGCCTGAGTTGCTGCTTCTCCCTGCTAATCACAACATGTTCTTCCCCACCAGGCTAGGGCCTGGACCTGGCATGGGATGACTTTGAGGGCAAGCAGAGGCAGCCACAAGGCCACCAAGCCTGGCTTCTAAGCCCTAGCTGTCCTTCCCAAATTCTCATCAAGATCTCATGTCAGTGCATGTTGTGAGTCAGCTCTGGCCCTGGGGTCCAGGTTTGTTTCCAGCCTAATGACTTAGGTTTAGCTAGATCTGACTACCAAGAGTTATTTGAGAGGGAGTTGGCTCAGTCATGCAGAAGATAACATATCCCCATTGCTCAAGGCCCTCGTACTAAGTTGGGTGCTTAACAGAAGTAGTAGCATACAGCTCAGTGTTGAGATGCTCAGAGGAAAGGGAGTAAGCTGCAACCAGGGGCTTGGTAAGAGCACTGTATGGTCATCTCCTGTAGACACTGCCTGACCTAGAAAGAGGGTGAGAAGCTTTTGGGGTTGGGATTATTTAAGACTGAAATGAAACACAAGATGAATATGGGTTCATGTGTATGGCCCTGAACATTTCAAACCCACAGCTTTTTGTAAATACTACTTAGCCATTTTCTCAATACTAATCAGTAGAAGGGCCCATTACTCAGCCAAAATAAAAAAGAAAGCACATGACTCTTAGGTACAAGGACTGCATGTGACATAGCCAGGCCTGGGGTTTTGCACTGAGAAGATAAAAGCACACTAAGCACAGGGGCCTTTGCTTACTCTCCTGGCAAATCACCTTCTGTGCCAATGGCCTTGGGCTGCTTGATCTCACAGAAAAGGCATTTTCAGGAGAGAGAAGCTCTGGGCTTTGAGAGCTTAACAGCTTTCTCCTCCTGCCTTGTCATAAGTCACAGGGCCTGGAAGTCCCTTTTCTTGTTCCCTGATCCTGTACAGATCAGGGTGATGCCTACCTCTCTGGAGCAGCTTCTCACTTTTTGTGAGTGAGTGGTGAACGACCGTGGGGCAGATCAGACTGGCTGGATCCCAGGGCCTGGCAAAGTAGGCCCCAGAGTTCTTCTACAACAGAATCAGGCCCATTTGGGATCATCTGTCTCCCTTTCCTAGGAGAGCAGGCTTCCTTGGTTGGTGCATGCTGCAGCGGGCCCAGGCGACGCTGCTCCCAGCACAGGGTGGAGCTTCCAGTCCACAAGAGTCCTAGGAAGCCCACAAACACCGAGGAGCAACCAGCCTCTTCTCTGTAGGCACCTAGCTTTTTATCAAAGAAGTTCCATTGCTCCCCCGTTCCAGAGCTGCAGAAGCCCCACCTCAACCCTGTCTGGGGTCTCTCTTTGCAGTGCTGTAATCCATGGAAACTCTGCACTGTGTATGGAGATGTTAAAACTTTTATAAACCCAGTGAAGCCCATTCCCCTTCCTTTTCAAGCCTTTCCATCACTGTGACTGTCAGAAATTCTGCCAAGTACAAAAATTAGTGTCTGACTCTATTAAGGGTATGAGAAAATGTTAAGTCTTTTCTTCTCAGCTGCCCAAAATTGAGACCAGTACTTTTCCCCAGCACCACCCACTCCATCTCCCAGCGGGGTTACATAAATGCTCTGAAGACCACTTGTCCTAAGCTGTTTTTCACCCAGCAGTCTTCTTCCCGACACTCAGATTTAAAGATAGGGGCATCTGGATGACACAGTGGAGCTGCAGGGACACAGGGTCAGGTAAGCCAGTAGCTATGGACACATAACCTCTCCAGGTCTGCTCCATGGCTTCCTCTCCTGAGACCAGTGTTCCCCAATAGATAACAGGCTGCACTTTTGAGCAATGGCCCCTTTGGATCCCAGGGACAGGGAGTTCCCTCACTTACATACTGACCTGCTCTCAAGTGCTCTTCTTCCTTTGAGGACAGCCACAGCTGAAGCCATGAGTGCACTGCCTTTTTGTGCCCTGGGTTCAAATGACCAGGACTGCAGGGCAGACACTGGCCTTCCTGGTCCTGGTGCTCCCTAAGGGATGTCACCCTGGCCTTGTTTGGGTGGCCAAATCTGGGGGTTCCCCCATTCCTATCACCAATAAGGGAAGCAAATAAAAACTGCCTGGGAAAAGGGCAGCTCGCTGCAGGAGTGAGCTAAAGATGGTTTGGGGGCCTGTTAGCCCAAACCACAGTCTCAATCATTGCAGATTTCATAGCTTCAGTAAGAGTGGTGCAAGAAACCCTAAAATCAAGAGGAAAGCTCAGCAGAAGCTGTTTGGGAAGATCCGAGGCTAGCCATGGCCACCCAGAGCCAAAAGTACCCTCCAGGCAAGACTGGTAACAGGCTCTAGTGACCTGTATGAATGTCCCCTTCAAACCAGTAAAGTAAAGGCAGATGGATACTCAGCACTAAAAGGCAGAACAACCTTGACACCAGGATTTCAGGACATCCTGGCAGCACCTGTAACTACAACCCCTTTTTGACCCTCTATTTACAGTGGAATAAAATTGCTCCTTTCTCCATGCCACTTAGTTTGAACTTGCTGAGGATCTCTCTGGGCCCCTGGCTGCAGACCAAACAACAGAGATCTCCCTGAATGGGAGGTATTAATGTGTCAGGCTTCTTCCCAACAGCCTTGGAGTCGGGTGGGACTGGGCATTTTCCCTGATGGCTTTCCTGCTGCCACTGCTTTTGGCAACCTTGAAAGGAAACTGGTTACAGAATTTCCACTAGACCTAACTAGCACTAAGGAAACACTTCCCTCTGGGCCACATGCCACAATTATCCAGCCCATAGAGAGGGTGTCAGGCCTGTCTGGGCCAGTGACTAAGAAGCCCAAATACATTCCAGTTTGGATAGTATGGGCTGGCTTGACCACAGGTGAGAATGTTGAGAGTAGCAAGGCCTTTTCATATTCATGGTGAGACAAAGGCCTTCAAGCTTAACCTCCTCTAAGAGATGGCCTACAATCTGTGTCCCAGCCAAACACAAGCTTGTGAGAGGAACTCTGAGAGCACTCAAACAATAATTCAAGCCCTCTGGTCCCTCACACCCTTTCTGTATGCTTTTCTGCGCAAGGTAACTTGACAGTAAGCTGAGGGGAACATCCCCAAGCCCTGTCTTCCCACCACTACAGCTGCATGCTTCTCCCCATGGCTCAGCATTCACACCAGAAGGTGTGATGCTCCCATAAGCTGGGCATGGTGGATATCATAATAAATAGATTGTGATGCTATTTTGGCTTCCTGTTTCCTCTTTGGGGCACCTGCCGAGTTTCTGCATGATTTCCTAACTTTGGCCAATTCCTGAGTCTAAGACTGGAGCTATAGCTTCCAGGAAAAACACAATACACTGTGGCTCTCTTTCTAGAGTTTTCCTGGTGTTGACCGTCCCAAGAATCATGTGATGGATGATGGGTGGTAGGTAGAGGTGTGAGGACACAGAGGGGAAGTAGGGGCCCTGAAGAGAGGAGCTGGAGTGTTTGAAGAAATTGATGAGGAGTAAGGCCTCCAAGGCTATCTGCTATGTACTGCCCCCACCTCCCCACCAAGAGTCACTTATAGACATTGCTCTTCACAGTTTCTGCTGAGCTAAAAAGTAAAGAAGACAGTTGGCTGTGTTTTCTCCTGGTCTTCTGGGCACTCCTTGGTCTAAGAGTTTCCTCCCCATTTTTGCAAATTGTTTTAATGTGATAGGATAGGGTTGGGTAAACTAAGGTCTGAAGAATCTTTTGGAGGACTGGAATCCTATTCATCCCTTTTACCTGATAAGAACAGAACCTGTAAAGCATCTTTAGACTGTGTATCAAAGACAGGTACTCTACCACTAAACCATAGGGGTCCCAAATACAAATAATCGCTAATATTTTTTAGAAGTTACTGTGCACTGGATAGTTCAAAGTGCCTTGCATAAAGTAATCTTCAAAACAGCCCTATGAGATTTGTATTACAGATGAGAAAAGGAATGGAGAGGCTGAGAGTTCCTCAAGGTTGCAGAGTCACACAGCTAGGAAGCAGGAAACCAGGTACTCTGGCTTCAGTGCCCATGTTCTTAACCACTTTATTGCTCTGCCTGTCAAAGTACACCTCAAGGAAAGAGCTG
Source organism: Manis javanica (assembly GCF_040802235.1). Taxonomy (NCBI): domain Eukaryota; kingdom Metazoa; phylum Chordata; class Mammalia; order Pholidota; family Manidae; genus Manis; species Manis javanica. The sequence goes on along the minus strand of NC_133157.1, from coordinate 35,764,492 downwards.
CTGTGTGATCTAGCACCTCCCCTTCTCACCACCAGCAAAAGACATACACAGATAACCAGGCCTGCAGCCATGTCACAGGATTTCTTACTACCTGCACAACTCACCCTGTTCATTCACAGGGCTCCCATCCCTCTCCTCCCTGGAGTTTTCCCACAGAGGTCCATCAGATTCAGAGACAGCCTAATGACATCCTTAAGGTCCCTTCTCCTTGTCTCCAGGCTCAGTGAAGCCAAGTATTGAGACAAAAAAAAAGAGGTATACAAAGCTGATCTTCTGTGGACCCTAGTGATGAGTAAGGTTTTCCCACCCTCAGTCTGGCAGACCTGAATGGACCTTCAGACCCTCCAGGCCACTTGTTCCTGGGACCAGCTGGAGTCTCAATTCCACACAAATGTCCACCCACCCTGCCTTGCTTTGACTCAAAGCACTCCTTTTTATCTCTAGGGAAAGTTATTCCCCAAAGGGGAACAGGGGCTGCTAAATTTGCTAAACATGGAGTAATTAGTGTTCTCCCTTCACCTCAGACTGTTGTTGGGAGTTTTACCTTGTTAAACCTGTTTCCTTATCTGTAAAAATCTGGAAAACAGTCCCTGTCCTGTATGCCTTCTGGGCTGATAGTTGAGTGAGGACAGAATGTGTTTGCTAAGAGGAAGGAGCTTCACTGAGTGTAAGGCACTGAGTGAGCAACGAGGATTTCTGGCCCCATCTGCAAGCTGTGTGTGTCTCATCTGCCACCTACTCACAGTCCCAGGCATAGAGAGAGGGTACTGCCAATGGCCTCTGTCCACAGTGCTGAAGTCACAGCCAAGCTAGCTGGGGATCTTCAGTCCCTCTTTTTGTTTTATTTTGTTTGTAAAATACTAATTTATTCACATACACATTCATTTTACATTATTACATTTTAACATTCATCAGGAACAAAAATATGAAACACTTCATGAATTTTCATGTCATCCTAGCACAGAGACCATGCTAATCTTCGCTATCATTACAGTTTTAGTACATGTGCTGCGCAAGCAAGCACTTCAGCCCCTCCTTTTCTCACCTTTAAGAATCAGGTACAGAGATTTCCAAGCCCAATGATTGCCCTAAAACTCAGAGGGTATTGCCAAAATGTTTTCATTTATTTCAAGTATCTTTGTTTTTAAAAATAAATATAATATTCCTTTCAAAATTATAACAGGTACAAATGAGGAAGGTGGTTTAGCAGTTCAGGGAGAAAAGAGGCTGTGGTCTTCATTTGGTACGGGTGAACAGGATGACAGGGCTAGCAAAAAAACTGATGTAACCTGAGGCTACATAGAAAGAAGTTCAGAATCAGAGGAGCAGGCAGGCTAGCTCGTTTATACATGGCGCTCCTGGAAAAAGCTAATCAGAGCAAGGTACCACGAACTGAAACCCAGCCAGGGAACATGGTGTTAGTGGCTGGAATCAAAGAAGGTAGAGGAGGAACCTTCAAAGGCCTAAGGGGTACTCACCCATTGAAGAAGAACAGACTTGAGGGGTGCAGATGGCTGATATCTGGCAGATGGGACCAATGAGATCAATGTGACCTAAAGGACAGGGTTAAGAAAGACCACAGGTGGAGAAGAGGCAAATTTCTGCTCAAGTAGGACCAAAATAACTCAGTACCAGGGAAGGTGGTGAAGCTACATAAGCATATGACAGAAATGTTCAGCTAGGGGTAGGATGCCTTACCAGGTATCCAGTCCCTTTGAGGGATGCCTGTAATGGTTAAGCACCTTTGGTGCACGCCCACCCCTGAGCTGGGCTAAGCTGGAGGGAGATCCATGATTGTAGAGATCCATCCACATGACCTCAAAGTGTCAGCATCAGTGGATTGGGAACCTTAATTTCTTTAGTTCAACCTCACAGATCAATGTTTGCACCTACAGCTCTGGGTCCTGACCTGAGAGAAAAGATCTAAGGTCTCAGTACACCTGACATTCCCTTCCCAGGTGGTCTCCGGGAAGCTTTCCTCTAGAACCTTATGTTGCGCGCCCTCTGCTGGTCATTCCTAGCACGTTCCTCCCAGCCCAAGGCAAGAAACAACCCCTTCGAACCCTGAGTACCCGTCAGTGTAAATTCAGAATATGCAGGGAGATGCCAGGTGAATACCAAGGAGTTAGAGTGCTGGTCAATGTTCAGTCAGTGCACAGGATCAGAACTGAATCTGCAAATGAGTTCAAACACCTGTTAAGGTTAGGCTCATCCATGTCTAGGAGAATGGCTTAGGTTTTGGGGACTGCCTGGCCAGGGCTAAAACAAAGGTCAGTGTGTCAGGCTGAGACCAAAGTTAGGACTCAGTGTGGGACTGAAGTCTGGGCCCAAGTGTCAACATGAAGGATATATTCAGGTGAGATGTCAAGAGTCTGCCCTCAGGAAGGAGTCAGTCTGCATCCAGGGCAATGGGGTCAACATAGCATTCCTATATCAGGTGGAAGCATCAGGTTATAAGGACTAAGCACCAGAGAACTCAAACAAGAGATACTTCCAGGGAGAAATAGAAGCAATGGAGAACAGAATTAGTAGTCACTAACTTCAAGGGCCTCCCAACCTTTAAGATGGTGATGGGCAGGCTAGAGCCCCCTTTCTCCTCAGAAGGTGGATCCAGTATTCTAGTTACAGTTCCCTCTTGAAAGCCCCCTACCAGCCTTAGTATTGCCACATCACAAGTCATAGCCACAATCTAGGGCCAAGAGAGGTGCAAGGGCCAGTCCTGTCACTGCAGAGAGCTGGTGCTGTGGGGGTAGTCTTCATTTCCCCCAGGATTCCCTGTTTCTACTGGCAACAGAGCCTGGCAGCCTCCCACACCCAGATCTTAGCAACCGTGGGAGCTCCTGGCAACTGCTGCCATAGTGACAAGACAGGGAGCTGAGAATGGGCTGAGGGTGGAACACTTCCTCTGAAGTCTTCAGGATATGTGCATGATAGGGGACCCCGCTCCCAAATACAGGCTGGGAAGGCACATGTGCTCCTGTTTAAACACCTCCTCACTGGCACCCACCTCCTCCTCTGCCCCCAGTTCCTGTTCCCTCAGGGTGAGGAAATGAGGGACACCTAGGGTTATGACGTCTCCACAAGGAGGGAGGGAGAGTGGGGGTGTTTGGAACTGACATGATCTCACATGCCTGCTACACCGGCAGAGACAGTGTCAGCATGTCAACAGCCACAAAGCCACGCTTCATCCACTCTTTATCAGGCAGACACAGGCTTACGCATTTAATCACACATGTACACTAAACAAAATTATGTACCTACAGCAAATAACAGAATCAGGCACACTACCACACAGAAACATTACACAGATTCACTCTCACTTAAAAATTGAATTACAGATAAAACAGTTCAAATAGCTCCCAATCAGACTCAAATGTCAAACAGATACCCTCACACACCTGGATAACTGTTAAACACACAGAGTAATGGTTAACTTTGTTAGCATTAACTACATGACAAGCTCAGAACTAGGTGCACTACATGTGGTACCTTAATTAACCCTCATGACAGCCCTATGAGGTACTGCTGTTGTCTATCCCCATTTTACAAAGAAAGAAATGAGGCACAAATGTGGTAAGTAACCTCACAAGGTTGACAGTCTGCCTCCAGAGCCTACATTCTTATACCCTATGCTACCCTGTGTACCCCACTTCCTCACTCACACACCTCAGGTTCAGGGCAATGGGACACTGGGTGGCAATATTGAATCTGGCAGGCAATGGAGAACATATCACCAACACCCAAAGGCACAGCCTCTACTCTCGAAAGTCTAAGACTGCACTTCAGCATTAGCAGGGACCAGGTAAGGGCTGGTGACTAAACTCTCTGCCTCCGTGTTGGCACACAGGCAAGGCTGGAGAAGGCAAAATAGAGCTAGAATATGAATAAGCAGAGCCACACACAGCCCAGGGCCCCCTGTGGGTCAGGAGAGAGGGGAGGGAGAGCCCCTAGATCTAAGGAGTCAGCACCAGTCCTGAGCCCCCTCATCCTCCTTTGCCCACCTCCATGTCATCCTATTCCATTCCCTCATCACCCCACCCCCATCCTCTCCTCATTCCTCCTGACCCCAGTCTGTCTCACTTTTGCCACTGATCCCATCTCCCCTCCCTTCTATTCCTTGTTTCCTACTTCCCTTTCCTTCTCATCTCCTTCCCTCCTTCCCTCCCTATCTCCCCTTCTCTTCCCATCTCTCTCCCCTCCCCTCCCCCTTCCCCCAGTGTCCTTCCCTCCACTCCCCATCTCCCTCACCCCATCTTCCCTCTCCCCTCTCTTCAACCCTCTAACTCCACCTCCTCTCCATTCTTCTCTTAACCCATTTCCTTTCTGTCTTCACACCTCACCCCGTACCCCTTTACATCTGAAATCCCCACAGGGAATAAGAGAAAGAAGGCAGGCAGTGGAGAATATGCAGACCTGACCTCAGGACCCCTAGACCTCTCTCCTGCTCTGCTCTGTGGCCTAGGTACTGATGCCCTCCAAGCCTCAGTTTCCAACTCTGTCCAGTTTGCATGACCTCATCGGTATCCAAACTCTGTCTGTGGGAAAGGGCAAAGGAAGAGAGGTAAGGGCTTCTGCCCAGGCCCTTTCTTTGTCCTCAAAGTCCCCAAGAACTCCTTCCCCCTCTTCACCCCCGGATTACCCCTTCCCCACCCCCGCTCGCTCTAGCACAGATGGGCCTGGGAGACAGTGACGTGGGCGCCAGGCACCGTGTCTGCTCAAGCGTCGGCTTCCGCTGGCAACCGCCTCCGCAGCCCTGCCTGCTCTGAACAGCGGGGACACTGGGACTGAGATTTAATCGGGGCAGGTGGGGGGGGGGGGCGTGGGGAGGGGTTGCTGAGATGGGAGATGCTGAGGGTGTTAAGATAGGAGACCTGTGGAGCTGAGATGAAAGGTTAAATGCGGGCTAGTATAGGGGAGATCTTGGGAATAGATAAAGGATTAAGAATACCCTAAGGCAGAAGACCAGGGGAAAGACAAGAGATCTTACTGGCCTAGAAGAGGGGAAAGGGAAGAGGAGCTAAAAGGTGGGAACTCCAGGGGGAAGTAGGACCAAGGATTATAGGGAGAACTTTAATGAGATTGTGGGGATTGCTGAGAAGGGGCTGCTCATGAGGGAGCTGGGATAAGGAAATTATAAAGAGGATGAAAAGGGGACTCAGAAAGGGAATAGTGGCGATGCTAAACCCAAGGAACTGCCTGGTTACAAAGAAGGAAGCAGAAGGTTACTTAAATTCTGCATGTCTACTGGGGCCTGTTTTGAGATTCAGTTAGGTCACATCAGGTTAACTCCAGGTCAAGGTAAGGTAAAGCTAAATCGGGTCAGGTCAAGATGAGTTCAGGGTTTGATGGAAGACTAGTTAAAAGGGGTGGCCTTTTGACCCTGGTCCAGGGACTACACGTCCCAAAGTGCACTATTCTCCTCTTCTACCCTCCTAAATGAAGAAAGGAAAGAATGCCTAGAAACACCACTGTCTGGTGGGCGCCGTTTTCCTTTAAGATTGCCTTTGACGTTGCACGGGTTCTAGAAGGTTCTCCCGGGATTCGAGAGGTGGCCAGTACGTCCCACCTTCTCAAACCCGAGATTGGACTAATAATATATTTGCTCCCAGCTCGGGTCTGAGCCTTACAGTACAACCAATAAAATCAAAGGGCGCATGGTGTTGCCGCCCTCTGGCTCTTTCACCAATGACAAGACGAGACAGCAGAGAGGTGTGGTTGATTGATCCCAGAGTGGACCAATCATACACACACCAATCACTGCCTGGAATGTGTGCGCGTGTGGCCGGGTGACAGGGGCGGAGAATAGGCGGCTATCACTGAGCCACTCGCTGAAAGTTGTCCAATTACAACAGAGGCTGAGGTGACTAACGTTCAGACGGTGCAATGGATGGCGCGGAGGCGGAGCCGTGGGGCGGGTTCCCCGGCCCGCTGTCTGCGGCCGGCGGGCAGGCGACTCCTGTCCCGAGTGGAGGCTGCGGAGCTGGAGTCGGGGGAGGGGGCAGCGGCTGTCTGAAGGACCGCGGCGGTGTCCGCAGCTCCTCACCGGTGAGGGCCGAGCCAGGACTCGGGGGTCCCGGGAACGGGGGCGTAGCGAAGCCAAGGGTCCTGGTGTTGGGGGGTTGGGACACTGTGGGCCCATCGGCTCTTCTGTCATGGGGGTGCAGGCACTCAGGGTCTGTAAAGGGCTCGATGTCCGCGACCCTCCTACAGGGGTCAGCCAGCTTCTGAGCCGGGGAAGGGTCGGGCTGGGTCGGATTGGGTTCCGCTGGGCGGAGGCGTTTCTGAGCCGGGCGGGCCGAGCCCGCTAGCGCCGGTGACATCACCGACCACCCTCCCCCGCCCGAGCCCCCTCTCCTCTCCTCTCCTCTCGCCTAGCCTTTTGTCCCGCCGAGCTCTGCTCTGCCCCGCCCCTCCCCGCCCTGCCCATCTGCGAGGGAGGAGACTCCCCGTTAGTGACTTCATTGAGTAGGTTCATGGGGTTTGGGGTTGGGTCCTTCCCGGAGAGAGAAGCGAGAGGAACTCATTGCCTCTCGGGCCCTCACAGACAATCACACCTGTCACAGGTATACACGCTGCCACTCACCAGCACACGCTCGCACTGCCGGCCTTACTGCCACACTGCCATACAGGCATTCACAATCAGCCAGACACGCTGCACCTGAGAGCAGAGGGACCCTGTGCCTTCACTCTCCACACCTAGGGATCAGGTCCAGCTCCTGCTGCAGCGGACAGGGCTTGTTGGGCAAGTGTCTCTGAGAACCTGAGGAGGTGGCTTTCCAGAGCTGCAGCTTTCCCAGCAGGCTCCAGTGGAGCGATCAGAGGTGAGGGGCTGGGCTGGGCATGTTTAAGCGCACAGTGCTCTCCTGCCCATCCCCAGCAGCACCCCCACTACAGGCCCGAGGAGCTTTCCGGAGCTTCCCACACTTCTGGGGAGAAGACTTCTTAGCCAGCTTGATGTTTAAAATTCAGCTGGAGCCTTTAAAACTTCGAGCCTGGACGCTGAATGGGTTTGTAAAGTTTCGGTAAGTCCCTCTGAAGAAGGGCACTCATACTCATACCAAGTCAAATTCTGCACATCACATCCCCCTCCATTGCCTGCCTGCTTCCTCCATCTCATCCTCATTTCATCCCCATTCCATGTAAGAACCCATCTTCTACCTCACCTGTACATTTGAATGAACTGAACCCTTTATCCTTCATCTTTTATATCAAACCCTTCAGAAATCCATTTTCCACGATTATCTCCTCCAGTATTTCAACTCTACATTTCTCTTTCAACACATTGGTAACCATTTTCCACCACAGCTATTTCCATTTGTCACCCCTCATCCCCCTCCTTCAGTACTTCATTTTCTGTACCCACCATCTCCCCTCCCTACACCAGTCCCCCTTGCCATTTCTCTTCACTTCTCATTCCTGCCTCTACATTAACATTTTCTTCATTCTTCTCCATCAGAGTGCCAGTGCCATGCCATGGGCTTCTTTGTCATCACAACACGTGGCTTGTGGGTAAAGGGAGGGAAGGTGGGAGGGAGGAGAAGAGGGGGGAAAAAAGCAGTTCCTAAAAGAGCTTGCCTTGTGTCTCTGGAGGCAAAAGAATTACAGGTCTAGAAGAGCTGGCAGGTGGGTGCCAGGGAGGAAACTGGCCGGATAAAAAGGTAATGCAGGGACAAGAAGAGGGTGGGAATATTGGCAAGCCATGCCACTTGCCCTCTGCCTAGAAGCTGCTATAGTTCTCTGACAGCATCCATTTGGTGTGCTAGGGTTCCTTTCCAGTTCCAGGGGAAAGAAGGTGTGGGCTGAGGCAGAAATGGCAGCCCACCCCCAGCTCCCTCTCAGACGGCTTTTACTGCTGCTTCCGAAAATGGCTGCCCTCCCCCAGATGCTCTTTCTTCTCTGCCTCCTCCAACCCCAGCTTCCCCCACCAGGCGTGACATGCTCGTAGGGGGAGCTCCAGCCCTTGTGGAGCCTTCTCTTCGTCAGAGTGAGGTGACTCCCAGAACCATGAGTCAACTCAGCCACCTGCACAGGCCCTGTGGGAGAAGGAGCTTGGGCTGGTGTCTGTGCCTACCTGGGGCATTGAGGCCTCCCCTTACCCATTACGGCCCTCACTCCTGCCAGGAAACCCTTTATACCTCTCTGAAGCAGTCAGAAGCAGAAAAGCAGGCCTCAGCTGTGGCTACCAGCCCAGGACATTGCTAGAAAGACTCTGGTTCTCTGGGCTTTGGCAGTGGTTGGCCAGTGTCAGAAGGGTTGGAGAGTGGCTTCTGGCCATTCCTTCAAGTAACTACATACAGGAAAGTCCCCTCCCCTTCATAGGCACACACAGGGACCTGGGTGGAGGGAAATTAGAAGGGAATAATTAGAGCCCTCTGTTTCTCCCTCACATAACCAATGCTGCTTCATGCACCTTAGAAGGAACCATCAGGGGAGTGTGGGTCTGGCACTGGGCCAGATCCTAAACCATGGGGCAGGTAAGAGGGAGGGACTGGTAGGAAGGGTATTAAGGAAATAATGGTAAGTGCCCAGTTGTCTCCTAATACTAAGATTAAAAAGGGTCCTACTCCCAGGATGACTTTTGTTCATGAACACTGGTACTTAGGTGACAGAAATGTCTTCACACACGATCTTGTGTATAGACGCTGGGGAATGAGTAGAGGGAACTCTTGCCCTGGTTGGGGGAAGGACATTGTCACCCCCCTGCTAATAAGGGAGTTAGAAACAGCAGTTTCCAAAGGCTGTGAGTCATCCTCTGATCTGAGTCACACGTGAGGCTTAGCATGGTCTGGGGAGTGGGGGGCAGGGAGGCCTGGGGTCTCCAGTGGCAGATAAAACTCCAGGCATCCACACCCTGACTCAGCTTGGCTGGCCAGGACAGCTGGATGAAGACCCAGGCCTGTCGCCAGTCCTGGGCCACTGTCCCAACTGCCCTTAGCCTGGGCACCATGCCTGAGGCATGGCGTAGGAGGCCACGATGCTCAGGTGACCTCAGTACACTGATCTTCACTAGCTTCTGTGCGTGTGTCTATCAGTCCATGGTGCCATCTCACTCAGCAGGGCCTCTCTGGGGGTTCCTCAGTCTGGCCCAGGGACCTGGGCCTTAGCTCGACTCCAAGAAGTTGGCTACAGCCCCAGCTTCCTGCTAGGAAAACCCAGGAGCTGAGGAAACAATCACAGAATCCTAAAATGTCAGAGCTGGAAGAGATCATCTAGTCCCAACCTTTCATTTTACTGATGGGGAGACAGAGGCCCACAGAACAGGCATAACCTGCTGAAAGTCACACAGTGAGTTATTTAGGGATTGCAGGATCTTAAGGAGCAAGGCCGGGTCCGAAGGGAGTGGGGGCATCAAGGATTGGCCCTGGGTTTCTTTCAGAAACAAGGAGACCAGTGCTGGTCCAGTGGCTGTGATGGGGAAGGATTATTACAAGATTCTTGGGATCCCTTCGGGAGCCAATGAAGATGAGATTAAGAAAGCCTACCGGAAGATGGCCCTGAAGTACCACCCAGACAAGAATAAAGAACCCAATGCTGAGGAGAAGTTTAAAGAGATTGCAGAGGCCTATGATGTGCTGAGTGACCCTAAGAAACGCGGCCTGTATGACCAGTATGGGGAGGAAGGTAAGAGGGCAGTGCTCCAGGCTGACACTGGACCCCTGTCCTTGTCTGGGGTCCTGGGTACCCCACTCTCATAGCAGGGAACTGGAGGCTGAGGACTGGGTGAGGGAGGTAAGTGTTCCCAGCACTGACACCCAAAGGAAAGAAGAGACCACCCACTCCCCAGCCTCAGCTTACCGTGGCTCTCCCCCGCCTCTCTCTGCCCCTCTCCCTCCTCAAGTTCAGGCCTTAGAGAGGTCTGAAGCTAGAACCAAAGGCCTTCCCCCTGCCTTCTTTGCTGGCCAGCCTTATTAGTCCTGCCTGAAGTCCTTGCTGCTTCATTGGCTGATGGGGAAGGTTAGGGAAAGGGAGTGTGTGACTTGGCTCTCTGAGGACAGAGCATTTACATTTATCAGCATAAAAGTTTGGCCCTTAAGCAGCCTGGGAATTAACCACTGGATTTCTGAGCTAGAGAGATGACTGTCCCTTTCCCTCCCCCTCCCTGCCCACTTCAGGCCAGCAGAACAGAAGTAGAGCTTCACCTCCCTGAGGAAGTGGCAAGGATCCAAGGATGGAAGGGGAACTGCTGCTGGCATCTTGCCCCCTCCCAGGGTAGCTGGTGGCCATGCACAGGGTGGCAGGAAAGGCCCAAATAAAGCCTCTGAGAGGGTGGCCCCTCCCAGCACATCCCACAGGCATGATGTAGCTGCTAATTCTGGGCCTGCCCCTCAGGGCTGCTTGCCACCCGCCAGCCACAGACACCTGTCAGGCTATATTAAGAGACACTGTCACAGCTGTGGACTCTCCTTCCCAGGAAGAACTGTCCTTCCTCCCCAACAGCACCCACCTTTCTTCCACATTCTCCTCCCCACTTTCCCTACTCTAGCCTCAAAATTAGATAGGCTAATGATAGGTACTGTACCGGATAGAGTAGTTGCTCAAAAAGTTCTTTTTCTCTCCTCCTCCTCGCTTTCTGTTCTGTGGCCCCTGCTCCAACCTCTGTGTACCCCAGTCCTCCCAACCCTCTCTTCATATTCTTCATGCCACTAGTTCTTCCACTTTCCCCGCTCACCTACTATACTTGCCAACTCCCAGATTCACAGACATCTGCTGGAATCCCCAGTATTTGCTCAGCTAGAAATTTTTCTCTCTGGGATGGAGGGATGAGACAGGTAGGGTGGGAAGAAAGGAAGCAATGCAGGCATCATGCCACCATGTGATCTGTCTAGGAATTGCACTCATTCCTCCACTTGGCCTCCACTTGGCTTCCACTTGGCCTCACCTCACAAGCAGGAGCTGGGAGAGCTACTGGGACCAAGCCAGAGGGAAGGGCAAAACTCAGGCCCTAGGCCCAGACACTGGGTTCTGATACAGATCTATATCCCAAGAAGGCTCCTGAGAATGCAGCACTAATTTAAGGAGACATCCAGGGTCTGGAGAAGGAGAAGCAGCCTTGGAAATTCGGGTTATATTTCTGTCTGCCCTACCCCCACACCTCCCCTCCACAAAGCCAGCCAGAACAGTTGTGCACATAGATGCTGCTCACAGTTCTAGCTGGGGACAAGTTGTTCCCAGCTTGAAAAGGGGTGGTAGCAGGAATCCCTACAGAGAAACTAGCCACTCCTATCATCAGTCCACCCTCCCTCTCTCACTGAGCTCTGCCACGCTTCTTGAACTCACCTAATAATCAGACCCTCAATGGAAGAAAAGAACAGGTCCTGACTCTTAGGAGAGGGGTGAAGAGGCAGCTGCCACAAGTCTCTGAACTGCCTGCCACTTGGCCTCCCTAATGAAACTCAAATCTGTCCTTGTGGTCCTAGAAGTAAGAGGCTAATTTAGGCTCAGGCTTCCGCAGTCAATTGAAATTCTAGGTAAAAGGCCTCAAAGAGAAAAGTCCATTCTCCCAGCCTGGGCCTAAGCCCTCAGTCTACAAAATCTAGATAATTTCTCAGTGTTAACTATCTCCCTCACTTTTCCCCATACCCCCCATTATGCCAATCACCACCACTACCAGCCCCCCATGAAGACTCCCTCAAGGAATCTGAGCTCCTTAGACCAGACCTGACTCCACAGATAGAGCAACAGTATGCCAGCTTATTCATGCATTTTAGTTGTTCTGACATTCGTTTACAGGGTGTAGGGAGCTCCACTCCCATTGTAGCCTATGTCAGTCCAATGTGTGAATAGCACCCCCTGCAGTTGTGCAACACTGTGAGCCCTGAGTGTGGGAACAAAGCATCTGGAAAACTTTTTCTGGAGAAACAGCTCTCATCTCCAAGCTAATGAGCTTCCCTGCTTTTGGGGGTCCTCCTGATTTTCCATTTGGACAGGAGTCAGAGAAAGAATAAACCATGAAGCAGAGTGAAAATGGGCTTCCTCCAGGACCATATCCCCACTTATTTGAGACAGGTCACTTACTAGCCCCCTGTGTGGTCAAATTCTGTCTGATTGCTTCTTGCCCTGTATATCTTCAGATATAAGCAGAGATTTGGGAGCCAGCTATGGCATACAATGTGATCCCACACCAGCCACCCAAGGTGCTGTGGTCACGGTACATGGAAGAGATTACAGGACTGGAAGTCACATCCTTCAAGTCTTCTAGTCTTAGCTTTTCCACCTATTGGGTAACCCAGCCTCTCTGAGCCTCAAGATGTGTTTTATTATCAAACACAATTAAACACAATTAATTATAAATTAATCTTGCCAGAGACTTTTCTTATTTTATTAGGCCAGCGCTCTCTGTGGAAACTAAAGTTTGCTTCTTTAGCTAGAGGGCCAGGAGAGGGTACTGGGGTAGGGCCAGGACCAGCTGCGCTTCTTCTAACTTCTCCTTCCTCCAGGCTTGAAGACCGGCGGTGGTCCCTCAGGTGGCTCCAGTGGCTCCTTTCACTACACATTTCATGGGGACCCCCACGCCACCTTTGCCTCCTTCTTTGGTGGCTCCAACCCCTTCGATATCTTCTTTGCCAGCAGCCGCTCCACTCGTCCCTTCAGTGGCTTTGACCCAGATGACATGGATGTGGATGAAGATGAAGACCCATTTGGTGCCTTTGGCCGCTTTGGCTTCAATGGGTTGAGTAGGGGTCCAAGGCGAGCCCCAGAACCACTGTACCCTCGGCGCAAGGTGCAGGACCCGCCTGTGGTGCATGAGCTGCGGGTGTCGCTGGAGGAGATCTACCACGGCTCCACCAAGCGCATGAAGATCACAAGACGGCGCCTTAATCCTGACGGGCGAACTGTACGCACAGAGGACAAGATCCTGCACATTGTCATAAAGCGTGGCTGGAAGGAAGGCACCAAGATCACTTTCCCCAAAGAGGGTGATGCCACACCTGACAACATCCCTGCTGACATTGTCTTCGTGCTCAAAGATAAGCCGCATGCACACTTCCGCCGAGATGGCACCAACGTGCTCTACAGTGCCCTCATCAGCCTTAAGGAGGTGGGGTCTGGTGCAGGATGTGTGGGTGTGAGTGTGTGCTGGGGGAATCATGGGGACATTCTTTCCCTACTTCAATCTTTCCCTCCCTTCCCAATCACTCTGCCCCACCTTTTCCTCACTCTCTGCCTCATTTTCCCCAGGCACTGTGTGGCTGCACCGTGAACATTCCAACCATTGATGGCCGAGTGATCCCATTGCCCTGTAATGATGTCATCAAGCCAGGCACCGTGAAGAGACTCCGTGGGGAGGGCCTTCCTTTCCCAAAGGTGCCCACCCAACGAGGAGACCTCATTGTCGAGTTCAAAGTTCGCTTCCCAGACAGACTACCACCACAGACACGACAGATCCTTAAGCAACACCTACCCTGTTCCTAGGCTCTGCCCCAGCCGGCCCAGAGTCTACCACAGCAATACCCCCCCACTCACCCAGCCTGTTGTGCACCCAGCCTGACGTCCACTGGACACTGGCAACTTTTTCTAAAATGCAAAAAAAGCCACTGGTTTTCAGGAAAATGTTCCTATCCCTGACACTTTGAGAGCTGGGCTGCCTTGGGGGAGTGGGAGGGAAGTGGGGAGAGGTAGCCCAGGTCAGGGGTCAATTTTCATGTCACTAGCTTTGAAATCTAGTTTCCACTCCAGTAGCTGGAGAGTGACCTGAGTGCTACTTGAAGATATAGAGATTCCATGTCCACGCCTGTAAATAGCATGTCCTCCTTCCCCTCTCAGCTTTGCTAATACCTCTCCTTTCCCCCTTCCCTTCTGCTTCCTCCTGTTGGGGGAAGAAGAAAGGACACTGCTTTCCCATCCTAGCCTCACCCCCAGGTTCACAGTGTCCAACGTTATTGAACACATATGCACGCACACAAAGCATTCACCTAGAGCTGTCTGTGCCTCTCTGGGGTTGAGATAGGAAGGGAAGGTCTGTAACCCATACCCATGAACCAGGCCATTGAGCACAAGACACTTTTCATTTGGGGCAGGGAGGTGAATGGGGTGCTCAGGAGCCGCCCTGACAGCTTCCCTGGCAGGCCCTGCAGAGCTCAAGTTCTGTTCTCCCTGCTGCTCTCAGGAGTGTGCAAGCGTGGAGGGAGGGGAAGAGGGCCTGCTGTATTAGGGTTAAGATGTAGGGGCAGGGTCCATGTCCCAGCTTTCATCAGGAAGAAAAAGAGCTTTGGGGTCAGGTGGCAACTACTCCCCACCAAGAGATTCAGGGTCACAGGTTTCTCCCCACACCTCTGAACTCAGGGCCTTGCCACCCCCAAATTTCCAAATCCCATTTTTGTGATATGTGATGCTACTTATTTCTTACCCTTCATGGAGGCTGTGTGTGGGACTCTCCAGCCCTTTGATGCCTGTATGACCCACCCGACTCCCACAGTTGTATAAAGGTCAAATAGTGAAGGAGCTAGAGGAAGACTGCTTCAGTCAGGTCCTGGGGTGGGGTCTTTAGGTTTTCTCACTTTGACAAGCCCCTGAATGTTTTTATAGTAGTTTTTTTTGTATTTTTTTTGTAATGACAGTATTATGAAAAACAAAATAAAGTATTTTAAAAAATACAGCATCTGAGCAGGAGCAGTGAACCTGGGATGGGGGCGGGTTCACAGTGCCACTGTCAAGCTCCCTCTAGGGTCCTGATAAGCCTTGAGAAACCCAACAGGCCTTCAGTATAAGGTGAAGCTAACTCCTTCCTTCCTCTAAGCCCAGACTCCTGAGATTTTCAAAACATATACCCCAAACCACTCAGCTACTGGAATAAACAAATCTATTTGGAAAGAATAAATACCCTTGGTTATGAGAAATAGAGTCTATCCTCTTTGAAGGATGTGCTAGCATGACAATAGATTTTCTCTACATGTACTGCAATTTACATTTGAGAGAAATTTTCTTCTTAGGAGGGGGTTGAGAAGGATTGCTGGCTGAACACATCCCCAAGGACAGAGCCTGGGCAGTAGAGAGGGCAGCTGGAGGTATCTGGCATCTTTGGCCTATGCAGGTGGGGCCTGGATGGGGAAGCAGGCTCCCTGGGAGACAGGAACAACATTGCTGATTCTCTAAATCTCACAGTTTCCTAGGGATATCATCCTGGTCTCTGAGTCATCTGTCTCTGCTGAGACAGCTCTGCTGCTCAGGGCCTGTGTGATGATTACATGATGTCTCTGTCACTTTCCTTGGATCTGTAGGGAGGAACTCTGTAGTTGCAGAAATGTGTGGACTCTAGGCCTGGACTTCCTCCTGGTGCTGATTTTCCTCCATGCCTGAGTTCCAGATTCTTCTCTAGGATCAGGCCCATGACAGCCATGTCCTCCTGAACATCAGTGTCCCCAGTGCCACGAAGAACAGCTTCGCTTTAACCTAGGCCTGGACTTCTCAGAGAGGCTGACACTGACTAGGCTTTTAATGGACCTTCCTGACTTCGCCTTTTTTCCTGGGATACCACCAGTGAAAAAAGCTCCTCTCCCTTTTACTGAAGGTACTTTTGGGAGGAAACTGTTCCTTCCAGTGGAGAAACCAAGGGATCTTGCTCACAAGGGTGTCTGCTAATCCTGTGGCCTGGGCAAGAAGATCCCCAATCCTGCCTCCCATACTTGATGCTCTTCTATTTCAGGCCTCCTAGACTTGTCCCTCTCTACACTTGGGGCTAAATTCTTGTCCTGGCTCTCCCTTGAGGCCTGAAGCTTTGGGATACAGTCCTCTAGGATAGACTGCTCCCCAGCCTCTGTGTGGGAACACAAGGCCTAGAAAAATTGTCATTCGCCAGTGAGCATTCTCTGAGAATGGGCCTGTGAGGCCAGAAGCCAGGCTATCTGAGGCCAGGCACACTTCAGTGAGACAGCCCTGAAGCTGTCTCTGCAGCTCTACCTGCAATTTGAGGCTTACCCTTTTCAGAAGTTGAATGGGAGATTTGTGGTCCTTTAATGCCTGTGTAACCCTCTACACACACACACATAGGGGGAAAGGGAGAGAGGTTGAGGGGACAGTATAAAAGTCAAGATAGTAAGGGGATTCTCAAGATGGCGGCGTGAGTAGGGTGGCAGGAATCTCCTCCCAAAACCATATATATTTTGAAAATACAGCAAATACAACTACTCCTAAAAGAGTAACCAGAAGATACAGTACAACAGCCAGGTACATCTGCAAGAACCCAACATTTCACAGAAAAGGGTAAGATAAAAAGCCATGACCCGGCAGGACCCAAGCACTCCCCCAACCCCAGCTCACCAGTGGGAGGAAAAGAATCAGAGTGGGGAGGGATTGGAAGCACAGGACTACTAAATAACCAGCCCTAGTAATCTGCACCAGGAACACAGACACACATCGCATGGTTCTCTGGATATTAGAGGAGCAGAAAAACAAAATCCGAGACTAAGACTATGAACAGGTTCCCACAGCCACCTGCCCTGGGACAAAAGAAAAGCAGGCACTTTAAAAGTCTTAAAGGGACAAGGGTTTAACAGGTGGACAAAATTGTGCTGGCACACTCAGCCCAGCAGGCTGGGAACCTTAATGAACTTCAGGCACCCTAACCCCCTGGATGGCAACACAACTCCAAAGCCCCTCAATGTGATAAGAAGACTGCCATTCTTTCCCCACCGCCAGCACTGCAGGCAAACTGGCTGACCCACCATTGCTGCAGAAGAGCCAGGGACCAGCCCCACCTACAGCACCCACACACCTTAACACAGAGGCTTCTCCCTGGGTGCAGTTGACTGGCACAGACAGCAGAGACCGGTGCAGTCTGGGAGGCACAAAGGGGCTTTGTTCTCATGGCAGAACATACACTGCTCACCTGCGACCCCCGCCAATGCCCTCAGCCATCCTGAGGGCTACTCCGTCCATGGCAGCTCAGGAGATTAACCCAGAGGCTTATCCCCGTGTGCTGTTGACTGACACAGACAGTGGAAAATGGCGCAGAGTCGGGAAGCACAGAGGCTTTGATCTTGCAGAAGAACATGCACTACGGGCCTGCGACCCCCGCATTGCCATAGGCTATCTCAAAGCCACCCTGCCCATGGCAGCTCAGTGGAATAACCCAGAGGCTATTCTCTGTGTGGTAAACCAGCACAGACAGCAGAGACAGGCAAGGCAACTTGCAAGGAGGAAGGGACTTTGTTCTCCCAGCTGACACACACACCACTCGCTGGTGACCACTCCCATCACCATGAAAAGGGAGAAGAACCTTCTTCAGTCCAAAATCCCTCAAAACAGCAGAGACAGGGCTTGGTAAGACTGAAATTACCAATCTTCATGAAAAATAATTCACAATAAAAGTCGTAAGAATGCTGATGCAACTACAGAGAAATATTTAAGAGCTAAGGGATGAACTCAGTAGGGAAATAACAGAAATGAAACAATGAAAGGATTTAAGAGCAGACTGGATGAGGTGCAAGAGACAGTTAATGGAACAGAAATCAGAGAACAGGAATACAGAGAATCTGAGGCAAATACAGATAAAAGGATCTCTAGGAATGAAAGAATATTAAGAGAACTGTGTGACTAATCTGAAAAGAACAATGTTTGCATTATAGGGGTGCCAGAAGAAGAAGAGAGAAAAAAAGGGATAGAAAGTGTCTTGGAAGAAATAATTGCTGAAAACTTCCTGAACCTGGGGACGGAATTAGTCTCTCAGACCATGGAAGTCCACAGATCTCCCAACACAAGTGACCAAAAGAGGACAACACCAAGACATAGAATAATTCAAATGGCAAAGATCAAAGACATGGACAGAGTATTAAAAGCAATGTAAGAGAATGAAACTGGATCCGTCTAACCCCATACACAACCTCAGGAAAGAATAACAATCTCATATGAACAGTATAAACTCACAATTATTGAAACTAGAAAAAGAAGAACAAATGAGGCCCAAACTCAGTAGAAGGAGGGACATAATAAAGAGAGCAGAAATAAATAAAATTGAGAAGAATAAAAGAATAGAACCAATGAAAGCAAGAGCTGGATCTTTGAGAAAATTAAAAAAATAGATAAACCCTTAACGAGACTTATCAAGAAAAAAAGAGAATCTACACCCATAAACAGAATCAGAAATGAGAAAGAAAATATCATGATGGACACCACAGAAATACAAAGAATTATTAAAGAATACTATGAAACATTATATGGTAGCAAACTGGATAACCTAGAAGAAATGGACAACTTTCTAGAAAAATACAACCTTCCAACGTTGACCCTGAAAGAAACAGAAAATCTAAACAGACCAATTACCAGCAATGATATTGAATTGGCAATCAAAAAACTACCCAAGAACAAAACCCCTGGACCATATGGCTTCATCACTGTATTTTATGAGACATTTAGTGAAGTCCTAATACACACACGCCTTAAAGCTTTCCAGAAGGTAGAAGAGGAGGGAATACTTCCAAGCTCATTCTCTGAGGCTAGCATCCCTCTAATACCAAAACCAGGCAAAGGCCCCACCAAAAAAGAAGATTACAGACCAATACCCCTGATGAACAGGTAGAAGAGGAGGGAATACTTCCAAGCTCATTCTCTGAGGCCAGCATCACTCTAATACCAAACCAGCCAAAGACCCCACCAAAAAAGAAAATTACAGACCAATATCCCTGATGAACAGACATGCAAAAATACTCAACAAAATATTAGAAAGCTGAATTCAAAAATACATCAAGAGGACCATACATCATGATCAAATGGGATTTATTCCAGGGATGTAAGGATGGTACAACATTCGAACATCCATCAATAACATCCACCACATTAACAAAAAGGACAAAAACCACATGATCATCTCCATAGATGCTGAAAAAGCATTCAACAAAATTCAACAGCCATTCATGATAAAAACTCTCAACAAAATGGGTATAGAGGGCAAGTACCTCAACATAATAAAGGCCATATATGACAAACTCACAGTGAACATTATGCTTAACAGCGAGAAGCTGAAAGCCTTTCCTTTAAATCGGGAACAAGACAAGGATACCCACTCTCCATGCTTTTATTCAACGTAGTACTGGAGATCCTAGACACAGCAATCAGACAACACAAAGAAATAAAAGGCACCCAGATTGTTAAAGAAGTTAAACTGTCACTGTTTGCAGATAATGTGACATTCTAAATAAAATACCCTTAAGAATCCACTCCAAAACTACTAGATCTGATATCTGAATTCAGCAAAGTTGTAGGATATAAAATTAATACACAGAAATCTGTTGCTTTCCTATACACTAATGATGAAATAGCAGAAAGAGAAATCAGGAAAACAAGTCCATTCACAATTGAATAAAAAAGAATAAAATACCTAGGAATAAACCTAACCAAGGAAGTGAAAAACCTATACTCTGAAAACTACAAGACACTCATGAGAGAAATTATAGAAGATAACAATAAATGGAAACATATCCTGTGCTCATGTATAGGAAGAATTCATATTGTCAAAATGGCCTTTCTGCCTAAAGCAATCTACAGATTCAATGCAATTACTATCAAAGTAATAATAGCATTCTTCAATGAACTAGAGCAAATGGTTCTAAAACTCATTTTGAACCACAAAAAAAACCCCCAAAAAGCCAAAGCAATCCTGAGAATGAAGAATAAAGCTGGGGGGATTATGCTCCACAACTTCAAGCTCTACTACAAAGCTACAGTAATCAAGATAATTTGGTACTGCACAAGAATAGAACAATAGACCAATGGAACAGACTAGAGAGCCCTGATATAAACCCAACCATATATGGTCAAATAATATGATAAAGGACCCATGGATATACAAGGGAAATGACAGCCTCTTCAACAGTTGGTGTTGGCAAAACTGGACAGCTACATGCAAGAGAATGAAATTGGATTATTGTTTAAACCCATACACAAAAGTAAATTCAAAATGGATCAAAGACATGAATGTAAGTCATGAAACAACAAAACTCTTAGAAGACAACATAGGCAAACATCTCCTGAATATAAGCATGAGCAACTTCTTCCTGAACGCATCTCCTCAAAGAAGGGAAACAAAAGCAAAAATGAGCTCATGGGACTACATCAAACTAAAAAGTTTCTGTATGCAAAGGACACCATCAACAGAACAAAAAGGCATCCTACAGTATGGGAGAATATATTTGTAAATGACATAACCGACAAGGGGTTAACATCCAAAATATATAAAGAACTTACATGCCTCAATACCCAAAAAGCAAATAACCAGATTAACAAAGGGGCAGAGGATATGAAGAGACAGTTCTCCAAAGAAGAAATTCAGATGGCCAACAGACACATGGAAAGATGCTCCACATCACTAATCATCAGGGAAATGCAAATTAAAACCACAATGAGATATCACCTCACACCAGTAAGGATGGCCAGCATCAAAAAGACTAAGAATAACAAATGCTGGTGAGGATGAGGAGAAAGGGGAACCCTCCTACACTGCTGGTTGGAATGTAAGCTAGTTCAACCATTCTGGAAAGCAATATGGAGGCTCCTCACAAAACTAAAAATAGAAATACCATTTGTCCAGGGAATCCCATCTCTTGGAATTTCCCCAAAGAATACAACTTCTCAGGCTCAAAAAGACAGATGCACCCCTATGTTTATTGTAGCACTTTTTACAATAGCCAAGATATGGAAGCAACCTAAGTGTCCATCAGTAGATGAATGGACAAAGAAGATGTGGTAAGTATACACAATGGAATACTAATTTAGCCATAAGAAAGAAACAAGTCCTATCATTTCCAACAGCATGGATGGAGCTCGAGGATAATATTCTCAGTGAAATAAGCCAGGTGGAGAAAGATAAGCACCAAGTGATTTCCCTCATTTGTGGAGTATAACAATGAAGCAAAACTGAAGGAACAAAATAGCAGCAGACTCAGGGACTCCAAGAATGAACTAGTGGTTACCAAAGGGTAGGGGTGTGGAGGGTGGGTTGGGAGGGAGGGAGAAGGGGATTGAGGGGTATTATGTTTTGTACACATGGTGTGGGGGATCGCAGGGATAACAGTGTAGTACAGAGAAGGCACATAGTGGATTTGTGGCATCATACTACACTGATGGACAGTGACTGCATTGGGATATGGGTGGGGATTTGATGACATGGGTAAATGTAGTAACTACATTCTTTTTTCAGGTGAAACCTTCATAAGAGTGTATATCAATCATACCTTAACAAAAAAAAATCTCAGGAATGAATTTAGGATGGAGATCCAATCATTGAAGTGCACAATGGAGAGTATTAAAATTAGATTAGATACGGTGGAATGAAATAGAAATTAGAGAAGAGGAATACAAAGAAGCTGAGGCACAGAGAGAAAAAAGGATCTCTAAGAATGAAAGAATACTGAGAGAACGTGTGACCAATCCAAACAGAACAATATTTGTACCATAGGGGTACCAGAAGGAGAAGAAGAGAGAAAAAGAGATAGAAAGTGTCTTTGAGGAAGTATTTGCTGAAAACATCCCCAATCTGGAGAAGGAGATAGTTTCTCAGGCCATGGAGGTGCACAGATCTCCCAACACAAGGGATGCAAGGAGGACAACACCAAGACATATAATAATTAAAATGGCAAAGATCAAGGATAAGGGCAGACTATTAAAAGCAGCCAGTGAGAGAAATTAGAACAAAGGGAAACCAATCAGGCTAACATCAGATTCCTCAGCAGAAACCTTATAGGCCAGAAAAGAGTGGCATGATATATTTAATGCAATGAAGCAGAAGATCCTTGAATCAAGAATACTTTATCTGGCAAGATTATCATTTAAATTTGAAGGAGGGATTAAACAATTTCCAGATAAGCAAAAGCTGAGAGAATTAACATCCCACAAACCATCTCTATAGTGTATTTTGGAGGGACTGCTATAGATGGAATTGTTCCTAAGGTTAAATAGCTGTCACCAGAGGTAACAAAAAGGGATAGACAAAGAGTACAGAATATGAGACCTAATATATAAAGAAGGGAAGAGGAAGAAAAGGAGGGAGAAAAAAAGAGAACCTTTAGATTGTGTTTGTAATAGTATACTAAGTGAGTTAAGTTAGACTCTTAGATATTAAGGAAGTTACCTTTGACCTTTTGGTAACCACAAATCTAAAGCCTGCAATGGCAATAAATACATACCTTGTGAAAATCACCCTAAATGTAAATGGTCTGAATGCAACATTCAAAAGACATAAAGTCACTGAATGGATATAAAAACAAGACCCAACTATATGCTGCCTACAAGAGACTCACTTCAAACCCAAAGACATACACAGACTAAAAGTAAAGGGATGGAAAAAGATAATTCATGCAACTAATAGGGAGAAAAAAGCAGGTGTTGGATACTTCTATCAGACAAAATAGACTTCAAAACAAAGAGAGTCACAAGAGACAAAGAAGAGCATCACACAATGGTGAAGGGGTCAATCCAAAAAGAGGGTAAAACCATTATAAATATCTATGCACCCAACACAGGAGCACTGACATATGTAAAACAAATACTAACAGAATTAAAAGGGGAAATAGAATTTAATACATTCATTCTACAAGACTTCAACACTCCACTCACTAAAAAGGACAGATCAACCAGACAGAAAATAAGTAAGGGCACAGAGGCATTGAACAACATGTTAGAAGAGATGGACCTAACAGATATCTACAGAACTCAACATTCAAAAGCAGCAGGACACACATTCTTCTCAAGTGTACATGGACCATTTTCCAGAATAGACCACAAACAAGCCCACAGAAAGAGCCTCAGGAAATTCGAAAAGACTGAAATTCTACCAACCAACCTCTCATATAACAAAAGTATAAAACTAGAAAGTAATTGCACAAAGAAAACAAAAAGGATCACAAACATATGGAGACTTAACAACATGCTCCTAAATAATCAATGGAAAAATGACCAAATTAAAAGACAGATCATGCAATATATGGAGACAAATGAAAACAACAGCACAATGCCCCAACTTCCGTAGGACACAGTGAAGAAAGTTCTAAGAGGGAAGTATACAGCAATCCAGGGCTATTTCAAGAAGGAGGAACAATCCAAAATAAATAGCCTAAATTTACAATTACTGAAACTAGAAAAAGAAGAACAAATGAAGCCCAAAGTCACCAGAAGGGGAGACATAATAAAGATCAGAGAATAAATAAATAAAATTGAGAAGAATAAAACAATAGAAAAAATTAATGAAAGCAAGAGCAGGTTCTTTGAGAAAATAAACAAAATAGATAACCCCCTAGCCAAACTATTAAGAAAAAAAGAGAATCTACACACATAAACAGAATCAGAAATGAGAAAGGAAAAATCATGATGGACACCACAGAAATACAAAGAATTATCAGAGAATACTATGAAAATCTATATGGTAACAAGTTGGATAACCTAGAAGAAATGGACAAATTTCTAGAAAAATACAACCTTCAAAGACTGACCCAGGAAGAAACTGAAACATAACAGACCAATTACCAGCAATTAAATTGAAACTTAATTAAAAAAACTACCCAAGAACAAAACCCCCATTCCAGATGGATTCACTGCTGAATTTTATCAGACATTTAGTGAAGAGCTAATACCCATTCTCCTTAAAGTTTTCCAAAAAATAGAAGAGGAGGGAATACTTCGAAACATCACTCAAATACCAAAACCAGGCAAAGACACCACAAAAAAAGAAAACTATAGGCCAATATCCCAGATGAACATAGATGTAAAAATACTCAACAAAATATTAGCAAACCGAATTCAAAAATACATCAAGAGGATCATACACCATGACCATGTGGGATTCATCCCAGGGATGCAAGGATGGTACAACATTCGAAAATCCATCAACATTATCCACCACATAAACAAAAAGAAGGATAAAAATCACATGATCATCTCCACAGATGCTGAAAAAGCATTCGACAAAATTCAACATCCATTCATCATAAAAACTCTCAACAAAATGGGTATTGAGGGCAAGTACCTCAACATAATAAAGGCCATATATGAAAAACCCACACTGAACAGTGAGAAGCTGAAAGCTTCTCCTCTATGATCGGGAACAAGACAAGGATGCCCACTCTCCTCACTGTTATTCAACATAGTACTGGAGGTCCTAGCCATGACAATTGAACAAAACAAAGAAATACAAGGCATCCATATTGGTAAAGAAGGAGTCAAACTGTCACTATTTGCAGATGACTTGATATTGTACATAAAAAACCCTAAAGACTCCACTCCAAAACTACTACATCTAATATCAGAATTCAGCAAAGTTGCAGAATACAAAATTAACACAGAGAAATCTGTGGCTTTCCTATACACTAACAATGAACTAATAGAAAGAGAAATCAGGAAAACAATTCCATTCACAACACCATCAAAAAGAATAAAATACCTAGGAATAAACCTAACCAAGGAAGTGAAAGACCTATACCCTGAAAACTCCAAGACACTCTTGAGAGAAATTAAAGAGGACACTAACAAATGGAAACTCATCCCATGCTCTTGGCTAGGAAGAATTCATATCTTCAAAATGGCCATCCTGCCCAAAGCAATCTACAGATTCAATGCAATCCCTATCAAATTACCAACAGCATTCTAACGAACTGGAAGAAATAGTTCAAAAACTTATATGGAACCACAAAAGACCCCAAATAGCCAAAGCAATCCTGAGAAGGAAGAATAAAGCAGGGGGGATCTCACTCTCCAACTTCAAGCTCTACTACAAAGCCACAGTAATCAAGACAATTTGGTACTGGCACAAGAACAGAGCCACAGACCAGTGGAACAGAATAGAGACTCCAGACATTAACCCAAACATATATGGTCAATCAATATATGATAAAGGAGCCATGGACATACAATGGGGAAATGACAGTCTCTTCAACAGTTGGTGTTGGCAAAATTGGACAGCTACATGTAAGAGAATGAAACTGGATCATTATCTAACCCCATACACAAAAGTAAATTCGAAATGGATCAAAGATCTGAATGTTAGTCATGAAACCATAAAACTCTTAGAAAAAAACACAGGCAAAATCTCTTGGACATACACATGAGCGACTTCCTCATGAACATATCTCCCTGGGCAAGGAAAACAAAAGCAAAAATGAACAAGTGGGACTATATCAAGCTGAAAAGCTTCTGTACAGCAAAGGACACCATCAATAGAACAAAAAGGTATCCTACAGTATGGGAGAATATATTCATAAATGACAGATCCGATAAAGGGTTGACATCCAAAATATATAAAGAGCTCATGTACTCAACAAACAAAAAGCAAATAATCCAATTAAAAAATGGGCAGAGGAGCTGAACAGACAGTTCTCTAAAGAAGAAATTCAGATGGCCAACAGACACATGAAAAGATGCTCCACATCGCTTGTCATCAGAGAAATGCAAATTAAAACCACAATGAGATATCATCTCACACCAGTAAGGATGGCTACAATCCAAAAGCCAAACAACAACAAATGTTGGCGAGGTTGTGGAGAAAGGGGAACCCTCCTACACTGCTGGTGGGAATGTAAATTAGTTCAGCCATTGTGGAAAGCAATATGGAGGTTCCTCAAAAAGCTCAAAATAGAAATACCATTTGACCCAGGAATTCAACTCCTAGGAATTTATCCTAACAATGCAGCAGCCTACTTTGAAAAAGACAGATGCACCCCTATGTTTATCGCAGCACTATTTACAACAGCCAAGAAATGGAAGCAACCTAAGTGTCCATCAGTAGATTAATGGATAAAGAAGATGTGGTACATGCACACAATGGAGTATTATTCAGCCATAAGAAGAAAACAAATCCTACCATTTGTAACAACATGGATGGAGCTAGTGGGCATTATCCTCAGTGAAATAAGCCAGGTGGAGAAAGACAAGTACCAAATGATTTCACTCATCTGTGGCGTATAAGAACAAAGAGAAAACTGAAGGAACAAAACAGCAGCAGACTCACAGAACCCAGGAATGGACTAACAGTTACCAAAGGGAAAGGGACTGAGGAGGATAGATATGAAGGGAGGGACAAGGGGATAAAGGGCATTACAATTAGCACACATAATGTAGCATGGGTGCACGGGGAAGGCAGTATAGCACAGAGAAGACAAGTAGTGATTCTGTAGCATCTTACTAAGCTGATGGACAGTGGCTGTAATGGGGTATGTGGTGGGGACTTGATAATGGGGGGAATCTAGTAACCACAATGTTGTTCATGCAAGTGTATATTAATGATATAAAAAATGAATAATAAATAATAAATTTTAAAAAGGGAAAGAAAACCAGGAAAAAAAAAAAAGGAAAGATCCTTACAGCAATAAAAACCCTGGTATAGTCAGAAAAAAGTAAAAGACTTTGTGACATTGGATTTGGGTACAA
The DNA here is from genome assembly GCF_040802235.1 of Manis javanica. Lineage (NCBI taxonomy): Eukaryota > Metazoa > Chordata > Mammalia > Pholidota > Manidae > Manis > Manis javanica. Next base: position 35,738,146 of record NC_133157.1, on the reverse strand, counting down.
TTTCATGGATATGACACCAAAAGCAAAGGCAATGAGAGAGAGGAAAAAAATAGATGAATTAGACTCCATAAAAGTTAAAAACATTAAAACATACTATCAAGAAAGTGGAATGTCAACCTACAGAATAGAAGAAAATATTTGCAAACTATATGTCTAACAGATTAATATCTAGAATACATATATACAACTCCCAACAAAATCAAACAACTCAGATCAAAAATGAGAAAAGCATTTGAATAGACATTTCTCCAAGGAAGATATACAAATACCCAATAAGCACAAGAAAAGATGCTCAACTTCATTAGTCATGAGGGAAATGCAAATAAAAACTACAATGAGATATCACTTCCACCTAGTAGGATGGCAATTACCAAAAACAAAACAAAACAAAATATAAAAAGTATTAGTGAGGATGTGGAGAAATGGAACCCTCAGACATCACTGGTGGGGATGTAAAATAGTGCAGCTGCTGTGAAAACTGTTTGGTGATCCCTTAAAAATTAAACATAAAACTGCCATATGACACAGCAATACCACTCCTAGGTATATGTCCAAAAGAACTGAAAGCAGGGACTTGAATATGTACTTGTATACCAATGTTCATATAGCTGCATTATCCACAATAGACAAAAGGTGAAAACAACTCAAGTGTCCATCAGTGGATGTTGGATTTAAAAAATGCAGCATATGCATACAGTGGAATATGTCAGTCCTAAAAGGAGGTAAAATTTCTTATATATGCTACAAACCTCAAAATCAGTATACTAACGGAAATTAGCCAGACACAGGACAAATATTGTATGAATCACTTAAATTGTATGTATCTATATTTAGGAGTGCCTAGAATTGGTAAATTTATAGGGACAGAAATTAGAATAGAGGTTATGAGGAGCTGGGGGGCAGAAGGGAAGAGGGAGTTATTATTTATAGGTACAGAGTTTATTAGAGATGATAAAAAAGTTTTAGATATAGACAGTGGTGATGATTACAAAAATTGTGAATGTATGTAATGCCTGAATCTGAACTGTACACTTATAAATGGTTAAAATGATATTATGACATGTGTATTTTATTACAACAAAAACAGTGAAGTCTATATTTAAAACTAATACCATGCTATATGTCAATTACATCTCAGCAAAGTCTAGTTGATTGATTTTAAAAAACCAATGATGTCAAAATGGATCAAAGACTTAAGCGTAAGAGCTAAAACAATAAAATTCTTAGGAAAAAACATAGGGGTAAATCTTCATATCTTGGATTTGGCAAAGGCTTCTTAGATATGACACCAAATGTGTGAGCAACCAAAGAAAAAAATAGATAAATTAGACTTCATAAAAATTAAAGACTTTCCTGTTTCAAAAGACACTATCAAGAAAGTGAAAAGACAGTTCATTGAATGGGAGAAAATATTTGTAAATCATATATTTTTAAGGGTTTAGTATCCAGAATACATTTAAAAAGAAACTCTTACAATTCAACAACAAAAAGACAATCAACCTAATTTTAAAATAGGCAAAGGACTTGAATAGAAATTTTGCCAAAGCATAAGATATATAAATGGCCAACAAGCACATGAGAAGATCTCAGTGTCCTGAGTCATTAGGGAACCCTTGTGCATTGCTGGAAAATGTAAAATGGTACAACTACTTTGGAAAATAGTTCTGTGGTTCCTCAAAAGGTTAAATATAGACTTATCATATGACCCAATGATGTCATCCTGAGGTATATACCCAAAAGAAATGAAAATATATGTTCCCACAAAAGCTTATACACAAATGTTTATAACAGCATTATTCAGATTAGCAAAAGAGATGTAAACAACTCAAATGTCCACCAACTGATGAATGGAGAAACAAAATGTGGTATAGCCACACAATGGAATATTATTCAACCATAAAAAGGAATGAAGTACTGATACATGTTACAACATGGATAAACCTTCCAAGTCTTATGCTATGTGAAAGAAGCCAGACACAAAAGGTCACAGATATTGTATGATTCCATTTATATGAGATATCCAGAATAGGCAAATCTATAGAGACAGAAGGTAGATTCGTGGTTGTCAGAGACTGGGGGCAGAGAGGAATAAGGGGTGTGTTAATGGGTACACCTGTTGTTGACATTATAAAAATGTTTCAGAATTAGATAGTGGTGATGATTGCACAACTTTGAGAATATCCTAAAAACTACAGTATTCTACATTTTAAAGTGGTGAATTCTATGGCATGGGAATTATATCTCAAGTTCTAAAAATATTTTTTAAAATGAGTAAGAGGAAACCATGAGTAAGAGTTTGATATCCTGAGAAAAGGTGGAATCAGGTAAGGTGAAATGGTCTAGACACAAAGGCTAGCTAGAGAACAGGATCTAAGTGTGCTCTAAAAGGAAGAGGGGCAAAGGCAAGTTGTGGTGGTGGAAGATGGTCCAATATGAAAATGGGACTCAGTGGCAAAAAGGGGTGGTGGCAAAAGGCACTGGGTGATGAGAATAATAAAAAGACTGGTTATCAAGAGAAGCCCAGTCTTGAGGGTGAAAGGAGAGAGTTCAGAAGGAGGTAGGGTCTAGTAGCAGAGATCCTGTAACAAAGATGAAAGTCAGGGTTAGGGTCAAAAAGACTAAATGAATAAGAAGGCAAGGAAAGCTCCAAAGATGGAGGATATAAAGTTATCAGGGGGTGAGCAAAACAGGTAGGTGAAATGAATATGTCGGAGACAAGGAAGAAGACTAAGAGCAGGTATGGTGTGGGCAGACGGGCCTCTGTAGGGTCTTCAGGCTGGCAGGGTGATAATTAGGATAGTGTGTGACAGCTCAGAGAAGTGCGTAATTGGTTTTCTAGAGGGTCTGATGAGATGTGGAGGCCAGAGAGAGATGAGACTCAGGCAGAGAATCTGTGGAAGCCATAGGAGACATGGACAGAGCAACCTCCCCAAACATCAGAAGAACAGCTTCTCTGGTCACTCTATCAAGATCCTCTCAGCAGGGATCTTGCTGCAAACTGCCCTCCTTAAGGAGCTTGCCCATATAGCTGCAAAACTACAGTGGGAACAGAGCAGGAATAGAAGGGCCCACAGGCCTGGCAGGAGTCCCATTGCCCACATCACTGACTTCATGCTACTTTATTCCTCAATCTGGGGCTTTCTTTCACATTACCCTCCTTATAGATTTACTCTCCCATGCCAACTTGGCTGCCCAGGGGCCCTGGAATCAAATAGGCCATGCTAGGAAGAGGGGTACAGGAAAGGAGAAGAGATTCATCAATACCTGTTTTTCAAAGAGCTAGCAGGTCCTCTGTCACATGAGCTCCTTTCTAGCAAAGTTTTCAAGCTGGGTAACCTGGGGCACATGAGGTGACAGTAGGAGTAAAGACATGTTGCAGGAGGGTGAGTAAAATGGTCCTCTGGGGGAACCCCCTTGGGAGACTAGACACCAAGAGCCCCAAGCATTAGTACATGAGGTCAAATAGTGACAATCAATGGGCTCAGGTATGGAACAGCATTTTATACTTTATCACATCTGCTCCTCATAACTATGCTGCAAGGGATGCAGGCCAAGTGCATCTCCAGGAGGAATATGAGCCTAAGTTAAATTAAAAGGTTAAACAATTTGTCCCAAATCAGGACCCAAGGGCCCACCTTCACATTCGTTCTACTTCACTTCATACCGCCACCTAGTGGGCAAGACCCACGGGCCAGCTCCCGCATTCTTTCCTTCCCATGGATAGGCCTAGCAGGGAGCTGAGAGGCTTTTCAGGTTCCCAGTCCTTTCTATGAATGTGAGCCCTAGCAGCTGACATCCTCAGAGACCGTAGACCTGGGTCTCATGGAAAGGAGAGATTATGTTTAACCATTGAGAGCTTTAGACTGAATAACCAGAATCTTACCTACAAATGCTCCCTCTTTGCTCTTCTTCCCTCTGCATGGATGCTGAAAAACAAGAAAGGAATGCGGGGCTTGGACCCAATTCTTATTCTCCCCTCTCTAAGCAAATTGCAGACACTCATTATAAATGATTAATATGATTTTCTACATTGAGTTAATGAATTTGTGTTCTTACCCTGAAATTCATTTTTAAAGTGATTATTTCTATTTTTTCCTCTGAAAATCTCAAATGTTTTCTATATGTCATCCTCAACTGGTTCTTAGTCAGTAGTCTTTACTGGAAAGGGCAAATAATATGACCAACAGGTGTATGTATACTCCATTCTATAGAATTTTTTGTCCCCCGGGTATAGAGCTTACATTCGAGCATCTCAGCATTGCTAGCCAGATCAGCTTAATCACAAAGGAGACACTTGCCCCAGAGACACCTGAGAAGGTAAGGTGACTGATGAATGTATGTTAAGGGACTTTGTTCTGCAAGCATCCTGAAATGTCTTCATAATTTGATCCTGTGTTGTCACATATGATAGCCAGTAGCCACAAGTGGCTATTGGGCACCTTGAAATGTGGTTATCTGAATTGAGATGTGCTGCAAGTATAAAATATACACTGGATTTTGAAGACAGTACCAAAGAAGGATGAAAGATGTCTCATTAATAATTTGTTTATATTGTTTACATAGTGAAATGACTATTGAAAGAAAATTTCTCATCTAATTTGCTATATATTTGCTGAATATGTCTCTTAATATGGTCCATTTTATTATCTGTGAAAAAATTTTTAAACCAACAGCTTTTTCATTTTTCTATACTGCAGAGCTATCTTCTGGTGTTTATCACCCAGGAAACACACCTTTTTCACAACAGATTTATGCCACATTGGTGATAACCCTCCCTGAACTTTGGGCATCAGTTCCGTCTCTGAAGGGAGTTCTGAGAACTCCCGCAAGTGAATTTCCTTCACAAAACGTAAGGGAAATCATCTGACAAAGGCAATTTCAGTGCACAATATTACATGTACAATAGTGGGACAATAAGTATAACATGTGAAAAACATGAAGAAACAACTGTGTATGTTAAAATTTTGAGATCTCTATAGAAATACTTTCAAATATTAATGAGAAAATGGACCACGCCCTCTCACATTTAAGATTAAGTTTCCAGTTGAATATGGTGGATCAAACATACCTGTTTATCTCTTCTCTCACCCAAAATTCCATTAAAGTCAAAGGAAAAAGAAACTAAATACTGAAGATGACAGAAGGGGATACATAAGAAAGGCCAAAGAACTTCTGACAGACAGAAATCAAATTGAAGAGTGGTAACTGACTTAGCAGAGCAGAAGTAACTACCAGGTTAAGCACTTGCAGAAGAGGACAGGGGAAGTGAGCCCCACAAAACAGACCCAAGAAGCGGTGGTGGGGCATGGGGGCAAAGAACTGCAAATGATTATTTGATGATTTTTAACCAGGTGGTAAGCAGGCTTGAGAGACTATGTATATAGAAGACCAGATAATGAGAAAATTGAGTATTGAAAAAACAAAAAGTTGTATGAACAAGGAAACATGGAGTATGTTGGCACAGCAGTAAGCAATATTTATATAGTCTATTTAATATAAATATTGATCATTGATTTAACCAAAAATTATAACAATTAGAAATATGGGGGGGAAGGAAAGGAGATGATAGTGAAAGCCTAATCTTAATCTTCCATGGTTAGAAATCAATACATAATGCCTAAAATTAATAAATCAAGAAATTTGGTAAAAGAATATTATTTAAAAATAAGGAGGTCAGCAATACAAAAATAGCCAAGAGAAGTTAAAGTGGTTACCACTGGTAAGCAGGACTTTTGGTAGGAGAAAGTGAGAAAAGAGTCTGCTTTTTATTAAGAGACTTAAATTACTATCTGACTTTTAAAACAGTGTGTATACATTACTCTAATGAGCTATTTTTAAAAATACTAAAAAAAAGGCAAAAAAATGATTGGCAGAGATTCCATTATAAAAATCTGTAAGTAACCCTGAAACAGAATCCAATTTTTGAAATGAAGTCTGTTAAGATTTATATTTCTGGTAATTTAACTAGGCTAGATGTTATGAAATGCCCTTCTCCTGCAAAGCACCCAAATGATGGATAAATTAGAGCAAATACACCTTTAAATGTATTGCTGAGCTCACAGGAACAAGAAAGTAAGGGAAGCTCCAATAACCAAAGAAAAGAAGGAGAAGGAAAAAGACAAAAAAGAAAGAGAGGAAGAAAGGTAGAAAAAAAGAAAGAGATTCTAGAGCCAAAATTAGATGGAAAGCCAACATAGAAACCAGGACTGCCCTAAAAATATGCCTAACCCAGAAATCTAAAGCTTTGTTGGTCATCAGCCCCAACAAGCAGTAGTATTCAGACTTGACAAGGTCAGGGAGCTAAATCTAAGAACTGCACATAAAGCCAGGAAGCTAAAAGGGCTATATCTATATCAGAAGAATCAGTATGCTGGCAACAAGAACCAACAAGAAAACCAAGGTGTCTGTGGTGACACTAAGAATGTGGAGAAGAGGTATTTGAGAAATAGGCAGAATTAGCAAAACTGAGTGGAAAGCTAACATTAATACTAATAATTTTCCCCACTAATTTATAATCATAGCCCTAGTCTCATGTAGTCCTGTGGTTTGAATTTATAACATCCTCAGAGTCTGAAAAATCCAAATCTGAGAAATAAATAGAAATTGTTCCAGGTTAGTAGTGTCCCCTAGCACCCAGAAGAAGCCAAGACAAATCTTCTCAATTTGGGCCCTTAAGCATTCAGAAAATTCAGGTTTAACCCAATATGAGCTCCTAACAAAACATCAAACATATAAGGAAGCACACCTCCAAGAGCAAGAGTCTAGAGGGACTACAAACTGACATGTAAGACAGGCTCAGACTGCAGATATTGATATTGTAAGAAAAAGTACACAAATAGATTTAAAGTGTTTTAAAGGATGTTTTAACCGGAAAAAAAAAATGAAGATATCACTATGTAAAGCAGAAAGAAGGAATATTTAGCCAGCCTCGACCTTTAGGGTATGTTATCTGAGGAAATGATGGCTGAATTGGGATAGGACAATTGATAATCAGCCAGGTGGAAAAAAAGGAGTGAGGGCATCCCAAACAGAGACCAGGTGGAAAAAAAGGAGTGAGGGCATCCCAAACAGAGAACTTAAAATCATGATGTGCAAAGATATGGAAGCACTGAACAGCATGCGGAACTCAGGGGATACTATACGCATTCCTTTATTACTAGAACAACAAGTGCAAGCAGGTAATGGCAAAAGAAGCTAAAAGAGGAGAGAGAGATCTGCAGGTGGAGGGTTCTCTATATTGTGTAGGAAGTATGGCCTCACTAAATGATTTTAAGGAGTGGATATATCATGGTCACTTTTATCTTATGTTGATTGCTTTGGCAGTAGTTGGGGGAAGAATTTAAGACAGACAAAACTTTTCTTTTTTTTTAAAGCAAACATTTCCTCTTACCTCTAGTAGGATATAGCTAGAGTTCCTATCAAACATAGGACCTGACACATTGTAGCCCCTCCATAAATGCAATATAGTACTGATTTCTGAGATTTGAAGGCAGTTGCCTGGAATTTTCTTCCCTTCTAGAAGCATCCCACCTGTCATTCCTGCTAGAGGCCTCCACATGGTCAGCCTCCTCAGATGTGATCCTAAGTCTTCTTCTGCCCCTCAGCACTTGTCCTCACCTCAGCCCACTAACACTCTGCCCTGATGGGCCTGAGCCAGGCTCCCACCTAGCATTGCCATGGGCACCCCCTGGCCTCACAGCGTCCTTCATCTCCTCTGAAACAAGTATCCCTGGACCGCAGACATCATCCTTCCTGTGGATGCTAGCCCAGCAGGGAAAGTTTAAGGCACTGACCCATCCCAGAGGAGCAGCTCTGTGAGTTCTCAATGTCCACTTGAGATAGGGCAGATACATGGGACAAGCGTCATGATTAATTTTGCAAAAAAGCCAAGATAGAAATAGCATAGTAAGAACAGGAGGGACTCCATCTTAAGGCTAAAGATTCCATCTTTAAAGAGCAGAGTTGAAAAGCAAGATTCCTAACATATTCCCTGGTAATCAGCAAACAGCCTATCTTAAAGCAAGGCAAGCAGTCTTAACTAATAGGATCCCAGTGCTTGAGGGAAAGAAACAACTATCTTGGAGAGGAACCAGATCAATAAATTCCCTGTGTAAATTTATCTTAACATAATTATCTGGAGGATTAATTATGGAGAATGACATTGTGTCTACCATCAGAGATAGACATCCTGAGACCACATGACAAGCCTATACCCCACCCTGGCCCTTTATCCCACTCTTAAAAACCCTTAAAAGTCTAGAAAATAGAATGAAATAGCAAAGTGACAAAGACAGTACTTGAAGAGCACAGAGACAAAAACGCAGCAAGTTAAGCTGCGAGAAGTTTTATTTAAAAGCACACACGAAGAAAGTGGAGCGCAGGCAACCTCAGAGAGGGAGCACTTACTGCGTTTTTGTCTCTGTGCTCTTCAAGTACTGTCTGTCACTTCGCTATTTCATTCTATTTTCTAGACTTAAGCACTAGTCTTCACTCCCTCTGTTCTACTTTAGGCAAGCAGGAAAGGGCTACTGAGATCTCTGATTTGGGCTTGCAAGTTCCTGTTTCCTGGGTGACCTGGGCAGGGACTGCAGCTGCACGATCTTTTTCTTTAGTAACCTGCCTAACAATCTCCTTTCTTTGGCTCTGGCAAGTTCTCAGAACATAATCTCACTCCATCCAGTTCTCTGCGGCTCCCCCAAATCCTGGGGTCATAGGGACTTAGTTCCCACATCATGCAGATTCAAGCGTTCACTGGATGCCAGGTGACCCTTGCTTTAGGAGTTGGCAAGGGATCAGCCCTATGCAAAGCAGGAGTTAAATGAGCTTCCCTTTCCTCCCTCTGTTCCCTATTGCTCTCTGCTGACAATGGCTGCTGCCATTCCCTGCCATTCTCTCTTTAATGAATTCCTTCCCTACCTACACTTCTCCGAGCTGCTCAAGAATTCTTTCTTGTTCAGTCAAGAGCCCTCCCCCGTCCAGACTGAGGTTTCACCTAGAGTGCAGGGAGAGACCTTCCCAGACGCAGCTGCCTGACAACACTGACCAGTCCTGACATTTTCAGGACACTGGGCCTATCAGGGGCACTGAACAAGACTGTGTCCATGAGGCATCTGGAGCTGGGCCAGAACCTTAACGTGGCATCCCTATTGAAGAGAAAGGGGGTGAGGGAGGTCAGGAATGAGGGAGAAGGGGAGGAAAAAAATGGGAGAGGGGAAGAAAGAGGGAAATGAAAAGAAAGGGGAAAGAACGAAGGCGAGCTGGGCAGCAAAGGACGACAAGGCAGAGGCCGCAGCAGCACGTGCATGCTCAAGGCTCTGCTGCGGGTCCAGGATGCTGCCGCCCAACCCAGAGGCCCTGCCAGCCAGGTTGGAGACTCCCACTGCGGGAAGGAGTATATGAAAAAAAAAAAGTCTGCAATGGCAATAAGTACAAACCTATTGATAATCACCCTAAATGTAAACGGACTGAATGCACCAACCAAAAGGCACAGTCACTGAATGGATAAAAAAACAAGACCCATCTATATGCTGCCAACAGGAGACTCACTTTAAATCCAAAGACATACACAGACTAAAAGTGAAGGGAGATAAAAAGATATTTCATGCAACTAATAGAAAAAAGCAGGAGTTGCAGTTCCTGTATCAGACAAAATAAGACTTCAAAACAAAGAAAGTCACAGGAGATAAAGAAGGACATTACCTAATGATAAAGGGGTCAATTCAACAAGAAGATACAACCATTATAAATATCTATGCTCCCAACAGAGGAGCACCTACCTATGTGAAACAAATACTAACTGAACTAAAAGGGGAAATAGAATGCAGTGCATTCATTCTACGAGACTTCAACACTCCACTCACTCTGAAGGACACATCAACCAGGCAGAAGATAAGTAAGGACACAGAGGCACTGAACAAACACATTAGAACAGATGGACCTAACAGACATCTACAGAACTCTACACCTAAAAGCAGCAGAATATACATTCTTCTCAAGTGCACATGGAACATTCTCAAGATTAGATCATATACTAGGCCAAAAAAAGAGCCTCAGTAAATTCAAAAAGATTAAAATTGTACCAACCAGTTTCTCAGACCACAAAGGTATGAAACTAGAAATAAGTTATGCAAAGAAAATGAAAGTTCTCACTAACACATGGAGGTTTCACAACATGCTCCTAAATAACCAATGGATCAATGACCAAATAAAAACAGAGATCAAGCAATATATGGAGACAAATGACAAAAATAATTCAACACTGCAAAATCTGTGGGACACAGCCAAGACAATGCTAAGAGGAAAGTATATTACAATACAGGCCTACCTCAGGAAAGAAGAACAATTCCATATAAGCAGTCTAAACCCACAATTAATGAAACTAGAAAAGGAAGAACAAATGAGGCCCAAAGTCAGTAGAAGGAGGGACATAATAAAGATGAGAGCAGAAATAAATAAAACTGAGAAGAATAAAACAATAAAAAGAATCAATGAAAGCAAGAGCTGGTTCTTTGAGAAAATAAACAAAATAGATAAACCCCTAGCCAGACTTATCAAGAAAAAAAGACAGTCTACACACATAAACAGAATCAGAAATGAGAAAGGAAAAATCACTACGGACACCACAGAAATACAAAGAATTATTAGAGAATACTATGAAAAATTATATGCTAACAAACTGGATAACCTAGAAGAAATTGACAACTTTCTAGAAAAACACAACCTTCCAAGGCTGACAAGGAAGAAACAGATAATCTGAACAGACCAACTACCAGCAACGAAATTGAATCGGTAATCAAAAAACTATGTAACAACAAAAGTCCTGGACCAGATGGTATCACCACTGAATTTTATCAAACATTTAGTGAAGACCAAATACCCATCCTCCTTAAAGTTTTCCAGAAAATAGAAGAGGAGGGAATACTTCCAAACTCATTCTAAGAGGACAGCATCACTCTAATACCAAAACCAGGCAAAGACCCCACAAAAAAAGAAAATTACAGACCAATATCCCTGATGAACATAGATGCAAAAATACTCAACAAAATATTAGCAAACCAAATTCAAAAATACATCAAAAAGATCATCCATCATGATCAAGCAGTATTCATTCCAGGGATGCAAGGATAGTACAACATTCGAAAATCCATCAACATCATCCATCACATCAACAAAAAGAAGGACAACAACCACATGATCATCTCCATAGATGCTGAAAAAGCATTTGACAAAATTCAACACCCATTCATGATAAAAACTCTCAACAAAATGGGTATAGAGGGCAAGTATCTCAACATAATAAAGGACATATATGACAAACCCACAGCCAACATTATACTTAACAGTGAGAAGTGGAAAGCTTTTCCTTTAAGATTGGGAACAAGACAAGGATTCCCACTCTCCCCACTTCTGTTCAACATAGTATTGGAGGTCCTAGCCACGGCAATCAGACAACACAAAGAAATAAAAGGCATCCAGACTGGTAAGGAAGAAGTTAAACTGTACCTGTTTGCAGATGACATAATATTGTACATAAAAAACCCTAAAGAATCTACTCCAAAACTACTAGATCTAATATCTGAATTCAGCACAGTTGCAGGATAAAAAATTAATACACAGAAATCTGTGGCATTCCTATACACTAACAATGAACTAGCAGAGAGAGAAATCAGGAAAACAATTCCATTCACAGTTGCATCAAAAAGAATAAAATACTTGGAATAAACTTAACCCAGGAAGTGAAAGACGTATACCCTGAAAACTACAAGACACTCATGAGAGAAATTAAAGAAGATACCAATAAATGGAAACTCATCCCATGCTCATGGATAGGAAGAATTAATATTGTCAAAACAGCCATCCTACCTAAAGAAATCTATAGATTAAATGCAGTTCCTATCAAAACACCAACAGCATTCTTCAATGAACTAGAGAAAATCATTCTAAAATTCATTTGGAACCACAAAAGACCCAAAATAGCCAAAGCAATCATGAGAAGGAAGAATAAAGCAGGGGGAATTATGCTCCCCAACTGCAAGCTCTACTACAAAGCCACAGTAATCAAGACAATTTGGTACTGGCACAAGAACAGACCCATAGACCAATGGAACAGACTAGAGAGCCCTGACCCAACCATATATGGTCAATTAATATATGATAAAGGGGCCATGGACATACAATGGGGAAATGACAGCCTCTTCAACAGATGGTGTTGGCAACACTGGACAGCTACATGCAAGAGAATGAAACTGGATTACTGTTTAACCCCATAAACAAAAGTAAACTCGAAATGGATTAAAGACTTGAATGTAAGTCATGAAACCATAAAACTCTTAGAAGACAATACAGGCAAAAATCTCCTGAACGTAAGCATGAGCAACTTCTTCCTGAACGCATCTCCTCAAGAAAGGGAAACAAAGGCAAAAATGAACTCATGGGACTACATCAAACTAAAAAGTTTCTGTATGGCAAAGGGCACTGTCAACAGAACAAAAAGGCATCCTACAGTATGGGAGAATATATTTGCAAATGACATATTCAACAAGGGGTTAACATCCAAAATATATAAAGAACTTACACACCTCAACACCCAAAAAGCAAATAACCCGATTAACAAATGGGCAAAGGATATGAAGAGACAGTTCTCCAAAGAGGAAATTCAGATGGCCAACACACATGAAAAGATGCTCCACATCACTAATCATCAGGGAAATGCAAATTAAAACCACACTGAGATATCACCTCACACCAGTTAGGATGGCCAGCATCGAAAAAGCTAAGAACAACAAATGTTGGCAAGGATGTGGAGAAAGGGGAACCCTCTACACTGCTGGTTGGAATGTAAGCTAGTTCAACCATTCTGGAAAGCAATATGGAGGTTCTCAAAAAACTAAAAATAGAAATACCATTTGACCCGGGAATCCCACTCCTTGGAATTTGCCCAAAGAATACAACTTCTCAGATTCAAAAAGACATACGCACACCTATGTTTATTGCAGCACTTTTTACAATAGCCAAGATATGGAAGGAACCTAAGTGTCCATCAGTAGATGAATGGCTAAAGAAGAGGTGGTACATATACACAACGGAATATTATTCAGCCATAAGAAAGAAATAAATCCTACCATTTGAAACAACATGGATGGAGCTGGAGGACATTATGCTCAGTGGAATAAGCCAGGCGGAGAAAGACAAATGAAATGATTTCCCTCGTTTGTGGAGTATAACAATGAAGCAAAAGTGAAGGAACAAAATGGCAGCAGACTCAGAGACTCCAAGAATGAACTAGTGGTTACCAAAGGGGAAGGGTGTGGGAAGGTGGGTGGGGAGGGAGGGAGAAGAGAACTGAGGGGTATTATGTTTAGTACACATGGTGTGAGGGATCATGGGGAGAACAGTGTATCACAGAGAAGGGACATAGTGAATCTGTGGCATCTTGGTGCACTGATGGACAGGGACTGCATTGGGGTATGGGTGGGGACTTGATAATATGGGTAAGTGTAGTAACCACATTGTTTTCTCATGTGAAACCTTCATAAGAGTATATATCAATCATACCTTAAAAATATTAATAACTTGGTAAGTTATCCTGCCAGAAATGTAAATTAACTAGCACAGAACAGTATTCAATATTGCCTTCTCTGTTTACCATCAGGACTCAGCTTACTTTCTTTATCCAGAGGTAGCAAATAAATACTAGGCAGGTAATGCAAATGAGTAAAAATGGACAAGTAAAAAAAATGGACAATGATAAACAGCAACTAGCCCTTAGCCTTTGTGTTAACAATGAGAACACAGAATCATGGTGAACTGGAGAGTACATCCCAAAGGGAGGAAAATGCTACTTAGCTCTAAATGGTCTTTTCTCTGTGGGAATGAGAACTTAGCGTTGCAAGATTTTAAGCTTGAAATCTTTTTATGTACAATCTACTAATATTACAATGTTGGCTACTCAGGTTCTTAATAAAAACACTGGGGACCACATTGTGTGGGCCAAATGTTACCTATCAGTAGGTCATCTTTAAGCCTTTTCATGGTTTCAGCTGCTACATATATGCTGCTACCTGACAAATTTACATCTCCCCCATAGACTGTTCTCCCAAGCCTCAGATCCATGTATCTCCCTCATGCCTAGCTTTTCCTTGTCACAGGAACCTCAAGTTCAAATATCTGACATGAAACCCATCAACCCCCCAACCCCGACACCCTAAACTGATTCCTAAGTCTGTGTTCCCTGTCTCAGTAAAATGGCACTAACATATTCACCCAATTTCCCAAGTCAGAAACCCTGGAATCATTCTCAACTCCCACTCTCCTCTACCCTATCTCATTGGTGATGAAGTCTAGTCAATTATGTCTTTAGAATTCTCTTTTAATCCATTATTCTCCATTTCCACAATCACTGTGTTGGTTCAGGCCTCATCTTTTGTTTTGCCTGAACTAAATTAAAAGTTCCCTAACTAATCTTTTGCCTTCAATCTCTTTGCCCTTACTATAGCTAGTGTTCTTTCCAAGACACAAACTTGATTTTGTCACTTCCCTGCTCAAAACTTTTCAATCATTTCTCATCACCTTCAGAATAAATTTCAACTTCTTAAGACTGTTACTCAGGGCTCTTTGTGATCTTGTTTTCCCAAGTCCAATTCCTACTGTCTCCCCAACCCCCAGTGCATTGAAATATCTTCAGCTTACCTAATGGAACATACTTTATCTGTCCTAGCACCTTTGTACAGGCTCTTCTTAATGGCTTGGGTTGTCCTTCTCTTGTTCCCTGCACTCTCATTTTCTTGGTTCTTCAAACCAAGCATTAATTCTCTCTTTTGGTTAGCACCCTCTGACAAACAACCCCCTGCCCCAGGCTGGTTAGATATCCTTCTCCATCCCACAGTACTCTGTGCATATTTCTGTTGTCTATTACTTGACTGTTTTCCCTCACTGAAATGGGAGAGACTCTGCCTTAGTTCTGTCTCCTCAAGACTGAGCACACCACCTGATCCATAGTAAGGCACTCAATAAATAGATGTTGAAACAATGAATGAATGAATCTAGTCCAACTCATGGTACTAATGGGGGAAACTTTGTTCCAAATCACATGGCCAATCAGTGACAGAGCTAGAGAACCCAAATCTCAATTTCAGCTCAGTGCTCTTCCTACCAGACTAAGTTTGACTTTGATGGGAGTAGGGTGAAAAGAGAAGCATTAAATTGTACTGGAAGGCAGAGATTCAAGTTTGGCCTTGAAAAGAAGAGTTGATGTGGAAGAGAGTAGTCGTTTTAGGGGAAAGATGAGCAAATGAAGAAAAATGGCCAAGCACATTTGATTTGTCATTCTTAAGATGAATGCTTGTAGAAAGATTTGAGGAAATCTAAAGTCGAATAAAACAGCTCACAGATGACATGAAATTTTTTAAAAAGGGTACAGACTACTAAAGATGGAACTAGGCTTGTAATCAGGAAACTTAAAATTTTAACAGCATGAAGTATGCACTATGCTAAGCATATAAATTTATTCACTTAATCCTCAAACAACTCTGTGTGGTAATATTATTCCCATTTTACAGGTGAGAAAACTGAGGCACTAAATGTTTTAAGTAGTTTGAGATTTCCTAAGTAGGAAGTGGCAGAACTGGGATCTAAATAAGGCAGTTTGATGCTAGAATCCATGTCCTTGTCACAGTGCCTGAATCATAATTCCAACTTTGGCAATCAAGAAAAAAGGGTATCACCTAGGTTTCACTCTATGAAGTATGAGTTACCTGATGGGGGCAATTTTTTGGGAGGGAGAAGACTGTTAGGCATGTGGAGGATGGGAGTTCTTTGTTCTATGATGCAATGATGACCTCAGGGTAAACTGCCAGCAGGCTGAGGAAAATGGAATGGCTGCTAGAGGACCTGTTTGGGGCTGAGGGGGCCATGGGGCTTCTCTGGGGCCAGCTGGCCCATGTCCTGGCCTGCAGGTACTGTGGCAGCAGCTGCCTCCAGAGTCCAGGGAATCTGGTGATACTATTCTTGTTCATGGTTTGGCAGATCCGGAGGTGGTGGCAGCTTCAGCCCTGGTACTCTGGGGACATGATGCAAGGCAAGGTGGGTACCGTGGATGTGCACCTGGGTGAATGACTGTTGATATCACATCTGAGTTCAGGTGAGGAAGCACTGTTACGGATGTGGTCCCGAGTGAGTGATGAAAAGCCTTAAATGAGATGCTAGGTGAGTGATCATGGACACCAGATTTGAAGCCAGGTGAGTGATCACTGACCCTAGATGTCAGGTTATGTAAGGGAATGCTGATCTCCAAATGTGAGCTGGGTAATGGCCATTAACATTAGGTGGGTAAGTGACTACTGACCACAGGTGTGGGGCCAGGTAACTGTTCACTCTGGATGTGAACAGGGACTTAGGGCTTTATGACACACCTTGCATCTCTGGAAAGGCTTCATGCCTCATAGTACTTTCTCCATCCCCCAGGGCCTACCATTTATGTACCTTGTGGCTTTCCTTGATTATCTGTGGAAGCAGAAGTCAGAGAAGGAGGGGGAAAAGGAAGAAGAGGAAGATGACGTCACATCTCTGGATTCATGTTCTCTTCTCAAAGAAGCTCCTGTTGGACAGCAAGCCACCACAACCCCATCCCAGTTATCCTGTGTTTCTGAGGGCCTCCACAAGGCCATTGCGACACCAGAGCAAGGACTCACACAGACCCCAAGCCCTTCCAAATCCTTCCCCACCTTTCAAATCCTGACCAACCTGCCTGTGAGGCACAAGACATCAGGAAGCCATCTGCAGCAGAGAAAAAGTCAGTTCTTCTGGGGTCTCCCCTCTCTGCACAGTGAATCCTTGGAGGCCATCTTCCCAAGCTCAGGTGGCCCCTCTCCCCTGAAGTTGTCTGTTGGTCCTTCTATCTTCTTCAACAAGCTTGTCTTCCTGACTAGGTCCAACCTGCTTCTTCCACAGTATTGCTCCCCAACCCAGCATCCCACCCATGAAGTCCATACTACGAAAGATCTGGAAGGGATGGCCTGCGGTTTTCAGCAACTTCCTCCACTGTCTTCCCTTCCTGTCCCGTCACTATCCCTCTTTCCCATGGACCACAAAGGAGTCCCATCTGATGCTGAGGTACATACACAGTGCCTTCCACAGCAGAGAGAGGTCCCTGGGGTCTCTGAGGATCAAGCACTGCACCCACTGCCTGAATTCCAAAGGACCAGACCTTTCAAGCTCTTCTCATCTGAGGTCTGGCTGGGGATGCGATGGGATCCCAGCATCCAGAGACACAGTCTAGATTTACTTCCTGCCTCTCTGCTGTATCCCTCTACCGTTCTGGGAGTCCTGACTAGGTTTGAGGCCCCTTGGGAGACAAATGAGTATCCCAAAACCTTTGAGCCAGCAATATCAGCTCCCAGTCCAACCTCAGCCTCCTTGCCAGAACTCCAGGGAGTCAGCCCTATAGGAGGCCTATCTGGACTGAAGGTCTTCTGGAAAACCACAAGGCAGAGAGAGAGTCCTCAGACCTCTGAAACACCAATCCTAATCCCTTGCCAATCTGTAACTCCCAAGACAAAGCCTCAAGGAACTGGTAGCCCTCTAAGAGCTCCATCTCTGGCTCTCAGCCCACCCCTAGCTCTTGTTCTGGAGCTGCTCAGAGTTAGCCCCACGGAGATCCTGATAGATTCTGAAGCTAGAAGTGGGGACATACAAAGGAGAAAGAACTCCTGGGCCTCTGAGCTCCCAACTGGAGTCAGCCCCTTGAGAGTCCTTTCTGACTCTGAGCCTCTTGGGGTAGACATGGAGCAGAAGGAAATCTGTTGTGTGCCTGCCTCCCCAATGTGGGGCCCCAGCCCATCCCCAAACTCTATGTCGAAGTTGCTTGTCAGTGGGCTTATCAGAGACCAGTGCAGCTCTAAGCCTGAGGGAGAAGCAATAGAGCAGAGAGAAAACTGCTGGGCCACTGAGCTCCTAGCCCTAACCCCCAGTTCATTCTCTGCTCCTTTACCAGATCCACACATTGACCTTGAGGTCATGTGCAGGAATGTGCAACAAAGAGGGTACCCTCAGGGCCCCAGCCCTCCAGCAGCAGATCCCCTGCAGCCAATACTCTGGCTTCCCACCCTAGCTGAAGCTCTGAAGATCAAGCCCAACCAGCCTGGCTTACTCAAAGGAGAGCTATTCCCAGGGGCTAAGGCAGAGATTTCATCCTTCCAGGGAGAGGCTGTCCTAGAGATGCCCATACATTCTGGGAGCCAGGCCTGGCACTGGAGTAGAGAGTTGGAACTCAAACTGAAGAAACTGCAGCAGAACCCTACTTCCAGATCCTTTGGTCCAAGTCAACCATTTGGCAGCTCCCCTACCCTGAGCTCCACAACTCTAGGCACCTGGAGACTCTCTTCCTGCCCCCCACCGAAGCATCTCCACAGTCTGCACCCCGACTCTTCAAGCTGCCATCACCTGAAAGTTCAGAGCACAGTAACTCAGCCTGTGCAGGCCTCTCACTGTTATCACTCCCACTCCTCTTCCCAGCCTCAGCCACGAGGGTCTGGCAGGGCAGAACAAAGATCTGAGAGAGAGAAAAGAATGGAGATGATGGCCCAGGTCTCATCCCAGGGGCAATGCATTCACAATGGGACTGGTGAGAACTGCCCAGGCCAGGGACAGCCCTCAAACCCTGAGGTTCCAGCTTCAGGCAAGACACAGGACAAGACTCTAGCCCTCTCTTCAATTAAAAAGAGAGACAGCCCCTGGAAACCCAAAGTAGAAGATCACGGAGGAGGTGACATAAGATTAGAGTCATCAACAGTTACACGGAAGAGTCACCCAGCCCAGGCCAGACTAGCTGATGCCTCAGTAAGCAGACTTTCCCAAAAATCTCAGCATAGCCACCAGAGCTCTCGACACAGTGCTCTCCCACAGCAACGTCACTCTAAGGCTGCAGGTCCCCAAGATCGGCAAGGGGCAGGGCTGGGAGCTGGTGACACCCTGACCCCTCGGCACTGTAAGCACTACTCTTGGGCCCACATGGAGAAGCACCTCTCCTCCCCTACACCTCAGGCTTCTCTTATCAAGGGTCTGCAAAAGATTTTTGCCAAGTGTCTGGGTATCCATGGACCCTTGTCCCCTAAATCCCGTGAGGAAAAGCTGGTAGTACTGGCACCCAGTAACTGGAGATCTGAAGCCAAACCATTTGGGAGGTGTGGAGACAAGCAGAGGAAATCCTAATAAACTAGCTATACTAGACAGACCCCACTTTTGTGTTCTTTGGAGTCTAGGGTACTGGGAATGTCAGTTCCCTATTAATTTCTGCTGCAGTCATCTCTCCTCAGGATCAGGTCCCAGAAGTGGAGAGCTCAGGATTCTGCAGTCTTAACTTTCTTTTCAAGCCCCTCACAAACGATCCATCTGGAGTCCATATATCCTGGTTCTACATGGTGAGGCTGTTAAGGCCAGTAGAGCAGAACACAGTCCAATTCTGCGCTTGAGAAAACCTTCACAGCAAGTGAACAGAAGACACCCATTTACATGAGAATAACTGGTCTGGGTCTAGGCAACTATTTTTGGTCCTGTATAGTCCTCCTTCTTCACCCACTTGATCCACAAGTTCTCCATGTATCTTTGACCATTTCTTCTCAGCCCTCTGTTCTTCTCTCTCCCTGGATGAGCTCATCCATCTCCAAGGTCACAAAAACAAGTGCCTTTTCATATTTAGCAGCCATCTAGATTTCTTCTTCTATCACTCTGCCTGTTCATTTCCTTTACCCATTTTTGTACTGCAGTGTTTGTTGGATATATTAGTTTTCTCTTGCTGCCTGCTGCCGTAACAAATTACCACAAAACATTTGTCAGAAATCTGACATATGTCTCACCAGGCTAACATCAAGAGGTTGGGAGTGCTGCATTCTTTTCTGTAGGCACTGGGTAGGATTCATTCCTTGTCTTTCCCAGCTTCTAGATGCTGCCCACATTCCTTGGCTACTGACCTTCCTCCTCCATCTTCAAAGCCAGCAAAGGCAGTCAAGTTTTTCTCATATCACATCACTGATTTCTTCTGCCTTCTCCTTCCACTTATAAGGACATTTGTCATTACACTGGGTCCACTTAGATAACCTAAGAGATAACCCAAGATATTCTTCCTATCTTAAAGTAAGCTAGTTAGCAATTTTAACTCCATCTATAACTTTAATTCCCCTTTGCCATGTAAAATAACATAGTTCCAGGGATTAGGACATGGACATTATCCTGCCTACTACAAATATTAACTCCATCTATCATTTGCTGCAAATATTTTCTCCCCATCTGTAGCCTATTTTCTAATTTTGTTTAAGGTGACTTTTACTGTACTGTTTAAATTTTTTATGTAATTAAATCTACCCTTTAGATTCTAAAACATTTTCTTCTGGCACTTTTATAGTTTTATATATTTATATTTGTTAGTTTGATTTTCGAATATGGTATGAGGCAATACACTAACTCATCCCTCACCCAAACATGTCCAATTTTACCCATATTAAAAAAAAATTAGAATGTCTTGAATGCATTCCTTGAAGTGCCATATTTTAAAATATGGGTTATTTTTTAAGCTTCCCCAGGCTTCAGATTCACATATTCAACAGCCTAAGAGAAATTATCTTCATATTCAACTTGCCTAAAACTTACTGATATTCTCTTTAACAGTTTCCTCCATTGTGTTCATTTTGATTGAAGGGTACCATATCCACAGTACCAAAGCAAGAAGCCTGGCATCCCTGAGTCCCTTCTCCTCACCCCCCAATCTAATCCATCATCAATTACACCTATGAAATCTATTTCAAATCCATCTTTACCTCCCCATCTCCACTATCGGTCTTAGTTTAGTCATCATTTCTCACCATATGGTTGCTCTATTCCTTCTAATCCATCCTTCACATGGCTACAACTCTCTGGAGGTCAACTAACCCAGTCTCTTCACATGTCATAAAAGTAAAGAACTTAACAGATGCATCCTGTGGTCCCAGACTGGATGTTGATTTTGTCAGAACAGTTGTGCATTATGACATATTCATGTCATGACACATTTGGATCACTTGAGAAACTCTGAATATGGAAACTCTTGAGTATGAGATTAAATGAAAACTTACTGAAAGGGCAAGGCAGAGATTATTGACTAAAAAAAAGTGACAGGCTCTCATTTTAAAAATATAACATGTATGAACACATTTATACACACTGACAAAGATTCACAAAGATAGGAACAAAAGCTGATGATCTCTGGTTATTGGGAATATTAATTTTTAAAATTTGCTTGTATTTTTCTACAATGCACACGACTGCTTCTATAAAAATAAAAGGGTTTTTACAGGTGAACTGCCAATGGAAAAAAAAGTGAATTGTCTATGCACAACAATGCACATGAGGTTGACAATCATACCTAAGCTTTCAAATTGTTAGGTGAATTTTGTTTTTGCCACAAAAAAAATGAAAAAGTGTATTTCCTAGCACTGTAACCTATCACTTCCTGCCTAACCCCAATTGGACCCACATCTTTAGCATTAAGGTCACTCCTGGCATTTGAGTTCCTTCAACAATGTTGTTTGACTTCTTCAAATCCACCCCAGGACTCCCTTGGTAGTCAACCTGATGTTTCTTACTCTTGCTGTGTATTCTCTGACCTCTATGCCTTTTGCTCAAACTGCTTGTCCCGACTTCTCCTTGTCAAAAGTATCACACCTTTTAATAACCAGCCCAGACTACCTCCAGAGCCTTCTCTGATTCTTTTTTGGTATGGTTTCCACTTCCTTGAAGACCTGTAACAATTTGTGCCTTGTTGATACCCATTTCCTGACAGCATGGCTTACCAAGCCCTTTCAAAGTGAGGTTCTGTGAAGTCCACATTCCCAACCCAGTGCTCTTTCCACTCTACAGTATTCCCTCTGTACATCTGGTTGAGAAAAACAGGCAGGTAGAAGGCACATCTTATTCCCCTGCCTCCTCTAATGTCACTGTTCTGTTCCTAAGCTTTATTTAGCCCAAACCTGTCTATAGGGTCCAATTCAAAAACACACCACCTCCTGAACCCTCCCCCTCCTATTCCAACCTATTCCCTCCAAACTCCAGAAAAAGTCTCAAAGACAAAGCAATTCTGAGTTTCTACTTAACAAGGACATTTAATGAGTCTATGCATCTCTGGAGAGCTTGATGAAAAACCCAAATCTCATATTCTTAAGTCTTATTTTCAAGACCTCAGTAGGTTGTAGAGCTGGGGGTTAATAACAAACCACTTAACATTTGCCACAGTTCAGTTGAATTAACGATTGGCAGACCTGTGTTCCTCATGGGCATTGTGTGACCACTAGACTTCCAGGGCAACTTTTTGATCAGTATCTTAAATCCAAATATATCCCAATATGCCATAAAATCTTTGCTTTTGCTTCTGTGTTATATCACGGGTATATTTGATGCCATATGCTTGATTAGAAACCCATCTTCTAATCATGGCATCTATTTTAACTTCTGCATTTATTTTAACAGAAGTTATCAGCTACAGTAAGGTCACATTTCAGTTTCTTTCTGTGAACACTATAAGGGAAAAGAGGGACCACCCATACAACTTGCCTCTTTGTTTAAGTATGTAGGCTTCTGTAGGTGTAAGCCAATCATAGTCCCTCACAGTGATTTCTAGTTATATAGAGCACTGTCAATCGTCTTATCAGATTAGAATCTTGAGACCCAGAAAGAGGTAGGTACTTTGTTTAAAGCTACAGTTATAAATACACAAGTGCTGGAACTAGAACCAGGCTTCTCTCAAGTCTGCTCTTGGTTTTTCCTAAAGAATCTATCTTAAAGAGCTCCAACTTTCCTAAAATTTGACAAGGGAAGCAAAGCAATTATGCCAACACAAATTTCTATTATGTATCAACAAGTATCTGTACATATTTTGTGGGAAAATACCACTTGCCTTCTGTTGTTCCCATAGCTTGATGCAGAGGTACCAATTGTCTTTTCCCCAAAAGACCTTGTCTTTGGCCCTCATTGTGGTTAGGCTGCCAACCCATAGGGAAGAGACAAAGTGACCATGTTCAGAGTGGAGGGCTGAAGGCTAAGCCATCAGGATACCTAAATGGTGGGAAATCAAAGGAGGACAAAAGAATCTGGTAGAGAAAAGGTCATGGAAAACAAGGGAGAGCCAACTCAAATCCCAACAGTACAAAAATATCTACTTCATAGCATGGGTTTGAGATGCCCCAGTTTAACCAGCCAATATAACTGTGCCCTTGTAGATTATCTGTGTAGACCAGACCTGAGCCTGGTGTAAGTACTAGGATGACCAATACAAATTTGACTCAGTGGTTATTTTCTCTGCCCCATATTCCTCTTTGGGTAAGGCATTGCCCTACTAATCACAAAAGCAAAAAATGACTATGTTGGCACCTTTTAAGTGAAGAGGATACTCTATACTTGGACAATGCTATGTAAGCAATCATTTGAAAATCTGTGAGTAGGGGAGGATGTTAAAAAAAAAAAAAGACATCCGATATTACAATTTTGTATTAGAAAAAAGCTTTTTTTATATATAATACAAATTACATAAAGGTGGACATAATCATGTGATCCTCAACCACAGCATGAATAGGATTTTTAGATGCAACAAAAGAATATCCACCTCCAGAGATTTTATCTTTCCATAGGCTTAAGCTTTTTGGAGGGCACCCCAATGCAGTTCTTGGTCAGGGGAAGATTGCTCAGCAAGCCTAGCCTTACTATCCATATAAAATATAGGTAGCGGATACTACATTATCCCCATCTGGAGCTCCATCAGTCTGCTCCCCTCCACTGTAGCCCTATCCAGTGTTACTGCAGACATGAGGTGAGGCAGTAGGTCATACCAATGTTAATCAGAAAGGGAAGATGGGGCAATCTTACATCCAGGATTTCACATTTGGAAGAGTGCCTTGGCAGTGAGGGAGACCTTTACTAGGAAAGAAGCAGGCACAGGGGCCAGGACTCAGGCTCCATTTTGACCCAACGTTTATTGTCCTTTTACAACATGTAATTTTTGGCTTAGAAACTGCTTGTGATTAGTTTTCCAACATTAACTCAAAAGCATGTAAAATAATCAACCTACTCTCTATAAAACACACAGCAATTGCAGCCCTTCACCCTCCTGCCCAGGTTGGGTAGGAAGAGGGAGGGAGAGCCTGGGCAGCACTGAGTACAGCGCAGATGCTTTGCTGTGGGGAGTGGTGGCAGTGCCTTGCTTCACACCCACAGGGTCCCCTGCACTGCCCCAAACTACAACAGAAATAGTGTAGGCCCAAGGCCCATTTCCTTGGTGGTAATTCACTCTCCGCCTCCCAAATGAAAATCGCTTTTATTTTATTACTTTTGTATTTTTTTTGCAACAAAAACCCCCTGTCCAGAGTCTGACTATAGCTGAACTGTTCAGACTGAGGAATGGAGCAGGCCATGGGTACACTCCTGGTCCCTCCTGGGTGAGCATCCCCACCCTGAGGGAACAAGGTCCAGCCAGGCCAGCTCGCTGCACGCTGGCCATCAGCTTAGCCATACAGGTCATCATCATTGTCTTCTGTGTACACACTGCCACCTGTGCCACCTCCACTGCCCTGACTGGGGCCAGCTCCACCCTGGTTTCCTGAAGGGAATCTGTGTGCACAAAAGCAGAGCCAAAAAAGAGGATTATGATAGAGCATGTGTAGGATTTTCACAACTACCCCTTAGCCTTCTTAGGACTCCCATTACCTTGGTTGTACAATTCCCCAAAATAACTTAAGCACTGCCCACTGTAACCTAGTTACCTGAAGCTGCCAAAGCCCCGACTCTGCTGAAGGGTCTGAGCAAACATCTCATACTTCCGGATGTCATTGTCGCTAACAGAACGGCGAGCAAAGCGCATGGCTTCCTCAAAATGATCTCGGCGGATCTCTGGCACCGGATCATCCTCTTCTACCTCCTGTAGGGTTGGTAAACACAAACCACCAAGGTTAATTAAGGCCCAGCCTGGATTCCTTCCCTGGCCTTCCTGCTCCCAATTACTGCAGTGGTTTACTGGTCCCCCTGCCTCTCCAACCCAACCTGAGTAAGTTGCCAGGCCAATCTTCCCAGAATTGAGTCACTGCCCTGCTTAAAAACCTGTGAGTCCATTATGGAAAAGGCAAAACTGGTAGGGACAGAAATCACTAAAGTAGCTGCCAGGGGCTTAGAGTGGGAAGAAGCTGACCAAAGTGGCACAAGGAAATTTTGGAGTATCTGTTTTTCAACTGTGGTAGTAACCACCACACATTTGTCAAAAAGTACAAAAAAATAGTATACCTAAAAATGGTGAGTTTTACAATATATAAATTATACCTTAATAAACCTAAATATTAAAAAGAAAGCATCAACGGCTCTCAGTGCTTACCACATCTGGATTACACCATACCTAGTGGCCTCACTTCCAGGAACATATGCCCTCTAAGTTTACCCAGGTTTTCCCAATTCCTGCAACCCTACTTCCTATTTGGGCTTCCCATTTCATCTGAATTCTACTCTTTTTAGACCAGCTCAAACCCTGTCTCTTCCACTTGCTTGACTTACGAGATTGCTCCCTAAGATTAATGTATTAGTAGTTTCTAAGCTTTTTATCACAGAGGAGGGATGTCACAGACCCCCACCAAAAGGTTAAGACAGTTTTTCCTTCACTTATTTATTAAGTCTCTAACATGGTGCCATGATACAGTGAGAAACAAGCAAGATGATACACTAGAGCCCCTATCTTTATAGAACTTACACACACACCAAATTTTTTTCATTTAGTTTCAGGTCCATGGATCCTAGATTCTAAGCCCTACTCAACTTATTTATCTGCACAACCATATTTTTATTTCCCTCATGGAGTCTGACCATCTCTTCTCAGCCTTTGTAATTCCAGACTAAAAGCGTTAACCCTAAGCATTCTTGTTACCTTGCTAAACATCTCACTCAGATGGTCTTTCCAAAACCTTATACTCCTTAATACTCTAGGAACATGGTGGAGACTATCCTCTGGCTCCCCATGACTGGCACACCTGGAGAATGGATGCAGACTCACCATGGCTGATGGGTTGGTCTGCCTCTCCCGTTCTCGCCTAATCTCACTCTCGATAGATTCCCGGATGGCCAGTTTGCAAGCACGTTGGCAAATCTCTGTCAGGTCAGCGCCAGAGAAGCCATTAGTCATCTTAGCCAGGAACTCCAAATCCACATCCTAAGAGAAGCAACAGAGCTATCTTAGTATTTAGCCTCTCCTCCCATGGTACATTGACCTTGAAGCCACCCAAGCACTCTCAATGCCAGTTTGTCCCATCTTTTGCCAGCCTATTTTATTCCCAACTGTGGGTCATCCTAATACCTTCAAAATTTCCATCTTCCCTTCATAGGCCTAACCCAAGAAATCCCCAATGGAATCTTGCCCAGGAACCAGAGCGCTCCACACTAATACAAGTCCTCACAGCCCATGACCCTGCACTTGCCTTGGCAACTGGGGACTTGCGCAGGTTCGCCTTGAGGATGGCAACACGGGACTTCTCATCAGGAAGTGGGATGTAGATGAGCTGATCAAGGCGACCAGGTCGCAGGATGGCAGGATCAATGATGTCAGGCCGGTTGGTAGCGCCAATGATAAACACATTCTTTTTTGTGGACATGCCATCCATTTCTGTCAGGATCTGGTTGATGACTCGGTCAGCAGCCCCACCACCATCTCCAATATTACCACCACGGGCCTTGGCAATTGAATCCAGCTCATCAAAGAACAGTACACAGGGGGCAGCTTGGCGGGCCTGTGGGATGGACAGATGGACTCAAGCATTAGCACAATTGGGTCTCTCAGACCTGAGAAGGAAAGGAAAATAAAGTGACCTTCATTGCCCCAGCTGAGGTGCCAGAATGAGATGGTTTTAACTCTCCCACAGAAACAGCCTCCATCCCTGCCTTGCCACCAGCCCAGCCACCTGCAGCTCACCTTGTCAAAGATTTCCCTGACATTGGCCTCGGACTCCCCAAACCACATGGTAAGCAGCTCAGGACCCTTGATAGAGATGAAGTTGGCCTGGCACTCATTAGCAATAGCTTTGGCCAGCAAGGTTTTCCCACATCCAGGAGGTCCATAGAACAGCACTCCCTTGGAGGGTGTCATGCCAAACTTGAGGAATTTGTCTGGGTGCTCCACAGGATACTAGGAAGAAAAGGGAAGAGGGTTCAGGGTTACCCCCCTCAGTTAGAAAGAAACCAAACCAAAAAGAAGATCTCCACCAACCACCCCGTGGTCTAAGACCTAGGTTCCCAAGGCGCAGGCTACTTGGTGCATCCAACCTGAGAAAGGCAAGTCCTGAATTATGCTCCCATAATTCCTGCAATGAATATGACACCACCTCAAGACCACCCAGCTCAATTAGTGTACTTAGGCAGTGACTCACTCCAGACCAATCCACCCTACCTGGACCAGCTCCTGCAGCTCACGTTTGACATCCTCCAGGCCCCCAATATCTTCCCAGGTCACCTGCGGCACTTCCACCACAGTTTCCCGCAGTGCTGATGGGTTGCTCTGGCTTAGGGCCCACTAAAAAGGGAAGAAAAACTGGGCATCAGACTTGCCAGGGGAGAGATCAAAGTGCATATGTGTATCTCAGACATGGGTGTGGTTCTTACCCGGAAGTCATCCATAGTAACTGCCAGGGAGTTCATGACCTCAGCATCGATGGTTTCATCCTCTAGGTCAATGAGGTCCATCTTCTTACGGATGGCCTGCAGAGCAGCCTCTGAGCAGAGGGCTGCTAAGTCGGCACCCACATGCCCATGAGTCTCATTGGCTACCTGCAGATAGAAGATTTACTTACTATCCTGTCTCTAAAACCTACCTACCTTAGGAGGCTCAGTGACAACAGAATCCCAGCCCCTTCTCCTGACTCCCATCTTTGGGTCTTCCCAAATCCCTGAACACATACAAGAAGACCTTTCACTGGTTGGGTTTTAAGCATTCAAGCCTTGGCTAGGGCCTGAAAATAAAGCTGCATCCAAAATTCTGGCTTATCTAATGCAGTACCAACTGAGAAGCATACCAATTCCAGTGTCCTGGATTCAATCTCAGATCATTTCCTTTCACTTGACCCAGAATCAAAATCAATCTCCTCACCTATTAAACTTATATCCATGGCCAGTTCTCTCCAACTGCCCAGAAACAGATATCATAACTCCTGGCCAACCCTCATCACCCCTCCACCTGTTCCAGGTCCACATCATCTGCCAGCTTCATGTTCTTGGTATGGATCTGAAGAATTTCCAAGCGTCCTGTAGCATCAGGGATTCCAATATCTACCTCCCTGTCGAAGCGACCTGTGGGACAGTAGGAGAACATAGGGCTCATTTCTGATTTTTAAAGGACCTAAGGTAACCAACGATCCTAGTCCACCCAGGACTGTCCTGCTGTTAGCAATCAAAGTCCCATGTCCTGGGAAACACTAGTCTCAGGCAAACCAGGGAAGGCTGGTCAC
Source organism: Manis javanica (assembly GCF_040802235.1). NCBI lineage: Eukaryota > Metazoa > Chordata > Mammalia > Pholidota > Manidae > Manis > Manis javanica. Next base: position 35,709,659 of record NC_133157.1, on the reverse strand, counting down.
CCTAGATTAAGACATGGGATAAAAAGAAAGGCCCAGATTCCTGGGCCTTATCACTACAGAGCTTCAAGAAATCCTCATAAGTTGACTTTGATCAAGGACAGACATGGGACCAGAGATTAAACCCAGTAAAGTTAAAATATTTCTGTGAGCAAGGGTAGGGTTGAGAAATTTGAAATCCTTACCAAACCGCCGAAGGGCTGGATCAATGCTGTTGGGTCTGTTGGTTGCCGCCATAACAATCACATGCGCTCTCTGCTTTAGGCCATCCATGAGGGTCAACAACTGTGACACGATACGCCGCTCCACCTCCCCGTGGGTCTGTAGGGACAGACTTTCTGGTCACAAGAGAAGTTAGGACCTTTCAACCCCCATTATCCCATCAGGTAAGTTCCTACTTTCTCTCTTTTGGGGGCAATGGCATCCAGCTCATCAATGAAGATGATAGCAGGAGCATTCTTCTCAGCCTCCTCAAAGGCTTTACGAAGGTTGCTCTCAGACTCACCAGCTAACTTGCTCATGATCTCAGGACCTGAAAAGATACAAAATTGAGGCAATGACAAAGCTACATCCTTCTTCAAACCCAGGAGAAATTAGTTATCATGTTTGCCTACAGCCCAGAGATAGGTCCTGGGTGAGAATGTGGTAACCTCTGCCTACTCTCACAGCTTCTACCAAGCATTATCCCAGGATAGCCACCACGCCAGGCTGGAGAGAAGCCAAGAGACTCAGTATATTTATCTCACACTCAAGCTGAAAGTGTAAAGATGACAGCAGATGCTCTGGGACCTCTGGCCAGATCAGGAAAAAGAGCACACCAGCTAGACCTCACCAGCTAAATATTTTCAAAGAGCCAGTTATCTCAGCCAATCTTCTCCCAAACGCTCTTGAATAAATAAGCATAGACTTTTTGAGTTCTCACTCTAATTTGCTCCCCCTAAATGTCATTCATTAGCCTGCCTACAATCTTCCTTAGGTGGGGATACATCAGGGGGGCCCCAGAGTAAAATACCTTCCCCTTGTTGCATATCTGTCTGTAATGTACCCCAGCAAAAGAAAGATGTTAAAGAATAAACAAGGGCATGTGTGCAAGTCAGTGCATCCATGAATTCTTCAGCTCAGGAGACTTGTTCATGCTCAGCTCCAAGTTGGCTCCAGCCAAACAAAAGCTGAACAAAGTGTCATACCATTGATCAAGAAGAAAAAAGCTCCGGTCTCATTTGCCACAGCTCGAGCAATCAGGGTCTTCCCAGTTCCTGGAGGTCCATAGAGCAGGATTCCCCGAGGAGGCTGAGGACCAACACAGAGAATGTCAAAAGCTTCAGACTCGCACCTTCTCCCAATGTCGCCCACCCTAGAATGGCTTGGAATTGGGCTCTATCTAGAGAGGGTGAGAGTTAGAAATCAACCCTGACACAGTAAGAATGAGCCCTCAACAGCAGCTGCTGGAAGATAGTTTACTTCATACCATACTCACATCTCATCAGCAGAGAAAATATTGCTCGAAAGCTGTCAACATTTATGATTACAACTTGCATAGAAGACTAAGGGCAGAGAAACCCTAAACTGCTGTGTGCTAAATTTGAAAATCTGGGACAAGAGACCATTAGACCAAGGGCTTGATTAGACAAAGGTCAAGGACTAACTCAGTCATCTAATAAAGTGTTGCCAGAGACTAACTTAACTCCAGAAATCGCAACCTCTAGGATTATCAAGTTGGAGTGCTTTTCCTTACCACCAACCACCAAGTTTTCCTCTTTGATACTGTCTTTTCTGTGGCCCCATCCATAGGCAACTCACTAAAGTGCCCATATATAAGATAAAATTATCTGCATGGTGCATACTAGGAAAAGGGGCAATAATTTCATCCTCAGTGTTCCAAGATATGGAAATATTGGAAGTTACATTCTAAAACAGCAGTTCTCAAATGTTTTGGATTCAGGACTCTTCATACTTTGCAAATGTCCTTAATTTCTCCCTCTACTGGGTAACATTGCTATAGTGGGTTGGCAAAACATGGAGAAAGTTGTTTGTAATAGGGTCCATGAATGGTTTTTACATTTTTAAAGGGTTATAATAGGAGAACAGAAACACGTGATAGAAAACTAAGTTGGCTTGCTTTCTTCTAGACAATTAGTAACTTTAATGAATTTAGAGTCCTTGACAAGATTTTTTAAAAAAAGCATTATTGCCTTTAGAATCCAAGGCAATAGTAAAAGTCATGTATGAAAACAGGGCCCTAGGAAATGATTTCCCTCATTTGTGGAGTATAACAATGAAGCAAAACTGAAGGAAAATAGCAGCCGGCTCAGAGACTCTAAGAATGAACTAGTGGTTACCAAAGGGGAGGGGTGTGGGAGAGAGGGAGAAGGGGATTGAGGGGTATTATGTTTAGTACACGCAGTGTGGGGATCATGGGGAAGACAGTGTAGCACAGAGAAGGCAGAGTGAATCTGTGGCATCTTACTGCACTGGGGTATGGGTGGGGACTTGATAATATGGGTAAATATAGTAACCACATTGTTTTTTCACGTGAAACCTTTGTTAGTGTATATCAATAATACCTTAACAAAAAATTTTTTAAAAAAAGAAAAAGAAAACAGGGCCCTAGGATTAGATACTGAGGAGTCATTAATTACCACCCTAGACTATATCCCAGAGTCCAGAATGCTCACCTTCACACCAATTGCCTTAAAGAGGGCAGGATGTCTCAAGGGCAGCTCTACCATCTCCTTTATTTGAGCTAGCTGTTTCCTGCAGCCACCAATGTCATCATAGCCTACTTCGTTCAAGGACTCTTCCTCATCCTGAATATGCAGGAGACAAAAGAAAAGGTGAAAGCAGGAATACTACTGTCAGCACATGTTTTTCCAAATCCTTCCTGGCTGGAGTACAGAAGTCTGCTATATGAGAAGATTCTCCTCTAAGGCGATCTTACCTCAAAGAACAATTCTAAAAACCCCAAGGCAAAGATTTCTAGCCTAGCCTTTCCCTTCACACTGTCCTTAGTCTTACTGGGAAGGCTCCCTGAAGACCTGAAGCTGAATAATCTGGGAATGAGCAGAGGTCTGGATGCCATCATCAGCAACACTTCTCCAAAAATTACTCCAACCACTTAGATTCTTTGGTTTCAATCTAGATACTTTAAAAAAAGTGTCAGGTTGTTTCTAAGAAACACCAAGGACCAGAAATAGCTGGGAGGTTTCCTACCTCTGGAAAGAAGCTTAGTACCAAAGAGCAGTCTGGATAGCTACCACATGACTGCCCCACTGAATATCATGAAATCAGGTCCTGGAATCAGGGAGAGAACTCACCTCTCGTTTGATAGGCTCCCCTTCACAGTGGATCACTGTGTCTGGAGCAACAATGCAGTATGGACTGGGATCTGTCTCCACTACTTTGAACTCTACAGCACGCATTCCACCCCGAACAAGGAAAATGTCTCCTGTGAGAGGAATCAACAGAAGGTAATTAGAGGTGTCAACAAGACCAAGTAAGAATTCCTCATAAGAACCTGGGACTAGAATGACAAGTTCACTAGATATTGCCCTTTCTCCTTCCCACCCTCATCTTATTGAGCGTAACTCTTATTAAGCTAAACTCTGAAAAGTACTCTCCTACTCAAGAGGACAGTGATCAGGTTTTTGACTTCTGGGGTACAGGTAATACAAGTTTTCACAACTACCACCAGTGGTAGAGGTAGAGCTATGCTAAATATTAAATACACTCTGGAGAGTGATATAGCCAAAATGGCCCATCTCCTCCTTCATTCAGAGATACAAGAGAAGGCGGCTTACTCTGGAGCAGGAAGTGAAGTAGAAATGGAGAAATGAGAGACTATGGGTACGGGGGAGTGTATAGAGAAATGGGGAAGGACAGAGTACACATGAGCACGCATGCAGAATGTATGTGTATGAACATACGCAAGTGAGACAAAGATGCTCCAAGAATTACTCCCGAGTATTCCTACAAACAACCGTCCTTAAGTTTGGTCCCTAGAGTTCTCTCTTACCTTTCCGGATGGGTCGATAAGCTTCCAAGAAGTATGGTTTAAGGTATACCTCGAAGAGATTGCCAGTGATGCCTTCCACCGTGTCATCGATGGGCAGCACATGGATACGTTTGCCATACTTCACATCAGGGCATGGCTGGATGCTGAGGATGACAAGCAGACTCCACATTACCAAACACACTGCAGCCCCAAGCCTGGGCGTCCAAAAGGACCTGGCACAGAAGGCTGATGGCAAGTGCAAGAGAAAAGGCAGGGATGGCTTTAGGTGAAGAGATGCAGAAAGGTAAGGTGGGAGTGAGGACAGATAAACAGCCAAGCAGAACTGAGACAAGTCATATTCAGGGTGGGAGCACAGGGGGAGCCACCAGAAGCTACAGGGCTGCCCACTCCCATTAGTGAGCCAAAAGTCTCACACACAAGGAACCCCCAAAATATGTGAGGGAGGGTCTTCAGTGGGAAATATCCAATGGTGACCCATTCTAGCTAATACTGGTGACCCAATGTTACAAAGGGAGACGATAGTCTGACAAGTGTCAGACGCAGAGGAATAGAAGTGTAAAAATAATCTCAGCCAGGGTCAGAGCACCTCAAGAAAGTAACCAAGCACCTCCAGGAAGAAGGCTACATGAAAAGTAGATGCATGAAAAAGAATCAGGAGCCTGAGATGTTCCTGGCCAGGTGACAGGTGGGTAGCGCCTACTAGTAATTACTCCAAGATGGGGAACAACTCTTGCCTAACCCAAGTCCAAAATCACTCAGACTGGAGTTGTCCTATGTCCGGCTCAAACTATGCCTCACTCTTAGACTAAAGACCTTAAAAAGACCTACAAGGAGTCCATCTCCTATGCCCACACACTTCCACCTCATTCCAGCCCCAACATCAGCCATCAATCCAACATAGCAGTGAGGTTATTTGGCAGAAGCATTACCTCAAATGGCATCCTAAATCAGGGTCTAAGGTGTGATAAATTATACCACTGGTAGAAAAAAATAAAGGCAACAAGAAAATCAGAGAAATGCCAACTTGCCCCAAAGATCATGCAAAGGCAGATTTTGAAGTCACAGGGAGTCAGGACCAAAACCTAAAGATAACCCTGACACCTAAGTCTTCCCAAGGCTAGAAGGCTTCAGATATCTGCAGCTACCCAGGCCTTTGTGGGGATCCTGCCTGTAATGAAGGCTATCTCTGGCCTCCCATCCCTGAGGAGCCAAGAACCCCCCACACACCTGATGACATCCCCTAGGTGTACTCGAAGATTATTCCGGACAACTCTATTCATTCGAATCTTCTCATCAGAACACGTGTCATCAGAAAGCACAATGCACACAGCTTCCCGCCTCTTCTTTCCTTTCAGCAACACTGTGTCACCTCGGAACAACTGCAACTCATCCATCTTGGGCTGAGAAAAGAAAGTTAAGGCCTTTGGGGGTCACTGGACCAGAGGGTAAGCAGCAGCCCTGGAGGTTGGGATTCCCAGTATACCCCACTCTACCTGTGGTCACTGCAAGGAAAATAAGAAAAGAAGCTCTCAGGTTAAGTATAATGAGGCAAGACTGGGACTGTGGACCTAACTTACCTGGGACAAGGACACCACACTGTTGTCCTCATTAATGGCTTCATCAACAATTAACCGATTGGGACGGTTCTTCTGTTTAAGAATAGCTGTTGATAAGTCATCACCTTTTGAACTAGAAAGAGAAAATAAAGTCAGTCCCACTTACATACTCCAGCTCCAGAGACCCTACCAGTCTCTAAAACTCACACTTAGAATAAGAAATAGGGGATAGATGAAGCTGTCCCTACATCATAAAGCTCGGATGAAGGAAATTCAGCCAAAACCATGAAGAGTCCTATCTAGCATGTTATACAATTCCCATTCCATCAGCTCTTTAGTTATTCTGAGCACTGGTATCCTAGCTGTAATGCCCCAAGTGATTTTTGCCCTAGGGTCAGGGAACTATAGCTTAAGAAGACAAAACAGAAGTGAAAGCTAAGTAGCAATTAGAGAAATTAAAATAGTCTTAGTACAGAATAGTGACTAAGAGAAGGGGCTCTGTAATCAGACCTGCTGGGTCAGAATTCCAACCCTGTCACTGCCTAACTGTGATCTTGGGCAAGTTATTAACCTCTCTGGATGTTGATGTCCTCATCTGCAAACTGGGGGACATAGTAGTACCTGTCTCAGAAGGTTATTTTCTTAAGTGAGGTAATGAATACAAAACGTTGAACACAATACCTGTCACATGATATTAATGGTCACTGAGTATTAATGATTAGCACTGAGTTAACAAAGCACAAGCTCTTTCTTTGCTAATCTTCTTGCAGAATGAAGCGGCCAAGAAAACTTCCTGTAAGGCTCAGGGAGGCCCCAAGTCCCACCAAGCAAGCCTGGGGACAGTGATGCAGAATCATTAGCACTACCCTTCTTACTGGCCAAACATGCTGAACTCCAGAGTATTCTATGTATCACAGAAATGTCAAACATAAAAGACACTGTATTTGAGAACAAAACAAAAAAACAGTAACAGATCGAGAACCTTCAGAATGAGGCTCACGTTCCAAAGATGGTAATCTCTCCAAAGACACACAACTCCATGGAGTTTGTTCAAAAAGTCAAAACCAAGAAATGCTGAGGCACAGGGCAGACCTAATCCCTCTCACCTAAATCAAGATTACCTGAGTCTAAATTCATTTAAAACTCTAAACAACTTCTATCATTTCCTAGAAGCTAAGTAAGATCATTCACCCAACACCAATTTCTTACCCAGTTCATTTCCAGCTTTCACTAACTAGACAGTCAACTATTCCTGAGAACCTTTTCAATGAATTATTTAACAAACAAATTAACAAGTATATACCAGGTACTGTTCTAGGATACATCAGTCAATAAAACAGTATTCCTATTAGAAAAGGATGCTTATGCTACACAATAGCAGCTAGCAAGTTAGAGGGTTTTTACATCTTTTGGTCCTGATACACCAACAGAAATACAAATCCCATTCATCTAACAATGTTGTAAGCTTTCTGCTAATCCTCTTCACATAGGTTGCACTTTTAAACTAGTTTCTAAGAGTAGAGTTTCCTCAGCTTAAGCGTGCTTCCCCCCAACCCAAGTGTGGCAGTCTGGGCACAATGCTGCAAAGTAAGCAGACTTTTCCAATGCTTACCAACACCTTTGAGGGCAAACATGGTCAATGTGACAGATGAGGGCAATTTAAACCATTGACTCTGCCTCTCCCCCAAGCACTGAAATTCCCTCCAAGGGCTGCCCAGCTTTCTATTTGACGATAGGACGAGCTAGAGAGAAGTAAAATACCCAATGTTTCTCTAATCATCACAGTTTGTATTCTAACCCCAAGCTAGTCTAGGAAAACTTCCAATCTGCCTACCATTCCTGACTCTGGCACTGGATTGGTATGCTCTTCCTTCCGCATACATCTACTGAGATCAAAGGAAGTAACTTCTAAAAGAGAGAATTCAGGGAAGGCAGTATAGCACAGAGAAGGCAGATAGTGTCTCTATAGTATCTTACTACGCTGATGGACAGTGACTGCAATAGGGCATGTGGTGGGAACTTGATAATATAGGTGAATGCAGTAACCACAATGTTGCTCATGTGAAACCTTCATAAGATGGTTTATCAATGATACTTTAATAAGAAAATAGATAAATAAATAAAAGAGAGAATTCAGTATGATCATGGGCCAACAGCAGTCCTGGAGGCTCTTTGAAGACACCCCCCATTGTCTTCTGCATGAGTCAGGCCCCTGCAGAAACCCAATTGGGCCACAGGGAACTTGGAGGGAATTCAGGTAAGAGTAATCAAGATGACCTAGAGGTTAGAAACCATTTATGTATGATGCCAGGTTCTAAGAATTCTGGATTTTAATTTTTAGTCTTTAAAACAGAAGACTGACTGGATAACCTAAGAGAATATTTTTAGTATTAATAAGTAGTCTTTTCAAACAGGCACCCAATAATACTTCATCTCGATTCAGAAACTTGAAAAAAAAGGAACCCAACTCTATAAATTCTCTTCAAGTCAGGAAGTGATTTGCATTGAAGAGTTTCCATAAGATTGCTGTGCCTTTTTCCACCCCACTCCCCGACTACCTAAAGTTATTGATTCTAAATTCAACTGGCAGAGGTGGCCAGGTTTTAACTGATGCTTTACTAAATGGGTGGAGGGCTTAGGATTTCTCTACACAGCACCTTGGGGAAAGCAGAGCGTGTATTCTAGTTAAGGAAATTTGACCTTCACACCAAGAAAAGCAGAAAACTAGGAAGGCCCACAAAATACAAACTGAGAATCGAAAGCTGCTTCTCCTCGCCCCCATTTCGCAAAATCAAGGAAAACTGACTAAACTTTTCTCACAGGAGTAACAAGCCTTAAGTAGGAAGACCAGAAACGAAAAAGCTATGGACCTCCCTCTCCCTAACAGCCCCACGCGCCTCTGGTCGCGAAGGATGCCAACCATTGGCCAGGCGGACCCGGCTTCCCGGAGCTCGCCCGGCCTTCCCCGTTCCGGCCTCCGCCAGTCTCCGGGCGCCTAAGGCCTTCACGTGGCCCAAAGTCCACGCCCACCGGGCCCAGCCAGGGTGTCGGGCGCTCGGGGCCTGCTCCCTCCGGGGACCACAGGCCTTCAGCGGGTGGTGGGCAGAATGGCAGGTGGGCGCCCCACGACCCTAGGGCTCCACTGCGGTAAAGTGGGCCCCGAGTCCTCTCTAGGCAGGGACCGCCGTTCCGAGGGCGCCAATCAAGCCGGCCGGGGCCTACATGACACAGCACCATCCGGCCCAGGCCCCGACCCAGGCCAACGCTGGCCCCACCTAGGAGGCGCGCGGGGCTGCGGTCAGGCCCTCTCGGGCCCGTGGCCCCTTACTCGCTCCGTTCCTCTCCTTCTCTCCCTCCTTCCCCGTCTCCACCTTTTAGACGCGCCCACAGCCAAGCCCCGCCGGGCCTACCCAGAGCGGTGGGTCCCCCGGTGCGCGCACCCGAGCGAGCGGGCGCGCGCACACACTCACTCAGCTCCGGAGGCCATGACGCGTGCCTCTCCCGGCCGGCGGCTGTGGAGGCCCGCGGGTAACGGCTACGAGGGGTGGCAAGCGACCGACTGGGCCGAGGCTCAGCTCTCCTGGGTGGGGGACAAGAAGCGACAACAAACCCGCAAGCGTCCTCCCTCTCGCTTCCTCCCAGAGGCAACGGGGCGGTGGGCGGGCGAGAGACGCTGGCTCCTGATCAGCGAGGGGCCAGCAGCTGCGACTCAAAAGACGAGTGCAAACGCTGCGCTGAGACTGAGCAGAGAAGAGCCGAATCATCGGAAGGATAGGTGCTCTCACCTCAACCAATCAGCGCCTGCCCTAGGGACGGACTCCCGCCCACCTCTCCCCAGCAACCCGCGGACCAGAGCCAATCAGGAAATTCGCTAGCGGCCTGGCTCCCGCCTCACGGATGCAGCACGCCTAGCAACGCCACGTCAATTGGCCTCAACGCTATGCTTCCGCGACAGATTGGTAGTCTCAACCAATCAACGAAAGGAATGAAGCCAGATCGGCGGGTGAAAGGATAGCTTTTAATCCCTTGGAGGCGGACTCTCCCACTTGGCTCCAGCTCATTGGCTCCCGTGGTTATCCCGCTGGAAGAAACTGGCACAATGGATTGAACCCTTGTATTAGTCTAGTCCAGTCGTAGTAATAATTTGAACACCATCTTTACCAAAACTTGAGGACCCACTCTAACTCCTCTCCTTGCTCCTTCCAAACGCTGGCTCCAGCCACCCCTACTCTGGACCCTTTGACCAGCACCCCAGTTCTTAATCCACTCTACCCTATTGTCATTGCACTCTGATAACCTAAGTCCCACAGGCTTTACAGTTCCTCAGTGCTTGGAGGTACATTCTTCCTCTCACTTCTGCGTATCGATATCACCAGCTGGAGCACTTAAGTCCAGAGTGGGTCAAAAGGCAATCACAGAACACAGCAGACTCGACAGGGCCCAAAGCAGCAAGAAAATTGCAGCCTGAGACCTGAAGTCTGTAGACCCAAATTGAGAGCTACCCCTGACTGTATTCAATAGCCGGCTTTGGTGGCATGCTGATTCAATTCACTCTTCACCCACTATGCACACTGACATTTTTGACTGAGACAGTCAAATCCCAAACTGGGGAGTCTCAGAGACTGAGAGTTCTGCTTGTCGTTCCCCTCTAAGAAACATACCTGCCCTTGTCTTGAGAGGTCTCTCCAGACCATTTTCCAAACCTAACTCCACTCATTTTTTAATTGCACAGGATGAATTTGCACAGGATCCTGGGCTTTGGAGCTGTAGCTTTTAGGCAATGGTAAGGACTAAAAGCCACTGCTTCATGAGTAAGAATTCCTATAACCCTTTCTTCTACCCAGACTTCAAGCTCATGAGGTAGATGATCTTGGGAGAGCGCGTCTTAGACAACCAGCAAGCAAGTGAATAAGACAGCATTGAGCCTTCATATTTAGATATATGTAGTAGGCAGACGAGATGGATATGAGATTTTACTCAACACAAGAAAGGGGAAAACAGGGGAAAAGGTGCCATGAGCAAAGTCAATGCCTTTTTGTAAGTAGGGGTCTTCCTCTGGAACCAGAATGGTAGTAACAAGGCCAAATTTTACAGGACTATCACCAACCACTCCAATGTCAGACTTATAAGGAATGGTCAACTCCAGAAACAGAAAGACCTCCCCACAGAGAAATGGGCCACTGGGTCCCCAGCTCGGGCTCTTCAAAACATGACAGCTATATGTCAGAAGGCTCTAGCAAGGACGTCCGAAACTCTTCAAGAAGGGTTTCACGGTCAGGGGGCCGTATCCAGCTCAAACATGTTTCTAGGTACAGGGGAAGAGACCTGGAGAGCAAAAGTATAATTCCTAAGGGTGAAGGATAGGCAGAAGGCTGGACAGCCATTGCCTCCTTTTCATTCACCACCACCCAAAATAAGCCCAAAGACCCCAGGATGCCCACTGCCCCTCAGCCCCAAGCCCGCAAGCCTCAGCCTCACCATGTAGCATTATCTTGTGGCAACTTAGCTTGGGCCTCCAGTCTCCACCAGAGAGCAGTGGCCTCATCTTTCCGGTCCATCCGCCTCAGAGTCTGAAGCAGGTGAAAGGAAGCATCTTGATTACCTATAGCCCCACCCCAGAGTACAGAGCCTTAGAACTTGACGCAGTCTTAAGAATCATTTTATAAAAAGGAAAACTGAGACCTAGAGTGCATAAGTGTCTTGCCTACAGTCACACATGGAATCAGGGATACATCATTCCCAACATTCCTATCCCTGTGTACTGCTTGCCCAGGACAAAGGGCTCAGATGACCCTGCTCTTGCCCAACACATTCCCAATATAGTTATGGTTATTGTCTGAGGACACTGGGAAGACTGGGGAACTCTTAAGAAGCCTTCATACACTCCTATATTAAGTCTTGTATATGTCTTCACACCTGGGAACATCCCTAGGTATATACTACACAACCCCATTCACCCCTCCTATCCAGAATATCACTCTTCTATTAATCCCTAAGTACCTCCCCCATTTGGCCTGTCCTTGTGCATTTGTGCACAGCTGATGTCATGCAAGTATACAAACCTGGGCACATCTGCACACTGAGGAGGAAGTCCTGTAGGGCTTTGGTATCCTGATCACTGGCCACCCATTCCAGCCCACGACTAATCAAGGCAGCTGCCCGAAGCTGTTGTAGTGCCACATCTGATGTACATCCATGATCAGAGTTGGAAGCAGACCCTAGGGATCACCCCCAAAGTCAAGAAATATGTTCTCAGTCACATAGTCACCAAACCCCATGTCTCCCTCTATTGCTTTTTGTGTCTGGAGTCCCTTTGTCTTAAATCTCTTAGTGGGCTGGGACACATGAAAAGGGGACTAAAACCCACCATCACCACTTCCAGGAAGGAGGAAATAAATTATGTCTAGATCACCTTGTCCTTTGTCTTTAGGTGTGGCCCGGTAGAGCAGCTCAAGGCACCTGAAATGGGACATAGATCAGAGATGATGAGCGATGAGGAGGCATCCTCAGAAACCCTGGGATAAGTAGATAAGATGGAGCTCACCAACTCAGGTCTCAATCAGAAAATTATCCCTCCACCCTTCTCCTAGGGCCCTGGTTGGCTTCTTGGCTCACCGGCTAAATTCACTAATTGCTTCTTTTTTGGCCCCCAGGTGCACCCAGGCTTGTCCCTGAAGCAGGTAGGTGGCAGAGACCCAGAGTGGGCAGTGTGGTGACTCCTTGGATCCTTTTCTGACGTCTTCCCACAGCCGGGACATCTTGGGAAGCAGAGATGATGTGCGGCTGAGCAGCTCCTCACATACAGTCAAGGCATTCTGGGCTCGGCCTGCCTGGATCAGGGCTGCTGCTGACTCCAAGAACACCTCAGGCACACAACGCCCTGGGGGGAAGGCGGCTGGGGAGAACTGGGGTGGGAGGAGAGTACACCCTCATGAAGAGACATGAACGAATACTCCCAACCTCTTCACCAGGCTCTGGTACCATGCAGAGACCACCCATTGCTCGCTGCCCTGGACCCCTTGCTCTGGAAACCTTCCTGACCCCCAGATTGGACAGGACAGCAGAGGGAAAAACAGAAAACAGCAATCCTGCTCTACTCCAAAGAAGACTCCAACACTCCCACCTCATTGCAAAGAACCCTGAAGCCATGCCTACCTTTGACTCTGAGCCATCCAGCAACAGGGCCAGCAGATCCAAGTAATGCTCGGCAGCATCCTCTGCCCTGAGAAGTCATAGTCCATGAGCCTTATCTTAGGCCCTAATAGGGACTTCCAAGGGCTCTTAGCTAACCAAGGACCCTGGAGAGTAGAAAGGGTGGGGTTGGGGCTCCAATCCTGGCTCAGTATAGATCTAACTTCCTTACAGAATGGACTGGGGAAGAGACATAAGAGTTTTAAAGATAAAACAAGGTTAGTCTGGTTCGGGTCCAGCAGAAAGGCAGGAGGCTCAGGAATGGGGAACCTGTGTCCTGTCTCTGACTCACCCATCCACACCCCTCACTACTTTCAAGAATAGAGACAGAGGTACATCCCAGGGGAGGCATCAAAAATGGGAAAATTAGCTCAGGTGAGCAGTATGGCAGAACCTCACCTTCCCGTCTGTAGACATCGGCTTGCTAGCAGGTATTTGGCCTGGCTCTGTGTGCCACAGTGAAGGGATGAGGCTGGATCAGGTTGCGGGAGTAGCAACTCTACCTCAATGAGGAGCTGGGGGGCTTCAGAACTGTGAGTGATACTTAAGGCCTAAAAGGCACAAGAAGAAACTGTTATCTATAATCTCTGAGAGCCATACTTCCTTCTATTTATACCTTGACTAGTTCTCCCAATGCAAGCATCTCAGCATCCCCGTATCTTCACCTGGCATAGTGTCTTACCTCAACCAGCAGCTCCAGACTCTCCAGCTCTGCTGCTGTGTTCCCCAGTTGCCGATATAGCCTGGAGGCCTCCAAAAGTGGGGGGCCCCAGGTTGACCCATGTTTCAAGGCTTCAACCAAATACAGCAGACCTCTCTGTGGATTTCCCTAGAAGGGTGAGAGGACACAAGCATCAGGTAACCTCACAAAGGAGAAAGTCGTCCATAATGCCCATGGTTTCCCCAACCCACCCTGTCTTTACCATCTTACGGAGACAAGTCCCCAGGGCTGTGTACACCTGGACCAACACAGGCCGTGGGCACAGACCTGAGGCTGCTTCATGCAAGCAACTCAGTGCCCTGGGCAGGCTCCCTGTGATCAGCTCCTGGAGGCCTAAGGGCAATCAGGGTGTGACTTAGAGAAGCCCATAGAGCAGGGGACTTGATAGGGAACAAGAGCACAGGGAGGCTCTGATGAGCTAAATGAGACACGACAGGAAAGGCCGAGCCAAAGGACCTCTTAAAACATGCAGTGGGGAGGAAGGGATGAGCCAGACTGCTAGCTAACCTTGGCGATAAGCAGAAGCTGTCAGAAGGACATCCCTCAACTCCCGGGCATCCTGCAGGGTCAACGGGGCATCTGACTCCTCAGCTGGAGGGCTCCAAGTTTTCAGAAGCAGCAGCAGATCTTCAGAGGCCCCACTCTGGGGAGAGAAGGACGATAAGAAGGTCCAAGCCTGTAACAACCCCTCCTTCTCCTGTTTCAGTCTACCCTGGCTGGACCTTGAACTTAAAGGACGTCCTGATTTTCACTCCTTCAATTTTGAGAGATAGATATCTGTGGAGCAATTTAAAGAGAGGAAGAAAAACCTGGGGTAGTAATGATCTATTCTAGTGCACCTCTCACTAAGTATAAACCCATGAAGACACAGGGCAAGGATCATGTACGTGTAATGGTAAGAAGGCTGAGGGTGGGGAAGTGACTTCAGAAAGGTTATGAGAGTCCTAACCATATCTAACATCATTAATGTTTAAAAAGTGGTCCCAAGAGAATCCCCCAGTGAGGGACCAACCAGAACAAGGTCACCTAAAAGTCCCAGAGAGAAGCCTTCTTCTGACCACGAACCCAGCAGCCAGTCCAGCACACAAAGATATTACTGCAGCTGGGAGGGGTTAGAGAAGGAAGAGACCCTTTGATCCAGGTGAGCCAGGGAAGTGTCCCACATTACCTGGCTGCCACTCAAGGTCTGTAGCAGTAAGGTCAAGTCCCAAAGACGATCAGTGCTGAGCCAAAGGGCAGCCTGCAGGCCAGCTAGGTGGTGAAGGGCAGGTAGTAGCTCTGGTGGAAGGGAGGAAGAATGGAGGACAGAGTCCCACAGCCCTCCAAGTCCATGTTCCAGCCTTGACCCCAGCTGCTCCTGGGTCTCCAGCACTGTAGAGAACACACACATACAGCTGAGGTGGGACCTCATCTCTGCAGGAATCCAAAGGTCACAAAGGTGCTCTTGATCTGAGGAGCACATGACGGACCAGAAAAGAGCATAATCTTTTCTAATTATGATGCTTCTCTCATCCTCCTTGCAATGACTTAAATCCAGACTGAGGCTGGCAGGAGAATGGAAGGCAATCTTTAGCCCTTACCTCTCTCTAGGCCCCATTGGATATCCTGTGCCTGGTCGTCAGTGAAACCCTGGGCCAGACTCACCCTCAGGGTAATGAAGTTGCAGATAACAGTCAATTCCAAGTGGAGAAGAGGATCAGCTGCAGGGAGCCCTGGAGCAACAAATGCTGCGCTCACAGATGGCTCCTCCATAAGATACCCCAAAGAAGATCCCAACCCAGAGATCACCCCACCCCAACCAAAATGGCCTCAATAAAGAACCCACCCGTTGCAGTTTGGAAAGGGCATAAAGTTCTCCAAATTAGACTATCCTGGAAAGCACTTTTTCAAATGCTGCTGTGTGTGTGTTTACATGTGTGTGTAAGAAGGAGAGAGATTTGTCTGTACAAAGACGATTCCATTCTAGTCTTGGCTGTTCCTTAAGCAGGAACCCCTGCCCCCTGAATAATCACCTCAACCCCAGAAATGAAGAAAAATGGGTCTCTGGCTGTGGAGAAGGGGAACTGACCATCCTGGGGAAGACCCTGCTTACCCTGCAGACTATGGAGAAGTACCCTGAACCCTTCCAGTGCATCTTGAGCCAATTGCTGTCTCCTCAGAGACAGACCAGAGTCCTGAGCCACCTGCCAAGTGTGGGATGGGATGTCACTGAGGATCAGTCCTTACCTCTCCCCTTGCAACAGTGGCAAGGGGATCTTGGAAATGTCATCTCCAGTCATGTCTAGCTCTTGGGGGAAGGTCAAGCTCAGCCTCTCCCTACTGGCTGGGACGATCCCACTGCAAACCTTCTTTCTGGCTGTTTGGGGCTGCAAAGCTGGTTTGGGTCCCAGCAATCCTATTACCTTGGCTTGTCGCACTAGCTGGTCATTCTTTTCCCTCCACAGATCCAGGCAGCTGTCATGTAACATTGAAGAGTCCAGAGGGGTCCAGTGGGACGTGGTGGCCGAGGCTGGGCCCGGACACCTGGAGGGAGCTGCTGAAGGGTAAGCCTGGCCCCGCCAAAGCCCCCACCCGAGCGGGGAGGAGTCGGTGCACTTCCGCATCCACCCGCGGCTCCCTTGACTCCCCAAGGCCTTAGCCTGGGCGGCCTGCCCTTTCTGGGAGAATGGACTCTCCTTACCGCCTCTCCGGCTTCTACCATCGCCTCTTCCACCCTAGCCTCTGGCGGGCCCCGCCCGCAAAACTCTAGGCCGCGGTCGGTCGTCTCCAAGGGTAAGCTGCCGCGGGAAACTCGAAAAAAAGAGCGCTTACCTGACCAGAGAGGGAGGCTGAGGACAACTAGAGGCGGGGCCGTGTCGGGATGCGGAGGTCGTTCTGCTCGCCGCTCCGCCTGCTAGGCCTTCGCAGAGATAAGCCTTGGGAAATCTATTGCTACAGAACCCGAGGTACAGCCCTTCCCTTGCAGCCACACTGGCAGGTCTGTCTCGTCTCCGCCGCCGCCGGAGGGCAGGTTCGCGCGACGCATGTTGGGAGTCGTAGTCCTCCGCAAAGCCGCCACAGACAGTCTAGCCCCGCTTAAAGTACCTCCAAAAGGAACTGACTCGAGCCCAGGCTCTCGGTAATCAGCCCAGCCTTTCTCTGCTTTCCGTGGAGCGCCAACACTCTCACCAGTCTCCTCCGACTGGTCGGCAGCGCGGCCCGGTGCTTGTGCAGCCTGCACTGCTCAAAGGTACCTACCTTTCAACAAATGGGAGTTAGGAAAAAAAACTCCCAAACCGCGACTCTTACCGTACATAAAACCAACTCAAAATGGGAAGTCGAACTTCATTAAAATTAAAAACTCTTATGCCTCAGAGATACCATCAAGAAAAATTAAAAGTCACAAAGTGAGAGAAATTATTTGCAAATCATACACCTCGTAATGGACTTGTATCCACAATATGTGATTCTCAAAGCCCAATAATAAAAACTTTTTTAAACCATTTTAAGATAGGCAGAAAAAAATGAATAGATATTTTACCAAAAAAGATACACAGATGGCTAAAAAGCACATAAACAGATAAGCATCATTAGCCATTAGGGGAATACAAATTAAAACCATGAGATACCACTAGGTACATACATATATAGAATGGCTACAATAAAAAATGCCAAAGTTGATGATGATGTGGAGAGACTGAAACCCTAATATATCGCCGGTGATTCTCAAAGCCTAATAATAAAAACTTTTTAAAACCATTTTAAGACAGGCAGAAAAAAATGAATAGACATTTTACCAAAAAAGATACACAGATGGCTAAAAAGCACATAAAAAGATAAACACCATTAGCCATTAGGGAAATACAAATTAAAACCATGAGATACCATTAGGTACATACATATATAGAATGGCTACAATAAAAAAATGCCAAAGTTGATGATGTGGAGAGACTGAACCCCCATATATTGCTGGTGGGAATAAAATGGTATAATTACCTTGCAAAAGTTGGGCAGTTCCTTAAAAAGTAAATCATAAGCTTACCTAGGACTCATCAATTCCACTCTAAGGAATCCATGCAGGAAAAATGAAAACATATGTCTACCCCAAGACTTGAATGTAAATGCTCATAGCAACTACAAAAATATTCGTTAATAACTAAAAAACTAGAAACAATCAAAATGTCCATCAGTTGATCATAGCCACACAATGGAGTATGACTCAGCAATAAAAATGGGCAAAATGTGATACATATGTCAACACGAATGAATCTCAAAAACATTATTTTAAGTCACAGAAGCCAGACCAAAAAGCCACAAGTTGCATGATTGTATATGTATGAAATGTCCAGAGAAGACAAACTTACAAAGACAGAAAACAGATCAGTGGCCTGAGTGGGACTGGGGATTGATTATAAATCAAGTGTAGGCAATTTGTGGGAGTGATGAAAATTTTATAAAACTCATTGTAGCACTTGAAAATAGTTTTTTATATGTAACACAAAAAGCACAACAAAAAAAAATAGGATGAATTAAACTTCATAAAAATTTTTAAAATTTGAAAATAAAAACATGAAAAAAATTAATTCCTGACTGAACAGTTCCAGAGTGAAGGAAATTAAAAAGACATGACAAGTACAATACGTGATCTTAAGCTGAATCCCATATTAATGAGTAAAAACTGCTATGAACATTTTATTGTGTCAGCTGATGAAATTGGAATACTGATGATAAATTTAAGTATCATACTATGTAAATTTAACTTAAGTTGGTAAATGTACTGGGGAGTTTATAAGAGAATATCCTTACTCAAGGAGGCAGAAGGGTAAAGGGCCATGTCGTCAACATGTAACTGTCTCTCAAAAGGTTTGGAAAAATGATTTTGAGGTGGAGATGTGTGTGGTGTGGTGCGCAATCACTTAAGAACATGAACAAAGGTTAAGGCAAGTGGGGCAAAATATTGACAGTATGTTAATAAAATGCCTACAGATATTCTTTAAGTTTTTTTAAAATTTTGTACTTCAGATGATGCTATCAACAAAATGAAGACAACCCACAGAATGGATATTTGCAAATCATATATCTGAAAAGTGACTTGTATCTAGAATATATAAACAATGCATATAACTCAATAATAAAAAGACAACCCAATTAAAAACAGATAAGGATCTGAATGGACAGTTCTCCAGTAAGCACAAGAAAAGATGCTCAACATCATTTGTCATCAAGGACATCAAACCAGTACCACAATGAGATATCACTTCATACCCACTAGGATGGTTAAATTCAAAGATAGGTAGTAAGTATTGGCATAGATGTATAGTAATTGGTATCCTCATACACTGCTGATGGGAATATAAAACGGTGCAGCAGCTTTGGAAAAAGGACTGGCAGTTCCTCAATAAGCTAAACATAGATTTACCACATGACCTAGTAATTCCACAATATAGCACTAGGTATAAACCCAATAAAAATTAAAATATGTCCAAACAAAACTTGTATATGTATGTTCACAGCAGCATTATTCAAAATAACCACAAGGTGCGAATTACCCAAATGTCCACGAGTGGATGAATGGATAAACAAAATGTGATATATCCACACAATGGAATATTATATGGCCATAAAGAGCCAAAGTACTGATACATGCTGCAACATGAACTTTGAAAACATCAGTCTGAGTGAAAGAAGCCAGACAGAAAAGGCCACATATTATATGATTCCATTTATATATTACATCTGGATGAGGCAAATACAGTCAGAAAGTAGATTAGTGGTTGTCCACAGGTAGGGATTAGGATGGAGAGGGCTGGAGGGTTATAGGAAGAGTATTTTCTTTTGGGGTTGATTAAAATATTCCAAGACTGTCATGATGGTTGTACAACTCTGAATATACTAAAAGTCACTGAAGCGTAAACTTTAAATGGGTCAATTTTATAGTAAATTGTACCTTGATAAATAAAGCTCTGGAAAAAAGAAATGTTAGTGTGGAATGGACTCTTTGATGTAAGATAAAAAGCAGAGGTAAGAAATTTTAATAGTGTAATGTATCTTTCTCTGAAAGGATCTTGTAGATAGACCAGGAGAAAAGGACATAGTGATTGGCAGAGCTGCAGATTACCTTAGGCTCCAGGGAAGGGGACTCCCTGCAAAAACAAACAAACAAACAAACAAACAAATGAACAAAGGCAGGTAGGGGAATCTAACTAGGACAGGGTAAGGGACTGGGGTCTGAAACCCTTCCCATGGATGTTAGGGATAAAACAGAAGGGGTCTTAATTTTTTCTCACAGAGGCACTGTCTGCTTCCTAGATGCTTGGAAGTTGTGTCCACCAGATTGAAGGAGGGGAAAGGATTTCTTCCTAATTAATCTAACAGTCTAGCTGGGGCCTAACTTCTCTTCTTGCATTATTAAACCTATTCCTGCCAGGGCTGCCAATATCCCATCCTCTAGTTGCTTGAAACAGTACACACTTTTCATCATCTTTCTATTTGATTTCTGTAGCACTAGAGACTTGGCCACTAATAATCAGAACTTTTCCTTTAGCTACCACAGTAGTGGATGCCTTTACTTCACAATCACAGCTACTCAGCTTTTCTTCTTTCTGCAAATTAACAGTAGGTGGTGTCCCAGTTTAATATGTATTCTCTTCAATCTCCTCCTATCCTGAGCACTCTCACATCTCAGGCCCCAGTCCTCACCCTACTCCTCGAAGCCTTTCCCCCCATCCTTTGATGGACATTTCCCCAAGGATTTCATGACACAGGAATAATGAGGTGTATGGAAGGCACAGGAGACATGCATGAAGAGTAGTAGATTCAGTTTTGGCTTCAAGTCAGGAATAATCAATGGGATAAGGTAGAATGCTGTGTACGATAGGCAAGTAGGTCTGATAAAAAGCAACATACGTTTGGGAAACAAGGAAGGCCTAGTGAAAGGCAAAGGGTGTTTGGAGAGAAAGGACACAGTAGAGGAGGGGACACAGCACTATTTGGGGCTTGAGATAGTGGAAGTCTGTGTACTCCATGATGCCTGGGCTTGTCTTTTCAGCCATCTCTTCTATCAGCCAAAGCATAAGAATTTAAGAAAGTATGTTGCATGGCAAAGAACATGGAAGGTAGGATAAGAGAAGTGATTTGGAAAGAGGTGGGGAAGTGAATTCAGATGACTCAATCACTTCCCACATGTTCTCAGGTGCAGCCAGGTCGGCATTAGATGGCTGATCCCATCTGTGCCTGGTGGGAGGGGAGACTGATCATCTCCCTAATCCCTATAGGACAGTGGGGGCTCCCCCGCATTTCAGACACACATATTTACATTATTATTTTATTCCACTTTAGAGACCACCCCATGCATCCAAAGCAGGATCAGGCTACACTATAATTATGGATTATAAAATAACGAAGTCCCAGATGCCAGTAGCTCTTGGCTGCATGGTGGTAAGAAATGTGGCTAAGCCTCTCTTGCAGATGATACAGCACCCATACAGGCCAGAATGGACTGTCCTCCAGTTCTCCCCATAGCCAGGAGCCAGCACATGCAGCCTGGACTACCTCTGCTGGGCCAGAACTAGCCGCCTGAACCAGGAGCTCACAGCACCATCCACTCGCATCACCAAAGCTATGCCCAGAAAAAGTCCCACGCTGCTCACAATGAAGCCTACTGCCTCAAAAATGAACCTGCAAAGAGAAGCAGAGAATCTCAGGGGACACTGAGAGTAGGTCTAGAACCTTTTGCCTCATGAGGCAAACTTTGTCCACCCTGGATGTTCATTTCTTTGCTCCAAGCTTCACCGTTCCCAATATCAATAGTTCTCAAGCAAATCCACTCACTTGGGGGCAAACACCTTCCAGACCATGAGATGCCGGCGGAGGATGCAGGCTGCCAAGGCACATGCCAAAATCTAAGGGAGAAGAGGAGGGGTCAAGTTACTTGGGAAAGGGAGAAGGAAGTGGGTCAAAGAGAGAGTCACTGTAGACCTCTGTGAAGAATGGGAGGAGTAGGAAAGTAGTGTGTGTCAGTGGAAAAATCTCTGGGCTAGGAGTTAGGAGACCTAATTGTTTTCCAAGCCCCACTGTAACTCACTGTGATCTTGGGCAAGCACCACCCATCTGTGTTGCTTACACTCAGGCTGGCTCTGCCTCCCAGAGTGGAGGGAAATGCCAGAGTCACACCCTCTGCCACTGAAGACAAGGACCCATGACCACAGCTGGGACAAACTCCTGGACATCATCTCAGCTTTTCCAGTCCTCCCACTAATGAAGTAACCCCCAAACACAACCAGCAAGATCCAGATCTAGCTTGCAGAGAGGAAATAATCTAAGACTAGGAATAAGGAGTCCCATGTCAGGTCTCAGTACAGCCATTTGAGGCCACTAGCTTTGGGCAACCACTTTGCTTATTTGTATCTCAGTCAAGGCTCTCTCCCAGGGCTTTGGCAAAGTATGAAACAAAGATTAAGTGATGTACAGAAGAGAAAAGGTTACTAACTCCATGATTCCCCTGCACACACCTGAATACCAAGGACAAAGAGGTACTTGAGGCTCAGTTGCAGAAGCGCTGCATTGAAGTGGTGCGGTGCATCCCGGAGCCGCATCTCCATTAGTGGCTCCTCCTCCTCCTCATGCATGACTCTGGCCTCAGCTTCATCCCCTGGGGGGTGCTGCCTTTTCCGGGGCCCTTGACTGTCACATAGGAAAGGCCAGAGCAGGAGCAATGGACAACCTACTGCCTCAGAGGAAGGTGGGGCTAGAATCAATGGAGGATTCCGGGACCAGGCCACCCTGGCCCCTAACTATTCTAGTTGTTAGCACAGGCCAATGGGTAGCAAAGATCCAACAAAATCACATCTCCCCACTCAAACCCATGTATTTTCTCTCCTTCCATAAAACCAGAGTAAACAGTGGAAGCAAAGGAGGAGTGAGGAGGTACCTGCAAAGAGGAGATGGGAGGCAAAGGTGTTGGCTCCCACCAGCAAAGCAGGCAGCCAGGTGGAGGAGCCATGACCCTCTGGGAATCCCACGAAAGCTGCATGCCAATGGATAGCTGGAAAGACAGGCTGATGGCCTGTGGAGTAGAAGGTCTGTGTGGCCATGAGGGCCCAAGCAGAGACTGCCTGCCATGGCACAGTAAAAGGACCTAGAGGAAGAAATAAACCTTTTTAGTCACATCCCACTCCTGAATTCATAGCCTGCTGCCGCAGATCACATATGCCTACTACTTTAGTGCTGAATTTCATACATGTATACACTACCCATGCCCATCACCCCAACCTCCTTACGGTCCATATTCTGCTATTCTAATTCTCTCTGTGGCATAAAGCTCCATTTCTCTGAACCCCAATGAAAGAGGCTGAATGACCAATCTCTTTCTCATATACACACAGCTCTCTATCGTATTATATGCTCATAATTCACCACTCCCATCACTGGAAAAATCAGGGAATGTGCTCATGAAGATGCAGCATTTCCTAAGAAATGAGTTTTGGAGTACCTCTTGTCTCCCTCTTCCTGAGCTTTGCTGGCCCCCAAAGCCTGATACATAAAAGCAACCCAACTCCAAGCCCAAGTGCATGCATACAGGGAGGGACCAATTAGCTTGGCTAGCAGATAAGAGATAGAACTTCAGGAAGACCTTCCCAACTGTGTAAGGGCTGAGGCCCTGTGTCAAGGTGAAGAACCTGTGGAGCAACTCCTCCCTGGAAATAAGAGGGGTTGAACTCACATCACTACTGCCCTTGGATGAATCAGGGCTGAGGTATGTATTTACCAGGGGTGGTGATGGGTATCCCAGCAGCAAGCAGATGCAGGAGAAGGAAGCTCTGCAGAAACAGAAGCAGGAACACAAGGCTAATGCGCTCTGCATGCAACAGCAGAAGTGGGAAGGCCAAGAGAGTGAGCGCTGTGACCATAGCAGCTGAGTAGACGCTCCCCAGCTGATAAGCAGCCACTGTCAAGGGGCCCTGTGATTTGGTCCTCTCTAGTCGGTCCCGGAACTCCTCCTGCATGTGTCGGTAGATTTGAGGAACTACATAATCCAAGTCAGCCTGAGAAGTTGGGGGGCCTGAGAAGGGAGTAAGGACAGTCCTAGTCCTTGGAGCACCCATTGCAGCCTTTACCAGCACAGTCACAGGCCTCCAGAGCAGTAGCACAAGCCCAGAAGCAGCCAGCCCTGCCACAGCCCGAGGTAGCACAACTGATGCCCCCGCAACCAGGGCCCGGAGACGTGGGGGTGCTTCATCTGCCCCTGAAGCCAATGCCCAGTAGGCAGCAGTGCCCAGTACCATCAGGGGCAGCCCCCAGCGTATGAAGAGGACAGGGGGCTCCGGGCTCTTGAGATTACTATAGTGGTGAAGCCACAGGCGCACAGCAGCTAACAGGGCTATCAGAGCCCCCACGCAAGCTCCATACCACAAATTTTTGGTTCGACTACCCACCATGGATGCCAAAGGACTCAGCCAGGGAGAGGAGCAGCAAGCAGGTGTCTCTTCAGGGCAGCGATGAAAGAGGCCAGCTAGCCTTATACATAAAAGCAACCCAACTCCAAGCCCCAGGGCATGAACACCATTGTGCCGTGGGGAGTCTGGTGGGGCCAAGAAGCCAAGGCGGGGTATTGTGAGTAGCTTAGGTGACAGCAGCTTGCCCTCCCAGTGAAGCTGGGCAACCAGGAGCAAGATAAGTGAACCCAAAAGGAATGGGGTGGCCCTGGCCTCAGCTACAACAAAACTATCAGAAAAGAAAGCAGCAAAGCGAATGATCAGGAGAAACAGGACAGGCCCAGGCATGGGAAGGAGGGCTGCCAGTGGCCTGTTAGACTCCCAGCCAGCCCAGCCTTTCCACAGAAGAGGCAGGAGGGTGCCCACTGCAGCCACAGCCCCTAGAACCACTGGATCCAGCTTCAGTCCAGCAGCTGTCAGGAATCCAGCACATGCTACAGCCCCAGCCAGACCCCAGGCCATGGGTATTAAGAAAAGAGGGCAGAAGTTGAAGCCTGGGGATGTTGCCCACTGGGATGCCAGCAGGCACAGAAAGCAGGCAGCAGCCAAGAGAGCAGTGCCGCCTGCCATGTGGACCAGGGAGAAACGAGCCCAAGATTCAATGCACATGGCTCGAACTCCCCGCAGGAACTGCTGCAGCTCAGTAATCACAGTCTGTAGTGCTGCCTCAGCCCCCTGGGGGCTCTGCAGAAGACGCTGGTAGTCAGCAGAGGCCTTGGAAAATAGGTTCTGCAGTCGATGAAGCTCCTTAACTTGGAGGTCCTGAGCAGCAGCTGAGTAGGTGTGAAGAAATCGGGACACCTGGCAGAAAAGGTCAGAGGCCAAGGGAACAGGTCAGAGATATAAACTGGGAAAGAGCAAGAATAGGTACCAAAGCAGGTATCTGGGAATCAGGGACCCAAACTCTGTCCAGGACAGGGGGAAGGGAGGGATAATGGGAGGATATTTCTATGGAAGGTGGGATTAAGACTGAACTAAGGACAGTGGAGTGGGTCATTATGCTTCTCCCATGCCTACCCTAGCTGTTATGTGGAAGCCCAACCCATTACTTACCTGCTGAGCATTTAAATGGAGAGCTGAGGCCTGGGCAACAGCAGAAGAGTAAGGTTGCGAGCCTTCGACCTCTGAGAATAGCTCAGCCATCACCTCCCCAATGTTCCCAAATGGAATGGGCAGGCCCAGCAGCAGGGCCAGTGTAGGCACTAGGCTGACTTGAGGAACTACCTCTGGCTCCTAAAGAACAAGGACAGGGTCAATAG
This sequence comes from Manis javanica, assembly GCF_040802235.1. Lineage (NCBI taxonomy): Eukaryota > Metazoa > Chordata > Mammalia > Pholidota > Manidae > Manis > Manis javanica. The sequence goes on along the minus strand of NC_133157.1, from coordinate 35,684,451 downwards.
GTTCACCAGAGTTAAGGTCAGTGTTTGTGATGGAAGACATTGGGGCCTACATAGGACATGAGAGTGGGGGATGCCTCGATCATGAACTTATGGGCCTAAAATGAAGGCATCCACAAGGATGCTGTAATCCTGACGTGGGCTGAATCCCAGGAGACCAAACAAAGCACACCTCAGGCCTCACCTCTGGTGGGGTGCTGGGGAAGAGGGCTGTTGGACTGTACAGAAAAAGCGCAGCTGAGATCTCCAGTTCACTGTCCCCTCCATGGTCCCCACTCATGGTCATCCCATGGTCCCCAATCACCACCAGCAGTGTGTCATTCTCCAGACGCTCCACAAGTCGTCTGGGGCCAAGAAATGTGTCAGAGAGTAAGGATGGATAAACATTTTTCTCAGGAACCCATTCCGCCCAGCTGTAACTTCCATTAGTAGAGCCTATATGTCTGGCAAAGAGACACCTCTTTAGTTATGACCCTATTGCCTCAGTTACACGAGTTACTCAAGACAGATAAGGCCCCTATCTTCAGAAAAAAGCCTATACAAGACAGAATTCAACTAGGAAACAGGCCCCAAGATAAGGACTTTTTCTCTTGGTATCATTTATCCTGAGATTTTCAGACACAAACCCACTCCCCCAGCCCATGACCCACACTCACTGGATCACCTGGTCCATCTGGCTAAGTTTCTTGGCCATTTCAGGGTGGTAAGGGCCATGCTTGTGGCCACAGTGATCCACACCCAGGAAGTGAGCAATCAGCACGTCCCATTCACCACTGTCCACTGTGAAGGGAAGAACACTGAGCACAGGGGACTAAGGCCCACTTCTCAATCCCAGCCAGGCTGTCAGTCCTCTGTCCAGGGACAGACCATTGCACCCATGGGAGACTTGGAATTGGTGACCTGAAGCAGCCTCCCCAGCTCCCAGTCTTAGGCCTGCCTCTGGCGCCATGCTCACTGGTCGGGTAAAGGTGTTCCAGGATGCCATTGTCCACTGTGTGTAGGTCTCTGACATTGAAGGATGGGAAGAAGAAAGCTTGGGAGAAAGCTCCAGGGAAAAGATCTTTCCACGTGTCATCTCCCATGAAGACCACACGCCTTCCTGTAGGGACATGAGAGCAGGTCACAGTCTGAGTAGGTATCAGGGCAGGGGAAAAGAAACAAGGAAGCCCTGTGAAGACCCATCAAAAATCCCAACCATTCATTCTAAGGCATAGCAGTTCCATCCAGCAACTCTTTATTGTTCGTGGCCTAAAACTTTCTGCCAGGAAGCTCTCCCTGATAACCATACTTCTCCCAGACCTACACTCCTTGTTCCTACAAAAGGGTCTGTATTCTCAGTCCCTGGCTAACTCTGCTGCTGTTTTTACTGTGTATGTCTTACTTTTTCCAAATCAGTTAGTGGACAGTGCCTGGACCCTCTGCTCTCTTCTCCACACTTGTGAAGTTACCAGACCCACATCTTTTCCTGTCTCTCCACACCCCTTAGAGCTCCCAAAAAAGTAAAACACCCCATGCAGATTAGAAACTGCAGAAGAACAAAGCCTGGACCTGCACTCCCTGCATGGCCCTGGGCTCTTTCTCTTCTTACCCTTCTACAGCATAGTCAAGCATCCAGCTGGGCACCCAAAGTTCTAGTTCTCTGATTTCTAAAGAATAAATTTGCCAAGGTATTCTTGGTCTCTAAAGAGGCCCAGACTAACCTGTACTGGTGAACTGTTTAATGAGATTGTCTTCCACTATAGCATAGCTGGCAAAGTTACTGCCAGCATCAACAAAGGTAGGCAGCGAGCCAGTGGTGAGTGCCTTAAGGCGCTGCATGGTGGTGGTGGGCGGATCAGCCTTGGATTGGTAGAGCCTGGCATGGTGGGGCTGAATCTCCAAGATCCTCTGTAAGGTGCCCAGTTTTCCCAGGAAGGGCAGTAAGACAGGAGGCTCCCCAGAAGCATGTGAGTGCTGGGGCTGGGTGAAGTCAAATCGCAGAGCATCTATCAGCACCAATACAACCCGGGAGAACCGAGGAGCCATCCAGCAGGCCCCAGGCTCCTGTCGACTCCCCCATGGCAGGGATCCTGGGCCTGGGGGCTCTTGGCAGCTGCTATGGTTGGTGAGCTCCAAACGGGTAAGCAGGAAGCCACTGGTGAAGAGGGCAATGCCCGCGTAGAAGAGGAAGCAGACCCAGGCCAGGGAGAGCAGCACTGAGATCTTCTGCATCCTGGTGGTGGCGAGGGAGGGAATTCATCACTGTGGGGCAAAAAAATAGTGGATATTCTGGTCCCTCAATATAAAGCCCAGCTAGAATCACTTTCTCTTGGAAGCCCTCCTGAATATAAACAGTCCCAGAGCCAACCCAATGCAATACTCCTCTCCACCAGTGTTCCTGAAGGTGAGGTCCACAGACTATGGGCATCAACCCGGAGCGGCTGTTTAAAATGTTCATTTCCAGACCCCACCCCAGATCTACTCAATCAAGAACTTAGCGGGTGGAGCGTTAAGAATTTGCATACGTACTCGAGGAGAGCCTAATGAAAAACAGTCCACGAGCGACACTTATTCCAAGTGGTAGACTGTTCTCTGAGTTTCTCCTCTTCTCTCCTTGTCAATCAACACCCCTTAGGTGGCCAGGACTCGTAGCCGCAGAGAAACCCAGGTCAGGCAGACGGCGCCGCCTGACGGGGACCGAGGGGACGAAGGGGAGAAATCATTCCGTTTCCGGACGGCCAGGTTTGCCTGAAGAGGTGCGACCTCCCCAGCGCAGCAAGGCAAAGACGTGGGGTCTAGAGCCGGTTAGCCTCGCCGGAACCCAGACGTCCAAGCTCTACCTTCTCCGGTGGCTACCAGGCCTCCGCCTGGGCACTCTGACCCCGGTACTGGGCACGCTATGCTACAAACTGGGGAGCTAACCCCTTACTGAAGGGAGAGGGCAGTGGGGAACGTCCAGGCGGCTCTCGGAGAGCCTAGCTTACCTTGACCGGCTCGCGGAAGCGCGGCGGTGTCTCCTGCGACCTGGCACCACAGATGTGCGCGCGGCAGACAGAGCGGCCCGCGGGGGCTCGATCGCCATCTGCTGGCGCCTTCGGGGGAGTTCGGCAAGGAGCGCGGGGCTGGCCAGGGATGGAGCGTTTGGTGAAAGATTATAGTAATTTAGGAGAATTGGGGACAAGGGACTAAGCTAGAATTCAGGGAACCACTGTCCCATTCTTGATTAAGACTAGGAGTTAAGCCTCTGGAATCAAACTTAATTTGAATCTTACCTCTGCCACTCACTGACATTATTGGGCATTAACTCACCCGTAAAACAGGGATAAATGATATTTATTTTCTCCTTTTTGCTTAGCTGACTCCAACTGATAGATTTTTTTTTATTCCTCTTCTCCAAGTCTTTCAATGGCTCTTACAACTCAATAATAAAATTTAAACAATTCAATTTAAAAATGGGCAAAGAATCCAAATAAACATTTCTAAGATATATAAATGACCAACAAACACGAAAAGATGCTCAGCATCATTAGTCAGCAGGGAAATGCTGGCAGTGCCACTTCAAACCCACTAGGATGGCTGTAATAGAAAAGACAAGTATTGGTGTGGATGTGGAGAAATTTGACCCCTCATATGCTACTGTTGGGATTGTAAAATGGTGCATCATCTTTGGAAAACAGTCTGGTACTTCTCTAAAAGGTTAAACATATAGTTACCACATGATTCAGCAATTCCAATCCTAGATGTATACCCAAGACCAAAACATGTCCACATAAGGACTTGCACATAAAGTTTCATAGTAGCATTACCTATAAGAGCCAAAAGGTGGAAACAATGGAAATGGCCTTACTGATGAATGGATAAACAAAACATGGTATAATCTATAGAATATCTATAGAATATAATTATGCCATAAAAAGGAATGAAATACTGCTACATGCTACTGTAATGGATGAGCCTTAAAAACATCATGCTGACTGAAAGAAGCCAATCACAAAATAGCATGTTATATTTTTCCATTTATGTGAATACATAAATCTACAGAGACAGTAAATTAGTGGTTGCCTAGGGCTGGGGGAATGGGAGTAACTGCTAATGGTGGGATAGGTATGCAGAGTGGTGATAAAATTGTTCTAAAATTGTTGCATAATTTAAAATGGTTGCATAACTGTGAATATACTACAAATTACAGAATTTACACTTTAAATGGTGAATTGTATGGGAACTATTTTCAGTAAAGCTACTATTAAAAGCAAAACAAAAAGCTTCTCCACTGGTTTCTCATCACAGAGTAAAGCCTAAGTTCCTATAAGTGGCCCTACCTGGCCCTACAAGTCTACACACCTAGCTCCTCAATTTCCCTCTGATTCTTCCGGCTGCCACTTTGCTTCCTTAAGTCTGTTCCATTGACCATAGCTCCATTGCTCTTCCAGATATAAGGCAGGCATGCTCTGCCTCAGGGCCTTTGCATTTGCAGTCTCCTGTCAACTTTACTTCCAGATGTCCAAATGGGTCTTCCCCTCATCTCTGTATCTAAGCTCAAATGTAACACCAGTGAGACTTCTTGGAAGCCTCTTTCTAATATTACAGCCTCCTCCCCACAATTCTGTCTCCCTTTTTAAATTTCTTCTATAGCACAACTCATTAGCATCTGAAATACATCTTATAATGGTCTGTCCCTTCCAAACAGAACATAAGCTGAGAGCAGGAAATTTTGTTTTCTCATTATTATATTCTCAGTGCTTGACATATAGTTGGTGTTTAGTAGTTATCAAATAGGCAAATGAATAAATTCTAATTCTAAAATATGTCATCCCTCTACCTCCATCCCAATGCCCCTTACCTCAGTTCAGGCCTCATCACCCTCTCCATGATCACTGAGACAGCCTTCCTACTGTCCTTACAGCCTTCCATCTCTCCTTCAAATTCTGCCCACATTGCAGCAAGACAGCTTTCTCTAAAACATTAAGGTGATTACCTTAATCTTAAAATTCTTCATGGAAGGGGGAGAAACACTTCACAGATTCCCCTCCACCCCAGCTAAGGATCAAGTCCAGTCTTCAGGATTCAAACTCTATGATTTTATACCTTGCCATATAGTTCCATCCCAACACCCCACCCTTCAGCCACAGCAAACATGTCTAAATGTTCCTACTTCTCCGGAGCATGGGCCTTTGTGTATTCTGGGCCCAAACCCTAGCCTGGTGAACGTGTTAAGATTTTCCAGTTCTTCCTGCTCAGTGGCAGAGTTGGCAACCCTGCTGCCCACAAGCTGACATACTCATCCCCCCAGGATCCCTAAGCCAGAACTTTCTCCCATCACAGTACTTCCCATTTTGTATCTATTTGTCTGTTTCCCCTCCCTGACCTGGTACTTTGCCAAAGGAGTGACCACTAAATCTTCAGTTGTTTTGAATAGTTGCTCAGTCATCATGGCACTGAGCTTGCCACATAGTAGACCAACAGCAAATGGTTTTGAATGAATGAATGAGTGTCCTCAGTCCCTGAAGATCCTTTAAGCATTCAGCAGTACTACCTTGCCAGGGCAGTCCTCTTTCTCATTAAAAAATCCCTCCCAAACACCTGCTCAAATTCACAGCCCCATACTTAGCAAGAGGGGACTACATTCCCCTGCTGGCAGTTCAGCAGACATGTGGCTTTAGTCCTTCCATCCTTTCCCACGGCTTTTGAAGACAGAAAGGATGATTTACCTTCACATGAGAGTCATTCTTGCTCAAGGAACAATCAGTTCCCAAGACCTGACAGGACTGGAGGGCATGAGTGGACATCCAAGGAAAACACTGGTGACTTTCACTTCCCAATCAAACAGGACAATTTCTGGTTTGCCAGTGGCAAATTTATTACATGATTAAAGTTCACATAAAAAAGTAATAACCAAAATCTTGGCAGGAAGGCCAGCGCAGAGTCAGGGAGAGCTGCTCCCTGTCTCCAGCCCTCCTGGTCAAGCCCAGTTCCATTAATTCAGCTTAACTTGATCGAATTCCTCATCAAGACTTGCATCTGTGCCTTGGACATCTCTGCTGCTCCGGCTGGAGACTGAGTCCTGGGCCCCTGGCACTGAGGCTTTGGTGAGGGCCCCATACACACCCATGGCCTGAGGACAGGGACAGAGGGAGAGCCTTGAGGACACATGGCAGAAAGTGTGGCCCAATCCACCAATGGCTGAAAGGAAAAAGGTGGGGCTGGGGCCAGTAAATGAGTGTTTCCTTTCTTCTGTCCCTCTTACAAGCTTTGGAGTCAGTTCTAGGAATCTTACAAACCCCAGAGTGGGGTCACCCTCAGAATACCGGTTTAGGCATATGACCCCAATAAGCCTCCAGAGCTTCCCTGTCTCCAGGGGTGAGTGGGGGTGTCTCATTCTTAGAGATTTGTTCTCCACCAGGAATGAAGGGAGGTCTAGGTCTCAAGCTACTTGGAAGGCCTCTATGTGTAAGTAGTGATGATGCGGGTGGGGTCTTAGTCTCTGGCTTTGGAGTTCTGTGCCAGGTCCTTGGGGTACTCTAACCTGAGCCACCATACTAGTGACATCGCCAGGGTTGGAGGGCAGCAGGACAGTGTTGGAGTCCTTGGCCAGCTTGGAGAACGCGCTGACATACTGCTCAGCCACAGTCAGTGAGGCTGCTGCATCTCCATTCTGTGGCCACAGGAGGGATAAAATCAGGGATCATGATTGTAAAGAAGGGGGAGGGGAGGAAGTAGAGAGAAGTCAGGTTGCCGGAAAGAGGATGTGCAGATCACAAACCAAGAGATCATGTCATCTGGAACCCACAACAGCAGGAACTTCTTCCACTGTCAATTTCTGGCCCCCACTCCCACCCAGGGGCCTCTCACATGTTGTGTCAGAGCTGCAGCCAGGATGCGAATAGCTTCAGCTTTAGCCTTGGCTTTGGCCAGAACTGCACTGGCCTCTCCTGGAAGAAAGAAGCCAGAGCTTGACCCGTGAGGACAGAGCACCACCAAACTCCTGCTCCCACAGCAACCCTCCAAGGCCCATGCCCTGCTCCTCCCTCAGCCTCTACCCTCCACTGACCTGCTGCCTGATTAATTTGCTCAGCCTTCTCTGCTTCAGAGGCCAATATCTGTGCCTGCTTCTTCCCCTCTGCCACATTGATGGCCGACTCTCGGGTCCCTTCAGACTCTAGAACTGTGGCTCGTTTCCGCCGCTCTGCCTCCACCTGAAAGCCCCCAGCACCCTCCATCAACAAGAAGCCAGAGTAAACTCTTACACAGACCTGAAACCATACCCACTATAGGGAAGGGAGTCCAGATTCCCATGCAACTGGAGCATTCTGAGGTCCCATTCCCCATCCCTTCTTGGCCCCCACCTGCATCTGCATGGACTCTTTCACTCGGGGTGGCACATGAATATCCTTGATCTCATAACGGAGGCAGCGGATGCCCCAGCAGTCAGCAGCCTGGTTGATGGCATCCACAATGCTAGCATTCAGAGACTCTCGTTCCTGGAGGAGGAGAGGTATATGTTCCATGGCCTCAATCCACCCATCCGAGGTCTATGCTGAGAGGGGGCTATGACTGATCTTGACCACCACCCCCCGGCCCTCACCCCCCACCCTAAGAAAGGACTGGGAATGCCAGGTATATGTTTTCAAGACCTAACTCTGGCTCAGATCCCCTTACCCGGAAGACTTTGTCCAAAGAGAGTTTGCCAAGCTCTGATCTCATGGTTGTCTGAGCTAGCTGGGTGACAGCATACTCTGGATCCTCTACACCGTAGCTTGCCTGAAAGAAGCATGGATGGTTTAAGTTTGCGTTCAGGATTTTCATGAGCAGAACAACTGAATAAAGCAAGGACAGATACCTTGTAAGGGTCCATGATGCGCAGGTAAAGGACTCCATCGATTTGCAGAGTTACATTGTCTGCAGGTGCAGGGGCAGGAGAGAAAAGGAGGAAGGTCAGGCCTCAGGTCCCAATGATCTCTTTCTCCTAAGCTCTGGATCTCCTGCAACAACATCTTAATGGCCTCAGAGCACCCATGTCACCTGCATCCCTCACCAAGAGTCACAGCCGACTGCTCAGGCACATTGATGACAATTTCCTTGAGGCTCTGCACATATCGGATCCGGTCTAACACAGGGATGAGGATGTTCAAGCCCTGGGAAGAGGAATCATTGGTCATCAGAAGGATGGAAGCTGTAGGGTTGGGATCCAACCTAGGGTAGGGATTCCATATATGGAACATGCCCTGAAAAGCAGAAGGCTGGGGGTGTCACTGGTATGGAAGCCCAGTGGTATAGGAATGTGAGGCTGGGCCTTTGAATGGAGGAGGGAATCAAAGGAATGGGAGCCAGGGAAATAACCTTCTCCAAGCAGACAGGTGGAGCTGAGAGGGTGGACAGGGTAAATTCCCAAGAATGGGGTCTGTGGGATGGTAGGGCAATAGTGAAAGGTGGGTAAAACACGGGTATGACAGTCAGCAGCCATGGCCCTGCCGGGTCAGGCTGGGAGTTGGAAGACAAAGGTGAGTGAGGGCGGGCCCCAAAGAGGTCCCACCCCTTCCCCCCACGTTGTGAGGGAACTGGGCATCAGTCTGGCCTGGCGTGGGCAGAAAAGGTTCTCACAGGCTCCAGAATCCGGTGGAATCGGCCCATTCGCTCCACCACCCAGGCCTCCTGCTGCGGCACAAACAGTACTACGGTGTTTCGGGGCAATCCGGAGGAGGCGCGACGCGGAGCGCGGCCAGAGGCCTGCACAAAGCCCTAAAGGGAAGACGGAGCGTTCGCAGAGACCGCAGACGGCCATGCGCCTGCCTCTCTCAACGCCGGTCCCGGGGGCATTTTGCTATAAACTGCGATCCTAAACGGTCCTCGGAGAGAACTCACGTGGATGCCATGACCTCTGACCCCAGTTCTCTCCCCAAACTTAGAATCCCGCTCCTTCCCAGCTGACCTCCCAGGTGATCTCTGGGGCGACCCTTGGAGAAGGCTGCCTCGCACTTACCCTCAGCAAGAGGGCCTCAGTGCCCCGCGCAGCGCGCGCCAGCATTTCCCACAGCCGCAAACCCTCCGGAACCAAAGAGATGCGGAGCAGAGCCGCCCCGGAAGCCCGGACCTGAGCCTTTCCTTCTGTGTTTCCACTCCTCCGGACGTACTTCCGGCCGTCCCTCCACCTCTCCCCACACTCAGCCAATCAGCGTGACTTGACAGAAGCTGGCATCAAGTTGTTCCCTAGGAAACTCAGACCTTCTGCAGGGCCGAAGGCTGCAGCTCGTTCTGTTTCGCTTTGATGAAGCCCAAGATCCCGGACATGGCGACCAAAATGCAGGCTATTTTCTGCGTGCAGGTGGCCCACAAACAACTCTTCTTAAGTTTTTTACCCCCACCCAAGAATCAGTTTACCCTTCTTGGCGTTTGTCCCCACCAGTCACCATAGCGATAGGGGATTGGAGCTGACTCGTTACCATGGTTGCCATAGTGACATTTTCTTGTAGTCCTGCTGTTATACCACTGGGAACTGACCCCCCCTATTCCTGTTGCCATGGCAACAGGGCACAACATTGCCCATGATTGGGCAGAGATTTCCGCTACCTCTCTTTCCCAAGGCATCATGGCTATTTTCTACCTTTACCCAGTCAGGGTCCATCAGGCCTAGTTCCCTTGCATAGCATCCAGCACAGCCCCATCTTTCAGCCTTGTCTGGAGTATGTCAACCTGTCCACATCCCTGATGTTTGGGCACATCCTTTAAGAGACTTGAATAGTCACCCTCATTTTACGTTATCAGGGCAATGAAGCTCAGAGGGGCTAAAATCAGTAACGACTGAACCAGTAGGAGAATCTAGATCCACATCCAGAGAATCAGCTTTTATGGGTGAAGCCTCCCCACCACCCTACTCCATCTGAAAAGAGCAGGACCAGACCCTAAGAATCATTGGGGCCTTGCCTAAGACTTCATGGCCTCAGGCCTTCTCTCAGGGAAAAAGGACAGTCCCAGCTGTCCACTGCAGACAATGTAACTATTCAAATAGATGGAGTCCTTTACCTGGCCCTGATTCTCTCCTAGGTAAGAACACCTAAAGAACTCCTGCCCCCAATCCCTCATTCTCCTCACAAACTAATTTTGGGTTGATGTCAGGTCATACCAGGAAGGGGGCTAGGGCATTTTGCCCTCCATTCCCATTCCTATGCTCTCCCCAACAGAAAAAGTAGGACTTAGCTCAAGTTTCCAAACAAGAATTTATTCTTTTTTTCCTAAAAAAAGTACCAGGTACAATTTTTCTTTTTATTTTCTTTTTTTCAAGTTTCAGCAAATGCTTGTTCCCCTCAGCCCAGCCCTAGGAGTCAGGGCTAAGGCTGGGTCAGAGTCTGGAGTGGGGAATGGGGTAGTTGGGAACCACACGATTGAGCTTGAGGGGTGCCCCTCACCCCAGCTGAGGTAGGTGGGTCAGAGTCTGGCCAGATAGGAGGCACCCTGATCCTTAGCCCTGACTCTACCCTCTGAACACCTTCCTCAGTCAGAACCCCAAAGCAAGGAGACACAGGCAGGAGGAGAGGGACAACGAGTCTGGAGCCCTACATGAGGGGTGATTAACCCGTGTGTGTGCATGCATGCACACTTTCTCACACGCACACCACACACATACACGCTGTGCACACAAGCACACCAGTGCACATGCACGCGTGCACACATGCACACACACACATATGTGAGTTGGATTTCAGAGAGGGGTCAGAGGAAGGGGTAGGGGAAGTGAACGGAACAGGGAAGGACAGAGGAAGCTGAGTCTTTGGCTAGTGACTCAGTCCTTCTGGGATCCCCTCTCTGCCCTCAGCTGAGGGAAAGCAGTTCTCTCCCAGCCCCCACATCAGCCTCTTCAATTTCTAAGGCTGCAGCAATATCTGAGAGCAGGAAAGGGGAAGGGGCAATGCCAATGATCAGGTTGGGAGGGGACCAAGGCGATCCAATTTGAATAAATTATAAATTAAAAATAAATAAAATAATAAGTGGCCCCTGCCCAGGACAGGGAGGCAATGCTGGCATGATTTGCCTGGGAACTTGGGACAACCTCAAGGTAGCTCCAGATCCTCCCTGCTATCTAAGCTGGCCTGGGAAATTCAAGGGAAGGCGGAGGCATATGGAGTACCCAGAGTAGGGCAGAGCGTGGTAAGGATCAGAAGCTTTAAATACCCAAATAATTAATTTGGGCATGAGCATGATGAGGGCTTTAATTCAAGCCTGAAAGGTCTCTTGCCACCTTTCCACGTGTTTGCTTTGTCCAGGATGGAGCAGTATGGGGAGGTCCTTGACCCACATGGGTTCAGGGACTGATAATCAGAGCAAAGGTGAATAACGTGGATTGTGAGGGGCCTCAGTCACAGCCTGCAGTTCATAGGGGAGCCCCGTGTCCAGTTCCAGGCTCCGGCGGGAAAAAAGCAGGCGGATGTCTCCATGCAGGCTTAAGCGGCCTGAGCGGGAGCTCCGGAACCTGGGAAAGGCACATTGATCAAGGTGAAAATCAGTGAGAAAGCAAGGAGATGCTACTCAGGGAAGGGGTACCTTGACTGGGGAAAGGATGCACTGGTCTCCCCAGCTGCCCCTAAATAAGCCCTGTCCTCACCTGAGGTGCAGCAAATAGCAGAGGAGGCGGCGGGTGGGGCTAGCATTTCTCTCCTCACCCACAGGCACCAAAAAGAGGCGATGGCGCAGGAAGGTCATGTGGGCAGCAGGCATGTCCGAGAAGTCAAAGGTCACAAGGAACATCTTCACCACAGTCTGAATGGGGTTAAATAAGGTCTGGGAGCAAGAAGGCAAGGTTGGCAGGGCCTAGGGGCTGTTTTCCTCTCCTCCCTCCCCCCAGTTAGGGAAAACTCACCACTTGGATGGTGCCCACCTTGGGCACGCTGTAACCCTTCCTCCCCAGGGGGTTCAGGTCCACGACGCCCTGGGAAGGCCAAGGAGCCATCAGCCAAGGTGGGGTCTGGGAGAGCCCTGGATACTCATCCATCTTCACAATCTCTCACTCTGGGACCCGGCCCCTGCCCCACACTAGAGCTCTTCCCACCTGGCTCTGATTCTTTCCTAGGTGAGAAGACCTAAAGAACTCCTGTCCCCAACCCTCATCCTCCTCACAAACTAATTTTGGGTTGATGTCAGGTCATACCAGGAAGGGGGCCGGGGCATTTTGCTCAGACACATCAAAAAAGGTGACAGTGACAGGCAGCGTGACATGCTGGGGGCAGTAGGATCCACTAGCTCCAATCTCTGCCGTGAAGCCCTCAATGTGGCCAGATGGTGCAAAGCGTCCTTGTAGTAATGATTCCTAGGTTTGGGGTGGGGAAAGCATATTATGTGAGTGAAGCCACACTCCACCATCTCACTTCCCCCCAAATCTCCCAATCATGGAAACCAAGGGAAACTACCTCAAAGTTGCCCAACAGAGTACGGCTGACAGCAGGGGTAGGAACAGGGGAGGCACTAGGAGAGTTCAGCAGGCCTGGCCCCTTCCGAAGGCTTCGAAGGGAGCTCCTGGTAGGGGAAGGGACAAATAGTGGGTTGGCTTGAGGTGTTCTAGGATGCTTGCTCATGTCCTTGGGCTCCACCCTTAGCCACTACCTAGGGCTCCTGCCCTGGGGACCCTACCCTGGGTTGGACAGAGGATTATAGCCTTTTGCCCCATTTTCAGGCACAGGGCAGAGGGAGAAGCTGGTCACTTACAGCTTTAGGCGACATGCACCTTTCAGCCTCCGCCCCACAGGACTGCAGTCTGTTGGGTCCTGTAGAGAGGAAAGATTAGGGAAGGAGACTAGGTGAAGGCCAGGTATGCTTGGGAGCAGGGCTTATCACAAGCTCTCACAGGAAACTCCCCCTCCCCAACCTCCACCCAAGACCTTCACTTTTTCCCACATAGATAACCAATTAAGAGTAGATCGCCTCTTCTCATGACTTACCAGCACAGGCTCCTTGGGCCCAGGCAGCAGGTGGCTCCAGAAGGGTGTGGCTTTGGCATCAGAACTGTTGGCAGCAGGAGGGTGGCCCAGGGTTCCCCGGCGCCTCCGAGGGGCTGGCCCCTCATCCTCAGAGCTGACATCCAGGGCTTCTCCAGCAGGAAGCAGCCTTCGCTTGGTAGGGCAGGGGCCTGGAGGTCCAGGGCCAGGGGGTGTGTGCTCGGGACTACGCCCATTGGCAGTGCCAGGGGACTCCCTAGGCCAGGGGCTGCCCCGTTTGCCCACCCCAGCCACTGGGCTCTTATCCCCTATTTGTGCAAGACTGTGCAAATCAGTGTCAATTGTGTGCAGCTGGGTTGGAGGGGCTGGCCCTGGGGACTCGCCCAGAGACCCCTGTCCCCCTGGATCTGGGGAAGCCCAGTCTCTGGTGTGCAAAGTATTGCAGGAAGCATTTGATGGGGGCCAAGGGGAACTCTGGGTCCCTGAAGTCCAAGGTGAGGTGGAGCTACCTCCCTGTTCCACAACACAGAGGCCATGATGGCAGAAATGCTGGCTGGCCACACCCAGCCCCAGCCCCAGTCCCTCGAGGCCCAATAGTCCCACAGTAAATGGTTCTTCAGGGGGTAATCCCTCTCTGGTCCCCAGCCCAGGGCCTCTCTTCAGCTCCCGGGGACCCTCAGTAGGTGGGGCCGGCCTTTTCAAGGCCTTATGAGGCTCAGAGGCACCAGCTGGAGGGGAAAAGATGGATACCTGGTAGACCCCGCGGGATGTCGCCCCCCCTGCTGGGCTGTAGCCCATGAGCAGGCCACCCTGTAGAGCCCCCTGCCTGGCTGCAGGCTGCGAAGGGCCAGCCTCTGGCTCTGAGGATGGAGACGGCTCCGCCTGCACGTGGCGCATGAAGCCCCCACTTGGGTCAGGGGGGGCCCCCCCCACAGCCTTTATGCAGGGCCTGGGCTGGGGGGCCTGGGGACATCTGTGCAAAAGAAGAGAAAAAAAAGGTGGTCAGAGGAATCAATGAGTCTTCTCCCTCCCATCTGAGTTTCAGATCCTCCCCTGGCCTGAGGAGGTGACGAGCTTTCGGAGTTCCTGGGAAGAAAAGTTTCCAAATCCCCAGATGGGTTAATGGAATATAGAGACCACTCCTGGAACTTCTGAGAGGGTGGTATGTTTAGCTCAGGTTTCTTACTGGATCTTCTCCCTTTCCTCCTCCCTGGCACTCACCCCGATGAAGAGGCCTTAAGCCTAGTTGTGTGTTCCCTCTTCCTGACTGTTGCCTTGCTCCCTTAGCTTGCAGTCTGGTCCATGCCTGCTGCACTGGCAAGGTGACTGCCACCATTCCGTGCAGCTCCTGGGCTCAGCCAGACCCTGCAGAAAGAGCAACAGACATAAGCCAGGACCCGTGGAGTTAGAGGTAAGGCACCTCTCCAATTGTGGGATAATAAGAGTATACCACTGGACATCTCCTCCTATCTGAGGAGTGCAGAAGGGGCAGTCTTAGGATCCGGGGCCCAGAGGGGTACCTACAGAGTCACAAAAAGGCAGGTCTTGGCCCACGTACTAAGAATGTAAGAAGTAAGCTGAGGCAGAATGACCACTTACAGGGCCATCACCTGGGGAACTCCTGTCCTGAATAGGAGGGGGGATGAGATCCCCCAAGATCCAAGAGACCATGCTAATTGAGAGGATTCCAGGGCAAGAATTACAGCTTTCTAGTCAAGTCACTGAGTTGCACAACTCTTCCCCATATGTCTGTCTTGGGACAAGCGCCACTGCAGAGCCCTAAGAGCAGAGGTCCTGCAGAAACTCATACCCCATCAACACTCCTCAGAGATACAACCTCAGGTCAGCTCAAAGCTACCCTTCAGCCTTAAATTCTCAATTGTTTCCAGAAGTCTGTCCCTTTACCAGGAAACAACAAATCTAACCAAAAACAAGTCTGGTGGGGAGGAGGCACTGCCAGAAGGCGCTTTTCTGTACCTACTTCTCCCCTAGGCCCTGCAAATTAGAGATAAGGCAGTGGCAGCCAAACAACTGGAAGCAGCCAAGAGTACCTCTCCACTCCTCCCCAACACATCCAATACACATAAACTTAAACCACTGCTTTTCTGCCAGGGCACAAGATGGCCTCCACTAACTAGTCCACCCTCAGGAACCCATACTAGTTGAGAGGAATGTCAAGTTGAAGGCCATCTTCTTTCATGGGAGGAAATACAGCCCCCAGGATCAAGCTTCACTTTGAGCAGTAGTCTACGCTGCTTGCTATCTAATGCCTTTCCCCTTCATGGAATGACCCCTGTAAGCCTACCACAGCCCTATCCTTCCTCCTTGGCAAGGCGAAATGCCATCCCTTCTAGAAAGCCTATTCTTGCCATGCCAGACCATAAATATTTCTCTCCTCTGAGACCTCATTTATGACACTGCCATACCTCCTGTAACCCAGTGACAGTTTTGCTTGCTCCTGTGGGTAAGACATCTCCTAGCCTGGCCATAGGGTTCTTGAGGAAGGTTTATACCCCACTCCTCCATCCAACTTCAAACACAGGGGTAAGCACGTAGCAGAGCTCAAAAAGTGGAATGCAAAGCTCAGAGATTTGGACAGCAGCCCTGTCAGTGCAGAGGAGAACTCCCAGAATGAGAGTAGCAGAAAGATTATCTGTATAGGTATAATCATCAACAACAGAGGTGGGGAGGAGGGCAAGGAGAAAGGAGAGATTTGTACCCAGGGACTAAAAAGCTCTCCTACATCAAGTTCCCCTCATTGCACCCCACACTATCGTATTTCACCAAGTTCTCATTGGAACTGGGATCCATAAGAAAATTCTGGTTCCCTGTGGTAGATAATGTATCTAGAAAGGGCAGAACACCAATGACAGCATTGTCAGAAGGTACAACCTGTACTCATTTCTACCCCTCTTTAGCACTCCCACCTCCAAGTCATCCCAATTGGCCTCTTGAACCCTTGCACTGGGTTAGCTAGGTAAGCCTTACTTGACCCCACCATACCTGGCATCTGTTCATTACACTACAGCCTCCTCAGGTCCCACCTTGTCAATGAGAAACTCTAAGACTCACTTCCCTGCCACTCTGCCAGTCTGGCTCTAGATCATGGCTTCAAGCTGACTCATGGGGCAGGACTGCAGTGGGAAGCAGGGCAGGGTAGACCAAAAACTCACTCTCTGTGCAGGAGGTGGGCAGCAGCTGGCATCAAACAACTGTGCCAGGCTGTGGCTGGTAAGGACTACAGCTCCCAACATGCCAAGAAAGCAAAGCCAGCAAAAACAACAAGTCCCAGAATACCATGAGGTCTGTACCCTCAGACACCTGCTAGGCCTGGGAGGTGAGGGTAGGAGGGTGTTGGTATAGATAGAAGTTCCCAGGCTCACTCTCCCCTTCCCTTTAATATTAAAGATGTCCGTTTCTATCATGATCAAAGAGGGTAGCAGTAAGGAGAATTCCTCTCCATGCGGATTCCACCCTCATCCTATTCAGAGAGAATCGCTGCCAGCTGCTCCATATTTTGTCCCCTTACACATCCACACAAGCTAGTAGGAGTTGTTCCCAAGGACCACCACGGTGAATAGGAAGGCCAGCCTCCGCTCTCTCACCAGTCCTTTGGCCGCTGGCCTAGAACGCTCCACTCTCAGTGAAGAGGGAGCAAATCTCAGCACCTTCTCCAAATTGTGCCTGGCCGACTCACGTCAGCTCCTGGACTCCTTGTTCTGGAAGATCTCCCCACCCACTGCTTAGCGTCCCAGGTCCTTTCTCACCCCTCTTCTCCCCACAACATGGGACAGGCCCCGTTCCCTACTGGAGCTTCAGCGATTTGCTCTTAACCCCTAGCACACACTCACCCCGCTCCCAAATTGGCTCTGCCGCGGCTGCTGCTGCTCCGGGCCCTTCCGTCCCGGTCCCCTCCCCTTGAATCCCCGGTTCTTCCCGACACTGGCCCCCAACCCAGACAAAGAGTGACTCAGGATGAGCCCTGCTCTGCTAGGTTCTTCTCTGTTCAGCTTCGTGTGCAGCACTAGCGGACCTTGGCGTCCACAGCCCCCAGCCACTGCTGTGCCCCTCCCAGCGACTGTCCCTCCCCGTGGCCGCCCCGGCTCCGCGCAGCCGACTCCACTGCCCCTCTGACTCACAGGCCATTTCCTACCAGCTGATGGGGCGGCCCGCCCCGCCCAGCTCCCCAGCACCCCAGCACCCCCACTGCTGCCGCCACGCCCCCCTCAGACCACACCCGCCACGGGCACCGACAATGTTCATTGGCCTATAGGAGGCCAGCCTCCCACGGCCTCAAGTGTAAGGCACGCTCCCTCCAAGAGACACACGCCAATTGGCCTACAAGGGGAGGGGGCAGGCCTACCCAGGGTCGCCCCGCCCATGTCCTTAACCTCTTACCTGCTGGAGTCCGAAGTAGCTCTCAGCCCGGCCATTTAACCCTTTAAGGCCTCCCACTTCTCTTTCCCCCCAACCCCCACCCCGGCCTTCCTCTTCCAAGGAAGGTTAATAGGACGCCCTAGGGCTTTCATAGCCGCAGTTTGACTGTCTCCAAAGTCAATCTTCTCTTCCCACACCTGACTCCAAACATCCCACTCCCATTCTTCTCTCTCTGCCTTGCAAACCACAGGTCCAGAGATCAGAGGGCCTTCAAAACCCAAGAAGCTTCCTTCATGCCAAAGAAGAAGAAAAACTCCTGAAGTGGGATCTTATCTCCTTCCATAGAAAAATTATATTGTTTTTCTCTCAGTCTATACCGATGATCTTCTGCCTTCGCTAGGAAAGCTCCAAGGGTTTGGAGATACTGATACATTTTAATTCAGGGACCTAAATATCATTCTTTGTTTCTCTGAACTCCGATTCTGAGACCATGCTGCTTCATCCCTTTCGCCAATACTCTGTTCTATTCATAGGTCCCTGTTCAAGTAGGAAGAGCAGCCAGGGAAAGTGGGAGAGGAAGGCTTCTACCCACAGTGGGGGGAAATGTGTCCAACTCTTGTGATGGGGCTCACCCCCATGACTCACAGCTCTCTCAAAACTCCCCACCCTCCCCCTGAGTCACTGGGTCCCAGGCCCAGCCAAATTAAGTGGCAGCAGAACTAGCATTCCTAATTCTTGTCCTGTTCTTTACATAACAAGATTGGAACCCCTTGCAAGGATTAGCATTAAAAGACACTTTTTAGAGGGACAAGTTATGAAAATAGATAGCCCTGTCTACGTTTCCCTTTGCATTTGTTGGCAAGTCAGACAGTTTCCAAACTTAGGAGGCTTTTTCTCCCAGTTTTCCACAGAAGCAGGAGGCAAACATCAGTCAAAAGAGGGAAGAGTCAAACTAAGTTTCTGGAGAATTGGCATCAGCCAAGGCAGGCACCCTGGCTGTCTCCAGAAGAGGGAGAGTCCATTCTACAGTTTAGAGGTCACAAAGCCCCAAGGTCCTTGCCTGTGTTGTGGGCCCCAAAGGCCCTGAGGTGGTCACAGGACAGTAAAGGGCCACCCTCCCCCTACTTCCTCCTTGTGACCTAGACTTAGGAAGAACAAGCAAGGAACAGTTAGTTCCTCTGGGCTCTTTTCTCCTCACCTCACACCAGGGAAGAAACCCTGAAAAAGAACCCAGTTGCTGTGGACTGACATCCTTGGTGGTTCCCTAACGCTAAGGAGTAGGATAAGGAAATTTTCAAAACCTTAAACAAAATTGCACAGTACCAACATAAGAGCCTACTTATCTTAGTAAAACCTTACTGGGAAGACAGTAGGATAGACACAGAACACTATAGGAAAGAACGGATCCCTTGGCGAACTGGCCTTGTTCTTGCTTACTGGCACTAGCATAGGTCTAGGCCTTAAATTACCTGCACAGGTCATGGGGCAATAGTTCAGAAGGAAGGATCAAAGATGTTCTAGTGTGCCCTGGGAAAGCAGCATGGCACAATCAAGAGCCCTTACCTAGTTGTTCTAAACTCTTACACTGCTTTATTTTTTTCACTGCAGTTATCTCCTGACCCATCTCCCTCTCTGTCCAGCACACATACACACACACACACACGCATTTCTCTTCCTATTAGAATGGAAGCTCCAGGAGAGTAGCAGTTTTGTTCCTTTTGTTCATGCTGGTATTCCCATAATCAACATCAGTGCCTGGCACATAATAGGTGTTCAATAAACATTGCCTGAAAGAAACAATGAACCCTGGGCTAAGTGGTGATGAATGAAGTAGATCTGGGTCCTAACTCCTGTAAGATCTGGAGAAAACCCCAGTCTCTTTGACCATAAATTTCCAAATCTGTAAAATGAGGGGTTTGTATAAACAATGACCAGTAAGGGCATCTCCAATTCTGGCCTTATATTGCTATAATTATGAAGGCTATCCTTCACTCAAATCCATTTTCAGAGGATGGTCCAAGCACCTGAACGCATTGCTACTTGTACTGGAGCAAAAAGGCTATATACTACAATTTCAGCTAGCTTACTGATGCCCTTTCTCTTCACGCCACACCCACTCACACAAATGCCTCAGTCCGAGAAGCTGGAGTGAGCTTGCCCTAGGACTGCCTCTGTGAAAGACAATCTGGGAAGCTGTGTTGCCATAGCAATCAGCTCTTCCTCAAAAGGCTTCAGCCTGCCCTCCTTTACCCCACCCTACCCCACGGCTTTGTTTGGCCTCAGCACCCCCTCCCTCCCAGTCAGCTAGAAGGAGGCTGGCCTGGGGCCCCTTTCAGTAACAGTCATACTCTTTCAGCCACTGAGTGGAGTGGAAGGCAGGCCTTTCTCACCCTCTCTCAGCCAGCCCAGGGGCAAAAAGCACTTTGGCACAACATCAAGTCCCCTCAGGAAACCAGAGGAGCCCCCAAGAGGTCGAGGCTTTGGTGTCAGTTCTGACAGTCAGGTTCCAAGTCAGGAGTGTGGGTAGCTATTCTCTCTTCCTCCCTCAGCTAAGGCAGGAACTTCACATCTCTTTCTGAGCGGCTGAACTACAAGAGGCCAACCTCTCAAAACATACATCAAAGACCCTCAATATTTCTCCTCATTTCCCTCCTCCCAGAGAAACCCAGAACTTTTGAGGGCCCTAAGTTTCACCACCCAGTGGAAGGAAAAGAGTGGGTAAAATCAGTTAGTGGCAAGTGGTAAAAATGTGGCTACCAGTCAGTGGGAGGGCTATTGGGAAAGACCTTCGTAATAGTGGGGTGGGGTCTGGGTCTTGCCGCTGATTTACTGGGTCTCTGGCCATTGAGTACAAAGTCCCAGGCCGAACACAGCTCCTAGATGGGCAAGGACCAGCCAGGCCCCAGGGCGAGGAAGGAAGTGGGAAATGAGCACACCCAGAGCATAGGGCAGGGCAAAGAGGGGGAGGGGTCAGACAGGGACCAAGGCAGGCTTCTGGAAGGAACAGGAACTAGAGTGGGGGGTTAACAGGAACTGAATGGGGGAAGGGTCCCCAGGGACACCAGCTAGGGGAAGAATCCCCAGTCTCAGCCAGACTAAGGAGGCGGTCACACAAACCCTAGTGGCAAAAGGGGCCTGGACCCCTTCTAAGAGTACTCAGGCTTGAAGGTGGAGTTAGGAGCTGGAGCCAGGAGCACCACAGACTGGCTTCCTCCCTCTACTAATTCTATCACCCTTACTCCTAGAAGACAGTACAAACATCTTCCTGGCGTCTTTACAATGACCCCAGAGTTTCTCAAAGCACTAGGGGTTCTTCCCACTCATTTGGGGCCTACAACCCCTTCCCCTTACAATATGTCCACAGTCCCATCCCTTCCTCCTCCACACAGTGCCTCTGCTCTCCCCCAACTCTAGACCACCAGTCCTTCACACACCACCCCCTTCCCCCAAAGCACCTTCAGATCCCCTCCCCCTCACCTCCGAACCACGCCTCCAACCTCCACATCAGACAGCGACCTCTCCCCTTCACACTGTACTTTCCACCACAAAGTACTCCCGCCCCCTCCCCCACAAGGGCCCCAGGAGAATGCACCTGCTACAAATTCTGAACCCCCAATTCTGTCTTCATCCCCCCAGCAGTCTCCAGATCCTCTCCTTCCTCTCCCCTCCACCTCCTCATGTGCGCCCAAGCGCACCCTCGTCTTTGCCCATTCTTCCACGCGTACCCCACCCCACACCTGTAGTTCCGTGAGTCCCGTTGTACCTGGGGAGGTAGTGGATTGGGGCAGTTACTGAGCGGCCCGAGGTGTAGCCTCGGTCTGCAAACCTCGCCCCTTCGGTCCAAGCCCCGCCCCTGCAACACCCAGGCCTACCCTCTCCCTTGTCCCACCTTCCCTTTCCCCCGACTGGTCCCCTTTGCTTGTTTCTTTAATTCCTCGAGCTCCTCCCCTGTAATCCATGTCACGCCCCTCTATCCCCGCCCCTTACGGTCTTCTCCCCAGGAGCCTCCACTTGTCCGTCGCCCCACCCCTGATCCCTGCTTCCTTTTGGTCTCTCCGCCTTTCGCTAGGCCACGCCCCCTCGAATTTCAGCCTGGCAGAACCCCGGCCAGTCCCCTTTCCATTGGGAGCCCCTCCCATCTCGGAGCCTCTCCTTCCCACGGGCCTTCTTCTGCCTGCCTCACCCCAACGCTCGCGCTCCGGCCCGAATCTGCTGGCTCTGATTGGCGGCGCAGCCCCAGGGGAGAGCGGAGGAGACACAGCG
Source organism: Manis javanica (assembly GCF_040802235.1). Taxonomy (NCBI): domain Eukaryota; kingdom Metazoa; phylum Chordata; class Mammalia; order Pholidota; family Manidae; genus Manis; species Manis javanica. Next base: position 35,662,915 of record NC_133157.1, on the reverse strand, counting down.
AAGGCTGCAGTGCAGCCCCATCCACGTGTAGCTTCTGTGATGACAGATCTAGAGGGGTGGGGCCTCAGCGGGCCGAGGCAGATCAGATCCAGACTGAGGTAGGCAGCGCCAGCCGGGGCTAAACAGCTAGCCTAAGGGTTTCCTGACTGGGCCTCTCCCTGAGCTTGTGCGTTGGAGGGGGCTACTTGCTGAGCCTCTGTGGGGAAGGCTGGGTTAAGCGTGCGGTTTTGCCCTAAGTGGGGAGGTCTGTGTGTTTGCCAGGTAGTACAAGGAGTCTCGGGCAAGGGTCTGTGAAAATGGGAGAATCTAGCTGGTAGTGTCTCAGGTCTGCGCGGCTGAGCTGTGTCTGCAGCTTGCACTGTGCAAAAGAGCCCGAGTTCTGGGAAGTCGGCATTAAGAGCCAGATATGTACCTGTGGAGGTGGAGGTGGATCAGCGAGGAAGTCTGAATTTTACAAGCCTAAGTATTAATACCGAACCTGAAATCTCCGGAGAAATGTAGGGCATTTGCTTTGTACAAGTGTCGAATGAATTATGTGATAGTTACATATATTCTGTAATTTAATTAGCATCTTAGTCTTCTCTCCAACTTAACCCCGTCTCAGTGGTTTCCGAGAAAGAGCGGAGAGGTCGACGCTTACAGCTACTACCCGTAGATGGCAGCACAGGACTCCTGCAAAACCTAGTGGCCTTGACCGATCAGGCCTCTAAGCAGCAGGCGGTACAGATGGCTGTTTTAGTGGGTGGGACCTAATAGTGCTCTTATAGTCTCAGACTCTTTAGGTCTCTGATTTCTTTCTGTGAGTAGTTCAACTTAAGCTGGTTTTCTGAACACCAATAGTGTGCTCACAGGAGCAAAGAAAAAAAAATGTTGTGTGCTTCTAGGAACTTGTTTAGATCGTCATACATATACCTATATAATCCTTGAGAGTAAAGTTGGAAGGGTTGTGTAGTGGAAAACGCACAGGATTTGAAGTCATTTCAAATGATTAGCAATGTGGAGCATCTTTTCATGTGCCTATTGATTATCTGTATTTTTTCTTAGGAAAAATGTCTGGTCAGGTTCTCCACCCATTTTTTAAATAGGGTTATTTTTTCTGGCATTGAGGCATATGAGTTCTTTATATATTTTAGATGTAAAAGTGTTGATGAATATATTTTCCCAAGCTGTAGGATGCCTTTTTGTTCTGTTGATGGTATCCTTTGCTATGCAGAAGCTTTTAAGTCTGATGTAGTCTCACTTGTCCATTTTTAATTTTGTTTCCCTTGCCTGAGGAGATATGTCCAGGGAAAAAATGGTTAATTTTTTTCTTATGATCAGACTGGGGTTATGGATTTTGGGCAGCAAGACCCGCAGAGATAAAGTGTCAGTTTCATCACATCTTATCAATCTATGTGTGTGTATGTGTGATGTGTTTACATACACAATGTTGGCATTATACTGTATGTATTATGATCTTTTCTTTTAAATTAATGGCTCTGAAACATTCTCTAAGTGTTTATTCTTATACAGATTTTTTAAATTTCTTTATGAAATATTTTAGGCATACAAAAAGTTAGAAAGAATACTATAGTCAGCATCCACATTCTCCTCACACAGCTTTATCAAATCTTAGTATTCTGCCACATTTGCTTCAGATTCTCTTTAAGAAAATTAATGTTTCAGATAAATATTGAGCGTTTATATACTCCTTAATTTCATTCCTCTCACTTGTTCTTCATCTTCTCTCCATCTTCCATTCCAGATTGGTATTTTTTTCCCTCACATTAAAAAATGTAAGTTTATTGCCTGATGTACACATATTTCTATTGGGTATATATCTAGGAGTAAAACTGCTGAGTCACAGGGCATATATATTTTCAGCTTTAGTAGATATTGCCAGTATTCTTCCCAAAGAGGTTGTAACAGTTCACATTCCCACAGCAATATATAAGGCCTGGTTTCTCCACATCCTTGTCAACTCTTGATGTTGTCAGCTATTCTAGTGTATGTGTAGTGGTATCTCATTGTGGCTTCAGTATGCATTACCCTGATATTTAGTAAAGTCAGGCACCTCTTCATATGCCTGTTGGTTGTTTTCTTTTGTGACTTGCCTGATAAAAGTCCTTGGCCATTTTTCCATTCGGTTGTCTTTTTTTCTATTTATAAGAGCTCATTGTTTATTCTGGATATGATTCTTCTGTTAGGGAAATCTAACGCAAATAGCTTTTCCTGCTCTGTAGCTTGTCTTTTTATTCCCTTAATGGTGCCTTTCAATGAATGGAAGTTCTTAACTTTCATACAGTCTAACTTATCTTTTTGTTATGGTTAATGTATTTTATGCCCTGTTTAAAAAGTCTTTGCCTACCCTAAGGTAATGAGTAATTCTCTTATGTTATTGTCTAGAAGTTTGATTATTTTACCTTTTATAAGTCACCTGGAATAGATTTTATTTAAGTCAATGAGGGAATAAGTATGATGGTAAAGCATAGTCAATGGGGGAGGCATATATATATACAGATATAGAGATAGAGATATTTTATTATAAAGTATTGGCTATCAGGATTATGGAGGGTGACAAGTCCCAAGATCTGTAGCTGGCAGGCTGGAGACCCGAAAGAGCTGCTGGTGTAGTTCTAGTCCCAGTCCAAAGGCCTGAGAACCAAAGAGAGCTGACACTGTAATTCAAGTAGGCTCAAAGTGAGTAGGCTCAAGACCAGAATGAGCTGATATTCCCAAAAGCTGATAAGTCCAAAGGCAGGAAAAAGAACAAATGTCTCAGCTCAAAGGCAGTGAGTCAGAGAGAAATTCTCTCTTACTCAGCCTTTTTGTTCTATTGAAGCCTTCAACTGATTGGATGAGGCCCGCCCACATTAGGGAGAGCAATCTGCTTTATTCAGTCTACTTATTGAACTGTTGATCTCATCTAGAAACATCCTTACAGATGCATCCTGAATCATGTTTGACCAAATGGTGGGTGCACTGGGGCCTATCAAGTTGACACATCAAATTAACTATCACAAGTATTTATATGCATTTGAAAAAAGAATGTTAGAATAAGATTGTTAGGTTAGATATAAAACTGGTTAATGTCTACAGGATAGTAACACCATAATCTTCTCTACTAGCCAAAATTCCATTGCATCATTACAATACAAAAATCTATAGGTTAAGATGTGACTTCACAGAGTTATAGGCTTTAATCAATAACAGATAGATAATGAGTTAAGGAAAAGTATGTTGCCTGGATAATTAATCTTTGGTTGGCTCTGTTTCCTTTTCTTTGCAGCATTTCCAAGTTTTGGATAATTTTTCCTAACAAAATGGTCCTTTCCCCCACTACTCTATAGTGTCTCCTTTTTCATAAAACAAGTGTTCACAAATGTGGGTCTGTTTCTGGACCCTCTGTTCCATGGGTTTATTTGTCCATCCTTACACCATTACCTCACTGTCTTAATCACTAATTTTATAATAAGTCTTGATATCTGGTAGTGCATATTCTTGTAGCACAACTTTGAGATTGAAAGATTATATTGACTATTCTTGGCCTACTACATTCCCATATAAATTTTAGGATCAGTTTGACAATTTTCATACATACATGCATACACACATACACACACACAAATCTACCTCCTAGGATTTTCATTAAGATTGCATTAAATCCACGGACAAAACATTTAGGTTGTTTCTAGCTTTTTGCTGTTACAAATAATGTTAACATTACTTTATTTAGTAAGGGAGTTGTAGAACTTTGTAGGAATCTTTTCACTTTAGGTCCTGTAACTCTGGGAGAGGTGATTCTGGGACAAAATACCTCTAAAACCAAAATCAGTCAAAGGGAGAAATAAAGTTTAAAAACCATTTATTGCTTACAAACTGCAGTCTGGGGCTCTCTTTCCTGCTCCAGCAGAAGCAAACCAGCACTCCCTCACCTCTCAGGTTCAGATAAATCTTCTGTTGCCCAGGTAATTACCCATTGATATGGAGATGAACCTTTCTCCTCCCCTGAGGAATGCCTGTTGATATGCAGATGCACTAAATCCAGGAGAGATATTCTGGAAATATTACAATTTTACCCACAGGTCCAAAGGAAAAATAATTTGGTGACTCTAAGCACACCAATCTTTTAAAACAAAACATTAAGGGGGATTTTATTTTGCCAAGTATAATTTCTACATCAACAAGTAGAATATATATTTTAAAGCATTTCAGTCTTTTTAACTTCTTACACACTAATTTTGAGGGGCCAGAGTGATATTCAGGTGAGAAATTAGCAATTTTTTGGACCTATGGGTCTGCAGCTAAGGAGAGCAGTGTGAACCAAAGATAGAAATTTTGAATCTATTGATATACATAGATAGCAGATATCTGAGGGCAAGGTTTAGAGTTTGTGGAGGAAGAAAAACAGAAACTATACAGAGACTTGGGGCTGTACTTCACATCTGTATTAACCAATTTGAGTAGGAAATGAGCCTAAGGAACAGTTAAGGAAGAAAGGGGGCCCTAGATTTTGTGTATATGTTTTGGAGGCTGGAGTGGGCCTTTGTTTGTGCTGGAGAGCTCTTGATGGTGCCTTGACCTTTCAACACAGCTATGGCAGTCCTGAGTTCCTTCTCCCACTGTTTGTGGGGCATTGTGTATTTTCCTTGGTTTTTGTCCCTGCCACAACAAAGAATTGAAGGGCAAAGACACAGTAGTTAAGCAGAGTAAAAGTTTTAATTTAAAGTTGCTTAAAGAGAGAAAAAGTACAGGAGACCTCAGAGAGGAGAGGTGCCCTGAAAAGTTGGAGAGAGGAAGATTAAGGCTACACACTTAGAAAATGAGGGTGACCTCAGAGAGGAGCTCCCTGAAAGGTTGAAGAGAGAAAGTTTAAGGCTACGCAAGGGTAACCGCAGAGAGTGGTGCACTGAAAGAGTGAGAAAAAGTCTACACACTTGGAAAGTGAGGGCAACCCCAGAGTGAGGTGCCCACTGAAGTTTGGGGGTTTCCCCCCTCTTAAGGATTTTTTTCAGGAATGTGACAAAGGGCTAAAGGTATGGACTTAAGTGGTCCCAAGATGTTTATCTTTGATGAGACATTAAGTTTCTTATCAGTCCTTCAGGTAATTCTGCAAAATTAGCTTAACACAAGAAATTTACAGCTCTGGTCCTTCCCAGGGTAGCAGCTTCCTGGTCTGTTAACATTACTTTCTTTACTGTTAATATTACTTTATTTAGTAAGGGAGTTGTAGAACGTTGTAGGAATCTTTTCACTTCAGGTCCTGTAACTCTGGGGAGAGGTGATCCTGGGACAAAATACTTCTAAAACCGAAATCAGTCAAAGGGAGAAATAAAGTTTAAAAACCATTTATTGCTTACAAACTGCAGTCTGGGGCTGTCTCTCTTTCCTGCTTCGGCAGAAGCAAACCGACACTCCCCTCCTCTCTCAGGTTCAGATAAATCCTCTGTTGCCCAGATAAATCCTCTGGTCTGGGGGCATATCAATTAAGACTACTGCCCTGCCTCCAAGGTGGGTGGAGTTATTGTCTGTTTGCTAAAGAATATGTTAAGAATCTTCTTAACTTCTTGGGTTTTAAAATGCAATTTTAGCTTTAAGGTGGAATCTTCCTGTCTTTATTATGCTGTTTATAGCTGGGCCTTTTAGCAGGCTAGAGTAAATCATAAAATGGCACCATCTAATCGACAAAATGAAGACATGGGTGGTGCTCAGATACTTTTCTCTCTTTTTTTAAATTATTATTATTATTCTTTTATAAAGGTATGATTGATATACACTCTGATTATCACATGAAAAAACAATCTGGTTACTACATTTACCCATATTATCAAGTCCCCACCCCTACCCCAATGCAGTCACTGTCCATCAGGGTAGTAAGATGCCACAGATCCACTGTGTGTCTTCTCTGTGCTACACAGTTCTCCTGTGATCCCCCACACCATGTGTACTAAACCTAATACCCCTCAATCCCCTTCTCCCTTCCTCCCCACCCACCCTCACACACCCCTTCCCTTTGGTAACCACTAATTTATTCTTGGAGTCTCTGAGTCTACTGCCATTTTGTTCCTTCAGTTTTGCTTCATTGTTTTACTCCACAATTGAGGGAAATCATTTGGCACTTGTCTTTCTCTGCCTGGTTTATTTCACTGAGCATAATGTCCTCCAGCTCCATCCATGTTGTTGCAAATGGTAGGATTTGTTTCTTTCTTATGGCTGAATAGTATTCCATTGTATATATGTACCACATCTTCTTTATCCATTCATCTACTGATGGACACTTAGGTTGCTTCCATATCCTGGCTATTGTAAAAAGTGCTGCGATAAACATAGGGGTACATATGTCTTTTTGAATCTGAGAAGTTGTATTCTTTGGGTAAATTCCAAGGAGTGGGAATTCTGAGTCAAATGGTATTTCTATTTTTAGTTTTTTGAGGAACTTCCATATTGCTTTCCACAATGGTTGAACTAGCTTACGTTCCGACCAGCAGTGTAGGAGGGTTCCCCTTTCTCCGCATCCTCACCAGCATTTGCTGCTCTTTGTCTTTTCGATGCTGGCCATCCTTACTGGTGTGAGGTGATATCTCATTGTGGTTTCAATTTGCATTTCCCTGATGATTAGTGATGTGAAGCATCTTTTCATGTGTCTATTGGCTATCTGAATTTCTTATTTGGAGAACTGTCTCTTCATATCCTCTGCCCATTTGTCAATTGGGTTATTTGCTTTTTGCATGTTGAGGTGTGTAAGTCCTTTATATATTTAGGATGTTAATCCCTTGTGGGATATGTCATTTACAAATATATTCTCCCATACTGTAGGATGCCTTTTTGTTCTGTTGATGGTGTCCTTTGCCATACAGAAACTTTTTAGTTTGATGCAGTCCCATGAGTTTATTTTTGCTTTTGTTTCCCTTGCTCAAGGAGATGTGTTCAGGAAGAAGTTGGTCATGCTTATGTTCAGGAGATTTTTGCCTATGTTGTCTTCTAAGAGTTTTACGGTTTCATGACTTACATCCAGGTCTTTGATCCATTTCAAGTTTACTTTTGTGTATGGGGTTAAACAGTAATCCAGTTTCATTCTCTTACATGCAGCTGTCCAGTTTTGCCAGCACCATCTGTTGAAGAAGCTGTCATTTTCCCATTGTATGTCCATGGCTCCTTTATTGTATATTAATTTACCATATATGCTTGGGTTTATATCAGGGCTCTCAAGTCTGTTCCATTGGTCTATGGGTCTTTTCTTGTGCCAATATGAAATTGTCTTGATTACTGTGGTTTTGTAGTAGAGCTTGAAGTCAGGGAGCATAATCCCCCCAGCTTTATTCTTCCCTCTCAGAATTGCTTTGGCTATTTGAGGTCTTTTGTGGTTCCATATGAATTTTTGAACTATTTTCTCTAGTTCATTGAAGAATGCTGTTAGTATTTTGATAGGAATTGCATTGAGTCTATAGATTGCTTTAAGCAGGATGGCCGTTTTGACAATATTAATTCTTCCTATCTATGAGCATGGGATGAGTTTCCATTTATTGGTGTCTTCTTTAATTTCTCTCATGAGTATCTTGTAGTTTTCAGGGTATAGGTCTTCCACTTCCTTGGTTAGGTTTATTCCTAGGTATTTTATTCTTTTTGATGCAATTGGGAATGGAATTGTTTTCCTGATTTCTCTCTCTGCTAGTTCATTGTTAGTGTATAGGAATGCCACACATTTCTGTGTATTAATTTTGTATCCCGCAACAATTGCTGAATTCAGATATTAGATCTGGTAGTTTTGGAGTGGATTCTTTAGGTTTTTTTAATGTACAATATCATGTCATCTGCAAACAGGGACAGTTTAACTTCTTCCTTACCAGTCTGGATGCCTTTTATTTCTTTGTGTTGTCTGATTGCCATGATTAGGACCTCCAGTACGATGTTGAATGGAAGTGGAGAAAGTGGGCATCCTTGTCTTGTTCCTGAACTTAAAGGAAAAGCTTTCAGCTTCTTGCTGTTAAGTATGATGTTGGCTGTGGGTTTGTCATACATGGCCTTTATTATGTGAAGGTACTTTCCCTCTACACCCATTTTTTTGAAAGTTTTTATCACGAATGGATGTTGAATTTTGTCAAATGCTTTTTCAGCATCTATGGAGATGATTGTGTAGTTTTTGTCATTTTTGTTGATGTGGTGGATGATGTTGATGGATTTTTGAATGTTGTAGCATTCTTGCATACCTGGAATAAATCCTACTTGATTATGATGGATGATCTTTTTGATGTATTTTTGAATTCGGTTTGCTAATATTTTGTTGTGTGTTTTTGCATCTATGTTCATCAGGGATATTGGTGTGTAATTTTCTTTTTTTGTGCTGTCTTTGCCTGGTTTTGATATTAAAGTGATGCTGGCCTCATAGAATGAGTTTGGAAGTATTCCTTCTTCTACTTTTTGGAAAACTTTAAGGAGGATGGGTATTAGGTTTTCCCTAAATGTTTGATAAAATTCAGTGTTGAAGCCATCTGGTCCAGTTTTGTTCTTAGGTAGGTTTTTGATTACCAATTCAGTTTCATTGCTGGTAATTGGTCACTCAGATTTTCTGTTTCTTCCTTGATCAGCCTTGGAAGGTTGTATTTTTCTAGAAAGTTGTCCATTTCTTCTAGGTTATCCAGTTTGTTAGCATATAATTTTTCGTAGTATTCTCAAATAATTCTTTGTATTTCTGTGGTATCCGTAGTGATTTTTTCTTTTCTCATTTATGATTCTGTTTATGTGTGTAGACTCTCTTTTTTTCTTGTTAGATCTGGCTAGGGATTTATCTATTTTGTTTATTTTCTTGAAAAACCAGCTCTTGCTCTCATTGATTCTTTCTATTGTTTTATTCTTCTCGATTTTATTTATTTATGCTCTAATCTTTATTATGCCCTTCTTTCTCCCGACTTTGGGCCTCATTTGTTCTTCTTTTCCTAGTTTCATTAATTGTGAGTTTGGACTGCTTATATGGAATTGTTCTTCTTTCTTGAGTTAGGCCTGTACTGCAATAAACTTTCTTCTTAGCACGGCCGTGACTGCATCCCACAGATTTTGCTGTGTGGAATTCTTGTTGTCATTTGTCCCCATATATTGCTTGATCTCTGTTTTTATTTGGCCATTGATCCATTGGTTATTTAGGAACATGTTGTGAAGCCTCCATGTGTTTGTGGGATTTTTAATTTTCTTTGTGTAATTTATTTCTAGTTTCATACCTTTGTGGTCTGAGAAACTGGTTGGTACAATTTTAATCTTTTTGAATTTATTGAGGCTCTTTTTGTGGCCTAGTATATGATCTAATCTTGAAAATGTTCCATGTGCACTTGAGAAGAATGTGTATTCTGCTGCTTTTAGGTGTAGAGTTCTATAGATGTCTGTTAGGTCCATCTGTTCTAGTGTGTTGTTCAGTGCCTCTGTGTCCTTACTTATTTTCTGTCTGGTTGATCTGTCCTTCAGAGTGAGTGGAGTGTTGAAGTCTCCTAGAATGAATGCATTGCATTCTATTTCCCCTTTTAATTCAGTTAGTATTTGTTTCACATATGTAGGTGCACCTGTTTTGGGAGCATGGCTATTTATAATGGTTATATCTTCTTGTTGGATTGACCCCTTTATCATTATGTAATGTCCTTCTTAGTCTCTTGTGACTTTCTTTGTTTTGAAGTCTATTTTGTCTGATACAAGTACTGCAACTCATGCCTTTTTCTCTCTGTTAGTTGCATGAAATACCTTTTTCCATCCCTTCACTTTTAGTCTGTGTCTTTGTACTAATTATATTTTCATATTATATGCAGTTTTAGGAGGAAGCCTCTGTCTCACCTCTCATGCTGCCATCTTTAATCCTGAAGATATTTTTCTTTTTCTGGGGAATATTTAAATATTCCAGGCCAAGATGATTCTGGATTTTTAGCTTTAACTGATTAACTTATTATTAACTCTGAGTCCTTTCTGGCTTTCTAGTTTTAACTGGTTAATTCTGAGTCCCTTGTAGTGGGCTTTACTGGCCTTAATTGTCTTTTCATCCCACTCATACCTATTTTCCTGCCTAACACTACCACCCCGTACTTAACCTTCCAACTTCTCCCCTGCCTCTGTTCTGAGATTTTCATGTGTTTTGAAATTAGTAGCTGTTCTCATTTTGCCAGTTGGTGTTGACTGTCTCCAGGTACCTGGGTTTGCCCACCTGTCCAGGTTCATAAAGATGGGAATCAAATTTGGAACTTTCTTTAGGATTTTTCTGCCATACCATCTGTCTTTGTCAGCATTCTGCACCATGGATTAGCTTTCAGCTGTTCCTGACAGTCATTCCCTCTCCTTTTGTTCATATTGTAGGCCATAGTTTTGTTGAAGTCTTGGGAGCCTTTCGGTTACATCTCAAAAGACAGGTGTTTTGTATAGTTTATTTGCAGCTTGCTTCACTAGAGAAGGAGAGATTGTATAAACTTTTATCTATGCACAGGTCCCACTTTTATAGCCTTCCTGCTTTTGAGATAGAATCTCTGTGATGAAATGTTGCAACTGAAACTAAGGTGTTAGTTGTAGTCACTTTATTTTGAGATAACATAAAATGGCATATAGCCCTTTACCCTGTTAACCTTGAAAGTAAAACTGTTATTTTACCAGCAAAAAGGGTTTATTTGGAAATTGCAGAGTACTGCAATTCCAAACATGAAGCTACTGCAAAATCATAAGCAAGTCTATAGAACAAAGGAGAGGACCACTCCTTGATATGGCAAAGGCTGAAGTTGGGAGGGCTGTCATAAACAAGTCCATTGGTGTAAACTGGCAATTCGAAGTGTAGTGGCTTCTTATTGGCTGAGTTGTAAAAGTCTCCCATTGGCTGGACTATTGCTTGGGGAGGAAGAAAAACCTTCCTTCATCTTCCTGGGGTAGTAAAGTGATACGGATTTGCAAATTTCTTCTCTTCCTGTAGGGTCTGCAAATTGACTATGAGTGGTAGGACATGAGCAGTCTCTCTGCTGGCATCCTGACTCAATTTTAGTGAGGTTTCCCTTTATTTTCACAACCCCACATTCAGTGGGAAGTCCAGTGCCATCCTAGAGCCTTATGTGAATCCTGGGGTTGAGAAGGTGCTTGATTTCTCAAAAACTGTTCTTGGTCTAGAGTCCCTAGCCCTTGCTGAATTTATAATTCACTAGTGTTTCACCAACCTCAGATGTTCTTTTTTTTTTTTCCTAACTTAGACATAGGAATTTTTATTCCACCTCCCCAAAACATCTCATGGGAGGCATTTGTGAGTGGCAGCCTTTACTGAAGCTTTGGAGGTAATGGAAGGGGTAGAAATGTATCTACACAAATAACTTAATATTCTTAAATGTCCTTCAACAAGTCCATATTTTTTACCTTCTCTCTTGATTTCCACCAACATCTATTTGTAATGTTCTATTAAGTCAAGCAATTTCTTCACACCCATCTCCACCAGGAGTTCATATTTGCATATCAAAAGGCTCATTGTTATAGAAGACAAAACTCTTAAAGAATAATTCTTTATGCATCCCTAGACCCTCTGATTCCAATCCCACAGAGATGTTTGATTGTAACAGTGGGGTAAGTATGTCCAAAGAAAATAAATTTGCATAAGACTGTTTTCCTTTTGGTGAGAACACTTGCTTGAAGAGTTGAGGACATTGAGAATCTAAGGATAAATAAAAATGACTTTTTCCATTTATAAAGGCAAAGAGACTGCTTACCCTCCTCCCTTAGGGTGTTTTCTTGCAGACATAGTAAGTCTGAGTCCTTACCCTAACCTTTGAAATAAAGATAATTATCCCTAGGGATTAAGTCCAGTCTCCATTTTTGCTTTGTTATATAAATTATGTGATATTTTGCCCTAACTTTGCAGTCATTTTCAGGTCACCTTATATGCATGTAATCTGTTAGCACTTAATAATAAAGCACATTCTTTTACTCTTCTATACTAGCAGGGAGGGTTCTTTTTGCTAGCAGAATTGTTTTATTTCCCCAGAAATATTGACACAATACTCAATTTAAAAATAAAGCAAATGATTTCAAGTGGTTTTCCTTGGCTGTTGATGAATCCATGTTACCAATACTCTTCAGTTGTTGCTGTTTATTTGACAAGTCAACACAGAATTTGAAGTGACTGAAGAATTACCCTCTTTGAATAGTTTGCATGAAACAATTACAGGTAGAAATGTTTTCAAGGAAGTTGAGAAAACACCAATTCAGTACCATCTGAAGTAGAATCTGTTAAGATGTGTTACAACTGATGGTGGCAAAAATATATGTGGAGATGAAGAAAGGCCAAGTTCAACATATGTACAAGGCTTGTGAAAATGTAATGTGTTTAAAGTGCATGCTTATTAATTGCAGAAAGTACTTTGCAGAAAATGTAAATTTACCATGTGTTATTAAACTAGTAGTGTCAGTAGTTGGTTTTGTTCATTTTCATAAACTTAACCATCATTAGTTTCACAGGCTTTTTTTGTTTTGTTTTTTATATTCAGAAATAGAAGCTGAATATCTTCATTTTCCCTACCACACAGGAATTTGATGGCTTAGAAGTGTAAAGCTTTATTATGACTTTTAAAACAAATATCATGAGAAGAATCTAATGGAATTTTATAAATGCTTTTCAAGCAACAATTATGCTCAATTGAATCACACGGTCATGGACTGCTATCAGTATTTGGCAATACCTGTCGATGTGAAAAGATAGATAACATACATAACATTTCATTACAGAAGAACATAAACAGATAAACATTTATAGTTGATTTAGATGATTCTTTGAACCCCATCTAAATAAAGTATATACTCCCCAAAATAATTTTATTCTCATTAGTAGACCTATTTACCAAAAAGTAGTATTCAATTATTTTTTTTTGAAGATTCAATTTTTAATTTTAATTTTAATTTTATTTTTTATTTTAAAGTTATTCATATTTTCCTTTTTATTTATTAAAAGCTCTTTGTATATTAAGGAAATTGGGGTTTTTTTTGTCTGTCACCCAGACTGTCCATGGCTTGCTACCTACCTTAGTCTGGGCTATTTTTTTTTTTTTGAGAGGGAATCTCTCATATTTATTGATCAAATGGTTGTTAACAACAATAAAATTCAGTATAGGGGGGTCAATGCTCAATGTACAACCATTAATCCATCTCAAGCCTAATTCTCGTCAGTCTCCAATCTTCTGAAGCATAACGAACAAGTTCTTACATGGTGAACGAATTCTTACATAGTGAATAAATTCTTACATGGTGAACAGTACAAGGGCAGTCATCACAGAAACTTTCGGTTTTGATCACGCATTATGAACTATAAACAATCAGGTCAAATATGAATATTCGTTTGATTTTTATACTTGATTTATATGTGGATCCCAGATTTCTCCCTTTATTATTATTATTATTTTTATTTTTAATAAAATGCTGAAGCGGTAGGTAGATGCAAGATAAAGGTAGAAAACATAGTGTAGTGCTGTAAGAGGGCAAATGTAGATGATCAGGTGTGTGCCTGTGGACTAAGTATTAATCCAAGCTAGACAAGGGCAGCAAAACATCCACGATGCAGAAGATTTCTCTCAAAGCAGGGAGGATGAGGTTCTGAGCCTCACCTCTGTTGATCCCCAATTTCTCACCTGATGGCCCCCCTGCAACTGTGCCTGTCTTAGGTTGTTCCTCCCTTGAGGAATCTTACCCGTCTGGCTAACCAGTCATCTTCCGGGGCCATACAGGGAAATGTAAAGTTGGTAAGTGAGAGAGAAGCCATATTGTTTGAAAAGGTTAGCTTTTTACTTCTTTGCAGATTTATGCCCTGTGGCTTTTATGCCCAGCACTTGTCTCAAGGTATCTTTACCACCTGGAGGAATTCTGATACTCGGTAAATTCGATATGAGGCACGAATTCTATTTAAGGGTTGTAATTAGGAAGGAAGAAGAAAAGCTATAGAGGTAGCATATGGAAGAAAACATGGGAGGATTGATTATTTCTTTGACATATCTTCTTGTAGAGTACTTTAAGCATGTATAGCTTTTAAACTACTAACTAATTTGCACACACATATTAACATAATAGGAATATGGTGACATAAACATAGCAAATCTATAATTACCATCCATCTCCAGTGAAGCCAAGAAAACCATTTAGGCACCCTAGGCATTTGTGAAAATTTGTCTATGATATGATGGATATTGTCCAACTGTACTTGAACAGTCTGAGAAAAATCAGACAAATTAAAGCAGCCCATTTCTGGGATCTGTTCACCTCCCATATGTTCTTTTAACCGTAGATAGTCTATAGTCATAAGATTTTGGAGTGCTACAACTTGCACCCCTCCCAACTCCTGGTTGAGTTCCAACAGTACAGATCCGGTCAAATTCGTTGTCTCACTGTATGCACATGCCAGCCTAGACATCTCCCTCCTCATTCCAATGGCAAGTCCAGGAAACGGTGGGGTGGACGCAGCCACAACCGCAGCATCACCCAGATCCCTGTGGAGGCTTTTTGATGATCATCCCCCGGCACAAGTCCTCCAGAGAGTGCTGATGCCGGAAGCTCCTCCTCATATCATATCTTAGTTCATTCTCTGGGTATCCAAGCTAGGCCTTGATCTTCTGCATAGAAACCAACAGACCCTTTGCCCACACTTTGACATGCCCTCTATACCCCTGTGCAGAACTCATTGGAGGTCAGCACACGGGGACTGCTTTTTTTTTTTTTTTATTAAGAGAAAGGAATATTATCAGAAAAGACTACCTCCATAGCTGATCATCTGACACCCTTTAAGTGATCAACATTAAGGATATTTAAAGCATGCATTGATCTCTGATTTACCAATAGTTTTATCCTATCAAGGAGTAATCCCTCTTTTCTTTCTTTCTTTCTTTCTTTTTTTTTTTTTAATCTTTAATCTACACTTCCATGAAGAGTACTATGTTTACTATGCTCTCCCCTATATCAGGTCCCCCCTAACAACCACATTACGGTTACTGTCCATCAGCTTAGCAAAATGTTGTAGAATACCTACTTGTCCTCTCTGTGTTGTGCAGCCCACCCTCCCCTTTCTCCCTCCCCCCCCATGCATGCTAATCTTAATACCCCCCTTCTTCTTCCCCACCTTAACCCTCCCTGCCCACCCATCCGCCCCAGTTCCTTTCCCTTTGGTACCTGTTAGTCCATTTTTGGGTTCTGTAATTCCGCTGCTGTTTTGTTCCTTCAGTTTTTCCTTTGTTCTTATACTCCTCAGATGAGTGAAATCATTTGGTATTTCTCTTTCTCCACTTGGCTTATTTCACTGAGCATAATACTCTCCAGCTCCATCCATGTTGCTGCAAATGGTTGGATTTTTCCACTTCTTATGGCTGAGTAGTATTCCATTGTGTATATGTACCACATCTTCTTTATTCATTCATCTATTGATGGACATTTAGGTTGCTTCCAATTCTTGGCTTTTGTAAATAGTGCTGTGATAAACATAGGGGTGCATCTGTCTTTCTCAAACTTGATTGCTGCGTTCTTAGGGTAAATTCCTAGGAGTGAAATTCCTGGGTCAAATGGTAGGTCTGTTTTGAGCATTTTGATGAACCTCCAAACTGCTTTCCACAATGGTTGAACTAATTTACATTCCCACCAGCAGTGTAGGAGGGTTCCCCTTTCTCCACAGCCTCGCCAACATTTGTTGTTGTTTGTCTTTTGGAGGGCAGCCATCCTTACTGGTGTGAGGTGATACCTCATTGTACTTTTAATTTGCATTTCTCTGATAATTAGCGATATGGAGCATCTTTTCATGTGTCTGTTGGCCATCTGTATTTCTTTTTTAGAGGACTGTCTGTTCAGTTCCTCTACCCAGTTTTTAATTGGGTTATTTGTTTTTTGTTTGTTGAGGCGTGTGAGCTCTATATATTTTCTGGACGTCAAGCCTTTATCAGATCTGTCATTTTCAAATATATTCTCCCATACTGTAGGGTTCTTTTTTGTTCTATTGATGGTGTTTTTTGCTGTACAGAAGCTTTTCAGCTTAATGTAGTCCCACTTGCTCACTTTTGCTGTTGTTTTCCTGCCCGGGGAGATATGTTCAAGAAGAGGTCACTCATGTTTATGTCTAAGAGGTTTTTGCCTATGTTTTTTTCCAAGAGTTTAATAGTTTCATGACTTATATTCAGGCCTTTGATCCATTTTGAGTTTACTTTTGTATATGGGGTTAGACAATGGTCCAGTTTCATTCTCCTACATGTAGCTGTCCAGTTTTGCCAGCACCATCTGTTGAAGAGACTGTCATTTCCCCATTGTATGTCCATGGCTCCTTTATCAAATATTAATTGACCATATTTGTCTGGGTTAATGTCTGGATTCTCTAGTCCGTTCCATTGGTCTGTGGCTCTGTTCTTGTGCCAGTACCAAATTGTCTTGATTACTATGGCTTTATAGTAGAGCTTGAAGTTGGGGAGTGCGATCCCCCCTACTTTATTCTTCTTTCTCAGGATTGCTTTGGCTATTCGGGGTCTTTGGTGTTTTCATATGAATTTTTGAATTATTTGTTCCAGTTCATTGAAGAATGTTGCTGGTAGTTTCATAGGGATTGCATCAAATCTGTATATTGCTTTGGGCAGGATGGCCATTTGATGATATTAATTCTTCCTAGCCATGAGCATGGGATGAGTTTCCATTTGTTAGTGTCCCCTTTAATTTCTATTAAGAGTGACTTGTAGTTTTCAGAGTATAAGTCTTTCACTTCTTTGGTTAGGTTTATTCCTAGGTATTTTATTTTTTTTGCTGCAATTGTGAATGGAGTTGTTTTCCTGATTTCTCTTTCTGTTGGTTCATTGTTAGTGTATAGGAAAGCCACAGATTTCTGTTTGTTGATTTTGTATCCTACAATTTTGCTGTATTCTGATATCAGTTCTAGTAGTTTTGGGGTGGAGTCTTTAGGGTTTTTTATGTATAGTATCATGTCATCTGCAAATAGTGACAGTTTCACTTCTTCTTTACCAATCTGGATTCCATGTATTTCTTTATTTTGTCTGATTGCCGTGGCTAGGACCTCCTGTACTATGTTAAATAACAGTGGGGAGAGTGGGCATCCCTGTCTAGTTCTCGATCTCAGAGGAAAAGCTTTCAGCTTCTCGCTGTTCAATATAATGTTGGCTGTGGGTTTATCATAGATGGCCTTTATTATGTTAAGGTACTTGCCCTCTATTCCCATTTTGCTGAGAGTTTTTATCATGAATGGATGTTGAACTTTGTCAAATGCTTTTTCAGCATCTATGGAGATGATCATGTGATTTTTGTCTTTCTTTTTGTTGATGTGGTGGATGATGTTGATGGACTTTCGAATGTTGTACTATCCTTGCATAGCTGGGATGAATCCCACTTGGTCATGGTGTACGATCCTTTTGATGTATTTTTGAATTTGGTTTGCTAATATTTTGTTGAGTATTTTTGCATCTACATTCATCAGGGATATTGGTCTGTAGTTTTCTTTTTTGGTGGGGTCTTTGCCTGGTTTTGGTATTAGGGTGATGTTGGCTTCATAGAATGAGTATGGGAGTATCCCCTCCTCTTCTATTTTTTGAAAAACTTTAAGGAGAATGGGTATTATGTTTTCTCTGTATGTCTGAGAAAATTCTGAGGTGAATCCATCTGGCCCGGGGGTTTTGTTCTTTGGTAGTTTTTTGATTATCGCTTCAATTTCATTGCTGGTAATTGGTCTGTTTAGATTTTCTGATTCTTTCTGGGTCAGTCTTGGAAGGTTGTATTTTTCTAGGAAGTTGTCCATTTCTCCTAGGTTTCCATGCTTGTTAGCATATAGGTTTTCATAGTACTCACTAATAATTCTTTGTATTTCTGTGGGGTCCGTCGTGATTTTTCCTTTCTCATTTCTGATACTGTTGATTTGTGTTGACTCTCTTTTCCTTTTAATAAGTCTGGCTAGAGGCTTATCTATTTTGTTTATTTTCTCGAAGAACCAGCTCTTGGTTTCATTTATTTTTGCTACTGTTTTATTCTTCTCAATTTTATTTGTTTCTTCTCTGATCTTTATTATGTCCCTCCTTCTGCTGACCTTAGTCCTCATTTGTTCTTCTTTTTCCAATTTCGATAATTGTGATGTTAGACCAATTATTTGGGATTGTTCTTCCTTTATTAAATATGCCTGGATTGCTATATACTTTCCTCTTAGGACTGCTTTTGCTGTGTCCCACAGTAGTTGGGGCTTAGTGTTGTTGTTGTCATTTGTTTCCACATATTGCTGGATCTCCATTTTGATTTGGTCATTGATCCATTGATTATTTAGGAGCGTGTTGTTAAGCCTCCATGTGTTTGTGAGCCTTTTTGCTTTCTTTGTACTATGTATTTCTAGTTTTATGCCTTTGTGGTCTGAAAAATTGGTTGGTAGGATTTCAATCTTTTGGTATTTACTGAGGCTCTTTTTGTGAGCTAGTATGTGGTCTATTCTGTAGAATGTTCCATGTGCACATGAGAAGAATGTGTATCCTGTTGCTTTTGCATGTAGAGTTCTGTAGATGTCTATTAGGTCCATCTGTTCTAGTGTGTTGTTCAGTGCCTCTGTGTCCTTACTTATTTTCTGCCTGGTGGATCTATCCTTTGGGGTTTGTGGTATGTTGAAGACTCCTAAAATGAATGCATTGCAGTCTATTTCTCCCTTTAGTTCTGTTAGTATTTGTTTCACATATGCTCGTGCTCCTGTGTTGGGTGCATATATATTTAGAATGGTTATATCCTCTTGTTGGACTGAGCCCTTTATCATTATGTACTGTCCTTCTTTATCTCTTGTTACTTTCTTTGTTTTGAAGTCTATTTTGTCTGATATTAGTACTGCAACCCCTGCTTTCTTCTCGCTGTTGTTTGCCTGAAATATGTTTTTCCATCCCTTGACTTTTAGTCTGTGCATGTCTTTTGGTTTGAGGTGAGTTTCTTGTAAGCAGCATATAGATGGCTCTTGCTTTTTTATCCATTCTATTACTCTGTGTCTTTTGATTGGTACATTAAGTCCATTTACATTTAGGGTGACTATTGAGAGATATGTACCTATTGCCATTACAGGCTTTAGATTCGTGGTTACCAAAGGTTCAAGGTTAGCCTCTTTAGTATCTTACTGCCTAACTTAGCTCGCTTATTGAGCTGTTATATACACTGTCTGGAGATTCTTTTCTTCTCTCCTGTCTTATTCCTCCTCCTCCATTCTTCATATGTTGTGTGTTTTGTTCTGTGCTCTTTTTAGGAGTGCTCCCATCTAGAGCAGTCCCTGTAAGATGCCCTGTAGAGGTGGTTTGTGGGAAGCAAATTCCCTCAGCTTTTGCTTGTCTGGGAATTGTTTAATCCCGCCATCATATTTAAATGATAGTCGTGCTGGATACAGTATCCTTGGTTCAAGGCCCTTGTGTTTCATTGCCTTAAATATATCATGCCATTCTCTTCTGGGCTGTAGGGTTTCTGTCGAGAAGTCTGATGTTCGCCTGATGGGTTTTCCTTTATAGGTGACCTTTTTCTCTGTAGCTGCCTTTAAAACTCTTTCCTTGTCCTTGATCCTTGCCATTTTAATTATTATGTGTCTTGGTGTTGTCCTCCTTGAATCCTTTCTGTTGGGGGTTCTGTGTATTTCAGTGGTCTGTTCAATTATTTCCTCCCCCAGTTTGGGGAAGTTTTCAGCAATTATTTCTTCAATGACACTTTCTATCCCTTTTCCTCTCTGTTCTTCTCCTGGTACCCCTATAATATGGAATATTGTTCCTTTTGGATTGGTCACATAGTTCTCTTAGTATTGTTTCATTCCTGGAGATCCTTTTATCTCTCTCTATTGTCAGTTTCTATACGTTCCTTTTCTCTCATTTCTATTCCTTCAATGGCCTCTTGCATCTTATCCATTCTGCTTATAAATCCTTCCAGGGTTTGTTTCACTTCTGTGATCTCCTTCCTGACATCTGTGATCTCCCTCTGGACTTCATTCCATTGCTCTTGCATTTTTCTCTGCATCTCATCCCACTGCTCTTGCATTTTTCTCTGCATCTCCATCAGCATGTTCATGATTTTTATTTTGAATTCTTTTTCAGGAAGACTGGTTAGGTCTGTCTCCTTCTCAGGTGTTGTCTCTGTGATCTTTGTCTGCCTGTAGTTTTGCCTTTTCATGGTGATAGAGATAGTTTGCAGAGCTGGTACGAGTGACAGTTGGAAGAGCTTTCCTTCTTGTTGGTTTGTGGCCTTCCTCTCCTGGGAGAATAGCGACCTCTAGTGGCTTGTGCTGTGCAGCTGTGCACAGGCAGGGCTTCTGCTTCCTGCCCAGCTGCTATGGAGTTTATCTCCGCTGTTGCTGTGGGCGTGGCCTGGCTCAGGCCGCTGCTCCAAAATGGTGGAGCCCTGTTGGAGGGGGAGTGGCTAGGAGGCTATTTATCTCTGTAAGGGGCCTCTGTGCTCCCTACTGCCCAGGGGTTTAGAGTGCCCAGAGATCCCCAGATTCCCTGCCTCTGGACTAAATGTCCTGCCCTGTCCCTTTAAGACTTCCAAAATGCAATCGCCAAAAAAAAAAAAAAAAAAAAAAAGGCCGCTGCCATTTCTTTGTTCTCTGGCGTTGGCCTCAGTCACCCGCTCACCAGTCCTGCCACCCTGTTTCCCTAGTATCCAGGACCCCATGCATGCACTGTGTCTGCGTTCTGGTCCGAATGGGTGAGGCTGGGTGTTCAGCAGTCCTGGGCTCCTTCTCCCTCCCGCTCAGATCTCTCTCTTCCCGCTGGGAGCTGGGGGAAGGGGCGCTTGGGACCCTCGGGGCCGGGGCTTGTATCTTACCCCCTTCGTGACATGCTGGGTTCTCACAGGTGTGTGGATGTGGTCTGGATGTTGTCCTGTGTCCTCTGGTCTCTATTTTAGGAAGAGTTGTCTTTGTTATATTTTCATAGATAAATGTGGTTTTGGGAGGAGATTTCTGCTGCTCTACTCACACTGCCATCTTGGCCCCACCAACCGAAATACAAAACTTTTTATCAAAAGCTGGTTCCTTTAGATGAAGCTTCTAGAGGAAGGGGCTGGATGGACAACACATTTCTGGGGTCTCTTCAATTCCTAAGACTCCTTGGACCTTCAGGTCTTCCCCACTCATTGAATGATGGAGAAATCAGGTGTCTGAAGAGAAGCCATCTGTGAGTAAAATTCTATTATTTCCAGAATCTCTCGTGGATCTTAGATCTCTCTTAGTGCATCTGCCTTGCTTTGTTTTTATACTCCACAAATAAGTGAAGTCATTTGGTACTTGTCTTTGTCCACCTGGCTTATTTCACTAAGCATGATACCCTCTAACTCCATCCATGTTATTGCAAATGGCAAGATTTATTTTCTTTTTATGGCTGAATAATATTCCATTGTGTATATGTAGCACATCTTCTTTATCCATTCATCTACTGATGGACACTTAGGTTGCTTCCATATCCTGGCTATTGTAAAAAGTGCTGCGATAAACATAGGGGTACATATGTCTTTTTGAATCTGAGAAGTTGTATTCTTTGGGTAAATTCCAAGGAGTGGGATTCCAGGGTCAAATGGTATTTCTATTTTTAGTTTTTTGAGGAACCTCCATATTGCTTTCTACAGCAGTTGAACCAATTTACATTCCCACCAACAGTGTAGGAGAGTTCCCCTTTCTCTGCATCCTTGCTAGCATTTGTTATTGCTTCTCTTTTGCATGTTGGCCATTCTACTGGTGTGAGGTGATTATCTCATTGTGATTTTAATTTGCATTTCCCTGATGATTAGTGATGTGGAGTGTCTTTTTATATGCCTGTTGGCCATCTGAATTTCTTCTTTGGAGAAGTGTCTGTTCAGCAACTCTGCCCATTTTTTAATTGCGTTATTTGTTTTTTGGGTGTTGAGTTGTGTGAGTTCTTTATATATTTTGGATGTTAACCCTTATCAGATAAGTTATTTATGAGTATATTCTCCCATATTGCAGGATGCCTTTTTGGTCTGCTGATGGTATCCTTTGCTATACAGAAGCTTTTTGTTTGATATAGTCCCACTTGTTCATTTTTTATTTTGTTTCCCTTGCCTGAGGAGATGTGTCCAGGAAAAAGTTGTTCATGTTTATATTTAAGAGATTTTTGCCTATGTTTTTTTTTCTATGAGTTTTATGGTTCCATGATTTACATTCAGGTCTTTGATCCATTTTGAGGTACTTTTGTGTATGGGGTTAGACAATAATGCAGTTTCATTCTCTTACATGTAGCTGTCCAGTTGTGCCAACATCAGTTGCTAAAGAGGCTGTCTTTTCCCCATTGTATATTCATGGCTCTTTTATCATATATTAATTGACCATATATGTGTAGGTTTACATCAGGGCTCTCTATCTGTTCCATTGATCTATGGGTCTGTTCTTGTGCCAGTACCAAATTGTTTTGATTACTGTGGCTTTGTAGTAGAGCTTTAACTTGGGGGATTGTAATCCCCCCAGTTTTGTTCTTCCTTTTCAGGATTTCTTTGGCTTTTTGGTGTCTTTTGTGGTCCCATATGAATTTTAGAACTATATGCTCTAGTTTGTTGAAGAATGTTGTTGGTATTTTTATAGGGATTACATTGAATCTGTAGATTGATTTAGGCAGAATGGCCATTTTTGAGTCTGTATGTATTTGCTAAGTTAAAAAAAAAACTTCTTAAGTATTTAAATATTTCTAAAATCTCTATGTAGATATGCACAAATAACCCTCTTCTTCACCTCAACCATGGATTTTCAGTCTGTTTATCCCCAGACTGCATTCTTTAAGGAATGTCTTATTCTTTGTTTCTGTAGCTCTATGTGTGGTACTTAGTAAGTAATAAATTTTTCTTGATTGCATTAACGCCTACATGTCTTATATAGCCTCCTCTTCTGATATTTATCCATTTGTGTAAGATTACAGTATTACTCATAAATAAATATTAGTAAACACTTGACAGGAATGAATAAATTGATCTATTGGAATTCATTGAATTGTTGGGCATTCTGATTTTCAGATTCCATTATTTAGATAGTCCTTGTCCTGAGATCTTTTTGCAAGGGTTTTACCCTTTTATTTGAATAATTTTCATGGAATATATTTCCATAAAAATAATCTTGTTCATCTGATAATACAGAGTCATAGATTTTAAGCATGGGAGTAATGTTTTTGTTCTAGTTTTGCTGCTTTGGCATTTATAACTTTTCTCTATTATCACTAATTTTATAGTTTCAAAATAATTTCTTGGCTGTTTTAGTTTCCAATGTCTTTTGTATTTGTTGTAGGTTAATGCATCTTGTCCTAAATATTAGTCAATTTAAAGGAGTGTCTACAACCTTACTTCTTATCCCTTTTCAGTGTGGATTTAGGCTTTGCATTTGAAAACCTGCAATGACCATCTGTCAGATAGGTCAAGATTCTTATCCCTAATTCTCCACTCTTTCCTAGTTTAAGAAGAAAAAAATTGGGGATGTTCATCTAATCTGTGGGATGTTTGGAGACTAAGCAGTTAAGAACAAGAAGTATATAAATTACACCACAGGATTGAACCAGGAAAAACCCCACTGCCATTGCCATGGGCATAGACTTCACAACAAATGTCACAGAGGTCAATTACATTCCAAACATGGACAATACCAACTGTTGATAGGTGTGTGGAGAAATTAGAATTCTAATTTCTATATACCAGACCATTCATCACTAATGACTCCGAAAGTTAGAGGCCCAAACACTGCCTTCTCCAGAAGATGTTCCACCTCCTTCTTCATGCTATCTTCTGTTTTGAGGCCTGAGAGCGGTGGAAGGGAGGCAGTGGCAAATGGGAAAAATGAACTTTTAGATTCCAGAGAAGTGTGAACCATAATGTATTTAAAGGATGTTGGGAAGTTCCCAAATAACAGTTGTCTACCATAGCAGTGATATCAAATCCCCAAATTCAAAGGCCTTTGCTCAGTCCTCAAAATCTCTGCAGCATAATAAGACACAAACTTATTTAAAAATGGGCAAAATACTTGAATAGGAGGCATTTCACCAAAGAAGATATATGAATGGCTAAGAAAGCTAAACATCATTTGCCATTAGAGAAATGTAAATTAAAATCATGAGACACCAGTATATACATACACATATAGAATAGCTACAATAAAAAACATAGATAATACCAAGTGTTAGTAGGCATGTGGAGAATTAGAATTCTTATTCACTGCTGATGGGAATGAAATACGAGGTAGCTACTTTGGAAAACAGCTTGACAGTTTCTTATGTCCATTCATGGCAGCATTATTCTTAATAGCCCCAAACTAGAAACAAATAGATACAGAAAATTCTATCCATACTATAGAATACTATGCATCAATAAAAGGGAGTGAAATATTGATCAATCTTGCAACATGGATAGATCTTAAATTCATTATGCTAAGTGAATGAAGCTAGACACAAAAGACATAGTATAGTGTCTTTGTTTCACTGTGTAGTTCCATTTATATGAAGGGAACAGAAAAGCAAATCTGTAGAGACAAAGACTAGCGATTGATTGCCTGGGGGTGGGAACAGAGGGTGACTGCAAATGGGTACAGGGGACCTCTTTTGGTATAAGGGAAATATTCTAAAATTGGATTGTAGTGATGGTTGCAAACCTGTGAAAATTGATTACTGAATTCTACACTTAAAACAGGTGAAGTTTATGATATATGAATTATACCTTAATAAAGCTGGTAAGAAGAAATCTGCAGTATTCAACACTATTTAGCAATGACAAAGAGTCCTTCAATGACCAAACTATAGGCAAGCCTTCTGAGTCCTCTTTTTGACTAGTCTCAACCTTGACCTATAAAGACTTGAACAAACACTGACAGTTTCTAACAGCTCATTGTCGTCCATAGAATAACTCCAGCCTCTCTTGAAGCACCTGCCTGAGAAAACTCAAGGCTGTCAAAAAAAATTAGTGTTTATTCCAATCAACACTGAAGATAGGGTCCTTGTCTCTTAGTCTCTGTGGGAGGGTGGGAGCCTAACTTTGATAAGCACCAGTTAGCAAACCCAGATGTATTTTGCATGCACTAGCCCCTTCCCTTCCTACTTTGTGTGATTTTTTTTCATCCCACTAAAATTTTTTTTATTGAGGTGAAATTCACATAGCATATAATTAAAGTATATCATTCAGTGATATTTAGCTTATTGACATTGCTGTAAAACTACCAACTCTCTCTAGTTTCAAAACATTATCACCCCATAAAAACACTGTGTACCCATTAAATAATCACTATTAACGTATCCCCCAGTAACCTCTAATATGCTTTCTATCTCTATGAAGTTGCTTAGCTGTATATATCATCTAAAAGAAATCATACAGTATATGATCTCCTGTGTGTCTGGCTTCTTTCACTTAGTGGATTGCTTTGAGATTCATCCATGTTGTAGCATGTACCAGTACTTCATTCTTTTTATGATAGAAGAATATTATATTGAAGGACATATAACAGTTTGTTTGGCAATTGATGGCTGATGGACATTTGGGTTGTTTCCACCTTTCTGGCCCTTTTGAATAATGCTGCTATAAACATCTATATACAAGCTTCTGTGTGGATATATGGTTCATTTCTCATGGCTATACACCAAGGAATGACATTTCTGGGTGGTACAGTAATTCTATGTTTAACCTTTTGAGGAAGAGTGAAACTGTTTCCACAGTGACTGTACCACCAGCAATGTTATCCCATTTCTTAATGACTGTTTAAAGATTTCCATCCTGCTGGGATAATTCCCTCAGCCCTCTCCTTTGTCTTTTATTTTTAATTTTGGTATAATTAATCTACAATTACATGAGGAACATTATGTTTACAAGACTCCTCCCTTCACCAAGTCCCCCACCCACACCCCATTAGTCACTGTCCATCGGCATAGTAAGATGTTGTAAAATCACTACTTGTCTTCTCTGTGTTGCACAGCCCTCCCTGTGACCCACCCCACATTATACATGCTAATCGTAAGGCCCACTTTCTTCTATAACCCCCTTCTCCCTCCCTTCCCACACATCCTCCCCAGTCCCTTTCCCTTTGGTAACTGTTAGTCTATTCTTGGGTTCTGTGATTCTGCTGCTGTTTTGTTCCTTCAGTTTTTCATTTGTTCTTCTATTCCACATATGAGTGAAATCATTTGGTACTTGTCTTTCTCCACCTGGCTTATTTCACTGAGCATAATACCCTCTAGCTCCATCCATGTTGTTGCAAATGGTAGAATTTGTTTTCTTCTTATGGCTGAATAATATTCCATTGTGTGCATGTACCACATCTTCTTTATCCATGCATCTACTGATGGACACTTAGGTTGCTTCCATTTCTTGGCTATTGTAAATACTGCGGTGATAAACATAGGGGTGCATCTGTCTTTTTCAAACTGGGCTGCTGCATTCTTAGGGTAAATTCCTAGAAGTGGAATTCCTGGGTCAAATGGTATTTCTATTTTGAGTGTTTTGAGGAACCTCCATACTGCTTTCCACAATGGTTGAACTAATTTACATTCCCCCCAGCAGTGTAGGAGGGTTCCCCTTTCTCCACAACCTTGCCAACATTTGTTGTTGTCTTTTGGATGGTGGCAATCCTTACTGGTGTGAGGTGATATCTATTGTGGTTTTAATTTGCATTTCTCTGATGATTAGCGATGTGGAGCATCTTATCATGTGTCTGTTGGCCATCTGAATTTCTTATTTGGAGAACTGTCTGTTCAGCTCCTCTGCCCATTTTTTAATTGGATTATTTGCTTTTTGTTTGTTGAGGTGCATGAGCTCTTTATATATTTTGGATGTCAACCTTCATCGGATCTGTCATTTATGAATATATTCTCCCATACTGTAGGATTCCTTTTTGTTCTATTGATGGTGTCCTTTGCTGTACAGAAGCTTTTCAGCTTGATATAGTCCCACTTGTTCATTTTTGCTTTTGTTTCCCTTGCCTGGGGAGATATGTTCATGAAGAAGTTGCTCATGTTTATGTCCAAGAGATTTTTGCCTATGTTTTTTTCTAAGAGTTTTATGGTTTCATGACTTACATTCAGGTCTTTGATCCATTTCGACTTTAGTTTTGTGTATGGGGTTAGACAATGATCCAGTTTCATTCTCTTACATGTAGTTGTCCAGTTTTGCCAACATCAGCTGTTGAAGAGGCTCTCATTTCCCCATTGTATGTGCATGGCTCCTTTATTGTATATTAACTGACCATATATGTTTGGGTTAATGTCTGGAGTCTCTATTCTGTTCCACTGGCCTGTGGTTCTGTTCTTGTGTCAGTACCACATTGTCTTGATTACTGTGGCTTTGTAGTAGAGCTTGAAGTTGGGGAGCGAGATCCTCCCCACTTAATTCTTCCTTCTCAGGATTGCTTTGGCTATTCGGGGTCTTTGGTGGTTCCATACGAATTTTAGAACTATTTGTTCCAGTTCTTTGAAGAATGCTGTTGGTAATTTGATAGGGATCGCATTGAATCTGTAGATTGCTTTGGGCAGGATGGCCATTTTGACAATATTAATTCTTCCTAGCCATGGGATGAGTTTCTGTTTGTTAGTGTCCTCTTTAATTTCTCTTAAGAGTGTCTTGTAGTTTTCAGGGTATAGGTCTTTTAGTTCCTTGGTTAGGTTTATTCCTAGGTATTTTATTCTCTTTGATGCAATTGTGAATGGAATTGTTTTCCTGATTTCTCTTTCTATTCGTTCATTGTTAGTGTATAGGAAAACCTCAGATTTCTGTGTATTAATTCTGTATCCTGCAACTTTGCTGTATTCCGATATTAGTTCTAGTAGTTTGGAGTGGAGGTTTTAGGGTTTTTTATGTACAATATCATGTCATCTGCAAATAGTGACAGTTTCACTTCTTCTTTACCAATCTGGATTCCTTGTATTTCTTTGTTTTGTCTAATTGACGTGTCTAGGACCTCCAGTACTGTAACAGTCCGGGGAGTGGGCATCCTTGTCTTCTTTCCGATCATAGAGGAAAAGCTTTCAGTTTCTTGCTGTTCAGTATGATGTTGGCTGTGGGTTTTTCATATATGGCCTTTATTATGTTGAGGTACTTGCCCTCTATACCCATTTTGTTGAGAGTTTTTATTATGAATGGATGTTGAATTTTTTCAAATGCTTTTTCAGCATCTATGGAGATGATCATGTGATTTTTGTCCTTCTTTTTGTTGATATGGTGGATGATGTTGATGGATTTTCGAATGTTGTACCATCCTTGCATCCCTGGGATGAATCCCACTTGGTCATGGTGTATGATCATCTTGATGTATTTTTGAATTTGGTTTGCTAATATTTTGTTGAGTATTTTTGCATCTATGTTTATCAGGGATATTGGTGTGTAATTTTGTTTCTTGTTGTAGTCTTTGCCTGGCTTTGGTATTAAGGTGATGCTGGCTTCATAGAATGAGTCTGGAAGTATTCCCTCTTCTATTTTTTGGAAAACTTTAAGGAGAATTGGTATGTCTTCTCTGTATGTCTGATAAAACTATGCGGTAAATCCATCTGGCCCGGGAGTTTTGCTCATGGGTAATTTTTTGATTACCGCTTCAATTTAATTGCTGGGAATTGGTCTTTTTAGATTTTTTGTTTCTTCCTTGGCCAGTCTTGGAAGCTTGTATTTTTGTAGGAAGTTGCCCATTTCTTCTAGGCTTTCCAGCTTGTTAGCATATAGTTTTTTGTGGTTTTCTCTAATAATTCTTTTATTTCTGTGGGGTCCGCCGTGACTTTTCCTCTCTCATTTCTGATTCTGTTTATGTGTTTAGATTCTCTTTTTCTCTTAATAAGTCTGGCTAGGGGCTTATCTATTTTGTTTATTTTCTCAAAGCACCAGCTCTTGGTTTCATTGATTTTTTTCTATTGTCTTATTCTTCTCAATTTTATTTATTTCTTCTCTGATCTTTATTATGTCCCTCCTTCTGCTGACTTTAGGTCTCATTTATTCTTCTTTTTCCAATTTTGATAATTTTGAGTTTAGACTGTTCATTTGGGATTGTTCTTCCTTCTTAAAATATGCCTGGATTGCTATATACTTTCCTCTTAAGACTGCCTTCGCTCCATCCCACAGGAGTTGGGGCTTTGTGTTGTTGTTTTGTTTCCATATGTTCCTTGGTCTCTATTTTAATTTGGTCATTGATCCATTGATTATTTAGGAGCATGTTGTTAAGCCTCCATGTGTTTGTGAGCCTTTTTTACTTTCTTTGTACAATTTATTTCTAGTTTTATACTTTTGTGGTCTGAAAACTTGGTTGGTAGAATTTCAATCTTTTTGAATTTACTGAGGCTCTTTTTGTGGCCTAGTAAGTGGTCTATTCTGTAGAATGTTCCATGTGCACTTGAGAAGAATGTGTATCCTGTTGCTTTTGGATGTAGAGTTCTATAGATGTCTATTAGGTCCATCTGTTCTATTGTGTTGTTCAATGCCTCTGTGTCCTTACTTATTTTCTGTCTGGTGGATCTATCCTTTGGAGTGAGTGGTGTGTTGAAGTCCCCTAAAATGAGTGCATTGCATTCTATTTCCTCCTTTAATTCTGTTAGTATTTGTTTCACATATGCTGATGCTCCTGTGTTGGGTGCATATATATTTAGAATGGTTATATCCTCTTGTTGGACTGACCTCTTTATCATTATGTAATGTCCTTCTTTATCTCTTGTGACTTTCTTTGTTTTGAAGTCTATTTTGTCTGTTACTAGTACTGCAACACCTGCTTTTTTCTCCTTGTTGTTTGCATTAAATATCTTTTTCCATCCCTTGACTTTTAGTCTGTGCATGTCTTTGGGTTTAAGGTGAGTCTTTTGTAAGCAGCATATAGATGGGTCTTGCTTTTTTATCCATTCTATTACTCTGTGTCTTTTGATTGGTGCATTCAGTCCATTTACATTTAGAGTGATTATTGAAAGATATGTACTTATTGCCATTGCAGGCTTTAGGTTCGTGGTTAGCAAAGGTTCTAGGTTAACTTTTTAACTATCTTACTGTCTAACTTAACTCACTTATTGAGCTATTGTAAACACAGTCTGATGATTCTTTATTTCTCTCCCTTATTATTCCTCCTCCTCCATTCTTTATATGTTGGGTGTTTTATTTTGTGCTCTTTTTTGTTTCTTTTGACTGCTTTTGGGGGTAGTTGATTTTATTTTTTGCCTTTAGTTAGTATTTGATTGTTCTGCCTTCTTTGCTGTGATTTTATTTTTTCAGGTGACATGTATTTGGCCTTAGGAGTGCTTCCATCTAGAGCATTCCCTCTAAAATACCCTGTAGAGGTGGTTTGTGGGAGGCAAATTCCCTCAACTTTTGCTTGTCTGGGAATTGTTTAATCCCTCTTCCATATTCAAATGATAATTGTGCTAGATACAGTATTCTTGGTTCAAGGCCCTTCTGTTTCATTGCATTAAATATATCATGCCATTCTCTTCTGGCCTGTAAGGTTTCTGTTGAGAAGTCTGATGATAACCTGATGAATTTTCCTTTGTAGGTGACCTTTTTTCTATCTCTGGCTGCCTTTAATACTCTGTCCTTGTCCTTGATCTTCACCATTTTAATTATTATGTGTCTTGGTGTTGTCTTCCTTGGGTCCCTTCTGTTGGGAATTCTGTATGATTCTGTGTTGAGTGACTATTTCCTCCCCCAGTTTGGCGAAGTTTTCAGCAATTATTTGTTCAAATACACTTTCTATCCCTTTTTTATCTCTCTTCTTCTTCTTGTACCCCTTTAGTGCGGATTTTGTTTCTTTTGTATTGGTCACCCAGTTCTCTTAATATTCTTTTATTACCGGAGATCCTTTTATCTCTCTCTGCATCAGCTTCTCTGTGTTCCTGTTCTCTGATTTCTATTCCATTAGCGGCCTCTTGTGCCTCGTCCATTCTGCTTTTAAGTCCTTCCACCGATTTTTTTATTTCTGTATTCTCCCTCCTTAGCTCTTGCATATTTCTCTGCAAGTCCATCAGCATGGTCATGATCTTTATTTTGAATTCTTTTTCAGGAAGATTGGTTAAATCTATCTTCCCAGGGTCCTTCTAAGGGGAGGATGTCTGTGTGTTTGTGTTCTGGATCAAATTCTTCTGCCTTTTTGTAGTGATAGAGATATTTGTGGGCAGTTGGCACATGTGTGAACTGGGAGAACGAAGTCCCTTCCCGCTTGCTTAATGCCTTCCTCCCCTGCGAGAATGGCAACCCCTTTTGGCTTGTGCTGGGCAGCTGCACACAGACGGGGTCTCTGATTCTTGCCCTGGCCGCTGTGGAGGACGCTCTGCGCGGCTGCTGAGGGGGAGACTGGTCTCAGGGTGCTGCTCTACTATGGCCGGGCCAGGCCAGAGGAGGAATGGGTGGGAGGCTGTTTATCACAGTGGGGGGCCCCAGAGCTGTGCTGCCTCCCAGGGGGTTGGGGCATCCGGAGTTCCCCGGGATTCCCAGCTGCTGAGCTGAGTGTGCTGGGATGCTTCCATCCAGCTGTGAGGGTCTTGTCCCTTTAAGACTTTCAAAAAGCACTCACTTTTCTTTTGTCCCAGGGGTTCTGGCTATGGGAACCCGCTCACAGGTTCTACTGTTCCGTTTCCCTAGTATCCAGCACACCACGCACTGTGCGTCTATGCTCCCAGTGAGGATGGCAAGGGCTGGGAATTTAGCAGTCCTGGGCTCCCTCTCCCTCCCTGCTCCAACTCCTTACCTCCCACCAGGGAGCTGGGGTAGGGGTGGCGCTCAGATCCTGCCATACCACAGCTTACCCCCTTCATGAGGTGCTCGGTTCTCGCATATGTAGTTGTAGCCTGGCTGTTGTCCTTTATCTTCTGGTCTCTCTTTTAAGAATAGTTGCATTTGTTGTATTTTCAAAAATATATATGGTTTTGGGAGGAGATTTCCACTGCTTTACTCACACTGCCATCTTGACTCCGCCTCTACTTTGTGTGATTTTTCACTTCTGACTCAATTGAGTTCACTGTCAACTTCTTCCCTATTCCTTCATTTTCCCCTTAAAATGTTCATTCAGTTCTGTACAAATTGAAACTGAGTTTAGTTCATGCTATTTTCCCTATTGCAATAGCATATTACTGATCAAAATCTGTACTTACCTCTTTGGTGTCCAGCTTTCTTTATCTTTGACAATAACTAATTCATAAAACATTCTCATTCACTCATTCATTTATTCAACTAGTCAATAAATCATTTTTAGGTCCTCTCGCCCAGTTGTTGTGCTATGTGTTAGGGATGTAGATAGAGAAGACATGTCATTTGCTGTTGGGGAGCTCTAACTCTTAAGATAGATGTGTAATTACTCTTCAATAGGATAATATCTACAATGGAAGAATTTACAAGTGGTTTGATTTTTTCCCTGTATTCCTTTTCTGTCTTTTCATCCTACTACTTAAAAATAGGTGTTCTCTATAAGCTGACTTTGGTTCCCCTCTCATTCTGTAGTCTCCTGGCAACCTTATGGCTCCAACTTTCAAACTCTTCACAGCTAACTCTTACATACCTGTACAGGTTCAATATTTTCATTTCCTGATTTGCTCATGTTGCTTATTTTCTTTGTATGGAATATCCTTTCTTCCATCTTTGCATGTCCAGATCTCCTCCACATGCTATTTCTCTTGAGAAGCCTATCTTGATTCCTTCCGCAGCTTCTGCTGAATTCCTGTAGTATGCCTCACTAGAGGCATGGGCCCTGATGAAAGATATAGCTGGGTTTGCATTCTGGCTTTGCCTAACTTACAACAAATTGGGGAGTAAAATAATTATATCTTTATTGATTGAAGTCTCTTATCTCTAGCCTGGACTGCTTTCTTGGTGTCCAAGCTACATCATCTACTGTCTAATGGGTGTATCTGCAAGGATATCCCAATCTCAAACTTAATATGTAACCAAAGGAAATGTACCTTTCTTTCCCAACTATTCCTCCTGGGTTTCCTATCTATCAGTTAACTCTAGCATCATCCTTCTAGCCAACATGATTTTAAAACTCACTCTCCTTTTATCTTCTCACCCAATCATGTGCTACAACAGAGAGGATATTATCTACTATATTCATGGTCATTGTGTGCCAAATTCTATCACTTTTCAGCTCTTTAACACCCTGTGAAGTATTAAGGAGATTGTCCCTCTTTCCCCTTCAGTTCCATATTTACTGCCCTAGTTTAGTTACCCTCTATTTCTCACAGATCTTTCCTATCACCTTATAAACTAAGGATAGGAACTGTGCTTTGTTTACTTTTGTGTCCTCTCCCTATGCCTGACTTAAAAGATACTTAATAATATTTCTTGAATCAGTTATTTGTATTAAATTTCTCTGACATTGGGAGACATTTCCCAAAAGATGAGAAACTTGCAGGAATAGTCAACTTTTAATGGCCTTGGAGCATGGCTTAGAGATAGTCATAAAGTTGGTAGATGGTTCTCTCTTGCAACAGGGTTCTTATCCGTCCCCTCCTCCTGCCTAAGGGTCCCCAAAAAAGCAGCAACAGTGCCAGTCTGAGACATGTTGGCTTTTATTCTCTTGAGATTCTTGGTTTCCCTTCATTACCAACTTTCTTTGATACCTCTCTCCCTCCTCCTTTCCTGGATCTCAGAGAGTCCTAGCTCTCAGCTACCTGCCAGCCAAATCTAAGTGTGAATTCCATTCAAATGCTGAAGAACTTTCAAGTACCATACTGGAAAAACTACTAAAGACCGTGGGATATAGAGGCTATGGTTTTCTATCCATGTTTCAGTTGCTTCTAAAGATATACTTACCTCGCTGATGAGTATAATTGGTCCTGCTCAAGGGTCTAGAGGGCAGGACTTTATTGCCTTCTTTCTCTGAACTTTTAGCTGGGAAACTGGGATGCCTCAGAGCCTGCATTACAACTATCAGACAGTGACTCTTGGACTGCTTAGCTTCTCTTCATCTCCCAGTCACACTGCTCTGTCGTGTCCACAACCTAAAAAATAAAGTACTGGGCATTTAGTATGTACCAAGTAATTTAAATGCATTTCCTCATTTAAACTTCAATACTGTCTTAAAAAGTAGATGCTATTATTATTCTCTGGGAAATTTGAGGTCAGGTAGCTTGTCCAAGGTCACAACTACCAGAGCTAGGACTCAAATCCAGGTGTGGTAGCAAATTCTTAAGACGGGCCCCTGTCTTGCCAATGGGTTTTAGCCCCAGACAAGTTCACTATGGATTCAATGAGACCAAAAAAATGACAATGGAACATTCTTGGGGTGAAAAGGTTTATACCCAACTTTATTCCCACGGAGGCAGGTCAGTCACAACAATCCCATCCACTTAGAGCAAATCTGCATGCAGCAAGCCGGGCCTCTCTGCCCCTCACAGCCATTTCAGTCTCTGTCCTTGGCGCTGCCACCACTCCAGTCTCTGCTCTTCTGCAGCCTTGCAGCCCTGCAGCCTTGCAGCAGCCCAGAGCACTGGGCACAACTCTTTATTTAGAGTCAATAACAACGTATTGCCCACATGGGTGTAGTGAGCAAGCTGACCAGGGGAGAATCCTGGTCATAGGAACCTTCACTTTCTCTGCAAGGGCAAAGACCCTGTTAGAACGACAGCCCATCTCCGGGTCGGGCAGGCAGAATCCTGTGGCGTTAAGAGCTTGCAAAGACTGAAACCTGAGCTGGGCTAATGGAGCCTTAAGAAGCCCCTAGTGTAATGGTGCTCAACCCCAGCCTCACATTAGAATCATCTGGGGAATTAAAAAGAAAAAAAGGATTCCTTAGTGGTACCCCAAACCAATTAAATCAGAACTTGGGGTTTGAGGGGCTGTTGGATCTATACATCATACCGTTTATCTTCCTGTTTTCTGCTCCAATCTTTTTCACTTCCTCGCATGTGCATACATCATCTTACCAGAAATCCTCTGCTTAAAAGGGCTATCTTCCCTCCAACCTTCATTCAGTAAATATTTTACAGACTGTTATATACTAGGCACTATTACAGACATTGCAGGTACAATGGAAAGCATGAAAATAGGTCTAGATAAGAACTGAGGTCTCCTGACATTTTTCTTTATGTTCACTTTTTTTTTTTTTTGCCAGAGTTGCTAATTAAAACTTACTTGCCATATGGTAAGATCTTGTTAAATTATTAGCGGTAAGGACTCCGTCAGCTGTAAGGGATAAACCCTTTAACGAAGTCCACTGGAAATTCTTCAATGAAAAGAATCTGTTCTTGGGTAAAAGCCGGGTCCAAGTGGGAGCAGCAGGACTTCAATTACCTTCTCACAGGTCAGGAGAAGCCTCGCCTCTCTCTCAGTTAAGCCTTATTAGTGGGCGGAGCTGCCTTCATTCTCGAACGGGAAGAAAGCGAAAGGGAACCCCGCCTGCTACGTGCTCGCGGGCGGGGTCGGCGGACTGGGCGTGAGTTGATTGGCTGGGGGGCGGGGTGCCTCGGGTTTGGCTCAGTCTGAGCCCTTGCACCGATCCCTGGTGGAGTGAAGGGAGGAAATCCCAGTGGCTCCTGCCTCCCAGCGATGGCGCCGCGGTGCCGCGCCCAGTTCCCCGCCTGCCGGCCAGTACTCACGCCTATCCCGAGCCCGCTCCGACGGTGAGAATTGGAGCGGGTCCGAATGAGCGGTGGGACGCTGCCTGCGACGGGGACCATGAGGAGCGGCCTGATCCGTGGGGCTGATAGCGGGAGTAGCCGCGGCACCTGCTGAGAGCAAAGAGGGAGCGGCCGGGTGCGGCGGCGCGGCTGGGGTGCGGCGTCGGTTCGCCGGCGCCTCGGCCATGTCGCTGCTCTGCGTGCGCGGTGAGTGAGCTGACTCGGCTGAGGGGTGGGCGTCACCGAGGGGTCCGCGTCACCGAGGGGTCCCCACACTCTTCCAGTGGGGTCGGGTTACCTCCTTTTCCAAACTTTACTTCCTTCCGTGCTTCGGAGGACGATTATGTTAACTCATTTATGAACATTTAAAGAGTCCCTTCCATTCTTTCTGGTTTTTCCTCGCTCTTCTATACAGACTATTAGCTCTCCATTCACGTGGCCATGTGACAGTGTTGTTGGCTGGCAGGCCCAGATCCTATTAAACAGTGCCTGGCGCCCTCCTCTAGTGAGTGGACGAGCTAGGAGACCATGGATAGTTGGTGTCTGTCAATAGCGGGTAGTCTCCCATTCTTCTTTTCTTCCTTCTCCCCGCATCATAAAACTACAGTCGATTTAGTAGGAGGTTCTTTTTATTACTCTTTGAGTGCGTAGTGGTACAGCTGTCACAGCCCTCCTTTCAGTGTATTTCTTGGCTTGCACCCCTCCATTGCTTGTCTTGTTCCCTGCCCCTTTCCTGTAGTCCAGGATGTGATTTTTCTCATATTCGACTTGGAAAGGTGTGTTGGTTTTTTTCCTTTACGAGCAGAGTATAGGAAGCGTGGTGTGTGTATGTATGTATAAAATATGTTTGCTTCTGTCACAGCAACTAAAGGTGAAAGGCCTTTTTCGCTTGAGGACATTTGACCCATCTAAGATATTTTAAAGCAAGAGTTTTGACGTTTAAGAAGAGGCAGGGTGCAGGGACTAAGCTCTGTGAAGGTAGAGACTGTTACTCGTTTTTGTATTCCAGGAGTCTGACATAGTAGAAGCTCAATGCTGGTTTTGAATGAATGCAAGGACTGTGATTTCTAAAGATTACGTGATGAGAAAAAGCAGGGTTCAGATTACCTGCTGAATTTGATTTTGGGAAATTCAAGTTGCAGTTTATCATATTTGTATTGAACAAAGATGGGATAAGGTAGCTTGATTGTGAGAGGTAATTTATCCACAGGAGCCTTTTCCTGGCACCTTGTACTTGAGAGAGTTCATGTTTCTTTTGGCTCTACAGATTAGAAGCATTGTTGTTTGTGATCTCTCTGATAAGTGTTTCTCCCAGCTGCTGGTGAACAAAACTGCTTTGCTCTGTTCTCTTCCACTGCTCTGTTAAATCTGCATTAACCCAAAAAGGATTTGGCTATTTCCAGGGATTATGAGACACACAGAATTTTTCTTCTTGCATGGTTGAATTTTCATTAATGAGAAGTTTGCTTTGTTTTTACTAAGACATTTTCTCTCAGCAGATGGGAATCTATTTATTCCTGTAGATCCCTGCTGTTGAGTAGCAGGATTTGGGAGAGGTTGAGTTTTACAATGTCTCTTGGACAGTTTAAATCTCTGCTGTCATACCATATCACAGAGCTAGTCCTCATGAAAGACTCTTGAGGCAAGAGCACTGTTAAACCAGAAATTCCTATTTAATTGAATTTAAATAATTTCAGAGAAGGAGCTGCTTCTCTTTTCACTTGTTCTAATTTTGGGCAGCTTGCATTGTCTAAATATTCTATTTAGCTAACATCTTTCCCTTTTAATGTTGAATTAGTAAAATTTCTCTTTGGAATGTGGGGGATCATAGACCAAAAGGCCACTGTCTTTTGAATGAGATCCTGAGGGTTACTAATTACAGGTTATTAGTAAATGGCAAAATATTCATCCTGGAGAAGTTAACAGATGGATCAAAAGAAATCTTCCTAAAATGACATTCCTTGCATTATATTTGGGCAGTTAGGAATGTTGTTCATATTATGAAAGAAGCTTGTGAAATGATATTGTGTAACAACTCAATTTCATTTACTCTTGGAGTAGAATTGAATTAGAAATTTTTTCCATGTAGTATAAGTTCAAACAGTTGTTGACGTAGAAACTGGCAAATTGATAGTTTCTTGATTTTTAACTCTTTAATCATGCCTCATTGCCTTCAGGTTAAGGGCTCTCTACAGCCTGACCCTGGCCTTCCCCCTTGGCCTAATACACAGATATACTTTGCTCTCTCTCTTAACTTTGTTCATTCCTACCTTTACACTATTCTGCATTTGTATTCTCTGAAATATTCTTACCATATTTTCTGCTTAATCAAAAATGTGTTCTTCCTTTTGCAGCTTACAGTCTACTTTTTTTTGTTGTTGAAAACTTCCTCAATTCCTCAGTCCACAATGATCTTTCTTTCTCCTTTACAGTTTTTAAACTCTTAACCCTCAAACTCCTTTAACTATGAACTGGTCTGAACAGTGCCATTAATTTGGCAATGAATTATATACTGCCTAGTGACTGGTCTTGTACTATTAGGCTTATGGTGACCCAGATAAAGATGATGATAGCACTAGTCAGATCAGATTGAGAATTTTGTGTTCAGTTGGGATATTTGATTCTAAGAGGCACATTGA
The DNA here is from genome assembly GCF_040802235.1 of Manis javanica. NCBI lineage: Eukaryota > Metazoa > Chordata > Mammalia > Pholidota > Manidae > Manis > Manis javanica. Next base: position 35,624,811 of record NC_133157.1, on the reverse strand, counting down.
GAAGGCAGAATTTCTTCAGAGGAAAGTGAGTAGAATAATGAAGCATGCAAAAACCATTTGAGGAATTGAGAGGTTGAGTTTTGAGAATATTTAAGACAGAGAAGATGATAATAGATGAAAACTGTTTAAAAAACTGTCGCTCCAGAGGACAGAACTGTGATGAGTCCACCCATGATGGAAAATTGCAGGAAATTTGATCTTAACATAAGAGAGAAGTTTAACAATTAGGGCAGTTCTTAACAAATGGAATGGACTACTTATGAGGTGTTTTTTTTTTTTTCCTAACAAGGTATCATTGATATACAATCTTATGAAGGTTTGACATGAGCAACATTGTGGTCACTACACTCACGCATATTATCAAGTCCCTGCCATACCCCATTGCTGTCACTGTCCCTCAGAATAGTAAGATGCTATAGAGTCACTACTTGTCTTCTCTGTGCTGTATTTACTGCCTTCCACGTGACCCACCTACACTCTGTGTGCTAATCATAATGCCCCCTAATCCCCTTCCGGTTCCCTTCCCATCCTCTTCCCTTTGGTAACCACTAGTCCCTTCTTGGAGTCTGTGAGTCTGCTGCTGTTTTGTTCCTTCAGTTTTGCTTTGTTGTTATACTTCACAAATGAGGGAAATCATTTGGTACTTCTCCGCCTGGCTTGTTTCACTGAGCATAATACCCTCTAGCTCCATCCAGGTTGTAGCAAATGGTAGGATTTGTTTTCTTCATCTGGCTGAATAGTTTTCCATTGTGTATATGTACCGCATCTTCTTTATCCATTCATCTACTGACGGACACTTAGGTTGCTTCCATTTCTTGGCTATTGTAAATAGTGCTGCGATAAACATAGGGGTGCATATGTCTTTTCGAATCTGGGATCTTATTTTCTTCAGGTAAATTCCTAGAAGTGGAATTTCTGGGTCATATGGTATTTCTATTTTGAGCTTTTTGAGGAACCTCTATACTGCTTTCCACAATGGTTGAACCAATTACATTCTCACCAGCAGTGTAGGAGGGTTCCCCTTTCTCTACATCCTTGCCAGCATTTCTTACTGCTTGTCATTTGGATGTTGGCCATCCTAACTGGTGTGAGGTGATATCTCATTGTGGTTTTAATTTGCATTTCCCTGATAATTAGCGATGTGGAGCATCTTTTCATGTGCTTATTGGCCATTTGAATTTCTTCTTTGGAGAAGTTTTTGTTCAGATCCTCTGCCCATTTTTTAATTCGGTTATTTGTTTTTTGGGTGTTAAGGCATGTGAGCTCTTTATGTATTTTGGATGTTAACCCCTTTTCAGCTATGTCGTTTACAGATATATTCTCTCATACTATAGGATCCTTTTTGTTCTACTGATGGTGTCCTTTGCTGTACAGAAGCTTTTTAGTTTGATGGAGTCCCAGTGTTCATTTTTGCTTTTGTTTCCCTTGCCCTGGGAGATGCATTCAGGAAAAAGTTGCTCATGTTTATATTCAAGAGATTTTTGCCTATGTTTTCTAAGAGTTTTGTGGTTTTATCACTTACATTCAGGTTTTTGATCCATTTCGAGTTTACTTTTGTGTCTTATTTAAGTTTTTTTTAACATAGGACACTTCAAGCAGATGTTGAATGAGTGGTAAGGGTGTTCCAAAGGGATGTTGATGTTGAGTGGGAGGTTAGATTGAACAATTTTAAGAAACCGTCCTTTTATAAAATTCACTAACTCTTCAAATATTTGGCACTCTTTCCTCATAATACTGATATATTTTTTTGTTTCTATAGGCACCACTACCACAGGAGCAACTTCAGTAAACTAAATCAAGGATTCTTTTACCTTTCGTTGTCTTGTTCATGACTAGTTTCTCCAAACAAATTGTAAATATTTTGAAAATTGAGTCTTAATAATTTTTTTTGGTAATTGCTACAGTGTTATAACTGAGCTATGGTTTATCCCCTAATTTGAACCAGAAGTGACCACACATTAAAAAATAAAAAACAAAAATAGTTTTGGGGATTTAAAAAGCAATATATGCTAGTATATTGTTAATCATAGAAAACTTTCAAACATGTCAAAACTGTAAAAATGAAAATAAGTCATTGTCATCCTACCATCCCCTCAACACCATTGTTAACTTTTTTGTTCATTGTTTTATGTTTTAATTATAAAGGTAACATATATGTGTGATAAGAAAGTCAAATAAGTTTAGGATATGAGATCAAAGGAAAATACTCTCCTGTCCTCATACCCTATTCTTATTCCTCAAAGACAACTACTGCTTACTGTTTCTTGGATATCCTAGAAATTTTTAGTATATATGACTATATGTATTTTAGAATTGGATGTATACAGTATTACTCAACTTTAAAAAAAAATTTTCCTAAGTCTTTATGGCTGTGGAGAATTCCATATGAGCATACATAATTTAACCAGTTTCATATTGATGGATATTCATAATTTTTTTCATTTTGCTATTATAAACAGTGCTACAGTGAACAGCCTTCCAGATGGTTTTGTTATGTTTAGAGATTTTCATTTGGCTTTCTACCAGGACTTTCTGTGATTTGCTCATTGCTGTTTTCTTGGCATAATAATCACATTCAACTGGATCCATTAGCAAACCAAATACCTCAGCATCTCTTAGATCAGCATCTTGTATTAAATCTAGGTCTTTCATCAGTAGGTAATATTTTATGCCTATCAAGAAGACCAAAGGCCTCAGCTTTTGAAATCTGACCTATGATTTCCATGTACTTTCCTTTTTTTATCTTCTTTGTATTATTTAAAAATTATTTTCCATGTTGGACATCAATTTTTTTTTTAGCAGAACAAAATTATGTCACTAGTGATGAGAACTATACCAAGTCAAATTATGTTGTGACTTGCCCGTAGAGAAGCTTATAATTTATCACTTATCAGCCATCTAATTAACTGGGAAACTCTTAGAAGGTGAATTTTGATGGACACTCAGGACACATACTGATTATGGGTCGATTCTAGCCCAGGGAGATCACCAAAGGTATGTTTTGGTTTACTGCTGCTGTGGAATGTAAGAAGAATAATGATTTAAGTTTTCAGGCATAAGAACAGATTGGTCAAATACTTTCTTCTTGTTTTAACCCCCAACATTATACACCTTAGCTAACTCCTTGTTTCTGGGTCTCCATCACATCATGGTTGGAATAGTCCCTGCCCTTATAAGCAGAATTGCTGCTGGATTCCTTTCCTTTAGCTGTGGCATCAGGAAGGTGATTGTGCCTTGTCTAAGCCAGACAGCAGTGGAGGGGGTAAGGATTAATTTCCTCTGCCATTGGTAGCTGTCATAAATTGTTCTCTTCCTTATAAACAGTACATTCTATAACTTACTAGTTTCTGAAAGTGGGGTTTCTGGAAATTGCACTCTTTATGCCAATAGGCTGAGTTTTTATTGTTTTTTACCTGTGCTGTGTATTTGACTTTGCTATGTGCGTTTGTTTAAACTTTAAGCTGTGTATCATTAGTAATATTTGTTGAGTACCTTCTCTGTGCTTGTTTATGATACATATCTATACAATAGATAAGAACCCAAGGAATCTAGGTAAGTTTTAAAACATCTTCTTTCTTATATAAACCCAGAATCCATTAAGACTATTAGGTCTGCCTTGGGTAAGTAGAGTAAGTTAAGTTCCTGCTGGAGTGGGGAAATACTGTTCTATTTTTTCAAAAATTTAAAGCACGATTCTTTAAGTTTAGGAGTGTTTTATACATACCTTCTAGTGGACTGTCTTTATTAAAGTTCAGAAGATTTGCTATTTGTATGTTAAAAATGGACATAACCTATACACAGAAATGTAGACAAATCTTAAGTATATGGTTCACTGAATTATCACAAAATGAACATAGTCATGTTACCACTTCCTCGATCAAGAAAAAGAACACTACTGAAATCCCAGATGCCTACCTTATCTTTCCTCTCAGTCATTACTCTCTCACTTTCCCAAAGGTAACATTATCTGACTCTAATACCTTAGAGTACTGTTTTTTAAAAAATTAAGATACTGGTTTTTTTAGAGCAGTTTTAGGTTCACAGCAAAATCGAGCATGAAGTTTTGCCTTTCTTTGAACTTTTTTTACTGAGGTATAAAATTGACATAATGAATTTACAAATTGAATTATACAGTATTTGTTTTGGGCTGGCTTATTTTGCTTAATGTTTTGCTTGTCAGATGCTTTCACTTGATTCATAGAGCAGTAGGTCATTGATTTTCATAGCTGTGTAGTATCTCACTGTATGAATATACCACATTTTATTTCCTTTGCTGGATGTTTGATTGGTTTTTTTTCTATCTTGGACTGTCATTTGTAATACCACTCCAAATGTACTTTTGTATCTTTTATCCTACCTCTTAAGTATTTCCAAGGGGTATATATATATATCTGGGATTAAAATTTTTGGGTCCATTGGTTATGTATATCAACTGTAGTTGATAAATAAAACAGTTTTCTAAAAATCTACCAATTTACCCTCCTTGTAACTGTATTTCTAATACTCATTTTAAAAAAAGAATTGAATGGTCCTTAGTTCTCATCCTTTGGCCAGGTTATCAAACCTCTTCAGGCATTAATACATATCTTTTTTACATATTGATCCTGTAGACTTGGTAATGTCACTCTCTTTTTTAAATAACCTGAAGAGATCAATTATGCTCAAAATGATTTCCACATTTAAGGTTGAAACTTGTGACCATAACTGTGTTGAAAGAAATACTGAATTAATGTGTATGATGAAGAACAAAGATAATAGCTTAATCCCTGAATTTAGTGGCATTACATAATTTTTAAAAAGGAATAGCATTTTTCTAAAGAGAGAACTCATTAATTCACCCAAATATTTATCAGCTTTATATATTGGGAACCTGAGAATATAACAGAAGTGAACAAGGTAGAGGTGGTTTCTGCCTTCACAGAGCTTACAGTCAGTAACACAGGCCTAATTAAGATGACTTGAAAGTATGGGAAAGAGCTAAGGTAAAACAAAACAAAGGATAAAAACCAAAAATCACTTAAAATATCATCTATCAATATTACTTTTAATAAATATTTTGTTTTTAAAACTTTATTATGGATAATTTAAAACATATGTAAGTATATAGAAGAGTATCATAACCCTACAGGTTCTTCTCACTTGATTTCAACATTTATCAGCTCTTGTTTAATAAACCCATTCATTTTCCCTTCTTTCTGTATTGTTTTGGAGCACATCTGAACACTGTATCACCTCATCTGTAAATATTTTAATATGTATCTCCAAAGAACCATGGAAAGAAAATTAAAAATTAACCACAAAACCAATATCACATATTAGAAAATTGTTTAATTCCATTAAATAATGTTTCGATTTTCAATTGGCTCATAAATGTTACAATTTTTTTTTTTTACAGTTTGAGTGTTTAAGTGAGGACGGCAATAAGGTACACATAGTGTTATTGGTTAGTAGGTCTTATGTATGTTTTTTAATCTATAGGTTACATTTCCATCTCTTATACTTTTTTTTTGCACATTTTTTTATTAAGGTATTATTGATATACACTCTTATGACGATTTCACATGAAAAACAATGGTTACTACATTCACCCATATTATTGAGTCCCCCCATACCCCATTGCAGTCACTGTCCATCAGTGTCTTACACTCCTTTTTGTTTTTTGCAATTTATTTGTTGAAGAAGCTGGATCAGTTGTCTTGTTTCCCTGTCTGGATGTTGCTGATTCTATTCCGGTGGCATGGTTTAAAATGATTTTGAGTCTTATCTGTTTCCTATAATGTTCATGTTAGATTTAGAAGCTTGATCAAATTGTGTTTTGATATTTTTAGTTTTTTAAAATTTGGTTTTATTTTTAAAATTTTGCTACCCATGGGTGATATTGGGTTCTTCATCAGATGTCCCAGAATGTCTGGCTGTCTCTCTCTCTCTCTTTTTTAATTTTGCATTGTTGGTGCCTTGTTGTCAGGTCAGGTGTCTCGGATGGTGAGGATGGCGATGCCCCTCAAAAGCAGGCACCGGAGACGAGGCTCGTGGCGCAGGTCTAATTTATTGAGGCGGGGTTACAGCTTATATAGTGGGCTCCTTCTTGGTTCTTCGAACTGCACCACTCAGGCAGCCTCCAATCACAGCAGCACTAGCTAACCGCACTATGGGGGAGTAGGGTAGGAGAGGGCAGGTCTCCGTGCTCAGAGCCTGTCTCCGGGTACACAGTGTGCTGTGACCTATTCCGGTGAGGTGGGTTTTCCCAACCAGTGGGCCTTAGGGCCGGGGAGCTCAGTAGTCCTAGTCTCTACTCATGCCAGGTCCCACTGGTACCTTCACCGTTTTGGTCTGGGCATGGCTCTGTTCTCAGGCATCCCTGAGGAAGGCTACGAAGGCAGCTGCTGCTCATTGTCTACCCACAGTGCCTATTGATGCTTAATGTCTAGTCTGTCATTCATCAGGAGCTGCAAAATGGTGACATCCTAATGTAATCATTCCTTTTTCATTTATTAGCTGGAATATTTCAATAAAGAGAAACTTCCTCATATTTACTATGTAGTTACCAAGTGAATTCTTATAGGAAAGCTGGATAAATGCTTGATTCTTTTCTTTGATTTGCTATTTTTCAAAATAGTGATTTGATCCCTTAGCATCCTCCAGCAGTGACCAATTAGTTGTTATTGTTTTCAGTATTATGAAGTCATAGATTTAAGCATGTTTGATGTGTTTCAGTCACTGTGGTTGTCCTTATCAATATGCACATTATTCATCTTTGGCCATGTGGAGCCTCTCACTGTTAATATTTTGATGGGTATGTATCTTCTCAGCCTTTTCCTCCATTCAATTACAAAATATTTGGCCACTCTCCCCACCCCCTTTTTCTTTTTTCATTGAGCTCCATTTTCACATACAATTTTTCATGTCAGTAATTTTTAAAAACTTTTTATCTAGAAATAATTTCAGACTTAAAAATTGGAAAAATAAAAATACTACAAACAACAATCATTTGAGGGTAAACTACAGACATCATGGCTCTCTACCCACTAAGTGCTTCATAGTGTATTTCCTAAGAATAAAGATAGTCTCTGACATAACCTCAGTGTAGTTCCTTCCTTCAGATACAATATTTTTATTTAATCTGCCACTTATATTTCACTTGTCAGTTGTCCCAATTGTCAAATGTCCATTATAGCATTTTTTTCTTCCAGTACAAGATGTATTCTTCCAATACAACTAAGAGTTGTTATATTTAGTGTGGTCATGTCTCTTTAGCTTCCTTCAATGTAGACCATTTTCACAATCTTAATTTAAAAAAAATAGCATTGGCATTTTAAAAAATGCAATCCCCTCTCCTATTTTAGCATACTGTTCCTGACTTTGGGTTTGTCTAATGTTAAGCTTTCTGGATTGGAGTCCTACATGGTTGGTTGAGGTTGTGTCCTTCTCAGGGCATCACATCAGAAAGCACACATCCTTTGCCTCTCTCATTGCTGGTGATAGTTTTGATTACCTGGTCAGGTACTGTTTGATTCCTCTAGTTTCCTGTCCACCCACTACACCTAATAAACACCTTCTGGGAGACACTTAAAAGCCGTTTAGATATTCTGCTTAGTACAACTGTTGTAAAGATTAACTGCAAAGGTATATCTCACAGTGGCTGAGACAATGTAATGAATGTAGGTTTGTTAAATTTGAATCTGCTTGATAGGGTGAAACTCTGCTTTAGTGTATTCATTAATCTGGTGACTGTGTAGATTGGATTAAGTTGGGGAGAAATGGGGGCACTTAAGTTTTATCAGGAGTAATTTAGGTTGAACATAAATTAAAATTTCTTGAGATTTGAACTGCCACAGACAAGCAGTGAAGTCCATTTTTCTAGGGCTCTTGGAAAATAAGTCCTATTTCCTTCTGTGTAAAAATTCTTAGGTGTAGCTTCTCTGGATAAGGGAAGTTAGATTTGACTAAGGAAGCCAACTTTAATTTCCTGCATTGTTAGCATCCTTTCTGTGATTACTGAGAAATGGAATAGAAATGTAGGTATATGGTAGAATTTTATGTTCAACCTCATGAAGAAACAAATATTTCTATTTGTTTTCAGTAAAAATGTTTATTCTCAAATGTTATCTCCAAAAGCAACTGTGCCACTTAACACGTGAGAGAGGCTCAAAGCATCAAAAGAAAAAGAGTCACGAGGGCATCTATTTGTGTGTTAATGAACCCCACAGTGATTAAAATATGTGACAAAGATATGGTAAAAAGTAAGTGCTAGGATATATGTATACAAACTATTTTCTCCTAAAGAATCATATAAACAGAGAAAAGCAATTCTTAGTCATTAGGAAACACAGATTTCCAAAAAGAAAAATCTTGTTTTGTTTTTTTTCCCTATTGCTGCTTATACTTTGTTTCTGTGCATTAAGTACTTTTTTGAGACTGTGGAGACAGATAGGCCTATTGTTTGTGTTGGGCTGTTAAAGCAAACAATTGCAAGAGAAAATCATTAATTTCTACAGTGTTCTGAGTGATGTTGAGAAGAGGCTAGAGGGCAGTGAGTGAAGAAGATCTGCCTAGCAGCTGAGGAGGGACTGGAAAGTTGGACATTTGGATAATTGCTTTTATATGTGATTCAAACTGGGATAAAGATGATTCAGTTGAGAGCTAGCTCACTGACATGACTTCTGTCATGTAATCTTATGAGCCGCATTTGTAGTGCCTTCATTTGCAGAAGGATAAAGGAAATCTGCTTGCCAAGGAGATGGGAGTAAATGATATAAACATCTATGTCCACCTCATTGCAGCCGTTCACAGATCACATCATAAAGCATGTTACCTCTTGAATGGCATTCTGCTTCTATAATCTTAAACTTCGTCTGTCTGATCATATTCTTCAGTCTATTTTTCTAGCTTTTACTCTCAGCTTTTATTACTGAGATACAGGGTTGATGTTAAAAGCTTTGATTTTAGACAACTTGAGTTGGTAAATACATCAACTCTTACCACTTGAGTTGTGTGCCTTTATACATTACTTAACCTCATTCAACCTTAATTTCTCCATCTTTAATATTCATATAGCCATTCAAAAAGTATATATTAAACTCCTAATCTTAGTGGATTTTCATTCTATTAAAGGAAGGTACAGAAATACATTTCAAATAATGGTTTGTACAGTTGAAGAGAAGAAAATAGGGTAAAGGGATTGAGAATGATCTTAGTGGAGAACTATTTCAAAGAGTATTGTTCAGGAATGCCTCACAGAGAAGGTGATATTTGAGCTGACACCTGAATGATAAGGAAACATCAGTCAAAGATTTGAAGTGAGTTTTCAGGCAGAGTGAATTGGAGCAGATATTTTGAGGGGAAGGAGAAAAAGAAGAGGTTATTGGGAGGAAGGGTATATACAGTGAGGTAGGCAGACTAAATCATATAAGGTCCTGTAGTCCATACCAAAGAATTTGGATGCTATTCTAAACAGCATTAGAAGTCATTGAGTGGTTATAAGCAAGAGTGTTGCTTTATGTTTTACAAATGGCCAATTTGTGGTGAATTGGTAGGGGTGGGAGGCCAACAATGGAAGTAGGGGTCCCCCTGGAGTGTTCAGGTAAGAAATGGATAGTAGCTAATGGAGTAGTCCAGGTGAGAGATGGATAATGGCTTGGACTAGGTAGTACTAGAGGTGATGAAAATATCTGTAGCAAAGTGGTGCTAAGATAATAGTTAAAATGATTAGCACTATCCCAGGCATAGTGAGCACTTATTTTTATATAAAAATAGCATTAATGTTCTATATCCAGCTTTATGACAGCAATTTATCTAAATTAGGAAGCTGGAAGTCATCTCAGACTTCTCAGTTAAGGAAGGCAATACATAGAGAGGAAGAAAAGTTAGGTTCAGTTGAGTTTATGGTGTCTTTAAGTTACCTATAAGATATGTTGAGTTGAAAGTGGCAACCTCATTACTACTGACCTTTAAAAATTGTACCTAAAAATGTAGATCTATAGCTTAGTAGAGAAGTGTGTGTTAGAGGTAAATATTTGGTGGTAAAGCCATCAACTTGAAAAAAATTGCCTATAGACGATAAAGAGGAGAAAAATGAACTAAAGGAATGGACAAAAGTATTGGTTGATAGGTTGGTCAGAAATGCAGGGAAATGGAGAATGCTGTGTCAGTGTCTGAAGCCTAGAATAGAGGGAGTTTAAAGAAGGAATGATCAGACAAATGAAAATTTGTTCCATGTTGCTAATTATCAGGGAAATACCAATAAAACCACAATGAGATACCATCTCACACTAGTCAGAATGGCCACTATCCAAAAGACGAAATAACAAGTGTTGGTGAGGATGTGGTGAAAAGGGAACCCTGCTACACTGTTGATGAGAACGTCAATTGGTACAGCCACTGTGGAAAGCAGTATGGAGGTTCCTCAAAAAACTAAAAATAGAAATACTGTATGACCTAGTAATTCCACTTCTAGGAATTTACCTGAAGAAAACAAAATCCCTGATTTGAAAATTTGCACCCCATGTTTATTGCCACCTTATTTACAGTAGCCAAATTATGGAAGCAACCTAAGTGTCCATCAGTAGATGAATGGATAAAGAAGATGTGGTACATATACACAATGGAATATTATTCAGCCATAAAAAGAAAAATCCTGCTATTTACAACAACATGGTTGGACCTAGAGGGTATTATGCTAAGTGAAATAAGTCATGTGGAGAAAGACAAATACCATTTGATTTCACTTATTTGTGGAATATAAAAACAAAACAAAATGAGCAAAAAAACCAGTAGACTCATAGACACTGAGAATGGACTGGTGGCTACCATGGGGGAGGGGATTGGGTGAGTAGGTGGGAAGGGTGAGGGAGGTAAAAGGGGCACAAAAATTCTCAATCATAGTATAAGTTGGTCACAGGAATAATAGTACTGCCTTGAGAATATAGTCAGTGATTCTGTAACATCTTTCTATGTTAACAAATAGTAACTGCACTAGTGGGAATGAGAAATTAATAATATGGGTAATGAACCACTGTGTTGTATACTTGAAACCAATATAAGACTGTCTATCAATGATACTTCAATTAAGAAAAGAGAATGATCAGATGATAGAGATGAATGATACTGGTTGAAGATTAAGAAAAAAGCTCAAAACAAGGTCATTGGATTTGAACTAGAGCAGCCTGATTAGGGTAGTGTGAGTAGACATCAATACAGTGGTTGGTGAGTATTTGGGAAGTTGAGAACTGGAATCAGCAAGTGTAGGCTACTCATTCAGGGGTTTTACAATAAAGAGAAAGATTCCAAGTACTCTTAAGAGACAGGTTATTAGAATGTTTGGAGCCTGAAGGGAAGGAATCTGTAAGAAATGGAAAGCCAAGATGAGATGGGGATTGAGGGAGATAATGACTGATTTCTCTGTAAAGTAGGATGTCAGATTATCGGTTGAAAGTGAAGTGATGGGGATGATTTAGCAAGTTTGAGGAGAGTGCTGAAGGATTCTTCCTTCGTTCCCTTGTTCCTCCCTCCCTCCCTCCCTTCCCTCCTTCTCTCTTCCCTCTCCCTCTCTTCCCTCTCCCTCTCTTCCCTCTCCCTCCCTCCTCCTTTTCTTCCCTTTTCTTCCCACAGCTATTGTACTTGGGGCAGAATTGAGATAAAAAAAAATCCCTTTTTGAAAATTGTATAGATTAATGAGGGAGCTAGACATTAAGCAAAGAAGAATCATACTAATTAATATAAAATTATGACTAGAAAAAACACACAACCATGACTTGTAATATAAAGGAGAGTACAGAGTACATGTTATGAGAACATCTAATAGGGAAAGTTACCTACTCAGGTCAGAGAAGCCTTGCCTAGTGAAGTGAAGATTGAACTGAGATCTGGAGGAAGTAGATCTTAACCAGGCAAGGCTAGAAGAAGAATATTGTAGGCAAATGAAATATGTAGGATATGCAAAGGCCTTGTGGTGAGGCAGAGTTGAAAGAAGGCAAGTATAGTTGGTGTGCATGTACACAGAGGAGGGGAGAACATGAGTCAGATGAGGTGATGGGGATAGGTAGGGCCCTACTATAAAGCCTTGTAGGCCACATTAGGGTGGAAAGTTAGATGGAATGAGACTGAGGGAGGGTAGAAGAATAAAATTTTGTCAACTGAAAGCATGGGATTTCTAGTTAAATTTGAATCTGAATTCTTTTTTCTACTACTGAAAACTTCTGGCAAGCCTCTTGACTATTAAGCAACAATTTAAAAATGAAGTGTTATTATCTGTTCCAAGTACCTTATAGAGTTGAGAATGAAACTCTAAATGAGATCATATGTGTGAAATTCCTTTGTAAGTTTTAGTAAATTCTACTCTTGGGTAGTCCCTTTTTTATCTCTCATAGAAGCTTAAGTATTCTGAAACTTATAAACAAAGAGAATGTGATCAGTTCCATAAACATTTATTGAGCACTCAACTATGGGTGAGGCACTGAACTAGTCATTCTGGGTATATAAAAATGAGTAAGAAATGGGCCTTGCCCTCAAGAAACTGAGATCCAAGATTGGGAGACAGCCATGTGTACAATTAAATATATTGCAAAATACTGTTTGGTAATTTCTAAAATAGAGGTACAAAGTAAAATGGGGTGTAGAAATTGGAGTATTGATTTCAACTAAGAGACAGTAAAGGCCTCAGTTGGGAGAGGAAGAGGAATGTAAAGGTGGAGTCAGATTTTTCATTATGGTATCACTAAATGGGAGGAAACAAAATACAGCTTCTGGGAAGATGATGATTTTGGTTTAGGGCATGTTAATTAAGGTACTGCAGTCTGTCTGTATTATAGGTGGAAACGTGACTTGGGAAGTCAGGGTTACAGATGTAGATTTGGTCTATTTGTAGATCTGTTGGGTGGAGGAATGGTGGGGGATAAACATTTACTGATCATAATAATATACTGCATTTCATTGACTATAACTTAAAATGTCAGAGATTGTAAGAAACATTATTTTGTGTACCATTAAGAAAACAAGACTATTGATTGAGCTATGACACACAACTGATTGCAAAATACATTTTGATTTCACTTGTTAAAATATTAGAAAATGTCCTACCATCTTCAAATCAATGAAAATTAAAGCTAACGTTTAATGGGCCTTTACTTTTTGCCAAGCTCTCTGCAAATACACAGGTAAAGATTAATAATTTATTTCTCAGAATAACTTTGTTGGTTTATCTTTTTTTTTGGTATCATTAATATACAATTACATGAGCAACATTATGGTTACTAGCCTCCCCCATTATCAACTCCCCACCACATACCCCATTACAGTCACTGTCGATCAGCGTAGTAAGATGCTATAGAATCACTACTTGTCTTCTCTGTGTTATACTGCCTTCCCCATGCCCCCCTTCACCTGCTACATTATGTGTGCTAATCACAGTGTCCCTTTCCCCCCTTATCCCTACCTTCCCACCCATCCTCCCTTTTGGTAACTGTTGGTCCATTCTTGGGTTCTGTGATTCTGCTGCTGTTTTGTTCCTTCAGTTTTTCCTTTTTTATTATACTCCATAGATGAGTGAAATCATTTGGTACTTGTCCATCTCCACCTGGCTTATTTCACTGAGCATAATACCCTCTAGCTCCATCCATGTTGTTGCAAATGGTAGGATTTGTTTTCTTCTTATGGCTGAATAATATTCCATTGTGTATATGTACCACATCTTCTTTATACATTCATCTACTGATGGACACTTAGGTTGTATCCATTTCTTGGCTATTGTAAATAGTGCTGTGATAAACATAGGGGTACATATGTCTTTTTGAAACTATGGTGCTGCATTCTTAGGGTAAATTCCTAGGAGTGGAATTCCTAGGTCAAATGGTATTTCTATTTTGAGTTTTTTGAGGAAACTCCATACTGCTTTCCACAATGGTTGAACTAATTTACATTCCCACCAGCAGTGCAGGAGGGTTGCCCTTTCCCCACATCCTCACCAACATTTGTTGTTGATTGTCTTTTGGATGGAGGCCTTCCTAACTGGTGTGAGGTGATATCTCATGGTGGTTTTAATTTGCAATTCCCTGATGATTAGTGGTGTGGAGCATCTTTTCATGTGCCTGTTGAATATCTGAATTTCTTCTTTGGAGAAGTTTCTATTCAGCTTCTCTGCCCATTTTTTAATTGGCTTATTTGCTTTTTGTTTGTTGAGGTGTGTGAGCTCTTTATATATTTTGGGTGTCAACTCCTTATTGGATATATCATTTATGAATGTGTTTTCCCACACTGTAGGATGTCTTTTTGTTCTATTGATTGTGTCCTTTGCTGTACAGAAGGTTTTTAGTTTGATATAGTCCCACTTGCTCATTTCTGCTTTTGTTTCCCATGCTCAGGGAGATATGTTCATGAAAAAGTTGCTCATGTTTATATTCAAGAGATTTTTGTGTATGTTTTCTTCTAAGAATTTTATGGTTTCATCACTTACATTCAGATCTTTGATCCATTTTGAGTTTACTTTTGTTTATGGGGTTAGACAATAATCCAATTTCTTTCTCTTACATGTAGCTGTCCAGTGTTGCCAACACCAGCTGTTGAAGAGGCTGTCATTTCCCCATTATATATCTATGGCTCCTTTATCATATATTAATTAACCATATATTCTTGGGTTAATATCTGGGCTTACTAGTCTGTTCCATTGGTCTATGGATCTGTCTAGTGCTAGTACCAAATTGTCTTGATTACTGCGGCTTTGTAGTAGAGCTTGAAGTCAGGGAGCACAATTCCCCCTGCTGTATTCTTCCTTCTCAGAATTGCTTTGAATATTCGGGGTCTTTTGTGGTTTCATATGAATTTTAGAACTATTTGTTCCAGTTCGTCGAAGAATGCTGTTGGTATTTTGATAGGCATTGTATTGAATCTGTAGATTGCTTTAGGCAGGATGGCCATTTTGATAATATTAATTCTTCCTATCCATGAGGATGGAATGTGTTTCCATTTATTGGTATCTTCTATAAATTCTCTCATGAGTGTCTTGTAGTTTTCAGAATATAGGTCTTTCACTTCCTTGGTTAGGTTTATTCCTAGGTATTTTATTCTTTTTGATGCAACTGTGAATGGAATTGTTTTCCTGATTTCTTTTCTGCTAGGTCATCATTAGCGTATAGGAATGCTACATATTTCTGTGCATTAATTTTGTATCCCACAACTTTGGTGAATTCAGATATTAGATCTAGTAGTTTTGGAGTGGATTCTTTAGAGGTTTTTAAATACAATATCATGTCATCTGCAAACAGGGACAGTTTGACTTCTTCCTTACCAATCTGGATGCCTTTTATTTCTTTGTGTTGTCTAATTGCCATGGCTAGGACCTCCAGGACTATGTTGAATAGCAGTGAGGAGAGTGGGCATCCCTGTCTTGTTCCCTGTCTTGCAGCTTCTTGCTGTTCAGTATGATGTTGGCTGTGGGTTTGTCACATATGGCCTTTATTATGTTGAGGTACTTGCCCTCTATACCCATTTTGTTGAGAGTTTTTATCATGAATGGATGTTGAATTTTGTCAAATGCTTTTTCAGCATCTATGGAGATAATCATGTGGTTTTTGTCCTTTTCGTTGTGGTGGTGAATGATGATGATGGATTTTTGAATGTTGTACCATCCTTGCATTCCCTGAGATGAATCCCACTTGGTCATGGTGTATGATCCTCTTGATGTATTTTTCAATTCTGTTTGCTAATATTTTGTTGAGTATTTTTGCATCTATGTTCATCAGGGATATTGGTCTGTAGTTTTCTTTTTTGTGGTGTCTTTGCCTTGTTGTATTAGAGCAATGCTGGTTTCATAGAATGAGTTTAGAAGTATTCCCTCCTCTTCTATTTTTTTAAAACTTTATGGAGAATGGATATTATGTCTTCTCTAAATGTCTGATAAAATTCAGTGGTGAATCCATCTGGTCCGGATGTTTTGTTCTTGGGTAGTTTTTTGATTACCGATTCAATTTCATTGCTGGTAATTGGTCTGTTTTGATTTTCTGTTTCTTCTTTGGTCAGTCTTGGAAGGTTATATTTTTCTAGAAAGTTGTCCATTTTTTTCTAGGTTATACAGTTTGTTAGCTTATAGATTTTCATAGTATTCTCTAATAATTCTTCGTATTTCTGTGTTCTTTGTCATGATTTTTCCTTTCTTATTTCTGATTCTGTTTGTGTGTGTATGTTCTCTTTTTCTCTTAAGTCTGGCTAGGAGTTGATGTATTTTGCTTATTTTCTCTAAGAACTGACTCTTGGTTTCATTAGTTTTTTTCTATTGTTTTATTCCTCTCAATTTTATATATTTCTTCTTTGATCTTTATTATGTCCCTCCTTCTGCTGTCTTTGGGCCTCATTTGTTCTTTTTCCAGTTTCAATAATTGTCAAATTAGAGTATTCATTTGGGATTGTTCTTCCTTCTTTAAATAGGCCTGGATTGCTATATACTTTGCTCTTAGAACTGCTTTCTGTAGGACACAGTGAAGTTGGAGTGTTGTGCTGTTTATTTTCATTTGTCTCTGTATATTGCTTGATCTCTGTTTTTTTGGTCATTAATCCATTGGTTCATTATTGTTCTAATTTAGTAGTGTTCACAACTTCTTTCTTGGGAGAATATGCGGGATAATGGAAAACATGGCATTTTGGATTCAGGAGAATGCTGTTTTGAGTATCTCTAGGTGATGATAAAATTTTATCTGCCTCTTAACTTCATTCAGAATTATCTTTTGTCAAATGGGGAAGATAATGCCTATGCCAGTCTCCTGGGGTTGGAGTGAGGATCAAATCAATATATATAAAAGTATTCTGCAGTTTTAAAAGACTCAGACACTGCTGAGTGGTAGGTATAAATGTTCTGAAAAGTTTAGGAGTTGGAGACTATTCATAAAGCCTGACATAAGATATGCAACATACCTGGGAACTAACTGGGTTTCCACTGAAATACAGCCACCTTTCATGTAAAATGAGAAAGGCAATAATTTATATTGGGACATTTTATACCAAATCAACTCAAGAGATAAAATTGTACACTTTCTTAGTGCTCATGTGCTGGCCTTAAGCAAATGATACTTGAAGATTTTAACATCTAACAGTCTTGAATATATCTAGTCAAGAGAACTATCATTAAGTATATATATATTTAAGTATATAAGTGTTTTAGTATGTCTATTAGTTTTTAGTATTTAAGTTTCTGTCATTGCGATTTAACTGGAGTTTATTCAAGAGACTAAAGTCCTGTGCTCTACATGAAGTTAGCCTAATATGCTTTATTGTTTTCAGCTGAAGCACAATAAAGCCTTAGGAAACTAAGGCATTACTGTATATACCGCACTGTGGTGTTTACAAAGTTAAACAGATGTGGTCCATCCTCAAGGTATTTTGCATTCTAAGGGAGACAAATATAAGAGAAGGTAATTGATAGAGAACAGAATGTGAAATGATATGATAGAAGATCCTATCAGTCTGCAGTGTCTGAGTTTCAAAACTGTGGAATACTTTTATGTCTATTGATTTGATCCTCACTCCAACCCCGTGAGACTGGCACAACTAAAATAAAAAGATTTCATCTTTTTATTGGTAAGGGAAAGCTTTTTGGTGACAGTTTTTCTCATAAGAGCAATATATGCTTATTACTTCAGAAATTTTGGAAAATACATCGTCAAAAGAAAAAGAAAAATCGTAATTCTAGTAGTTTTTTCTGCAGTGTGTGTGTATGTGTATAAATACATAAACTTTTTTCTTATACATAAAGTTGCATCATACTTCATACACAATTTATCCTGATTTCTTTTTCCTAGTGGAATACTATCATACAGATTAGAATTTGACAAAAGACCTTTCTGGGTTTATATTTTTAGTTTTAGGAAATTGGAATTTGTAGAAAACTCTAGTAAGCTAAAAAGTACTAATGTAATGATTCATATGATATTATGATAGTTTATAAAAACTATTTGAAAATGTATATGAAAAAGTCAAAATAGACTAGGAAGGGAATATATTGATTGCTGCATCAGTAATTCTAATCTGCTCACTGTTGAGACCACTGAAATGAAATAAACCACAGTAAATCACTGAAATGAAATAAGGCACCAGTATTTGATATTTGAGGATTGGTTGCCAAACGTGTCTTTGTGGTGTCAGTATCTGTTGCTTTGGTTGGAATGATCCAGTCACTTCTAGCAGAACTCCAATCTAGAGTTATCTAAAACCTCTGTTCTCCTTTCAGGGTGATAACAGGAGTTTCTTGCTATGATCTATAAATGTCATTTTTTTAATGACCAGAAAACTTGCTTTCTACATTTCTTGAGAATGACTGGTCTATACCCTTTGTTGCAACTGGAGAAGGGAGGTAAACTGATCAAATTCCCCCTACACTTAGGTGCACCCCTCCCCCATACTTTAATGACTTGAATTTTAGTTTATAGCTAGTTTGAGGTATCTTAAATAAGAATACTGAATATTTTACATAATAAGTAGTGATCAGTAACATTTGATGTGATCGAAGGTGTGTATGTCATCAACTATGTATCAGCAGTAAATAACCAATGGGCTTCCCTGTGAGCTATGTATGTAATAGATTTTAATAAAGACCAAGAAGCAGTTACAATTCATGCTCAAGGTGAAAGATTTTAATAATGGTTTTAGGTATTAAAGCTGAAACATTAAGCTGAGTGAATGAAATCATGTCCTAATTTTTCTTTATACTCTACTATAGCCTGTAAGAGTTAGTTGCCTAAGGAAGGATCTAGGTGGACAGTAAGTAGACTGACCTTGTGCTGTCTATGTGTAACCAAGCTTGAATTATTTCTGATAAATAGTAACCATAGAAATCTTATTGTGTATTAATATAAATTCTATTCCAACTGAGGTTTATTTAGAAAGCATTTTAAAAGATATAGCTGGGCACTTGTACTTGCTCAATTATGATCTAGACTGTGTTTATTTAGAATTAGTCATTGGCTTTGTTACTTGAAGTTTGACGTAAGTACTTGTTTGTCTTTTGGTTTTAGAATGAGCTAATAGTAAATTGTATTGATTTTTGCAGAAATTTATTTTTTTCCAGGACAGGGTAGCATATTTGCGTGTTTATCTTCATCAGCATTCTCTAAGTTATGATAAGTATCTGTGAAATAAAGTAGGAGCTTAGCAGTGACATTAATTAAGCCTTTTTAGAAATGTATGTGAATGAATGAAATCATAGGTCTGTTACTGACTTGCATCTTTGGTTTTGCATATTACTCTATACACACCCACCATATTTTTACAGAATTTATTTTTCTTTGCCTTAGTTTATGGCATAAATTGAAGCTTTAGCTGTTTCAGTTGGTGTGGATTTGGTATTAATACTGCTGTGGACTGCAAGAAGTGCAGGCTTTTGAATCTGGGTTTGAATTTCAGATTTCACTGTTTACTTAAGTCTGAGACCTTGGGCAAGTTACTTAACCTCTCTGTTTTAGTTAATCTGTATGGTAGATATTGTACACTCTACAGCAGCATTTTTTCAAATGGTAGGTACAATTCATTAGTGTGAAATTAGTTAAGTGGCTGACCAGCATCACAGGAAAAAGGTAAGATTGCAGCAAATAAGGGTAAGTATTGTTTTGAGAGACTTCTGTTTCATAGTATATGTATACACATGCATAAAACATATGTATGTGAATATATGGGAACATTGTTGCAATGTGAGATATATTTCTTACCATAAGCTGGGTTTAAAAAGTTCAAAAAACATTTTCCAATAAAGTTGCTAATATTAAGTGCCTAGCATAGCCCCTATTTCATAGGTAGGTACTGAAAGAAAGGTGGTCTTGGAGAAGTCTTATTGCATATTTTGGCCTTGTTGGATTTTGTTGTTTTTATACAGATTTGGTCTTTATTCTAAGAGCTGTAAAACAAAACCTGCTACTTTAAATTGTTATTGAGAATGGAAAATGGAAAATTATTTCTTATTTAGAAAACTATTGGACAGAAAGTTTTTTTGGAAAAGTATTGTTTTTGGGAACTCATGCACAAAAGGTGGGAGTGTAATTTATATGACCACTGGGAGTGTAATTTGGCAATACCCAGTAAAGTTGAAGATATGTATACCCTACAGCCTGTTGATTCCAATTCTTATGCTTGTGTCAAAGGAGACATGCAGGAGGATGTTGATTGCAGCATCGTTTGTAGTGGCAAAAATTTGGAAACAACCTAAAAGTCCCATGGTAGAAATTTGGAGAATGAATTGTGGTATGTTCATCAAATGGAATGCTAAGCTAAATTAAATGAATGAGCTTCCTTTATTAATAATAATAAATCTTGACCCAAAATGGGGAGAAAAGTGAGCAAGTTGCAGACAAATCCACTATATCATATATTTAACATTTAGAAACATATAAAAACAGTACTGTATATTGTTTATGGGTATAAATATATAATAAAAATGAAAATTTGGGCTGGAATGATATATATCAATGTCAGGGTGATGGATACTTTAAAGGAAGGAAGAAGGAATGAATTGCAATTGTATTTGTATCATTAAATCTTGGGGACAAAAAATATGAAGGAAATAAGGCAAAATGTTGAGATCTGGTCAGTGTGGCTTTTAGGTACCTGGGTGGTCATACAATTTTCTTTTCTGTATGCTTTAAATATTTAATAACATACACTTAAAGCACACAACTAATTGTACAGATAAAATATTCAATGTTTCTATTAAAACATATTATTTTGGGGGTTTAGAGAACAATGAGTTTCCTAAAGAAGATTTAACCTATTTGTGGTGATCTTCCAGTCTTTCCAGTAAGATGAAAATTCAGTTCACTGTGGACATGGACACAGTTCTGGAGGCTGGAAGTCCAAGATGAAGTTTTCAGCATGGTTGAGGTTTTGGTGAAGGCTGTCATCTTGGCTAGCAGATGGCCGCCTTCGTGCTATGTTCTTACATGGTAGAGAGGGAGAGAGAGCTAGCTTTCTGGTCTCTTATAAGGACATTAATCTCTTCATGAGAACCCCACCCTCATGACCTAATCTAAAACTGCCCCCAAAACTCCCACCTCCAAATTCCATTATACTGAGGGTTGTGCTCCAATATAGGAATTTTGAGGGGACACATTCAATCCATAATAACAGCTAATCAAAATTACATAATAAATGAATACCTAATAGCATGGAAAGTTGTTCATAAAATATTTTTGATGGGGAAAAACAGACTGCAAAATAACTAGGTACAGTAAATTCCACATTAGCTAAATAGAGCAGAAATAATGTATGTTGATTGAAAAAAGACTGAAGATACACAGGATAATGTTATAATGATTACTTTGAGTAACATAGTAGAATTATGGAAAATGTTTTCTTTTTTGATGTTCTCTAAATTTTGTACAATGAATACATACTGGTTTTGTAATAGAAAAAACTCCACAATCTATTTTTAGGAATGGAATTGCTAGGTCAAAAGCAGAGAGTTGAAACTTTTTTTTTTTATGTAATGGGCATTTTTTCTCTTGACAGTTGTGACCTTTCTTGTCTCTCGTTTTGGTTAAACTTTCTTTAGTGCTTTGATAGGGACTCTTAGATTTCAAATTTCACAGATGTAACTAAGTTTATAATCTTTTGGTTGTCTTGTATTTCTTGATCTGAAGCAGGTCTCTTAGAGGCAGCAAGTTGTTAGATTCTTATTTTTTTAAAATTTAGTTAATGACTTTTGGTATTACTATTGAGTGATTTAGAAGCTGGGTTTTATTAACATTGTATCTTAGATGTGTGAACTTGTAGAAGTGACTTCATCTGTGCTTCGTGTTTTCCCATGAATAAAATGGAGGTAATATGAGTATATACCTAATAAGGTCAGTGTATGGAATAAATGGCAAAATTCATGTATAGCACTTAGAATGGCATCTTGCCAATAGCAACAATCAGTAAATATTTGTTAATGATCATTTTTCCTGTTGGAAAGTTTAGCTGTTTTATATGACAGCTTCTATGTGTATGCACACATATGTTTATATGTATATATGTACATAAGCATATATACATATAAATAGTTAAGTGGGATGTTTACATGTTTTTCTTGATATTTTTTCACTTTTGAACAATTTTTTAATCAATAAAGGTAGATCTATATCATTGTTCTGAATGTTTATATAATATAGCATTGTACCATGATTTACTAAAATATTTCCTTATTAATTATTATAATTTAGGATATTTCTAATTTCTTGATATTATAAATGTAACTGTGATTAATATCCTTGTGGTTAGAAGTCCTCCTTACGGTATGTTGTGTTCTTAGTGTTTTGTAAAAAACACCATGAGTTCCAGAACTGCCTCGAAACTCACTTGGGATTCTGCCCCAAGGTAGTGTGTGAAATACTGTTCTTACTACAGAATCATGCATTTCCATAGTGCTATGCCTTTGCTCATGTTCTTTCCTTATTGGTATTTCCCTGTTTTCATTTTTCATCAGAAGAATGCCCACTTTGTGATACTGTTAAAATTTGCCTCCTCCTCCACAAACTAAATCAAACCAAAAAAAAACAACTCACAGGTGAAAACCAGAATCTTTTTTCTTTAGGTCCCTTGTAGCATCTGTTCTTACTTCCACTTATTCACTCAACAGATATTTGTTAATGTCTTTTATGTTCCAGGCACTTTACAGGCTGCCAGGTGAGTGAGTAGTAAACACAACGTGGTTTTGTCATGGAAGTCACAGACTAGTGGGATAGGACAGCAAATGGGTGATCAAAAATAAATGTGTAAATACAAGTTTTCAAAAGTCTTATAAAGAAAAAGAACTGTGAGAAAACAAGAGGGTTTTATTTTGCAATGGATGGTTAAAGAAGGCCTCTCTGAAGTGAGGACATTTAAAATAAAACGTGAAGGGTGAGAAGGAGCTAATCAGTAGACTATTGAGAAGTGGGGTGGAGGAAGAGCATTCTCTATAGAGGAAATGGTCCCATTGGAAGACCTTGTGGGTGAAAAGGGATTATTATAGTATTTTAGGAACTAAAAGAATGCTGATGACAGGCTAGAGCAGAGGGAAGAGAGTAAAACCAGAGAAGCTGAAAAGTAAGCAGGGCCAGATCAGGAAGAACTTTATGTCATGGCAGAGTAGATTTAATCTACAGTTTTAAAAGATCGTGGGGGGTAGAATGGGTGTAGAATACATTAGAGAGAACAGGAGTTAAAATGGGAGGCTAATAGTCTGCAGTAGACTAGGTGGTATACGAGGATGGCTTAGCCTGTAAGTTAATGGAAGTTAAGATGGAGAATAGTGGATGGATTTGAGCACTATTTAGCAGGTGGATTGACAGGACTTGATTGATTGGAAATGGAAGTGACAGAGAAGGGGTCATTGAGAGTTGATTCACAGGTTTCTAGGTTGAGCGGCTAGATGGCAGTGCAGTTTATTGACTGAGGAACTGAAGACTGGGTGAAAGAACAGTCTTGATGGGAGGATCAATCAAGAGGTCAGCCGTAGAAATATTAAATTTGAGAAATTAGAGTTTGAATTTCCAAAGACTGGTTTGCAGGTGGACATTTGGAAACTGTAGCCATAGAGATTGTATTTTAAACCATGGGAGTAGATGAAATCTAGAGAATGAGTATAAAGAGAGAAGATGGTAGGAGAGTAAGCTCTGAGAACTCCAACAATCTTGGGTTGGGTAGAAGTGGAAGAAAAGTTGGGGCAAAGGAAACTAAAGGGAGCAGCCCCATATGTGTGATACAAATTAATAGATGTCATAGAAGTCAAGACAAGTGTATTTCAAAGAACGACTTGTCAGCTTGAAATAAGATGAGAATTGAGTAGTGTCCATTAGATTTGGCAGCATGGAGGTGATTGGCCTTGTGAAGAGCAGTTTTTGTGGGAGTGGAACCCAGATTGGAATGCTTAAGAATCAATGGAATGTAGGGAAGTAGATATAAATATATAAAAACAATTCTCTCATAGCATTTGTTTCATATTTGCCTAATATGACTGCTTCCTTGCTAGATTTCTGGTTCTTTTAGGGTAGAGGTGATGTCAGAGTCACCTTTCTGACACCCTTACGTCTCTTATGATGCCTGGATATGTAACTGGCCCTCAATAAAATGTTGAATGAATACACCACCTTGTAGTTTCCACAGCATACTGTATTTTATTTTATAATAGTAATCTCTTTCAAATTCACTTACTATAAACATTTCTGCTTTTGATCTTTAAGGGCTTCTTGTAGCATTCTTTTTGGTCATCATTAAGACCATTTTTTCATATCCTATATATCTTTTTTTTTGAAGCATCGTTTTTTTTTCTTCCTTTAGATCATGAAATAGGGACTTCATTGTTAAAAAAAGTTTGTACTTGCTATATTCAGTTTATTCCACATTTGTGTAGTTTCTTCATAGCCATCATTCGGAAACCTGAAAGGGTGTGAACTGAAGGTGTTTTTACATTCATTCATACCTATAAAAAAGTTCTCCACCCTTAGGATTTTGTCAGATTCTTTTTTTTGGTATGGTTTCCATGGAAACACTTATTGAACATCTTTATCAACACATTCTTTTTTCACAATCACTGCTTTCTCCAAGTTGGTTTTTAAGTCTTGAGTTTATGCTTGTTATGCCTCCTTTGTGAGTTTATTCTAAAATTTCCCCACTTTATTCTCCTTTTAGTGTTCCTTTGCCTTGAACATTTCTGTGCTCTCCATCTAATAACCTTTCATTATGTTTGGGAGTCTAAGAGAGGCACACATACTAGATTATTCAGGTTAATATGCAGTCTTTATTCTAAGCCTGGGCTTCTGTCCTGATCTTTTCTCTGCTTCCTTCTCTGATGAGCAAAGTTGGGAACTGAGGAAATCTCAGTATCCACTTTTTAATTTTCACCTTTAAATCATAGACCAGATCCAAATGTAAGTAGCTGCCTGATTCCTTTTTTTCTGGTCCCAGCTTGTTTTTGTTTTTGCCTGTCTTTTGGATGTTGACCATCCTAACTGATGTGAAGTGATGTCTCATTGTGGTGTTTTTTTTTTTTGAGAGGGCATCTCTCATATGTATTGATCAAATGGTTGTTAACAACAATAAAATTCTGTATAGGGGGGTCAATGCTCAATGCACAATCATTAATCCATCTCAAGCCTAATTCTCGTCAGTCTCCAATCTTCTGAAGCATAACGAACAAGTTCTTACATGGTGAACAAATTCTTACATAGTGAATAAGTTCTTACATCGTGAACAGTACAAGGGCAGTCATCACAGAAACTTTCAGTTTTGATCATGCATTATGAACTATAAACAATCAGGTCAAATATGAATATTCGTTTGATTTTTATACTTGATTTATATGTGGATCCCAGATTTCTCCCTTTATTATTATTATTATTTTTATTTTTAATAAAATGGTGAAGTGGTAAGTAGATGCAAGATAAAGGTAGAAAACATAGTTTAGTGTTGTAAGGGAGCAATTGTAGATGATCAGGTGTGTGCCTGTAGACTATGTGTTAATCCGACCTAGACAAGGGCAATAAAACATCTACGGATGCAGAAGATTTCTCTCAAAACAGGGGGGGTGAGGTTCTAAGCCTCACCACTGTTGTTCCCCAATTTCTCACCTGATGGCCCCCCTGCGACTGTGCCTGTCTAAGGTTGTTCCTCCCTTGAGGAATCTTACCCATCTCTGGCTAACCAGTCATCTTCCGGGGCCATACAGGGAGATGTAAAGTTGGTGAGAGAGAAGCCATATTGCTTGAAAAGGTTAGCTTTTTACTTCTTTGCAGATTTATGCCCTGTGGCTTCTATGCCCAGCATTTGTCTTGAGGTATCTTTATCACTTGGAGGAATTATGATACTCGGTAAATTCGGTATGAGGCACGAATTCTATTTAAGGGTTGTAATTAGGAAGGAAGAAGAAAAGCTATAGAGGTAGCAGATGGAAGAAAACATGGGAGGATTGATTATTTCTTTGACATATCTTCTTGTAGAGTAACTTAAGCATGTATAAGTTTTAAACTACTAACTAAATTGCGCACACATATTAACATAATAGGAATACAGTTACATAAACAAAGCAGATCTATAATTACCAGCCATCTCCAGTGAAGCCAAGAAAACCACTTAGGCACCCTAGGCATTTGTGAAAATTTGTCTGTGATATGATGGATATTGTGCAACTGTACTTGAACAGTCTGAGAGAAATCAGACAAATTAAAGCAACCAATTTCTAGGAACTGTTCACATCCCATATGTTCTCTGAACAGTAGATAGTCTGTAGTTGTAAGATTTTGGAGCACTACAACTTGCACTTCTCCTAATTCTTGGTTGAGTTCCAACATTTTAGATGCAGTCAAATTTGTTGTTTTATTGAAAGCACAGGCCAGCTTAGATATCTCCTTCTTCATTCCAATGGGAAGTCCAGGAACTGGTGGGATGGAAGCAGCTACAACTGCAACATCGCCTGGATCTTTGTTGAGGTTTTTTGATGATCATCTTCTGGTATGAGTCTTCCAGAGAGTGCGGATGTTGGAAGTTCTTCTTCATATTGTATCTTAGTTCATTTTCTGGGTAGCCAAATTAGGATTTGATATTCTCTATAAAAACAAACAGACCCTTTGCCCACACTTTGATATGCCCTTTATACTATTGTGTAGAACTCATTGGAGGTCACCACACAGGAACTGCTTTTTTATTTTTATTTTTAATTAAGAGAAAGGAATATTATCAGAAAAGTGTACCTCCATAGCCGATCATTTGACACCCTTTAAGTGATCAAAATTAAGGATATTTAAAGCATGCGTTAATCTTTGATTTACCATTAGTTTTATCCTATCAAGGAGTAATCCCCCTTTTATTTATTTCTTTTTTTTTCTTTAATCTTTAATCTATACTTACATGATGAATATTATGTTTACTACGCTCTCCCCTATACCAGGTCCCCCCTATAAACCCCTTTACAGTCACTGTCCATCAGCATAGCAAAGTGTTGTACAGTCACTACTTGTCTTCTCTGTGTTGTACAGCCCTCCCCTTTCTCCCACCCCCCATGCATGCTAATCTTAATACCCCCCTTTTTCTCCCCCCCCCCCTTTATCCCTCCCTACCCACCCATCCTCCCCAGTTCCTTTCCCTTTGGTACCTGTTAGTCCATTCTTGAGTTCTGTGATTCTGCTGCTGTTTTGTTCCTTCAGTTTTTCCTTTGTTCTTATACTCCACAGATGAGTGAAATCATTTGGTATTTCTCTTTCTCCGCTTGGCTTATTTCGCTGAGCATAATACCCTCCAGCTCCATCCATGTTGCTGCAAATGGTAGGATTTGCCCTCTTCTTATGGCTGAGTACTATTCCATTGTGTATATGTACCACATCTTCTTTATCCATTCATCTACCGCTGGACATTTAGGTTGCTTCCAGTTCTTGGCTATTGTAAATAGTGCTGCGATAAACATAGTGGTGCATCTGTCTTTCTCAAACTTGATTGCTGTGTTCTTAGGGTAAATTCCTAGGAGTGGAATTCCTGGGTTAAATGGTAAGTCTGTTTTGAGCATTTTGATGAACCTCCATACTGCTTTCCACAATGGTTGAACTAATTTACATTCCCACCAGCGGTGTAGGAGGGTTCCCCTTTCTCCACAGCCTCGCCAACATTTGTTCTTGTTTGTCTTTTGGATGGCAGCCATCCTTACTGGTGTGAGGTGATACCTCATTGTAGTTTTAGTTAGCATTTCTCTGATAATTAGCGATGTGGATCATCTTTTCATGTGTCTGTTGGCCATCTGTATTTCTTTTTTAGAGAACTGTCTGTTCAGTTCCTCTGCCCATTTTTTAATTGGGTTATTTGTTTTTTGTTTGTTGAGGCGTGTGAGCTCTTTATATATTCTGGACGTCAAGGCTTTATCGGATCTGTCATTTTCAAATATATTCTCCCATACTGTAGAGTTCCTTTTTGTTCTATTGATGGTGTTTTTTGCTGTACAGAAGCTTTTCAGCTTAATATAGTCCCACCTGTTCATTTTTGCTGTTGTTTTCCTTGCCCGGGGGAGATATGTTCAAGAAGAATTCACTCATGTTTATGTCTAAGAGGTTTTTGCCTATGTTTTTTTCCAAGAGTTTTATGGTTTCATGACTTACATTCAGGTCTTTGATCCATTTTGAATTTACTTTTGTATATGGGTTTAGGCAATGGTCCAGTTTCATTCTCCTACATGTAGCTGTCCAGTTTTGCCAGCACCATCTGTTGAAGAGACTGTCATTTTGGCATTGTATGTCCATGGCTCCTTTATCAAATATTAATTGACCATATATGTCTGGGTTAATGTCTGGATTCTCTAGTCCGTTCCATTGGTCTGTGGCTCTGTTCTTGTGCCAGTACCAAATTGTCTTGATTACTATAGCTTTATAGTAGAGCTTAAAGTTGGGGAGTGTGTTCCCCCCTACTTTATTCTTCTTTCTCAGGACTGCTTTGGCTATTCGGG
The DNA here is from genome assembly GCF_040802235.1 of Manis javanica. Taxonomy (NCBI): domain Eukaryota; kingdom Metazoa; phylum Chordata; class Mammalia; order Pholidota; family Manidae; genus Manis; species Manis javanica. The sequence continues at coordinate 35,596,403 of NC_133157.1, read as the reverse complement.
GTCTTTGGTGTTTCCATATGAATTTTTGAATTATTTGTTCCAGTTCATTGAAGAATGTTGCTGGTAATTTGAGAGGGATTGCATCAAATCTTTATATTACTTTGGGCAGGATTGCCATTTTGACGATATTAATTCTTCCTAGCCATGAGCATGGGATAAGGTTCCATTTGTTAGTGTCCCCTTTAATTTCTCTTAAGAGTGACTTGTAGTTTTCAGGGTATCGGTCTTTCACTTCTTTGGTTAGGTTTATTCCTAGGTATTTTATTTTTGATGCTATTGTGAATGGAATTGTTTTCCTGATTTCTCTTTCTATTGGTTCATTGTTAGTGTATAGGAAAGCTACAGATTTCTATGTGTTAATTTTGTATCCTGCAACTTTGCTTTATTCCGATATCAGTTCTAGTAGTTTTGGAGTGGAGTCTTTAGGGTTTTTTATGTATAATATCATGTCATCTGCAAATAGTGACAGTTTAACTTCTTCTTTACCAATTTGGATTCCTTGTATTTCTTTGTTTTGTCTGATAGCCGTAGCTAAGACCTCCAGTAGTACGCTTAAATACCAGTAGGGAGAGTGGGCATCCCTGTCTAGTTCCTGATCTCAGAGGAAATGCTTTCATCTTCTTGCTGTTCAGTATAATTTTGGCTGTGGGTTTATCATATATGGCCTTTATTATGTTGAGGTACTTGCCCTCTATTCCCATTTTGCTGAGAGTTTTTATCATGAATGGATGTTGAATTTTGTCAAATGCTTTTTCAGCATCTATGGAGATGATCATGCGGTTTTTGTCTTTCTTTTTGTTGATGTGGTGGATGATGTTGATGGATTTTCGAATGTTGTACCATCCTTGCATCCCTGCAATGAATCCCACTTGGTCATGGTGTATGATCCTTTTGATATACTGTTGAATTCTGTTTGCTAATATTTTATTGAGTATTTTTGCATCTACATTCATCAGGGATATTGGTCTGTAATTTTCTTTTTTGGTGGGGTCTTTGCCTGGTTTTGCTATTAGGGTGATGTTGGCTTCATAGAATGAGTTTGGGAGTATTCCCTCTTCTTCTATTTTGTGGAAGACTCTAAGGAGAATGGGTATTATGTCTTCTCTGTGTGTCTGATAAAATTCCGAGGTAAATCCATCTGGCCCTGGGGTTTTGTTCTTGGGTAGTTTTTTGATTACCGTTTTAATTTCTTTGCTCGTAATTGGTTTGCTTAACTTTTCTGTTTCTTCCTTGGTCAGTCTTGGGAGGTTGTATTTTTCTAGGAAGTTGTCCATTTCTTCTAGGTATTCCAGCTTGTTTGCGTATAGGTTTTCATAGTAGTCTTTAATAATTCTTTGTATTTCTGTGGAGTCTGTCGTGATTATTTCGTTCTCATTTCTGATTCTGTTGATTTGTGTTGATTCTCTTTTTCTCTTAATAAGTTTGCTAGAGGCTTATCTATTTTGTTTATTTTCTCAAAGAACCAGCTCTTGGTTTCATTGATTTTTGCTATTGTTTTATTCTTCTCAATTTTGTTTATTTCTTCTCTTATCTTTATTATGTCCCTCCTTCTGCTGAGCTTAGGCCTCATTTGTTCTTCTTTTTCCAGTTTTGATAATTGTGATTTTAGACTATTCATTTGGGATTTTTCTTCCTTCTTCAAGTGTGCCTGGATCGCTATATACTTTCCTCTTAAGACTGCTTTTGCTGCGTCCCACAGAAGTTGGGGCTTTGTGTTGTTGTTGTCATTTGTTTCTATATATTCCTTGATCTCTATTTTGATTTGTTCATTGATCCATTGATTATTTTGAAGCATGTTGTTAAGCCTCCATGTGTTTGTGAGCCTTTTTGTTTTCTTTGTCGAATTTTTTTCTAGTTTTTATACCTTTGTGGTCTGAAAAATTGGTTGGTAGAATTTTAATCTTTTGGAATTTACTGAGGCGCTTTTTGCGAGCTAGTATGTGGTCTATTCTGGAGAATGTTCCATGTGCACTTGAGAAGAATGTATATCCTGTTGCTTTTGGATGTAGAGTTCTATAGATGTCTATTAGGTACATCTGTTCTAGTGTGTTGTTCAGTGCCTGCGTGTCCTTACTTATTTTCTGCCCAGTGGATCTATCCTTTGGGGTGAGTGGTGTGTTGAAGTCTCCTAAGATGAATGCATTGCAGTCTATTTCCCTCTTTAGTTTTGTTAGTGTTTGTTTCACATATGCTGGTGCTCCTGTGTTGGGTGTATGTATATTTAGAATGGTTATATCCTCTTGTTGGACTGAGCCCTTTATCATTATGTAATGTCCTTCTTTATCTCTTGTTACTTTCTTTGTTTTGAAGTCTATTTTGTCTGATATTAGTACTGCATCCCCTGCTTTCTTCTCGCTGTTGTTTGCCTGAAATATGTTTTTCCATCCCTTGACTTTTAGTCTGTGCATGTCTTTGGGTTTGAGGTGAGTTTCTTGTAAGCAGCATATAGATGGGTCTTGCTTTTTTATCCATTCTATTACTCTGTGTCTTTTGATTGGTGCATTAAGTCCATTTACATTTAGGGTGACTATTGAGAGATATGTACTTATTGCCATTGTAGGCTTTAGATTCATGGTTACCAAAGGTTCAAGGTTAGCCTCTTTAGTATCTTACTGCCTAACTTAGCTCGCTTATTGAGCTGTTATATACACTGTCTGGAGATTCTTTTCTTCTCTCCCTTCTTATTCCTCCTCCTCCATTCTTTATGTGTTGTGTGTTTTGTTCTGTGCTCTTTTTAGGAGTGCTCCCATCTAGAGCAGTCCCTGTAAGATGCCCTGTAGAGGTGGTTTGTGGGAAGCAAATTCCCTCAGCTTTTGCTTGTCTGGGAATTGTTTAATCCCGCCATCATATTTAAATGATAGTCGTGCTGGATACAGTATCCTTGGTTCAAGGCCCTTGTGTTTCATTGCCTCAAATATATCATGCCATTCTCTTCTGGCCTGTAGGGTTTCTGTCGAGAAGTCTGATGTTCGCCTGATGGGTTTTCCTTTATAGGTGACCTTTTTCTCTGTAGCTGCCTTTAAAACTCTTTCCTTGTCCTTGATCCTTGCCATTTTAATTATTATGTGTCTTGGTGTTGTCCTCCTTGAATCCTTTCTGTTGGGTGTTCTGTGTATTTCCGTGGTCTGTTCGATTATTTCCTCCCCCAGTTTGGGGAAGTTTTCAGCAATTATTTCTTCAATGACACTTTCTATCCCTTTTCCTCTCTCTTCTTCTTCTGGTACCCCTATAATATGGATATTATTCCTTTTGGATTGGTCACATAGTTCTCTTAGTATTGTTTCATTCCTGGAGATCCTTTTATCTCTCTCTATGTCAGCTTCTATACATTCCTGTTCTCTGGTTTCTATTCCTTCAATGGCCTCTTGCATCTTATCCATTCTGCTTATAAATCCTTCCAGGGTTTGTTTCACTTCTGTGATCTCCTTCCTGACATCTGTGATCTCCCTCCAGACTTCATCCCACTGCTCTTGCACTTTTCTCTGCATCTCATCCCATTGCTCTTGCATTTTTCTCTGCATCTCCCTCAGCATGTTCATGGTTTTTATTTTGAATTCTTTTTCAGGAAGACTGGTTAGGTCTGTCTCCTTCTCAGGTGTTGTCTCTGTGATCTTTGTCTGCCTGTAGTTTTGCCTTTTCATGGTGATAGAGATAGTTTGGAGAGCTGGTACGAGTGACCATTGGAAGAGCTTTCCTTCTTGTTGGTTTGTGGCCTTCCTCTCCTGGGAGAATAGTGATCTCTAGTGGCTTGTGCTGGGCAGCTGTGCGCAGACAGGGCTTCTGGTTCCTGCCTGGTTGCTATGGAGTTTATATCCGCTGTTGCCGTGGGCGTGGCCTGGCTTGGGCTGCCCCTCCAAAATGGTGGAGCCCCATTGGAGGGGGAGCCACCGGGAGGCTATTTATCTCCGTAAGGGGCCTCTGTGCTCCCTGCTGCCCAATGGGTTAGAGTGCCCAGAGATCCCCAGATTCCCTGCCTCTGGGCTACATGTCCTGTCCTGCCCCTTTAAGACTTCCAAAAAGCACTCTCCAAACCAAAACAAGAACAGCAACAACAAAGGGGTAGAAAATTAAATAAATAATTTTTTTTAAAAAAAGGAAAATTGCGCGATTTTCTTTGTCCTCAGGCACCGGTCTCCAGCACTCGCTCACCGGTCTTGCTGCCCTGTTTCCCTAGTATTGGTGTCCCTGCCCCTTTAAGGCTTCCAAGAAGCACTCGCCAAAAAAAACCACACTGCTCCCGTTTCTTTGTTCTCCGGTGTCGGCCTCAGGCACCTGCTCACCGGTGCTGCCGCCCTGTTTCCCTAATATCCAGGACCCCACGCAATCAATGTGCCTGCACTCTGGTCTGGATTGCTGGGGCTGGGTGCTCAGCAGTCCTGGGCTCCCTACCGCTCCCTGCTGACTCCTCTCCTCCAGCTGGGAGCTGGGGGGAGTGGCGCTCAGTTCCCTCCCGGCCGGGGCTTGTATCTTACCCCTTTCACGAGGCGCTGGGTTCTCGCAGGTGTGGATGTGGTCTGGATGTTGTCCTGTGTCCTCTGGTCTCTATTTTAGGAAGAGTTGTCTTTGTTATATTTTCATAGATAAATGTGGTTTTGGGAGGAGATTTCTGCTGCTCTACTCACGCCACCATCTTGGCTCCGCCTCATTGTGGTTTTAATTTGCATCTCCCTGATGATTAGTGATGTGGAGCATCTTTTCATGTGCCTGTTGGGCATCTGAATTTCTTCTTTGGAGAAGTGTCTGTATAGATCCTCTGCCCATTTTTTAATCTGGTTATTTGCTTTATTGGTGTTGAGACATGTGAGCTCTTTATATATTTTGGACATTAACCCCTTATTTGATATGTTATAAATATATTGTCCCATACTGTAGGATGCCTTTTTGTTCTACTGATGGTGTACTTTTCTGTACAGAAGCTTTTTAGTTTGATATAGTTCCACCTGTCCATTTTGCTTTTGTTTCCCTTGCCCACAGATATATGTTCATGAAGAAGTTGCTCATGTTTATGTCCAAGAGAGTTTTGCCTATGTTTTCTTCTAAGACTGTTACGGTTTCATGACTTACATTCAGGTCTTTGATCCATTTCGAGTTTACTTTTGTGTATGGAGTTTCATTCTCTTACATATAGTTGTCCAGTTTTGCCAACATTAGTTGTTGAAGAGGCTTTCCTTTTTCCATTGTATGTCCATGGCTCCTTTATCATATATTAATTAGCCATATATGTGTGGGCTTATATCTGGGCTGTCTATTCTGTTCCATTGATCTATGGCTCTGTTCTTGTGCTGTCTTGATTACTGTGGCGTTGTAATAGAGCTTGAAGTTAGGGAGCATTATCCACACCCCCTGTTTTATTCTTTCTTCTAAGGATTGTTTTGGCTATTTGGAGTCTTTTGTGGTTCCATATGAATTTTAGAACTATTTGTTCTAGTTCATTGAAGAATGCTGTTGGTATTTTGATAGGGATTGCATTGAATCTGTAGATTGCTTTCGGCCAGATGGCCATTTTGGTAATATTAATTCTTCCTAACCATGAGCATGGGATGTACTTCCACTTATTGATGTCTTCTTTGATGTCTCTCAAGAGGGTCTTGTAGTTTTCAGGGTATAGGTCTTTGACTTCCTTAGTTAGGTTTATTCTTAGCTATTTTATTATTTTTGATGCAATCGTGAATGGAATTATTTTCTTGATTTCTGTTTCTGCTAGTTCATTGTTAGTGTATAGGAATGCCACAGATTTGTGTGCTTAATTTTGTATCCTGCAACTTTGCTGAATTCAGATATTAGATCTAGTGGTTTTGGAGTGGATTCTTTAGGGCTTTTTATGTTCAATATCATGTCATCCACAAACAGGGACAGTTTGACTTCTTCCTCGCCAATCTGGATGCCTTTTATTTCTTTGTGTTGTCTGATTGCTGTGGCTAGGACCTCCAGAACTATGTTGAATAAAAGTGGGGAGAGTGGGCATCCTTGTCTTGTTCCCAATCTTAAAGGAAAAGCTTTCAGCTTATCACTGTTAAGTATAATGTTGACTGTGGGTTTGTCATATATGGCCTTCATTATGTTGAGGTACTTGTCCTCTATACCCATTTTGTTGAGAGTTTTTATCATGAATGGATGTTGAATTTTGTCAAATGCTTTTTCAGCATCTATGGAGATAATCATGTGGTTTTTGTCCTTCTTTTTGTTGATGTAGTGGATGATGTTGATGGATTTTCTAATGTTGTACCATCCTTGCATCCCTGAGATGAATCCCACTTGATCATGATGGGTGATCTTTTTGATGTATTTTTGAATTAGGTTTGCTAATATTTTGTTGAGTATTTTTGCATCTATGTTCATGAAGATATTGCTCTGTAATTTTCTTTTTTTGTGGTATATTTGCCTGGTTTTGGTATTAGAGTGATGTTGGCCTCATACAATGAGTTTGGGAGTATTCCCTCCTCTTCTTATTTTTGGAAAACTTTAAGGAGGATGGGTATTAGGTCTTCACTAAATGTTTGATAAAATTCAGCAGTGAAACCATCTGATCCAGGAGTTTTGTTCTTAGGTAGTTTTTTGATTACCAATTCAATTTTTTGCTGGCAATTGGTCTATTCAGATTTTCTGTTTCTTCGTAGTCAACTTTGAAAGGTTGTATTTTTCTAGAAAGTTGTCCATTTCTTCTAGGTTATCCAGTTTGTTATCATATAATTTTTCATAGTATTCTCTAATAATTCTTTGTATTTCAGTGGTGTCATAGTGATTTTTCCTTTCTCATTTCTGATTCTGTTTATGTGTGTAAGTTCTCTTTTTTTCTTGATAAATCTGGCCAAGGGTTTATCTATTTTGTTTATTTTCTGAAATAATCAGCTCTTGGTTTCATTGATTCTTTCTGTTGTTTTATTCTTCTTGATTTTGTTTATTTCTTCTCTCATCTTTATTATGTCCTTCCTTCTACTGACTTTGGGTCTCATTTGTTGTTTTTTTCTCCAGTGTCATTAATTGTGAAGTGAGACTGTTCATTTGGGATTGTTCTTCCTTCTTTAAAAAGGCCTGAATTACTATATTCTTTCCTCTTAGAACTGTCTTCCCTGTGTTCCACAGAAGTTGGGGCATTGAGGTGTTGTTTTCATTTGTCTCCATATTTTGCTTGATCTGCTTTAATTTGGTCATTGATTTTTTAGGAGCATGTTGTTAAGCCTCCATGTGTTTGTGGCCCTTTTTGTTCTCTTTGCACAATTTATTTCTGTTTTCATACCTTTGTGATCTGAGATGTTGGTTGGTACAATTTCAATCTTTTTGAATTTACTGAGGCTCTTTTTGTGGACTAGTATGTGATCTGTTCTTTAAAATGTTCCATGAGCTCGAGAAGAATTTGTATCCTGTTGCTTTTGGAGGAGTGTTCTATAGATGTCTGTTAGGTCCATCTATTCAATATATTGTTTAGTGCCTTTGTGTCTTTATTTTCTGTATGGTTGATCTGTCCTTTGGAGTGAGTGGTGTGTTGAAGTCTCCTAAAATGAATGCATGGGCAAGCTCTTTCCTTCTTTCTGGCTACAGAGCCAGCCTCCAGTGTCAGGGCCAGTGAGCCTCATGCATGTAGCAGCCTCTGCATTAAGCCCCTAAGCTGCCATAGGGGGTGCTGCCCTCCTGGTGACCTGGAGCCATGGCAGGTGTCACAGGCGATTGGTGCTGGTAGCTGCCGGTAGAATAGAGCTCTTTCATGTACCCAGCCTCAGTTCCTGCCTCCACTGTCAGGGCCAGTGAGCTGCACACGCAAGGAGCAACCTCTGTGTTAAGCTGCTGTAGTTGCTGTAGGTGGGGCTGCCCCACCGTTGGTCTGGAGCGATGGCGGGAGCATTGGGTTTGCATGCAAGTACCTGAAGGGAAGAAGGAGCGGCAGGGTGCTTATCACAGTGGGGGGCCTCCGGACTGCATTGCCAGCCAGGGGGATGGAGCGCCTGAAGCTCCTGAAAGTTCCCAACCTGCTGAGCTGAGTCTGTCACCTGTTTCTACTCCTGAGCAGCAAGCTCTGTTTAATCTGTGTCCCTTTAGCAGCCCTCTCACTGTTGGGAAGTCTTTCCAAGTGCCCGTCTTTCTTTTGTCCCAGAGCAGCTGGTTGTGGGAGCCTTTTCTCCACAAGAAGCTGGAATCTATCACTGACTTTGCTTTTCAAGCCCTGTGATCTCCAGAGCACCATGCAATGTGGGTTTGTGCTCCCAGAGCATATTTCTAGGGCTGGGTATTTAGCAGTCCTGCGCTCCCTTCCTGCTCTGTTTCTTTTCCTCCCACCAGTGAACTGGGATTGGGGGATTGCTTGGGTCCCACTGGGTTGCAGCTTTGTTACTTTACCCTTTTCAGTGATGTAGATTTTCTGTTCTCTTTTCCCAGATGTATACTGGCTGGTGCAATCTTACTCATGGTCACTCTTTTAGGAATAGCTGTATTTGCTGTATTTTCATATTATATGTGGTTTTGGGAGAGATTTCTGCCTTACTTTTCACACCACCATCTTTCTTCCCCTTCAGTTATGTGTTTTTAATTTCAAATTTCACTTGTTCATTGCTGGTATATAGGAAAGTGATAGACTTTTGTACATTAACCTTGTATTCTGCAACCTATTGTGATTTCCAGGAGTTTTTTGGTTGATTTTCTTGAATTTTTTACACAGTTGATCATGTCATCTGTTTAACATAGATGACCATGTTGTCTGCAAGAACAAAAATTTTTTTGAGATATCCATCTTTTGTGCAATATAACATAGTATTTGTTTTATTGACTTTTTAAACTAAAATATGGTTTATACATAATACTGGTTTTAGGTGTACAACATAGTGATTTGACAATTATCTACATTATTCAGTGCTCACCATGATAAGTGTAGTTTTCGTCTGTCAGCATACAAAGAAATTATATTATTGATTATATTCTCTGTGTTGTACTTTCATCCCCATAACTAATTTATTTTATAATTAGAAGTTTGTACCTTTTATTCCCTTTACCTTTTTTGTCCTTCTTCTGACTCTCCTCTCCTCTCTGTGTTGATTTGTTTTGTTTTTAGATTCCACATATAAGTGAAATCACATGGTATTTGTCTCTCTCTGCCTGGTTTATTTCACTCAGCATAATACTCTCTAGGTCCATCCATCTTGTCACAAATGTTAAGGTTTCATTTTTTTATGGATGAGTAGTATTCCATTGTGTATATATGCCACATTTTTTTACTGAAGGAATAAAAATTTTTTAAAAAAATGTATAGAGAATAATAATATATTGCATATGTTTGTATTCACTACCTAGATTGACATAAGGTAATGCCTTGTCATATTGGTGCAGATTTAAAAAAATGTGGATTAAGCAAACTTCTATCTCCCAACATACAATCACTCTCAAAGTTACTGGGTGAGATACAAGGATTTATAAGAAACATTTATTTGGCCTTCATGAATAGTTCCTGAAAATGCTTCAGAGGCATAAAGGTGAGATGAGTGTCTTGTTATTAGTGAGACTTTTGGATCCCACCCAGTGAATTTGTTACAATTATTCATGTACATGTATTTGTGTGGATATAGTTTTCATTTCTCTGGAGTAAATACTCAGAAGGCTAGTTCCTAGAACACATGATAAGTATATGTTTAACTTTGTAAGAATTTGCCAAGTTGTTTCCCAAAGTGGTTGTTCCATTTTGCATTCTCACCAGCAGTTATAAGAGTTCTAGTTGCTCTATGTCCATATCAACACTTGGTATTGTCAGATTTTTAAATTTTAGGCTATCTAGTGTGTGTATCATGGTATCTCATTATGGTTTTAATTAACATTTTCCTGATGATAATGATAAGGAGCATCTTTTTATTTCCTTATTTGCCACCTGTATTTTTTTTTTATGAAATGTCTGTTCAAATCTTTTGTCTAATTTAAAATGTGGGTTGTTTGTTACTACTGAGTTTTGAGATTTATTATAATCCTTTATCAGTCTTTTTGGATATGTTTTGCAAATATTTCCTCCTAATCTATGGCTTGCCTTCTAATAGTGTCTTTTGAGGAACACATGTTTTAAATTCTAAGTCTAGTCTATTTTTTTTTTTTTTTTTACTTAATCAGCTTTTTTTTTTTTAGATAATTATTTTTTATTGAAGGGTAGTTGACACACAGTATTACATTAGTTTCAGGTGTACAACACAGTGATTGAACATTTATATACATGATAATTCTAGGTACCAGCTATCACCATACCAAGTTGTTACAATATTTTGACTATATTCATTATGGTATACATTACATCTCAGTTACTTATTTATTTTACAATTGGAAGTGTGTACTTTTTTTTTTTTTGTGAGGGCATCTCTCCTATTTATTGAGCAAATGGTTGTTAACAACAATAAAATTGTGTATAGGGGACTCAATGCTCAATGTATAATCATTAATCCACCCCAAGCCTAATTTTCGTCAGCCTCCAATCTTCTGAAGCATAACGAACAAGTTCTTACATGGAGAACAAATTCTTACATAGTGAATAAGTTACATGGTGAATAGTACAAGGGCAGTCATCACAGAGACTTTCGGTTTTGATCATGCATTATGAACTATAAACAGTCAATTCAAATATGAATATTCGTTTGATTTTTATACTTGATTTATATGTGGATACCACATTTCTCTCTTTATTATTATTATTTTTAATAAAATGCTGAAGTGGTAGGTAGATGCAAAATAAAGGTAGAAAACATAGTTTAGTGTTGTAAGAGAGCAAATGTAGATGATCAAGTGTGTGCCTGTAGACTATGTGTTAATCCAAGGTAGACAAGGGCATTAAAACATCCACGGATGCAGCAGATTTCTCCCAGAACGGGGGGGTGGAGGGGAGGTTCTAAGCCTCACCTCTGTTGATCCCCATTTTCTCACCTGATGGCCCCCCTGCAACTGTGCCTGTCTTAGGTTGTTCCTCCCTTGAGTAATCTTACCCATCTCTGGCTAACCAGTCATCTTCCGGGGCTATTTTTTTTTTTTCTTTTAAACTTAACGCTTTTTATCATTTTGCCTAGCCCAAGGTCACTAAGATTTTTTTACTGTTTTTTTAGATGTTGTATAGTTTTAGCTTTTATATTTAGTTTTATTCATAATTAATTTCAAGTTAAGTTTTGCATATGGTGTAAGGATTGTATATATTTTAATCTATGTAATTACATATATCACATATTATATTTATATATATTTATATTTATTGCATTAATTTATTGCTACTTTTATGCCAGTGCCATACTGTCTTGTTTACTTTAGCTTTTAGTAAGTCTTGAATTAAGTGAAATTACTGAAGAATAATTGGGAAGAGGAATTGACATGAGACTTTAAGAGACAACTCAGTGGGAGATACACTGTTTTCAATAAAAGGAAATAGGTTTTAGCATTAATATTTTAGCCTGAAAATGGAGAGACCTTGTAAAAGTTATGGAATTACCCATCTCTTGGAAGTATTAAGCAGGGTGTGGATGTTGTAATGTAGGACAGAGAGAATGGCAGTCTGTACCTTCAAGTACCCTTTTCAGACATTGTGTCTTGATATATCCTTTTATTTTTTACCCTATGTCACTTAGCCCCAACTTCATTTGTAGAAAGATATACTTACTGCTTTCTGGAATTTAGCAGTTTTCTGGTATGTGCGTAGTCTTTCACCTTTCCTAGAAACTGCATGCTGCAATCCCAGTGTGAGATTCTTTCTTTGCAGTTCTTCACTGACATTTTGGCAGCTCTTTTTGATCATTTGGCCAGGATTTCCTCTTGTTATCTGTCTATTCCCAGAAAGAAGTTACTTCACACTTTTGTTTAAATCCTGTTGTCTAGATCTGTCCTATTGTGTTCTTCCTTTGGCATGAATGGAATGGAGGGAGTTTCTATAATGGGTTTTATATAAGGAATATATATAACTTTAGAAAGATACCTGACAAGAAACTGGTTTCCTGATATAGGAGTAATGTAGGTCCCTCTACCTCCTTGTCAAGAGGCTGTAAGAGATTTCTGCCCAGAGTATGAGATTAGGTTGGATGACTTTTAAGGGTCATTCTAATTCTCTGCCTTCAGCTTTGATCAGAAGTTCCAGCTTATTTTCTGTCCTAAAGACTTCGACTTAAAATTTAGTCTAAACTCTAACTTTGGCATATAGTAGGTGCTGAAGAAATATTGGTTAAATCAATAAGTTGGCAAAAATTCTTCATGGTGTCCTCTTTTTTTGTCTTGCAGTCAAAAGAGCCAAATTCCAGGGTTCACCAGGTAAGGTCAGCCTTTAATTATTAGGCCCTTTCCTCCCATACTTGCTGTGATTTAAAAGCAGGCTTTAAACAATCATTAATTCCATTTAATTCATTAAGTTAAATTCCCTAAATTCATTTAATTCTTGACTAAAAATAATATGGGGAGGTGTTGGTCAAGGAGATATAATGTTTCAGTTAAGCAAGATGGATAATTTCTGGAGATTAATGTATAAAAATGTGTCTATAGTTAACAAGTATTGTATGCTTGAAATTTGCGAAGAGGGTAATCTTAAGTGTTCTCAAGGAAAATGGTAACTGTGACTTGGTAATGAATATGTTAATCAGCTTTATTGTCATTATTTCACAATGTATATGTATATTAAATTATCAAGTTGTATACCTTAAATATATACAATTTTTAATTGTCTTTTGCACCCCAGTAAAGCTGGAAAAAAATGAATGCTGTTGTATAAAGCATTAATTAAATCTGTCTATATCTAGTAAAAAGTTAAAATCCCTTTACCTCTTGGCAAACTCAATTCTGTTTATCAGAAGTAGCTATTTATAGATTTTTATATACCTTTTTAGATGTTTTCTATGTATGTGCATACATACACTAATGAATCAACTATATATATCTTTGTGCAACCTGCTTTTATTCCAGCCACATATCATGAAAGTCGTGTGTGTGTATACATATATCTGGTTCTTTTAAAGTATTATACAGAATTTTGTTGTAGATTTGTGCCCTGGGTCCCTGATTGATGAATATTTAGGCCATTTCCAATTTTTTGCTGTTTTCAAGCAGTAAGTGGTTCTTACACATTTATTTTTGCCTCTTTTTGCAGGTGTATCTGTACACTAGAGTCCAGAAGTAGAGAATTAATGGTCCAAAGTATATATATTTTTTAAAAAGTTGGTAGCTGTTCCCAAATTGCTTTCTGAAAGTTTTTGCTAGATTATACTCAGACTAAAAGTATATGAGTGTTTATTTTCCCATGTCTTTATTAATATTATATAATATGAAACTTTTAAATCTTTGCCTTATCTGATGGTGAAAGTGGTATCTCCTTATTTTAATACACATTTCCTTAATTGTGAATGTCAAGTTATAAAGTCTCTGGTTACTGCTAGGGAAAAGGGAGGATACTAGTGATTACTGGAAAAAAAAACATGATTGGGAAGCTAGGAAAATAAGAAAAACTGCACGTTAGGTGTGTAACAGGAACTAAAGCAGTTTCTGAGCCTACTGCTCTTTCCACTGGCCCTGGGTTAGGTCTTTTTTCTGAGAATCTGTTCTGTTCTCTTATCTTCCAGCTGACTTTCTGTGCTTACCCTGTCTTGCATACAGCCTGTAATGACTGCTCCAGTGAAATTTATGTGTCTCTCCTTTGAGTTTCAGCACCAACCACCAACTGTCACTATTTCTTTGTTTTCCCTATTTAGTCTTCTGAGGGGGAATCATATTGGTCTCAGTTTTGAGCCAGCCCATAGATTGGCTGCTCTTGGATAGCATCTACCCCTGGTCTGGTCAGCTGTGGTTAGATGTGGGGACTGGAGTATGAAATCCCGTGTCAGAAAGCATAGCTTAGTAGTCTGCTACACTGCTACTACTGGTGTCGATGGAAATTCATTCATATAGTTGGGCTTGTATCTGCATATATCCTTGGTATTACTGTAGTAAATTATATCTAAATATATGTCTAAATGTAAAACTATATACTTTTTAATGATACTTGAAATATTTTACCTTTTGTGCTAGAAGTACAAGATGGGGCCCATTTTCTCACACCTCTAATATTAGGTAATAATAATTTTAAGCAGTTTCTTTGCCAATTTGAGTAAAAAATGATAGTTATCTTTTTTCATTTCATGAAGTTATGATTAATTTCTTACATAGAAAAGTGAGTCTCAATTCAGTGCCCTTACTCATCGCTGATGCAAAGGTGAAGGCCAAATGTGCTGTAAAGCAGCAGTAGGTCAGCCTTCTGAGTTTTTGAGTTTCAGGTTTTCTATCTTTGTTTAGTACTGATTTATAGTCTCAGGGTAGAGAATTTCCTTTCCCCAGCTGTGTGATACTATTTCTTTTTAGGTAAGTTGTGCATTAGGCCAACCTGGATTTAGCAATTTGAAATCCACTTCCTTCATGAGGATTTTTCATCAGTTCTTGTCCCTATGAAGAGCTAGAGCCCTTTCCTCTTATGCAATCCTTTATCACTTTTTCTCTTATGGTAGTTACTTTCTATATTTTATTAAATTTACTTACCTTGTCTGCAAACTGCAGGTGTGCTATAAAATCAATTTTGTTATAATTAACATTTTAATAGATTAGGAAATATCAATGTATCATATCTTGTATTTCACAAAGCTTTTATTTTCATTTGTATGTGTGTCTGCTGGGTCAAATATAAAACATTTCTTAAATTTGAAAAACACTGTAATAGATAATGCATTTGAGAATAGTATGTGTGTTCCAATTTTTTTTGCAGCTCTATATGCTAAGAATGATATATTGTATAACATACAGCTTCATCTTTTCTTCATGTAATACTTTAATTTGGATATTAATGCCAAGGGCTTTGTGAGATTGGGTAATTATCTGAGCACTAAGTTGTATCTTCATTTTGCATTTTTTCAAAGATAAATTTAACACATACGTGACCTTGAAAGTGCAGAATGTGAAAAGCACAACTGTAGCAGTTCGTGGTGATCAGCCTTCCTGGGAACAAGATTTTATGTTGTAAGTATTTTGCTGCAGCAGAGTGCCTGTAATATTTGATAATCTTTCCAAGGTAATTTCCAAGGTTTAATCCACTAGATTAAACAATTAGAGGCTGAAGATTTTGTGTATGTCTAATGTTTATAAAATATGTTCCATATTTTAATATGTTAACATGTTAAATATTCATTTTGAAAACTACAGAGTTACAGGAACAAGTGAGTTGTATGTAGGTAAAGTACATCTGCAGTTTTGCTCTCTCCTGGATTTGTGATCTGTTCTTAGAGATGAATTATGAATGCAAGTAAACTAATTAATTTATGTGGGTGAAAATACTACTTAGATTTTCCCAGTGGGTAGAATTAGGACATAGACCAAGATACTTAGCATGATATTAAACATAACTTAAACTTTCTTTGATTCTCAGAAAGCTCCTTGAAGGAATGTGGTTACACATGTAAGAGACTGTGGTGGTGTGTACCCAAGGCACCTGCTTTAGAAAATGAGGATATCTGTGCTTATAATCCTTTTGCTTTATGGAGTAAAATGCTCTACCATCATCTAATAATAAAAATGAGTAACTGTTAGTAGAATTTATCACATATATGACAGAAAAATTAGTGTATTATGGTTGTAAGCTCTGGCTTTAAAAACTTGACATTCCTTTTTTATTGTCTTTACGGAAATTTTTTCCTGTTTTAGAAGAGAGGAAAGAAATGCAGATCATCATTTGAAGGACTGGGCAAAAATCATTTAATTTCTCTGAGTGCCGGTGTCCTTATCTGTAAAGGTCTGTCTTTCTTACAAGGTTATGTTTGTGTTTTGGGAAGGTGGGCATGAGGGGATCAAACAAGAAAATGTGCTAAAATTTCTGAGAAATTTGAAATTGAAGTGAAATTACTTTGTAAGTTTTATAGTGCCTCTCAGACACAAAGGGATGGTTATTTTTATCGGGAAATACTCCAATCCTCTGGGCTTTTAATATGTTGCTTCTTATAGTATGATTTAGGAAACTTGATTATAATAGTTAAAAAGTAAGATTCTGAGGGGTTGGGCTAAGACAATAGCAGAAGGGATAGGCAAAAAAGATAGATAGAAGATGTTAAGGAGGTAGAACCAAGACTTGCATGATTGGGTGGGTGACATGCTGCTCATTAGGATAGGGGATAATGTAAGATCAGTTATGGACAAGCTTATATTTGAGGGTCTTATAGGACAAGTACAGGAAGATAGGTACAGAAGATAGAAACCTGAACCTGGATCAAAGTAAGAAGTCTGGATTGGAGAAATGTTATGGTCAGTTGAAGTCACAGGTATAGATGAGAAAGCTTAAGCAGAAAGTGTGTAGGTTGCAAAAAAGGCCTGGTGTAGGGCCTGGAGAGAACCAGCATTTAAAGAGGAGACAAAGAGGACTTAAAAGGAATGAGCAGAGAGGAAGAAGGAGAAACAGGAGATGGTGTACTGGAAGCAGAGGGAGAACTAATGTCTCAAGAAGAAAGAGGCCAGTGGTGTCAAATTTCTCACTGGTTGCCTCTCTTTCAAGATCATAAACCTCATTCATTTCCTCTGTTAAACTGACATGAGTGAGACCATGTATTCCTTTCTTTATACATGTAGCATGCAGTCAGCTATGAACAGTTTGTTCAGGTTTCTTCCCATACCACT
Source organism: Manis javanica (assembly GCF_040802235.1). NCBI lineage: Eukaryota > Metazoa > Chordata > Mammalia > Pholidota > Manidae > Manis > Manis javanica. The sequence continues at coordinate 35,579,795 of NC_133157.1, read as the reverse complement.
GTTAGCCATACCACATGTCTGGCTATGGTATATAAATCGAGCAATACTACTTTGTTATGACTTCTAGTTGGCTATAAGAATCACTGTTACAGTTGATCCCAGCACGTGACAGATAGGGATCTTCTGCAGCTCCCATCAGCGTAGCTAGCTTTAATCTTGTGTGTTTGTTTTCCAGTTTCCCATAGCACTTCCCCTTTCAACTCTGCTGTGATATGTTTGAATTTTCTTCTGTCTCCCATCTTGAGTGAATTTTGTCTTCTCCCCTTCTACCACAGGGGTTTGATTAGCTACATTCTTCACCTCTCTGCATCTATTCCTATTCCTCCTACCCTGTCCTTTTGTCACTGGCAACTCCATTTTTGGTCTCCTGCCTCCCTTTCTCCTTTTTTCCTTCTGATGTGGAAGATTATTACCTTTAATATTTTACCTTAAATATTTTTGTACCTTATTTTCAGGACTAAGTTCATTTCTTAAGGGCAAGGAGGTCATCTTCACTCACTGAGTTTGCCTAGCCCAGTATCTTGTATACACACATGCATATATACCATTAATTTGAGTTAACCATTGATAGAGAAAAGAAACTTCCTAGAGCTGTGGGAATGAGGCATAAATAGAGCCCTCAGACTTTTCTTAGTTGGGCCTGCTGGGCAAACATGGATGAGGTAAGAATCTTCTTATAGAAGATACTCTCATTGTTTGGGCCTAACTCCCCAGAGGTCCCTGAAGAACATCATTATCTGTCCAATCAAAGCTGTAAAAACCTCTGGCTTTTTTTTTTTTTTTTACTCTGTTGGCTTGAGATGATATTTAAGACTTCCTTTGATATTATATAATTATACCTGAGCAATTTTTCTTCCAGATTCAAAAGATTTGTGGTCATTACATATATTTTACAAGGCTAAACAATAATGAAACTGTGACAAAAGTTTAGTTTCCCCACTGTTAACACCCTAACTTAGCGGCTGGGTCTAGTCACCTACCTACTTTGTGGCTTTGAACAGCTCTCCATTTAGCTGTAAGTTTTTGAAGACAGGAACTGGGTCCTGGATTATGTGTCTTCCCCAGAGTATCAAGACATATGTATTATATATGCTTAGGAAATATTAATTAACTGAACAAATGACCTTGTTAGTACATTCTCTGTTCTATTGTGTTTATGTAAAAAGGGCAAATTTTCTTTGCTTTACTAATTTTCAACACACCTAATATGAATTCTATAGCTATAATTCCACATCCCAAATTTCTGAATCTGAGAATGTATATCTTAATATTACAATAGGGAACCCAAGCTTTCTCTAAACACAAATCTGAAATTTGTGATGAATAGCTGTTTTCTTGAGAACACCTTTCTGCTGGAATTGGCTTTCTTTTTTTTTCATTTTTCTCTTTCATTTCTCCTTAAATAACAATGTGTTTCAGTAAGAGCTTTCTGTAGAATGTTTTCATCATTAATATAAGTGTTTACTTGTTCCACCTTAAGACTACAATTACTTTTGAGTTAGCCCTTCCAAGCTGATATTCTACCATGCATGACACTACTTTTGCTTAGTGGTTATCTGAATTTTGCTGGAATGATTTCTTTTCAAATAATATTCTTCCTAGTTGCTATTACAGGGAAGTTATTGTATTTATCCTCAACCTGTATTAATCCTTTTGTTTATAAATGACAGTGCCTACTTTAACTGATAATGACTAATGGATTCTCCAGGGCTGGTAGTAGTAGTGTTAACTGGCACATTCTGGTGTCCCTCACCTGCCTCTGATTACATGTTCCTGTCAAATTTAGATGTTCTCAGTGGTCCTTCTACTTCCATGAACTCCCTTTCATAAATCTTGTAAAGAACTCTTTCCTTTTCCTAAAAATTTCCTGTATACAGTCCATAGATAGAGTTGGAGACAGTGTTAGTATTAACAATAAAACATATAAAACTGTTGCCTAAGGGTGGAGATTACAGGCAGGCAGTAATGCCCTCATTGCTTGGCTTTTTTTTTTTCTGTGAAACTGTATTAATGTAATCATGAAAATAGCTCCATAGGAGAGAGGGACAAAGTCTGACAAAGACATTTTCCTATGGATATCCTACATAGGTTTTTAGGAACCTAAAGAATGGTTGCAGCACCCAAAGAAATAAAAGGCATCCAGATTGGCAAGGAAGAAGTTAAACTGTCCCTGTTTGCAGATGACATGATATTGTACATAAAAAACCCTAAAGAATCCACTTCAAAACTACTAGATCTAATATCTGAATTCAGCAAAGTTGCAGGATACAAAATTAACACACAGAAATATGTGGCATTCCTATACACTAACAATGAACTAGTAGAGAGAGAAATCAGGAAAACAATTCCATTCACAGTTGCATCAAAAAGAATAAAATACCTAGGAATAAACCTAACCAAGGAAGTGAAAGACCTATACTCTGAAAACTACAAGACACTCATAAGAGAAATTAAAGAAGATACCAATAAATGGAAACACATCCCATGCTCATGAATAGGAAGAATTAATTTTGTCAAAATGGCCATCCTGCCTAAAGCAAACTACAGATTCAATGCAATACCTATCAAAATACCAACAGCATTCTTAAACGAACTAGAGAAAATCATTCTAAAATTCATATGGAAGCACAAAAGACCCTGAATAGCCAAAACAATCCAGAGAAGAAAAAATAAAGCTGGGGGGATTATGCTCCCCAACTTCAAACTTACCTGCAAAGCCACAGTAATCAAGACAATTTGGTACTGGCACAAGAACAGAACCATAGACCAATGGAACAGACTAGAGAGCTCTGATATCAACTGAACCATATATGGGCAATTAATAAATGATAAAGGAGCCACGGATATATAATGGGGAAATGACAGCCTCTTCAACAGCTGGTGTTCGCAAAACTGGACAGCTGCATGTAAGAGAATGAAACTGGATTACTGTTTAACCCCATACACAAAAGTAAACTTGAAATGGATCAAAGACCTGGATGTAAGTCATGAAACCATAAAACTCTTAGAAGACAACATAGGCAAAAATCTCCTGAACATAAGCATGACCAACTTCTTCCTGAACACATCTCCTTGAGCAAGGGAAACAAAAGCAAAAATAAACTCATGGGACTGCATCAAACTAAAAAGTTTCTGTATGGCAAAGGACACCATCAACAGAACAAAAAGGCATCCTACAGTATGGGAGAATATATTTGTAAATGACATATCCCACAAGGGATTAACATCCTAAATATATAGAGGACTTACACACCTCAACATGCAAAAAGCAAATAACCCAATTGACAAATGGGCAGAGGATATGAAGAGACAGTTCTCCAAATAAGAAATTCAGATAGCCAATAGACACATGAAAAGATGCTTCACATCACTAATCATCAGGGAAATGCAAATTGAAACCACAATGAGATATCACCTCACACCAGTAAAGATGGCCAGCATCGAAAAGACAAAGAGCAGCAAATGCTGGTGAGGATGCGGAGAAAGGGGAACCCTCCTACACTGCTGGTCGGAACGTAAGCTAGTTCAACCATTGTGGAAAGCAATATGGAAGTTCCTCAAAAAACTAAAAATAGAAATACCATTTGACTCAGAATTCCCACTCCTTGGAATTTACCCAAAGAATACAACTCAGATTCAAGAAGACATATGCACCCCTATGTTTATTGCAGCACTTTTTAGAATAGCCAAGATATGGAAGGATCCTAGGTGTCCATCAGTAGATGAATGAATAAAGAAGACATGGTACATGTACATAATGGAATACTATTCAGCCTTAAGAAAGAAACAAATCCTACCATTTGCAACAACATGGATGGAGCTGGAGGACATAGTGCTCAGTGAAATAAGCCAGGCGGAGAAAGACAAGTGCCAAATGATTTCCCTCATAACAATGAAGCAAAACTGAAGGAACAAAATGGCAGTAGACTCAGAGACTTCAAGAATGAACTAGTGGTTACTAAAGGGAAGGGCTGTGGGATGGTGGGTGGGGAGGGAGGGAGGAGGGGATTGAGGGGTATTAGGTTTGGTACACATGGTGTGGGGGATTACAGGGAGAACTGTGTAGCACAAAGAAGGCACATAGTGGATCTGTGGCATCTGACTACACTGATGGACAGTGTTTGCATTGGGATAGGGGTGGGGAGTTGATAATATGGGTAAATGTAGTAACCACATTGTTTTTTCATGTGAAACCTTGAAAGAGTGTATATAAGAGTGTGTATCAATAATACCTTAATAAAAAATTAAAAATAAAAAGAGTTGTTGCAGCATTATGGGACATTTTAGTTTTCCCTGACGATGGGGATCCTGGTGCTAAAGTATTAAAGGTTTAGCAAAACAGGAGATGTAGCTGTTTCTTTCATTTTATCTGGCTTTCTTTAAGGGGCTTTCTTTTTTCTTTTAGTGAGATTAGTCGCCTGGACCTGGGTTTGAGTGTGGAGGTGTGGAACAAAGGACTGATCTGGGACACGATGGTGGGGACTGTGTGGATTGCACTGAAGACTATTCGTCAGTCAGATGAGGTCAGTCAGTGCATTGCCCATTTGGAGGTATGGTTCTAGCTCTTGCTTCTTCCCATCCTAGCTTTTATTGAGCTAATATTCATCCATGCATCTCAGATTGCTCTGTCCTCTTTCTAATTAGAGGGCATGCAACCAGCCTATTCCTAACCTCACCCAGAGGTTCAGGGGATTTATTTAAATTTAAACTTTCCTCTGCCCTGTGGCTGGACTCAGAGGTGCCAGTGCACCTCATTAGCCTTGTCAAGTAGACAGCCCCATCTGAATACTCTCTCTCTCTCTCTCTCTCTCTCTCTCTCTCTCTCTCTGTGTGTGTGTGTGTGTGTGTGTGTGTGTGTGTGAGATCTATGTTACCTGTCGTTTCTGCATTCCCTCTAAGGCACTATCCTAGGAGAAGTCCCATTAAAGTTCTTCATCTTGCCGGTTAGGTCATGTTCCCTGTTTTGTTCTTGAGTCACCAGTCCCCAGGGAACTGTTTTCAGCCTTCTTTCTTCACACATAACTGTGATAGTAACCAACTATCAGGCTTGGCAATTGGTATTCACACTGTCTCTATACATTATTTTCAAGACTAAACTCCTACTCCTTTTTCCCAGAGTAGAACATACCTCAGGATCATTTCCCCATAGATATTTACTTTGAACCTGGACAGAATCTATTGTGCTCCTATTTGGCTTTAACATGGACTATGAGTTTTCTCTGAACATGGGGATAGTGAAGGTGTGCTTCTGTTACCTAAATTTCTTTTAGTTCAGCTAAAGCTACTACCCTAGGCTGATAGGCAGTTCACTGCGGCTCCAGCTCAGGTCTACTTAACTAGTAATATTAGTAGCTTTTTCTTATTAGAAGTAGCAACACATATTAAATAACACAGTCATTAAGAATTGTGCAGAGTAAATATTGATCAATGGGTGTTCAGTTTTGAGTTTGGTACTCTGGAAATTCTATCCTCAGTGGGATTGCAGAGAGCTGAGCACAGTGAAAGCTGCTTTCTCACAGCAGAGGGAGAACACAATTCACATGTAGGAGAGGCAAGTGGTGACAGGGGTGTGTTTGCCTCATCAGGATGTGAGTTGTTAAAGCTCTCCAACAAGGAGATTCAGAGAAAAACACCTGGCTCTTAACACCAAAAGGGGAGTCAAGAAAGAGAAAAGTTTAATCTTACATCTCTGTTTTCTAGGAAGGTCCTGGAGAGTGGTCCACATTGGAGGCAGAGACATTAATGAAAGATGATGAGATCTGTGGAACTAAAAACCCAACTCCCCATAAAATTCTGCTTGATACAAGATTTGAGTTGCCTTTTGGTGAGTCTGTTTGATTAGATTTTTAAAAACCATTAATACATTTTACCATATTATTTAAAATTGTTTGCTAGTTGTTTCATTTTTGTCCTGTTGGCCATCTCTGAGGGCATTCTATCTTCTTTCACTCAATTCCCTGTAACATCTAGCTCAGTTTAGGACTCTAAACTGGTGTTCGTTAAGAATCCACACTAAAAGCATTCCCTTCAAGTCAATTAGTTTTCTATGATTATTTATTATAATGACTTAGAAATATCTGCTTGTTAGAGAATATCAATGATTTATTCTTTTGATAATATTTTAACATTTATTGTCTTGAAGTGAATATATACCCTGTGATTAGTTAATTTAAACATTAAAGTAACACTAATAAATAGAATAATAATTTAAAAGTATTCTAAAAATATCACGAAGTACATTATCATGGTAAAAATTATATAAAGTATGGAAATGTATGTGGATAAGAAGTTAAAAGTTTCTCTTCCCACTTGAAACTTCTTCGCATGACTCAGAGATAAACCACTGTTAACTTTCTTGTGCCTTGGTTTAGACATAAGATTTCCTTTTGAGAAACTTATTTTGGTAAAGTTTAGATCATACTCTCTGTACTGTATAGAGTGAGATTATGTATGAGTTACTGAAGCATATTGTACACCATTCCATGTTATACTTTAAGGTCTATCTTGCTGATATGAACAGCTGCCTATGCCATAAATTAAGCAATCCTTTGTTTGTTAACATGTAGATTATTTACATTTTTTGATATTACATACTGCTGCAACAAACATCTTTGTATATCTGTGCCCATTATGAGTCTAGAATAAATTCCTTATAGTAGAATTTAAGGAATGGGTCATAGTATCAACAAGTTACTGCTCAAAAAGATTATACCAATTATATTCTTACCGATTGTATCTGAGATAACCTTTTCTGCACATCTTTGTTGACATTTTGTATTTTCCAATTTTTAGGTCCTTTCTGTCAAATTGGTTTAAATGGATCTTGTTTAATTTATTAGTTCAATTTGAATTTTGACTGTTCACATTATTGATATTTATGTGTAATTGTTGCTGCTGCTATTTTATTATTTTAATCTGCATATTTTACCTTATGGTTATTTAAGCTAAAATGGTGTGATTATCCGATAAGCTCAGAAAAAACCCAGAACAACTATTACTTCAGAAAAATAGAAAGGAAGACCTTTTGTGTGTCTGTAAGCCAAATTGCAGATGAGAGAAAAAGCAATTGGAGTTCTTGCTTATGCCTGAGTTGCTTGAATTCTTAGTGCTGTGTTTCTGGGTACACTTGTCTGGAATGGAGTTTCTGTCTTATCAAATTGGAGGGGGAAAGATAGGAGTGTGTCTTGATTCAGAAGACCACAGAAATTGGCTATTGTTAAAGTTTGAGTAGATTTTCTTAAATAAATATTTGATTTGCTGTTTGCTTTCCATTTCCAGAGACTTTAAATGACATTTTTTTTGCACATATAGTTTTTCTAGGGAGTGAGTCTGTGGAACTTAAATCGTCATGCTCGAAGTCTGACAGTCCATCCATCATTGCGTTTTAAAAAAACATTCATCCTTCATTGCATTTTAAACATTCCTCTTTCAACTCTGCATGACTTATATTGTGTCACAGACAGCAGTGTACATTGCTGTCTAGATTTTCAGTTTCATAAGGGCCCTTCTATAGTTTATTTTGGTATCTGTAGTGTTTACTTGGCACGTCATAGGTGCCTAACGTTTTTTTTTATTTTTTTAATTTTTAATTTTATTTTTTTACTTATTGAAGTATTTTAATAATTTTTTTTTGAGAGGGCATCTCTCATATTTATTGATCAAATGGTTAACAACAATAAAATTCTGTATAGAGGAGTCAATGCTCAATGCACAATCATTAATCCACCCCAAGCCTAATTCTTGTCAATCTCCAATCTTCTGAAGCATAACGAACAAGTTATTACATGGTGAACAAATTCTTACCTAGTGAATAAGTTCTTACATCGTGAACAGTACAAGGGCAGTCATCACAGAAACTTTCAGTTTTGATCACGCATTATGAACTATAAACAATCAGGTCAAATATGAATATTCGTTTGATTTTTATACTTGATTTATATGTGGATCCCACATTTCTCCCTTTATTATTATTACTTTAATTTTTAATAAAATGCTGAAGTGGTAGGTAGATGCAAGATAAAGGTAGAAAACATAGTTTAATGTTGTAAGAGAGCAAATGTAGATGATCAAGTGTGTGCCTGTAGACTATGTGTTAATCCAAGATAGACAAGGGCATTAAAACATCCACGGATGCAGAAGATTTCTCTCAAAACAGGGGGGCTGAGGTTCTAAGCCTCACCACTGTTGATCCCCAATTTCTCACCTGACGGCCCCCCTGCGACTGTGCCTGTCTTAGGTTGTTCCTCCCTTGAGGAATCTTACCCATCTCTGGCTAACCAGTCATCTTCCGGGGCCATACAGGGAGATGTAAAGTTGGTGAGAGAGAAGCCATATTGCTTGAAAAGGTTAGCTTTTTACTTCTTTGCAGATTTATGCCCTGTGGCTTCTATGCCCAGCATTTGTCTTGAGGTATCTTTATCACTTGGAGGAATTATGATACTCGGTAAATTCGGTATGAGGCACGAATTCTATTTAAGGGTTGTAATTAGGAAGGAAGAAGAAAAGCTATAGAGGTAGCAGATGGAAGAAAACATGGGAGGATTGATTATTTCTTTGACATATCTTCTTGTAGAGTAACTTAAGCATGTATAGGTTTTAAACTACTAACTAAATTGCGCACACATATTAACATAATAGGAATACAGTTACATAAACAAAGCAGATCTATAATTACCAGCCATCTCCAGTGAAGCCAAGAAAACCACTTAGGCACCCTAGGCATTTGTGAAAATTTGTCTATGATATGATGGATATTGTCCAACTCTACTTGAACAGTCTGAGAGAAATCAGACAAATTAAAGCAACCCATTCCTGGGAACTGTTCACATCCCATATGTTCTTTTAACAGTAGATAGTCTGTAGTTGTAAGATTTTGGAGCGCTACAACTTGCACTTCTTCTAATTCTTGGTTGAGTTCCAACATTTTAGATGCAGTCAAATTTGTTGTTTTATTGAAAGCACAGGCCAGCTTAGATATCTCCTTCTTCATTCCAATGGCAAGTCCAGGAACTAGTGGGATGGATGCAGCTACAACTGCAGCATCACCTGGATCTTTGCTGAGGTTTTTTGATGATCATCTTCTGGTATGACTCTTCCAGAGAGTGCGGATGTTGGAAGTTCTTCTTCATATCGTATCTTAGTTCATTTTCTGGGTAGCCAAATTAGGCTTTGATCCTCTGTGTAAACACAAACAGACCCTTTCCCCACACTTTGATATGCCCTTTATACCATTGTGTAGAACTCATTGGAGGTCACCACACAGGAACTGCTTTTTTATTTTTTTTTTTAATTAAGAGAAAGGAATATTATCAGAAAAGTGTACCTCAATAGCCGATCATCTGACACCCTTTAAGTGATCAAAATTAAGGATATTTAAAGCATGCATTAATCGTTGATTTACAGTTAGTTTTATCCTATCAAGGAGTAATCACCCTTTTATTTCTTTCTGTTTTCTTTTTTTTATATTTAATCTACACTTACATGAAGAATATTATGTTTACTGGGCTCTCCCCTATATCAGGTCCCCCGTATAAACCACTTTACAGTCACTGTCCATCAGCATAGCAAAACATTGTAGAATCACTACTCGTCTTCTCTGTGTTGTTCAGCCCTCCTCTTTCTCCCTCCCCCCCAATGCATGCTAATCATAATACCCCCTTTTTTCTTTCCCCCCTTATCCCTCCCTACCCACCCATCCTCCCCAGGCCCTTTCCCTTTGGTACCTGTTAGTCCATTTTTGGGTTCTGTAATTCCGCTGCTGTTTTGTTCCTTCAGTTATTCCTTTGTTCTTATACTCCACAGATGAGTGAAATCATTTAGTATTTCTCTTTCTCCACTTTCACTATTTCTCCACTTTCATTATTTCACTGAGCATAATACCCTCCAGCTCCATCCATGTTGCTGCAAATGATAGGATTTGCCCTCTTCTTATGGCTGAGTAGTATTCCATTGTGTATATGTACCACATCTTCTTTATCCATTCATCTACCAATGGACGTTTAGGTTGCTTCCAATTCTTGGCTATTGTAAATAGTACTGCAATAAACATAGGGGTGCATCTGTCTTTCTCAAACTTGATTGCTGCGTTCTTAGGGTAAATTCCTAGGAGTGGAATTCCTAGGTCAAATGGTAGGTCTGTTTTTAGCATTTTGATGAACCTCCATACTGCTTTCCACAATGGTTGAACTAATTTACATTCCCACCAGCGGCGTAGGAGGGTTCCCCTTTGTCCACAGCCTCGCCAACATTTGTTGTTGTTTGTCTTTTGGAGGGCAGCCATCCTTACTGGTGTGAGGTGATACCTCATTGTAGTTTTAATTTGCATTTCTCTGATAATTAGCGATGTGGAGCATCTTTTCATGTGTCTGTTGGCCATCTGTATTTCTTTTTTTGAAAACTGTTCAGTTCCTCTGCCCATTTTTTAATTGGGTTATTTGTTTTTTGTTTGTTGAGGCGTGTGAGCTCTTTATATATTCTGGACGTCAAGCCTTTTTCAAATCTGTCATTTTCGAATATATTCTCCCATACTGTAGGGTTCCTTTTTGTTCTATTGATGGTGTCTTTCACTGTACAGAAGCTTTTCAGCTTAATGTAGTCCCACTTGCTCATTTTTGCTGTTGTTTTCCTTACCCGGGGAGATATGTTCAAGAAGAGGTCACTCGTGTTTATGTCTAAAAGGTTTTTCCCTATGTTTTTTTCTAAGAGTTTTATGGTTTCATGACTTACATTCAGGTCTTTGATCCATTTTGAACTTACTTTTGTGTATGGGGTTAGACAATGGTCCAGTTTCATTCTCCTACATGTAGCTGTCCAGTTTTGCCAGCACCATCTGTTGAAGAGACTGTCATTTTGCCATTGTATGTCCATGGCTCCTTTATCAAGTATTAATTGACCATATATGTTTGGGTTAATTTCTGGAGTCTGTAATCTGTTCCACTGGTCTGTGGCTCTGTTCTTGTGTCAATACCAAATTTTCTTGATTACTATGGCTTTGTAGTAGAGCTTGAAGTTGGGGAGTGAGATCCCCCCTACTTTATTCTTCTTTTTCAGGATTGCTTTGGCTATTCGGGGTCTTTGGTGTTTCCATATGAATTTTTGAATTATTTGTTCTAGTTCATTAAAGAATGTTGCTGGTAATTTGATAGGGATTGCATCAAATCTGTATATTGCTTTGGGCAGGATGGCCATTTTGATGATATTAATTCTTCCTAGCCATGAGCATGGGATGAGTTTTCATTTATTAGTGTCCCCTGTAATTTCTCTTAAGAGTGACTTGTAGTTTTCAGAGTATAAGTCTTTCACTTCTTTGGTTAGGTTTATTCCTAGGTATTTTATTCTTTTTGATGCAATGGTGAATGGAATTGATTTCCTGATTTGTCTTTCTATTGATTCGTTGTTAGTGTATAGGAAAGCTACAGATTTCTGTGTGTTAGTTTTGTATCCTGCAACTTTGCTGTATTCCGATATCAGTTCTAGTAGTTTTGGGGTGGAGTCTTTAGGGTTTTTTATGTACAATATCATGTCATCTGCAAATAGTGACAGTTTAACTTCTTCTTTACCAATCTGGATTCCTTGTATTTCTTTGTTTTGTCTGATTGCCGTGGCTAGGACCTCCAGTACTATGCTAAATAACAGTGGGGAGAGTGGGCATCCCTGTCTAGTTCCCGATGTCAGAGGAAATGCTTTCAGCTTCTTGCTGTTCAGTATAATGTTGACTGTAGGTTTATCATATATGGCCTTTATTATGTTGAGGTACTTGCCCTCTATTCCCATTTTGCTGAGAGTTTTTATCATGGATGGATATTGAATTTTGTCAAATGCTTTTTCAGCATCTATGGAGATGATCATGTGGTTTTTGTCTTTCTTTTTGTTGATGTGGTGGGTGGTGTTGATGGATTTTCGAATGTTGTACCATCCTTGCATCCCTGGGATGAATCCCACTTGGTCATGGTGTATGATCCTTTTGATATACTGCTGAATTCTGTTTGCTAATATTTTATTGGGTATTTTTGCATCTACATTCATCAGGGATATTGGTCTGTAATTTTCTTTTTTGGTGGGGTCTTTACCTGGTTTTGGTATTAGGCTGATGTTGGCTTCATAGAATGAGTTTGGGAGTATTCCCTCTTCTTCTATTTTTTGGAAAACTTTAAGGAGAATGGATGTTAAGTCTTCTCTCTGTGTCTGATAAAATTCCAAGGTAAATCCGTCTGGCCCCGGGGTTTTGTTCTTGGGTAGTTTTTTGATTACCATTTCAATTTCTTTGCTTGTAATTGGTTTGTTTAACTTTTGTGTTTCTTCCTTGGTCAGTCTTGGGAGGTTGTATTTTTCTAGGATGTTGTCCATTTCTTCTAGGTTTTCCAGCTTGTTGGCATATAGGTTTTCATAGTAGTCTTTAATAATTCTTTGTATTTCTGTGGAGTCTGTCGTGATTTTTCCATTCCCATTTCTGATTCTGTTGATTCTCTTTTTCTCTTAATAAGTTTGGCTAGAGGCTTATCTATTTTGTTTATTTTTTCAAAGAACCAGCTCTTGGTTTCGTTGATTTCTGCTATTGTTTTATTCTTCTCAATTTTGTTTATTTCTTCTGTGATCTTTATTATGTCCTCCTTCTGCTGACCTTAGGCCTCATTTGTTCTTTTTCCAGTTTTGATAATTGTGATTTTAGACTATTCATTTGGGATTTTTCTTCCTTCTTCAAGTGTGCCTGGATCGCTATATACTTTCCTCTTAAGACTGCTTTTGCTGCGTCCCACAGAAGTTGGGGCTTTGTGTTGTTGTTGTCATTTGTTTCTATATACTCCTTGGTCTCTATTTTGATTTGTTCGTTGATCCATTGTTTATTTAGAAGCATGTTGTTAAGCCTCCATGTGTCTGTGAGCCTTTTTGTTTTCTTTGTAGAATTTATTTCTACTTTTATACCTTTGTGGTCTGAAAAATTGGTTGGTAGAATTTCAATCTTTTGGAATTTACTGAGGCTCTTTTTGTTGGCTAGTATGTGGTTTATTCTGGAGAATGTTCCATGTGCACTTGAGAAGAATGTATATCCTGTTGCTTTTGGATGTAGAGTTCTATAGATGTATATTAGGTCCATCTGTTGTAGTGTGTTATTCAGTGCCTCTGTGTCCTTATTTTCTGACTGGTGGATCTCTCCTTTGGGGTGATTGGTGTGTTGAAGTCTCCTAAAATGAATACTTTGTATTGTATTTCCCCCTTTAATTCTATTAGATACAGTGTCCTTCGTTCAAGACCCTTCTGTTTCATTGCATTAAATATATCATGCCATTCTCTTCTGGCCTGTAGAGTTTCTGTTGAGAAGTCTGATCATAGCCTGATGAGTTTTCTTTTATAGGTGACCTTTTTCTCTCCAGCTGCCTTTAAAACTCTTTCCTTGTCCTTGATCCTTGCCATTGTAATTATTATGTGTCTTGGTGTTGTCCTCCTTGGATCCTTTCTGTTGGGGGTTCTGTGTATTTCCGTGGTCTGTTTGATTATTTCCTCCCCCAATTTGGGGAAGTTTTCAGCAGTTAGTTCTTCAAAGACATTTTCTATCCCTTTTCCTCTCTCTTCTTCTTCTGGTACCCCTATAATACGAATAATGTTCCTTTTGGATTGGTCACAGAGTTCTCTTAGTATTGTTTTGTTCCTGGAGATCCTTTTGTGTCTCTCTATGTCAGCTTCTCTACGTTCCTGTTCTCTGGTTTCTATTCCTTCAGTGGCGTCTTGCATCTTATCCATTCTGCTTATAAATCCTTCCAGGGTTTGTTTCACTTCTGTAATCTCCTTCCTGGCATCTGTGATCTCTCTCTGGACTTCATCCCATTGCTCTTGCATTTTTCTCTGCATCTCAGCATGTTCATGAGTTTTATTTTGAATTCTTTTTCAGGAAGACTGGTTAGGTCTGTCTCCTTCTCAGATGTTGACTCTCTGATCTTTGTCTGCCTGTAGTTTTGCCTTTTCATGGTGATAGAGATAGTTTGCAGAGCTGGTACGAGTGACAGCTGGAAGAGCTTTCCTTCTTGTTGGTTTGTGGCCTTCCTTTCCTGGGAGAATAATGACCTCTAGTGGCTTGTGTTTGGCAGCTGTGCAGAGACAGGGCTTCTGCTTCCTGCCCGGCTGCTATGGAGTTTATCTCCGCTGTTGCTGTGGGCGTGGCCTGGCTCAGGCCGCTGCTCCAAAATGGTGGAGCCCCATTGGAAGGGGAGCAGCCATGAGGCCCCGTAAGGGGCCTCCGTGCTCCCTGCTGCCCAGGGGTTTAGAGTGCCCAGAGATCCCCAGATTCCCTGCCTCTGGACTAAGTGTCGTGCTCTGCCCCTTTAAGACTTCCAAAGAGCACTCTCCATACCAAAACAACAACAGCAACAATAAAAAAAGTAAATAAATAATTAAAAAGAAAAAGAAAAATGCGCAATTTTCTTTGTCCTCAGGCACCCACTCACCGGTCTTGCTGCTCTTTTTCCCTAGTATTGGGATCCCTGTCCCTTTAAGACTTCCAAAAAGCACTCACCAAGAAAAAGAAAAGAAATGGCCACTCCCGTTTCTTTGTTCTCCAGCATCGGCCTCAGGCACCCACTCACTGGTCCTGCCACCCTGTTTCCCTAGTATCCAGGACCCCATGCATGCACTGTGTTTGCACTCTGGTCTGGATGGCTGGGGCTGGGTGTTCAGCAGTCCTGGGCTCCTTCTTCCTCCCTGCTGACTCCTCTCCTCCTGCCGGGAGCTGGGGGGAGGGGCGCTCGGGTCCCGCCGGGGCCGGGGCTTGTATCTTGCCCCCTTCATGAGGTGCTGGGTTCTCGCAGGTGTGGATGTGGTCTGGATGTTGTCCTGTGTCCTCTGGTCTCTATTTTAGGAAGAGTTGTCCATGTTATATTTTCATAGATAAATGTGGTTTTGGGAGGAGATTTCTGCTGCTCTACTCATGCTGCCATCTTGGCTCCCTAGGGTAGAGTTTTAAAGGAAGAATTTTAGCTTATAACATGCCTTATTTTAGCAAAGGAATTTTTTTTTGGATAATTCAGAAACCTGTGAAATATTCTATTCAATTTCATACCATCTTTTAAAAATAGTGACTTGTAACATTTTTATTATGTTGAAAGTTCAGAAAATACAGGTATGCAGAAGGATGTAAAATTTTTTTTTACAATCTCACCAACTAGAAATGTTTTTACATGTTGATGTTTCTTTTAATTTTTTCATGTGCATATATGGTTTGTCCTATAAAATGGCAGTATATATTACATTTTAACCTGTTTTATTCACTGATTTCAATTATAATGTTATTCCTTTATAATATTTTCAATGGTTATTTATATTTTATTGTATGAATCCACAATAATAATAAAAATAACATTTGTTGACCAATTGTTGTGTGCCTGTGGGTCTATGAATAAGCATTTACATATGTATGTGATTTAATTCAATCTTTGAGGTAGACCCAATTATTATTTCCATTTTAGAGGTGAGGAAACTGAGGCAAAGTGTATTTACATACTTGCCCAAAGTCACATAACTGGTAAGTGGTAAAGCCAGGATTTAAACCTGGATGGTTTGGCTCCAGAGCCTAGGCTTTTAATTTAAGTTGTAATACATTTAACCACTCCTCTTGCTGGATATTTTGATCTTTTAGAGTTTGTAGTATTGTAAATAGTATTTCAATAAACATACTTGTATATCTGTAGTTTTTCTTAAAAACTATTTTGAGGGTTGAGGCAGTAATAACATGCCCAATGGCTTAAAAAGTTTTCCAGTCAATAGACAGTGACTGTAATGGGGTATGTGGTGGGGACTTGATAATAGGGGGAATATAGCAACCACAATGTTGCTCATGTGAAACCTGTGCATAAGATTGTATATCAATGATACCTTAATTTTAAAAAAAAGTTACCAGTCAAAATATCACCCTCACAAATCAGTTCTCTTCCTTGTAGGCTACCACTATTAAAACTTCCTTGTGTATCTTTCCAGAGTCAGTCTTTGACTCAATAAGAGTATATATAAACCCCCACCTCTTTTTAAAACACAAATAATAGCATATTCTAATACACTGGCTGCCCCTTACAGTTTTCCACCTAACAGTGTATCTTAGTCAATCATTCCGCACCAGAACATATAGATCTGGAGCACAGCAGCTCTTCCTCCCCTTTTCCTTATTTTTAACAAATGCAGAGTATATCATTTTATGATTAGTTAAGTGCTATACAATTTAGGTAGTAGATTACTTGAAGGTTTTAATATAAGACTTTGAAATATTGCCAACAATTGCTAAAGAGTGGTTTGAGGGGAAGGAGGTGAAATTTCAGACAGGAGGGACAAAGGAGAAAGGGCTGTGTTTGATCAGTCATGTGGACTACTAGAAAGGGTATTTATTTGAATGTCTCCAAAGTTGATCTGATTCATATATTGCCTCAGTGTTTCTCTTCTGTGCCAGACATATGGATGGATGTGATGTTTTAGAAATGGTTTTTGTTTTTTTTTTATGTTGTTATAGTAAATCTTAAATATATAGAAGTGATGATTTTTTCTTTACTTTTTAAAAATTGTCTAAAATACACATAGCATAAAATGAACTATCTTAACCATTTTTAAATTTATAGTTCACTGGTATTAATGCCTTCATAATGTTGCAGAACCATCATCATCATCATTCATATCCATAGCTCTTTTCACCTTGTGAAACTGAAGCTCTCTATCCATTGAAAAATAACTCCCTACTCTTCTTTTCCCTAGCCATTAGCAACCACCATTCCATTTTCTGTCTCCATGATTTTGATAATTCTAAGTACCTCATATGAGTGGAATCATATAGCATTTATCTTTTTGTGACTGGCTTATTTCACTTAGCATAATGTCCTCAAGTTCATCCATGTTATAGCATATGTCAGAACTTGCTTCCTTTTTAAGGGTGAATAATATTCCATCACATGTACAGTTGACCCTTGCACAACTCAGAGGTTATGGGTGCCAGTCCCTGCACAGTCAAAAATCCACATATAACTTTTGACTCCCTTACCAATAACATAAAACTAAGTTGATTAACACATATTATCTATGTTAATACATATACTGTATTCTTAAAATAAAGTAAGCTAAATAAATGCAAATGTTTCTTCATATTGTTGCAAATCCCAAAAATCTTCTCTAGTATATTTATTGGAAAAATAAAAAGCCGTGTGTAAGTGGACCCAGGGAGTTTAAAACTGTGTTGTTCAAGGGTCAACTGTATATCACCCTGTTTTGCTTATCCATTCATTTATTGATGGACACTTTGGTTGCTTCCACATTTAAACTATTGTGAATAATGTGCTATGAACAGGGGTGTGCAAATCTCTTTGAGATTCTGCTTACAACTCTTCAAGATATATATACAGAAGTGGAATTACTGGATCATGTAGTAATTCTATATTTAATTTTCTGAAGAATCAGTATATTTTTCATAGTGGCTGTATCATTTTATATTCCCACCAACAATGTACAAGGTTTCCAGATTTTCAAATCTTTGCCAATGCTTGTTAATTTCTGTTTTTTGATATTAGCCATCCTAATGATTGTGAAGTGATATCTCATTGTAGTTTCGGTTTATATTTCCCTAGTGATCAGTGATGTTGAGCATCTTTTTATGTACTTAATGGTCACTTTTATATCTTCATTGGAGAAATGTCTGTCAAGTCCTTTCCCAGTTTTTGAATTGGGTTTTTGTTTTATTGTTGAGAATTTGGAGTTCTCTGCATATTCTGGCATTAATCCCTTATCAGAAATTTGATTTGTAAATATTTTCTCCCATACTGTGTTTACCTTTTTATTCTGTTGATGTTGTCTTTTTATTTTTTGATGTTGTCTTTTGATGCAGAAAACTTTTTCATTTTCATGAAGTCTAATTTGTCTATTTTTTCTGTTGTTGCCTGTGTCTTAGGTGTCCTATCCAGGAAATCATTGTCAAATCCAATGTTGTGCAGCTTGTTTTCCGCTTTCTTCTAAGGATTTTATAGTTTTAGGTCTTTTACATTTAGGTTTTGATCCCTTTTGAGGTGACTTTTTTTTTTGTATAGTGTTAGGAAAGGGTAAAACTTCATTCTTTTGCAGGTGGATGTCCAGTTTTCCCAGCACCATTGGTTGAAAAGACTCTTTTATCCATTTAATGGTCTTGGTACCCTTGTCAAAAAAACATTTGACCATATATGTAAGGGTGTATTTCTGGGTTCACTATTCTAGTCATTGGTCTTCATGTCTGTCTTTATTTTAGTACCACATTGTTTTTTATTACTGTGACTTTAGTAGTAAGTTTTGAAATTAGGAAGTATGAGTCCTCCAGTTTCATTCTTCCTTTTCAAAGTTGTTGCACCTATTTGGGGTCTGTTCAGATTCCATATGAATTTTAGGATGGGGTTTTCTATTTCTGCGAAAATATCATTGGGATTTTGGTAGCTATTGCATTGAATCTAAGATCATTTTTCAGTAATATTGATTTCTTAACCATATTAAGTCCTCTGATCCAATGAGAATAATAGCATATCATTTTGGTTTTTCTGAAGATTCAAGTTAATATTCATGGCAGGAACCAAGCCAGCCAGTGAAGTTAGTCCATCACTACCACCCTTCTAAGTTTGATCTTATGATTGAATAAAGTATTATTGACCCATGTTTAAATTATTAGCCAGGTGATATGGTTTATTCTTTTTCATTGTAGATATCCCCGAGGAGGAAGCCAGATATTGGACCTACAAATTGGAGCAAATCAATGCCTTGAGAGCTGACAATGAGGTACGAACTGTCTTATTTGCAGTATAGAGAGATGGAAAAAATCTCTTTATAGGATACTTCATAGTTCGCTAAGGGAGGGACCCAGGAGCATGTTGAAGAATGAAAGAATTTAAACTTCATTAAAGAAAAAAGGCAGCTGAAAGATTGACTGATACTTCATGAGAAGGATCTATTTCCCTCTTCTCCTATTCTTCCTTTTGTCCCCCAGAAGTGGCTGAATTGGCAATAGTCTGGCTCTAGACTTTTGAGGAGGGAGCTTATACCAAGGAAACTGTCATTTTGTTACAGATGAGCAGAAGGCATTTTTTCTACTCATTCCCAGATTCTTGGATATATTCCTTATTCATATGCTCTTTTTAGGAGTGTTTAGACATTACATTGCTTGGTTCTGCTGTCCTAGCTTATCTCTGGAGATGAGTCTGGTGCACAGAAAAGAACAAACCAACTCAATCTGGGCCATCAGTAATGTAGAATGTTTTTGTGATTGCTGATGGAGGGAAAAGATAAGTGTTTATACTTCTGGACATGTTGGGCTATTAGAATATTGGTCTGATTATAAGAGATAATTTGGAGTGCCAGGGGATATTTTAGAGGAAATTTCTGGCAAGCAACTTCATGAAAGAGTCAGGGTTGGATGGGCTGGGAAGTTGTAGGCATAGAGTTTGGACTCATTGACATATTGGTAGCATTTGAAGTCATAGGAAAAGAAGAGCTCACTTAGGTAGAGTATGTAGAAGTATTGAAGAAGAACGGGGACAAAACCTTGGGAAACATCAAAGATAGAATATGGAGAAACAAGGGACTGAGGAAGAATTGCCTGAAAAAGTGAGTAAGAGAACCAGAAAAATGCTTATGGAACAACGAAAAAAGAGTTTTAAGGTAGAAATTCTCAATAGTGTCATCATTACTATGAGCAAAGATGGTGAGTAATGAAATGGAACCGTTGGATTTGGCAGTTAATGACCTCTATCCATAATTAGTGCACGAAGTCAAAATGAAGTGGTTTGATGAGTGTACTCGTTTTCTAGAGCTGCTGTGACAAATTGCCACAAGTTGCATGGCTACAACAACAGAAATTTATTCTCTCTCTGTTATGGAGGCTGGAATTCTGAAATGAAGGTTTTGACAGGGTCATGTGCTTCTGGAGGCTCTGAGGAAGAAACTGTTTCATGCCTCTCTCCTCTCAATGTGATTCCCAGCAGTCCTTGCTGTTCGTTGGCTTGTAGATACATCATTCAAGTCTGCCTCTGTTTTCACATGCCTCCCTGTGTGTGTCTGTCTGTCTTCACAATATCTTTGTGTCCAAATTTACATTTGGCTTGTGAGGACACCAGTCTTTGAATAACTTGATTACATCTACAGAGAGACCACATTTACAAATAAGGTCACACTGATAGGTACCAGGGATTAGAACTCGAACATCTTTTATAGGAACATAATTCAACCCACAGTGAGTTAAATCAAAGATGAAGAAATGGAATTTGGGGCAAGTGCAGACTACTCTTTTTGGGGGTTTCCCTTACCTTATCTGAATGCTTAATAGGCTTTCTGTTACTAAACTACATAAACTCTTCTCATACCCAAGCCAACACCCCAAATTTTCTTTTTTGTTGAAAGCTCCAGTCTTTCTTCTCCCCTTGTTAAGTGCCAATATCCACTTAACCCTTGTATCCACTTTATCCTTCATGTTTTTGTTTTCGTACAGCCTGTCTGTGGAGTGGTATACCACCTTCTAAACTTCCGCCTTCTTTGTTTTCTTAGTAAAGAAACACATTGTACTTTGGATTTTACAGGCTTTAAGTGTGTTACTAGGTAGAGTCAGGTGATGAAAGTAAAATAATAAAAAACCACTTGTTTTTTATACAAATATTGAAGAATTTTAAAAAGTTCTGATTATGGTTCTTGGTCTGTGGTTCTCAACTCTCTGAGATTATTGCCATTTGTTTATATTGTAGGATTCACTAAGTTTACTTCTTTCATCCCTTCTTACACCACCCTGTTTTTTTTTTAACTTTTTGAAATAGAGTTCACATACCATACAGTTCACATATTTAAAGTGTACAATTTAGTGACTTTTAGTATATACACAGAGTTGTACATCCATCACCACAATTTTAGAATGCTTTCATTACCCCATAAAGAAATCTTGTGTCCTTACCAATCATACTCCAGTCCCCTCATTTTCCTCAGTCCTAGGCAACCACTAATCTGCTTTCTGTCTCTATACATTGGCTTATTCTGGACATTTCCTGTAAATGGAATTATCCAATATGTGGCCCTTTCTGATTGTCTTTTTCTCACTTAGCATAATCTTTTCAAAATTTCTTCTGTGTATAGCATGTATCAGTACTTCATTCTTTTTTTTCTATCCTACTTCAGCTCCACTTTTTTTTTGGTATCATTAATCTACAATTACATGAGGAACATTATGTTTACTAGACTCTCCCCCACATACCCCATTACAGTCACTGTCTATCAGCGTAGTAAGATGCTGTAGAATCACTACTTGTCTTCTCTGTGTTGCACAGCCCTCCCCATGCCTCCCCCCACACATTATACATGCTAATCGTAGTGCCCCCTTTCTTTTTCCCCCTGCTTATCCCTCCCTTTCCACCCATCCTCCCCAGTCCCTTTCCCTTTGATAACTGTTAGTCTATACTTGGGTTCTGTGATTCTGCTGCTATTTGGTTCCTTCAGTTTTTTCTTTGTTCTTATACTCCACATATGACTGAAATCATTTGGTACTTGTCTTTCTCCACCTAGCTTATTTCACTGAGCATAATACCCTCTAGCTCCATCCATGTTGTTGCAAATGGTAGGATTTGTTTTCTTCTTATGGCTGAATAATATTCCATTGTGTATATGTACCACATCTTCTTTATCCATTCATCTGCTGATGGACACTTAGATGGCTTCCATTTCCTTGGCTATTGTAAATAGTGCTGCAATAAACATAAGGGTGCATCTGTCTTTTTCAAACTGGGCTGCTGCATTCTTAGGGTAAATTCCTAGAAGTGAAATTCCTGGGTCAAATGGCACTTCTATTTTTAGCCTTTTAAGGAACCTCTATACTGCTTTCCACAATGGTTGAACTAGTTTACATTCCCACCAGCAGTGTAGGAGGGTTCCCCTTTCTCCACAACCTCGCCAACATTTGTTGTTTGTCTTTTGGATGATTGTGATCCTTACTGGTGTGAGGTGATATCTCATTGTGGTTTTAATTTGCATGTCTCTAATGACTGGCGATGTGGAACATCTTTTCATATGTCTGTTGGCGATCTGAATTTCTTCTTTGGAGAACTGTCTGTTCAGTTCGTCTGCCCATTTTTTAATTGGATTATTTGCTTTTTGTTTGTTGGGGTGCGTGAGCTCTTTATATATTTTGGATGTCAATCCTTTATTGGATATGTCATTCATGAATGTATTCTCCCATACTGTAGGATGTCTTTTTGTTCTATTGATGGTGTCCTTTGCTGTACAGAAGCTTTTCAGCTTGATATAGTCCCACTTGTTCATTTTTGCTTTTGTTTCCCTTGCCCGGGGAGATATGTTCATGAAGAAGTTGCTCATGTTTATGTCCAAGAGATTTTTGCCTGTGTTTTTTTCTAAGAGTTCTATGGTCTCATGACTTACATTCAGGTCTTTGATCCATTTTGAATTTACTTTTGTGTATGGGGTTAGACAATGATCTAATTACATTCTCTTACATGTAGCTGTCCAGTTTTGCCAACACCAGCTGTTGAAGAGGCTGTCATTTCCCCATTGTATATCCATGGCTCCTTTATTGTATATTAATTAACCATATGTGTTTTGGTTAATATCTGGACTCTCTATTCTGTTCCACTGGTCTGTGGTTCTATTCTTGTGCCAGTACCAAATTGTCTAGATTACTGTGGCTTTGTAGTTGTGCTTGAAGTTGGGAAGTGAGGTGCCCCCTGCTTTATTCTTCCTTCTCAGGATTGCTTTGGCTATTCAGGGCATTTTGTGGTTCCATATGAATTTTAAAACTATTTGTTCCAGTTTGTTGAAGAATGTTGTTGGTATTTTGATAGGCATTGCATTGAATCTGTAGATTGCTTTAGGCAGGATGGCCATTTTGGCAATATTAATGCTTCTTAGCCAAGATCATGGGATGAGTTTCCATTTTTTAGTGTCCTCTTTGATTTCTCTTAAGAGTGCCTTGTAGTTTTCAGGGTATAGGTCTTTCACTTCCTTGGTTAGGTTTATTCCTAGATATTTTATTATTCTTTTTGATGCAATTGTGAATGGAATTGTTTTCCTGATTTCTCTTTCTGTTAGTTCATCGTTACTTTATAGGAAAGCAACAGATTTCTGTGTATTAATTTTGTATCCTGCAACTTCGCTGAATTCAGATATTAGTTCTAATAGTTTTGGAGTGAATTCTTTAGGTTTTTTTATGTATCATCATGTCATCTACAAATAGTGACAGTTTGAGTTCTTCTTTACCAATCTAGGTGCCTTTTATTTCTTTGTGTTGTCTGATTGCTGTGGCTAGGACTTCCAGTACTATGTTGACTAAAGGTGGGGAGAGTGGGGATCCTTGTCTTATTCCCAATCTCAGAGGAAAAGCTTTCAGCTTCTCACTCTGAAGTATGATGTTGGCTGTGGGTTTGTCATATATGGCTTTTATTATGTTGATGTACTTGCCCTCTACACCCATTTTGTTGAGAGTTTTTATCATGAGTGGATGTTGAATTTTGTCAACTGCTTTTTCAGCATCTATGGAGATGATCATGTGGTTTTTGTCCTTCTTTTTGTTGATGTGATGGATAATGTTGATGGATTTTCGAATGTTGTACCATCCTTGCATCCCTGGGATGAATCCCATTTGGTCATGGTGTATGATCCTCTTGATGTATTTTTGGGTTCAGTTTGCTATTATTTTGTTGAGTATTTTTGCATCTGTGTTCATAAGGGATATGGTCTGTATTTTATTTTTTTGTGGTGTATTTGCCTGGTTTTGGTATTAGAGTCCTTTTCCTTTAAATTGAAAGTTCTGTGTAGTAGTTTTGAAGGTTAGATTGAGATTGAAATTGAAGTTCTTTTGTTTTTTTATTTGTTTTGGTAGGTGCATGGTGTCTTATCTTTTAATGATGTTAAAATTCAACAGTGGATTCAACTTGTATCAGCCATATTTCATCCATTATAAAGTATTCCCACCAGCCTTTCACCTAATGGTTTTAGCAGTAAATAATAAAGTTATGTTATTAGAGCTTGCAGAATTATGATTTTCTAACTATACCACCCTTTCAACATTTATTTGCTGTGATTTGTCTATAAAAAAGAACTTCCTCTTAGAGTTTTCTGGTTTGCTTATAATAAAGTCTGCACAAGAAAAAGATTGTTTATCAGTTTCCAAAATAATGAGCCATTGCTTTAACAATTTCTCAAGGCTATAAGAGCTTTGTTTTTTTTTAAGGGTGGATCATTATGAATTTATAGATTTTGATATATTTGGTGTGTTTCAATCCATTGCAGTCATTATTATTGTGGTAGTGAAATCATCTTATCTTTGGTTTGTGGAAGCCTGAAGTTGGTTTCTGTGTCCTTTTTTCTTCTTTCTATTTTTATCATGAAAAAATTTTAAGCAGACATAAAATTAGAGGAAACAGGATGATGAAACCTTGTATACTTATCTCCAAAGATTCAATGATTAACAAGATTTTGTCATACTTAGTGCAAAATCATTTTAGAAACACTCTTTGTAGAGTCTTTTATTATTCTTTGGTGTTTAATAGGTCCCATACATAGCAGTCTCTTCGGTCCAGAAGCACTGAGTCAAGAGTAACCTGGGGATATACCACTTTACAGAGTTGGATTGTACTATATATATATATATATATATTTTTTTTTTGTATCGTTAGTCTACAATTACATGAAGAACATTATGTTTACTAGGCTCCCCCCTTCACCAAGTCCCCCCCACATACCCCTTCACAGTCACTCTTCATCAGCATAGTAAGATGCTGTAAAATCACTACTTATCTTCTCTGCATTGTACAGCCCTCCCCATGCCCCCCACACACTATACATGCTAATCGTAATGCCCCCTTTCTTTTTCCCCACTCTTGTCCCTCCCTTCCCACCCATCCTCCCCAGTCCCTTTCCCTTTTGTAACTATTAGTTCATTCTTGGGTTCTGTGATTCTGCTGCTGTTTTGTTCCTTCATTTCCTTCGTTCTTATACTCCACATATGAGTGAAATCATTTGGTACTTGTCTTTCTCTGCCTGGCTTATTTCACTGAGCATAATACCCTCTAGCTCCATCCATGTTGTTACAAATTGTACCATATATTTTTAAAAATTTTTTATTAAGGTATTATTGATATACACTCTTATCTTATGCAGGTTTCACATGAAAAAAAACAATCTGGTTACTACATTTACCCATATTATCAAGTCTTCACCCATACCCCAATGCAGTCACTGTCCATCTGTGTAGTAAGATGCCACAGATTCACTATTTGCCTTCTCTGTGCTACACTGTTTTCCCTGTGATCCCCCACACCATATATAGTTCCCTTCATCTATTAATGGACATTTCCGTTGCTTCCATATCTTGGATATTTGTAAATATGCTGTTTTTTTATTAACTAAAAAATAAAACAAAAACTTATAGTTTTTTCAAATTTCTTTAAGTTTTTACCTCATGCCTTTTTTCTGTTCAAGATCCCACCCAGAACACTGTATTACATCCAGTTGTCACATCTCCTTAGTCTTGGCTGTGACATTTTGTCAGACTTCCCTTGTTTTTGGTGTTCACTTATTTTAAAAAATTCATTGTGTAAGACATCCAGTGTAATTTTTAATAGAGTGGAAGTGGGAACCTTGTCTTTTTCCTAACTATAAGGGGAATGCTTCGTAAGTCTTAAAGTATGATGTTTGTAGTAGGTTTTGATAGATACTTTATCAGATTAAAGGAATTTTATTTTCTAGAAATTTGTCATGAAAAAGTATGGGATTTTGTCCAGGCTTTTCTGCATCTATTAGATCACATAGTTTTTCTCCTTTAATCTACTTATTACGATGAATTATATGAATATTTTTTCAGATACTGAACTATCCTTACATTTAAAGCCCACTTAGTCATGGTATATGGACATTCATATATCAACATCTATACATATGTGCGCACACACACACACATATATATATGTATATATTTGCATATAAATGTAATGTTTATGATGGATTTGGCTTGGTAAGCTGTTTAGGATTTTTGCATCTATGTTCATAAATGAAGCCTGTAATTTCCTTTCCTTGTGTTATTTTTGTGCTGTCTTTCATAGATAGAGATTTTTCCTTAGCTGTCTTAATATTATTAGCTAGGCTCTAGTGGGTCTTCAGCTTTCTTCTTTGGGCTGGAAGAGATTCATTAAATACCTTCTAAAAATACCTACTCTCATCCCATGCTTGAAGTTTTAGGATTTCCTCACTGTTATGCCTATGTATTGCCTTAAAAAAGTCATTGATTATAATGGTTATTATTTATTTTAATTGATTATTTTTTAAGTGAAATATAGTTGATATTCAGTATTATATTGGCTTCAGTTTTACAGCATAGTGATTCAATATTATATACATTATGAAATGTTCCCCATGGTAAGGGTGGTTACCCCTGTTACTATACTAAGATATAATGGTTATTATTTATAACCAAGGCCCTTTGTCATTTTGGAGTGCATTACTTAACCTTCAAGAACTTCTGAATATTTTTATGATTGGCAGTTTTATTCATATTATCATGTTGGTTAAATTATGCTTGATTTCTGATTATTCCCGATTGTAAGTAGTAACAGCAGTATATATCTGATATTTCTATCATAGTTTTATTGTTTGTAAAGTACTTTACACATAAAAGTGTATTTATGTACAAAAAGTGTTTTGTATTTTGGATCTAACCACTTGAAGTGCCCTTTACAATTACACTCCTTTGTGAGCTACCATCAAATTTTGTCTGGATTATTGCAATAATTTATCTAATTTCCTTCTTGTTCCCTACAGTTCACCTTACACAACAGCCAGAGTGATTTTTAAGGTGTGGTCACGTCATATTCCTTGTATTTAAAACTCTGTTGACTTGCCAGTACACTAGCATAAAATCCAAGCTCATTATCATGATTTACCAACTTTATTCCCTTAGTGCCTACAAAAAGGCCTTGTACATAATATGTTCTCAAGAAATATCTGTTGAATGAATGACTCACTCATTGACAGTATTAGAGAAGTTCTGTGTTGCCCAGCATCTCACAGCTTATTACTAAATGACAGAGTTAGGAAGAGAATGCCAGATCTCATATTTGCAAGTTGCTGGACCAAGTTATGTCTTTGCAATCCTCCAGTAGACTCTCAACCAAAACTATGCTGTTATCCAGATTGTGTAGCTACATTAACTTGTTTATGCTTTTCTCTTTTTTTTAACCTTTCCTAACTGTGCCCATCCTTAAGACTTTCACCTAATTCTCCCTTTTTTAGAGTTTTTTTTTTTTTATGACTTCAGTATTCTGCACTTATTTTCTGGTGGTGAGGATGGTGGGTTGGTTTGGAAAGGCTAGAATATAAATGGGAAAGGGGGACTGTAGTAGGTACCAGATGTTGCATTATATACTTAAATAAGTAATTTAACATACTTCCCACATGACCTTGTGAGGGAAGAAGCACTATTACTTTTTTTTACAGATGAGAAAATTCAGGTCTTTCACCCAATGGAGGAATCTATACATTATCCTTAGAAAAAATCAGAGGACTGAGTTTTCTGAGTCCTTGAAGGCTCCTCTAAGGCTAAAGCATGTACAGCACCTGGCAGAGCTGGTGCATACCCAGGTGCTTTTGGTCAGAACAGCCTCGGCTGTCCTATTTTAGCCTGTTGTGTTGGGCCAGTACCCTATCTGATAGTTTGGCCTGTATGTCAGGGTCATACAGGGAACTTAGAGGCAGGATGATGTGTTTCTGTTAAATAAAGATTTGACTCTAGTCAGCTGCTATGCCTTCTATATAATTTTTTTCCTCTACTTGGGCCTCTTATTATATATATATATTTTTTTCTCCTTTCTGCCTCTAGTATTCTATTCAAGAAGAAAGCCAGAGGAAGCCGTTGCCCACTGCTGCCACCCAGTGTTGTAAGTAAGAAACTCGTCTCTGAATCTGTTACAGCTTTTTGTCAGTTCTGTAAAGTGACTTATTTGGAATTGGGAAGGGTGCAGATTTGGTTTGTATAAACAGAAGGTATTCCAGAAGTACACCTCATTAGCTTTAAGAAGAGGTCTTTTGCAGTGTAGCATAGAGAAGACAAGTAGTGACTCTGGCATCTTACTGCACTGATGGACAATGACTTCAATGGGGTGGGGGGACTTGATAATATATAGGTGAATGTAGTAACCACAATGTTTTTCATGTGAAACCTTCATAAGAGTGTATATCAATGACACTTTAATAAAAAAAGAAAGAAGAGGTCTTTTGAGTTTGTATAGACAGGACAGTGGTGCTCATCTTTTCTCTCCTCCTGCAGCTTTTATCCCTGGAGAAATGATTTTTCCCATTCTATCCCTATTTACCTGTTATTTTTTTTTAACCTTCAGTTTAAATGTCACCACTTATGGGAAATCTTCCTGTTATTTCCTCTGTCATCCAAGTTTAGCTTAGGTGTCTCTTCTGTTTCTATAGTATCCTGTGGAAAAATTATATCCACATATAGTTTTTCATACATTATAATCTGTATTTCTTTGACAAGAACACAGTTTTTAAAGGTATAGACATTCTTCCATTTTGTATTCCTAGCAGCTGGCTCAACACCTGATATGTATTATAGTAAGCCTCAATAAAGTTTGATAACTGACTGAGAGAATTTGTCATTTCTCCTGAGATTAATTTACCCAAATAGATTCCTTGAAATGAACCATGCATTATTGGTATATTGCTACCTTCTTAGTTTGTCTCAAAATAGCTTGAGGAAGAACACTAAAGGACTGATTTGGAGTCTATTCTCTTTCACTTTTTCAATCTATTGGAGGGTGAGTATGTGTGTGTATGCTGTGCTTTTCTGTTGCTATAGGTTTTGGAGTTAAACACCTAACTTTAATGAATTGTAAGTAGAAAGTGGTGGTGATGGTGGTAGTAGTTATTGTGGTAATATTAGTAATAATAAGAACCATAACAACTAACGCATTTTGATGTCTTAGAGGATGCCAGATGCAGCTCTAAGAGCTAAAATGTACTAAATTAATCTTCACCACAACTCTTAAGACAGAATTTTTTGTTAGTTTTTTTAAAATTAAGGTATTATTGACATACACTCTACTGAACGTTTCACATGAAAAACAATGTGGTTATTACATTCACGCATATTATTGAGTCCTCTCCCATACTCCATTGCAGTGACTGTCCATCAATGTGGGAAGATGCCACAGAGTCCCTATTTGCCTTCTCTGTGCTACACTGTCTTCCCCATGATCTCCCCCACACTGTGTGTGCCAATCGTAATACCCCTCAATCCCCTTCTCCTTCCCTCCCCACCCACCTTCCCTCACCCCTCCCCTTTGGTAACCGCTAGTCCCTCTGAAGTCTGTGAGGCTGCTGCTGATTTGTTCCTGCAGTTTTGCTTTGTTGTTATACTCCACAAATGAGGAAATCATTTGGCACTTGTCTTTCTCCATCTGGCTTATTTCACTGAGCATAATGTCCTCCAGCTCTATCTATGTTGTTGCAATTGGTAGGATTTGTTTGTTTCTTATGGCTGAATAGTATTCCATTGTGTTTATGTACCATATCTTTATCCATTCATTTACTGATGGACATAAAGACATAGATTTTATGGTTGTCCCCATTTTTCAGGTGAGAAAACTGAAGCTTAAAGAGACTGAGTAATTTGCCACAAATCATTTAGGTAGTAAGTGGTGAAGTAAATATTCAAACACAGACAACCTGACTGTATAACCCATGTTACACTACTTCCTTCATAATGTTTCTGAAAAGGAAAACCTCCTTTCATGGTTTGTAAATCCTTTGGTTGCCTTCTATTCTAAAGGCTACTTTCATGATAACAGTAAGACCAGTGGCAGAAGTCAAAATGTTTTCTTATTTAAAGAAAACCTGGTATTTTTCATGTATTTATTACATGAAATTATTATTTCTTTATTAATTATAATCATTTTAATTAATATTTTTATTTATTGTTATGCCATTTAGAACTTAGTATTTATTAAACATTTAGGTTCATAAGATCAGAAGAATCCAAATTGAAGATCAGATTGTGAATTAAAATCTATAGGTCCTTCCTGAAACTCATAGTAATGAGTTAATTTTGACCTTTTAATTCTTTAAACTAGGACTGCTAATGAGTAGTGAAATGTAACGATTGAAATTTCACTTCCCATTTCTTCCTGGGCCCATTTGATGAAAAGTAGTCGAAGTGATTAAAGAGCAAATGCCAAGAGGGCAGGAGGAAATAAAAAGCCATAAATAATCAACAAGTTTATGTTCGTACATTTTTCATTATCTTTACTGACTAATTTTTCTCTGAATACTCTGTTCCTGTCTTTTGAGTACTCACTCCCTCGTGTACTTTTTTTTAAGTTTATTTTTATTTTGGTATCATTAATCTACAATTACATGAGCAACATTATGGTTACTAGACTCCCCCCATCATCAAGTCCCCCCCACATACCCCATTAGAGTCATTGTCCATCAGCGTAGTAAGATGCTATAGAATCACTACTTGTCTTGTCTGTGTTGTACAGCCCTCCTCGTGCCCCCCCCTACATTATGTCTGCTAATTGTAATGCCCCATTTTCCGCCTTGTCCCTCCCGTCACACCCATCCTCCCCAGACCCTTTCCCTTTGGTAACTGTTAGGCCATTCTTGGGTTCTGTGAGTCTATTGCTGTTTTGTTCCTTCAGTTTTTTTCTTTGTTCTTATACTCCATATATGAGTGAAATCATTTGGTACTTGTCTTTCTCCACCTGGCTTATTTCACTGAACATAATACCCTCTAGCTCCATCCATGTTGTTGCAAATGGTAGGATTTCTTCTTATGGCTGAATGATATTCCATTGTGTATATGTACTGCATCTTCTTTATCCATTCATCTGCTGATGGACACTTAGGTGGCTTCCATTTCTTGGCTATTATAAATAGTGCTGCGATAAACATAGGGGTGCAACTGTCTTTTTGAAACTGGGCTGCTGCTTTCTTTTTTTTTTTTTTATGAGAGGGCATCTCTCATATTTATTGATCAAATGGTTGTTAACAACAATAAAATTCTCTATAGGGGGGTCAATGCTCAATGCACAATCATTAATCCATCTCAAGCCTAATTCTCATCAGTCTCCAATCTTCTGAAGCATAATGAACAAGTTCTTACATGGTGAACGAATTGTTACATAGTGAATAAATTCTTCCATGGTGAACAGTACAAGGGCAGTCATCACAGAAACTTTCGGTGTTGATCATGCATTATGAACTATAAACAATCAGGTCAAATATGAATATTCGTTTGATTTTTATACTTGATTTATATGTGGATCCCAGATTTCTCCCTTTATTATTATTATTATTTTTATTTTTAATAAAATGGTGAAGTGGTAAGTAGATGCAAGATAAAGGTAGAAAACATAGTTTAGTGCTGTAAGAGGGCAAATGTAGATGATCAGGTGTGTGCCTATGGACTAAGTATTAATCCAAGCTAGACAAGGGCAGCAAAACATCCACGGATGCAGAAGATTTCTCTCAAAACAGGGGGGGTGAGGTTCTGAGCCTCACCTCTGTTGATCCCCAATTTCTCACCTGATGGCCCCCCTGCGACTGTGCCTGTCTTAGGTTGTTTCTCCCTTGAGGAATCTTACCCGTCTCTGGCTAACCAGTCATCTTCCGGGGCCATACAGGGAAATGTAAAGTTGGTAAGTGAGAGAGAAGCCATATTGTTTGAAAAGGTTAGCTTTTTACTTCTTTGCAGATTTATGCCCTGTGGCTTCTATGCCCAGCACTTGTCTCGAGGTATCTTTACCACCTGGAGGAATTATGATACTCGGTAAATTCGATATGGGGCACGAATTCTAATTAAGGGTTGTAATTAGGAAGGAAGAAGAAAAGCTATAGAGGTAGCATATGGAAGAAAACATGGGAGGATTGATTATTTCTTTGACATATCTTCTTGTAGAGTACCTTAAGCATGTATAGGTTTTAAAATACTAACTAACTTGCGCTCACATATTAACATAATAGGAATACGGTGACATAAACAAAGCAAATCTGTATTTACCATCCATCTCCAGTGAAGCCAAGAAAACCATTTAGGCACCCTAGGCATTTGTGAAAATTTGTCTATGATATGATGGATATTGTCCAACTCTACTTGAACAGTCTGAGAGAAATCAGACAAATTAAAGCAACCCATTTCTGGGATCTGTTCACATCCCATATGTTCTTTTAACCGCAGATAGTCTATAGTCATAAGATTTTGGAGTGCTACAACTTGCACCCCTCCCAACTCCTGGTTGAGTTCCAACAGTACAGATCCGGTCAAATGCGTTGTCTCACTGTATGTACATGCCAGCCTAGACATCTGCCTCCTCATTCCAATGGCAAGTCCAGA
The DNA here is from genome assembly GCF_040802235.1 of Manis javanica. Classification (NCBI taxonomy): domain Eukaryota; kingdom Metazoa; phylum Chordata; class Mammalia; order Pholidota; family Manidae; genus Manis; species Manis javanica. Next base: position 35,547,430 of record NC_133157.1, on the reverse strand, counting down.
AAACGGTGGGGTGGATGCAGCCACAACTGCAGCATCGTCCGGATCCCTGTGGAGGCTTTTTGATGATTATCCCCCGGCACGAGTCCTCCGGAGAGTTCTCCTCATATCGTATCTTAGTTCATTTTCTGGGTATCCAAGCTAGGCCTTGATCTTCTGCATAGAAACAAACAGACCCTCTGCCCACACTTTGACATGCCCTCTATACCACTGTGTAGAACTCATTGGAGGTCAGCACAAAGGAACTACTTTTTTTTTTTTTTTAACAGAAAGGAATATTATCAGAAAAGAGTACCTCCATAGTTGATCATCTGACACCCTTTAAGTGATAAACATTAAGGATATTTAAAGCATGCATTGATCTTTGATTTACCAATAGTTTTATCCCATCAAGGAGTAATACTCCTTTTCTTTCTTTCTTTCTTTCTTTTTTTTCCCTTTAATCTTTAATCTACACTTACATGAAGAATACTATGTTTACTATGCTCTCCCCTATATCAGGTCCCCCCTAAAAACCACATTACGGTTACTGTCCATCAGCTTAACAAAATGTTGTAGAATCACTACTTGTCCTCTCTGTGTTGTACAGCCCACCCTCCCCTTTCCCCCTCCCCCCCATGCATGCTAATCGTAATACCCCCTTCTTCTTCCCCCCCCACCCAGTTCCTTTCCCTTTGGTACCTGTTAGTCCATATTTTGGGTTCTGTAATTCCGCTGCTGTTTTGTTCCTTCAGTTTTTCCTTTGTTCTTATACTCCTCAGATGAGTGAAATCATTTGGTATTTCTCTTTCTTCACTTGGCTTATTTCACTGAGCATAATACTCTCCAGCTCCATCCATGTTGCTGCAAATGGTAGGATTTTTCCACTTCTTATGGCTGAGTAGTATTCCATTGTGTATATGTACCACATCTTCTTTATCCATTCATCTATTGATGGACATTTAGGTTGCTTCCAATTCTTGGCTATTGTAAATAGTGCTGCGATAAACATAGGGGTGCATCTGTCTTTCTCAAACTTGATTGCTGCGTTCTTAGGGTAAATTCCTAGGAGTGGAATTCCTGGGTCAAATGGTAGGTCTGTTTTGAGCATTTTGAGGAACCTCCATACTGCTTTCCACAATGGTTGAACTAATTTACATTCCCACCAGCGGTGTAGGAGGGTTCCCCTTTGTCCACAGCCTCGCCAACATTTGTTGTTGTTTGTCTTTTGGATGGCAGCCATCCTTACTGGTGTGAGGTGATACCTCATTGTAGTTTTAATTTGCATTTCTCTGATAATTAGCGATGTGGAGCATCTTTTCATGTGTCTGTTGGCCATCTTTATTTCTTTTTTTGAAAACTGTTCAGTTCCTCTGCCCATTTTTTAATTGGGTTATTTGTTTTTTGTTTGTTGAGGCGTGTGAGCTCTTTATATATTCTGGACATCAAGCCTTTATCGGATCTGTCATTTTCAAATATATTCTCCCATACTGTAGGATTCCTTTTTGTTCTATTGATGGTGTCTTTCGCTGTACAGAAGCTTTTCAGCTTAATGTAGTCCCACTTGCTCATTTTTGCTGTTGTTTTCCTTGCCCGGGGAGATATGTTCAAGAAGAGGTCACTCATGTTTATGTCTAAGAGGTTTTTGCCTATGTTTTTTTCCAAGAGTTTAATGGTTTCATGACTTACATTCAGGTCTTTGATCCATTTTGAGTTTACCTTTGTATATGGGGTTAGACAATGGTCCAGTTTCATTCTCCTACATGTAGCTGTCCAGTTTTGCCAGCACCATCTGTTGAAGAGACTGTCATTTTGGCATTGTATGTCCATGGCTCCTTTATCAAATATTAATTGACCATATATGTCTGGGTTAATGTCTGGATTCTCTAGTCCGTTCCATTGGTCTGTGGCTCTGTTCTTGTGCCAGTACCAAATTGTCTTGATTACTATGGCTTTGTAGTAGAGCTTGAAGTTGGGGAGTGAGATCCCCCCTACTTTATTCTTCTTCTTCAGGATTGCTTTGGCTATTCAGGGTCTGTGGTGTTTCCATATGAATTTTTGAATTATTTGTTCCAATTCATTGAAGAATGTTGCTGGTAATTTGAGATGGATTGCATCAAATCTGTATATTGCTTTGGGCAGGATGGCCATTTTGACGATATTAATTCTTCCTAGCCATGAGCATGGGATGAGTTTCCATTTATTAGTGTCCCCTTTAATTTCTCTTAAGAGTGACTTGTAGTTTTCAGAGTATAAGTCTTTCACTTCTTTGGTTAGGTTTATTCCTAGGTATTTTATTCTTTTTGATGCAATGGTGAATGGAATTGTTTTCCTGATTTCTCTTTCTATTGATTCGTTGTTAGTGTATAGGAAAGCTACAGATTTCTGTGTGTTAATCTTGTATCCTGCAACTTTGCTGTAATCCGATATCAGTTCTAGTAGTTTTGGGGTGGAGTCTTTAGGGTTTTTTATGTACAGTATCATATCATCTGCAAATAGTGACAGTTTAACTTCTTCTTTACCAATCTGGATTCCTTGTATTTCTTTGTTTTGTCTGATTGCCGTGGCTAGGACCTCCAGTACTATGTTAAATAACAGTGGGGAGAGTGGGCATCCCTGATCTCAGAAGAAATGCTTTCAGTTTCTCGCTGTTCAGTATAATGCTGGCTGTGGGTTTATCATATATGGCCTTTATTATGTTGAGGTACTTGCCCTCTATTCCCATTTTGCTGAGAGTTTTTATCATGAATGGATGTTGAATTTTGTCAAAGGCTTTTTCAGCATCTATGGAGATGATCATGTGGTTTTTGTCTTTCTTTTTGTTGATGTGGTGGATGATGTTGATGGATTTTCGAATGTTGTACCATCCTTGCGTCCCTGGGATGAATCCCACTTGGTCATGGTGTATGATCCTTTTGATATACTGTTGAATTCTGTTTGCTAATATTTTATTGAGTATTTAATCTACATTCATCAGGGATATTGGTCTGTAATTTTCTTTTTTGGTGGGGTCTTTGCTTGGTTTTGGTATTAGGGTGACGTTGGCTTCATAGATTGAGTTTGGGAGTATTCCCTCTTCTTCTATTTTTTGGAACACTTTAAGGAGAATGGGTATTATGTCTTCTCTATGTGTCTGATAAAATTCCCAGGTAAATCCGTCTGGCCCCGGGGTTTTGTTCTTGGGTAGTTTTTTGATTCCCGTTTCAATTTCTTTGCTCGTAATTGGTTTGTTTAACTTTTGTGTTTCTTCCTTGGTCAGTCTTGGGAGGTTGTATTTTTCTAGGAAGTTGTCCATTTCTTCTAGGTTTTCCAGCTTGTTGGCATATAGGTTTTCATAGTAGTCTTTAATAATTCTTTGTATTTCTGTGGAGTCTGTCGTGATTTTTCCATTCTCTTTTCTGATTATGTTGATTTGTGTTGATTCTCTTTTTCTCTTAATAAGTTTGGCTAGAGGCTTATCTATTTTGTTTATTTTCTCAAAGAACCAGCTCTTGGTTTTATTGATTTCTGCTATTGTTTTATTCTTCTCAATTTTGTTTATTTCTTCTCTGATCTTTATTATGTCCCTCCTTCTGCTGACTTTAGGCCTCATTTGTTCTTCTTTTTCCAGTTTTGATAATTGTGATGTTAGACTATTCATTTGGGATTGTTCTTCCTTCTTCAAGTGTGCCTGGATTGCTATATACTTTCGTCTTAAGACTGCTTTCGCTTCGTCCCACAGAAGTTGGGGCTTTCTGTTGTTGTTGTCATTTGTTTCTATATATTCCTTGATCTCTATTTTGATTTGTTCATTGATCCATTGATTATTTAGTAGCATGTTGTTAAGCCTCCATGTGTTTGTGAGCCTTTTTGTTTTCTTTGTAGAATTTATTTCTACTTTTATACCTTTGTGGTCTGAAAAATTGGTTGGTAGAATTTCAATCTTTTGGAATTTACTGAGGCTCTTTTTGTAAGCTAGTATGTGGTCTATTCTGGAGAATGTTCCATGTGCACTTGAGAAGAATGTATATCCTGTTGCTTTTGGATATAGAGTTCTATAGATGTCTATTAGGTCCATCTGTTCTAGTGTGTTGTTCAGTGCCTGTGTGTCCTTACTTATTTTCTGCCCGGTGGATCTATCCTTTGGGGTGATTGGTGTGTTGAGGTCTCCTAAAATGAATGCATTGCAGTCTATTTCCCCCTTTAGTTCTGTTAGTCTTTGCTTCACATATGCTGGTGCTCCTGTGTTGGGTGCATATATATTTAGAATGGTTATGTCCTCTTGTTGTACTGAGCCCTTTATCATTATGTAGTGTCCTTCTTTATCTCTTGTTACTTTCTCTATTTTGAAGTCTATTTTGTCTGATATTAGTACTGCAACCCCTGCTTTCTTCTCACTGTTGTTTGCCTGAAATATGTTTTTCCATCCCTTGACTTTTAGTCTTGCTTGTCTTTGGGTTTAAGGTGAGTTTCTTGTAAGCAGCGTATAGATGGGTCTTGCTTTTTTATCCGTTCTATTACTCTGTGTCTTTTGATTGGTGCATTAAGTTCATTTACATTTAGGGTGACTATTGAGAGATATGTACTTATTGCCATTGCAGGCTTTAGGTTCGTGGTTACCAAAGGTTCAAGGTTAGCGTCTTTAGTATCTTACTGCCTAACTTAGCTCGCTTATTGAGCTGTTATATACACTGTCTGGAGATTGTTTTCTTCTCTCCGTTCTTATTCCTCCTCCTCCATTCTTCATATATTGTGTGTTTTCTTCTGTGCTCTTTTTAGGAGTGCTCCCATCTAGAGCAATCCCTGTAGGATGCCCTGTAGAGGTGGTTTGTGGGAATCAAATTCCCTCAGCTTTTGCTTGTCTGGGAATTGTTTAATCCCGCCATCATATTTAAATGATAGTCGTGCTGGATACAGTATCCTTGGTTTAAGGCCCTTGTGTTTCATTGCCTCAAATATATCATGCCATTCTCTTCTGGGCTGTAGGGTTTCTGTCGAGAAGTCTGATGTCGCCTGATGGGTTTTCCTTTATAGGTGACCTTTTTCTCTGTAGCTGCCTTTAAAACTCTTTCCTTGTCCTTGATCCTTGCCATTTTAATTATTATGTGTCTTGGTGTTGTCCTCCTTGGATCCTTTCTGTTGGGTGTTCTGTGTAATTCCGTAGTCTGTTCAATTATTTCCTCCCCCAGTTTGGGGAAGTTTTCAGCAATTATTTCTTTAAAGAGACTTTCTATCCCTTTTCCTCTTTCTTCTTCTTCTGGTACCCCTATAATACGAATAGTATTCCTTTTGGGTTGGGCACATAGTTCTCTTAGTGTTGGTTCATTCCTGGAGATCCTTTTATCTCTCTCTATGTCAGCTTCTATACGTTCCTGTTCTCTGTTTTCTATTCCTTCAATGGCCTCTTGCATCTTATCCATTCTGCTTATATATCCTTCCAGGGATTGTTTCACTTCTGTGGTCTCCTTCCTGACATCTGTGATCTCCCTCCAGACTTCATCCCATTGCTCTTGCATTTTTCTCTGCATCTCATCCCATTGCTCTTGCATTTTTCTGTGCATCTCTGTCAGCATGTTCATGATTTTTATTTTGAATTCTTTTTCAGGAGGACTGGTTAGGTCTGTCTCCTTCTCAGGTGTTGTCTCTGTGATCTTTGTCTGTCTGTAGTTTTGCCTTTTCATGGTGATAGAGATAGTTTGCAGAGCTGGTACGAGTGACTGCTGGAAGAGCTTCCCTTCTTGTTTATTTGTGGCCTTCCTCTCCTGGGAGAATAGCCACCTCTAGTGGCTTATGCTTGTCAGCTGTGCACAGACAGGGCTTCTGCTACCTGCCCGTTTGCTTTGGAGTTTATCTCGGCCTTTGCTGTGGGCGTGGCCTGGCTGTGGCTGCTCCTCCAAAATGGTGGAGCCCCATTGGAGGGGGCACGGCCGGGACGCTATTTATCTCCATAAGGGGCCTCTGTGTTCCCTGTTGCCCGGGGTTTAGAGTGCCCAGAAATCCCCAGATTCTCTGTCTCTGGACTAAGTGTCCTGTCCTATTTATCTCCGTAAGGGGCCTCTGTGTTCCCTTTTGCCCAGGGGTTTAGAGTGCCCAGAGATCCCCAGATTCCCTGCCTCTGGACTAAGTGTCCTGTCCTGCCCCTTTAAGACTTCCAAAAAGCACTCTCCAAACCAAAACAACAACAGCAAGAATGAAAGAGGAAAAATAAAAAAATAAAAAAAAAGGAAAAATGCGCGATTTTGTTTGTCCTCAGGCGCCGGTCCCAGGCACCTGCTCACCGGTCCTGCTGCCCTCCCTCCCTAGCACCAGGGTCCCTGTCCCTTCAAGGCTTCCGAAAAGCACCCACCAAAGAAAAAAAAAAAAAAAGGGAAAAACGCGCGATATTGTTTGTCCTCAGGAGCTGGTCCCAGGCACCCGCCCACTGGTCCTGCCGCCCTGCCTTCCTAGCACTGGGGTCCCCGTCCCTCCAAGGCCTCCAAAAAAGAGTTCAAAAAAAAAAAAAAAAAAAAAAGGAAAACCGCGCGACCGTCTCTATCCCCCGACGCTGGTCCCAGGCACCCGCCCACCGGTCTTGCTGCCCTGCCTCTCTGGTATTGGAGTCCCCGTCCCTCCAAGGCTTCCAAAAAGCACTTGCCAAAAAAAAAAAAAAGGGAAAAACACGCAATTTTCTTTGTACTCAGGCGCTGGCCCCAGGCCCCCGCCCACCGGTCCCGCTGCCCTGCCTCCCTAGTATTGGAAAAAACGCACAATTTTCTTTGTCCCCAGGCGCCGGTCTCAGGCACCCGCTCACCCGTCTTGCTGCCCTGTTTTGCTGGTATTGGAGTCCCTGTCCCTTTAAGGCTTCCAAAAAGCACTTGCCAAAAAGTAAAAAAAGGGGAAAATGCGCGATTTTTTCCATTCTCAGGCGCCGGTCTCAGGCACCCACCCACTGTTCCCACCGCCCTGCCTCCCTAGCACTGGGGTCCCCGTCCCTCCAAGGCCTCCAAAAAACACTTGCCAAAAAAAAAAAAGGGAAAAACACGCGACCGTCTCGGTCCCCAGGTGCCAGTCCCAGGCACCCGCCCACCGGTCTTGCTGCCCTGTCTCCCTGGTATTGGAGTCCCCATCCCTCCAAGGCTTCCAAAAAGCACTCGCCAAAAGAAAAAAAAAAAAAGGGAAAAACGCGCGATATTGTTTGTCCTCAGGTGCCGGTCCCAGGCACCCGCCCATTGGTCCTGCCGCCCTGCCTTCCTAGCACTGGGGTCCCCGTCTCTCCAAGGCCTCCAAAAAACACTCGCCAAAAAAAAAAAGGGGAAAAACGCGCAACCCTCTCCATCCCCAGGCGCTGGTCCCAGGCACCCGCCCACCGGTCTTGCTGCCCTGCCTCCCTGGTATTGGAGTCCCCGTCCCTCCAAGGCTTCCAAAAAGCACTCACCAAAAAAAAAAAAAAAAAGGGAAAAACACGAGATTTTCTTTGTACTCAGGTGCCGGCCCCAGGCCCCTGCCCACTGGTCCCGCCGCCCTGCCTCCCTAGTATTGGGAAAAACACGCGATTTTCTTTGTCCCCAGGCGCCGATCTCAGGCACCCGCTCACCAGTCTTGCTGCCCTGTTTCGCTGGTATTGGGGTCCCTGTCCCTTTAAGGCTTCCAAAAAGCACTTGCCAAAAAGAAAAAAAAAGGGGAAGAATGCGCAATTTTCTCCGTCCTCAGGAGCCAGTCTCAGGCACCCACCCACTGGTCTCGCTGCCCTGCCTCCCTAGCAACGGGGTCCCTGTCCCTGTAAGGCTTCCAAAAAGCACTCGCCAATAAAAAACCGCTCCGGTTTCTTTCCACCCACCGGGAGCTCGGGGGAGGGGCGCTCAGGTTCCGCTGGGCCGGGGCTTGTATCTTACCCCCTTCACAAGGTGCTGGGTTCTTGCATGTGTGGATGTGGTCTGGATGTTGTCCTGTGTCCTCTGGTCTCTATTTTAGGAAGAGTTTTCTTTGTTATATTTTCATAGATCTATTTGTTTTTGGGAGGAGATTTCCACTGCTCTACTCACGCCACCATCTTGGCTCCGCCACCGGCTGCTGCTTTCTTAGGGTACATTCCTAGGAGTGGAATTCCTGGGTCAAATGGTATTTCTATTTTGAGCTTTTTGAGGAACCTCCATCTTGCTTTCCACAATGGTTGAACTAATTTACATTCCTACCAGCAGTGTAGGAGGGTTCCCCTTTCTCCACATCCTCACTAGCATTTGTTGTTATTTGTCTTTTGGATGGTGGCCATCCTTACTGGTGTGAGGTGATATCTCATTGTGGTTTTAATTTGCATTTCTCTGATAATTAGTGATGTGGAGCATCTTTTCATGTATCTGTTGGCCATCTGAATTTCTTCTTTGCAGAAATATCTGTTCATATCCTCTGCTCATTTTTTATTTGGATTATTTGCATTTCGTTTGTTGAGGTGCGTGAGCTCTTTGTATATTTTGAATGTCAGTCCTTTAATGGATATGTCATTCATGAATATATTCTCCCATACTGTAGGAGATGATGGTGTTCTATTGATGGTGTCCTTTGCTGTACAGAAGCTTTTCAACTTGATAGTGTCCCCCTTGTTCATTTTTGCATTTGTTTTCCTTGCCTGGGGAGATATGTTCATGAAGAAGTTGCTCATCTTTATGTCCAAGAGATTTTTGCCTGTGTTTTTTTCTAAGAGTTCTATGGTCTCATGACTTACATTCAGGTCTTTGATCCATTTTGAATTTACTTTTGTGTGTAGGGTTAGACAGTGATCTAGTTTCATTCTCCTACATGTAGCTGTCCAGTTTTGCCAACACCAGCTGTTGAAGAGGCTGTCATTTCCCCATTGTATATCCATGGATCCCTTATTGTATACTAATTAACCGTATATGTTTTGGTTAATATCTGGACTCTTTATTCTGTTCCACTGGTCTGTGGTTCTATTCTTGTGCCAGTACCAAATTGTCTTGATTAGTGTGGCTTTGTAGTAAAGCTTGAAGTTGGGAAGCGAGATCCCCCAGCTTTATTCTTCCTTCTCAGGATTGCTTTGGCTATTTGGGGTCTTTGGTGGTTCCATATGAATTTTAGAACTATTTGTTCCAGTTCGTTGAAGAATGTTGTTGGTATTTTGATAGGCATTGCATTGAATCTGTAGATTGCTTTAAGCAGGATGGCCATTTTGATAATATTAATTCTTACTATCCATGAGCACAGAACGTGTTTCTATTTATTGGTATCTTCTATAAATTCTCTCATAAGTGTCTTGTAGTTTTCAGAATATAGGTCTTTCACTCCCTTGGTTAGGTTTATTCCTAGGTATTTTATTCTTTTTTATGCAATTGTGAATGGAATTGTTTTCCTGATTTCTCTTTCTGCTAGTTCATTGTTAGTATATAGGAATGAAACAGAATTTTTTTGTATTAATTTTGTATCCTGCAACTTTGCCAAATTCAGATATTAGTTGTAGTAGTTTTGAAGTGGATTCTTTAGGGTTTGTTATGTACAAATCCTGTCATCTGCAAACAGGGACAGTTTGACCTCTTCCTTACCAGTCTTGATGACTTTTATTTCTTGGTGTTGTCTGATTGGTCTGGTTATGACCTCCAGTACTATGCTGAATAACAGTGGGGAGAGTGGGTGTCCCTGTCTTGTTCGTGATCTTAGAGAAAAAGCTTTCAGCTTCTTGCTGTTTAGTATGATGTTGGCTGTGGGTTTGTCATATATGGCTTTTATTATGTTGAGGCCCCTCTATACCATTTTGTTGAGAGTTTTTATCATGAATGGGTGTTGAATTTTGTTGAATGCTTTTTCAGCATCTATGAAGATGATCAGTTAGTTTTTGTCCTTCTTTTTGTTGATGTGGTGGATGATGTTGATGGATTTTCTAATGTTGTACCATCCTTGCATCCCTTAGATGAATCCCACGTGATCATGGTGTATGATCCTCTTGATGTATTTTTGAATTCCATTTGCTCATATTTTATTGAGTATTTTTGCATCTATGTTCATCAGGGATATGGTCTGTGTTTTCTTTTTTGATGGTGTCTTTACCTGGTTTTGGTATTAGTGTGATGCTGGCTTCATAGAATGAGTTTGGAAGTGTTCCCTTCTCTTCTATTTTTTGGAAAACTTTAAGGAGAATGGATATTATGTCTTCTCTATATGTCTGATAAAATTCACTGTGGGGGTGAATCCATCTGGCCCAGGAGTTTTGTTCTTGGGTAATTTTTTTATTACAGTTTGGTTTCGTTGCTGGTAATTGGTCTATTTAAATTTTCTGTTTCTTTCTTGGTCAGTCTTGAAAGGTTGTATTTTTCTAGGAAGTTGCCCATTTCTTCTAGGTTTTCCAGCTTGTTAGCATATAGATTTTCATAGTATTCTCTAATAATTCTTTGTATTTCTGTGTTGTCTGTCATGATTTTTCCTTTCTAAGTTCTGATTCTGTTGATGTATGTAGATTCTATTTTTCTCATAATAAGTCTGGCTAGGGATTTATCTATTTTATTTTCTCAAGGAACTAGCTCTTGGTTTCATTAATTTTTTGTATTATTTTATTCTTCTCAATTTTATTTATTTTTTCTCTGATCTTTATTATGTTCCTCCTTCTGCTGACTTTGGTCCTCATTGTTCTTTCTCCAGTTTCAATAATTGTGACTTTAGACTATTCATTTGGTATTTTTCTTCATTCTTTAAATAGGCTTGGATTGCAGTGTACTTTCCTCTTAGACCTGCCTTCGCTGCGTCCCTAAGAAGTTGGGAGTTTGTGCTGTTGTTTTCATTTGTGGGCATTTTTTGCTTGATCTCTGTTTCAATTTGGTCATTGAGCCATTGATTATTTAGGAGCATGTTGTTAAGCCTCCATGTGTTTGTGGGCCTTTTTGTTTTCTCTGTACAATTTATTTCTATTTTTATAACTTAGTGATCTGAGAAGTTGGTTGGTAGAATTTCATTCTTTTTGAATTTACTGAGGCTCTTTTTGTGGCCTAGTATGTGGTCTATTCTGGAAAATGTTCCATGTGCCCTTGAGAAGAATGTGTATCCTGTTGCTTTTTGGTGTAGAGCTCTGTAGATGTCTATTAGGTCCATCTGTTCTAGTGTGTTGTTCAGTGCCTCTGTGTCCTTACTTATTTTCTGTCTGGTTTATCTGTCCTTTGGAGTGAGTGGTGTGTTGAAGTCTCCTAAAATGAATGTATTGCATTCTATTTCATCCTTTAATTCTGTTAGTATTTGTTTCACATATGTCGGTGCTCCTGTGTTTGGTACATATATATATATATAAAATTCTCTTGTTGACTGACCCCTTTATCATTATGTCATGTCCTTCATTATCTCTTGTTACTTTCTTTGTTTTGAAGTCTATTTTGTCTGATACAAGTACTGCCACACCTGCTTTTTTCTCCCTATTGTTTGCATGAAATATCTTTTTCCATCCCTTCACTTTTAGTCTGTGCATATCTTTGGGTTTCATGTGAGTCTCTTGTAAGCAGCATATAGATGGCTCTTGCTTTTTTATCTATTCTATTACTCTGTGTCTTTTGATTAGTGCATTCAGTCCATTTACATTTAGGGTGATTCTTGATAGATATGTACTTATTGCCATTGCACACTTTGGATTTGAGGTTACCAAAGGTTCAAGGGTAGCTTCTTTACTATCTAACTGTCTAACTTAACTATCTTATTAAGCTATTATAAACACAGTCTGATGATTCTTTATTTTTCTCCCTTCTTACTCTTCCTCCTCCTCCATTCTGTATATGTTAGGTGTTTTATTATGTACTCTTTTGTGTTTCCTTTGACTGCTTTTGTGGACAGTTGTTTTCATTTTTTGCCTTTAGTTAGTATTTAGTTGATCTGCTTTCTTTGCTGTGATTTTATTTTCTCTGGTGACATCTATTTATCCTTAGGAGTGCTTCCATCTAGAGCAGTCCCTTTAAAATTCCCTGTGGATGTGGTTTGTGGGAGGCAAATTCCCTCAACTATTGCTTGTCTGGAAATTGTTTAATCCCCCCTTCAAATTTAAATGATAATTGTGCTGGATACAGTATTTTTGGTTCAAGGCCGTTTTGTTTCATTGCATTAAATATAACATGCCATTCTCTTCTGGCCTGTAAGGTTTCTGTTGAGAAGCCTGATGATAGCCTGATGGGTTTTCCTTTGTAGGTGATCTTTTTCTCTCTCTGGCTGCCTTTAATACTCTGTCCTTGTCTTTGATCTTTGTCATTTTAATTATTATATGTCTTGGTGTTGTCCTCCTTGGGTCCCTCGTGTTGGTAGATCTGTGGGCTTCCATGGTCTGAGAGACTATTTCCTTCCCAGATTGGGGAAGTTTTCAGCAATTATTTTTTCAAAGACACTTCTATCCCTTTTTCTCTCTCTTCTTCTTCTGGTACGCCTATAATGCGAATGTTGTTCCTTTTGGATTGGTCACACAGTTCTCTTAATATTCTTTCATTCCTAGAGATCCTTTTATCTCTCTCTGCCTCAGCTTCTCTATATTCCTGTTCTGATTTCTATTCCACTGACTGTCTCTTTCACTTCATCCAGTCTCCTCTTAAGATCAGTTGTTTCATTTCTGTTATCTCCCTCCGGACTTCTTCCCTTAGCTCTTACATATTTCTCTGCAGGTCCATCACCATTTTTCTGACTTTTATTTTGAATTCTTTTTCAGGAAGATTGGTTATATCTGTCTCACCAGGCCCCCTCTCTGGGGTTGTCTGAGTTTGTCTGAGTGATTATTGACTGGACCAGATTCTTCTGCCTTTCCATGGCAATAGATGTGGTCGCAGGCAAGTGGCACATGTGGTAGCTGGAAGAACAAATTCCCTTCATGCTTTTTGGTCACCTTGCCCTTCTCCGCTGCCTGTGCCATCTACCTGCACACTGGGAGCAGCCTCTGGGATAATCTCCTGAACTTCCATGGGCGGGCAGGCCCTTGGGATAGCCTAGCACACTGCAGGGGGTAGCAGCCACAGGGGGTGTATTCTCCTGTGAGAACCACACCCCTTTGTGTCTTCCGGACCTTGCTCCAGCTTCTACTGCCTGTGCCAGTTACCCACATACTGGGAGGCAGTCTCTGTGATTATCTCCTGAGCTGCCATGGGTGGGGCAGCCCTTGGGATAGACTAGGGCCCTGCGGGGTGTCGCACCCACAGGGGGTGTGTTCTCCTGAGAGAATGGCACCCCTTCATGCCTTCCAGACCTTGCTCTGGCTTCCTCCGTCTGTCCCAGTTAGCTGTGTGCTGGGAGGAGACTCTGTGTGGTTGCTGTGGGTGGGGCTGTTCTCCGGCTGCTCTGCGGCTGTGGCGGGTCAGCCAGTTTGCTTGCAGCGCTGGCCTGGTGGTATGAATGGCAGGCTGCTTATCAGCATGAGGGGCTTCAGGTCTGTGTTACCCCCCAGGGATTTAGGGAGCCTGAAGTTCCTCAAGATTCCCAGCCTGCTGGGCTGAGTGTGCTGGGACAATTTTGACCAGCTGTTGAGCCCTTGTCCTTTTAAGACTTTTAAAAAGCACTGTTTTTCTTTTGTCCCAGGAGAGTCAGCTGTGGGGATCTGCTTGCAGTCTCTGTGCCAGACTTCACTTTTCCGTTTCTCTAATATTCAGTACACCATGCAATGTGTGTCTGTGCTTCCGGTGCAGATTATTAGGGCTGGTTATTTAGCAGTCCCGTGCTTCCACTCCCTCCCCACTCTGACTCTTTTGCTCCCACTGGTGAGCTGGGGTGGAGGGAGTGTTGGAGTCCCGCCAGGTCACAGCTTTGTATCTTATCCCCTTCGTGAGATGCTGAGTTGTTGCAGATGTTGATGTGGCCTGACTGTTGTACTGTATCTTCTGGTCTTTCTTTTAGACATAGTTGTATTTGTTGTATTTTCAAAAATATATATGGTTTTGGGAGGAGATTTCCGGTGCCCTACTTACACTGCCATCTTGAGCCCCTCCTCCTCATGTACTTTTATTTGGAAAAATTTTAAACTTACATAAAATTTGAAAGAACCGTACAGTAAGCACTTACCCTTCACTAAGTTTGGTGATTAACATTCTGCCATATTTGTTCCCATTCTTCCCCACGTCTCTCTCACACATCTCTATCTCTGTCTCTTTATGTACATACACAAAACTACACATACCTACCTATTTCCTGAATCACTTGAATATAAGCTTCAGATTTCATGACACATCAGCATGTATCCCCTAAGAGCTTGCACAATCTACATAACCAGAATACCATTATCAGAATCAAGAAATGTAATATTGGTCCAGTAATATCTAATATACAGTCTGTATTGAAAATTCTAATTGTTCTCCAGTTATTTTTTTACAGTTATTTTCCCCCTTATTGGGTGATCTAATAAAAAATTACATATTTAATTTGTAAGTAAAATAAGGTATAGTTAAGGTATAGATATTCCTTATTTGGAATGGTTGTCCTCTTTAATCTCCTTTAACAACAACAACAAAAATCCCTGCCTTTTTTGGTCATTTATGACACTGGTATTTTTTTCCTATTAGAAAAATGTTTTATTCTAATTATAATGTCTAGTGCAAATGAGAGTACACATTAGTACAGGTGTGGGAAGCAGTTTGACAATATGTACTAACAGCCTTTAAAATAGTCATAGCCTTTGATTGAGCAGTTGAATTTCTGGAAATTTGTCCTGAGTATTCAAGAAGCAAAGATTTGTGCACAAAGATGTTTATTGCAAAATTATTTAAATAGAAAAAATTGAAAATGACTTAATAGCTAAACAATAAATGATAATAGTTATAAGATTGACTATATGCATTATTTAAAATTGAATAATTAGAGAAATTTTTATGAAACTTTAATAAGTATACAAAACTGTACATGGGTATATGTGTATATGTCTACACATATACACATAAATTTAAGACTTACGGCTATGTACTAAATTGCATATGTACCAAAATTCATATGTTGAAGCCCTGGCCCCCATTATGACTGTATTGGGAGGTAGGGCCTATGAGAAGGTAATGAAGGTTTAATGAGAGCATGAGAGTGAGGCTTAATTTGATAGGGCTGGGATCCTTATAAGAAGAGGAAGTGACACAGAGGTCTCTGTATGAGAACATATCAAGAGGATAAGGCAGAGAGGAAGAGAAGCTTCACTCGCCAGGAGCCCGATTGGCCAGAATCTTGAACTTGGATTTTCCAGCTTCCAAAATTGTAGGATATAAATTTCTGTTGTTTAAGTGAACTGTTCTATGGTATTTTGTTATAGCAACTTGAGCAGACTAATAAAGATTTTAGTGCAGAAGGATAAAGTGCTGCTGTAACAAATACCTAAAAATGGGGAAGTGGCTCTGGAGCTGGGTGATGGGTAGAGCCTGAAAGAATTTCAGTTTGCTTGCTAGGAAAAGCCAAGGTGGCTGCGAAAGGAGTGTTGGCAGAAATATGAGTGTTAAAGGCCATTCTGGAGAAGTCTTAGAAATAAGGAACAGTTTATTGAAAACTGGAGGAAAGCAATCCTTGTTATAAAGTGGCAACAAACTTGGCTGAGTTGTTTGAGTGTTTTGTGAAAGGTAGAATTTATAAGTGATCAAACTGGATATTTAGCAGAGGAGATTTCTAAGCAAAGTATTAAAGTATGGCTTGGGTCTTCCTTATTGCATATAGCAGAATGCAAGAAGAGTTGAATTGAAGCAGGTGTTAAGCAAAAACAAAACAGAACTTGGAGATTTAGAAAATTCTTAGCTTGTCCATATTGTTATAAATGAGAAAGCTTGTTCTGAAGAGAATACTAAGGAGTTCATGAGTGTAACTCATGTGGACCTAACCAGCCATCTCAGCAGAAGCCAGGAATAGAGATAGGATTATACCAGCAGAGACATTGCCAGTTCTAATGAAAGGGGACAGAGAAAGAGGGAAGGAATGAAGGAAGGCAAATGAAGTTCTTGGATTTTACAGAACCAGACTGTAGAGTTATTTGGAATTCACTTGTGCTATTCTTAAAGAAAGAGAAGAATGATCTGGAAGCTGATTCAGAGAATATCAGGGCTGCCACTTCCAGCACAGGCCCATAGGGCAGGACTGTTTACTTCTGTTTCAGAGGGAGGCCACCACCAAGTGTAATGGCAGAAGGCCACAGGCTCAGCAGAGGGCTTGACACTGCCATGCCAGTGGGTTTAGGAGGTGGGACATTGAACCAAAGAGAATTATTCTCCATCTATAAAATCTAATGTATCTGCCTTGCTGAGTTTTGGACTTGTGTGGGACCTATTACCTCTTCCTTCTTTCCTATTCCTTGTAGAATAGGAGTGTCTCTTGTATGCCTGTCCCA
Source organism: Manis javanica (assembly GCF_040802235.1). Taxonomy (NCBI): domain Eukaryota; kingdom Metazoa; phylum Chordata; class Mammalia; order Pholidota; family Manidae; genus Manis; species Manis javanica. The sequence continues at coordinate 35,531,199 of NC_133157.1, read as the reverse complement.
CCCTTGTATGTTGGAAGCAAGTAACTTGTCTGCTTCCACAGGTTCACAGCTAGAGAGGAATTTTACCTCAGGGTAAATCACCTGGAGTCTTACATATGATTTAGTTGATATTTAAGTAAGACTTTGGACTTTAGATTTTAGATTTGATGGCTGGAATGAGTTGACTTTTGGGGATGGTGGGATGGAATGAATGTATTTTGTATGTGATAAGAACATGAAATTTTGGGGGCCATAGGCAGAATGCTGGGGCTAAATTGTGTCCCCCTAAAATTCAAATATTGAAGTCCTACCCCTCAGTATGGTTGTATTTGGAGATAGAGCCTGTGAGGAGATGTTAAAGGTTACATAAAGTCATAAGGATGCGGCCCTAATCTGATAGGGTTGGTGCCCTTTTAAAAAGAAAAGACACCAGAGCTCTCTCTGTCACTTGAGGATGCAGTAAGAAGGTGGCTATTTATAAATTAGAAGGAGAGCTCTCACCAGAAACTGCATGCTGCTAGAACCTTGATGTTGTGATTTTTCAGCTTTCAGAAATTGTGAGGAAATAAATTTCTGCTGTTCAAGCCACCCAGTCAGTCTGTGGCCTTTTGTTATGGCAGCTTAGGCCAACTAATAATCTTATGTAAGTGTATCTGTACAATTAGGGGAAAAATATCTGGAAAAAGCACCAAAAAATTAATCAAATTTATCTCTGGCATGTGTGATTGTGACTTTTCAACTCCCTTGTTGTCTTACATTTTATAAATATTTAATAATGTACTGCTTTAAGTAGCTAAAAGTTATTAAGAGCAGTGGAGTAATCGAGTCTTTGTTCTTGATTGGCATTTGCTGCTGTCTCTCTGAGTAACTTAAGAAGTCTTTGCTGTCTACTTCAGTTTCTTGATGTACAAAATGGGAGAGTTTGTCTAAATGGTCTCTAGGATTCTTCTAGCTGTAATATCATAGGACCTGATAACTTCCTAGTCCTGAGATTCCTTCACATGGCTGGTCTCTCTACTACCCTCTCTATTAGGGTAAGTCTTCTGCAGTCACTTGTGAGATGTCTTCAAGATAGCTTCAGAAATCACTGGGCCCTAAAGAAACCTTTAGTCTTAGCTTTAATATGAAGATTTCCCTGGCCCCAATTATTTCTATACTCTTAGAAGTGATGGGATTTGTTAACAGTGCTAGAGATCAAACCATTCTGATGGTGAATTTAACATCCCAGTAATAACTTCTGAATTCACTCTCCTCTTTGGATGTTTTAGTCTCCTATGGTAACCGTGCTTATGTAGATATGTTGTAAGGTAATTATGCTATGTTTATATGTCTTTTCTCTCATATTATCGCCAATTCAAGTAGTGAGGCTGTCTTGTGCGCGTTATTTCAGGAAGAGATATGGAAGGCAAAGAGCAGAAGAAATGGTTTTCCTAAAACCTAGGGCTTAGGGGAATGTACAAAATGTTTTGGATAAATATTATGGTAGGAGGAACAGAGCTTCACCCCAATCCTCCTATTCTTGACTAAGAAAAGCCTCCCTTGACTTGAGTGAGAAGAGAGAAATGCAAGGAAAATGAGGAAAGGAAAGTGACCAGAGTAGATACATTTAGTACCTTGTTTCTATTTTCTGGGTTAGAGTACTGGTGAACAGTACAACCACAAAGAGGGTGGTATGTCTAGGCAAATGGTCCATTGCTGAGATTCCTATGCTCCAACAAATTGCACATGCTTCAGAATGAGTCCTGGGCTCTCTAGAACTAGTAAAGTGAGACTCTGGCCCAAATGGAGCCACTTATGCAGGATTAAAAGAAGTCTTAGAAGTGTTCTTTGTGTACCAAGTGCTAGAGGAGATTGGGGTATTTCAGTGAATGTTTTTGTGTACTGGCATATCTATGCCATAAGCAGTCGTTTCACTACAGTGTCTTATTCTCGGACTAAGTCAGTATTTGGAACAGTCTTTATGGACAGGGTAAGACCTTGAGATTTGAAAGATGCTTGCATGACATCAGAGTCTTCTAGGAGAGGTGTCAATCCTCTCTCTTGGTTGTTGCTGCCTGTCTGGTTGGTACTGCTCAATTTTTCCTATCCTCTGTGGAACAGATGAATACCTCCTTTCTTACTGGAATGCATGTGAGAGTCTCCAGAAGTTAATTCAGGAGACTTCCAAGGGTCCAGTTCCTGGATGTGAGAGATTGCTCTGGCTTAACATCTTTTATCCCCTACTGACTACTTCCTACAAAAGGTATCCTTAGCTTATTGCCACTGGTATCCTGTCACATAGAGGCTTCTTGAATGTGGGAATATTAAGACAGTTCAGGCCCAAACACATTCCACAGAATTCATCTGACCCTTGGGGAGCTCACTCTTGCTCTGAAAAACAAAGATTCTGCAGCTAATTCAGTTCTGGCCTCTGTGTATCCCAGCCCTGCCTCCTCTATCCAGTCCTCTTTTTGTCTACTTGAGAAGGTACAGGGTTCAGATCAACAGTTCTCCCACCCAAGTAAACATCTAACATCTCTGGCTCCTATTCTTGCAAGGATCCCCAGTCTTTGTGAATTGGAGCCTCTCCTCACTTGGATTCAGAGGAGAAACATTCACCTTTCCCTTCTGTAGTGGATAGGGAAAGGAAGCAATAACCTTTCATCACCAACAACTCCTCTCCTAAAAGGTTGTTGAGTCCCACATTGACATAGACATTCTGCAAGACAAGTGACAAGATCCAGTTAAATTGTCTTAAATATTTATTAAAGTCTGGATTTGTTTGATTGTTTCTTCATTATTAGATTCTGGTTACTACATAGCTGATAACAATTTGTCCCTTTTGTAATGCTGATGTTAATTATTCAGATGTTGTTTTTCAGATCTCTGTAAAGTCAAAGACTTCACAGGCCAGAAAGAAGGGGTATAATATATTTAAAATGCTAAAAGGAAAAGAAGCATGAGACAAATAAAATTCAAGCCAGCCAGCCACTGCCAGCAAGCACACACAATATAACCAGGGGTCATTCCTTCATAGTTCACTCTTTCCAGACTGGAAGACTACCTGTTTCACCTAATTCACAGAAACAAACCCAGAAAGTCAAACAAAATGAGAAGACAGAGGAATATGTTCTAAAGGAAAAAACAGACTCACAGAAATGATGGTTATCATTCAGAGTTGGATTTATTTATTAAAATATGCTCTTAGGCCTGACAACATAGAGGCAAATCATTGTAGATTTACTTTTTCAGTTTGGATTTGAGACTTAATTGAATGATCGTTGGTTGTTGAGGTTGACATACTTCAGTAATACTAGTGATTCCTTGATTGAAACTTCTAAGTAGCTCTTAAACTTTTATTGTCTCTTTTATTGGTGATATAGCTAATGTTTCTCCTGATCAATTACTATGTCTGAAATAAAAAGGTGTTGGAGTCTATGTTATTTCTATTTGTAATATGACCTCTAAAATAGCTTGAACTTTTGTTTGAGGTACAGCCCACTGCTAGTATTTTAGAGATTTCTCTGATTGTCTATGAGGGTTTGCCTCCCTGATTTTGTTACAACATTGCTTATAAATGGTGACATATCAGATCATAAACCAAAATTTCCTGAGTATGAGTCAGTCTTTTAAATTAGTGAAATAGGTTATAACTCAACATACTGTTTAAAATTTTTTTTAAAGAATCAGAGCAGTTGACTGTGAGTCACATCCATGAATAATAGTGACCCAACATTTAGGAGCACAATCAGTGACATACTGCTTGGCTGCCAAGTTGTGACATCTTATTTGACCACCACTAACTTCAAAAGGATTTCTTTTACCAACTTACTCAAAAGGGACATATTTATATAAAATGACTTATCCTTCCTCCTTTTCAACTTATTGTTATATTTCCTGGTAGTTCATCATGTTGATATTGTTGATTTTTAGAAAGGAAGCAGGAGGTGTTCAATGCTTCCCACTACTATTAAGCCATCAGTCCTGACATATATCCCTAGTCTGCACTACATTCAAATATTCTTTTTATTATCTCCTGTTATTCTTGGTCTCTATCTAAAAGTGTCCACTGCTATGCTGTGACTTCTACCTGTCACATTTCTAATACTCTTACCTGTGTGGGGAGGCAGAGAAATGGGCCATTCTCCATAGGTAATAGATAGATATATTCCTGGAAGATAAAATTACCTGCTTGTTCTATAGATGACAGTATAATTCCTCCACTAAAAACCAAACACACATTGAAAAGACAAACAACAACAAATGTTGGCGAGGTTGTGGAGGAAGGGGAACCCTCCTACACTGCTGGTGGGAATGTAAATTAGTTCAGCCATCGTGGAAAGCAGTATGGAAGTTCCTCAGAATGCTCAAAATTGAAATACCATTTGACCCAGGAATTCCACTTCTAGGAATTTACCCTAAGAATGCAGCACTCCAGTTTGAAAAAGACAGATGCACCCCTATGTTTATCGCTACACTGCTTACAATAGCCAAGAAATGGAAGCCACCTAAATGTCCATCAGTAGATGAATGGATAAAGAAGATGTGGTACATATACACAATGGAATATTACTCAGCCATAAGAAAAATACAGATCCTACCATTCGCAACAACATGGATGGAGCTAGAGGGTATTATGCTCAGTGAAATAAGCCAAGAGGAGAAGGACAAATACCAAATGATTTCACTCATATGTGGAGTATAAGAACAAAGGAAACTGAAGGAACAAACAGCAGCAGAATCACAGAACCCAAGAATGGACTAACAGTTACCAAAAGGAAAGGGACTGGGGATGATGGGTGGGAAGGGAGGGATAAGGGCGGGGAAAAAGAGGGCATTACGATTAGCATGTATAGTGCGTGGGGGGCACGGGGAGAGCTGCGCAACAGAGAGAAGACAAGTAGTGATTTTACAGCATCTTACTATGCAGATGGACAGTGACTGTGAAGGGGTATGTGGGGAGGACTTGGTAAAGGGGGAACCTAGTAAACATAATGTTCTTTCTGTAATTGTAGATTAATGATACCAAAAAAAAAAAATTAGGACTGAGAAAAAAAAAAGAAAAAAAAAAAAACCAAACACAGAACTTGGGGCAGATTCTGCCATGCTGCTCAGTCCCATTTCTCCAACTATTACAAACAAGACTAGCTTTAAGCTTATGCAATATTCTGGCACCCTCTCGAAGGGGGCCTGGATTTGTTTTCCTAGTCAGGTGATGGTGGACTGTAGTAGAACAAGAAATAATGTCCATCTATTTCTGATCCAGAATGCTTTTCTTCTACTCTAGACCTACCACATGCCAGGAGGAGTGAACTCAATTGCTAATAAGTACTTACTGTGTCATGGCATGATCATATAGAGTAGACTATGGGACTACCACTCCAGCATTTTATTGCAGAGGACACCAACTTAGGAGGATCTGGCACTTCCTTCCTTCCTTTTTTTAATAGGTTCTATCTTATGGTTCATAACTTTGTTCTTTTTTTTTTAAATTGAATTACAGTCTATATACAATCTTAACATTGGTTTCAGGTATACAACACAGTGGTTCAGCAGTTACACAGATTATTAAATCCTCACTCGACTAGTGCAGTTACTTCTGTCAAAATAGAAAGATGTTACAGAATCATTGGCTATATTTTCTATTGTACTACCATCCCTCTGACCAACTTAGATAATGATTGAGAATTTTTGTGCCCCTTTATCCCTCTTAACCCTCCCTACCCATTCATCCAAGCCCCTCCTCCATAGTAACCACCAGTCACTTCTCAGTGTCTATGCGTTTATTGCTATGTTTTTTCATTTTGTTATGTTTTTAGATTCCACAAGTAAGTGAAATCATAGGGTATTTGTTTTTCTCTACCTGTCTTATTTCACTGAGCATAATACCCTTTAGCTCCATCTATGTTGTTGCAAATGGCAGGATTTTTTTTTATGGCTGTTTAGTATTTCATTGTATATATATACTACATCTTCTTTATCCATTCATCTGTTGATGGAAATTTAGGTTGCTTCCATATCTTAGCTGTGTAAATAATGTGGCAGTAAATAAAAGGGTACATCTATCTTTTGAATCAGGGATTTTGTTTTCTTTGGGTAAATTCCTAGAAATAGAATTACTGGGTCTGGTACTTCCTTTCCGTCAGACCTAACAACCTTGTATAGCTCCAGATAATATGGAAGCTTTACTGGCACCAGATCCTGTGGCCTGATCTTCAGCAATTTATTTTCTGTATTATTTCTAGATGAAATAGCCACCATTCTGATAGCCCCTGCCTATCAGAAGGTCCAGCTCTTAAGAGAATGTTGTGGCTTCACAGTCTCATCTAGCCCTAACATCCTTTCAAGAGCATATAGTAGGGGAATCCATATTTCCAACAGTGCCTTAAAGAAATCCAGAATCCCTCATTGTAACTTGGAAGGGACAGAACTCAGCTTATCTTCTGTATCCTTTTGCAATGCCATGTTGCTATTTCATGGCAGGCCCCTCAAGACCTTAGTACAGTCCACTAGGACTTCTGATAGTCATTGTAAGCAATGCCCTGCACTGAAATTGGGAGATAGGCGCCCAAGATAGTCCTGGGCGATCTGAATTTTTGAAGTCACTTCTATACCTCAGGTTCCTCTGGAATACTACTACCTTGGATTTAATTACAAATGTATCCATTCCTCAAAGCCATAATACAATACTTCTGCTACTCACTTAAATGGAAGGTGTGATATGTGAGCTATTTAATAGTCCCTACACCAGTTGGACTTCAGCTCAGTCCACTACATAAAACAAATGCTTTAGCTCCATAACTTTCTCAGTCATTTTTTGTCATAATTTTGTTCCAGTATAAATCATAGATTTTGAAGGTTCTGTTCAGTGCCCTCTAGGTTAAATTTCTGTCTCATTTCAAGTCACCTGTGATTGAAAGTTTTGGAACCTATGGGTTTACTTGTTATACCATTTTGAATACCACTTTGCATGATGTTGTGAAGAGCAGCCTAGAGTCTTCTTTTCAGGTCTTCCAACCACTTATCTTTTCTGTCTCATTATTTCTAGGAATGGCTGAACTGGGGTTTAAACTTTAGTTTGTTTGACTCTTAAGGTCTATATTCTTTTTTCACTCAATCACGCCCTGATGACAAAAGTTTAAGGGGATTTAATTTACTCTTCAGAAAAATGGGCTTTGTTAAAAATTTTGCTGCTACCTTTTATTTTAAAGTTAATTCATTTACTAAATAGATATATGCTTAATTACAAAATTTTTTTTTCAGTATTAAAAGAGGATACAGTAAAAGATCTCCTTCCCATTCCTGTATGCAGCCACTGGGCCCTCTCTCCAGAGGCATTCATCTTTAGCAGTTTCTTGTGAATCATTTGAAAGGCTTTATACTTGTCCAAACATACATGCATACATCAGAGATATCTTTTGATTGTTATTTCCATCCTTTGACTTGGTCTTAGAGAACCATATACTACAATAAATGTGTTCACAGCTAATTTATATTTGAGATGTGAATACTTGTTGATCAGTGTCTCTTTTGGGTTGTTACTGTGTTTTAAGTATTTATTGAAGCCACAGGAAATAGATTGTTTATTTTCTGGTTCCTTTCCATGGCTAAGATCTGTTTCCCCGAAATCTTGGCCATGTATACAATAAGAATGTTTCCTCTGTCCTCATTCATCTTCCTAGAATGACTTTCACACATTTGCTACGGGGTTAAGAATTTCCGGCAATTTGTGTCCACAGAATGTGTAGTTCCCTCACTAATAGAATTCTTGATGGTGACTTTGTATGGTGGGGTGAAGAATTGTAGCACTATCCCAACATAGTAAATAGTCCCCTTTTATTTTAAACTTAAAAAAAAATAGAAACACCATGTTCACTATAAAAAATCTTCAAATGATTCAGAAATGTGTAATGTAGGAAGTGAAAGTTCTCTTTAATATTCCCTTCTCCAGTCTACTCCAAGATAACTACTTTTCACAGTTTGGTGTATACTTTTCCAACATCTCACCTTTTCATTAAAAAAGTAAGTTAAAGTTTTAAAGCATGATCAACTAATACCCATAAGCCCCCCACCCATCATTATCTTCTAGTGAAGTTTAGCAATAAACTGTAAACTTTTTCTTAAAATTTCCATTGCTCCCTGAGACTTTCCATTTCGCCCCATGAGACTGGTGAAATGCAGGAGGGATGTTGTCTTCAGTTTCTTTTGGAATCTGCACAGCTGTGTCTCAGTTTTCATTGTGTTAGGTACCAGGGAGTGAAGCCTGATTATTTACTTCTGAGAGACCTCACCCCATCTGGGTTTTAGGGAGAGACAGTTTGGCCTTTATGGAAAAAAGAAAGGAAACCGATTATTATCAAAAGAGTGTAATTTGCAGTATTTCCCAGAAGATAGCATCCTTTTTCTTTGAGTTGGAAATTTACTTTCTCCAGAGCTTGTAGATTCCTAGGATGCTTGTAATTAAGACTGATATTAAGACTCATAATTGGGCAACTGATAGGTGAGACTCAGTAACTAAAGCTTTGTTAGCTATACTGTCAGATTTATAAGCATTAGAGTGCTCATGTGCATCCTTAGTAGAAATAAAGACTTATGTTAGCAAATGCTAGACAGAAAAAGAATTGTCATTCTTAATTTCTCTTGTGAAGCTTTGAAGCTCCAGACAAATATTACAGAAAAGAAATCTAAAACTCCTGAATATAAGCTTATCTATTACATTTTTTTAGCCTCCCCAAAGGCTTCTTTCTGTATTTTCTTAGAATATTGTTCTTCCTAATGAGTATCAGAGACGGGAGAGTATATTGGGTTCCAAGGAAGGATTAAAGGGAGGAGGCAAAAAGAATCAGAAGACCTGGTTCATAACCTAGATTCAGGTCAGAAGCGGACAAATACACAAATGCAGCAACCTGAATGTTATTTATGTAATGATCCTCAGCAGGTGCAGAGGAATACCAGAAATAGGAAAGCGCTGAGGTGGTAGAGGAATAAGTATATGGTTAAGAATGGTATAAAGTTCAAGAAGGCTTTGCAGGGAGATGAGTTTAGAGATGACTTGTAAGGAGTTTGTTGAAATGTGTTGATTGCAAGGAAAGATTGTTCATAGTAGGATAAATGACAAGTATAGGGAGAATATTAAAAAGATGCCAAATAATATGCTGGGCATATTGGCTTGGAGGGAATAGAGTGATGTCATAGCTATACTTGCTGAAGTGCAGAGGGAAATGAATCCCTCTGCTATACATATTTTTTCTTCAAAAAGTGAAGAAACCCAGGACTGGCCCAATTTGGCAGATTCTCTCCTCTGAGAGCCTTTTCTTTCTTTTACTAAAGATATCTAATGTTTTTCTTCTCACCTATCACCCTCTCCTTTTAAATCCAATGTAGGATTGAAAGTTTTGTACCACTTAAAATTTTGGTAGTGATAACTGAAGACCTATTTCTGTGAGCACTGGAAGCGGAAGAGCAAACCTCATGTCACTGATTACTTTCACTTATTTATTTAGGACCACATGCCCTGCAGGGAAATAGGGCTGCATGGCCAGTTGGCCTCTTTTCTGCAGGTTCTCCTTTCTCATCAATCTCCCCTATTTTTCTCTTCTTATTTCTAAAATTCCAGAAAACAGGTCTAGAACTCCTTCCTTTGCTCTCTTTCTTCCATCATTTACCACTTTTATCTGAGTCTACTATTCTGGCTCTTACATTAAAACATCCTAATCATTTTGGTGTTCCCCAGAGAGGTGATTCTTAGCTATGTCAAAGAACCCATTATTTTTTTAAGAGGAACCACATGTGTAAGATTCATTTTTGTATCAGAAGATACAATATATGTTTTGAAAAGTGAAATTTTTTTTCTTTAGCTATTCAGTTTCTGTCCAGAGGCAACCACTATTGCCTTTTACTGTGGACCTCTCTAGAAAAAGTTTTGCATTCACAAACATACACATATACTTACCCGGTCACTAATGGTGGTATACTTTGCATGGTGTTACATGCCTTGTTGTTTTTTTTTTTTTTCACTTAATATATATGATCTATGCTACATGTAGGGAACCAGTGGACATTTTAAAAATTGAGATGAAATATGCATAAAATTAACCATTTTAAAGTATATAATTCAGTGACATTTAGTACATTTACAATACTGTGGAGCTATCACCTCTATATAATTCCAAAATACTTTTATCAACCTTAAAGGAGACCCCGTACTCATGATGCAGTCACTCCTCATTCTTCCCCCAGCCCCTGGCAATCATTATTCTGCTCTCAGTCTCTCTAGATTTACCTATTCTGGATATTTCATATAAATGGAATCATACAGTATGTGACCTTGTGGAATGGCTTCTTTAATTAGTATGTTTTCAAGGTTCATACAGGTTGTAGTGCACATCAGTCCTTTATTCTTTCATATGGCTGAATATTCTGTTGTATGGATATATCACATTTTGTTTATCCACTCATCCATTGATGGGCATTTCAATTTTTCCCAACTTTTTGGCTATTATGAGTTGTGCTGCTGTGAATAATTGTTCACAAGTATTTGTTTGAATACCTGTTTTAGATACTTTTGGATATATACCTAGAATTAGAATTGCTATTAGTGCATTTAACATTTTGAAAGATACTACAAAATTGTCCTCTACAGAGGCTATGCTATTTTCATCCCCCACTAGTGAAGTATGAGAATGCTTTCTCCTCCCTTGGCCTTTAGGGATAGCCAGCCTTCCTACAAATCATATTGCAGAGAGCACAGTGAATGGTCATAGGTGACTAAGTTTATATGCCATGATTCACTCAGAATCCCCTTCCTGCTTACTGCCTTTCCCTCCTCTACCATCCTGATCCTCTTATTTCCTGACTTCATATTTTGGCTCTTGATAACTGGGCCCTCTTTGTTTGGTGTCCTGTTCAAATTTTCTTTTCTTTTCTGCTTATTGTAAATTTTGGGCAGTTCGTTTCTGTTTGTTTTTAATACTATTCCCTTGGAAATAGGGAAGCGCTAAGGTAGCAGAGGAAGAAGAAGCAAATAGTTAAGAATGGCATATTGTAAGCCCAGCAGGCTGAGAACTTTAAGGGACTTCAGGTGCCCTAACTCCCTGGGTGGCAACACAGCTCCAAACCCCATCATGGTGATATGCAGCCCACCATTCCTTCCCCCACCCCACTGGTACTGCAAGCAAACTGGCTGACTTGCCATTGTTGCAGAAAGCTGGGAGCAGCCCTGCCTAGAGCAACCACACAGCTTAACACAGAGGCTTCTCCCTGCGTGCAGCTAAATGGCCCAGGCCTAGCGGCTGCTCCCTGTGCATGGTTGACTGGCACAGACAGCAGAAATGGGCCCAGAGTCCGGGAAACACAAAGGGGCTTTGTTCTCACAGCAGAATGCACACTATTCACCTGTGACCCCAGTGAGTGCTCTAGGCCATCTTGAAGGCTTCCCCGCCCCCGGCAGCTTAGGGGATTAACCCAGAGGGTGTCCCTGGTGTGCGGTTAACCAGCACAGACAGCAGAGACAGGCAAGGTGACCGGCAAGCAGGAAGGGACTTCGTTCTCCCAGCTAACACATGTGCCACTTGCTGCTGACCACTTCCATCGCCATGCAAAGGCAGAAGAAGCTTGTTCAGTCCAAAATCCCTCAAACACCAGAAAGAGAGCTTGGCAAGACTGAAATCACCAATCTTTCTGAAAAAGAATTCAAAATAAAAGTCATCAGCATGCTGATAGAGCTACAGAGAAATACTCAAGAGCTAAGGGATGAATTCAGGAGGGAGATAACAGAATGAAACAAACAATGGAAGGACATAAGAGCAGACTGGATGAGGTGCAAGAGACAGTTAATGGAATAGAAATCAGAGAACAGGAATACAGAGAAGCTGAGGCAAACAGAAATAAAAGGATCTCCAGGAATGAAAGAATATTAAGAGAACACTGTGACGAATCCAAACAGAACAATATTCACATTAAAGGGGTACCAGAAGAGGAAGAGAGAGAAAGAGGAATAACAAGTGTCTTTGAAGAAGTAATTGCTGAAAACTTCCTGAATCTGGGGAAGGAAATAGTCTCTCAGACCATGGAAGTCGACAGATCTCCCAACACAAGGGACCCAAGGAGGATAACACCAAGACATATAATAATTAAAATGGCCATGATCAAAGACAAAGAGAGGGTATAAAAGCAGCCAAAGAGAGAAAAAAGATCACCTACAACAGAAAACCCATCAGGCTATCATCAGACTTCTCAACAGAAACCTTACAGGCCAAAAGGAAATGGCATGATATATTCAATGCAATGAAACAGAAGGGCCTCGAACCAAGAATACTGTATCCAGCACTATTATCATTTAAATTTGAAGAAGGGATTAAACAATTCCCAGATAAGCAATAGTTGAAGGAATTTATTTCCCAGAAACCATCTCTACAGTGTATTTTCAAGGGACTGCACTAGATGGAAGTATGCCTAAGGCTTAATAGCTGTCACCAGAGAAAATAAAATCATAGCAAAAAAAGTAGACAAACCAAATACTAACTAAATTCAAAATAAAATCAACTATCCACAAAATCAGTCAAGGGAAACACAAAGAGTACAGAATAAAACACCTAACATATAAAGAGTGGAGGAGTAAATGAAAGAAGGGAGAGAAATAAAGAATCATCAGACTGTGTTTATAATAGAATAATAAGTGAGTTAAGTTAGACAGTTCGGTAGTAAAGAAGCTCCCCTTGAACCTTTGGTAACCATGAATCCAAAGCCTGCAATGGCAATAAGTACATACCTATCGATAATCACCCTAAATGTAAATGGACTGAATGTACCAGTCAGAAGACACAGAGAAATGCAATGGATAAAAAAGTAAGACCCTTCTGTATGCTACCTACAAGAGACTCACTTGAAACCCAAAGACATAGACAGGCCAAAAGTGAAGGGTTGGAAACAGATATTTCATGCAAACAATAGGGAGAAAAAAGCAGGTGTTCCAGTACGGGTATCAGACAAAATATACTTCAAAAAAAAAAGAAATTAATAAGAGATAAAGAAGGACATTACATAATAATAAAGGGGTCAGTCCAACAAGAGGATATAACCATTATAAATATCTATGCAACCAACACAGGAGCACTGACATATGTGAAACAAATATTAACAGAATTAAGGAGGAAATAGAATGCAATGCAGTCATTTTGGGAGACTTCAACAACCACTTACTCCAAAGGACAGATAAACCAGACAGAAAATAAGTAAGGACACAGAGGCACTGAACAACACACTAGAACAGATGGACCTAATAGACATCTACAGAGCTCTACACCCAAAAGCAACAGGATACACATTCTTCTCAAGTGCACATGGAACATTCTACAGAATAGACCACTTACTAGGCCACAAAAAGAGCCTCAGTAAATTCAAAAAGAATGAAATTGTACCAACCCGCTTCTCAGATCACAAAGGTATGAAACTAGAAATAAATTACACAAAGAAAATGAAAGAGCCCACAAACACATGGAGCCTTAAAAACATGTTCCTAAATAATCAATGATTCAGTAACCAAATAAAAACATAGATCAAGCAATATATGGAGACAAATGACAACAATAATTCAGCACCTCAAAAATCTGTGGGACACAGCAAAGGCCATTCTAAGAGGAAAGTATATTGCAATACAGGCCTACCTCAGGAAAGGAGAACAACCCCATATGAACAGTCTAATCACAATTAATGAACCTAGAAAAGGAAGAACAAATGAGGCCCAAAGTCAGTAGAAGGAGGGACATAATAAAGATTAGAGCAGAAATAAATAAAATCGAGAAGAATAAAACAATAGAAAGAATCAATGAAAGCAGGAGCTGGTTCTTTGGAAAAATAAACAAAATAGATAAACCCCTAGCCAGACATATCAAGAAAAAAGAGAGTCTACACACATAAACAAAATCAGAAATGAGAAAAGAAAAAATCACTACAGACACCACAGAAATACAAAGAATTATGAGAGAATACTATGAAAAATTATACAGTAGAAAACTGGATAACCTAGAAGAAATGGACAACTTTCTAGAAAAATACAATCAAGGCTGACCCAGGAAGAAACAGAAAATCTGAATAAACCAATTACCAGCAAGGAAATTGAAGTGGTAATCAAAAAACTACCTAAAAACAAAATGCCTGAACCAGATGGTTTCACTGATGAATTTTATCAAACATTTAGTGAAGACATAGTACCCATCCTCCTTTAAGTTTCCCAAAAAGTAGAAGAGGAGGGAATACTCCCAAACTCATTCTACAAGACCAACATCACTCTAATACCAAAACCAGGCAAAGATACCACAAAAAAAGAAAATTACAGATCAGTATCCCTGAAGAACGTAGATGCAAAAATACTCAACAAAATATTAGCAAACCAAATTCAAAAATACATCAAGAGGATCATACACCATGATGAAGTGGGATTCATCTCAGTGATGCAAGGATGGTACATCATTTGAAAATCCATCAACATCATCCACCACATCAACAAAAAGAAGGACAAAAAACCACATGATCATCTCAATAGATGTTGAAAAAGTATTCAACAAAATTCAACATTCATTCATGATAAAAACTCAACAAAATGGGTATAGAGAGCAAGTGCTTCAACATAATAAAGGCCATATATGATAAACCCACATTATGCTTAACCGCGAGAAGCTGGAAGCTTTTCCTTTAAGATCGGAAACAAGACCAGGATACCCACTCTACCCACTTTTATTCAGCAAAGCTCTGGAGGTCCTAGCCATGGCAATCAGACAACACCAAGAAATAAAAGGTATCCAGATTGGTAAGGAAGAAGTCAAACTGTCCCCGTTTGCAGATGACATGATATTGTACATAAAAAACCCTAAAAAATCCACTCCAAAACTACTAGATCTAATATCTGAATTCAGCAAAGTTGCGGGATACAAAATTAATACACAGAAATCTGTGACATTCCTATACACTAACGATGAACTAGTAGAAAGAGAAATCAGGAAAACAATTCCATTCACAATTGCATCAAAAAGAGTAAAATACCTAGGAATAAACCTAACCAAGGAAGTGAAAGACCTATATTCTGAAAACTACAAGACACTCATGAGAGAATTTATAGAAGATACCAATAAATGGAAACACGTTCCGTGCTCATGGATAGGAAGAATTAATATTATCAAAATGGCCATCCTGCCTAAAGCAATCTACAGATTCAATGCAATGCCTATCAAAATATCAACAGCATTCTTTGACGAACTGGAACAAATAGTTCTAAAATTCATATGGAAGCACAAAAGACCCCGAACGGTCAAAGCAATTCTGAGAAGAAAGAGTAAAGTTGGGGGGATTATGCTCACCAACTTTGAGCTCTACTACAAAGCCACAGTAATCAAGACAATTTGGTACTGGCACAAGAACAGACCCACAGACCAGTGGAACACAATAGAGAGTCCAGATATTAACCCAAGCATATATGGTCAATTAATATAGGATAAAGGAGCCATGGATATACAGTGGGGAAATGGCAGCCTCTTCAACAGCTGGTGTTGGCAAAACTGGACAGCTACATATAAGAGAATGAAACTGAATTACTGTCTAACTCCATACACAAAAGTAAACTCAAAATGGATCAAAGACCTGAATGTAAGTCATGAAACCATGAAACTCTTAGAAGAAAACATAGGCAAAAATCTCTTGGACATAAAGATGAACAACTCCTTCATGAACATACCTCCCCAGGCACGGGAAGCAAAAGCAAAAACGAACAAGTGGGACTGTATCAAAATAAAAAAGTTTCTATATAGCAAAGGACACCATCAGTAGAACAAAAAGGCATCCTACAGTATGGGAAAATATATTCATAAATGACATATCCAATAAGGGGTTGACATCCAAAATATACAAAGAGCTCACACACCTCAGCAAACAAAAAGCAAATAATCCAATTTTTTTGGAAAAATGGTCAGAGGATCTGAACAGTCACTTCTCCAAAGAAGAAATTCAGATATCCAACAGGCACATGAAAATATTCTCCACATCGTCAATCATCAGAGAAATGCAAATTAAAACCATAATGAGATATCACCGTATACCAGTTAGGATGGCCAACATCCATAGGACAAGCGACAACAAATGTTAGCAAGGATGTGGAGAAAGGGGTACCCTCCTACACTACTAGTGGGAACGTGAGTTAGTTCAACCATTGTGGAAAGCAGTATGGAGGTTCCTCAAAAAACTAAAAACAGAAATACCATTTGACCCAGGAATTCCACTCCTAGGAGTTTACCCTAAGAATGCAGCACCCCAGTTTGAAAAAGACATATGCACCCCTATGTTTATTGCAGCACTATTTACAGTAGCCAAGAAATGGAAGCAACCTAAGTGTGCATCAGTGGATGAATGGATAAAGAAGATGTGGTACATATACACAATGGAATATTATTCAGCTATAAGAAGAAAACAAATCGTACCATTTGCAACAACATGGATGGAGCTGGAGGGTATTATGCTCAGTGAAATAAGCCAGGCGGAGAAAGACAAGTGTCAAATGATTTCACTCATCTGTGGAGTATAAGAAGAAAGCAAAAATTGAAGGAACAGAACAGCAGCAGACTCACAGAACCCAAGAATGGACTAACAAATACCAAAGAGAAAGGGATTGAGGAGGATGGGTGGGAAGGGAGGGATAAGGGGAAGAAGGGGTATTATGATTAGCACACATAATATAGGAGGTGACACAGGGAAGGCAATAACAGCGCAGAGAGGACAGGTAGTGATCCTATAGCATCTTACATCTTACTACGCTCATGGACAGTGACTGTAATGAGATATGTGGTGGGCACTTGATTATGGGGGGAATCTAGTAACTGCAGTGTTATTTATGTAATTGTATATTAATGATACCCCCCCAAAAAAGAGGGCATATTGTAGTTTTTTTCAGGAAGCTTTCCAGGACAGATGAGTTTAGAGATGACTTTTGAAGAAGCTCATGGGAATATATTGATTGAAAAGAGAGATATTCGTAGTAGGATAAATGACACATATGAAGGGAGAATTCAAAAGATAAGCCAAACCTGTTTTTGGTGTGGCCAGCCCACCCCATGACCCCTTCATCCAATCTGCCTTGCTAAGGGATTAGCTAATAAATGCTTTGAAGGTTAAAAACAAAATCCATTCCACTCCCTCAGTTCTGACCAGGGACCCTTTTACTGTCTTAAACATCGTCCTTCCTGGATAGTGGGGAGCAAAGGATAAGTCAGTCCACAGCTTCTGCTACCTCTTGTCCAGGACCAGGACTTTCAGAGACAGTAGTTAGGGACACCTTAGAGTGTTCAGGGAATCTTATTTTTAGTAGTAAGGCAGTGCATTGTTTCTGGGACTTCTGTCAGTAAGAGTGGATGATGAGTTCTACACTGTGCATGTGGTATCAGTGTAAGTGGTTGGTATTGGTGATGATTATAGGTGCCTGCAGACTAACAAATAAAAGAGAGAAACTGTAACAATATGGTTTGGCTGATAAAAATAATGTTAATTGTTGTCTTCTGACTCATTTATTTCTATCTTGCCTTCTTCCAGGAAGAATTTGAGGTGACTAATTGTAGTCATTACATCAACTTATTATCATTTGTGTTCAGTTACTATGCCACACAGTTATGCATGTTAAAAATTTCAGATTAATGTATCAAAGTTTCATTGGATTGCAACACAAGTGCCTAACCTGTGCATAGTATTTGTTGTCTGTGTGTACATATATGTGTATGATCTGTTGTTCCCTTAAAAGCATGGTAATCTTATGGCTTATAAGTTTCATTGGTACAAAGTGGTAAGAAGTAAATTTTATTGATAAAACATGGTTAATAGAATTACAGATATCAACAACTGTTAGGATTATTCATTTTACAAACTATTATTGGACATGTCTTTGCCAAGAATCATGCTAGGTCCTGGGGTGTAGGGATAGCAGTCGTTGACCTTAATGAGCTCAAGTCCAGAGAGGTAAAAACATGTAACTAGTACCATGCAGTAAGTGAGTGGTAGAGGAGTATAGAGGAAGAAAACTTAATCTAAATTTGGGATGGTTAGGAAAGGCTTCCCAGAGATAATGATATATAAATTGAAAAAATTTAAGAAAGCAACCGAAGTCCATAGTTTACATTATGGTTCATTCTTTGTGTTGTACATTCTATGGATTTTGACAAATGGGTGATGACACATATCCACCCTACCAGTATCATATAGAATTAGTTCACTGCCCTAAAATTCTCCTGTGCTCTACCTATTTATCCCTCCCTCTCCTGCCAAATGTCTGGTATAAATTGAGCTTTGAATGATGAATAGGAGTCAATCAAGTAAAGAAAGAGAAGAGTTTATGATACTAGGACACTATGGTGAAAAAGCATGACTTAAGCTTGTGAAAACTCTGGATGGCTTGAGGGCAGGTGATAAGAGTGGGGAACAGTCAGAGATGGGGCCAGAGAGGCACAAAGTGCTCATATCATAAAGGGTTCGGATATCAGCAAACTATTTGTATTTTACTTTGAAGACAGTGGGGAGCCTCTGAAGACTTTATGCAGGGGAATGAAATAATTAGATGGTGGTAATTGTAGTGATATGAGCAATTTAATGCATTAAAAAAGTCTATGTAATTGTAGAATATAACACATATGTACAACCTCATAAAATAAATGTTTAGTTCTAAAGGAACAAAACAGCAGCAGACTCAGAGACTCCAAGAAGGGACTAGCGGTTACCAAAGGGAAGGGCTGGGGGAGGGTGGGTGGGAAGGGAAGGAGAAGGGGATTAAAGGGCACTATAATTAACAATCACAATATAGATAGGTCACAGGGAAAACAGTACAGCATGGAGAAGACAAGTAATGACTCTATAGCATCTTACTATGCTAATAGACAGTGAGTGCAGTGGGGGGGATAAGGACTTGATAATATGGATGAATGTTGAAACCACAATGTTGTCCATGTGAAACCTTCATAAGATGGTATATCAATGATGCTTTAATTTAAAAAAAAACAAAGCTGTTACCATATACAGAACATGTGAAAACGTGATAACATATGTCCAAAATTCGAAGGAATCTACAAATAAATTATTAGAATAAAATTTAACAAGGCTGCTTGACAAAAAAAAAATTTTTTTTAGTTGAGTGAATTAATATAACGTAGGCAAAAAATAGACCTTTGCCAGGCACCCAGAAAGTCGTCCACATGCCCTTTCCCAATCACAGTCTCCCATCTAAAAGTAGCTACTCTCCTGACTTACGACTTCCTTGCTTTTCTGTATATTTTATCATTCAAGTGTGTATCACTAAACAGTTTATTTTTGCCTGTTTTCTCATTGGGATATATCTTATAATTCTTTTTTAATCTATGGGTTCCTCTTCCATCTCTTAATGTTTTTCCTTGCAGTTTTTTACTGAAGCAGTCAAGCTATTTGCATAGTTTTATTTGACTTACAGAGTTTCCCATATTCTGAATTTTGCTCAGTACAATTCCCACAGTGTAGTTTAGCACACTCTTTCTGTCCTCTTTATTTTTTGTAAATTGGTAGTTGGGTCTTGAAGATTGATCACATTCAAATTATGATATATTCCATAGTTGAAATATATCATAATTTAAAAACCTTCCTCTATTGGTGGATATTTGGATTGTTCCCAAACTTTTGCTACTAAAACAGTGCTATAGTTACGACCTTTGTTCAATTATATTTTTTGTAAACATGCAAATAGATCTCCTCTCCCCTGTTATATGTTATTTGTTCAACATTTCAAAATGCCTTAGTATACTTACCCAATTGTTCATGGATATTTTCCTTTGAGTTATTAATATGATGAATGCATTAATCAACTTCCATTCATAAATCATCTTTGCCTTCCTGTAATATCCCTAATTGATTATGGTAAATTAGTCTCTTACTGTAATGCTGGGTTTGATTTGCTTCTATTTTATTTTGGATTTTTGTATCTATATTCACAGGGAAGGTTGGTCAATAGTTTCTTTGCTTTTTGTTATTCTACTATATTAAGGCTTGAAGTGCTTTTCTTAATTATAGGTTCTTTACTATTTTCCATGGATAGGGAAGTTTTATGGTACTTATCTAATCTACTGTCTTGAAAAAGGGAAGGGGGTAATTTCTAATGTTTGATTTTAAGTCCTTTTGAGCTACCTGGTAATTACTATAATTCAGTAATTGATAGGTGAGTCCTCATTGCCTAGATTGATGGCAGTTCACTTGAAGTCTGGGGCTCAAACGTCCTGTCATTTTATTGTAATGGAAAAATGGACCAGCCCTGGACTACTAATTGGTGATGTAACAGTTGCCTGGGGGTGCTGTGTTTGATAATTATAGACCTTATTTTCTAATGCAACTATTTCTGATTTCTTACATTTTTCCATTAGAAACAAGATGAAATAGGCAGAAGCAGCAGCCTGTAAATATGTTGCTGTAGCCTAGTTAACAGGGATAAATGGAGAAGCTGTGCCCTCTAGGGACAAGTATTATTTTTAATTGGGTCCTGGACCTGGTAGAATTTTTTCACTTACTTTTATGATCACATTGAACAGGTGGTTTTTCACACTCAGTAGGATAGTATGTTGGCTGCCTCCCTCTTACATCAGTGTAGGAGCCCTGTTCTTCTGTTTGAGAGACTGGCTTTTTATCATTTGAGACATTCTATAGCTCTGTTTTCCAAAAAGTAATTCAAGAATCATTGGCATGAGCATACTCAAATTGCTTATTGAAGAGGCAGATTCCAACAACAGCAAGAAAAGATGCAGATTCCCAAGCTATTACAGGCATTTGAATTAGAATCTCTGGGTGTCAGGTCTAGGAATCTGCATTTTAAATAGGACTCTTAAGAAATTCTTACTAAAATTTAAAGACACTGCTTTCTAAGATTAAGAAGAATCTGCTTTTATTCAATTGTTATCTCCTTCAGTATAGGATTTCTCTGCAAAGTATTTGGAGGAACATAAAGAAGGTATAAGCTATGGATCTTACATGCAAGGAATATACCAACCTAGATAAGGGATGGGATAGACTGGACAAAGGCAAACAATGAAATAATCAAGTTCTAAGGCAGGTGTTTTTAAAAAATAAACTTTATTGAAATATAATATACATACAAAAGACTGACCCCTTTGAAGTGTATGGTTTGATTAGTTTTGACAGATGAAAAACTACCACCACAGTCAATATACAGAACATTTCTGTTATCTCTGATTGTTTTTCCTCATGCCTTTGTAGTTCATACTTCTCCCCACCCCTGACTCCAGGCAACCACTGATAGACTTTCTATTACTATAATTGAAATCGGCTTCTTACAGTTTTGTATAAATGGAAAATGGAACCATATGGTATGTACTGTTTTGTGTCCAGCCTCTTTCACTCAGCATAAAGATTTTGAAATTCATCCATTTTGCTGAGAGTATCAGTAATTTGTTTCTATTACTGAGTATTATTCTCTTATATGGGTATACCACATTTTGTTTATCCATTCACCTGTTTATAGGTATTTGGGTTGTTTCTAGTTATTATAAATAATATGAGCATTTCCATGATAATATGTTTTCATTTCTCTTGGTTAAATACTTAGGAGTGGAATGGTTGGATCTTATGGGTAGGTCTGTGCTCAACTTTTTAAGAAATAGGCAGATAGTTTTTATTTTGATTGTGAACAGAGACACTATTAGAGTCATTGAGCATTGTTTAAGGAAAGTTGTCTAAGGGGAACTGAAGAATGGGTACCAACTATATAGGGGAGAATAGGGAACATTTACTGAGTAATTACTACTTGTCTAGCACATGGTAATTAAATACTACATGATTTTCAATATTTGTGAAAATTTGAGAGGTAAGTGGTATTCTTCACTTGTTATAGGTGATGAGCAGAAGTGTAGTAAAATTAACCAGCCTAAAGTCACACAGTAGTAAGTGATGGTTTTGAACCTAAGTTTATGTGGTTCCAAAACTGAAGCATTTCCATTACACCAACAAACAGTAGAAGTGAAAGACATTACAGCTTCAGAATTTACAGGACAAATGGAGGAAATTGGGCTCATTTTTCTCTCCATCTCCTGAGTATGGCAAGCATAGTAACTGTGACAATGTAGAGGGCTTTGAAAGCCAGGAACATAAATAAGCTCTTTATAAAGAGTTGAGGAGTTGTAAATTACTGAAAGGGTAATGATGTGATGAGAAGCTGGATTTAGAAAATTAGTCTAGTTGCCATCTGCTAAGTAGACTGAATGGTACAGAAATTAGGTCATAACTCCAGCCAAAATCTGTAATAATTCAGGCATGAGGTAATAAGTTCCTTGATAAGGACAGTGGAAACTATGAGGAAGAGACATCAGTAGAATAAGTAAGCATGTTGACAGATTGGACATGGGAGATAGAGAAGAATTTTAGGCATGGTCCTTTGTTTTCTGGTTTTGAAGCATTTAGAGTTCAGTGGTTTTGGACTTGAGGTACACTTGGTGTTACCTTGTCTGAAAAGAGCTCATAATATTGTAAATATGATGTCATTGCCAGTGGAGGCTCTAGTTTTATAGACTGACTGCTAGCATTAGGTGCCACTGAGCTAGAGGGTAATTGGTTATTCCTTTGTTAGGCATGTGAGCTGAAGAGATTTGGGGCTCTAGGGAGATGGGAAACATTAGGTGCTCATTAAAATTGTCAATCTGACACTCATTTTGCCCAATTCAAGAATGTTGCTGGTTTTCGAATAGGCTCTTAGTGTATGCAGAGTTTTCTATAGCACATTGGGCCATTGTCTTTTCGTGCTTGCTTCTTTTTTGACATCCTGTGATAAGCAGTGACCTCCACTTTGCTCACATTCAACATTTTACTGTATGGATTGAAGAATCTTTTGATGTGTTCTTATTCCATTGCATATATTTCCATTTGCTTCTGAACAATCTATACTCTAGCTTTCATTCATTAAAATTTCTGTCATTAAAGTTATTAGCAGCCTCTTTGTTTCTAAATCTAGTAGGTCTTTTTCATTTTTCTTTTATTTGACTGCTATGTAGCACTTAGCACTTGTTAACCATTCCATCCTTGAAACCTTGTTTTCTTGACTTCAGGAACCACACTACCATGGTTCTTCCTCTCCTGCCAACAATTGGTCACATTGTACCACTGTTCTCTGTCTAAAATGACTAATCTGATCCTATCTTTGCCTGTATTACCCTCCGAATAATTCCAGATTCCTAACATTGCTAAATTTCTAAACATTACTTAAGATCCTCTTTGATCAGGTTCTTTCATAACCTTAAAGACTCTCATTCAGATATGCCAGAACTATTTTCAGTTCAGTGAACATGCCTTTGCACATATAATCTCCCTTTCTTGGCACTTACACCTAGCAAAACCTAACTCTTCTCAGTAATTGTTCTACTGGCTAGTGAGATGTTTTAGTGCATTTTTGGGGTGGCAAAGGAAACTTGCTTAATTAGACTGGTGTTATTTCTCTTATAGTTGTACCAGGCTGAAGTGAAAATAGGGAACTGGTTGGTCAGAGAGCATAACTTGTTATACTGACTTAGGGATGGACCCAGTAGATGAGATCAAATCATTAGATTATTATTACAGTGGATATTTATTGAGCACCTACTGTGTGAGAAACTGCTATGCAGTGCTGGGATACATTCAAGGATGAGGCTGTGACCTAAAAGGAGAGGCTTCTTTGGGCCCAGAGCTTGAGAAGCAGCATTGTCACTTGGCGTGGAGGAATCAAGGTCGATAGACATATTCTAAAATTCTATGTGATTACTTTTCAGTTTTCTTTTAAAAAGTAACAAGGTGATTACCCTCTCGCAGTTTCTGTGGCAATTATACTATAGCCTGGGAGGATTTTATTTCAAATCCCTTCTCCCCCTATGGTTGGGAAGTTAAATAAGTTAACTAAATTTTTTAAATGGCACACTAAACCAACATATCCTTTTTTGGGGGTGAGATGAAGAGATGTAGGTGGTAGGAAGAAGGTAAGTACATAGGAAAAATAAAACTGACTTTCAGGGTATAATTAAACAGCCTGTTACTGATAGTAGCTCTATGTCCCAGGGTTGGGAGTTAGCTCAGATAATGAAACCAGCCTGCATTGGCATCATTCGATGCATCCAGAATTTTGAGTCTTACAGCAAACTTTCAAGGGAGCTGCACTCTCAGAACTCTGAGGGTTTTCTAACCCAGGCAGTGATGATCCCTCAGCAGATACTAGGACTGTCAAAGTGTGCTGATCTTCCTGCTACCTATTGTGGGAACCTATAAGGCAAGCAAAAACCTGGCAACATGACAAAACAACAAGAAATGCCAATTGCTTACCATGTTCCAGAGACCTGTGCTAAGCATTTGACTGCATTTATCCTTAAAATAACCAGTGAGACTCACTTTATTATTATTCTCATATTACAGATGAAGAAACATCTATAATAACTTTTTCAAGACCATATAGCAAGTACGTGGCTGAGTCAGAAGAGCTTAACTTTGACTTCAATAGCCCATATTCTTAGCTATGAACCTTAATTACTCCTTTTTCTTGGGATAGAGGCCTATTTTTAGTAATTTTTTTGTTGTTGTTATATTAGTTGCTGCACATTCAGTTTGGATATGGAATAAAAATTTTATTTAATTAATTAAAAAATTTTTGAATATTTTTATTTTAAGAAATGATGTTTTCAGTTTTCTCCTGTCATTCGGAGCTTTTGCATTCAAGTGGATTTTGTGAAATTTTATAGACAATCCAGAGAAAAGTGACTGTCTCTTAGCACCTAACAGGCTACAGTGTTTTTATGATAAATTGGAAGATTAGAAAGTAATGCCATTCTTTGGCTTTTTAACTTTCAATAAAGAGCAACACAATTGAACATCATCACTTTCCAGACAAGGGAATTGCTCTTTCCCACAGTATCATGTCTGAGCTTCTCATAGATAGACTGTAGTAGGCTCAGGTTTGGTGAACAGAGAGATAGGAAGGGTTTTTTAAATGAATCAGATTTTTCTCATTTTGAATAAAGAAGGGTATATCAGCTCCTAAATGATGATATTCTGAGAGAGACCTAGGCCAGAGGAGGTTTAAAGAAATATGGAAGCAATAGTTTTTTTTTTTATGTGCTCTGTGTAATGAATAGCATAGATCAGGAGTACTTGGTAGATTTGTCTTATGCTTGGTAGAATGTAGATGCTCTCTGTATATTAGGTAAAATTAATGGAATACAAGTAGGGTAGGCTCAAGTAAGGTAAATGAATATTAATTGGTGGGATGGGGAAATGATCTTTGAATTTGTCCTAAAATTGTGTCTTTGCTAAAATTGTGTCTCTTCTTTGCTACCATTTGTGGTTTTCTTAGGTCACTGAACCTATTTGGGCTGGGAGAGCAGCAGAGTACATAGAATTTGACTTCTTTACAATTTTCTTGATCTTACTCTTTAACATAATCCCTCTGAACTCTGAAGCTGGATATTCATCCATACAAGCATATATAATTCCATTCCCCATTCTTCCCCTACCAGAATCTCAGGAGATAATGACCTGCAGTAGAATGTTATGTCCTTCCAGACAGGCTGGTTTCTTGAAGACTGTGTGTGTATGTGTGTGTGTGTATGTACATATCTACATATGTACGAGTATGTATAACAAATTTCAAACCTAAGTCCCAATCTAAATCCCAGTTATAATATTGACAGGAGCTCCTGATTTTTTCCCCAGACACAAGTAGTACCATCATCCCCCTCGTGTAGGAAACCCTGTCTTTGATCTCTTGACTAAGGAGTGCAGCAACTAGAAGGTTCATTCTGGGAGAAGTCATTGGTTTTGTGAAGTGAACAAGAGGCTGAGGACCTGGTTTGAACCAGCCCAACTAGGCTGGGGTAAACTTTGTACTGGAGCTGAGAGAGTGGGCATCTAATTCTTTCCAGCAAGATAATGGAGCTATAGGCTGACATTATTGGCTGTGTTACCTATCTGACAGGGGGGTTGGTTGAGTCCCAGTGATGAGATATCTAATAGGTGCTAAGAGGGGCCAGATTTTTTGTCTTATTAGTAGAATTCCTAGTGGAGTGAGATTGGAATTTCTGTGATTTGAATCCTGATTATTTCCACTAGGGAGCTGCTTAAAGATAGCCTATGAGAGCTCAGATAACTTAAGGTTTTCAAGTAGGAAAAAGTAACTAAGCCATGGGAAAAAAAGGTTTGAATTCTCTTTTCTTCTCTGGCTGATAAAGTTCTACATGAACTCTTGATTTAAAGACAGGGACTTGATATGAGACCACCACATACCAGAGATTCTCATTGTTCAGTCTTTCGTTCAGTTTTGTTTGAGTGCCCAGTCTGTGCCTGGGGCCCATCTTTGCCTCAGATTAGATTACTCTCCCCAGCCCCCTTTTCCAGGTTTCTTTTCTTTCATTCCCTGCTATGCCCTTTTATGTTCTTGCCAGATAAGCTACAAAATGTTTCTCAAAACCTATAAAGCCCTACCACTGGGCCTTTACTCATGCCAATGCTTTTATCCAGATTCTAGAAGGTATTTTCCCTCCCCCTCAAAATTTCTTCTATTGGATACCCAGCCGACTTTCAAGGTCCTCTCCTTAATGCTTCCCCTGCTCACCCTAACAGGAAGTGACTCATGCAGTACTTGGCTTGCACTTTTCTCATGATAGTTACTACTTTGTATTGTATTTATATCCATATTTTCTCTCCTATTAGACTAACTCTGTGCTGTGAATCTCGTGTTATTTAGCTTTGGACTTGCAGGCACTCAGTGAATATTTGAATGAGTAGAATTTCCCAGCCTTTTAATTTTCCAGGGACTTTTCAATTTTAACCTTGAATAGCTCACAAATTCTTCTTAGGCTAAGTAACCAAACCTGCCCTCAGTTTCTCCTTCTCAGTGAAGCCAGGAGTTTTCTGTTAGGTGAAATGGTGCTGTGGCATAGAGTACAGAGCCAGTAAGGGACCAGCACCAGCACCAGCACGCTGTAAACACAGCGTGCACAAGCCTTTTCCTTAATTACCCATGGAGAAATCTAATCAGCCTTGGTGGTGCCAGGAGGTTTACTTTCTAAGGAAATTGGATGCTGTGTAGGGGGAGAAATCTCACCTTTGACCTCGACCTTTTGTTGGTATGTTTGTTTCTCTCCTTTGTTTCCCCTCACTTGCCTTGTATTTCCTTTCTCCTGACCCTACCCACTTTTCATATTCTCTTTTTTTCTCCCAATCTCTTGTTTCCATGAGCACTTTGTTTCTTAATATTTTCTCTTTATTTCCTTAGTGTAGAAATGTTGTCAGCCTTTGGAAGGTTTTGGAATATTCCTCCCCTTAGCCTAGCAAAATAACAAAGCAGAGCATTCTGTAGGAGTAATAGACGCAGTGAAAAACTAAGGCTTCTGCTTCTGAATTCTGGGATCCTAACTCTGGCTGAGCTACTCTTCCCTGGCCTCATAATCAGTAGGATTATCTATCATTGCTATCTCTTTGGAGACTCAACCTTGGTTCTCTGGATTATGTGCTCATACTTCTCCAGCTGGAGTTGAAGTAGACTTCTGGCTTTGTCTCCTTTGTTGCCTCTGACCCCTCATCTGTATGCATGAATAATCCAGCACTGCCTTCTTCACGCTTAACTCCTTCTGTAGTTCAGAAAGAATTAAGTGTGAAAGGCATACTGGCTTTTGTTTCTTGATCTTTTCTTTCTAGTCTTCAGAACAATAAATGCATCAGGGTCTAAAACCAGTGCCTCCAAAATCTATTTTTCCTAATGTGTGATCAGAATGCCTTGTAAACAGAAAGCTTTTCAGTCCCTATGTTGCTGTGAACTCAGATGGGAAGAGTTCGTAAGATCCTCTTACTGCTACTCCCAGCTGTACACAGGAGTGTTGTCTGGAGTCCAGTGTTCATATCTTCTTCATGTTTGTGCCCCCTGTCTCTTTTAGTGGAATTGTTATCTATTAGAGGAATTATTGTCTAATGCAGAAGTCAAGGGGTCATTTCCCTGTTACCTTCCATCTGTCCCCCAATTTTATCATTTGTCTGGATTTTTTTTCCCTAGCTCATTAACTCTTTTCCATTTCCAGTACATGGTTCTTATCTCCTACATGAGTGATTGTAAAAGCCTAATCTTAAAATCTCCAGGAGGCTTCCACTGCCTACATTCCTACCAAGATTTTTTTTTTCATTACTAATATGAGGAGTCCATCATCTGTTTAAAGTATCTCTTCTTCAGAATGGTGAATGTTCCTTTTCCTCACTGTGAGCCAAATAGGAACTTGGCAAGAAAGAGCATATAAAGGACCTCGTTAATTATACACGTACAGGGATGGTGTCAGAAATGGCTCCCCTCTATGAAATAAATGACAAAGCACTATTCAGTTGAGCTTCCTTTCCAAGATAGTGTTGCATATTTTTATTTTTTCTTAGAGTATGATTTTTAATATGGTCCTTTTAGCTAACATCAAAAAAACCCACAAAAACTAGCCAGTCAAGTGCTGGCCTGAAAAGCAGTCTAATTTTATGAAATTATAGTCACTGCTGTTAGATAAACATGGCTGCACTGTCAGCAGGATCCCATTAGCAGTGCTTACGTTTTCTGCTTCTTTGTCAGCCCAGGCTTTGGATGGGAATTCTGACCCCAGTGTGTAGCTGCTTGACAGGAATGACTTCAACAACCACCACAAAACATTGTTGCAGCAAGACAGTAAGACTGTTGTCATTCTCAGCTGCATCCACAACTTGGGGCTTGACTTCTGAGCCTTGGCTTTTATCTTATTGATTTCTTGGACCAGCTGCTGATGTTGGACCTGCTTATTTGGATTGGCCATGCATTTTTAAAGTCTGAAGTCACCAAGCCAACTTTAAACAAAAATTTCCCTTTTCTAAGATAGAGAAAACCTATTTTTTCCCTTCTGCCCATTTTGATAATAGTAGAGCACCAGAATCTATTTATGACATTTAAAAGCAGATTTTCATTACACTTACAGTAACTAGAGAAAGTTAGGAACTAGAGAAACTTGGAACTTGGAACTCTAAGAATCAGCACAAAATTAAACCAACTGTCTTATCTAGTTTGATAATGAGATAGTCTGTGGGCATTAATTGAAACAGTTCTGCACATGGCTTTGTGGACAGGGGCTTATGTACCCCTCAGCTTGCTCTTGTTCTCAAGGTCTGGACCGTGGCTACCTAAGTTAGAAGTGGAAAAAATTTTGAAGACTTAATGAAGCTGGGGTGTTTTCATTGACTATGCTTATTCCACAGCTTTTGAAGATCCTGATAGTGCTGTTGATGACCGAGATAGTGACTATCGCAGTGAGACCAGCAATAGCATCCCACCTCCTTATCACACAACTTCCCAGCCCAATGTTTCCGTGCACCAGTTCCCTGTGCCTGTGCGATTACCACATCTGCTACTGCAAGGCAGTTGCCGGGACTCTTGCGATGACTCTATGCAAAGTTATGACCTCGATTATCCAGAGCGGCAGGCCCTCAGGTGGGTATCGGAAACAAAGCACTTCTGTTCCTAGCATGCACTTTTCAGGATGCAACTGGCATTGGGATGCTTTAACCTGAGGTGGTAGTGGAAGTATAGCAGTAGTATGGGCCAATCTATGGGCATTTGTATAGATTCTCAGTCATTTTTTTCTCATCAGAAATATTTCTCTTTATGATCAGTGATTCTCACCTGGTGAAAGAAAGCAGGCCCACTTGGGATGGATCGCTGAAGAAAACCTACACCTTTCACCAAGATTAAAAAAAGAAAAGCACAGATATTAAAAATTCAGATAGTCCTTCCTATCTAAATATTTCTGTGGGAACTTCAGAAGAAAACCAATTTTACGATCTCTCCATAGCAGATTCAGTACTTTTGCTGGAACATTCAAAATATTTCTTTTATTAATGTCTTAAATATATAAAGCATCCCCATGGTTAAATGAATGTTAAGGTACAATACAGCATACAGCAGAGAACCTCCCACCCACACCATTTATCCTTCTCCATCCCATCCCCTTCCCCTAGTTCTCTCACCACCCTTGTTTATTTGTTATGTTCCCTTTCATACACTATTGTCATATATTTATGAATAGAAAAATATATCTTCCTCTATTCCCCCAACTAAAAATAAATCATACTTAAAAGTTAGAGAAATAGTACAGTGAACACCAATATTCATGTTTTCTAGATTCACCAGTTATGTTAACATTCTGCTACATTTCCTTTCATTCTCTCTAATATATATTCATATATACCTACATTTTCTTTTCTTGAAGACTGAAAGTTGCGGATACCATGTTGTTTTACCAGGAAGTACATTATTTGTAAACAAAAGCACTTCCTCTTATAAAACCTCAATACTAGGATCACACTCAAGAAATTCAATGATACAGTGATATTATTTAATATATAATTATTTAATATTACTTTATATAGATCATATTTGAATTCCTCCAGTTGTCCCAATAATGTTCTTAATGTGTATTTTATCTGTGTTGATCCAGATCCATTTAAGGATCACAGTGCATCACATTAGATTTTCCTGTTTGTATAGTCTCCTACAATCTACAAAATTTGTTTACCTTTTTGTTGTTGTTTTTGTTTAAGACACATTTTTTGGAGAGTCCAGGCCAATTGCTTTGAGAGTGCACCAAAATTTGGTTTTATCTTGATTGTTTTTTCCTGTTTACAATCAAGTTAAACATTTTTGTGAAAAACACTACATAGATGATATTTCCTTCACAATGCATCTGTAGGTGCATAGTGTTACTATGTCTTACTAGTGATGATGTTTAGTTTGATCTGTTTATTAAGAAATCTGATATATATCAGGTTTTTCCAATGAAAAGTTAGCTTTCTCTCCTGTAATTAAGGATAATCTGGGATAATACCTGAGATTGTGTCAATATTCTGTTTGCCCAACAACCTTATCCCATTGACTTTAGCATCCATTGATGATCTTTGCCTGAATCAATTATTTAATTGGTTGGAGGTTAATTTTTAAAAAGCCATTCTAATTTAGCTCACTTTTGGTTGCTAAAATTCACCATACCATGGAGTGATTTCATTTTTTTGGCCCACTTTACCAAACAGGTGAATATTTATCCTGTGCCTCAGATGGCCATCAACCTGCTAGACAATATCCTGTCTCAGTTTACTATCATCTCTGAGAATATTGTCCATGAAATTTTCCATGTATTAGTCATCTCTTAGAATCCTCACTCTTCGTAATCTGATTCTAAAAAGAAACATGCCAGGAATCCTACTTTAGTTGGTCCCCACTCCATGCTGGTTTATTAATTGAATATTTGAATATTTTATTCATTTGATTTTAGTTGTTTATACTGTCCTAATTTAAGGAAAGAAACCTTTTGTCTCTTTTCCCTCTGTATTTGCCACCAAGATGTACAGGCCAGAAATAATAATGGCACGTCAACCCAAATGACCATATACTCTTCTGGACAACTGCAATTTACCTAATTAATCATCACCCTGTTATCATTTTGGTGTTTCCTGGGCTATTGCTATAATAAATAACAATTAGAGGAGCATTACTGATAGACTTTAAGTTGCATATTTTTCCTAAAATTTTTCTTTAATTGATCCCATATGAATTTGATTTCATTGTATCAGTATATGACATGAAGTTAGAAAGTGCTTTTCATCTTTAGCAAAGGAAAAATTAACATGATTTTAAAGTAAACTTTTAGTAGACATTTTTAACTTAAACTTTTGAAATGATTTCTCCTTTAAAGAGTTTTGAAGAAATTATATCACTAGCATTGATTTTTAAATTTTTACTATAAATACTGAGTTCTTAGGTATAGTCTAAGTTTTTAAACAGTTTTTTAGAAAGGACATTTAAAATCCTTGAGGGAACAAACATATTTGCAGTATATTCTAATTAATTCGAAATATTAAAAAATTGGCTTCATTCACTACAGCCATGACTAATTTAAGTTGGAACTATGAAGACATCTGTAATTTGCATTTTTGAGGATACTGGAGAGTAATGAAATTGAATGTAAAAAGAAAATTGTTAAATTAGATTTTCTTACTCAAAGTGGGCTTTGCCTAACAAGTAGAGAATAACTGAAATTTTTGTTAATTATGTAAAAACACATAATTTGAGGTTTGATAATAGAGTTGACTTTGTTATATGGTCAAAGTATCTCTCGTGTTGAGAGGAATCAAAAGAATATCAGTCTTACTCTTAAAGAATTCTAGTGACTAAGTGACCACTTTGATCTTATTTCTGTTTCCCAAATAAATGCTATTGGATGTTAGATCTATAAAAGAACATACAGAAATAAGGATGAATGTAATAACCACATTGTTTTTCTTGTGAAATCTTCATAAGAATGCATATCAATGATACCTTAATTAAAAAAAAAGAAGGACATACAGAGCTGACAAGCTCCTAGTCTTCAGGCCCTTTCTACCCCGCCACCCCCCCCACCCCACCCCACCCCGTGCATGGGAAGCAAGCCATTTCTAACCTAACTAAAGAAGGATCAGCTGTCTTTTGTATTCATTGACTTAAGTTGGATGTGTAGCTTCTGTTGTAATCAGGATAAGGAAAGATTTTCATTTCACTGTGATCCTCAGTGCATATAGTCTTTAGATTTAACAAATAAATTATAATGCTTGAAGTAATTTGCTCTTGGTATTGTAACAAGGTTTGACTTCTTTGTAACAATCTTTGATTTCTGGTAGTCAAAGATTATTTTTATTATGTATATAAATTTTTCTTTTTAAAAGAAATATGATATTTTCTTGGCTATGGCTGTACTGCCTCAAATATAACTTTAAGCAAGTTAACAGCTTGGCTTCTTTTCAGACCCAAATTCATCAACAACTTTAGGATTCTTGAAATTCCTTGATATGTTTTCATGGGATACTTAACAGTTCTAAACTTTGGCATTACAAATACATTTAAAATTTTGATGAAATGTTTTCATTTTGTTTGTTTTTTAAAAAGTAAAAAGATTCTAAAAGGGTAGGAGATTTAAAGGTTAATACTTTATATTTAAAGTATTTTAAAGTTGTTGTATTATAGCTGTTCTTTTTATGATGTGGAAAACCTATTTGACTACATAGCTATATAGTATTGATTGAGAACATGTGGATTTCCTTACAATGTTACTTCAGTTTGAATGCCTTTTATCAAATTGATAATTTTATTCTAGTTTTCTCATTGAATGTGCACTACATCTTATAATTTGTTTCTTTTCCTTGTTCCTCCTTTTTTTTTGCCTTAATATTCCTTCACTTTTGTCCCTTGACATCAGACAAGGCTTGCAGGCTAAAAATGATAAAATTAGGATTATTTCATCTTTCTTTGATGTTGACTTTGAAGAGCAAGAAGGTACATATGAGGAGATAGAAGGGAGAAAATCACAAGAGTTTCTAGAAAAGAATAATACAAACTTAAAAGAAGTGGAGGTAAAAGAAACTAGAACTCTTTTAAAAAGTGATAACTATTATAGCCAACAAGTACAACCAAAGTACAAGAATTGGAAAAAGATACCATCTCAGAGCCAGGAAACAGAATTCTCTACTGCCTTTAATTTTGACCTTAAGTTTGAAACATCTGTTTTCTCCAGATATCCTCAGAAATATGATACAATAGATAGGAGAAGGAAAAAGAAAACCTTATACAGTTGTTTTGAAGACAGTGAAAGAAGGCAATATGACAGATCAGGAACTAAAACTAACTTCAAAAGTACATATCCTAACACTGAAAACTGTAACCTTTGCCACACTGAAAAGAAGAAAGAAAATTACCCAATTTTGTATCCTTACAAAAATAGATTTGTGGTTAAGAGTGGCATGTGGTCCACTAAATTGGAAAGTCATGATTATGATCTTTCCAGTTGTTTTAAGAACTGTGAGAAGTCATCTGGCTTAAACCAGCATGTGACTAATTTCACTTCATTGGATACTCTTGAAGATTCTACTAACAGCACTTCTGATGAACTGGGTTCCCCCATTTCTGATAAGCAGGAAGGTTTACTGTCACTATGTCATCCATCTAATGTTCATCATGCTGGAGGCTTTCCTGAAGAATGTTATGTAGCAAATCCAGCATTCCCATTACAAAGGATGAATTGTGATGCGAACATACTTGGAGGTCTGCCCCAGTTTCCAATGGAAGAGATGACTCCTTCCTCTATAGAGCAGCCCAAGGAGGACTATGTTGATACAATAGATGAGCTTCAGTATTTGGTGGAAACAGTATCAGAATATTTAGCAGAGAAGGAAGAGGAGATTGTTAGATTTGGCTCCCTTTCAAAAACTAAAACCCTTGAACACAATAGTACTGTTGATAATGCAGAACAGAAAATACCTGGATATGAAATACCACCTTTAACCACTGTCAAGAATGACAAAGACAGTGCTGTCTCTTTCCCTGAGCTAAATGGAGTGAAATGTGGTGTTGGCTCTTTGCTCAGTTCACTCACAGAAAAGGTAGGCTTAAACACAAAACATTTAAAAACCTCTGTGGAAAAGCTGGTTTATATAGTTCCAGAGAAGACAGAAACTCTTAATCAAATAAAAACAATTAATTCGGGATCTAGACCCCGAGCCAAGTCAGTACTGGAGAAGGATCTTTCCATGCAGTCTTCATTATGCTCTCAAGCAGCTAATAATGATTTTAGCAGACATGACAAAACCTCTGAAAATGAACACTTGGGCAGTAAAACTGGAAATTTATGCTTTCAGAATGCAACAGAAACTGTTGGAAGGGACTCAGCTCCACAGAGTCAGAGTTCAGTTATAAAGTCTGTTTTTAGCATGCTAAGTCCATTGAAGATCTTTTTCGAAAAAGATGAGACCAAGAAAGAGGATGACCAGACCAAGACAAGGAAAGAAAGCTTCATTGGGTGTGGTTTGGAGTCAAATCAAAGGAAAGACACCCATGGCAATGACAGTAGCATGGTTGCTTTAGGTAGGAGTGGTGGAGAAACTATAGACTGGTCCCAAATGCTCACTGATGAGGATTTGTTGTCTTTCCAAGCTGCCATTGAACCTTCAAACTTAGCTAGTTCTGCAAGTAATAAAGATGATATTGAGAGTCTGTTGGAAAGAAAACCCGATTCAGATCTGTCTCTGTTACCAGATGATCCAAAAATATGTGCCAAAGATACTCCAGGACATCCTTGTGTGGCTGACAGTAGAACTGCAAATAAAGAAGTTTCTTCAAAGCCATTAGAGGAAAATAAAGTTATTGGTGATAATGATTTCCTTGAGCCATTCAGAAAATCCTTTAGTCAGTTTTTGCTCACTTCCTCCAAGACCTGTTCAAAGGAAACTTTGTCAGAATCTATGAAAATTCACCAGTTGGAAGACAATGGATGGGAAAGGGGCCCTAAGAAAGATGTACATTCCTTTTCCTTTAGTGGAAAACTGCATATTCCATTTTTCAGAGTTCTTGGTCATTCTGAAAAGCAGCAGGATTTAAGAGAGAAAGGAAGTATTTTTTCTTTGTTTAAATTTCCTTTTACTGACAGCCATATCCCTGTCAATGACCAGAGTTTTCATGGCTCAGCAGTAACCATTGATGAAGGGATCCAAAGAAACTGCCATGAAAATGCCACACTTAGTTCAATAAAACGTAGTTCAGTTCCAAATATTCATAATGATATAGGGGAATTTGGTGATACAGAAACATTTAATGAGAATGACCAAATGAATTGTCCTGAAGATGCCACACTTAATAAAGTAAAGTCTGATTTAGTTCCTAACATTAATAATAATCTTAGGAAATTTGGGAGTATGGAGGAATTAAATTCAAGTGACCACATAGTATTAGAGAACTGCAAAAGAGATACCGTAGCCATCTCTGGAGTTGTGTCCAAAAACCATACATCGTCAGATTTTTCAGGAGAAAGTAAGACTCCTATACAAGTGAGATCTTCAACAGTATCAGACTATTCATTAGCATTTACTTCTACCATTTCAGAATCCACCTTGGTTAATGGATTCAGTGAGGAAAAACCTGTAGATAAAGCTTCCAAGAAAACCCAAGGAGGCCTCCTTTCTGGCCTATTTAACAGGTTTTCTTCTCTTGACAACTTGTCTAGTCAAAAAGAATTAAATTTGGAAAATGATGACTCTCATCACAGGAATAACACCTCAAGCGTACTCTCTGGAATATTTAACTTGATACCCAATAGCAGTATAACTGATAATAAACCAGATGAAGCAAAGTCCATGTCTTCAGGTGACATTATGAATTTGAATGGGAATAAACATTTATACCTGGATGAGATCCCTATTACTTCATTTGCAACTTCTGAGAACCAGAGGAGCCATGTTGAAAAACGAACTTCTGGTTTCATAAAAAGTTCCTTACCTTTACCCAAAGAAAATGTACCATTATCTGATGCTTGGGTTGATCATTGCCATTACCCTCCTACATGGAAAAACCAGCAAAGTGAAAAGTATTGCCCTTTTTCTGAGAACAGAGTATTTCACTGTGTTCCAAATGCTCAGCAGAACCTCTTAGAGAAATCTTTGGCTAAGAGGCTGACACCACACTGTGTTCTTGAGGCAAAAGTACATGAAAATGCAAACAAGTTAAATCCACCTATACAAAATACTAACATTCTTAATAAGTCAAGCCGCTATCAGGCTTTTGAAGAGATGAACAATCCTTTCTGTTATGAATGGGACTCTGATATAAGAGAGTTCTCTAAAAATTCCAGAAAATTTCAGCCAGTTTATTATATGTTGAATCCAAATACATTTCCATCAGCTGATGTTTTCCTGTGGCCTGACTCAGAAAACTCAGCAATAAATTTTTGCCAAAAAGACCAAAATACGAATCTCTTGGAGGACAGAACAAATCCAAAAAGTGTCATTTGGTATGATTTACCATATGAATCATTGGACCAGTTAGCATTTAATGAAGATTACTTATTAAGAAGTGATATGTGGGCAGCTAACTCATTATATGAAAATTCTTTTCATCTTCTAATTAATGAGACTAAAAATTCATTAGAAGAAATGCCCATTGACTTAAGTTGTTTTTCAGATTATGAGAAGACTACATGCCCTATTATTAGTCAAGAATCATTAACATTGGGTGAAAACTTTATGTTTTCAAGTGTCAGTTATGAATACCAGGAATGGTTGTCATATCTTGAAAATGGAGTGTGGTGGCCATCAGAAGATGGAGATTATGGATATTTTATGTTCCATGATGGTCAATATGTCTATTCTCTTCTTACTGACTCTACTGGGCAATATGCATATTTATTTACACCTGATTATTATCAAGAGTATTTGAATTTTGATTTACAGACAAATGGTCTATCAAGTATTACAGTGCATGACAGTGTTATTTCTGCCTGTAGTTCAAAAGTACTTGACAAGGAAGATGAATTATTGTGGTACATTGATGACAAACCAATTGAGGACCCTCTTGATTTATCTTTAGTTTTGCCAAGAAGTGAGGGACCAAAGTATCTAAATTTAGGAACCTTTTCACAAATACTCGAAGAGTCAAGTTACAGCCAACCATTAGATTTTTCAGGCTATAATCCTCAAAAGTTTAAGGGAGATTTTGGATCTTTTGAAGAAAGTATGTGTAGTTCTGAAGACTCTGAATGTACTTTGGATCTCAGAAATCAGTTCCAAACCATTGGTAATCATGTCTTAAATAAAAATCAATTTATAGAGGAAGATAAGAACCAGCTTCTTGCTAAGGATTCATCAGTTCAACTTTCCAGTCTCCAGTGGCTTCAGTCTTCTGAAGAAGCTGCCTCTTTGGTTCATCTTGAAAATGTGACTAACAGCCCACAGCAAATAGAAGAGATGTCGTCATTAAACAAAGTGAATTCGTTATTTTCTGCTTTGGGTGCTTTGGTTGGAAGTACTTTGAAGTTTGATAAGATTGAATCCTTAGAGTCTTTGGCCATGCAGAAAATAGATCAACAGTCAACCTTAGCAGAGGCCACAAACAGTCATCTTCAGTCATTAATCTTTAGTAAGCAGTTAGAGAGTAACTCCCAAAGTGAGGAGGAAAGTCTTCGAAAGGATTCAGAGAGACAAATATTAGCCAATGTTCAGCAACCAGAAGTTACTAAAAATATGAAGCAAGAAGTCCCTTTAAATAAAAGCATTGATGTGAAAAAACAAAGTTTGTTAAAATCTGTTTTCCAGGTAAGCCAAATAGCTCCTCAGGCTAAATCAGGTATAGAAGATGATGGAATCATTACAGGTGACTCTGTTTCAGTTCCTCTTCCATCACAGTTTAGTAGGGATGAACATAAGAATTGTGAGTTTCCCCAGGACCAGCCTTCCAAAGAATCTGAGAGAACATTATTTAAAAGTGCATTGAAACTCTTTGGTCATGGAGAAGACTCTTCGGTAAGTGCCATAACAAATGAAAAACACGCATCTGGATTTTTGAACCTCTTTAAAACCCAGGTGAATAAAGAAGGATCACCAAATTTAGAAAAGAATGATAATAAAAACAGAAAGATATTTTCTCAGGAAAAGAATGAATCTCCTGGTGTTTCAAATTTTTTTGGTACTCTTGGGGATTTCTTTAAAACCAGTGTATCTCCTGCACAGACTACTGAAAATATGTCTGTTTCTTCAATGACTTATAAAGATGAGGTCAAGTCAAGTCCTAATCCCACACAACTAACTAGCCAGGATTCTGTGAAATTTCCTGCCACACCAATTTCCTCTAAAGGGAAGGTTCGAGTTGGAAATCTGAACAAGCAGACTCCTGTTGATGATAGTGGGCTAAAGGAACCATCAACAGGAGAGGTTGAGGGTAATAATTTGGCTGAAAAATATTTATCTTCCAGAGATCACCTAATCCAGCAGTCATCAAATTCATGTTTCTCTGTAAATTGCCTCGAGGCTTCTAGAAATTCTTCAGTAGAAACTAGTGGTGTGTCTACAGTGACAGAAGTTTCAAGAAGTAACAAAATATCATTCGATATTCTGAACAGAAGAAATTTGAATGAACAAAATGATTTTTCTGACAAAGACAAGAGTTTTTCAACTGCCACAACATCTCCATCACAAACAGAGTTGCCAACCAGAAAGAGTATATTTTCTTTCCTGACTGGATCTGAAAAATCTGAGAACGGAGCCTCTGCTACTCTACTGAGAACCAAATCTCAAGTGCAAGGGCTATTTACACTTCCTTCGATTTTTTCCACTACCAGCTCAGGCAGCAAGAAGGATGCCTCTCATAGTGGCTCTTTTAGTTTCTTCAGCTTGTCATTTTTGGATGAAAAGCAATATGCTCCTGGGGAAAAACATAGCCTTTCAACTGTTGTTCCAGTAACTTCCCAGCCCTGTAGGAAGCCAAGTGCTTTTGTAGACATGGGTGGCGCAATGACTACAGAAGGTTCCAATGGCAACAGAGGTAACATAGTCCCGGAGGTGGTTTATGAACAGCAAATGGCTCCTTGTGTTTCCATTAGCAACACCACTGAGGTTACCTCTGTTGCTGATGAACTCAATGTAGAGAAGGACTGTCAAGGAAAACGAGCTTCCAGTATTGGATCAGGCACGTTGTTAGAAGATTTCCAGATGAATGAGTTACAAAAAGATATTCTTCCTCATTCACCACAGGCACAGGCAAAAACACTGCTCACTGGTCCAGAGACCCATGGAGTAGCACTCCATGAAGAAGAGGCTTTTATACAGGAAACCATCCCCAGTGGCTCACTGGCTGAGTCTTTTTCACATGATAGCCATTTGATTGAAGACCTCAACAATTTAGACACTTGTACTAACCACAACCAAAATGAAAAATCTACCAGTGACCCATTGAACTTGCCATTAGAAAAGGCCCCTGATGAGGTCTTAACACAGATCCTGGAGCAAACCTCTTCCTCTGTGGAGCCAGGGTGTGCAGAGCACCTCCAGAACCCAGATGCAGATAAAGGGGAAGACAAATCAGTGTTGGGCTCCTCGGTAGAAATACTTTCAGGGTTTGTGACCAAAGTGAAATCTTTCCCTGGGTGCTTAATTGAACCTCCCAAAACTTTCTCTGGACTTTTCTCCTCTCCTAATCCTCCAAAGAAAAACTCCCTTTTCTCTCTTTCTTCTGGTGTATCATCTCAGCCCCTCAAAGGTGAAGTATTTGGAATTTTCAGAAGTTCCAAACCAGAGAAATACAAACAAGAATCACCTATCCCAACTGCTGCATGGCTTCAAAATGGTAGTTTCAAAGATGCTGTAGAAACAGTACCTACAGAAAATTTGTGGAGAAAAGCTGCCTCTGTCGAACTCAATTCAGAATCTACTCTTACTGACCATGGAATGACTGTGGTTAGTGCAAAATCAGAATTGGAGATCTTGACAGATGATCCTAAACTAATAGCTGAAATAGAAAATAATATTCCTGACAATATTCCAGAACCCCAAGATCCTGAAATAGTTGGGGCTGCCTCTTCTGTTTCAGGGGATGAAGCTGGGCAAGGGGTATTGTCTCTGAGCAATGAAGGGGACATGGGGATGTTGCAGGGCACAGATACAGAGGCATCCTTGGAAGCAGAGCATATTTCATGGTCAGCACAGTTGCATCCAGATCCTACCTGGATTTGCAGTGAGCTTCCTCCTCTAATTCATCCACCTCTTCCTCTTGAGCCAAAGCTAGTTATGCAATCTGACTCCACAAACCAAGACTTCTTAGAGCTGCAGGCAGCCAATTCATTAGGAATCAATACTACACTGTTCAGTGAGGCAAGTGTTGACAAGAGTGCCACACTGGGAACCCAAGGGCACTTTTCTCGCCCTCTGCTGAAGGAACTTGTGCTTTGTGCCAAAGAAAGTTATGGGACACCTGATGCCAAGAAAGATCCACCTGCAGTCCACCAGGAAACAGAGCAGCCACGACCTCATTTTGAAATCCCAAACATGACCAGTTGGCCGAAGCTCCGTTTCCCATTGTCTGCTACTGACTGTGGGAAACCATTGAGCTCTTTCTTTTCCCCACCTTCCTCCTCTGGAAACAGAGCAGCAGAGACTGGTTTACTGTCCAGTTTTAAGAAGTTGTCAACTCTATTTGAGGGAAGTACTGAGGGGAGAGGGAGAGAAGTAGGAAGTGATCCAAAACTAAGGGTTGGAAAGAAGCTGGAATTTTCATTCCCATCACCAAAAGAGAAGAAAGGGGACCCTGAACAAATGCCTGCAGAAGCCTTCTCTCCAGTTTTGGTTATTAGCAATGATGAGGACTTTAACTCCAATGAGGCTGATAATGCTTTGGAGTCTTCTCAAATGTGTGGGGCCAGCTCTGAGCCAGTGAAGGTCTCTACTCAGCCCTTTGGGACCTCTGAGCAGCTACAGACCAGGACAAGTACATGTGCTCATGGCCTTTTAGGGCATGGGGAAGTGGAAAACCAGCAGGGCATCCCAACATCTGGAGGGCACTGGGGTACCAAAGACAATGGTTCTGACCCTGCCTGTCCTTCAGAGACTTGTGAGGAAGAGCACTGCACTGCCGCTGAGCTAATTCACCAGCCAGAAACACAAGAGGAAGCAGTGCCTGCTAGCACTGACTCTGCTTCAAACCCACAGCAGCCAGTTACTTTGCATGCCACCAAGACCAGCAAAAGGCCTGTTCTTAACTAAAGCATCATAAATGACTTTAAGAAATTGACCATTTATGATGCAATGACTTAGTGGTAGATTAAGCATAGTCTGCTTTTTATCCTTACTGTGTCTTTCCTAGCACTAATGCTTCATGCTAATTAGGGATTAAGTAACAAGAAATAATGTGTGAGTCTTTTCACCCTCTCCTTTCTCTTTAGTGCCAAATGTAATTCATTTATTAGAACAGGAAGTTCCTGTTTAAAGGAAAGGCTAAGGCCCTGAGATTTACTCCTTCTGCTTTGCTCTGCCTTGTATAATGTGAAATGGAGAACTGAGGGCGGGAAGAGGCAGCGCGTAGTTGAGTGGCATATGTTAATTACAACCACATGATAGGCTAGGATGCTTCCTTAGGCTTTTGGCACTTAGATCTGTCATAGTCATGGAGAGACCTATTTTGCTTTGCTTTTCCAAGTCTTCCAAGATGTTTTCTCCAGTGGCTGTGAGGGTATTAAGTAAAATACAAAGTGCAAAGGCTTGGGATAATTTATACTCTATATTCTATTCCACATGAATTTGCATAGCTTCTTCCAGTCTCTGCCTTTTACTACCATTGAGACTGGTGTTTGATAAGTGCTTGGAGTAAAGTCTCAAAGAAGTTCAGTGCTATCGTTTGCTGTAGTTCCTTAATTTGGAGCATTGTGCAGGGTCTATCTGCAAAGGATACTATTATTTCCCCTAAGAGGAAGCATTGTACAGTGCAGTTTAAGAATGTTGCCTTGATCTCTGGCCAAAACCTGACCAAATGGCTGTTAGGGGCTTTAGAGATTGTGTGTGTGTGTGTAAGCCCTTTAATAAAGACTTATCTTATAGCAAGGAAATTCCTTGTCCTTTTACATGGAGCCTTTCCAGCAGGATATCAAAAGTAAAAGGAGGGCTCTTGACTCGGGATGAAACTGTCCAAATGGGTTGGGATAGAGCTTGTAGATCATCACCAAGTCCCTTTATCTTAAATAGGACTGAATCCTTTAAACTCAGTATATGGCTCAAGGGAGTAATTCTGGACACTTTATGGTCACAATTTATTGCCACTTTCTCTGCTACCTCTCAGAAGGTGCTATCTCTCAGAAGAAGAAATTTTTTTTCTGGGTATGGGAATTCAGCTGACTGAGAGGGTTGGGCTGACCTCTCTTCAGGTACAGTAATGCATAAATACAGCGCTGACCCAGATACTGAAGTTGGACGTAGTCCACTTTATCCAAAACTGGGTTGTTCTAAGAGCAATTCAGTTACATATGGATAAGTTCATCTTTGGGGCATCCCTACGCTGCCAGCAGTAGCACCGTAATATTCATGTTGACAAGACCATTCCCCTAAGGAATTTCTTGGTGTTAGCCTCCCAACTCCCAGTGGCTTCCATTATCTTATCATGCAAATGGCTGAGAGATAATTGAAGGAACATCTCCTGTGCCCTTTCTAAGGAGTAGGCATTCACGTTTACAATTGCAGAGGAAGAAGCAGCGATCTCAATTTAATAAATAGCAGAAAAGGGGAGTAGAGTTCATCCATCCATTTATGATGTGGAATAGAAAACTAATAATGGCCACTGGACAAGATTCTTTAAAAGTCTAAGTAAAGAATTTTAGGTATAAACAACAAGCTCTTTTAATAATTCTTAATCCTGCTTACAAATATCACATTAAGATAGTCTCCAAAGTCAATTGCAGGGTAGAGGCAAATGTTTTTAGAGAACCCGGCATGTTGTGTTTTTTCCTGTTGTGATTCTGCTGAGTAGATCACTAGTTCTTCTAGATTATCATTGGTCCTCTCTTCCCACGAACCTCCTATTTGTGATTCTTGCTGCTGATACAATCCTTATTTCTTAGATTTATCCATTACTTTTGCCTTTGTCCCTAGTTTGCACTTATTTACTCATCTGTCTTCCTCTCATTTTTGCAGTCCCACCAGCAGTAGTAGGTATGGCTCCTCCTGTAATGTGAGTCAAGGAAGCTCTCAGCTGAGTGAAGTAGACCAGTGTCACGAACAAG
This sequence comes from Manis javanica, assembly GCF_040802235.1. NCBI lineage: Eukaryota > Metazoa > Chordata > Mammalia > Pholidota > Manidae > Manis > Manis javanica. Next base: position 35,487,634 of record NC_133157.1, on the reverse strand, counting down.
ATGATGAGCATCGGGAGAGGGGCTCGATTCATTCTGGCCACAGCTCTGGCAGCTTCTCTAAAGATGGCCAGGTGGGTTTTGGAGAACAAGAGAAAGCCTTGGAGGTGGCAGGTGAAGAGACGGGGAGAGCCTATGAACCCAAAGAGAGGAAGGAAGGAGCCGCAAGCCACCCTCCCCCAGATCTGGTGCTACACAGAGACCACGTCGTAGACCCCCAGGAAAGGTAGGTGATGTCTACCTTGAGGAACTCACATGGTTTCCTCAGTACCACCCTTGTTCTTTTGCTGAATATAAGTGCTTTTCATTTGTTTCCTGATAGCTGGCTATGGTGGTGATCAGGATACTTCAGCTCTTCACTGCTTCCTTTGGTTTGTGGTGTAATTCCCACAGTATTTTGAGGATCTCTGAAGAACACTTGGGTTCTTTGTAGTTAGCTGCAGTGTGCCAGGCCTTCTTGAGTCTGTGATTTTTGGCTTTCTAGTTGACCACACATAGAGCAGCCTCTGAGTCTGGAACTCACCTGAGCCCTGCAGGTTATTTCATTCAAAGGAACTGCTTTGAATGAAATGGGCTTCACATCTATTAATATTTCAATTTCTTTTGTAAACATTTTTGTTGTTGTCATTATTATTCTTTTCCTGCCTGAGAGTTAAGAAAGAATTGATTTAGAAGCCAGATTTAATCCACCCTCCCCAGGGCCTAGCAGTGTGCCTTACAGTTGGTACCCATAAGAAGAAAAACTTAAAACTTGTCCTTTTTAACAGTCTTACAATGAAGCTTAGTACAGAGCTTGAGTGTTGTTATTACTGAACTAAATTGGTCGGCAGAGTTGCTGATAGGTTAGGGCAGAGCATGGTTTTTCAAGTCTTAGCATTGTTGACATTTTTAGCCTGATAACTCTTTGCTCTGGGGAGCTATTGTCTGTGTTGTAGGATGCTTAGTAGCATCCCTGACCTTTGCACACTAGATGCCAGTAGCAACCCTCAGTTGTGACAACCCAAATTATCTTTAGATGGTGCCAGATTTCTCCTGGGAGGCAAAACTGCCCCCAGTTGAAAACCATTGGTGTAGAGTGATAAAAGCTAGGTGTGGCTTGGAGTATTAAATTTTGAGGTCTAGTAAAGCCTCTCACCAAAAGTCAGAGCAGTGAGTGCTTAGTTACATGGTAACAGAATGATTGGTGTGTCTACTCCACCACTGAAAATGCAAACTTATTTTCTCTTCTTGTTACTGATTTTAGTCATCTAAGGTGGCTAATCTAGTAGACAAGACATCCAGGAGACTGAGCTGTGGACTAGCTTTTTTACTGGGTTGACAACTCACTGAAAGGATCCTTGTAGACCTTACACTTGGCAGATACCATTGTCTGGGTAGAGTTCTTAGTAGAGCAGCAGATGTGCCCAGCACAAGTATTTGTCCTTCTCTACTGGCTGTGTCCTCTCAGATCCTAGCTGTGCAAGTGAAATCTAGTTCTACCTTGCCCAGAAGTGCCCACAAATGTTTTAAAACAATCCACCCAGTTAGATGGCATCAGAGCCTAGCATTTATTTTATGTGTCTCTATGGTTGATGCTTGCTCACTGCCTTGGCAGTAGATCCCAGTCGGGGAGAGGAGAAGCATCATCACTGAGAAATTACAACTATTCCAAAGTTAAGAACTTGGATGATGACTCGTAATATAGGATAATGTTTCTGTCTCAAAACTACTTTGTTATATTTATTGTTCATTTCACTGAGGGTGTTGCTTACGTAGCTCAAGGAACACAACCTTGGCACCTTTGATGCATTCTAGCAATTGGTAAGCCTTCCAAAATACTTAGTGGACTAGGAAGGGTTTGCAGGAACAAAATTTTGTGCTAAGGATGCTCTGTCTCCCAAGGGATACTGGTGGTCTTGAGAGGTAAGGTATGAGGATTACTGCACACCTCTCTGCATAAGTTTTAATGCCAGGCATTGACTCAGAGCCCTTGCCATTGCTTCTAGTATCCCAATCTCTGACTGTCCCAATGACTGTCCCATTGGGTGAGTGAAAATGGGGGAAGAAAAGGAGGGAGCAGATGAAAAGCTAAAAGGACTTGTCATTTTAGAGAGTAATATTTTTCACATTGGACGTCAGGGCTATGCTGTTTCAGTGGCCTGAATCACTAAAATAAGTATAGACATGAATACAAACCATTTTATTTTAGATATTTGGCAGTTTTGCCTTGAGCACTGTCACCCTGTGGCCTGGACTATTTTTAAGGAACATTCTTTTCTTTGTTACAAGTTTTTCCGAGGAGAATGCATCTTCACCATTTACCCAAGCCAGAGCACACTGGATCCGAGCAGTAACCAAGGTTCGACTCCAGCTGCAGGAGGTAGGAAATCTGTTGTTCTAGTACTAGTTGGGACAATTTTTCCTTTGACACTGGGAGACAAATGATGCTGAAAGAGCATTTAGTGATTAGTCATCTTCTTAAATTCTGGGAATGCGTGACAAGTGAGCTAGAACCTTAAGAGATAGGAGGTGGCTTCTTTCTATGCTGATTAATGGAAGTCAAATAGACCTGCTGGGTTGAAAGCCTGAAAGTAAAGTTAAATGCTATTTTTAGTACTATTATTGCCTTGAGGCCATTTTATTTTAAGTTTAGGACAGGAGGCTATTTCAAGGCCTCCTAGGGCCAGTTGTCTCTCTTATCCAGCCAGTTCAGATACCACTGGCTGACCTGTACAGGGCCAGAAATTCTACACAGTGTTCAGAAATTTCTATGGGCTTCCTTAATTTAAGACCCAAAGCATCAACAGATTAAAATTTGAAACAATATAAAAAAGTAAAAATAGAAATATTTTTTGTTTTCAGTGTTATTAAGTATAAAGTAGCCTTATCTGTGTGTCAGTAGTAGTCTTCAGGCTGAAAAGACATTTTTAAAAGATGATAAGTGGCTGTGAGTAGAATAATAGTTGACAGATATTAAAAATGCAAGCATGTTTACATGTGTAAACATATTTAAAAATAATTAATTCTGTAGTAATTTCAAATTTAGGGAAAAGTTTCCAAAACAGTAGTGTAAGAAACTTTGATGTCTGCCTCACCAAATGCCCCAGCTGTTGACATTTTACCACATTTGCTAAGTATCCTCCATTGTGATTGATTTTTCCTGAACCATTTGAGAGAAAGCTGGAGACAAGTTCTGTCACTTCTAAATACTCCTGTTTGAATTTCCTGAAAAGACAAGGCTATTCTCCTATATAACCAAAATATAACCATCCAAATAAGGAAATCAACATTGACAGCACAGCACTATGAAGACTCCATGTAAATTTTGCCAACCATCCAAACAATGTCTTTTTTCTTTTCTGGTCCAAGATACAATCCAGGCTGACATGTGGCAGTTAGTAATCCTGTCTCTGTAGTCTCCTTTAATCTGCAACAGTTCCTCAGTCTTTCTCATCTTCAGCAGATATTACAGAGCTTTCATTTTGTAGCAGTTCTGCATTTTGGATCCATTCAGTGTTCCTTAGGTCCAGACTCAGGCTATGCTTTCTTGGCAGGGATTACACAAAAGTGATATTGGGTTCTTTTTAGTGAATAGCATCAGAATTTGCATGATGTCAACCTGTCCTACCCCTTGTAATGTTAACCTTAATCATGGAGTCAAGTTCGCACTGGCCAGATTTCTCCACTGTTAAGGCATCAGTTTTCCTTTTGTAATTGATAAGTGTTTTGTGTGTAATATTCTCATACTATGCCAATATCTTGTTCCTCATCAAATCTCCACCTACTAGCTAAGTATCCATTGATAACTCCTCTGTGAATCTATCACTGCTAATGGAGGTTGCTAAGTGCAAACTTTCTTTCTTCCATCAACTTATTTATATCAGTAAGGACTCATGTGTTCCTAACTTATTACATGAGTTATAATCTATTACTGTCATGTATTTTGATGCTCAGATTGTCCTAGCTTCATACAAGCATTGTTAATTTGACCCTTTGGGGAGAAGATAATGTTTTAATAATGATTGAAAAGGTAGCTGCTTTGAAGGAAACATGAATACAGATGTTTGAAAATGCTTCCTTTTATGTGTGCGTATGTGTTCTTATCAGAAACAATGAGTATTACCTATAAAAACTCCTAAATGCTTCTAAAATCTTGGAAAGAGGCTGTGAATATATTAAAATTTTTTCTAATGGAAATCTTCAATGAAGTTGGAACTTGTTTAAAATATGTCTATTTTATAAGACATTAAAGATGAAAACTTATTAGCCAGATTTTAATAAAATTTTTGAATAATTGGTATGTAGGAACCAATTGTATATCTTTCATTTGACTGATATACAAACTATGACAGCTATGAAAACTAAGTATTGAAATAATTGAATGTGGAATCAGACCTTCAAATCATCTATAACAAAATATTAAGCAGATTTTAAAAATGAGACATATTAATCACATTGCTTTCACTGAAAATATTTTGTCATTAATCATAAATGTTTGTTTCATATGCTTTTTACATTTTATTTTTTATAATGTAATGAATGTGTTAATACAATTACACATGTATAATTTTTAAATGAATAAATATACATACAGAGAGAGTTGTATCCTAAAAAAATTTCTATGGATAGCTGCCTAATTATAAACATTGGGAGTTTGTTGATCTAGACTGACATGAGATAAACATTTAAAGTGAATATTTATGGAGTCTGTCATAATACTTATTAATTTTTTAATTTCTTATTTTTCAAAAGTAAAGGCCTTGTAATTCTTATTATAAAAGTGAGTAAATAACCTCCACATAAAAGTTCTTTTTTAATTGAAGTATAGTTGATATAATGTTATCATAGTTCTAGGGGTATAACAGATGATTCCACGCTTATATGCATTATAAAATGCTCACCATTATAAGTATAGTCACCATCTGTCACCATACCAAGTTATTACAATATTACTGATTTCCCCATGCTGTACCTTTCATCTCTATGACTTATTATTTTATAACTGGAAGCTTATACCTCTTAATCCCTATTACCTATTTTGCCTAACTCCCAATTCCTTCCCCTGTGGCAAAACACCAGTTTGTTCCCCATATTATGAGTCTGTTTCTGAGTTTTGTTTGTTTATTGGTTCAATTTTTGGTTTTTGGTTCCACATGAGATTATATGGTATTTGTCTTTCTTCAACTTATTTCACTTAGCATAAAGCCCTCAATGTCCATCCATGTTGTTGCAAATGGCAAGATTTTGTTCTTTTTTATGGCTGGGTAATATTCCATTGTGAATATTTATATACCACATCTTTATTCATCTATTGATGGACACTTAGGTTTCTTCCATATCTTGGCTATTGTAATAATGCTGTGATAAACATAGGTGGGCATGTATCTTTTCCATTAGGTGTTTTTGTTTTCTGTGGGTAAATTCCCAGAAGTGGCATTACTGGATAACACGGTAGTTCTAGTTTTAATTTTTTGAGGAACCTCCATACTGTGTTCATAGTGGCTGTACCAGTTTATATTCCCACCAGTAGTCCACAAGAGTTCCCTTTTCTCCACATCCTCATCAACACTTATTCTTGTCTTTTTGATACTAGCCATTATGACTGGTATGAGAGGATACCTCATTGCCATTTTGATTTGCATTTCCCTGCTGATTAGTGATGTTGAGCATCTTTTCATGTGTCTGTTGGCCATCTGGATGTTTTCTTTGGAAAAATATATGTATAGGTCCTCTGCCCATGTTTTTCATTGGATTATTTGTTTTTGCTTTTGTTTTTTTTTTGGTGTGGTATTGTATGAATTCTTTACATGTTTTGGATATTAACCCCTTATTGGATATATCATTTGCAAATACCCTCTCCTATTTGGTAGGTTGCCTTTTCATTTTGTTAATGGTTTCCTTTGCTATGTAAAAACTTCTTAGTTTGATATTGTCCCACTTGTTAATTTTGCTTTTGTTTCCATTGCCTGAGGAGATATCCAGAAAAAAATAGCTAAAGCTGATGTCCCAAAGTTTACTGCCTTTATTTTGCGTTAAGAGTTTTATGGTTTCAGTTCTTACATTTAGGTCTTTACTCCTTTGAGTTTATTTTTGTGTTTGGTATGAGAAAGTGGCCCAGCTTCATTCTTTTGCATGTAGCTGTCTAGTATTCCCAACACTACTTCCTGAAGAGACTATCCATTGTAAATTTTTGCCTTTCTGTAGATTAATTAGCCATATAAACATGAGTTTATTTCTGAGCTGTTTATTCTTTTCCATTGATCTGTGTGTCTGTTTTTGTGTCAGTACCATATTGTTTTGATTACTGTAGTTTGAAGTATAGTTTGAAATCATGGAGTGTGATACCCCCAGCTTTGTTCCTCTTTCTAAGATTGTTTTGGCTATTTGGTGTCTTCTGTGGTTCCATACAAATTTTAGGATTATTTGTGCTAGTTCTGTAAAAAAAAAAAATGCCATTGGTCTTTTGATAAAGATTGAACTGAATCTGTAGACTACTTTGGGTAGTAAGACCATTTGAACAATATTAATTATTCTACTCCATAAGTGTGGTATGTCTTTCCATTTATTTGTGTTGTGTTTAGTTTCTTTTATCAGTATCTTACAGTTTTCAGAGTATAGGTCTTTTACTTCCTTGGTTAAATTTATTCCTAGTTATTATATTTTTGGTACAATTGTAAATTATTTCTTAATTCTCTTAATTTCTTTTTCTGGTAGTTTTCCTAATTTCTTTTCTAGTTCATTTTGAGTATATAAAAATGCAAGATTTCTGTATATTGATTTTGTATCCTGCAACTTTATTGAATTCATTTGTTCTAATAGTTTTTGGGTGGAGTCTTTAGGGTTTTCTGTATATAGTATAATGTCATCTGCAAATAGTGACAGTTTTACTTTATCCTTACCAATTTAGATACCTTTTCTTTTTCTTGATTGATTTTTGTGGCTACAATTTCTAGTACTATGTTGAATAAGAGGGGTGAGATTGTACATCCTTGTCTAGTTAAAAGTTCTGAATGAGAAAATTCAAGAATATATTGGAGCAGGTTGTCATGATTTTTTCTTTTTAAGAGGCAATCCAGAATCTCCCAAAAGAATTGCTAAGAATAGTTGCCAAACTTGACATCATCTAGAGGAAAATATGATTTATTTAAAGTAATTAAGAGCCACTGCTATTTAATTGAATAAGAGAACAATAATAAATATATTCTTAGCACAGGTACTGTAACTGCTCATTACATGTGGCCCCAAGGAAAAAGATAAGCTAGAGTTTAAAGAAGGATTTGATGACAGTTTAGAGGCAGAAGTACATTATTTATACTTAAGCTGAGATTGGTTGAAAGATTGAGATTATGAAAGAGTACAGCACCAAGGATTTAAAAAAAATAATTATAACTTCTACATAGTCACCTGTAATACTCTGCCTGAAGATGATCTTTGTTAGTTTCTTATTATTCTAGAACTTCTTTATGGAAATGTAAGCAAATATGAATAGAATTCTAATCTCCCCACCTGTTTTTTTGTTTTCTCTGGTGACATCTATTTAGCCTTAGAAGTGCTCCCATCTTGAGCATTCCCTCTAAAATACCCTGTAGATGTGGTTTGTGGGAGGCAAATTCCCTCAACTTTTGCTTGTCTGGAAATTGTTTAATCTCTCCTTCATATTTAAATGATAATGATGCTGGATATAGTATTCTTTGTTCAAGGCCCTTCTGTTTCATTGCATTAAATATATCATGCCATTCTCTTCTGGCCTGTAAGGTTTCTGTTGAGAAGTCTGATGATAGCCTGATGGGTTTTCCTTTGTAGGTGACCTTTTTCCTCTCTCTAGCTGCCTTTAAAACTCTGCCCTTGTCCTTGATCTTTGCCATTTTAATTATTATGTGTCTTGGTGTTGTCCTCCTTGGGTCCCTTCTTTTGGGAGTTCTGTGTACTTCTGTGGTCTGAGCCCCAGTTTGGGAAAGTTTTCAGTAATTATTTCTTCACATACACTTTCTATCCCTTTTTCTCTCTCTTCTTCTTCTGGTACCCCTGTAATGCAGATATTGTTCCTTTTGGATTGGTCATACAGTTCTCTTAATATTGTTTCATTCCTGGAGACCCTTTTATCTCTCTCTGCATCAGCTTCTATGCGTTCTGTCCTCTGGTTTCTATTCCATCAATGGCCTCTTGCACCTCGTCCATTCTGTTTTTAAATCCTTCCAGAGATTGTTTTATTTCTGAGTCTCCCTCCCTACTTTGTCTGTTAGCTCTTGCATTTTTCTCTGCAGCTCCATCAGCATGGTTATGACCTTTATTTTGAATTCTTTTTCAGGGAGATTGGTTAGGTCTATCTCTCCAAGCTCCTTCTCAGGGGTTGTCTCTGTGATTTTGGTCTGGATCAAATTCTTCTGCCTTTTCATGGTGATATAGGTAGTTGTGGGGAGCTGGCACATGTGTCGGCTGGGAGAACATCCCTTCTTGCTAGTTTGTGGCCTTCCTTTCCTGGGAGAATGGCGACCCCTAGTGGCTTGTGCTGAGCAGCTGCACACGGACCGGGTCTCTGATTCTTGCCTGGCCTCTGTGGAGTAAGCTACATAATTGCTGTGGGCGGCCACTCTCAGGCTGCTGCTCCGCTATGGTGGAGCTGAGTTGGAGGGGAAACAGGCGGAAGGCTGTTTATTGCTGTGAGGGGCCTCAGAGCTGGGCGCCGCCCAGGTGGTTAGGGTGCCCGGAGTTCCCCGGGATTCCCAGTTGCTGGGCTGAGTGTCCTGGGATGCTTCCATCCAGTTGTGGGGTCCCTGTCCCTTTAAGACTTTCAAAAAGCACTCGCTTTTCTTTGTCCCAGGGGCACCAGCTGTGGGGACCTGCTTACAGTTTTACTGTTCTGTTTCCCTAGTATCCAGCACACCATGCACTGTGTCTCTGCGCTCCTGGTGTGGATGGCTAGGGCTGGGTATTTAGCAGTCCTGGGCTTCCTCTCCCTCCCCTCTCCAACTCCTCTCTTCCTGCTGGGAGCTGGGGTGAGGGGCACTCGGGTCCCGCCAGGCCGGCAGCTTGTATCTTACCCCCTTCATGAGGTGCTGGGTTCTCACAGGTGTAGATGTAGCCTGGCTGTTGTCCTGTATCTTCTGGTCTCTTTTTTAGGGATAGTTGTATTTGTTGTATTTTCAAAAATATAAATGATTTTGGATGGAGATTTCCGCTGCTCTACTCACACTGCCATCTTGGCTCCTCCCCTTCCCCACCTGTTTTTTTAAATCAAAAAATGGTATATTATGCACACTGTGAACATCTTGCTTTTTCACTTGGAGACTCTTCCATATTAGTGCTAAGATAATTTTTCTTTCTTAATAGCTGCATAATATTCCACTGTATGAATGTACTACAAGTATTTAGTCTTCTGTTGATGTTTATTTGGTCATTTGCTATAACAAACTATGTTGCAAGTGAGTGAGCTTTATATATGTTGTTTTGCGTGTGCGCAAGTATATCTGAAGAGAGAAGCATTTGTAGTTCTGATAAACATTGTCAAATTGCTCTCCATTTGTCAGTGGCTTAAAACAAGGGAAGTTAATTTTGTTCATGCTGCTTGTCACCCTACGTGTCAAGGAGTTCTGCTTTAAGTTGTCTTCTTTGAAATCTAGGCTGATGGAGCAATCCAGCATCTAGAACATTGCCAGTCTTGGTGTAGAGGGAAAGAAAAGATTAACAAGTGAAAGAGAGCATAGCAAATTGCATTTTGGCTCTTAAAATTTCTACTCAGAAGATACGGTACTGTTTTTGCTCACAATTTCCTGCCTAAAGCAAATCATATAACCATAGGTCACTTGAAGTGAGCTGTACTGTATGCCTTGAAAAGAAATAGAGAAAGATATTTGTGAACAGCGTTAATAACTATTCCAAAGACAGAGATTATACCAATTTCTACTCTTACTGGTAATGTCATGAGGGTGCTTTTTTTTTTCCGTTCAAAACCCACCAATCCAGTGACTTGTCAAACTTTTGGATTTTCACTAGTCTGCTAGGCAATGGTGTCTCAGTAGAGTTTAAATTTGCATATCTTACCTGTAAAGTTAAGCATGTTTCCATGTAAGTAAGGCTTATTAGTATTTGCTTATTTGTGAACAGTCTGTTGATATTCTTTGCCCATTTTTTCTATTGAGGTTTTGATTTCAAGGAGCTTTTTACTTTTATTTATTTTATTAACTCTTGCCTGTGATATGTTGCCAATATTTTTTTCAGTGTATTATTGTTAGAAAGCTTTTAACCTTAATGAGCCATATTTTCCTAATCCAGAAAATGAGGAAGATGTGGTACCTATCTCGTAGGGCTGTAGATTATCTAACAAATAAGAAAAAAATGCACTTCATAATAAAATAAAATTTGCCTGCATGATAAAATAAAACCTCTATGATCTAGCTTAGTGTGACTTACAGTGTGGCTCTTGGACCACACCAGTCTGGAAACTCATTTTTAGTCTTTCATGAAGTGTTGAAATTGAAAGTTGGCATTCAGAGGCAGTTTGGATTGAAATGACACCAAGTGCAAGATAATGACCTTGCTCATTGAACAAGGGTATAGACCAAAAATATCAATCCATGACACGTGAATAAAAGACCAAATCAGGGGGGCAGAGCCAGGATGGCGGCGTGAGTAGAGCAGTGGAAATCTCCTCCCAAAAACACATAGAGCTATGAAAATATAACAAAGAAAAATCTTCCTAAAATAGAGACCACAGGACACAGGACAACATCCAGACCACATCCACACCTGCAAGAACCCAGCACCTTGCGAAGGGGGTAAGATACAAGCCCCGGCCCGGCGGGACCCGAGGGCCCCTCCCCCCAACTCCTGGCGGGTGGAAAGAAACCGGAGCGGGTTTTTTTTGGCGACTGCTTTTTGGAAGCCTTAAAGGGATAGGCCCCCATTGCTAGGGAGGCAGGGTGGCGGGACCGGTGAGCAGGTGCCTGGGACCAGTGCCTGAGGACAAAGAATATCCCGCGTTTCTCCCTGCGGGACCGGCGGGCGGGTGCCTGAGACCGGCGCCTGAGGACGGAGGAAATCGCGTGTTTTTCCCCTTTTTTTTTCTCTTTTTGGCGAGCACTTTTTGGAAGCCTTAAAGGGACAGGGACCCCGGTGCTAGGGAGGCAGGGCGGCGGGACTGGTGAGCGGATGCCTGGGACCAGCGCCTGAGGACAAAGAATATCCCACGTTTTTCCCTGCGGGACCAGTGGGCAGGTGCCTGAGACCAGCACTTGAGGATGGAGGAAATCGCGCGTTTTTCCCCTTTTTTTTTTTTCTCTTTTTTGCGAGTGCTTTTTGGAAGCCTAAAAGGGACAGGGACCCCGGTGCTAGGGAGGCAGGGCGGCGGGACTGGTGAGCGGGTGCCTGGGACCGGCACCTGAGGACAAAGAATATCCCGCGTTTTTCCCTGTGGGACCGGTGGGCGAGTGCCTGAGACCGGCACCTGAGGATGGAGGAAATCGCGCGTTTTTCACCTTTTTTTCTCTCTTTTTGGCGAGTGCTTTTTGGAAGCCTTAAAGGGACAGTGACCCCGGTGATAGGGAGGCAGGGCGGCGGGACTGGTGAGCGGGTGCCTGGGACCAGCACCTGAGGACAAAGAATATCGAGCGTTCTTTCCCTGTGGGACCGGTGGGTGGGTGCTTTTTGGAAGCCTTGAAAGGACAGGGACCCTGGTGCTAGGGAGACAGGGCAGCAGGACCAGTGAGCGGGTGCCTGGGACCGGCACCTGAGGACAAAAAAAAAAAAATCGGGTGTTTTTTCCATTTTTTTTCTTTCTGTTCCCTCTCTCATTGTTGCTGTTGTTGTTTTGGTTTGGAGAGTGCTTTTTGGAAGTCTTAAAGGGGCAGGACAGGTCACTTAGACCAGAGGCAGGGAATCTGGGGATCTCTGGGCACTCTAACCCCCTGGGCAACAGGAAGCACAGAGGCCCCTTACAGAGATAAATAGCCTCCTGGCCGCTCCCCCTCCAACGGGGCTCCACCATTTTGGAGGAACAGCCCCAGCCAGGCCAAGCCCACAGCAACAGCGGAGATAAACCCCATAGCAACTGGGCAGGAAGCAGAAGCCCTGTCTGCGCACAGCTGCCCAGCACAAGCCACTAGAGGTCGCTATTCTCCCAGGAGAAGGCCACAAACCAACAAGAAGGGAAGCTCTTCCAGCGGTCACTCGTACCAGCTCTGCAAACTATCTCTATCACCATGAAAAGGCAAAACTACAGGCAGACAAAGATCACAGACACAACACCTGAGAGGGAGACAGACCTAACTAGTCCTCCTGAAAAAGAATTCAAAATAAAAATCATGAACATGCTGACAGAGATGCAGAGAAAAATGCAAGAGCAGTGGGATGAAGTCCAGAAGGAGATCACAGATGTCAGGAAGGAGATCACAGAAGTGAAAAAATCCCTGGAAGGATTTATAAGCAGAATGGACAAGATGCAAGAGGCCATTGAAGGAATAGAAGCCAGAGAACAGGAACGTATAGAAGCTGACATAGAGAGAGATAAAAGGATCTCCAGGAATGAAACAACACTAAGAGAAATATGTGACCAAGCCAAAAGGAATAATATTCGTATTATAGGGATACCAGAAGAAGAAGAAAGAGGAAAAGGGATAGAAAGTCTCTTTGAAGAAATAATTGCTGAAAACTTCCCCAAACTGGGGGAGGAAATAATCGAACAGACCATGGAATTACACAGAACCCCCAACAGAAAGGATCCAAGGAGGACAACAACAAGACACAAAGTAATTAAAATGGCAAGGATCAAGGACAAGGAAAGAGTTTTAAAGGCAGCTAGAGAGAAAAAGGTCACCTATAAAGGAAAACCCATCAGGCTAACATCAGACTTCTCGACAGAAACCCTACAGGCCAGAAGAGAATGGCATGATATACTTAATGCAATGAAACAGAAGGGCCTTGAACCAAGGATACTGTATCCAGCACGACTATCATTTAAATATGATGGCGGGATTAAACAATTCCCAGACAAGCAAAAGCTGAGGGAATTTGCTTCCCACAAACCACCTCTATAGGGCATCCTACAGGGATTGCTCTAGATGGGAGCACTCCTAAAAAGAGCACAGAACAAAACACACAATATATGAAGAATGGAGGAGGAGGAATAAGAACGGAGAGAAGAAAACAATCTTCAGACAGTGTATATAACAGCTCAATAAGCGAGCTAAGTTAGACAGTAAGATACTAAAGAAGCTAACCTTGAACCTTTGGTAACCACGAACCTAAAGCCTGCAATGGCAATAAGTACATATCTCTCAATAGTCACCCTAAATGTAAATGGACTTAATGCACCAATCAAAAGACATAGAGTAATAGAATGGATAAAAAAGCAAGACCCATCTATATGCTGCTTACAAGAAACTTACCTTAAACCCAAAGACAAGCACAGACTAAAAGTCAAGGGATGGAAAAACATATTTCAGGCAAACAACAGTGAGAAAAAAGCAGGGGTTGCAGTACTAATATCAGACAAAATAGACTTCAAAACAAAGAAAGTAACAAGAGATAAAGAAGGACACTACATAATGATAAAGGGCTCAGTCCAACAAGAGGATATAACCATTCTAAATATATATGCACCCAATACAGGAGCACCAGCATGTGTGAAGCAAAGACTAACAGAACTAAAGAGGGAAATAGACTGCAATGCATTCATTGTAGGAGACTTCAACACACCACTCACCCCAAAGGATAGATCCACCGGGCAGAAAATAAGTAAAGACACACAGGCACTGAACAACACACTAGAACAGATGGACCTAATAGACATCTATAGAACTCTATATCCAAAAGCAACAGGATATACATTCTTCTCAAGTGCACATGGAACATTCTCCAGAATAGACCACATACTAGCTCACAATAAGAGCCTCAGTAAATTCCAAAATATTGAAATTCTACCAACCAATTTTTCAGACCACAAAGGCATGAAAGTAGAAATAAATTCTACAAAGAAAACAAAAAGGCTCACAAACACATGGAGGCTTAACAACATGCTACTAAATAATCAATGGATCAATGAACAAATCAAAATAGAGATCAAGGAATATATAGAAACAAATGACAACAACAACACTAAGCCCCAACTTCTGTGGGATGCAGCGAAAGCAGTCTTAAGAGGAAAGTATATAGCAATCAAGGCACACTTGAAGAAGGAAGAACAATCCCAAATGAATAGTCTAACATCACAATTATTAAAACTGGAAAAAGAAGAACAAATGAGGCCTAAAGTCAGCAGAAGGAGGGACATAATAAAGATCAGAGAAGAAATAAACAAAATTGAGAAGAATAAAACAATAGCAAAAATCAACGAAACCAAGAGCTGGTTCTTCGAGAAAATAAACAAAATAGATAAGCCTCTGGCCCAACTTATTAAGAGAAAAAGAGAGTCAACACAAATCAACATAATCAGAAATGAGAATGGAAAAATCATGACAGACTCCACAGAAATAAAAGAATTATTAAAGACTACTATGAAAACCTATATGCCAACAAGCTGGAAAACCTAGAAGAAATGGACAACTTCCTAGAAAAATACAACCTCCCAAGACTGACCAAGGAAGAAACACAAAAGTTAAACAAATGAATTACGAGCAAAGAAATTGAAACAGTAATCAAAAAACTACCCAAGAACAAAACCCCGGGGCCGGACGGATTTACCTGGGAATTTTATCAGACACACAGAGAAGACATAATACCCATTCTCCTTAAAGTGTTCCACAAAATAAAAGAAGAGGGAATACTCCCAAACTCATTCTATGAGGCCAACATCACCCTAATACCAAAACCAGGCAAAGACCCCACCAAAAAAGAAAATTACAGACCAATATCCCTGATGAATGTAGATGCAAAAATTCTCAATAAAATATTAACAAACAGAATTCAACAGCATGTCAAAAGGATCATACACCATGACCAAGTGGGGTTCATCCCAGGGATGCAAGGATGGTACAACATTCGAAAATCCATCAACATCATCCACCACATCAACAAAAAGAAAGACAAAAACCACATGATCATCTCCATAGATGCTGAAAAAGCCTTTGACAAAATTCAACATCCATTCATGATAAAAGCTCTCAGCAAAATGGGAATAGAGGGCAAGTACCTCAACATAATAAAGGCCATATATGATAAACCCACAGCCAGCATTATACTGAACAGCGAGAAGCTGAAAGCATTTCTTCTGAGATCAGGGATGCCCACTCTCCCCACTGTTATTTAACATAGTACTGGAGGTCCTAGCCACGGCAATCAGACAAAACAAAGAAATACAAGGAATCCAGATTGGTAAAGAAGAAGTTAAACTGTCACTATTTGCAGATGATATGATACTGTACATAAAAAACCCTAAAGACTCCACTCCAAAACTACTAGAACTGATATCGGAATACAGCAAAGTTGCAGGATACAAAATTAACACACAGAAATCTGTAGCTTTCCTATACACTAACAACGAATCAATAGAAAGAGAAATCAGGAAAACAATTCCATTCACCATTGCATCAAAAAGAATAAAATACCTAGGAATAAACCTAACCAAAGAAGTGAAAGACTTATACTCTGAAAACTACAAGTCACTCTTAAGAGAAATTAAAGGGGACACTAATAAATGGAAACTCATCCCATGCTCATGGCTAGGAAGAATTAATATCGTCAAAATGGCCATCCTGCCCAAAGCAATATACAGATTTGATGCAATCCGTCTCAAATTACCAGCAACATTCTTCAATGAATTGGAACAAATAATTCAAAAATTCATATGGAAACACCAAAGACCCCAAATAGCCAAAGCAATCCTGAAAAAGAAGAATAAAGTAGGGGGGATCTCACTCCCCAACTTCAAGCTCTACTACAAAGCCATAGTAATCAAGACAATTTGGTACTGGCACAAGAACAGAGCCACAGACCAGTGGAACAGATTAGAGACTCCAGACATTAACCCAAACATATATGGTCAATTAATATTTGATAAAGGAGCCATGGACATACAATGGCAAAATGACAGTCTCTTCAACAAATGGTGCTGGCAAAACTGGACAGCTACATGTAGGAGAATGAAACTGGACCATTGTCTAACCCCATATACAAAGGTAAACTCAAAATGGATCAAAGACCTGAATGTAAGTCATGAAACCATTAAACTCTTGGAAAAAAACATAGGCAAAAACCTCTTATACATAAACATGAGTGACCTCTTCTTGAACATATCTCCCCGGGCAAGGAAAACAACAGCAAAAATGAGCAAGTGGGACTACATTAAGCTGAAAAGCTTCTGTACAGCAAAAGACACCATCAATAGAACAAAAAAGGAACCCTACAGTATGGGAGAATATATTTGAAAATGACACATCCGATAAAGGCTTGACGTCCAGAATACATAAAGAGCTCACACGCCTCAACAAACAAAAAACAAATAACCCAATTAAAAAATGGGCAGAGGAACTGAACAGACAGTTCTCTAAAAAAGAAATACAGATGGCCAAGAGACACATGAAAAGATGCTCCACATCGCTAATTATCAGAGAAATGCAAATTAAAACTACAATGAGGTATCACCTCACACCAGTAAGGATAGCTGCCATCCAAAAGACAAACAACAACAAATGTTGGCGAGGCTGTGGAGAAAGGGGAACCCTCCTACACTGCTGGTGGGAATGTAAATTAGTTCAACCATTGTGGCAAGCAGTATGGAGGTTCATCAGAATGCTCAAAACAGACCTACCATTTGACCCAGGAATTCCACTCCTAGGAATTTACTCTAAGAACGCAGCAATCAAGTTTGAGAAAGACAGATGCACCCCTATGTTTATCAGAGCACTATTTACAATAGCCAAGAATTGAAAGCAACCTAAACGTCCATCGGTAGATGAATGGATAAAGAAGATGTGGTACATATACACATGGAATACTACTCAGCCATAAGAAGTGGAAAAATCCAACCATTTGCAGCAACATGGATGGAGCTGGAGAGTATTATGCTCAGTGAAATAAGCCAAGCGGAGAAAGAGAAATACCAAATGATTTCACTCATCTGAGGAGTATAGGAACAAAGGAAAAACTGAAGGAACAAAACAGCAGCGGAATTACAGAACCCAAAAATGGACTAACAGGTACCAAAGGGAAAGGAAATGGGGAGGATGGATGGGCAGGGAGGGAGGGTGGGGAAGAAGAAGGGGTGTATTAAGATTAGCATGCATGGGGGGAGGGAGAAAGGGGAGGGTGGGCTGCAGAACACAGAGAGGACAAGTAGTGACTCTACAACATTTTGCTAAGCTGATGGACAGTAACTGTAATGTGGTTGTTAGGGGGGGACCTGATATAGGGGAGAGCATAGTAAACATAGTATTCTTCATGTAAGTGTAGATTAAAAATTTAAAAAAAAGAAAGAAAGAAAGAAAGAAAGAAAGAAAGAAAAGGGGGATTACTCCTTGACAGGATAAAACTATTGGTAAATCAAAGATCAACGCATGCTTTAAATATCCTTAATGTTGATCACTTAACGGGTGTCAGATGATCAGCTAATGAGGTACTCTTTTCTGATAATATTCCTTTCTCTTAATTAAAAAAAAAAAAAAAAAGCAGTTACTGTGTGCTGACCTCCAATGAGTTCTGCACAGTGGTATAGAGGGCATGTCAAAGTGTGGGCAAAGGGTCTGTTTGTTTCTATGCAGAAGATCAAGGCCTAGCTTGGATACCCAGAAAATGAACTAAGATATGATTTGAGGAGGAGCTTCCGCCATCAGCACTCTCTGGAGGACTTGTGCCGGGGGATGATCATCAAAAAGCCTCCACAGGTATCCGGACGATGCTGAGGTTGGGGCTGCCTCCAGCCCACCGTCTCCTGGACTTGCCATAGGAATGAGGAGGGAGATGTCTAGGCTGGCATGTGCATACAGTGAGACAACGAATTTGACTGGATCTGTACTGTTGGAACTCAACCAGGAGTTGGGAGGGGTGCAAGTTGTAGCACTCCAAAATCTCATGACTATAGACTATCTATGGTTAAAAGAACATATGGGATGTGAACAGATCCCAGAAATGGGCTGCTTTAATTTGTCTGATGGTTCAAGTACAGTTGGACAATATCCATCATATCATAGATAAATTTTCACAAATGCCTAGGGTGCCTAAATGGTTTTCTTGGCTTAACTGGAGATGGATGGTAACTATAGATTTGCTTTGTTTATGTCACCGTATTCCTATTATGTTAATATGTGTGTGCAAATTAGTTAGTAGTTTAAAACCTATACATACTTAAGGTACTCTACAAGAAGATATGTCAAAGAAATAATCAATCCTCCCATGTTTCCTTCATATGCTACATCTATAGCTTTTCTTCTTCCTTCCTAATTACAACCCTTAAATAGAATTCGTGCCTCATATCGAAGTTACCGAGTATCATAATTCCTCCAGGTGGTAAAGATACCTCGAGACAAGTGCTGGGCATAGAAGCCACAGGGCATAAATCTGCAAAGAAGTAAAAAGCTAACCTTTTCAAACAATATGGCTTCTCTCTCACTTACCAACTTTACATTTCCCTGTATGGCCCCGGAAGATGACTGGTTAGCCAGAGACGGGTAAGATTCCTCAAGGGAGGAACAACCTAAGACAGGCACAGTCGCAGGGGGGCCATCAGGTGAGAATTTGGGGATCAACAGAGGTGAGGCTCAGAACCTCACCCCCCCTGCTTTGAGAGAAATCTTCTGCATCCGTGGATGTCTTGCTGCCCTTGTCTAGCCTGGATTAATACTTAGTCCATAGGCACACACCTGATCATCTGATCATCTACATTTGCCCTCTTACAGCACTAAACTATGTTTTCTACCTTTATCTTGCATCTACCTACCACTTCAGCATTTTATTAAAAATAAAAATAATAATAATAGAAGGAGAAATGTGGGATCAACATATAAATCAAGTATAAAAATCAAACGAATATTCATATTTGATGTGATTGTTTATAGGTCATAATGCAGGATCAAAACCGAAAGTTTCTGTGATGAACGCCCTTGTACTGTTCACCATGTAAGAATTTATTCACTATGTAAGAATTCGTTCACCATGTAAGAACTTGTTCGTTATGCTTCAGAAGATTGGAGACTGACGAGAATTAGGCTTGAGATGGATTAATGATTGTACATTGAGCGTTGATCCCCCTATACTGAATTTTGTTGTTGTTAACAACCATTTGATCAATAAATATGAGAGATGCCCTCTCAAAAAAAAAAAAAAAAGGACCAAATCAAATTCAAAAAGAATTTGAAGAGCACTGATATAGACACTATATATGCCTTTCCAGTCCTAACCTTTCTGCTACTCTGTTTAGTCAGCACTTCCAACAGAGAATTATTTATTTTTCAAAATCTCAGAGAAATTTCCACTTGTTACCCTTGCATGGAATACTTTATTTCTCCACCAAGCTAAATTTTTATTCACATTTTTCAAAACCCAGTCAGGTGTCATGTTTTTGGGTAAAGCTTCCAGACTCTGTACATACTTTCTCTAAATATGCATTACCATGATATAATGGAGTTATTTGTTTAACTATTTTTTGTCCTACTTTTTGGTATACTTGTGAGATCCTTGGATAGCAAGGTTATGATTTTATTGCTGGTGTTCTAGAGCCCCATATAGAACCTGGCAGAGTGTTTAGCCAATCTTTTCAGATGCTTAGCTAGACAAAAAACCCATCAGCATTTCCACAGAAGTCTCCACGTACTTCTTTATAATTCTCTTAATAATTCTATATTTTTTCTCCAAGGCACTTAAAGCCATTAACAGCAAAATATTAACTATTAATATTAGCTATGTTTTCTTATATAATTCTCATATACATGAATATAAAATTACTGAATTTGAACCATATTATATGTGGACTAAATTTTCTCACTTAGAGAAAATTGTTTATGTGAGCTTTATTCTGGGTTATTGAATTTTTTGAAAACATGATTTAATGATTATTAATAGATTAATATTCCATCATGTAGATGTTCTATAACAGTTCCTCTTATTTCTTTATTATAAATAATGCTATAATGAGTATCGTGATGTTTAAATGTGTTGTTGTTTCTGATTATTTCCTAGCTTTGTCAAAGTAGATTAAAATTAATTACTGATTTAGAGTATGTAACTTTTAAAGGCTTCTGATAAGCTTCTACATGTGTTTTCAAAGAAAAGATTTTCCAAGTTGTACTTTCAGTATTTGAATGTGCTACACCAACATTAAGGATTATCATTTTAGAACATTTTTGCCAATTTGGCAGAAGAATGGTATCCCATTGTTTTAATCTGCATTTCTTTCATTAGTTGTAATTTGAATATTTCCAATAAGTTTATAGGTCATTTATACTTTTTTAGCTATACTGGATTCAATAGACTTTGACGTACTACCACAGGAACCCAACTACTCTTAAGTTATTTCTATAAGATTGTTAGCAACTTGAGGGTAGAGGTCATATATAGGTCATCTCTGTATCTGGGCTGGATGAGTACCTGGTTGTCTGTGCTTAATAAGTGTTTGATGACATTACTAATGCTGATGAGGCAGTGATGGTGGTAATGTGGGTGGAATGGATATGATTCTGTACCTTATTTGGCTTAGCTACAGAAAAATCTGGGGGAGGAGGTGAGACTTTTAGCTCTAGAAACAGAGACTGTGGTGGCAGCAGGTGGGTGGGTGTTCCAGGTGGAAGGGACAGTGAAGGAGAAGGCGTGGAGGTAGGCTGTAAGGAAGCCTTTACAGAAGCTCTTAGATGGCTAAAGAAAGCTGAGGAAGGAGAGACTTAATAAGCAGAAATAGAACTGAACAAATAGGTTGGAGATCCGTGTTTAAATGGAGCAATCCCAGGAGATCCAAGATTGCAATTGGTCAGCCTAAGAGATCAACATTTTCTTAGGGAAAATCGTTAAGACAGGAAATGAATTGGCTTTTTTCTGCAAAGTTCTGTTCTTGTGACTCTCCTCCAAGCAAAGATACTTCCCTTTTGTATTATTGTTGAAACCTTGAAAAAGCAACTCCCTTGGAGGGAAAAATGAGTGTCAAAGGAAGGAGCCTGGAGGACTCCAGATTTTACACTTAGTTGCATCAGGAAAGCACCATTTCTATAATATTAAACACCAGGATTTTGCTCTGATTATGGCTGCTTATCTTAATTTATATTACCTCAACTTTTTTCCCTCATGGAGATCACCAGCTATCCTTCCTTTTTCTCACAAAATGTCAGCCCTCTCTCTAACCATTGATGCTCTAACACTTAAAAAAAAACTGCTTTGAATAAGAAGTAAGTGTAAAAATGTAAAATTATACAAAAAAGGATAGGTATATTGCCAACTTCCCTTCCTGCTTTAGACTTCCAGGCCTCTAGTCCCCCATCTCTCCATCTCCTTTTACCTGTATCTTGTGAATCCAGAGATAACCTTTACAAGCATGAGTGCATGCACACACACACATGTTTATATTATATGCATTGTCCTTTACCTTTTTTCATTCACTCTACATCTTGGAGATTTTTCCTTATTAGTAAATAAAGATACTGCATTTGTTTTTAATAGCTGCACAGTATTTCTTTTTGTAAATCTATTATAATTTATATACTCTGTCCTCTGTTAATGGAACTTTAAGTTGTTTCTAATATTTTGCTGCTACCACACTGTTGGAATGCAAATTCTGTAGTAAGTCTAAATACTTCCAGACCTCTCTCTCTTTTTTTTTTAGTTAAAATATTATTAATATGTATGCTTATGAAGGTTTCACATGAAAAAACAGTGTGGTTTACTACATTCGCCCATACAGACCTCTCTTAACCACAGATTTTAGTATATCTCTTCAAACATCTTAGTAAGAACAGGCTCAACTATTGCTTCACAAACCAGTGAGACCTCTCTTGGATAAGGGCCCTAATTCCCAACAGGCCCCTTCTGCCCTTTGGTAAACTGTGGAGTCCTAACTTGATATCTGAGACCAGAACCAATACATTCTCTACTCATTGAAACCTGGCTGTTCACTAAAGCCCCTTTTGGGGGGAGACTGTACCTTTTATGCCCCATGTATTACTGGGTCATGAGTGAGGCTTGGTTTTCTTGGGGTCCCTCTGTCACTTTCAGGCCGTTACTAGATCCTGGCTTAACCTGTTCTTACACCCCCTTCCTTGTTGCTATTAGATCCCAATTTTTCCATAATTCCCCATTCATTCATTGAAAACTTCAGTACCTACATCACAGTTTTTCTTTTAGTCTCAACTACTGTTGTTGTCATTGCCGTTATCATCATCATAACTACATTTATTGAATACTACTATTACTGTAAGTGCTTTATCCAAGAGAATTCCTCACTATGAATTTAGCTTATCTTATTAGGCCCATTTTACAGATTAAGAAACTAAGGTTTAGAAAGATTGAAACTTGTCCAGGATCACCTAACTGGTTAAGAGTTAGAACTGGATTCAAACCTAGATCTGTTTAATTCCAGAGCCTTTGTTCTTAACACTTTTTTCTACCATCATAATCTTAGAACCCTCTTTTCCAAAATGTGTTCAACAGGACTCCAGTTTTGAGAACTCTTAATAGGTTCTTTATCATGTAATAAAGAGTTCCATGGTCAAAGAATTTTGGGAATATTGAGTTCCAGTAGAGTATAACACCAACAGATTGCTTTTATCACAATACTTCTCAGAAACTTGAATATATTTAGGCTTGTTGTGACTCTTCAGAAGGGGAATATTGCACAGCTTTATTGCAAACTTATTTGACTATGAAACTCTGTTTTGGAAAAGCATCCTGTAGGATTAGTTTTCCAAGGAATACACTTGAGGAAACTCTCAGATGATTTCATTATCATTTCATTAAAACTGCATTTGTGAAGATCCTCAGTGAGCTCATAGCTACCTAATCTAGTGGTTGCTTCCAAGTCTTTATCTCATTGGACCCCCCTGCAGTATTTGACACTCCCTAGCATACCTTCCTGTTTTGACATCTGAGAAACCACCCCGAAGCTCCTCTTCTCTGACATCTCTTCAGTCTCCCTTTTCTGATTTCTCTTTTTGCTCAGTTCTTAGATGTTGGTCTTTCTGCAGTTCTTTCCTCCATCTTCATTCAATGTAACTCTACATTCTTTCTATGACATCTTATTCATCATGTCAACTACCAGTTTTGTGTGGATTGCTCTGCTATCTGTATATCTTCCCCAGATCTCTCTCCTGAATTCTAGACCCGTATTTTGAACTACTTGTACACTCACTTGTCCCGTCAGCATCTCAAATTCAACATGCCCTAAACAAAAGACATTCTCTCTCAAAGACTGTTTTGTGTCCTGTATTTTATTTTCATCCTCACTAAACCAACCTTGCACTTACTAAATATGATTGGGTTATTGAGAGGTAGGAGACATTAAAGCCATCACCTTTATAATGTATAAGAAATTGGAGTACTTTCACTTACCTTCAAAGGGAGAGAAGGATAAGGTACTTGTCTTTTTTTTAACATATCATTATGAAGGTTTCACATGAAAAACACTGTGGTTACTACATTCACCCATATTATCAAGTCCCCCCTATACCCCATTGAAGTCACTGTCCATCAGAATAGTAAGATGCCATAGAGTCACTACTTGTCTTCTCTGTGCTTCACTGTCTTCCCCGTGACCCCAACTCCATGTGTACCAATCATAATACCCCTCCATCCCCTTCTCCCTCCCTTCCCTCACCACCCACCCGCCCCCACCTCTTCCCTCCCCTTCTCCCTCCCTTCCCTCACCACCAACCCGCCCCCACCTCTTCCCTCCCCTTCCGTAACCGCTAGTCTAAGGTACCTGTCTTAATGTGACCATAATAGGCACTCCATAAATAACTATTAACAGAATGGATGAAAAGGATGAAGAGTAGTGAAGCTAGTCCTTTTTCATTCTGGGCAATTATTTTGTGGAGAGGAATGAGGAGGGTTCTTCTGCCTAAAAATCTCTAAAAAAGGAGAACTCATACCCATACTTCTCATGGTCACCTTGGGTTACTACATTGTTTATAATTCCCAAATTTCATCTTTCCAGCCACCTGTGACTATGGCACCTCCCTCTCCTCAAAGCTTGCTTCCATTTCCTGTCACTGTTCTAAAGTGAAATGGAGACACTGATACTGTGCTTTGTATACTCTTCCAGCCTTCTTACCCAGTCCTACATCTCCCATTTTCCCTCAGTGAACTGAAAAAAGAAAAGGAGTCCATTTTTTTGGGTAACAAATATCTGTGTATTGAGATATAGTTCATGTAACATAAGTTTGCCAGTTTAAAGTGTACAATTCAGTGTTCTTAGTTTATTCACTAGGTTATGCAGCCATCACAATCATCTAATTCCAGAACATTTCCATCACTCCAAAAGGAAACCCCAATACCTATTAATCAGTCATTCCCCATTCCCAGCTCTGCTTTAGTCCCTGGCAACCACTCATTTACTTTCTGTGTCTGTGGATTTGCCTATTCTGGACATTTCATATAAATAAAGTCATATAATATGTGGCCTGTTTTATCTGGCTTCTTTCACCTAACAGTGATTTTAAGGTTCATCCATGCTGTAGCATACATCAGCACTTAATTCCTTTTTATGGTTGAATAATAGTACATTGTATGGATATACCACATTTTGTTTACTCATTCATCTGTTGATGGACACTTGGATGGTTGTCACCTTTTTAGCTATATGAATAATGCTGCTGTGAACATTCATGTACACGTTTTTGTGTCTACATATGTTTTCATTTTTCTTAGGTATACACCTCTATTTCTGGGTTAGTCCTTGCTGAGCCATGTGGTAACTCTTGTTTTTTGTGTTTTTTTTTTTTGAGAAACTGCTCTACTGTTTCCCAAACAGGTTGTGCCATTTTAAATTTCCATCAAAAATGTATGCGTTTCTCCATCTTCTTGCCAGCATTTGTTAGTCTATGTATTTTTTATTTTAGCCTAATTGTTGTGAAGCAGTATCTCACTGTTTTTGATTTGCATTTCCCTAGTAACTAATAATATTGATCATCTTTTATTGTGTTTATTGACCATTTGTATACCTTCTTTGGAGAAATGTCTATTCAAATCCTCTGCCCATTTTAAAATTGGGTTATTTGTCTTTTTGTTGGTTGATTTCTAACAATTCTTAATATATTTTGGGTTGAAGTTCCTTATCAAATATGCGCTTTGCAAATGTTTTCTCCTGATCCTGTTCCTATCTAATTTCTTTGGACTTATTTTGATTTTGTTACATTCTGCATTAATTATGCCCTAACCTGCAACCCTTCTTTCTCCTCTTTTTCTTACCTGTCTTTGGGGAAATTGGCACCATCACCTGAGCCTCTGAAACAGTAAGAAGCTGTTTTTTTATAGGACATGCCAGTAGCTTGCCCAGTAGGTCAGCAACAAGAGCATACTCTTCAGCTGCCAGTTCTTGCTACAGCCTGATAGTCTCATTCCCTCCTTTTCTGTTCCTTTAATACACAAATCTAGCTTAGTCCTGGGAACACAAGTAATACTTGGGTTTTAGTAAAAACTAAAATGTTAGGTAGAAAGAAATTCAAAAGATGAAGCTGAGTGGGTGACAATAATGATATTTGTAAGAGGTTAAAATGTACTCTTTTACATTTTATATAAACTAAGACCTTCTACCTTCCCCACCCCTATCTGTACCAAACAAAGCAGAAATACCCAGAAAGGACTCACATAGGCCTTCTGCTCAGTTTCTCCATGTCTGGCAGCAGGCCAGAGCAGGAATGAAAGCCCAGACTGGCCTAGTTCTCTTTCTCTAAAGCTACCAGCTGGGATGTTCCTTCTACTCCATTCCAAAGGCTCCCTACAAAGGAAAGGAAAATTCCAGGTGCCTAGGTTCTGGTTCTGGATTATCTCCTTTCTTCCCCTGACTTTTAAATTTTTGATGCTACCAAAACTGATTTCTACCTGATTTCTCCTTTTCTTCCTGTTATCATTAATATTTTAACCATATGTGTTTTGTTTTGCCCCCCCAATATATTGAAGTCCTAACACCCATTATCTCAGAATGTGATTGTATTTGGAGATAGAGACATTGAAGAGGTAATTGTGGGTCCTAATCCAGTCTGATTGATGTCCTTCTAAAAAGAGATTAGAACACAGACACACATGGAGGGAAGATCATGTGAAGGCACAGAAAGAAGACGGCTATTTACAAATCAAAGAGGCCTCAAAAGGAACTAACCTTGCTGACACCTTGATCTTGGACTTCTAGCCTCTAGAATACATTTCTGTTGCTTAGACCACCCAGTCTGCAGTATTATGTTACCTAGCAAACTAATGCACCTTCCAAGGCAGAAGGTGGAAGATAGCACAGAAACTTCAGTGTTTCTCACCGGTGGGTCTTTTTTCCTGAGGAGTAGTTAGTAGGAAATGTGGTCTCCAGGCTGGTATATGCAGAGCCCATTCACAGTACCAGTGTCTTTTGTATCCATTTTTATTATCCCTATTACTGTGATAAAATTTAGGACTAACCCAGAAATAGAAAGAGCTGGGTCCTTGCAGTTGCTCAGTATTAAAATCTGAGAGAACTTAAGCAATCACTTCCTATTTCTCAGTTTCCTGTGCTAAAAAATTAGGGAGAATAACTGTCCTCTCTCACAGAGTTTTGATGAGATCATAGTTGTCTTGCCAGTGGGCTTCAGCCCCGGGCAAGTTCACTATGGATTCAGTGAGACCCAGGAATGACAATGGAACGAACGTTCTTGGAGTGAAAGGGTTTATTACCCGGCTTGTTTTCCCTGTGGTAGGTCAAGCACTAGAATTACATCTCCATTCAACAGTCTGCAGGTCTGCAATCCTCCTTTGTCTCTGCCTCTGCCCAGAGTGGGCAGAGCTCTTTATATAGTGACTCAGTCAATAGGAAGTAATTGCCTATGGGTGTGGAAGCAGTAGCCTAGCAGCAGGCCAGTTACATCATCAAGTAGTTTAGGTTCAGGTGAGGATCCTGGCCAGAGGAACCTTTACTTTATCCACAATAGTAAAATGCATTTTTTGAGGACAATGCTCTATCAATAGTTGCTTGAGAGTGTGGGGAAAATTGAAGTACCCTTCAATTTTGACTGAGTCAGTATATAAAAAGTTCTGCCCAGTGCTTTGGGCAGAGGCAGGGACAAGGAGGATTACAGACTAATCCTAGTGCTTGACCTATCGCTGGGAGAACAAGCTGGGTAATAAACCTTTTTACACCAAGAACATTCCCTTGTCATTCCTCAGTCTCACTGAATCCATAATGAACGTTCCCGGGGCTGAAACCCACTAGAAAGACAGTCATCAGTGGGTCTCCTGTTACTTTCCCAAACTGCTGGTTTTTAGGTCTCTTTCCTGACCTTCCTAGCCTAGGCCTGAGCGATGTGCCAAAGGTGTTGCTGAGCATAGCTGGAGCTTTTGCTGCTGAGTGGGAACCCAGTGACTGCTTCTGATGGCCAGTGTTGCAAGGAGCCAGTACTGTAGGGTTTCAGGCTTTTCTAGGGACCTAAACTCCTTGATAGCATGGGGTTCCTGGGATAACTTGCTATATGGATCACTCAGGTGGGGCTGTTGAGTGCACTTGTGCTACTCTGAGGCCTGGGAGGAAAAAGTCACTGGAGTGCCTTACCCTGGAGAGTCTAGGGAAGGGTGAAAGGAAAAGAGGGCATGTGAACTCTATAATCCAAGCAGGTTTATTGCTAAACCTGAGAGGAATCCCTCTGTTCTGGCCAGGAGAACAAAGAAGGTGTCTCTTACAGCCTAAGAGGCTTCTTATGGCCAGGTATTTTGGTGGGCTTTTTGAGGGTGGAGTCAGGGAAAAGGTGGGCTTGTGGCTTGCTGACATGTCCTCTGGAGAATGCTTGTAGCCTAGGTAAGATAAAACCTAGGTCTCTCTGAGATGGCAGGTAGGCTTATTCAAAAAGGCGGTACCCCTGTCTGGATTCTATTAAAGGGGACCATAGTTGGCCCTGGACACTGTGGGAACATATTCCAAGAGGTGCTTTTGTGAATTTCTCAGAAGAAATGCTTAACATTTCTTAGGGTTTTGTTTTTTTCCCTCTGAGATGTCCTGTACACATTTATGGCCTGGATCTGGGTGTTTATTAGTGCTTGGTTTTCTGTAAACCAGGCTGTGAATGAACCTTGTGAATTATAAGATGTCACATCTGGGATTGGGATTTAAGGCAGCTAGTTTGAAGGGGTGGAGTTTGGCTATGGTTTCTGAGGTGCATATTGAAACATCTCCAAGGAATGCCATGACCATCATTGACCTGCCTTAGGTCAGAAGAAGGTATTAGATACTGGCAGCAAGCCTTTGCCCCACCTGGCAGTATTTTCTGGGCATAGTATTGATGCCGGGGTTCTTGTTCACAGAGTCGAAGAATGTATTTCATCAACAGACAAGGCAGGAGATTTACAGAGAGTTTTCATTCCGATACAGAGAGAGCGAGCTGTATTCAGGATAAGAGAAAGTATGGAACTCCCCACAGGTGCAAGGAGGGGCAAGGTTGCTGCTTGGGGTCTTGGGGTCTAGGATTTTATGCTTGCTGCAGTGGGAGTTTTCTATAGATTCAGCCAGAATGCTAGTTATATTTTAACCTATCTCTGTTAAGGTTTTCCGGATACCCTATTGTAAACGAATGGGCCTACATGACTGTGAGCAATGAGCTGTTCTATACCACTGGGTCCCAATGGGGAATAAATTGTGACATTGTTTCAATCTCAAGCACCCTGTTTTCTAAGATTTTGTCCTTTTGCAGAGCCCTCACTGTACTCTAACTGGGCAGGAGTTATGCCCTGCTGCCTCCCTGTCTCAGTATCAATAAAGGAAGGTATAGAGTAAACTCCTATGGAGTGTTTGATTTGTAGCTCTGTACAAAATTACTTCCAAATAACAAGCAAAGCAGCCATTCTTCCTTTGTGCTACTTTCTCTGACTACTGCTTGTTTGACTGTCCAACTCATGGGAACATTTGATACTGGCTGGAAAGGAACATTTCCTCTGTGAGAATCCGTTTGCCAATGTTGTCTGAAGGAAACAGCTAATATAATTATTTAATTTTAAATCAAGCCAGCTAATAAAGTGGGTACCACTGGGTGCTGTTGGGGTCATTTGTAAGATATTTCCTTATCACTTAGGAATTTACAGGCCAGGGGAAAGATTAAAATAATTTTCTTGGTTTCCATTATTCTAGATTCTCCCAAGTCTCTTCCTTTCTTATGTTGTTTATCTCCTTTCCTCTCTCTTTCTGCAGTCTTCCCCTAAGGCATCTCTTTTAATCTCAAATCTGCATATCTTAAGCCTCTAATCCAGAATTGAATAGCTACTGTGTAGCTGGTGCTTGCTTGATCTTGACTTCTGTGCTAGGCGGATAAGACTTCCAACTAGCCTTTCTAAGCAGATGGTTCCTAACTCTATACTTCTAACCCTCCCTTTTTTCCTTAGGTTCTATCCTTCGTGTCTAGTTATCTACTAGTTATTTTCACCACAATTTCCCAATATTTGAGACTTCTCTCCTGGGCCTATTCTTCCTTTGTTCTCTGTTTATATTAAAATAACCACCATTCTGCTAATCATCCTTTCGAAATCATGGTGTCACTCTTCTCTTTTGCCTCCCACATGGATCATTTGCTATATCTTGCTTTTTTTCTGTGATTTCTTTCATCAGTCTCTTCTCTGTACCCCATTGTATTCAGGTCTTCTTTACTGCTTAGACTGTAGTATTAGCCTTTCACCAGTTTCCTTGCTTTTATCTGTTTTTCTTGAAATCCATTGTATCACGGCCAGATTTATCTTCCTGAAACAGCGTTAGTCATGGCTAAGCTTATGCTCAGGGTTCAATTTAGATGTCACATCCTTTGAAGCCTTCCCCAAAATCCTCAGGTAGAGTTAGTTAGTCATTTTTCTATAGCATTTCATATATAGTCAATTTGGGTGTTTATCATATTGTCCTGGAATTATGTGAGCATTTGCTCTCAAGATTATGTATTTCTTAAAAGAATATACACTATATGATTTCTTTCATATTAAGTTTAGAAACAGGGAAAAGTAATTTGTGGTCTCTGACTTCAGGATAAGGAATACCTTTGGGGGAGGGGATGGGTAGTGACTAGATGTGACCACAAAGAGAGATTCTGGAATTCTGATAATCTGTTCTTGATCTGAATTCTGTTTACATTGATGAACTTTTGATTTGTGTGCTTTTCTATTTGTATGTTATAATTCAAAGTTTAAATAAAAGCTAAATGAAAATACATGGAAATAAAGAATAGGGACTAACTTTATATCTCTTAATAGATATTTGAGAGAGGGAATGAATGAATGGATGAATGAATGAATGAATGAAAGTTTCTCCTACAAGAACATTATTTTTCTTTTTCCATTGGTAGTTAAATTCCAGTCTCAACTTTTTAGCTTGACATCTGGGACCTAATCTACTTTTCTAACTTTTGTTAACCCAGAGGTAACATTGTACAGTTCAGAGAAGTTGGGACTTGGAGTCAGCCAGACTGAATTTGGCTTAGGTAAGTCACCCAGTCTCTTAGAAAGTTAGTTTTCTCATCTCTGAATTGGGACCATTTGCTTCAGTGGATAGATATTTTTTTTTAATAAGATAATATGTGTAGAGCAAGACAAGACATGTTGTTAGCATTCAATACATGTAATTGCCTTTCCTTTCCTACAATACACCTTCCTTTTTCTCCTTTTCATAGCTTTGTTCATCCTCTACCTTGAATGCCTTTTCTTTCTTCAGTTTCCATATATCCAAATATTATTCATCCTTCAGGATCAAGCTCAGATAGCATGTCTTTCACAAAGCCTTCCCGGATTCCCACCCAAACCAGCATGTTGAAAGCTGGAGATATTTTCCTCTCTCAAATGATCATACACTTATATGTGTTTTTATGATACATATTAGTCAACAACCACTCTCACCTTTTGGAGTTGTAGAAGTCTACCCTCTCACTCCAGGCCCAAAGAATAGGCCCATTAACTCGGCTATAATGCTGGAGACAAGAGCTCTGTCACTTGGAATAAACTGGTGCAGAGTTTTTTTTTTTGGTTTGTTTTTTGTTTTTTAATGAAAAAGCAGGTTGAAAATCTCAACCTTTTGGCCTTCAATATTCTTTTTTGTACCTCCTCTTGTACCGGGAGAAATTCAGATGTCCAGTCAAGGAAGTGGACCCAGGAGCAAGGGGTCAAGTTGCAAACTGCCTGACCTGTCTTTTGAATTGGTCTTCTGTGAAAGATGAGTTTATGGCCCAGATCAGCTTATCAAGGTAGGAGGTCATACAGGAGTTTGAATTGGAAGTCTTAGGAATTAAGAATAACTATTCATCTGTATCTTCCCTGCCTAATATGCCTTAGGGGCCTTGTACATTTAAGTAGAAAACAGTTCAGGAATTCAGAGATCCTGTTCCTGGTCACTTATTTTCTTGTTACTCCTGCTTTCTGCTGGCATTTTCCTTGCATATATATAGGCTTTAACTCCTTTACTATATTGCTCTGAGCTTAGGAACTGATTACAATTCCTAGCATAGCTTCTGATACTTAGTAGACACTTAGCAAAGTTTTGTGGAATGGTTGCTAAAGGTATGAAGTGGTATTACAAGTCCATAATTGGTTGTAAAAGGAGTGGTTAACACAACAGAAAACAGTTGCCATAGGGCTTTAAAGGAGGGAGCAAGCCCTTTGAGTTAGGATAGTCAGAGGAGTCCTATCAGAGGAATTCCAAAGGGTATCAAGTCAGAAATTATTGTTAAGGATCAGGAAATGTCCAAGAAATAAAATAACTTAGAAAGATAGAAATAAAGGGAAAACTTGCTTCCTGTATTTACAAACATGTCATTAAGGAGATCTATGGCTCCTTGTTAGTGGGAAGTTGTATTCTTCCTATAAACAATGCACCTGAGATTTACCACCATTCCAAAACAAGCAGGTCCTGACATACAGTCATAGTGCATAAAATAAGACTTCTCAAAGACAAAGGGAAGAGGTAAATTGTGGCCAAAAATCTTCCCCAATTTCTTAGGCTTCTACTTCCTTTTGGTGGTTGTCATCTTCAAGCATGGTTGGGAAATGTATTTTTGGTCTACACCTGAGGACATTAAGACATAAATATCCAAAGATGACAAGTTATGAAGAGCATTCTGGGTGCCCTTGGAGCATCCTGGAACATTTCTTGTGACAAGTGAGATAAAAACTGTTGACTGGTTTCTCCCTAAAACACTCTTTCTACTTGGCTTTTGTGATATCTTTCCCTCCAAGTCCTTTTCTTTTTTCTGACAGCTCCATCTTTGTTTCCCTTACAGCATTTCTCTTCTTCTGCCCCTTAAAACTTGGTGATTCCCAGGGCTCTATTTCCACTCATTCTCTTCTCTAGATAGTCTCACTCATGTCTTTACCCATACACCATGGAACCCAAAGTTCTAGCTCTACCTCAGTCCTCTTTCATGAGCTCCAGCCTCGTATATCCAGCTACCTGTGGATACTGTCACCAGAATTTTCATAGGCACCTCATGCAACATGTTCAACCTGTATTCATTATCTTTTCTTTCTTCTCCCTCATCTCTTATATATACTTTCTAAGTAAATGGAAATACCAGTTACCCAAACACAAAATCTTACACTCTTCCTCCTCAGAATATATAATATGAATATAACAGTGCCCCGTGCCATGGCATTTCCCCCGTTAGTTTATGAACTTTTTAAGGATCACATCTTTTCAGCTTTCCTGGTACAACACATAGGTACTTAGTAAGCATTTGTTATTTATTAAACCCTTCCCCCTTTTTTGGGGGGGATAGAATTGTATTCGTAATTCTCAAGTACTGCATTAGTTTTCTAGGGCTGCCATAAGGAAGTACCACAGCCTGGGTGGTTTAAAAACAGAAATTTCCTGTCCCACAGTTCTGGAGGGCAGAAGTCTGAAATCAAGGTGTCAGCAGTGTTGGTTTCTTCTGGGAACTGTGAGAGCTTCTTGGTTTGTGATAATGTGCTGAGGACTTTTTCCTGAGGGCACTCACAGAAGGATTTTAAGAAAATGAGAGGCAAAATCTATGTAGGAAATATTCCTCTAACAAATTGTAAAAAATTGATTGGGAATAGAGAGGACTGAGAGGGAGGTGGTTCTGGAGAAAGGAAGACGAGAGAGGATGAATATTTTACAGTAAGTCAAGTGAGAAATAAGCCTAGACTAAGGATTGTGGAGGACAGGACAGATTTTCTAGATAAAAAGGTAAAATAGATTAGAGTTGGTGGCGTGATCAGGAAACAGAAGGTTTTGCAGAAGATTCTGTCACTGGATGGAGAATTAGAACATAGGGATTCCAGGGATCTTGTATCTGAGCAAGAGGTCTTCTCTGTGTTTGATTGGTATGGGTAAGCTTGCAGCCTAGGCCTCTAAAACCAACACCAAAACAGGCTTTGCCTTGGCATTCATTCCTTTTGGTGCTAAATCTAGCTCTATCTCCTGACTCATTCTAGTTAAGGACTTACCTTTCTTCCCACCTCTCCTTCCCTGTTATTTTGTCAGAGATCCCCAACTAAGGATGGGTTTCTCTTAAGTATTTTCTTCCCCTTTGAACATTAACTAGCTTCCTATAATGCAGTGTCTCATACCAGGTATTTTTCAATATGTGGAGAATCCTACAGGAGAAATCCTCTTCTTTGGGGTTCCTTCACTGAGTCACTTGAGATTTACATGCTGGCTAGGGACATATTTTTGAAAAATTTAAGGACAGGGGCTATCCCAAGAGAGTCCTCCAGATTTGGGTTTGCTCTATATCTCAGAATAAACCACATAGAACTGAAGTGGATATTTTATCACTAATTAAGCCAGTTAGAATATAGTCTGCTTTTTAGTATAAGAGTTCATTTCCCTATGAAATTTCTAATTTTAGACTCCTATTAGAGAATCCTCAGCATGTGGCCCTTTGGCCTCCTTGGGGTATAGCAACTGAGGCAGGACCAGTTCACTTAGTGGATTGGACTATGTCATATATAAGCAAATACCAGTTCAGGGCCAGCCTTAGTCCTAAATCTGGGAGCTGTGACTTCTGGCCAGGCTTATATGAGAGAGCAGTAGACATGTAGACTGCTTTGATAATGAGTCTTTAGTAATTTGGTCCTGGAATGGAAATGGGGACACAGCCTTTGGAGATAAGGGCTGGAAACCTAACCATTTAGCTGAGCAGTCCTGAAGTTTATCACCTCTTTATGTTCAAGTTTTTGCTAATCAAGGATGATACTTGACCCGATTGTAGGACTGAAATTTGTCAGCAGTTTGTGACTCCTTAGGCCTGCCTTGCAGCCTGTCAGGTCTGATTTAGGCTGTGTAGCAGCTGTGTCTTCTCACATCAGTAAAGTCAGCATGTCTCTGCCAGGCTCCTCAATCCCCTAGGGAAGCATGTTCCTAGAGGAAGAAGGAGAACCACGTCCCATTGCCCATCATTCTCTGCTGCTTGTAATTTCTGGATAGTTTATGGAGGGCATAATTCTACAGGGAAAAGACTTTTCTCAGCCACCAGAGCAAACCATTTTCCTCATGAAACAGATCACAACTGTGTGACCACATGTCAGCCTCCTCATGTTGCTTTTATGGCTTTACTTAGTGGCAAAGAAGGAAAGAGTCACAGGTGTACTCCTGCATAAGTCAGACTTTGACTCCACCTATCCTTTGCACCCTGCATATGTGATTGTCAGCACTGGAAAGTAAGGTAGGTTCTGGTCCTGACCCAGTCACTCTCTGGCAGAGACACCTGGAAAGGCAGGACAGGTTTGGAGCAGGCACATTCTCCCAGGCCAGTTGCATTTGGTCTCAGGGAGACTTAGACAGGTTTGTATGAGAGGGGAGAATTGTGGTTGATGAGCCCTTCCACCAGTATCCCTGTGACACTGCTCAGATGCTTTAGATGGGGACGAATTTTGTGCACCAGGTGGTCTTCTGACTAACCCACCCATTCGGTTCCCCTTTAGAGCTCCTGCAGCTCTGAACCTTCCCACAACTCTGCATATGTGTCAGTGTCTCATGTTGAATTTCCATCTTGACTCATCTGTCTCTAGGCGAAGATCCCTGCAAAGATTTAAATTGGGAACCAGACCTTGAGAATGTCTGTTCAGAGCATTTCACAGCTTCTGGATAAATGCCTTTTCCTTCTTAACCCAATCTGTTTCTCCAGTTCTGCCCAGCTAGCTCTTGAACAGCCCTGCTTTGAGGAAACTTCCCAATTGAGGTGGGTGCTTGTGCTATTTCTTAGCTCTAAAAAGCACCCCCATTCTTTTAGCCTTCCCAGGATTTCCAAGAGCAAGATCCACTGTGATAGGGGAGCTGCAGCATTGCTCATGTGGTTCAGGAATTATGTGTCTATCCGAAAGGCTAGTCCACTGAGGAGGTCTGATTGCCCTTTAGTCATATGATGCCTGGCACACTGGGCCCTGTTGAATGGTGGCAAAAGGAGTCCTGTTTTTTTTGTCTGACTTACACTGACTGCTATTTACCATTTCTCCACTTACTCTTCTTCTTGCCTTTGCTAAAACATGGGAAGGTGGAAAGACACAATGGTTGCTTATTGTCAAAGCCATATGAGCCCTTTTGTGAAGTTTGAAGGCTATAACTAGAGATAGCAAATTTGTTGTGTCTCATGTCCTAAACAAGTCCTCTCCTCCCTAAGCCTTTGTTTTTCTGAAAAACCCATGCTGCTTAGAAGATTGGCTAAATGTGTTTGGGTAGGCATAGCCACAAGACAGGGTCATGTTAGCTTTGGGTGTGTCACATCTAGAGGCCTCAGCCAGCAGCCACTGGTTGATGAGACAGGAAGAAGTAGGATCTTAAGGCAGTGTCCTAGTCTTGAGACTTTGAGCTTCTTCTCAGTTTAGGAAGTCTAGACCCAACCTAGCAATGATAGCCACTGTTTATTAGTGGCTGCAGAGTTAGGGAAAGAATTCTGATTTAGTTTTCCTTATATTTCTTGGTTTAAACCCTTTATCTCTTTCGCCTGGCTGAAATAGGGCAAACTCCACAGTAAATTGGCTTTGGCTTCCACAGAAATATGACAGTTTTCAATGTTTTTTCTTTTCTTTCTTTCTGAATTTAGATGTGGTTATAGTTGCACTGTCAGTCCTTATCTCTTCTGTCATCCAGCCAGCTCCTGGTCTAGGTTAGGAGATATTTGCTCTGCTGTTAGAGTTGCTGCATAATGAGGTGGATGGTTAAGAAATGGTTTAGAATCTCTTGGATTCTGAAATTTCTTCCTTTGTTGAGGGGGAAGCAGTGTTATTGGAAGAAAGCAAATGTTGGCTGTAGAATCAACATTTTCTCCTCAGAATCTTGAATAAGCCAAGGAAATCATTCTTAATTTAAAAGCTTGTTTTATCTACCATATAGGGATGTGTGTTCTGCAGTGACAGAGTATAGGGTGGCCTCCCTAGACAGACTACCTGATTCCTGGCTAACAGGGCTGTGTTCTATTGTAGATTGTCAGAGGAATGTTACAGGCCACAGAAGTAGCAAGGCTTGAGAGCCTGGTTTGTGCATGGTGGGTGAATCAAACTTGCCCACCCGAGGTGGCCTAAGGAATGGGGGTGCTTTTCTCATTAGATCAGGCTCGGGGGAGATAGAACAGCAATAGTTTCACTGGATTGTTACTAATTAGAGCTACATATTTAGAAAAATTCTGACTTTCTCTGGACTCAAACAGTGTTTTTCCCGTCCTGTGGTTGCAGAGTGGAAAGGAATATATCACATATTTTTTTTTTGAGAGGGCATCTCTCATATTTATTGATCAAGATCAAATGGTTGTTAACAACAATAAAATTCTGTAATAGAGGACTCAATGCACAATCATTAATCAACCCCAAGCCTAATTCTCAACAGTCTCCAATCTTCTGAAGCATAACGAACAAGTTCTTACATGGTGAACAAATTCTTACATAGTGAATAAGTTCTTACATGGTGAACAGTGCAAGGGCAGTCATCACAAAACTTTCGGTTTTGATCACACATTATGAACTATGAACAATCAGGTCAAATATGAATATTCATTTGATTTTTTTTTTTTGAGAGGGCATCTCTCCGATTTGTTGACCAACTCTCCGATTTGTTGACCAAATGGTTGTTAACAACAATAAAATTCAGTATAGGGGGGTCAATGCTCAATGTACAATCATTAATCCATCTCAAGCCTAATTCTCGTCAGTCTCCAATCTTCTGAAGCATAACGAACAAGTTCTTACATAGTGAACGAATTCTTACATAGTGAATAAGTTCTTACATGGTGAACAGTACAAGGGTGTTCATCACAGAAACTTTCGGTTCTGATCACGCATTATGAACTATAAACAATCAGGTCAAATATGAATATTCGTTTGATTTTTATACTTGATTTATATGTGAATCCCACATTTCTCCCTTATTATTATTATTATTATTATTATTTAATAAAATGCTGAAGTGGTAGGTAGATGCAAGATAAAGGTAGAAAACATAGTTTAGTGCTGTAAGAGGGCAAATGTAGATGATCAGGTGTGTGCCTATAGACTGTGTGCTAATCCACGCTAGACAAGGGCAACAAAACATCCACGGATGCAGCAGATTTCTCTCAAAACAGGGGTGTGAGGTTCTAAGCCTCACCTCTGTTGATCCCCAATTTCTCACTTGATGGCCCCCCTGCGACTGTGCCTGTCTAAGGTTGTTCCTCCCTTGAGGAATCTTACCCGTCTCTGGCTAACCAGTCATCTTCCGGGGCCATACAGGGAAATGTAAAGTTGGTAAGTGAGAGAGAAGCCATATTGTTTGAAAAGGTTAGCTTTTTACTTCTTTGCAGACTTATGCCCTGTGGCTTCTATGCCCAGCACTTGTCTCGAGGTATCTTTACCACCTGGAGGAATTATGATACTCGGTAACTTCGATATGAGGCACGAATTCTATTTAAGGGTTGTAATTAGGAAGAAAGAAGAAAAGCTATAGAGGTAGCATATGGAAGAAAACATGGGAGTATTGATTATTTCTTTGACATATCTTCTTGTAGAGTACCTTAAGTATGTATAGGTTTTAAACTACTAACTAACTTGCACACACATATTAACATAATAGGAATACGGTGACATAAACAAAGCAAATCTATAATTACCAGCCATCTCCAGTGAAGCCAAGAAAACCATTTAGGCACCCTAGGCATTTGTGAAAACTTATCAATGATATGATGGATATTGTCTAACTGAATTTGAATAGTTTGAGAAAAATCAGACAAATTAAAACAACACATTCCTGGGAACTGTTCACGATATCACATATTTTATGTATTTGGCATTTTATGTTCCAGGTCTTCAAGGGTGCTTGGTTTATGTTTGGCATTATGTTGCAATGGAAAACCTGATTCCTCTTCGATGATAAAGACATTGAGTTTCCTGGTAACTCCTTATTAGAATTGTTGAATTATTAGAAATTAGGGCCATGTGAGAGCCACCTGACTAGCAAGTATCTATAGAGATAGGGTTACCACTGGCAAAGAGGGACTAGGAAATTTGGGGATTGTGAAACCAGGTCAATGTGATATCACTCTAGGCAGCTTGTTTCCTAATTCAGGATTCCAAACAATCTGTGGTCCTGACTGCTGCAGTACAGGGTCTATGTCAGCCCTCCTGGCTTCCCCTACTTCTCTCTAGTCATTGCCTTGGCATAGCATAAGGGAACTCTCATTTTCCAGTTGGTTCTTTCTTGCTATGGCTGTTCTGGAAAAACTGGACTAGGTATCTTCTCTGAGAATGTGGTGCTGTTTGATGTTACCTGTACTTGGGCTCTTTCTTTACCTGTTCTCCAGCTTCACCAAATGCAGACAGCAGATTATATACATATAAAAACCAAAAAACAACCAAACAAAAAGATCCGGAGTTTGTCTCAGAAGAGAAGACTCCTTTGTGTTGTGTCTGGGAGTTTCTTGCTGTGTCTGTCTTCCCTCTGAGCTTGGGAGCTCCTCAAAGTATAAGGCTCTGTTTATATCCTATAGCCCAGACATGAGAGAGGTGGATAGGCAGGGGAAAAGAGAGGAGGGGGGAGAAGGAGGAAAAGAAATGGAGGAGGGGAAAGAGTAAGATCTATATTTAGCCAGAGGGAGAGACGCTCACCAAGGGTGTGTGAGTGAGCTTGCTGGCAAGGTTCACATGTGCGTGAATGTTCTGGGAAAGGGGTGTGTGCACCGGGAACGTGTGAGGAGGGCTGGTGCCCTATGAGAGCTGCAGGCAGGAAGCAGCTGGAGAGGAGGAGGAGCGGCAGCAGGAGCAGGAGCTGCCCTGCTTTCTGTCTCAGCCTCAAGCCCGGAGTCGACTGAGTTACAATTCCACATCCACTTGAAGTTTGGCTGCTATTGCCTTCAGCAGGCTGGTCGTCAGAATCCCCCTCAGCAGAGAGGTGTGGACCAGATTGGATTCCTAGATTTGCAGCCAGCAACACTCCTGCCCAGCCTTTCACTGAGGGGATTTCTTTGCTGGGCATTGTTCCTATCATCAACTTTGCGTTGTGGAGCAAGCCCGCAGAGTGCAACTGAGAATAATAGCTCCTTGGCTCTGTTTGTCGGTTGGGCAAGCAGCCATGCTGTGGCTTATAAAGTTCGTCCTGTGGCTTCTCTGTCAAACCCAGGAGTGCTTCTAAATGGATTCCTTTTAAAGACAGCACTTGCATTCTAAAATTTGTGGTTTTAATGTGGGTTTTTTCTTTTCATTTCCTTAATTCTTATTTTGGTTGCAGCAGCAAGGTAAGTGGTATCAAGCGTATGACTGACTCTGAATGACAAGCAGGGATAAAAGCAAAGCATTTGTGGGTGGAATACGGAGCAGCTACGTTAATTACATAACTGCTTGAGCCAACTCCTGGCAGGGGGTTCATAATAATGAGTGAAAAATAGCATACTCAGCAGTGAGGGTAGAATTTTCACATGCACATGTTTATATAATATAACCATCCATTCTTCCTTGGTACTCTCCTGTATGTATATAAATAGCCCATCCACCCCTCC
Source organism: Manis javanica (assembly GCF_040802235.1). Classification (NCBI taxonomy): domain Eukaryota; kingdom Metazoa; phylum Chordata; class Mammalia; order Pholidota; family Manidae; genus Manis; species Manis javanica. The sequence continues at coordinate 35,447,642 of NC_133157.1, read as the reverse complement.
GATGTGTGCATACTTGTACACAAATAATTTGTTTCTCCCTCTTGATATGTCCAAATGTTTATAAATAACCTAACCATTTTTCACTTGTGTGTACATGCATATATAGACAACTCATTTATTCATCATATATGAATATATATAAGCCATCTTGCCCTCCATGTGCATACATATATAGATATAATCTGTCCCTTTATCTCATGGTGTATGCATCTACTCAAGTAGCTTTCCTGTTCTTGTATATATCTGTGTATATTCAGAAATCTTTAAATTTTTCCTGTGTATGTGTGCTTGTATACTGTCTTTCTAATTGAAAATTCTTCCCTCATGTGTATATGCCATATAAACAAAGAAGTCATCTTAAGTTTTGTGTCTTGAGTGTGTGCACACATGCGTAATAATCTATCCATTTGAGTCATGCATGTATGGTGTAAAGAGCACTAACTCTGTAGATAGAGGACAAACTTTGAATCTTAGCTCTACTCAGTGACCTTCATCAAGTCACTTAGCCTCTCTGAGCTTCATGTTTCTCATTTATAAAATCAGAGGAGTAATCCTCCCCTCCTACCTCACAGGGTTGTTGTATGGTAAAATAGGAATCATGTAAACTATAAAATTCTAAACAAATATAATTTTACCATTGTTATGTGTCCCTCTAGTGTGAGTTGTAAAGGATTGTATACCTCTGATTCAGCTTCACTGAAATTATGCTTTTGTGTATGAAAGGTCTTTCCTGTGAAGGGGTAGCTTCTTTGAAGTATCTAGGTTATCCTGTGGTTTTGCTCAGAGTAATGGAAAGAAGCTACATATTGCTACAGGGTACTAGAAAGGGTCAGGTTGAGAGAGAGAAAAGGTCTTACCCTCTGCAGTTTGGGGCCTTAATACTTTGTTCTTTGTAGTCTTGAGGAGGATTGAATCTGCCACAAAATGAATATATGCTACTTACAGCTAGGATCAAAGCAAGCAGGTGAAAAGGTGCGTGAAAGAACAGAGCATTCATCCCTGAGATGACAGCCTCCTCTTTTCAGCCTTCTGCTGCCAGATGCTCTCCACAGTGTCCCTCACCCCATCCTTCTAGGCCTGTGCTATACAATATGGTAGCCACTGGCCACATGTGGCAGTTGCGTACTTGCAGGGTAGCTAGTCTAAGTTGAGATGTGCTGTAAATGTAAGCTACATAATAGAGTTCAAGGGCTCAGTATGAAAAAAAAGAATGCAAATATATGATTAATAATTTTTATGTTGATTACATGTTGAAATGATAGTATTTTGGATAATGGGTTATATAAAATATATTAAAATTAATTTAACTTCTTTCTTCATACTGTTTTTTGTGGCTACTAGAAATTGTAAAATTACATATGCAGTGTACATTATATTTCTGTTGGACAATCAGCACAAGGACCAGGGCAGCTCTTCCATCTGGAAGGGCAAAGGGAAGCCCCATCACAGCAGCCCTGGAGATGATGGAAATCATGGTAGAGCCTCTCTTACCCATTTCATATGCCAGAGATACACCAGCTAATTACCAGCCTCTGGCAGAGACTAGTGCTGCCACTACCCTATTTATTTGTCCTGAGTGAGTTCCCAGAAAATTGTAAGTATATCGGGGGAAAAGTTTCCAACTTAGTTTTATAATGAAAGGGGCTGTAAGCTATCAGTCTAGAAGGAAACCTACAACTCAACTCAAGTACAACATGTTGTTATGGAAGGTAAAGTAGACCAGAAATTAAGACATGGATTCTAATTCAACTCTGCCATCACTCATCTGTTCTTTCCATAACATTGAGTTCTCACTGTGTGCCAGGCCATATGCTTGGCATAGGACTGCCCTTTGCTAGGCATTGGGAATTCAAAAACAAGTAAGACACAGCTTCCAATGTAATGGAGCTCACATCCACTGTGAATCTTCAAGCAAGACCTCCCATTAAGGGGTCTGCCAGAGCAAATCAGATTAACAAAGGCAAAGGTGTCATTTTAGGTCAAGGGTTATAAACTTGAGTAATAGGGCTTTTGAGAAGCTAGAATAGCTGCCCTACCTAAGCACTTTCAAGTTAAAGATTTTGGAAAAACACTATGATAGCCAAATAAAACTACTTCATAAGGCATAGGGTAGATCTGGTGTAGTGTAAAATTCCAGGCCTAGATATTCTCTAAAGGACTGTTCCAACTCTAGCATTTTCTTATTTTGTATTCCAGTTCCTTTTATTCAGTAGCAAGATTTTGTTTATATATTTTGAGCACTATACATGCCAGGCAATGTTCTAGGTGTTAGGTATACAGCAATGAACAGAATAGAGAGGTTGGGAAGAGCAGCAGATATTAAACAAATACATGATCTATCAGGTGACAGTAGGTTCAGTGAAAAGACTGTAGCAGAGTAAGGCGATAGAAAATGCGACATATTTGGAAGGAGGGAGTAGTGTTCATGGGTTAGATTCCTGCTCACATGCTTCTTTAGTCTGCTCACAAGGGCCATAAGGTAGTAGGGAAAGGGCATGATGAGCGTGTAGGGAAGATGATTCTGATGCTTTAAAGACAGTGAGACAGACTTTATTTATGGAGGCTGCTACACTGAGGTACTGGAATGAGGGAGAGAGATTGAGCCAACTCTGAATAAAAGGGAAAGTGGGAATTCATAGCCAAGGAGCAGGGCAAGGATCAGTAGATGGAAAATTACCAAGAGGAAACAGGAGTAAGGAGGAGTCTAGCTAACCCAACTTGACAGCATTTTTGCTAGAGGTAGGCCAGCATGGTGGATAAGGAATTTGTTCTGATGGCAAAGGTGGGTAATTTTCACTAAACTGACCCAGCAGGATTCTTGGTAATACTGAGCTATTGTCAGGGGCCTGGTCAAAAAGTGGACTCAGAGGAACCAGACTGAAGTTTGGTCAAAGGGAAAGAGTCTCTGTCATGAGTATCAGATTCTGGTTGACTGTATATTTGTTTTATGGTTTGTTACACTCTTTGGTATATATACCTTGGCACAACTGAAGGGGAGCCGTGGGCAGGGCACAGAATATCCATGCGCCTGACTTGCATGTAGTCTTCATTCTGGGGTCTTGATGTACCAACCCCCTGAAGGCTGTATCTGCTGTCACACAACTGTGCGTTACTCCCCTTTGGATGAGATGCTTGAGGTTTTCTTTCCTTTATAATGCCTGTAAATGGGGTTCCTCCTAATGCTGGTGAGGAGGGATGGCAAGGCCTAGGAACTGCAACACTGGAACCTTGCTGTGCATTCCATCTAGGGCATTCTGTATTCACCTTAGGCCAATCTTATTCTTCATACCTTGTGATCCTTCATACCTCGTGAATCTTTGCCAAAGATTAACATCCTAAGAGAACCCCTACCTACTGTGGCCCTAGAAATCTATTCCACCCACCATATTAGCCATACAACATAATTGGTAAATGGTCCAAGAATGATTTGACCACTTTTGGCGGCAGGTGGAGGGAGTGGGGCTCAGAGCTCTTGGCTTTCTGCTATAAGGGCCTGTTTAACACAAAGTGAGAGACTGCTTGATATATGTACGGGCCATGGAGTCCTGGCCTGTTCCCAAAGGTCCCCCAGCTGTTTCCTCCCAGCCAAATTTGGTTCAGAAGCAATTTTACAAGGAACACTCACATTCCTAATCACATTTATTTGATAAGTCAGAGAAGGATAATAGAATCAGCCATTTCAGAAAACTGAGGGTGTTTTTCTCTTGACTTTCTTTTGGTAGGCTGGTGCTGATACAGTGTGATTTGAGGGGTTTACGCTCTGCTGTAGTGCTCAGATTTCCATCACTGAAGCTTTACTCCTTTTGATTGATATGTTTTGTTTTGATGTGTTCTCTTTTTAAATGCAGATATCCCTTGAAAGGGCTGCCTTATATTTCCCAGTCTTAGGCATTCCTTGAGAAAAGACCACAGAAAGGTAGGGTCACTTTTTAGAGTATATGTATGAAATTTGGAGTTGACTAGAGTGGAGAGACCAACAGGATAGGAGAGAGTGACAGCACTGGGTACCATGAAGGAAACTAGAGGATTGGGTTTGAGCTGGGTGGACCCCAAGGCTTCCTTATCCCATCCCAGCTCAAAAATTTACATCCCTATGACCTTCCCTGTCCTGGTTTTGCTGGGCCTCTTACCACCTGCCTGGCACATTGGTTGAATTAACTTAAAGATCAAAATGTCACCCTCATACTTTGGTCCATGTTATTTCATTCTTGGGGACAGTAGTAGCAAAGAAAAGCTGGGACAGGAAGTGGCCTTGTATTGGGTCTTCTGGTCCTGAGGGTTACCCTTCTAGCCTGTTATGGCTTCTGGTATCCTATTGGGTTCCTAGCAGATTGACTGGTTGATTCTCTGGGTATCATACTGAACTCTGTTTTCTGCTTCAAAACGTAAATAACCTAGATGACTAAGTGGGTTTGGTGCCTTTAGGGACCATGTATCCCAGGAGGTAATTTGGAGTTCATTTAGGGGCAGTGGCTACAATTTCAGAAGATTTGGAGGGGTTTGTTTGTTTGTTTGTTTGTTTAATATGGAAGCAAGTATCTTCATTTGGGGCTGGGAGAAGTTGCTATGGCAGCTCTAGTTGGCAAGTTCCTATTTGTCAGTAACGTAGGAATCCAGGCAGCTTTGCCCTCTCCTTCAGAAGGACATAGTAAAGGGCTCTGAACACAGTAAAGTGGCTGTGCCATCTGCACTCTGTGTGGCTGGCCGGCCAGCATTGTAGGCACTGTACTCTTGGACAGCAAGACTGTCCAGAAAGCTAGGCCAAGCCTATCTAAAGTATTGATCTGGGGACCAGGAGCACATAGGCCTGAAATTAACCTGGCCTGGACTGAAGCAATAGCAGGAGAATCAGCTTCATTTTTGTTGCTGAAAAACTGCCTCATCTGGACCAAAGTAGGGCTGGCCTTTGGAGGGACCTAGCAGTGAGTTCTGAACCTCACGATCGTTAGAAAGGGAAAGCTTGCCTCCTGTAGCTGTTTGCCTCTGCCTTATGCTCTCAGGCTGCCTGAGGGAGGATGGCAGGACTCCTATCACCTGTATCAAAAGGTGGGGACTGAATAGTTTGCCTTTATTTTTACCTTAAAAAGAAAACTTTTAAAAGAGAGCAGGACTAGCAAAGAATAACACTCTAATGTGGGATTTCAGGCACTGCTGCAGACGGTTAGAAAGACTGGAAAAGAAGTCCTGGCTCACTCGAATCGTAACCATTTAGGTGGTGGCATGCTTGGCTTAGTTATTGATTTCCCTGCTGCTTTGTCTCAGGGACTTACCATGTCAGTAATAATAACAACATTACATTACAGTTTACTAAACACCAGTCTCTCATTTCAGCTTTATAACATTCCTGTGACTGTCTTCCCAACAGATGAGGAAACTAAAGCACAGAGAGGTCAAGTGTTTAATCCAGGCTCACTGGTAAAGCAAGACCGAAACTTAAGTCTAGTAACACTCTCTCATGGCTTCCTGTGGTCATACACAGAGCTTCCATTTTGGTTTACTAAGTCGTCTTTCTCCTTGAAACAAACTTGAAAGGCTCATTGTCAGCTCCAGCCCTTTTGGGGCCAGGGACATTGTTCAAAGGTAATACCAAATGCCAAGACCAAATCCAGGACACCCAGATCTTGCACAGTTGGGAAGAAAAGAAAGGGTGGCTTTGGAAATAAAGATTTTGTACTTGTGGGATGAGACAAAGAAGAATTTGATAAGTCAGTCCTAGAATTGGGGACTTTGCTGCCAAAGCAGCTGAGCACTAAGCCCAAGATACAGGAGTTCTGGTTGTGCACATAGAGCCTCTTCTCCGACAGACGAGACTGAGTTGGCCAAATTATGGAGATGGCTTATCTTGCCCCCTGAGACATTGGAGTGAAGCAAAAATGCTTAAAAAGCAGTAATTGGGCCTCCCCAATGCCACACAGGATGGGTAGAATTCTTAGATGAGGAATTCCTGAATGAAATAGAGTGTTTGGATGAGCTAGAGAGAAGGGAATGAATGAAATGGGAACTAATCTAGTTTCTGTCCCTTGGTTCTAGGTCCATTTATTTCCAGTAAAAGGGGTCAGCTTCATCTTTATCTCAGGTCTTGTGACTCATCCTTCCAGTTCTTCCTAGTCTGGGGAAGCATGGTGCTTTTTAACTTTAGGCCCTCAGACTGTAGATGGTTTCCTTTCCTGAAAATGAGTTGCTGTGGGAACTGTCAGCTTGTGTTCTTCACAGGCAGTTTTTCCCCTTTTAGGGTTAAATTGAGTACTGGATTAAGAAAAGGAAGCAGGGGTCTAGAAGATTTAGAAATCTAGATCAAATCTAGAAAATGGGGAAACCATCTCTGGTTGAAGAACAAGAAGGGTAGCATGTCTCCCACCAACCCATTTTGCTGCTCTCAGGGTGACCTAGCAGAGCAAGGGAATACTGGCAGTATAACTAACTCCCCACCTGTCCCAGGCATTGTTCTCTCCAGGCCAGTCAGAGGGTTAGGGCAACCCTCTGTTACTCCAGGAGTGGACAATCTAGAAAATCACTCACCCTGCTGCTCTGAAGGAGGCATCGGATCAGGTGTTCTGTGGGCCAGGAAAGCTGAACCTGTGTATTGATTAGGCTGCTCCAAACCCTTGGGGACTCTTAAATGGAGTTTTCTTTTCCAAGTTGAAAATACTCGCCATTGACCTTTTTCCCAGAGAAGGGTTGCTGTTACTAAACAAAAGAAAATCACTCTGTGCTATAAGCACAGGCAGCAGCAAACCTTTGGGTAGCTGAGTCTTTACCAGAAGCAGCAACTAGGAAAAAAAGAAACATTCCATGTTTTGTCTGTGTCTTTCATTGTGTATGTGATTTGAGCTTGGGTGATTAAACATCTGTGTGTTCATTCTTGAGCCAGACTCTAGTGTTGAATTCTGTAAAGGTTCAGTCATTCATTGACCTCACTCCAACTACTTCCCGTGAGTGTGTCTCAATCCTGATGCCTTTGGGTACTTGGCCAGAACACAAGAACTTGATTTGATTTTACATCAGTACTCTGTTAGAAAGCCAAGGAAAGAGAACTGCCTATAGCTGTTAAGGCCAGCGTTGGGAGACAGGTCAGGGTTGACTCCTACAGTCTTAGAAGGTAATGTTCTATTCCTGCTTGACAGCTTGACTCAGATTAAAATTATCCTGCTGATTTCTGACTGAGTGCACTATTTTCCTTTTTTACTAGCTGCAGGATCCATGGGCATGTGCCAGGTTTGGAGACCACACATGAGACCATTCCAGGCAGCGCTGTGGGCTAAGCCCAAGGCATCAACCAACAATAGTTGCTAAAAATAAACTGAAAAGAGCAGGACAGGGTACTGCCTTCCAAGGCAATCTCCATTAAGCATCTTGACCAGAAATAAGAGGAGGAAGCAGAGAATCTCTCAGACACTGAGGGAGAAAATGAAGCGATTGTTGCAAGAGTCAGAGGAAGAAATCATGGTCACCTTGGGACCCTCCTCCAGGCCTACCCCAGATAAAGCTAAGGGAGAGACTGTGTGTGGCATCAAGAGCAAGTCCTTAGGCCCTACTGGATCCTTACCAGAGGACAACTTCCTGCCCCTTCACTGTGAATCAACAGCCTCAGCCCCTGGTGGTGATAGAAATGGGGGCCTGGCCCAGCATTGCAGCTTTGCGCAGACAACCAGCAGACAGCTTCCTCTGGGCTCCACCGCCTGTGCTTCAGGGTCTGGCTCTCTGGACCTCTCATCTGTTAGTGTTACCACAAGCTGTCAAGAGCCCTCAGAGAGAGATCAAGCCAAGTATCTTATTTCCAGGGGCCCCAGGCAAGGCTGCCCTCATGAACAGCAAGAGCCTTTGGGGGATGTAGTAGACTATATAATCAGAGAGCTGCAAGGCATCAGCCGTCTCCAAACTGAGATTGCTGAACTGCAGCAGCACTTGAGCCAAGTACGGGGCTCAGTGGATGAAGTCTCTAGCTGTGTAGACTCAGTTCTGAGTGAAATAGAAGGCTGGCAGGTGGGCAGCAGCTCCATAGCCAAGGTGTGCATGGAGAGAAAGGCCCAGGAACCCTATGTGGACAGACCCAGTGAGGAAGCCATTCTGTTTCTGTATGGACTTCCCGAGCAAGATGGGGAAAATACAGTAGAGCTGGTGCACAGCTTCTTGGCGAAGCACCTCTGTGTAAATGGTATGCAGTGTAGCAGGTACATCAAAGAGGCTTACAGAGCAGGCAAAGCCCCAGGCCCCAGGCCTGCTGTTGTGAAGCTTGCCCATCCAGAGCACAGAGACTTCATCTTGCAGAAATCCATCCTCTTGCAGAGTGTAGGGGTCCGGATTGCCACCAGAGAAGAACCAAGCTGGCCTCAGTGCTGTAAGAATCCCCAGAAGGAGTCTCTGTCATTTTTGCAACAACCTCAGGATCACAATTTGAATTATTTAAACAAAGGTGAACCACTTCTTCACATGGAAACAGGAAACAGAGGACCCATAACAGGAGCGTATCAAACAAAGGCTCAGAATCAATATAGAGAACCCCAGACCCCTGAGCAGCAAGGCCTTTGCTTCCTAACTAAGAATAATTTAGCAAAGCTAAGTGATGTGTCTAAGCCAGGAAATGAAGTAAAGGGATCATCAGGACCATCCCAGGTAATTAGTGGCAGCTGTAGTGAATTGACAGGGAGAGAGGCTTCTCTGTCCCCCCTCAATCAATTTAAAGAACATGCCCAAGTGCTAATCTCAAAGGAGGAGGATTCTGGGACTTGTGTTTTCAAACAGTGCAGCCAAGGACTTGAAACATGTAACATAACAAAAAGAAAAAACGACTGCAGTGATAAAAGTGAGGCCAGCAGCAGCCTATCACTGTCTGGGTTGCTGAAGATGGAGGACAAGCTCCTGGTCTGTGAAGCTGGGCTTGATATTCTGAGCCCAAAGCAGCTAGAGGACCTTTTGACAGACAAGTCCAGAACGTTTGCAATGAGCTGTGACAGCATGCTGGAGGAAATTACCATAGGGCCTGAGACTTTCAGTGACATGGTTCATATTGACTTGAATGAAGAGGAGGAATGTGCTGCTCAGGTCCTTAAAGATGTCTTTGAAAAGTCCTCTTGTGGTCTGAGTGGCTCACAGGAGGGTGAAGATATAGAAATTAAGTTTTACATGAGCAAACTGGGCAGAGCAATTTACCACTTTCGTTCTGCTCTGCAGGGAGTATTTCAGAAGCTGGAGACTAGTGGATCCGTCAGTCCTGAGGACCTGGAGACCAATGAGAGTGGCTCCCAGTCAGAGAACAGTGATAGACTTCTTGGGACATTGAGTTCAGGGGGTGCCCAAGATTTCTCAGTGGAGAGTCCTGGGAGTCAGGGCAGTGAGAGCTTGCTCAGTATGGTCTCTGGTGGCGTGGGCATCTCTACCCAGGGAGATCAAACACCTCAGGATCCCAGCATCTTCTCTCTGGCTTCTAATAACTCACCTCTTGCATGTTCATTGCCAGGTTTTTCCCTGGCTCCTTGTTTGGGAAGTGAAACTTGTTCCAGGCCTGAATCTTCCAAGCAGAGCAGACTAAGCCTAGAGCAAGTGTGTACAGAGACCATCTACCTCAACAAGTGCATCAGCAATTTTAAAAATGTTCTAAGAGAGAAAAGACTGAGGCAGAAAAAACTTTTGCATGAGTTAGTACAGAAGGCAAGCCATCTCTCGGTAGAAGACCTGCACCCAGGTATTCCTAGTCTCTATTTAATGGGGTCACAGCTGGCTGGGTATGGCCTCCATCAGGCCAGCATGAGACCCAGCTTGGTGGTGAGTTTAATAAGGTGATGGGGAGGTCCATAGCTTGAATCAGTCTAAATTAACAGGACAGATTTTTAAGCAAATCCTGTGGGAATTGGTGTGAAAGGGGGTTGGTTCTAAAGCCAACAGGGAAGGAGTTCTGTCTCTAGGGAGCTTCTAATCTATTGGGAGGAGCTTTAGAGATTTCCTTTTCAGAAGAGGGAGGAACATGTGGGCACAAGTAGTTTACAGCTGCGGGACTTTTACAATATTCCTTGTTATGTAGTTGTGGGGTTGGAGGCCGGAATGAGGGATGAGGCATACTGCTCACTGGCAGTAGCGGGGCTGGTGCAATTATATGTTGCATTTGCATTTTTAAATTACTGCCCAGGGGTTTCTTGCTGAGATGAGATTGCCATTTCCCCTGGCAGTTGATGGGGCTTTTCCACCTCATAAGCCACTGTGGGAACTTCCCTTATCCCAGCCTGTCTTCTTCCTAGTATTGGACTTGACAACACAGGACCTAATTTTCCACTTGGACTATAAGCAATCCAGGAACTGCTTATAGTGCTGGCCTTGCCCAAGAGCCTGACTTTGCCCCCCACAGGTCATAATCTCTTCCATTTCCCCACCTAAAAGCTTCTTACCTAAGAACTGGAGAGCGGAATAGTCTCTGACCACAAGAAATGAGAGAACTTTTTTCTAGGCAGCATCGAGATATAGCCTTAAAATCACTTCTCCTAATCAAAATTAAATTTATCCAAAGAGTATATGTTGTATTTGTCCAGTTTTCAATGTAAATGCGGTTGTCCGCTTTTGCATATAACCTGACTAATCTAAGGCAAAACTTAAATTATGAAACATACGTGTTGGCAAAGGTGTGAGGGAACAGGCACTGTTGCTGGTGGGATGGAAGTGTAAATTCATATAACCTCTAAGGAAGGCAGTTGGCAAAATATATCAGAATTACACATGCCCTGTGAGCCCCAACACCGCTTCCAGGAATATACCCTGCAGGTATATTTTCACAAGTGGAAGGAGACATATGTTCAAGGCTATTTTTTAAGCATTGGTTTTAATATCAAAGATTGAGAACACCTAAATATTAGTTAAAACCAGTTAAAAAGGGCGGGGTAAATAACTTACTGGCATGTCCGAACAATGGAATACAGTACCATGTAGCTATAAAAAGAATGCAGTAACTCTTCACTGAACTGGAGATGTCTAAGGTATTTGCAGAATAGTGTATAGAAGATGCTTACATTTGTATAAAAAGGAGAGGGAAAGAATATGCACACAAACTTGCAGCAACTTTTTATATATGTATAGAATATCTAACAAAGATACATGATTGCCCATGGGGAAAGGATTAGGTGAAAAACTGATAGAATGCAAAGGAGATTTTTTTTTAGTATCTACTCTTATACATTTTAGAATTTGAGTCATATGAACATAATACCAAGTCATAAAATTAAATTTAAAAAATGAAAAAAACCATGTCACACCCCCTTTAAATATCCCTGGAGCTGTTCCTTATAGCTTATCAAAAAAGACCTAAATTCTTTACTTGGCATTCAGGACCATTACAGTTGGTCTCTAGTTTCCAGGTGTACATTTCCAGGCATACCTCCCATTGTCCTATATTCCACCTAAAGGAAACTTTGCTGTCTCACAAATTCACCTTATAGTTTCTGTTCTCAGCATACTCACATATGCATGCCTCCTCCTAACCCCAGGTGCTGTGTTCACCACAGAAGCCTAGCAAAATTAACTCAATCCTCCAGCATCACGTCCTCCAGGAAACTATAATTCCTCAGCTGTAAGGGATATCTCTCCCAACTTTGCAGCCCTTTTCTCTTCTCCCTGAGCATTTACAAATCATTGCCTTATAGCAACAAGAGAAACATATCAAAGCAATATTTCCTTACTGACTCCACAAACCTTGACAAGAGTTGATGTTAACATGAGCACCAGATACTTGGCCTGACTCTTCAGTTTGCAGAGTTCTCCTTCTGAGCTGATACCCTGCTTGGTGACGTAGGAACTTATACCTGTGGTAGGCAGGTGATGGCTGCAGCAGTGATAATGAGGACAGGGAGGTTTTCTGAAGCAGTAAGCAAGCAAGCCAAAATTCTGAGTCCTCACCAAGATCCAGTCTGGTGTGTGGGCTATACAAGGGGAATGGTGGGAGGCTGTCAGGCAGTGGCACCATGTCTTCTGTGCTGGGTACAAGGCTGACTCCAGCACTATTCCACGGAGCTGAAGGAATAGAGCAAGTTGAGCACCTAGGATAGCCTTTCACCCACACACTCTAAATAGAGTCCACAAAAGCAGTCACCCTACCCTGGTGATTGACTATAATGGTGGCTGTGACCACAATGAATTTGAAAATCAGCTTTCTTCACTGCTCTGCTTGGGACCTTTTAGGGCCTAAGTCTACTAGTAGCTTATCATTAATTTAAGTTCTTATATTTCATCCTTTTTCTTCTTTTTTGGTGGGCAGGGTGTATGTTACCAGGCACTGTTTTAAGTACCCTCATGTGCACTGCATAAAAATTCAGTTCTTTTATTCCTACCATGCTACCAAAATAGCTTTTGTCAAGGCCATCAGATGACCATCATATTTTTAGTCCTTTTTATAGTCAATTCATAGCAACTCAATAAAGCTGTAATTTACATGCCATAAAGTTCACCCTCAAGTCCCTTAAAACGTGTACAATTGAGTGGTTTCTAGCACATTCATTGAGTTATATAGCCATCAATTCCAGAACATTCCATCTCCCCAAAAGGAAACCCCTTACTTATGGAAGTCATTCTTCAACCTCCTTTGTCCCCAACCTGTAGCAACCATTAATCTACTTTCTGTTTCTGTGGATTTGCCTGTTCTGGACATTGCATATAATTGGATTCATACAATATATGGCCTTTTGTTGACTGGCTTCTTCTACTTAGAATAAATGTTTCCAAGATTCACATGTGTTGTAATGTGCATCAGTAACTTTATTTCTTTTTGTGGCTGAATAATATTCCATTATGTGGATATACCACATTTTGTTTATCCACTCATCAGTTTATGGACATCTAGGGTTTTTTAAAGCCACTTTTTGATATTATTAATAATGTTGCTATGAATATTTGTGTACAACTTTTTGCATGGACATATGTTTTCAATTATCTTGGGTATTCATCTACCTAAAAGTAGAATTGCTGGGTAATAGGGTAACATTATGTTTAATGTTTTTGAGGTACTAACTGCCAGACTGTTTTTCCAATGTGACTGTACTATTTTGCATTCTCATATCAATATATGAGAGTTCTAATTCTCTATATATCCTTGCTCACACTTGTTAATGTCTGTTTTTTTTTAAATTATAGCTATCCTAGTAGATGTCAGTGGTATTTTATTGTGGTTTTGTTTGCATTTCCATAGTGGCTAATGGTGTTGAGCATCCTTTCATGTGCTTGTTGGCCATTTTTGTATTTAGAGAAATATCTGTTCAAATCCTTTACCCATTTTTAAATGGAGTTGCTTGTCTTTTTGTTGTTGAATTGTAAGAGTTATTTATATATTCTAGATCTATGTCTCATCAGATATGATTTGTAAATATTTTCTCCCAATCTGTGGGTTGTCTTTTCACTTTCTTGATGGTGTCCTTTGAAACACATTTTATTTAAATTTTTTTTTATTGTGGTAAAATAGGCATAACGTAAAACTCTTTTAACCATTTTAAATCAAGTTCATTCAGATTGTTGTACAACCATCCAACCTCCAGAACTTTTCATTTTCCCTAACTGAAACTCTGTACTATCCAACTAACTCCCTATTTTCCCCTGCCCCTCTCAGCCATTGGCAGCCACATTCTACTTTCCATTTCCATAAATTTGACTGCTTGAGGGACCCTAGAGCTCTAGGATTCATATAAGTGGAATCCCACAATATTTGTTATTTTGTGACTGTTTATTTCCCTTGACATGTCTTCAAGGTTCATCCATGTTGTAACAGGTGTCAAAATTTCTTTCCTTTTTAAGGCTGAATGGTGTGCTGTTGTGTATATATATATATATATATACACATATATATATATACACATATATACATATATCACATTTTGTTCATTTTTAGATCTATACTTGGTTTCTTCCACCTTTTGACTATTATGAATAGCCAAATATGCTATGAATATATTGCTGTGAATATTCATGTACAAATACCTGTTCCCTGCTCCCTGCTTTCATTTATTTTGGGTATATACCCAGAGGTAAAATTACTGGATCATATGGTGATTCTGATTTTTTTTTTTTTTAGGAATTTTGCCATACTGTTTTCTACTCTACTATTGTGTCTCTGCTATTTTACATTCCCATCAACAGTGCACAAAGGTTCCAGTTTCTCCACACCTTTGCCAACACTTCTTCCTGGGGTTTCTTGGGGGTATTTTTTTTTTTGTGTGTGTGTGTGTGTGTGTGTGTGTATGTGATGGCCATCATAATAGTTATGAAATAGAGTGCAAGTATTTTAAATTTTTATGAAGTTCAGTATATCTGTTTTTTTCTTGTGTGGACTGTGCTTTTAGTTTTGTAGCTAAGAAGCCATTGTCTAATCCAAGGTCACAAAGGTTTACTCCTATGGTTTTTTCTAAATGTTTTATAGTTTTAACTCTTATATTTGGTCTTTGATCCATTTTGAGTTAATTTTTGTATGTGGTATGAGATAAGTGTCCAACTTCATTCTTGTGCATGTGGATATCTACTTATTCCAGCATCATTTGTTGAGAAAGACTATTCTTTCCCCATTGAATAGTCCTAGCACCCTTGTCAAAAATCAACTGATCATAAATGTAAGAGTTTATTTCTGCACTCCCAATTCTGTTCCATTGATCTTTTAGTCTATTCTTATGCTTCAGTCCTTCTTTTTGAAACATTTTCTTCACTTGGCTTCTAGAACGCCTCTCTGTTTTGGTTCTCCCCCATCATTATTGGCCATTCTTTCCCAGTCATCTTTGCTAGTCTCTTCTCATCTTGCAACCTTGTAGCATTGCAGCATTCAATCTTAATAAAAGATGTCATTGATATACAGTCTTATGAAAGTTTCACATGAGCAACATTATGGTTACTACATTCACCCATATTATCAAGTCCCCCCAACATACCCCATTACAGTCACTATCCATCAGCGTAGTAAGATGCTATAGTCACTACTTGTCTTCTCTGTGCTATACTGCCTTCCCCATGCTCCCCCTACATTATGTGTGCTAATCGTAGTACCCCTTAATCTCCTTCTTCTTCCCTTCCTGCCTGTGCTCCCCACCCCACCACCCCCTTTCCCTTTGGTAACCACTAGTCCCTTCTTGGAGTCTGTGAGTCTGCTGCTGTTTTGTTCCTTCAGTTTTTGCTTTGTTGTTGTACTCCACAAATGAGTAAAATCAATTAGTACTTGAATATTCACTTCTTTTTATTCGTATTTGCTTTCTAGAAAATCTCTTTCAGTCTCATGATTTCATAAGCATACCCAGATATATTCCTGGCCCAGACATCTTTCATGAGCACCAGACTCCATGTTTACTTAACATCCCCATCTGGGTGTAAATAGGCATTTCAGATTTGACATACCCAAAACCAAACTAGAGTCATTCTTGATTTCTCCTTTTCTCTTACAACCCACATTCAATTAATTAGTAAATTGCCTGCTCTCCCTTTAAAAAATGAAATCCTGAATTGTACTGCTATCTCAGCCTCCATCACTATCATCCTTGTCTAAGCCACCATTTTCTCTTGTTTAGATGATTGCTGTAGTCTGACTGGTCTCTCTGCTTCTAACCTTGTCCCTGTACAGTCTGTTCTCACAGCAATCAGAATGATCCTTATAAAACATGAGTCTGATCATACCACTTCTCTGCTGAAAACCTCCCAGTGATTTCCAGCATCACTCAGAATGAAAGCCAAAGTGCTTATAAGGGCCCACAGAGCCCAGTTTGAACTGGTGCTCTATCACCAACTTGCTCTTCCTCCACACCAGGATGCTCTCACCTCAGGCATTGCACTTGCTGTATACCCTGACTGGAATACTTCTCTTCTACAACTCTCAATAGCTTCTTTACTCATTTCCTTCTTTTCTCTGCTTAGATGTCATTTTTTCAATGAGGCCCCCCCCCCAATAATGTTCTATAAAATTTTAGTAGCAACTGTAACATTTCGCAGGGGACCTTACCTGGATTTTTCAGCAGAGTCCTTATCACAGGTGAAACAGTATATATAGTTCCAGATCCCTGACACCAGAATGCCTGTTTTGAATTTTGGCCTTGCCACTTGCTATGACTTTAGGCAAGTCTCTTAACTTCTCTGTTCTTCAGTTAAATCAACAACAAAAAATGGAGACAATAATAGTATTTACCCAGTAGACTTTGTGAGAAATAAATGAACTTGCTCAAATAAAATGCCAAATACAAAATGTATTCACTCAGTGTTAGCCACTATTGTCATCTTCACCACTGTTACTAATTGTCTGCTCTGCCTCCTAGAATAGAAGCTTCTCAGAATTGGAGAGTTTGTTTCATTCACTGCTTCATCACTAGCACTAAGGACAGCACCTAGTATGCAGTAGGTTCTCAATAAATATTTGTTGAAGAAATGAATCCTTGCAATAACCCTGGGAGATAACTTCTTAGCCACTTTTTACAGATAAGGAAATGTAGGCTCAAATAAGCTGAGGAAGTGTCACTTCCTCATAAAATGGACCATCTGGAAGAGTAAGGTTATTGTTAGGGGTCAGGATTTTCCTGCAAAGCAGGTGTTTATAGACATGTATCACTTAACTGAAAACCAAATCTGAGTGGAAAAGTCCTAAGGCATTTTAAGAAGTTAGGAAGCACAAAAGGTTTGATTCTTAACAAGGAAATCTTTTTGTTATGTTTGTCCTGTGGTGGGACAAACTGAAGACCTAGGATAACAGTTCCTTGAGATCTAGAAAATAGTACAGGCTCCTGGCTAAGAGACCTGTCTTTTCTCTGGTGATGGACAAGAATCATGTCTCAGAAAAGCTGTTGTTTTCTAAGTCCTGAAGGTTCAGGTTCCTTCTACTACATACAAATGCCTGTGAGATGTACTAAGCTGTTTCTCTGTATATATACATATGTATACATATAAAATTACAGTGAAACAGCAACATACTGTCACAGAAGTATGCACATAGAAGTGTGGGTGGCTGTTGTGGGTACATGGTAGATAGAGACACCTAATTCTGCTTTTGAGAGGAAGACAGATAAAGAAATTTTCACAGAGATATTAATATTTGAACCTAAGTCTTTAAGCCTGAGTCTACCCAGTAAACGCAAGAGGCCAGATCATGGAGAGCCTTGATAGCCTTGTCAATAGACTGGATTTCATTCTTTAGGTGTTATGGAGAACTCTGGGAAGGACACAGTCAAGGTAACTATGATACGATGTATACAGCTTATTTAAGATAGTGGAGGAGGAGAGAGACCTTTCCAGTTTTAGTCATAGGGTCAGTTAAAGTGTTCTTTGACTGATTTTCTTTTTCAAAGCAGAGTTCTCTAGGGGACGCGGGGAGCAGTTGTAGAACAGACATATCAGCATTCTAGGAAGTATCTTTTTCATCTCACCCACCTCCTGTAGCTGCACTGTTTTGGAGGCTCCCTATGCCTGAGTTCATTCTTCTGTCAGGTCAGGTGACCCATTAGTTCATCAGAAATAGCCTGAGAAATCAGGAACTTTTGAGTTAGTTTTTATGATTCTCCCCTCTACTTATCATGTGATATCAGTGGGCCTTTAAAAGGGAAGGAAAAGAAAGTGGAGAGGAGCAGATGGGCCTAGGTAGATAGACTCCTTAGAGAAGGAAGCCTGTGAGCCTCTCCATGTGTGGCCCAGAAGGCAGTGTGGTCTCTTGACAAATAGGAAGGGAGTAATTTCTACCTGTACTGTGGCTTGCTTGGGTCTTTCTGGAAGGGTCAGTTTTTTTGGAGTATTTGTCTGGATTTGATAGCTATCAGGCCTGGGATTACAGTCATGGTTTTATTGTCCAGATGATGGTGATTTTTGGGACAGTAGCTATTGATGCCATTGCTCTATGTCCTCTTCCCGCCTTAACTCCAGGCTGTAGTCTAGCCTAATTTAACTTAGGTTCTGGGAAAACTGACCAGGGCTTGCTGGACAAACTCCTGCCGAAGCCTGCATTACAAAATGGAAAGGGCTCAAACACCAAGCCTTTGGAGTTCAAGGACTTACCTAGATCTAGAGTGAGCTCTTACAGCTTATAGGGAAGGAACTTTGTGCTAAGCCAGCTTGGATAACCTGTTGGAGTGGCCCTTGTTAACAAAGCTGGTCCTGTGGTGCTGGTGGCCTTGACCCTGCATACAGGCCACTTCAGAAAGGACAAAAGGTTGGCTGGAATCCCTAGGTAGACTTTGTCCTCTGGTTTGCATAGCCATATCTGGAATGTTCTAAATGAAAAAGCTGGGGCCAGTAAATACAGGAGGTAAGGATTCTGGGAACTGGGCTCTATGAACTACCCAGTCATTCAGAGAACCTCTACCTTTCCTCCATGTCCCTTGAGGTTTAGCTGGCATTTTCTTTGGGCTCCCTGCAATAGGACTGGATCTGTTAACCTCTCTGCTTTTTTCTGCTCTTTCTCTCCTTGCAGAAGGAAAGCGAGGAGCCTTTCAGGTTGTGCCTCTGGCCCTTTGGGCCCTTTATGTTGTCTTTTCTCTTCCCCTCCCTCCTGAGCACGGTGTGTGTGTGTGTGCCTTCCTGATCTGTGCTTCTGAGCCTTTGCTCATGCAGATAGTCTTGTTTTTCCTGAAAGCAGTTTGTGTGCATGCTCCATGCTTGTGCGCGCTCCCGCAGACATCCCTGGGGCACAGTGTGAGAATGTGTGTGCCAGCATAGTGCACATTCAGTGTAGCATGTGTGTGCTTATACTTGTATTCAGTTTGACTCCCCCAGACACTGATTGCCTTCCTCTTCTCCTACTTTTGCACAGTGTACATCCATTTTCTACTCCTTGTTGCTGCAGACTGGCATATGCTATAAATCCTTGCTGAGCCCAGCATGCATACATACTTTGTATTTGAAAGCAGGAGTTGTTACAGACATTTTGTGCCTCTTATGAGGGGCCCTAAGTGTAAACGTGCTTTGTGCTTCTGAGCATTCTTCCTGGCCTCTCTGAGCAAAAGCTTCTGTAAACCTATGATGTGGTTCCCCATGCCTTGGGAATTCATAGTATACTAATGCCGTGTGCCTACAAACACTGGTTCTCCACACCAGTGAGAATTTGCTTTGCCTCTGATTCAGGCCCCAGTGAACACTGAATTCTCCCCCAAATATGTGTGTGCATGTGTTCTGTAGCCCTGTGTGCAGGGTCCATGCTCACCTTGTGTCTCCCTCCAGCGCAAGTTGTGTCTATGAGTGTACCTTCTGTAGGTACTTTGTCTAGACTCCTCTCACTCCCCTCTCCCCACTTCAGTGCCGTGTGTGTGCATGCTCTATGCCACATCTGCAGGCTTCTGCAGACCTACTGTTCCCTCTAACCACAAGAAATGTGTATGATTTGAGCCTGTGAATCCTGGCTCCCAAGACCTTTTGTGACTTTGTTTCCTCAAACCCCATGGTTGCTGGCAAACATTTAATTTTAGATAGGAAGTCAGTCTCAGTACAGTGACTGTTTCCAAAGGGAAGAAGAATTCTGGTTGGTAGGATGTGGGGGCTTAGGAAGAGGTCCTTCTCTTTTTAACAACCTTGGGAGACTTGCTTCAACTATTTCTAGCTGCCTTTTGGGGATGGCCCTCCCTTTACCAGTATCATCTCACCCACAGAGCCAGGACAGGGAGGCAGATGAGGTGAAATGGGGTCGTCAAGGGCTTTAGGCAATAGTAGGCAAATAGGCTCTACTTAGAGCACCGACAACCTGAGAAGGGTCTTAAATCCAGAGTTCATCTGGAGCCTGCTGCTGACCCAGAGTAATTCTTACCCACTTTTACATCACTCATTGGCCTATCCTGCCTCTCCCTTTTCTACTCCATTTTACCTCATTATGTCTATAACTTCTCCCATTTTTAGCTTTCCCAAAACTTCGCCCCTCATCCACAGCCAAACAGCTTACTTCTGCCTCCCTTGTTCTGGAGCTCATTTCATTTGCTCCACAATAGTTAGCTGGAGGCCAGGTTTCAGGAGGCAGGGAACTTGTTAAGGATAAAGGGAACAAGGAGGAACAGGAAGCCCCAGACCTGCTAGCACTAGGTCTGTTGGGCCCGAGCAGCATTTACCCTTGGTTCTCTGGAAAGCACTGGCAGCTTTGGTGCTCTCTCTGTACACTGCTTAAGGGATCTACTTTGGTTTTTTTGCTTGGAGACCTTTAAAAAGTGTTTGTTCCTTCCTTGAATTGGCCTCAGCTTTCAAGTTCTCATTGTAGAACTCATAAATTCACCAGAGTGATAATCCAAGTGTCTAACCCGCCCAGTGTTCTCTTGTTATATAGAGCTTATCAACTGTAGAGTGTACTCAGTGTCAGTGAATTAGGGCCTCAAGGAACCTAAGCCAAGGCAAATCACAAGGTGAGCTGGGAATCCACAAAGAACAGGTGTGACTCTGGGGCAACCAAAGGAATTTAGGAATATAGCTGGAAGAAGACCAGATTCTACATGAAGTTGTCCTTTTGCTGTAGGGAGACCTGGAAGCCTAAGTGGACCCTTCTCCTGGCGTCAGCTTACTCTTGTATATGCCAGGGGGTTATGTGAAGGGAATAAGTCCTGGTAGCTCTCACACTCACAGTGGGCCTTAGCCTGGGACCTCAGTGAGCTTGGCCTTATATCCTTCATATTCACTGGAGAGAAGGGAGATAACAGTACCGCTCATTTCAGTAGTCTGCTTGTTACCCTGGAGGATCAGGGCATTGGCTTAGGCATCAAGCTGGTCATGTCACCACAGGGTGGCTGTGACCTACACTGCCCTGAGCTTCCTACCTCACTGCTCACTGCCTGACCAAAGAAGTTATGGCAGTCTCCCATCTTTCCCAGGATCTAACTTTTTTCCTTTTCTTTTTAAAGATTCCAGATGATGGTGACCCCTCTTTGCCCCAGTGGATCCCAGAAGGGTAAGTGATTCCCTGCAAGGTTTCTGTGTATTTTATATACTCTCTCATGCTTCTTTGAGCTTTTCCCCTGAGAAGCAGGAGAAACAGCTTCATAGCTGGATCCTGAGGAAGGAAGATGCTTCACTGTAAAGATTGGTTGGTTCTCTGGGGCAGGGAGAGAATTCTGCAGACTGTATCTTCACAGGCAGAAGACAGAGCTCTGCAGAGTAGTTCCCCTGGAGCAGGAGGGAGAGCTTAGAGGATTGCTCATCCTTGCCTGTGGAATTTCGGATTCACTGCATCCTAGTGGTGATATACCCCTTAGGTAAGAGCATGAGGAAACTAGAAAAATAGGTGCATTTGGAGACAGTGTCTTTTCATTCCACTGTTGATAATGTAGCTGATTAGATTACCCCCTGGGCTCTGTCCTGCTTTAGCTGTTGTGAGTCATCTACTTATTCCTGTTGCATTCTAGTCAAGACATAAGTAGCATCCCTGATGAGCTGTGTGTGTTCTGTTTTGGCTTCTTGTCTGGGAATTTCAGACCCATGTGATTGCACCAGAGAGTCATTTTAAGCTGCTCAACTGATGCCTGTGACTGACTGCTTAAGAGAAAGAAGAGTTTAAGTGCCTCCCCACCACCACTTACCACCACATGTACCACCAATTATTTTTCAGGATATTCCTTCTCTCCTTGTCCCATAAAAGCTGTCGTCAGGATTTGCAGTGGCTGCCTCTTCTCTCTTGTGACCAGGGAATTAAAAAGATCAGATCATAAAATTATCTGCATTTTTACATGCTCCTTTTCTTTGTGATTTGTCTTTTTAAATCAAGACATAGTCATGTGAATGAGCTACCCTTTTTCTTTAGTCAAAAGTTCATTTATGTTGTGGAAAACTTCTTAAGTGGTACATATTATAGTTTTTAGAATTAGCCACAAACTTTTGGCACTAGTTGCTTCCTCAACAGAACTTCTTCATGGCTTTAGCTTTTTTCTTCTAGTAATTGTAAAATTAATACATGCCAATGGAACATGTCTAAGCTGTTTTATAAGGGAGTCATGCAGTGATTTTTCTAAATGCCTTCCTGTTGTCTTTCCTCTCCTTTAGCTTAGTCCTTAAAACTGTCACACATTTAAAACTTCCCTAGGTCTAGTAGTCTCACTGAAAACCAAGTTCACTGCCTGTGCTCAGGAAGCTAGTTTATTAAAAATCAACATATCAAATTGCCTGTTCTCATTCCTGGTCTTGACCTAATCTGTTGCTCCATCCTTTGACTATGTAGCTGGCAGTACCTACAACTTCTTCATTTCTCTTTTCAGACCAGCTGTCATGTACCACCTTCCACACCTCCTTACTTTCATTAAAACCAAGTACATGAGTTCTTTTCATTGAAGCTCAGAATGACGGTTTCCAAAAGGTCAGAGATTTTGTAGTTCATCGCCCTCATTTTATAGAAATGACACTGAGATCCAAAGAGAGATAGGAATTTTGACAGAGGACGTGTAGTGAGTTAGCAGAAGAGTTGGGGATAAAATCCAGGTTATCTCAGTGTGAGAAATGATGTTCTTTTGGGGACATTTTTTATATTTTTATTGCATATTGTTATGAAAGAACAACAAAATTAGTAAGCATGGAAAAGGTATTAACATTTTAGAAATCTCCAGTTACTCCAGCTAAAATGTTTTCCTGGTCCCTGTTGGTGTGTCCATAGAGCTAGGTTAGACTCTGAGTCCTTTTGCTATTTCCTTCCTAAACGGTCCCCTTAAATGGTCCTTTGGAAGTCTTCCATCACACCTACTCTGTTTCTACTTGATTATGTGGGCTCCACCTTCCATGGAGATCCGTTTTGTTCAGGAGGCTTGGATAGACAGAACTTTTACTCAAAAAGTGTTACCATTTGACATTCTTGCTCATGTAGGCAGCAGCTTTTCCATGAAGCCAGGCCTGTGGGCTCTGTCCTAGCACCCTCCAGAAAGAGAAAGACTTATCCCTGGGGTAGCAGAGTCTCTGGCCTGAGTATAGGGAGGAACCCTCTTAACCACCTATTCTCACTTTGCCTTATAGTACACAAGGGCCTTCAGATAAACAGATGCCTTGAAGTGTCACTGTAGGAACAAGAGCTCTCAGTCCTTGGCTAAAACTATAGGAAACACTGAGGAACACTGAGAGCAGATGTCATTGCTCATCATTCCGTGGTTTTATTTCCCTCACTTTCTGTCTTCCTTATTCCTCTCAAAGGCACATGGTGTTGAGGTCAGTTCATCTTTCTCTGGGGAAAGGGTAAGCGGGGAGAATGGAACACTGAACCTGCCAGTAATTCAAGGCAGAACTGAAGGTGCTGACATGTTCTCTTCTCCCCTCAGACCAGCTGGAGGCCTCTATGGCATTGACAGCATGCCAGATCTACGCAGAAAGAAGCCACTGCCACTTGTTAGTGATCTGGTGAGTTAGACTGTTGTGCAAGATTAGGCTGTAGCCTTGGGGTATCCCCACTGGGCCTTGGCGAGCTTTCAAGACTGGTAGTGGCCCATTTAGTGACACATTTTCCTGAAGATCACTCATTTAAAGCCTTACTGAGACTTAGTGATAGCATCAGTGGGACTTTGTTCTACTTCACTCCCTCGTCAGAGCCCCAGTTTCTTTGCTAGCTCAAGCTCCTACTTGGAAGATTTATATCTTGGGCTCTCAAAGCTGAGCTCCAGGGTCATCTTCTAGGTACTTAATTTCTCTAGGTATCTCTATAGCCTTTTAGATGACCTAGAATGAAAATTGCCTAAATTACTGAGTTTAGTGTGTGATGAACATACTGGTGTAACTACTTCTTGGAGGTCAAGTGATAATCTCCTCCTGAGACATAGGCTTTCTAGATTACCTCTGTGCCCTTAGTCCTTAACTCAATGTCTGGCCTTGAGAGGTAATGATAACAATTTGTGAAATTTGGTTGAAACAGGCTTAGGAATTAAAAGCTGATCTCAGGATCTCCAGGATGACCAGACGCTCCCATCTTGGGTCATACTTTCTAAGGCAGGATCAGCTCAAGGAATTTTTCAAAGTGGGCAGTGGGAGTGGAAGGGGACCCTGGCTCTCCCAGAGTCCTAGAGCTCATTAAGACTTGAACCCTTTTTCTTGTTACCATTTTATGCTCCCATTTTCTTTCTTTCACTACCTATTCAGTCTTTTTTTTTTCTATCTGCCCATTTTCCCATTTCTCCTCCATTCTCTATTCTCTTCCCCCCCCCGACCCCCCACCAGTTTCTCCCTCCTTAGTTGGCTGAATGGACCTATCCACTGTCATTTTCTCTTAATCATTTCTGTCTTTCCTATTTTTGTATCTTCTCCTTTCTCTTTTTCCCCCTTTCTAGTGTACCTCTTCTCCTAACAACTCCTCAGCAAGCTAGTTGGGTGGAGATAAATTCTGTCTTCTCTTTATTACATTACCTCTTTCACTGTCTTCCATCTTCCTCTCTCCCTCCTGTGTTTTCTTCCTACTTTTTCTCATCCTATGCTCCCTCTTGGCCACCAGCTCCTCTTTGCTTAATTGGTTGGGTAGCAGTGTCTTATTCATTTGTTTCCCTTCCTCCTATATTTAAACCCTGACTATATTTATTCCACTTTCTGACATAAAGTGTTACCATTTGATATTCTTGCTCATGTAGGCAAGAATTTTTATTTCATTAAAACCAAGTACATGAGTTCTTGGTGGAGGAGCTCTAGGCCTTAGGCCATGGTCAGCTCTCTGGGTTGAAGGTTGGTTTTTAGTGGAAAGAGGCAGAGGGGGTTAAGAAGTGTTCCCTACCTTGGACTATAGGGAAGAACCTCTCAGTTGCCTCTGAAAGTTTTCTCTTGCCTTGGGGAGGCTTTTAACATTGTGTCATTCCTTTCTCTGCTCTCCTCTGCGCAGGTTATGGTGAGTGTTTTCTGATCCCCTTTTCCATGCTCTGTAAGACTCTTTTCTCAAACCACCTGGATGCCTCTCAGCTGTTTCTCCTTCTTGAGCTGATATAATTTCTGTCTATCTAATGTTCACTGCCTTAGGGAAACCATGTGCCTCTCCAGGAGCTGCCCCTAAAGCTAGCGTTTGGCAGATATGTATGGCACCTCTACAGAAGACATAAGCTAGCAGAGCAGCCCCAGCAGTCAGAATTAACTCCCTTCCCTGCTCAATTTGACTAGGGCTACAATGCCCCTCTCACTTGGGCTCATGAGCTGCTGGCATCTCTACAGCTACCTGGGATTGTGTGCTCATGGGGTGTTACCAGGGGACCAGGGGTATCGGGAAAATGTGACAGGGTGGTACCAGGGGACAGGAATCATTTTCAGTGACAGTTCTTAAATATGACTGACAGAGTTGTGTTTATTCTATTCTTAATGACCTATTTCCTGCTATAATCGTAAACTTCATTTTCTTTCTCCTTTCTATAAACAAGGGGCAGTATACTTAAAAATAGCAAAGGAAAGAGAAATACTTTGGGTGATGGGTACCCTGAGACAAGTGCCATTCTCACATGGCTAGAACAGTCCTGAGGGCCTTGGATTTGGGATCTTAACCTGGGACTCTTGTTACCTATTACCCTTGCAGTCCCTGTGAGTGACAGTAAAAATAGAAGGTAGTAAATTCTCTTTGGTCACTGAGACTCCCTTCCCACAACTTTGGCAGCCCTTGGTGGTAGCCAGGGCTGACTGCAGGTATCTTCTCACAGTCACTGGTCCAGTCCCGGAAGGCAGGGATTGCTTCTGCAATGGCTACCCGCACCTCTCTCAAGGATGAAGAGCTGGTAAGTGACCCATGGGCTTTCATGAATCCACTGGCTTTTTAAAGACTGGTTTGTGATCATCTCTGTAGCCACAGTACTTGAGAAATCAAGAGTGTTGAGAACATATTGTTAACAAAACAGATAGATAACATTAGATCTGTTTTCCACACTGGGAGAGGCAAAGGTCCAATTAGGATTAAGTCCAAGTCTCATATTGGAATATGTGACCATCGTACTCAGGGTTTTATGGTGGGCCTAGTACCCTCTGTTTCCCTAGAAACCTTGAATGCTGGAACAAGGCTCAGACCCATTGTTCTGGTTGGACCTGTCTAGGAAGACCAGTAGCACATGAAACTGGGGCTTCTTTCTGCCAGGCTAGAGCATCTTCTCTATTGCCGGAGGAGAAACCAGGGTCTTGATTGCCCTGCAGTGGTGTGAGTTATGGTATCTTCCAGCAGAGACCTAAAATCACTGGTGGGTGATGGGTTATGTGTCTTTCAGAAATCCCATGTGTATAAGAAAACCCTGCAGGCCTTAATCTACCCCATCTCATGCACCACACCCCACAACTTTGAGGTTTGGACTGCCACTACCCCGACCTACTGCTATGAGTGTGAAGGCCTGCTCTGGGGCATTGCCCGGCAGGGCATGCGCTGCAGCGAGTGTGGAGTCAAGTGCCATGAAAAGTGCCAGGACCTGCTCAATGCCGACTGCCTACAGCGTGAGTGCCCCTGTGGAATGAGGGGTGGGAGCCGGGCCAACATGGCCTCTCCAAAATAGTCTAGCAACAAAGAGCTAGGATGGCTGAACCATCAGTTTCTCTAGTCTGTCTAATCCTGAAGCCCTTACCTTTTTAAAGAAACTAGGGTCCTGAGTCAAGGGGCATTGCCTGTCCAAATAACAGGTTTTATAACACTCTTTTAAGAACTTTTAAGAAAAATTCCTTGAGCTTTCTGTGGCCCTCTGGTGGAACTAGGATCTCTTCTAGGATTCAGGTGATCCCAGAGGCTGTACTTGAGTGGTGTACACCCAACAGCAGCCATACTGCCCAAATGACTAGACCCTAGGACCCAGGGAAGGCAGCATTTATTCCTTGCATATAGATGCAGCTTTTAGTGCCAGGAACAGAAGTTTCAAATGGATCAGGCAGAGGTCCTGGGGGACAGTATGCCACACTCCCAAGGTCCTGACTAAATGTGTGATTTATGCTACCACCATGGGGTGAGGAGAAGAGGAGCAGGAAAAGCAACATGTTCCTGTCAAAGGAGAAAATAGCACTCTTAAGTTCTTGTCTCCTTGCTCTGTTCCTGCTGGACCTGTACCTCTGTGGCTGGACCCCAGGAGGAACAGAGCAGGGGGATGGGTTAAAGCATTTTCTTGCCTCTCCAAGTCTCTCAGGTGTTACTCAGAGCTAAGCCATGATAGCTTCAAGGATTGTGATAGTAGAAAGGAAGGTTACACTAGACTCAGAGGCACTTCATTTGTCCCAAGGGAAGATAAGTGACATAAAAGGAGCCCAGGGAGAGGCCTTGAGGAATTTTTCCCGTGTCCTCCTTTGAAGAACCCTAGGTTGGTGCCAGTCGCATGGCTATGGTAGACATGAAGAGACAGGTAGAGCCAAGTCAGAAGAGACGGAGCTCTGAAAAAACTGTCTGAAGATGAATGCTGGTAATGACTTTGACCAAACCCATCATGTGGGATGACGAGCACAGGTGTCAGCAGGCCCTCATTTTCATGACTGAGAACTAGCAGCCAAATTGGTTGCATAGGTTGCTTGCTGGAAAATTCTGCTGAAATGAAAATTCTTCTGTAATGCCACTTTGTAGCAAGTGTGTT
Source organism: Manis javanica (assembly GCF_040802235.1). Classification (NCBI taxonomy): domain Eukaryota; kingdom Metazoa; phylum Chordata; class Mammalia; order Pholidota; family Manidae; genus Manis; species Manis javanica. The sequence goes on along the minus strand of NC_133157.1, from coordinate 35,420,235 downwards.
GATCTTGTCCTCAAGGGTCATTCAGAAGTCCCAGTCCAAGGAAGTAGCATGGCATGGGATATACTGAGTGGCAAGAGTGGGATACAGCCCAAGTCATTTTTCATTTAGCAGAAAATGTCTTCTGCCTAAGCCTTCTATGAAGCACAGAGAGGAGTGAAATGCCCTTTTATGGGCCTCCCTGGACAGAAAACCTGCTTGCTATCCTCCTCAGTACAGATGTTGGCCTTTATTTTTTTATTATTTTGATATTTTTATTACAAAGATCCAAGCTTTGTAATAAAGGCCTAAGCCTTTGGAGCCTAGAGGGATGTAAGAGCCAGTCTGCAGGGCCAGTGAAAGAAGGATGGGCTCCTTTCTGAGAAGCCTGGTTGGTGAAATACACTGGAGGGATCTGTGTTCCCCCATATTCCTTAGGGCAGTAGGGAAAGCCTGCTAGTGTCTTGAGATGAGCTGGCTGGGGTAACAGCCGGCAAAGATGGCCCTTGCCATCCTGCCAGGATCATAATGATAGTAGTAACAATAATAGTGACCATTTATTGAGTATCTGCTAGGTGCCAGGCACTGGGCTAGGTGCTTTATGTATGCTAATAGAATGTTAATTACAACCTGAGAGATAAGTGCCATTTTCTTCTCTTAGAAGAAACTGGTTTATCCAGCTTGGAATGGTGGAGTCAGGATTTGAACCCAACTTTGTCTGATACCAAAGGCCATACTCTTCTCATCACACCACACTACTTTCTGAGATGAAAAGCCCTGAAACTATGGGGCAGAACCGAGCTGTGTGCCCTGACAAGCTCTGGGATCTGTGTCATGGCTTGGAAGTTTGATGAGATTGGTGGAGTTATCGTGCCTACCCAGTACTCCTCTCTGATAACTGATACATCCACCAGTGATTTTTTTGGCCTTAGACTTGCAAGGTACCTTTCAACCACTATCTGGATGGAAGAAAGACAAAGCCAACTGCAGACTGAGCTACAATTTTTTGTTTCTTCTCTGATGAAAAAAATTCAACATGTATCTAAATAGAATAATATAATAAACCCCCCTAATAATTATCAAGTTTTTGCTACCCTTTCAGTTACATTTAAATTCCACTAGCCAGCCATTAAACTCCAGCAGGCCCATGGTGATTAACTTTTCCCAGAGCTCTCCCAGTTTTCCTAAGCTGCTGGCACTGCACAGTTACCTCTCCCTGGCCCTATTCCTCAGCCTTCCCCTTAGACTGGTAGATGGCTTGTTGGTTACCTACTTTCTGTCTCTGGCCATCCTTCAGGGGCTGCAGAAAAGAGCTGTAAACATGGAGCTGAGGACCGGACCCAGAATATTATCATGGCCATGAAGGACCGCATGAAGATCCGAGAGCGGAATAAGCCAGAGATCTTTGAAGTTATTCGAGATGTCTTCACTGTGAGCAAAGTTGCTCATGTGCAGCAGATGAAAACAGTGAAGCAGAGTGTGCTGGATGGCACCTCAAAATGGTCCGCCAAGATTACCATCACTGGTGAGCAAGCCAGAGTTTGAGAGGGCAGGAAGGCCTAGGCTGTGGGGAGGATCCCGGGAAAGAAGCACCCTGAATGTGAGGGAGCAAGGGACTGGGGAGGAAGAAGATAGAATGGAGGGGAAGAGAGAGGCCTTATTGTTCATCATTTCTCCTCTCCTAGACCCTGGTGCTATAGGGTGCTGGGAGAGGCAAGACTGACACCTGCAAATGACATGTATGATAAAAGAAGGAGTTGGAAACAATCTATTACAAACTTGGCTAACGGTCTGATATGACAAGAGCTGGGGCCTGGGGAAGGGGATGGGCAGGAGATCAGGAAACAGCCAGTGGCTTACTAGCTGGGAAGGTGTGGCTGAAGTGTGCATATATCATCAGAAAGGACTAGGGTAGAGTTAAGTGGTCAGTTAGGGCTCTGTTGGGGAGGTGGGATTCTTGGGCTAGGCTTTGAGGGAAAGACTGGTGGCCTAGGGCTAAGAATAAATGGAGGGGTGAGAAGACTAGGGCTCCTGTGCAAAGGGCATATAGAGGCTGCTCTAAGATGGAGAACACGAGCATCGTGTTGTGGAGGACTTCTGACTTCTGATGAGCACTCTGAAGCCTATTCCTCTTTGTATTTGGGTTGCAGTGGTTTGTGCCCAGGGCCTACAAGCCAAGGACAAGACAGGATCCAGTGATCCTTACGTGACTGTGCAGGTGGGAAAAACCAAGAAGCGTACCAAGACCATTTTTGGGAACCTGAATCCTGTTTGGGAAGAGAAGTTCCATTTGTAAGTCACAGAAGGCTTTTCTTACCTGGCACTATACGTATTTTGGGAGCAGCATTAAATCCCATTATTCTGGGCTTGGACTCTTAGAGGGATGGGGCAGAGGCAGTGGAGGAAACTCAGTTTTCACATGTTTCAGTTGGGCAGCAGCCATTCTTCCTCTGGATTTCTTCTTGTGGTCTGTTTTATCAGTTACTTTACCCAAGCCCTGTCTTTATTAGGGCTACTAAAGATGCCCCTGAGCACTCCATACTGCCTTTTGTAGTGTTAGAAAGATGTTACCACTGCCCAGTGGGAGAACCAGGGACTGACCATCCTGTGTATACTCCCAGCCTGCCATCCTGCCTAGGAAGGATTAGGCTTTGCTGGGAAATCAGGAAGGAATGTCCTTGTCCTACATCTGGGTAATTTTGGCTTGAAGATAGAAATCTGGGTTCTAGAGAAGTTTCCATTTCCCTTAAAGGGCTGTGCTTTTTTTTTTTCCTACCTCAGCTTCTACCCCCTGTCCTTTTTCCATTGTCTCAATTTCTAACAGACTATTATTTCATAATAAGGGATGGTTGTTGAAAAATGGCAAGGTCTAGCCTACGACTTGGACTAATGTCACATTACTAAGGCTTAGGACCGGGAAGTTGAGTCTGGATCAGCTAAGCATGCTGGCTGTGTAGAGACTTCTTTTTGTTGGCTCCTTGGAGATGTGGAAAGGGATTGGGGCTTAGTAAAATCAATCTCCAGTCCAGGGGCAGCAGATACTGGGGAGAGCATCTGTTGCTTTGAGAATCTGAGTGGTTCCTGCTTGAATCCTTCTTATGATTAACACTAAATGAATTGGCTCTGTAATCAGTTTTATCCCTTTGTATAAGCCCACTTTTATTCATTTAGTAAACAATTAAGCCCACAAAACATTGTATATGATACTGTGTGTCTAAAAATGTGCAAGGTAGTCCCTGGTTTCAAGAAGCTCACTGTTGATTTGTCTATTATTTTTCAGTAGACTAGTAGTTATTCTAAAATATTGTAATGGAACGTGCAAAGATATGAGAACACAGGGAAAGCAGCAGCAAATTCTGCCCAATACAACTTTTGGGCAAGGCAGCAGAATCCAGAAGGCAATTGGTGGGGAGGGAGAGCATGAGAGGGGAACCTGGGCAAACTCCTTTCTCCAAAGCAAACCCCATAGCGGAAGTGGAAATTCGTATGGGTGTAAAGAATGATAGTGCACCAACCACATACCTAGATAGATGGGGGAGCTAGATAGAAAGCTAAGTAGATATGACCAGATGGACGTGCCATGAACATTAATACCTTTACTGACTCTAGGGAGGGAACTAGCGGTTGTTTCCTAGGGCTATGTGGCATCTGTCCAGCTTTTCCTCTGTGAGGGATTTGAAAGTAATAGGAGTGCTGCTGAGTCTGTCCCTGATGGAGACTGCCTAATTCTCTCACAGCGAGTGCCACAACTCTTCCGACCGCATTAAAGTACGCGTGTGGGATGAGGATGATGACATCAAGTCGAGAGTAAAGCAGAGGCTAAAGCGAGAGTCTGATGATTTCCTTGGCCAAACCATCATCGAGGTTCGGACACTGAGTGGCGAGATGGATGTCTGGTATAACTTGGGTAAGGAAACAGGACCAGAGAAAATTGCTAGGAAGGGAGAACATGCATGGGGAACCTGGAAAAAATCCTGTCTATCAAAACCATCACTCAATCCCTAAAGCATACGTCTATGCAGAGCCTGTCTTACCTGCAGAGAACCAACCATAGGTAGAGATGGGGGACCGTGGAGTGGGGGGCTGGAACTGGACAGAGTGATCTGGCTGGACATTCGCCAGATTTCACAAGGCCCTTGAATCTTCATACCCTGATGGCTTTAACTCCCTAGTCTCCTAATGGTGTGGGAGAATTCCTACTGGTAATGTTTGGGGTATTTGTGGACCACAAGGTCACTGGAGTGCATTCACCCTGTTAGGTGAATGTGTGGGTTGGTGCTTCTCTTCCCTTGGGTTAAGCCAGGATGCTGGATTTCTGTGCTATCTGTAGCTGCATTGACGTCAATCTCCTGTCTTCTTTCCTTCCTAGAGAAGAGGACAGACAAATCAGCTGTCTCAGGGGCTATCCGACTACATATCAGTGTGGAGATCAAGGGGGAGGAGAAGGTAGCCCCATATCATGTGCAGTATACATGTCTCCATGAGGTGAGCCAGCTCTTGGTAGATGGGGTGCCAGAAAGCAATGCTGGGAGGGGCTTTTACAATGAGCAGCATGGCTAGATGGTTGAAGATTAGGGGCCTTTTTTTAATTTTATCCTTGGCTCACTGTGCCACCCTGAACAGCCCAAGTAACAGTCCCAGCCTCAGTTCTCCTTTACTCATATGAGCATTGCCCTCTAGGGCCACAGGAGGAACTGAGCAATGATTTGAAGGACAGAATTTCTGTGGAACCCTATACACATTGTCCTGGACTTAATCACCAGATTGTGGTTTTGCTTTTAATGTATATTTAACTCTTTGCTCTGTCTCCTGCAGAACCTTTTCCATTACCTCACAGATATTCAAGGTAATGGAGCAGTCCAGATCCCTGAGACTCGAGGAGATGATGCATGGAAGGTGTACTTTGATGAGACTGCCCAAGAGATTGTCGATGAATTTTCCATGCGCTATGGCATTGAATCCATATATCAGGCCATGACGTGAGGCTCCCTGGGGCTTTGGGAAGTGGCTACTAACCCTTGGGGAGGGGAATGAAGGTGCACTGATAGGGTGGACAGGTCGTCAATGGAATAGTATGCAGTGACTCATTGCTTTCCTCTCCGAGCTGGGTGAGGTGGATCTCTGGCCCAAGGCAAAGAGGATATATGTTAAAAGGGAGTGTGTTTATCAGTAAGTCAGGGAGAAGGTATTTGTCTGTCTACCCCAAAGATCAGAGGTAGGAAGGGAAAAGGCCGTGGAAGGGGATGCAAGGGCAAAACTCCCCAACCAGGACAGGCCTGAGGAGATAGGCATGTGTGTGAAAAGCTTTTATAAGCTTATTTTATACACGCTCTCTGGATGTCAGAGAGGGCACTAAACTGAAGGGAAAGCAGCTGTGTCTGGAGTTCACCAAGACTCCTATATCAGAAGTCCCCACTTAACAGAAGAGGTGTTGTCTGTTGGTGAGGCTACCACAGGAAGCAGCCCTAGGTAAGCAGAGGGTCACTATTGCCCTGGCTGTGCTTCCTTTATTCTAAAACTTTAATTGAGTTCCTTCTATGGGTCACACATTGTGCTAGGTGCTGAGAACATGAAGATGAATAAGATGAGGCCTCTGTGCTTGGGGAACAGTCTAACAGGAAAGGCAGACCAGTAAACAATTACACTATAATGCAGTAAGTGCTATGGTAGAAATAATCACAGGGTATTATGAATTTTAGGTATCTGAATTTTAGGGGAGGCATGTGAGGGTAGCCTTTGAGGAGTTGACTTTGAACTGGGTCTCAATATTGAGAAAAGGAAGATGGGTATTTCTGGTCGGGCAACAGAGCATAGAATAATTAAGGAATTACAAGAAGTATGGTATAAATGGGGAGAAGAAATATGGTGAGGTATGACATTTGAGAGTGGCCTCTCTGCCATTCTTACTCTGTTCACTTTCCCTAGATAATCTCATCCAAATCTATGACTTCAACTACTGTTTCTGAGCAACAGACTCCCCAGATATCTTTGTTCAGATCAGATCTTTTCCTGAATTTCAGATCCATTTTCAACTGCTCCCTGAGTATTCCCATAGGCATTGCAAACTCAGCATGGCTAAATTCCAAATCCACATAATCTCCACTAAATAAGCTTATCTTTCTATATCCCCTATTTTAGTAAATAGAACGGTTTTCTATAAAGTTGTCCAAACAAATTTAGGAGTCAGCCTAAACTTTTTTCTTATTACTGTCTCTCAACATCCAATCTCTAAATCCAGTGTTTTTAACCTGTCATATCACTATTGCTACAGCTCAGTAATAATGATAATGATAATAACAACAGCTCCTATGTAGCATTTCCTTATGTGCCAGGTAACCAGTCTTAAGCACTTTATGAATGTTAACTCATATAATGCTCCTGTCAATCTTATGAGACGTGTATCATTTTTCCCATTTTACAGATAAGGCAACTAAGGTATAGAGAAGTTTATGCAAGGTCACTGGTGTCGCTGAGCCTCAAACTGCTCTTAACCATTTCTCTGTTCCATTTAGTGCTTCATTGCTTCTTTTCTGAGTGATTGCAATAACTCTTAAACTGGTCTTCTTTTCCAATTTATCATCAAAAGGGACCTTTCTGAGAAACTAATCACACTATGTCTTTGTTTAAAATTTTACTATATATCATTTGCAAATATATTCTCCCATATAGTAGCTGTCTTTCTGTTTTGTTGATGGTTTCCTTTGCAGTGCAGAAGCTTTTTAGTTTAATGTAAAAACTAAACTAAAAAGTTGATTTTTGCTTTTGTTTCCCTTGCTTGAGGAGACATACCAGAAAAATGTTACTAGTGCTTAATGTTTAAGGGTTTACTGCCTATGTTGTCTTCCAGGAATTCTATGGTTTCAGGTCTCATATTTAGGTGTGTAATCCATTTTGAGTTTATTTTTGTGTGTGGCATAAGACAGTGATCCAGTTTTATTCTTCTGCATGTAACTGTTCAGTTTTCTAAATACCAGTTACTGAAGAGACTGTCTTTTCCCCATTGTATATTCTTGCCTACTTTGTCACCTATTAATTGATCATATAGACATGGGTTTATTTTTGGACTCTCTAGGCTGTTCTGTTGATCGATGTATCTGTTCTTAAAAAAAATTTAGTGAGAATGTTTGATATCTTGATCTGGGTGATGCTTAAATAAGTGTATACACATGTCAAAATTCATCAGCTGTGCACTAAGATTTGTGCATTTTATTGTATGTATCTCAATATAATTTTTAAAAATTTTACTATAGCATTAGTGTAAACTCTTTTATTGTCTATACTGTGCCTACTTCTCCATGATTTCTTGCTCTTCCTCTGTCAGACACCTGAATGGTAGCCATAACTGAGCTTCCCAAATGAATCATTCTCTTATGAATATATTTGTCTTTGCAATGTAGTTTCGCTTTTCTTGAACACTTCTCCATTTGATTAATTTGTATTAATCCTTTAAGACTTGGCTCAAGTACTCTTCTTTGGGAAGACTTTTTCTAATCCCTTCCAGCTCCCAACCATTCTGATTTAGGTTGTTTTCCTGTATGTTTCCACAATGCTTTTGCATAGCATACCTTGGAATTATTGACTTGCTTTCTAACACTTGCTTTCCCTGCCAGATTATCACATCTTTGGATTCAAGCACTTAGCACAGGGCCTGGCTCATGGTAGGGGTTCATTGAATGTACAATTAAATGAATAAATTGTGAAGATCCTTATATGCCAAAATGATTGGAAACTTCATACACATCAGTGAGATCTTTTGATTACTTGACTTTCACAGCAAGTGCTGAAGAGTTTTGAGGCTAAGGATGCTGTTTTTCAGGCACTTTGCATGTTTGTCATCCAAGTACATGTGTCCTGGTGTGCCAGCAGTGATGAGCACCTTACTGGCCAACATCAATGCCTACTATGCCCACACAACTGCCTCCACCAACGTCTCTGCCTCTGATCGTTTTGCAGCCTCCAACTTTGGGGTGAGTATGATGTAAACACATATCTATCTGTTCTTTATCAATTAATAAGGTTTGATTTTTATGGTAGGAACTGTAGAGTTGGTTGGTATGCCTAAAATTCAGGTAGTTGCCACCTAGAGAGATTAACTCGTTCCTTTATCAGTATGTAGACAATGCTACTAGACTATCCCTATTTCATTATGATTATGTAAACTTGCTAATAGTCTCTTCTCAGACATGGAGAAATGAGAGAAGGCAGAATAGCACCACTTTGGTTTGAGGGCCACTACATGGGCCTGGGCAGAACCTTCTTTGGCCAAGATCTTGGTTGTTTCATCATGTTCCTTAGTCTTGCAGGTCCACAAATGGGCCTTTCTTGATATTATTCAGTCCCTCTGACAGATTCATACCACTTAAGTTCATGTGAGACTGATACCTAAGTGAGGATACCAATGTATACCTGAGCCTGTCCCTTTTCTAGTGTTTAGAATATTTCCCATCCAGAGTATTCCCTTTCCTGGTGTTAAGGTACTTGAGAAGTTGAATCTTTACTCATAATGTCATCTCACACATTAGCTCAGTATATACTGGATGAAATATCTTTGACCCACCACAAAGATTATCTCTTCAGAGATAAAGTTAATAATTCCCCCAAATCTAATGGTTCCCTGAGCCTTGTTTTTTTTGGTACTAATCACTTTTTCTTACTGTTAATAGAGTCTGTAGATAAACTAATACCATTGATTAAGCCAGTCAAATATCTGTTCCATTTTGTTCTCATCCCATTATATATTGACTTAATATATGAGTTCCAGGAGTGCTATGCCAACGTGATCCCACATTTAATTATACCTTTTCTATAAAAATCAACTATTAAAATAACATGTTATTTATTTTAACTTTAAAAAAGTAAAAACTAAGGGAAATAATAAGGAATGTGATTTAGAACCCCCCAGGTCTGCCAGATCATCTTCCAAATGCACCACTATTTTTCTCTACCATCATTACTGCCTGGCTGTGACTGGTTAGGTGTTATTAGCTACCCCAGGATAAGACAGGAGACCACAGACTCAAAACAAGCTGGAGAATGTGCTTGCAGTTTTCTGTTGACTGAGGTGAATCAGAGTCCCAAAGGGTTGGAGATGCACTGGCCATCTCCTGTTGACTCTTGTACAGGAAGAGCTGTTCCCCTCCCAGGAACTTTTTTCCTCTTGCCAATATAAAAAGATTCTCCAGTGTGAGACAGAGCTGCTAAGAGATAGAACAGGGACCACCTATCTCATTTCTCCCTTACATTGTTGTTCTCCTCATGAGATAGAAAATGTCCCCAACCCAGGGTCCTTTCCTCACCCAGAATTGGTTATGTTTCTGTTATAGTCTAGAGAGCTTAGAAACAGATTATTTTTCTCTTCTCTGTTACTTGTTTCCCACCCTCAGAAAGAAAGATTCGTAAAACTACTGGACCAGCTGCATAATTCACTGAGGATTGACCTCTCTACATACAGGGTAAGTGAAGATAATGGCCATGGGGGGGGATAACAGATAATATCAAGTTCAGTCTGGAGAGACTCTAAGCTAATTTTGGCTGTAAAGATCGAAGGCAAAGAAATTGGTTTGTGTCATCACACCCACATGCATGGCCAATGCCACTGTCACCTGTGATTCTCCAAACGCCAAGGACCATGCAGCATGTAAGTAGCACCAGGGGCTGAACTGCTTTATATAGACAGTTGGCTTTCCAACCCTACTCACATCACCACATTCCCATTAGGGAATCTCTTGAGGATAATCTCTTCTGGAAATGCCCCCTTTAAAAATTAGATAATTATATTTCATTCTGGCATTTTTCCTTACTCTCCTTATTTTCCTGGGAGGTGTGAGAATGCACCTAAGGAGAGAGAGAAAGTAGCTTGGTTTGGGCAAGTAGTGTGTAGCAGAGGTCATGTCCATTCCTGGAATGGAGGGAGGAAATGTAGCAGGAGAGTAGGTACATGGGCATGGCCAGGACAGAGAAATGGACAGTTTCTCACTTCTTCCTAAGTTAGATCTTCTTAGAATGGCTTCATTACTTGCTTTGAAATGTTGTGAATTTCCAGAACAAGCAATATACCCACATAAAAAAGTAAGTATAAAAATAATTTCAAAGTTAAAAGAAGTGAGTTTCTAATTATCTACACTTTCATTGTCCTCCATTTTTCATGAATAATGGAGAATTGACTGTATATCTTATATTTGGCATATAAGTAGCCACATAACGGTTTAAAACAGTGACCCTTAAAATGAAGAGTGGCTCAACATCTCCCCCGCCCAGCTCTCCCTGGCCTCTTTCTCCTAAAACTCATGCCAAAGAGAATTAAATGAGGCATAGCAGGATGGTTCTAAGGAACTCACTCCAAAAGCAGTTCTGCTCAGAGCTCTGCCATCTGGTGGCTCCATAATGGTAGAAGAGCTGGAGTCCATTGTACAAAAGTCCACATCCTGGATCTCAGTATGGTCTGTAGTGTGGCTTCACTTGTATTCCAGGATATACAGTTAGATTGTAACTTGTGAAGAACTCACTTTTTGGGTGTAAGAAACGTCACTGCGTGTGTGTGTGTGTGTGTGTTTGGGTGTAAGTGTGTGTGTGTTTGGGTGTAAGAAACTTCACCCAAAAAAGGTGTGTGTGTGTGTGTGTGTGTGCATGCATTTGTGTGTGTGTGTGTGTGTGCGCGCATTTGTCCAAATGCTCACACACTGCATGGGAAGTAGGGTTGGGGGTAGGAAGTATTGCTTTCTGGGCTAGGTTTTATTAACGCTTGCTTTTGACAAAGGCCTTCTCTGTCAGTGGTAAAGAGAGGGAGACCCATAGTATTTTTTTGTTCAGCTCAACCAGGGGATCCCAGTGTGTAACAGGTAGAGAAGCTTTTGATTTCATTGCTTTTGGCAGGAAAGGCTTTCCTATTTCTGTTCCTTTCTCACATTTGCTTGATTTGCAACAGAATAATTTCCCTGCTGGGAGCCCTGAGCGGCTTCAGGACTTAAAGTCTACAGTGGATTTGCTGACCAGCATTACTTTCTTCAGAATGAAGGTAAAAGGTGAACTGGGCTGGGTGGTGCTGGGCTGGAGAACTAGCCACAGGGACATGGAGAATAAGAATTATTGGGCTCAGTCTGAGGCTACAGGATTCATCACCTCTAAGCCCATGCATCCATACACCTGTTCCCTGGGTTAGTTCTGAGAAGACCATGGAGCAACAAGGATGGTCTGGGCAGTTTTCCCCATCAGCTATCCTAGCAATTCTATCCAGAGTAAGGTCCAGGGATCCGAAAGAGGGTGAAGGAATCTGGAGTAGTTTAGGGGGAGTTCTAAAATGAAACCATGTAGGTGAGCAGGACCCTGGACCCATATTCCTTTTATAAATTGGCAGGTGCAAGAACTACAGAGCCCTCCACGAGCCAGCCAGGTGGTAAAGGATTGTGTGAAGGCCTGTTTGAACTCCACATACGAGTATATCTTCAGCAATTGCCATGACTTGTATAGCCGCCAGTACCAGCTGGTAAGAAGTTCAGGATCAGGTGGGACAGACTATCAGTGGCTCTTGGAGCTTCAGTTTTCCTTTTCTGTGATAATGATGGAAGGGAGCTCAGGAAAAAGTCCTTGAGTTCTCTAGAGTGAGTAAGTTGTAGGGTGTGGACCATCTAGACTATGTGAGACATGTGAGGATGGACAAGGACCATTGAACAAGAAATGACGTGACTGAGTTGAATAGAAGTGGTAATGATAAGCTTTAGTTTGATGCTAAAGAAAGTGACCAAAATTTGAGCAGTTCCTGGGGTAAGTAGGTGAATTTTCAGTCCATCACAGAGTCTTTTTTCTCCCCCAAACTTAATTTTACTCTAACTCATGTAGACTTTGCTGTGTTCCAGGCTGAGATCTGTACCTGTCTCTGTGAGCTACTGGCTCATGAAAGTTTAATTTTTCTCTTTGACCACTTCTCTCTGAGGTGCATGGTCTTTTGAGATACGTTCATCAGCTGACTCTCAAGGCATACCCTATCCTTCTGTAAGGCTGAACTACTTCACCTGTTTTAGACTGGCAACCTAACTCAGTACCTGGCGACTGTACATTTTTCTAGGTCCTTTCAATAATATCTCTTTTTTTTTCTTATTTCAAAGCCAGGACTTCCTTCTGTGTCTGATTACTCAGTTATAGTTCCTGTCTTAAGAATATCTTGCAGAACACACATTTACAGAATAGTTTCCCTTCAGTTCAACAAATATGTATTGAATGTTTGTTCTGGGCCAGATCTGAGGAAAGCACAGCGCTCTTTCAGTTAGTTCACATTCTCATGAGCATATGGGTAACTCTAATCAAAGAAGTCTGCCAGAAGGGCCTTGAAAAGGAATAAAATTGAAGGGATTCCAAGAAGGAAGAAGTCACTCTTGATCGGATACTGGGAAAATCTACAAAAAACATGGGGCATTTGAGACAGACCCTGAAAGGCAGTAGATTTGGTCAATAAATGATGGGAGGACAGTCTAAATCTCTTGGATGTTTACCCTTTGGTGAATAAATCCAATTTGTCCCTAGGAGTATCTTAGTAAAGACTAAAATCTTGTTCACACTGACTCTTCACATTCCCAAATGTACTTTTTGTGCCAGCCTGTCTTAAAGGCTTCCTTCTTTTAAGGTTGTAAAACCTCCCATTGGTTCTGAAATCCATGGGAGATTTTCCTGGGACCTCTGTTGAGCTTGCCACACTCTGGGCTCCTCTGTTACCCATGTATGGATTCTCTCTGGTTAGGGGAAGACACTCTTCTCAGCTTTGACCTTTCAACTGCAGGGCTACTTTGTCTGAGTGCTGGGTCTTTCCATTCCGTAGCAGAAGATGAGCCTAGGCTTTGAAAGAGGGCTGACAGACTATACAGGGACTCCCCTTAGCTTTTGAGTCTTGCTGTCTTTTACTTTGTCTCACTCTTTTTCTCATCACTCATTATTTACATGAATTACTTACACATAATTACTTACATTATTACTTCATAAGGTTTTTTTTTGGTATCATTAATCTACAATTACATGAAGGACATTATGTTTACTAGGCTCCCCCCTTCACCAAGTCCCCTCCACATACCCCTTCACAGTCACTGTCCATCAGCGTAACTTCATAAGTTTTTTGATTTCCCTCTATTGACCTTCAGTCATTGGTTCATTCATCCGCCCATCCCTGTAATAAACTGAGCAGTAGGGATATAAAGTTGATGAAGACACATCACTGTTTTGGGGGAGCTCATGGTTTGGTGGATGTGTGGGACAGATTACATTTATTGTTTTTTATTTTATTACTACATTTTACTGTAATTGTAGTTATCTATTATATCTGTATCAGAGATTCATAGAGGGTTGTCTGGAAGCCCAGAAGAGAGGCATATAATCAAGATCCAGGGGTGTCAGGGAAAACTCAGAAAAGGTTAAGCTAAACCTGAATTATGAGGAATGAGTAGGAATTAGCTAAAGAAAGGGGTTGGGGAGGAGGGGATACCATATAGAGAAAACAGATTATTTGGAGGGACAGAATTGGGAATGAGTATGTTAATCTGAGGAAATACAAGCAAACTAATTCAGGTAGTTACAGTGTCAGGCTTTGGAGTTCAGCTATCTAGGATTAAATTTTGGTTTGGCTATTTATAGCTTCATGAACATGTAACCTCACTGTCCTCCAGTCTCCTCATCTGTAAAATGAAGGTGATAATAATTTCTACCCAATGGAGTTGTTATGACGATTAAATGAGATGAGGCATGTGAAGTTCTTAGGGTGCCTGGCACATAATAAGCACTAAATAAGTGGTGGTGGTGTGTGCTATGACTGCAAAAAAAAGGGAAGTGGTAAGGTATGAGGTTGAGAGAGGACATATTCTGAAGGACTCTTGTGTCAAGCCATGGAGTTGGAATTTTACTGAAGGCCATTGAATTTCAGAGAGGTAACACAATGAGATTCTCCTTGCAGAAAGATGACTGACACCTGCATGGAATAGGGATTGGACTGATAAGAGCCCAAGCCAAGATAGTGGCAGAAAAAGCTAAAGGAGGAGATGTATTTAAATACTATTAAGAAGGAAAAAATCCACTGTGGATTCTGTCCTGGTTTCTGGAAACTTTCTGATAATGCAGGCTTATTAAAGACTGTGGAGACTTTGTGATGACATGTGGCATCCCCTAACCCTGTCCTTCTAGGCAGTTCTAACTTTGCCTTTGTCCCAATGGGAGATAACATGTCCATTCCAGCCTCTCTGTGGTGACCTCTACTTGTCCTGTCTTGGTTCTGAATGTACAGTCGCTTCTCCTTCCCTGAGATCCACTGTTGTATTACTTTATCTCTTCCTAACCAAATCCTTTTCTTTCTTTCCCCCCCTCCAGCTTTATTGAGATATAATTGACACACAACATTATGTAAGTTTAAGGTATACAATGTGATGGTTTGGTACACACATATACTGCAAAATGTTTACCATAATAAGGTTAGTTAATACATCCTTCACCTCATATAATTATCATTTTATTGTTGTTATGGTGAGAACTTTAAAGCTCTATTCTCATAGCATCTTTCAAATACATAATACAATACTGTTAACTATAATCACTATGCTGTACATTAGATCCCTCAAATTTATTCATCTCAGAACTGAAAGTTTGTACCAGTTGACCAATGTCTCCCCATTTTCCCCCACCTGTCAGCTCCTTGCAACCATCATTCTACTTTCCATTTCTATAAATTCGACATCTTTAGATTACATGTATAAATGAGATGCTTCAGTATTTCTTGCTTTGACTTATTTCGCTTAGCAAAATGCTCTCAAGGTCCATCCATGTTGTCCCAAATGACTGGATTTCCTTCTTTTTTTTTTACAGCAGAAAATTCATAGTTTTATTATGAAATAATAAAGCAAAACACATAAAGCATATCTATTTATGCTTACCTTAAAGCAAAGCACAAATATAAGCTGTTATACTGTGACATAGCTCAAACTCAAACAGCAGGCAAACACTCAATGCTAATGGCTAACTTAGCCATTTTTCATTTGCTACATTTCTTCTCTGAAATTTATTTTCCATCAAACAATAAAACAGGAACTCATTTTTGTTCTTTAAAAAAATGTATATAAGTCAAAAGTTCTTCTGGATTCCCATCTAATTCTGCCCAAAGGGAGCCATTCTTGTTAATTTGATAGCAATCTGTCCAAACTTAGCGGTGAGAGGTGTTTAACATGAATAGGATCACATTGTACACACACTTCTGTGTTCTATAACTTGCTTTTTAAATAATATGGATTTCCTTCTTTTTTATGGCTGAATAATAATCCATTGTGTTTATATACCATATTTATTTTCTTTATCCTTCACCCATTGATAGACATGTAGGTTGTTTCCTTGTCTTGGCTACTATGAATAATGCTGCAATAAACATGAGGGTAAGATAATCTCTTCAAGATAGTGATTTCATTTCCAATGGGTTTATACCTAGAATTGGGATTGCTGGATCATATGGTAGTTCTCTTTTTAATTTTTTGAGGGACCTCCATACTGTTTCCCATAGTGGCTGTACCAGTTTACATTCCCACCAAGAATACACCAGGGTTCCCTTTATTTCATATCCTGGCCAACATTTGTTGTCACTTATCTTTTTGATAATATCTATTCTAAGACATGTGCAGACATCTCATTATGGTTCTGATTTGCATTTCTCTTATGATTAGTGATATTGAGCACCTCTTCATGCACGTGTTGGATATTTATATGTCTTGAAGAAATGTCTATTAAAGTCTTCTGCCCATTTTTAAATCTGTTTTTTTGCTGTTGAGTTGTATGAGTTCTTTATGTATTTCGGATATTAAACCCTCATCAGATACATGGTTTTCAAATATTTTCTCCCAGTCTGTAGATTGCCTTTTCATTTTGTTGATTGTTTCTTTTGCTGTGCAGAACGTTTTAGTTTAATATAGTACCATTTCTTGATTTTTGCTTTTGTTGTTTATGCTTTTAGTGTCATATCTAAAAAACATCACCAAAACAGACCTCAAGGAGCTTTTTCCTTGTTCTCTTCTAGGAGTTTTATGGTTTCAGGTCTTATATTTAAGTCCTTAATCCATTTTGAGTTAATTTTTGTGTATGGTGTAAGATAGGGGTCCAGTTTCATTCTTTTGTGAATATTCATTCATCATGTGAAATCCAATTTTCTCAATACCAGTTATTGAGGAGACTACCCTGTCCCCATTGAGTATTCTTGGCTCCTCAAGACCTTTTCTTATCCAGGTAGGCAAGTAGCTTCTTACATGTAATTCTTCCCCCTAATGACATTCAGGGGTTAAGGGAAGTCCTAACCCACTGAAGGTTAGGCCAGTCTGCATGCTAGATGTGTTTAGTAGCTCCTGCAAAACTTGAAGGAGCTTCTCAGAGCTGAGATATATATGTATGTGTATGGTGAGTGGGGAAGGTGTCAGGAGGTCTGTCAGTTGGGGTCATGTGGAACTAATCTCCTTAGTGACACAGGAGGGGCTACCTATCTCAACCAAGGAGTCCCTGTCCCCATAGCTACTAAGGGAAGGAAGAAGGGGGATATGCATCTCTGTGTCTCTTAGACTGACCAAGCTTAGCAGATCAGTGCCCTGGAGCTGGGGAGAAAGGCTCTCAGGGATGGACTCTGTGTCCAGGGACCTCCCAATAGTCACCCCTATCACAGAACAGGGTGGTCTTCTGTAAGACAGGCTCTAGGAGAGGAAGACTACCTGATTCTAGAGGAAGTATCATGGGGAGGGAAAGAGAAAAAGGAAGACTGGAGACATTCTTCGTATCCCACTCTGACTCTGTCTATTACTGTCTCCTCCGGAACAAGAAGCAGGAACTACCACCAGAGGAACAAGGACCCAGCATGCGGAATCTGGATTTCTGGCCTAAACTCATCACGCTCATTGTGTCAATCATAGAGGAAGATAAGAATTCCTACACACTTGTTCTGAACCAGTGAGTATCACCCAATGTGGCCCTCTCTGGTTCGTGGCTGATTTGTCCATCTGTCTAACAGTCTTTTTTTCCTATCTCTATATGTTTACAGTGCCATCTCTTCCTCCTGTCCGTCCATCTATCCCTCTGTCCCTTGTATCTGTGTGGGTAACTGTTTCTGGAGACAGGTGTGGAACATAATGGGGGGCCCTGCCCAGACTGAGCCAGCTTCCCTGGAGTAAGAAGCCTCTGGGAATGGCTGCCATAGGAGTCCCAGGGGATCCAGAGACCATGTGTGTATGTGTCTGTCTACTGTTAATAAAGTGGGCCTTCTTATGTCCACATCCTTGCCCTTTCTTCTCCATCTTATTTAGTCTGAACCTGCCTTCCAGTCTTAATCATTCATCTGTGGGCCTCAATTCCCTGTCTTCTAGACATCCTCTCCCCTGGGCTCACCTTGCCTGAGGGAATTCTCTGTCCCCATTTGTCCTACATTGGCCCCCAGGCCCCTTTTCTCCAGATTGATTCTAGCCCTGTTCTGAGGCTCCTCTCTTTAGTTGACCTCCAAGAACTAGGCATATTAGCTTTGGAATCAGTCAAATCAAAGAGCTCTTGCTTTGTTCTCTGACTGTGGCTTCTTCCATCATCCAGGTTTCCTCAGGAGTTGAATGTGGGAAAAGTCAGCGCAGAAGTGATGTGGCAGCTCTTTGCCCAAGACATGCAATATGCACTGGAGGGTAAGGGTGTGCCCAGGACAGAGGGCTGCAGACCCCTAGCCTAAGCATCTATTCCTTTCCTCTCCCAGACAACTCCAAGTTCTGGATGAATAGTCCAGTGAGAGACCAGAGGGATTCTAGGCATAGTGGGCAATAGGCCTCAGGAGGCCTTGGGTGGGCAAAGCTTCAGCCAGAAGAATAATGGATATGGCTGTGCGGATGTAGGTTGCTCATTTCAGCTTTAGAGCAAGTGCCTGTTTAAGACTTTCCCAGTCCAGAGATCAACCCTTCCGTGTTGGGTGTTGTCATGTGGCCCACTCTCTAGAGAATGTCTATCTTTAGAGTTTTAAAGAATCTTAGAACCTTAAATACATAGATAAGATTAGTTTCTCACACTGGGGACTGCCTGGCCTCGATTTCCTTGAAGGCTGTCCTTGATTGGTGTGACAAAGTCAGAAAGATACTTCTTCCCTCACTTCTACAGAGCAGAGTCACAGACAATTATTATTCATCTTGTTTATTCACCTTATTCTTTTGTTCATTTCCCACTTTGGTCCTCAAAGCTATCACTTCCTACCTGTATCAGACCTTCCTATTTGTACTCGTCTGTGCTCATATATTTAGCTGCCTTTCCTGTCTGCTTGTACATGTTAGTCTGAGAAGGCAGACCTAAAAGGAAGGGGAGCAGTCTGGGGCAAGTACAGAGCAGAGTCTGGGTCTGTTATTTAGGTGAGTGGCAGGGGAAATGGGGAACCCTCAGACTTTTAAGCTTTGGGGGTCTACGAACAGTAAGTTTTGAGGTGAAAGAAACCTTGAAGATCTATGTTAAATTTGAGACAACCACAGCCTGTACATACACATTCTGTAATTCCACCCAGAGCAGTGGCTGTCTCCTGCCCACACTGCATCAGGCTTGGGGCTATAGTGCACAACTTAGCCTGGCAGGCTTGTGAGGAGGTCACCTGTCCCTCTCCCCCAGGCAGCACCCAGTGATGCCGGTGAGGAGTATGGCCCCAGTTCTTGAAGAAGTCCAGGTCCAGTGGATTTGGGGGGAAAAGATAAATACCTGTGAAAAGTAAATCAGTTCTATAAGATGTACAGATAATGGACTGACAGAGAAAGTGAGAATTATATGTAAATGCAGTGAAGGTCCTAGAGGAAAGTGGTGAGGGAACAGTACTCCAGTGGGTTGGTTGCTGCACAAAAGGAGGAAGGGCCCCCTGCTAGTACCTTTTTATGGTGTTAGTGTGAGGTGAGGCAGTGGTTTTCAAACAGGTATCTCAGGAGCTAAAATGAGGTGGGGAAAAGGGGCTGGTCTCCAGGCCTTTTACCTGGTGCCACTTGTCAGCTCTACTTTTATCAATCTTACATGGGGGTCCTAGGCGAGGTTTCTTTTGAAAGGGGAGTTCTGTTAACATTTAGAACAAGCACAAATGGGTTGGAAACTGCTCTAAGAGAACTAGTGTTGACTTGCTTTCAAACTCAGCTGTGTATTTGTAGACCAAGCTACTGAATTTTTATGAGTTCCCATTTTCTCACCTGTAAAATGGGAGTTATGATAGCATCAATTTCATTGAGCTGAATTATATGTAACATACTAAGTATACCGCCTGGCATTTACTCAGTACTGAAAATCTTAGTTATTAAGGACAATAAAAAAATATTATAGGCGCATGAGCAAAGATACAATGTGAATAAAGTAGTACTTTTATAAGATTTTACCTCAGTGGAAAATGGGGGCAGCTAGAACAGGGAGAGACTAGTAGCAGGGAGTGCAGATAATGTTGTAAATTAGGGCTGAGGGGATGGGGCTGGGGTTATAGCAGAGAAATGGGGAGGGAAGATGGGCTTTGATAGGCATTGGAAGGAAGCTGTACCAGAACTTAGTTATTGTCAGAATGTTTAGGGCAAGAGAAGGGTAGGAGTTTAGAGACCTGGATGATAAAAAGATAGTGTTGACACTGCAAAAATATCATCCAGTATTTTTTAAGTCAATTTCATTGAGGTATAATTTACATACAATAAAATAAAAACACATTATGTACATTTTAATGTTTTGACGAACACACCTGTGTATCTACCATCCCGAATAAAATACAGAACACAATGTTTCTTTGTGCCCCTTTTCAGTAAATCTCCACCCCATTCATCAAGTGTTTGTTTTCTTTGTGCCATGCACTCTGCCAGTTGTCAGAATTCCAATGAGATGAATAGCCCCAACCCTTGAGAAGCTCACAGACAAATATAGACAAAGGACATGTAAATTGGAAATTACAATTCAAAGTTATAAGGAAAAAGGAATAAGCATAGGGTGCTGAGAGGAGAACCATGTAACCCAGACCTGGGAAAGCTTCCTGAAGAGGTGATGTACAAACTGACACCTGATGGTAGGACTTAGTTGGTGGGGAGGCAAAGTAGTAGTGGCAGGAAAGGGAAACACAGAGAATTTTAGGCAGAGGATACAGTATATTCAGAAACCTGGGGTCTAGAGAGAAATGGCATGCTTCAGCAGCTGGAAGCAGTATTCAGGATGACTAGCAACTTAGAGTGTAAGGGAAGAAATAAATGAGAGATGAAGGTAAAGTAGTAGGACAAAGGAGATTGTAAGTCATGTTTAGGCTTGGACTCTATCCAGAGGCAGTTGGGAACCACTGAAAAACAATTCCATATTAGGCAAGGGATTAACATGATCAGATTTATAATGTAGAAAGACCACTTTGGCTGTAGTATGGAAAATGGATTGGAAGAGGAAAGACCAGTTTGGAGACTAGTAAATCAGGTTAGAGTTGGTGTTAATGAGACCTAAGCAGGTAACAGTGTGACTATAAAGAAATGGATAGATTTCAGAGAAATTTTGGAGGTGAAATTAAAAGGGACTGGTGATTTAACTGGGTATGAATAAAGAGGAAGGAAGACTTAAGGATAATGTTCTGCATTGAATAAGAGGGTGAAATTAGTATGTATACTGTGTTTAATTTCAGCTGGAAATACTAAGATGGCAAAGATGGGGACCAGAGTTAAACCCGGTCAAAGTGAGATGTCCATCAAAGCCTTATATAAACATTACCAGAACCAGAAATTTGGGCAGGAGATCAGCAAGCTAGATAGTTGAAATCATGAGGTTGAATGAACTCTCCAAGGTTGAAAGATGAATGGAGGAAGGCATGCGGAAGTCATGGGCAGGAGAAGGTTTAGATGCATGATTGCCCCTTTTGACAGATTAACCATCCACCTGCCCCCTATTCCCCCAACAACAATCTCAAGCAACTAGAGCCTGACTCTATGGGACTCATTAGAATAGTTTAAATTGTGACCAGTGTTTCAGTAGTCATCCTGTCAGTTGTATCACAGAAGTTAATATAGATAATTGGAGTTTGGGACTAGAGTACAGATAATGCACTGACATAGAAAGTGAGAATTATATGTAAATGCAGTGACGTGAAGGTCCCTAGAGGAAAGTAATTAGGGAGCTCTGGGGTGAGGGAGCAGTACTCCAGTGGGTTGCTACACAAGAGGAGGGAGGGCCCTCCCGGTGGTACCTTTTTATGGTTCTAGGTTCTTCGCCTGGTTTAAGACAGGAGGGTGTGGGGTGGAAGAGGAGGGGCAAGCTCTGAGAGGGTCTCTCTGATGTCCCTGACTTTTTCACTCTTTTATTGCTTATTGGTGTGTCTGTTCTGTCAAAAGCATTCCTGTCATTCGTATACAAAAAGTCATCTTTCTGAGTGGTAAGAACTTTTGGTTGTTGTCCCTTTATCTCTATCCTTACACCTTTTGCCTCTTCTCTTGCTTACTGCTTCCTGTAAGAGACTTCAAATGCAACTTCAGGTTGAAATAGTGCTGCCTGCAATGCCAGGAGATGAAATTCCTGGGACTGGGAGCCCTCTGAGACTGAATCCTGGGTTCCCAATTCCTCCTTGAGTGTTTGCTATACTAATTCAAAAGGGCCAGCTGCCCCAGACTCAATGTTCTGCCTTGACATAGAGCAGTAGATTTCTCAAGGACACTCGCCTTACTTTCTTACTGCTCAATAGTCTCCTCCATTTGCCTGCTTTTTCCATTATGTCATATGTAAGCACACAATAGGCTTTTATTATTCAATTTAATGCTTCATCTATAAAGAATGGGGGATGAGGAGAAATTGTAGGTATGGCCACTGTCCAGGTTCTCTGGGCAAGCTTGTCCTAAATTTTCCAGAAGGCCCTGGAGATTCACCTAGATGACCTTAAAAGTCCATAGTCAAAGATCAATTCAAGTTGGCAGCATGAGAGATGAGACAGAGAACTCCTTCTAAAACCACATATAATAAGAAAATATAGTTAATACAAATAATCCTAAAAGAGCAACAGGAAACAAGGCTGTACCAGACTGCATACACTTGGAGAACAGAGCAGACCTCATGAAACAGGGTAATGTACTAAAGCCTAGATACAGTGGGACCCAAGCCCTTCCCCCACCACAGCTCACTGGCAGGAGGAAGAGAAATGGAGGAGGGAGGGGGTGGAAGGCTAGGACTGCTGAACACCCAGTCCTAGAGATCTGCTTTGCGAGCACAAACCTACACTGCATGGTGCTCTGGAGATTAGTGGGATTGGAAAGCTAAGGCAGTGGAACACTTGAGAGACTGAGATTCCAGCTGTTTGTGGAGGACAGGGATCCACATCCACCGCTCTGGGACAAAGGAAATGTGAGCAGTCTGAGAGGCTTCCTAGCAGTGAGAGAGCTGCTGAAGAGGCGGGGTTTTCATGGAGCTAGCTACACGGGAGAAGGGATAGGTGGACAAGATTGTCTGAGCATGTTCTGCCCAGCAAGTTGGAAACTTTCAGGAGCATCAGGTACTCCATCCCCTTGGCTAGCTACTCAGCTCTGAGGCCCCCCACTGTAATACACAGCCTGCTGTGCCTTCCTCCTGGCCTGACAGCACTGGTTCACAAACTGGCAGTCACTGTGCTGGCGTCAGGCCAGCCAGAGGGAGCCCCTTTCTACATCAGCTACAAATGCAAAGAACAGAGGCATACACCTGTGTGCTCAGCCCACTGGCTCTGAAAGTGGACACAGGCACTACAGCTGGGAAGCAGGAAACAGCTCTTTCCTCCCCCCAGGAACCAGCACCGCTCCCCTACAACCCCTGACCTCATCCAGGGGATGAGCGGCTCCAGAGAGTAGAGCTTCTGGGCACTAGAGGGCGCCACATGGAAATGTGAAACATTAAAGGAATCTGGTTCAGACCAAAATCTCACAAACCCCAGAAAAAGGGCCAAATGAAACTGAACTCACCAGTCTTCCTGAAAGAGAGTTTAAAAAAAACATCATAAACATGCTTATGGAAATACAGAAAAATATTCAAGAACTCAGGGACGAATGCAGGATAGAGAGTCAATCAATAAGAAATTCCATACCTGAAATGCAACACACAATGGAGGGATTTAAAAGCAGATTAGATGTAATAGAAGAGATGGTAAATTGAATAGAAATTAGAGAAGAGGAATACAAAGAAGCTGAGACACAGAAAGAAAAAAGGATCTCTAAGAATGAAAGAATATTGAAGGAACTGTGTGACCAGTCCAAATGGAACAATATTCGCATTATAGGGGTACCAGAAGAAGAAGAGAGAAAAAAGGGATAGAAAATGTTCTTGAGGAGGTAATTGCTGAAAACTCCCCCAGTCTGGGGAAGGAGATAGCCTCTCAGGCCATGAAGGTGCACAGATCTCCCAACACAAGGGAGCCAAGGAAGACAACACCAAGACCTATAATAATTAAAATGGCAAAGATTAAGGATAAGGACAGACTTTTAAAAGGAGGTAGAGAGAGAAAAAAGATCACATACAAAGGAAAACCCATCCGCCTATCATCAGATTTATCAACAGAAACCTTACAGGCCAGAAGGGAGTGGCATGATATATTTAATGCAATGAAACAGAAGGGCCTTGAAAGAAGAACACTGTACCCGACAAGGTTATCATTTAAATTTGAAGGAGGAATTAAACAATTTTCAGATAAGCAAAACCTGAGAGAATTTACCTCCCACAAACCACCTCTACAGTGCATTTTGGAGGGACTGCTATAGATGAAAATATTCCTAAGGCTAAATAGCTGTTACCAAGGGAAACAAAACTACAGCAAAGTAGAACAATTAATTACTAAGCAGATGCAAAATCAAATCAACTATCCCCAAAGTCAATCAAAGGATAGACAAAGAGTACAGAATATGACACCTACTGTATAAAGAATGGAGGAGGAAGAAAAAGGAAAAAAAAAAAACTTTTAGGTTGTTTGTAACACTGTACTAAGTGAGTTAAATTAGACTGTTAGATAGTAAGGGAATTACCCTTGAACCTTTGGTAACCATGAATCTAAAGCCTGCAATGGCAATAAGTACATACCTATCAATAATCACCCTAAATATAAATGGTCTGAATGCACCAATCAAAAGACATAGAGTCACTGAATGGATAAAAAAACAAGACCTGTCTATATGATGCCAACAACAGACTCACTTGAAACTCAAAGCAGACTGAAAGTAAAGGGGTGGAAAAAGATATTGCATGCAACTAATAGTGAGAAAAAAGCAGGAGTTGCAGTACTTGTATCAGACAAAATAGACTTCAAAACAAAGAAAGTCACAAGAGACAAAGAAGGACATTACATAATGATAAAGGAGTCATTACAACAAGAGAATATAACCATTATATATATCTATGCACCCAACACAGGAGCACCTACATACGTGAAACAAATACTAACAGAATTAAAGGAGGAAATAGAATGCAATGCATTCATTTTAGGAGCTTTCAACACACCATTCACTCCAAAGGACAGATCAACCAGACAGAAAATAAGGACACAGAGGCACTGAACAACATATTAGAACAGATGGACCTAACAGACATCTATAGAACACTCCATCCAAAAGCAACAGGGCACACATTCTTCTCAAGTGCACATGGAACATTTTCAAGAATAGATCATATACTAGGCCACAAAAAGAACCTCAGTAAATTCAAAAAGATTTAAATTGTACCAACCAACTTCTCAGATCACAAAGGTATGAAACTAGAAATAAATTACACAAAGAAAATGAAAAAGCCCACAGACACATGGAGGCTTAATAACATCCTCCTAAATAACCAGTGGATCAATGACCAAATAAAAACAGAGATCAAGCAATATATGGAGACAAATAACAACAATAATTCAACACCACAAAATCTGTGGGATGCAGCCAAGGCCGTGCTAAGAGGGAAGTATATTGCAATACAGGCCTACCTCAGGAAAGAAGAACAATCCCAAATGAACAGTCTAAACTCATAATTAACAAAACTAGAAAAGGAAGAACAAATGAGGCCCAAAGTCAGTAGAACAAGGGACATAATAAAGATTAGACCATAAATAAATAAAATGGAGAAGAATAAAACAATAGAAAGAATCAATGAAAGCAAGAGCTGGTACTTTGAGAAAATAAACAAAATAGATAAACACCAAGCCAGACTTACCAAGAAAAAAAAGAGGGTTGACACACATAAACAGAATCAGAAATGAGAAAGGAAAAATCACTATGGACACCACAAAAAATACAAAGAACTATGAGAGAATACTATGAAAAATTATATGCTAACAAACTGGATAACCTAGAAAATATGGACAACTTTCTAGAAAATACAACCTTCCAAGGCTGACCCAGGAAGAAACAGAAAATCTGAATAGACCAATTACCAGCAAAGAAATTGAATTGGTAATCAAAAACTACCCAAGAACAAAATTCCTGGACCAGATGGTTTCACTGCTGAATTTTATCAAACATTTAGTGAAGACCTAGTACCCATCCCCCTTAAAGTTTTCCAAAGAGGAGAAGAAGGAGTACTCTCAAACTCATTCTATGAGGCCAGCATCACTCTAATACCAAAACCAGGCAAAGATACCACAAAAAAAGAAAATTAAAGACCAATATCCCTCATGAACATAGATGCAAAATACTCAACAAAATATTAGCAAACCAAATTTAAAAATACATCAGGAAGGCCATCCAGCATGATCAAGTGGGATTCATCCCAGGGATACAAGATGGTACAACATTTGAAAATCCATCAACATCATCCACCACATGAACAAAAAGGACAAAAACCACACGATCATCTCCATAAATGCTGAAAAAGCATTTGACAAAATCCAACATGCATTCATAATAAAAACTCAACAAATGGGTATGGAAGGCAAGTTACACAACATGATAAAGGCCATATATGACAAACCCACAGCCAACATTATACTTAACAGTGAGAAGCTGAAGCTTTTCCTTTAAGATTAGGAACAAGACAGGGATGCCCCCTCTACCCACTTTTATTCAACATAGTTCTGGAGGTTCTAGCCACAGCAGTCAGACAACACAAAGAAATAAAAGGCATCCAGATTGACAAGGAAGAAGTTAAACTGTCCCTGTTTGGGAGATGACATATTGTACATAAAAACCCTAAAGAATCCACTCCAAAACTACTAGAGCTAATATCTGAATTCAGCAAAGTTTTGGGATACAAAATTAATATGCAGAAATCTGTTGCATTCTTATACACTAACAATGAACTAGCAGAAAGAGAATCAGGAAAACAATTCCACTCACAACTGCATCAAAAAGAATAAAATACCTTAGAATAAACCTAACCAAGGAAGTGAAAGACCTATACCCTGAAAACTACAAGGCGCTCTGAAGAGAAATTAAAGAGGACACTAACAAATGGAAACTCATTCCATGCTCTTGGCTAGGAATAATTAATATTGTCAAAATGGCCATCCTGCCTAAAGCAATCTACAGATTCAATGCAATTCCTTTCAAAATACCAACAGCATTCTTCAATGAAATAGAGCAAATAGTTCTAAAATTCATATGAAACCACAAAAGACTCTGAATAGCCAAAGCAATCCTGAGAAGGAAGAATAAAGCTGGGGGATTATGCTCCCCAACTTCAAGCTCTACTACAAAGCCACAGTAATCAAGACAATTTAGTACTGGCACAAGAACAGACCCATAGACCAATGGAACAGACTAGAGAGTCCAGATATGAACCCAAGCATATTTGGTCTATTAATATATGATAAAGGAGCCATGGAGATACAATGGGGAAATGACAGTCTCTTCAGCAGCTGGTGTTGGCAACACTGGACAGCTTACATATAAGAGAATGAAACTGGATTTTTGTCTTACCCCATACACAAAAGTAAACTCAAAATGGATCAAATACCTGAATGTAAGTCATGAAACCATAAAACTCTTTGAAAAAAACATAGGCAAAACTCTCTTGAATATAAACATGAGCAACTTTTTTCTGAATGCATCTCCTCAGGCAAGGGAAACAAAATAAAAAATGAACAAATGGGACTACATCATGCTAAAAAGCCTCTTTACAGCAAAGGACACCATCAGTAGAACAAAAAGGCACCCTACAGTATGGGAGAATATATTTGTAAATGACATGTCTGACAAGCAGTAAATATCCAAAATATATAAAGAACTCACGCCTCAACCGCCAAAGAGCAAATAATCCCTATTAAAAAATGGGTGGAGGATATGAACAGACACTTCTCCAAAGAAGAAATTCACATGTCCAACAGGCACATGAAAAGATGCTCCACATTGCTAATTATAAGGGAAATGCAAATTAAAACCACAATGCGATACCACCTCACACCAGTTAAGATGGCCAACATAGAAAAGACTAGAAACAACAAATGCTGGCAGGGATGTTGAGAAAGGGGAACCCTCCTACACTGCTCGTGGGAATGTAAATTGGTTCAACCATTGTGGAAATCAGTATGGAGGTTCCTCAAAAAACTCAAAATAGAAATACCATTTGACCCAGGAATTCCACTCCTAGGAATTTACCTAAGAATGCAGGATTCCAGTTTGAAAAAGACAATATGCACCCCTATGTTTATCGCTGCACTATTTACAATAGCCAAGAAATGGAAGCAACCTAAGTGTCCATCAGTAGATGAATGGATAAAGAAGATGTGGTACATATACACAATGGAAAACTATTCAGCCATATGAAGAAAACAAATCCTATCATTTGCAACAACATGGATGGAGCTAGAGGGTATTATGCTCAGTGAAATAAGCCAGGTGGAGAAAGAGAAGTACTAAATGATTTCACTCATCTGTGGAGCATAAGAACAAAGCAAAAACTGAAGGAACAAAACAGCAGCAGACTCACAGAACCCAAGAATGAACTAACACTTGCCAAAGGTAAAGGGTCTGGGTGAGTGGTGGGTGGGAAGGGAGGGAGAAGGGGAATAAGGGGCATTACAATTAACATACATAATGTAGGGGTGGGCATGGGGAAGGCAGTATAGCACAGAGAAGACAAGTAGTGATTCTATAGCATCTTACTACACTGATGGACAGTGACTGCAATGGGGTATGTGGTGGGGACTTGATAATGGGAGGAATCTAGTAACTACAATGTTGTCCATGTGATTTTATATTAATGAAACAAAAAAAAAGTCCATAGTCTTCTCATTTTCTGCAGCATGATGGCATTTTCATACTGCTGTGTTTCCATGGTTTCCTAACTATTATTTATATACTTCTTTGAGAGTTCATTTTTTCAGTGTCTCAGGTCTGCTCTGAGGCCCTTCAGTTTACCTCAGTGTTCTGTTACACTGTTCAACTGCTCATTCTCTGGGCTTTGGCCCACTTTGGTTTCCCCTGTTTCTGTATATTCATTGACCCAATCATGCCATGTATAGCTACTCATCTCTGCATTTAAGACCCTCTGAGGGAATGACCCTGCTCCCAGCTTTAGAAAAACCCTGGAAAACATCACCCTTCTCTAGTTCTGGGCAGTCTCCCCACTACCCACATCCCTTTCTCCTCTTCTTCACCAGAGGCCAGTACCTCACTTGGCACTTCCAAAAGCTAGAGAAGAAGACTGAGTATAGGCCATATCTGGGAGTCTCGCTTAGGCTCTGAAGGAATATTTGGGCCAGGCTCTTGGAGAGCAGAGTTCTGGGGGGAGATGGCTGTGAGGATGTGGTTGGGAGTCACATTTGTTCTAAGACATCTGACAGAGCCACTTGACTGGATCTGCCACCTTGAAAAAGCTCAGGAACTGTGGCCTCTGCAGCCAGGACCTGACCTAGCCTCCTTCCCTACACTAGAGCATGAGAAAGACCGGCTGTGTAAGAGTGCTGACTACATGAACCTGCACTTCAAGGTGAAGTGGCTCCACAATGAATACGTGCAGGATCTTCCTGTCCTCCAGGGGCAGGTGCCTGAGTACCCCACGTGAGTCATCATGTGGGCACTACAGAGGGAAGGGAAGAGGGGCCCTACAGGTGAGGGGGTGGGCAGGACTACTCTCCTCAATTCCGTTTAGCAAGCCAGTCTTGAGACTGGCTTTTCTGGGGTCTGCTGTAGAGAAAGAAAAGCATCAATCCATGCCCTACTTTCCAGAAGACCCCAGCCTCAGGGAGCTGTCAGTCACATGGCATATGCCAACCACTACCTCCAACGCCATTCCTTCTGTCTGGCTGCAGGTGGTTTGAGCAGTTTGTCCTACAATGGCTGGATGAGAATGAGGATGTGTCCCTGGAATTCCTGCGTGGCGCCCTAGAACGAGATAAGAAGGATGGGGTAAGTTGGGGGATTGAGCTGCAACAGGGGTCAAGCCAGGTCTCCCAACAAAAGCTATCAGCAAAAGTGGGCTTTAGGCAGGATGACTGTCCCTGGCCTGTGGAGTCCTTTAGGAGGGCTTTTGAGAGCCACTGAGCCACCCCTGCAGGGCAGATAGCCCTTTTGAACTCTACAAACCTAGAAAAATGTAACGACTGAAGATGATGACCCGCTGTGTGGTCTTCCTTAGTTCCAGCAGACATCAGAGCACGCGCTCTTTTCCTGCTCTGTGGTGGACGTCTTCACACAGCTCAACCAGAGCTTCGAGATCATCCGAAAGCTGGAGTGCCCAGACCCCAGCATCCTTGCCCACTACATGAGGAGATTTGCTAAGGTGACTGTGACCCTCCCTTTTCCCTTCCCTTTACTACCACCACTCTTACAATCTGGTCACAAGCATGAGCTCAAGCCCTCTCTGTAGTGGTCTTCAGGAGAGAAGACTGGGCTTATCCCATTCTCCTTTGCTTGTGTCTGAGGCAATTAAGTGCATTTATCTCAGTGTTGTTCTGGGGTTGAGGCAGCTTTGTCCCTTACTGTCAGATTCCCACTATCTTCCTGTTGTTCTGGAATGAGAGATATGACCTCAGGCAAGATCCCCGGGAGGAGAGCTCAGTGTTCCCACTCCTTTCCTTTCCTTTTCTCCTCTCTTCTCAGACCATCGGAAAGGTGCTGATGCAGTATGCAGATATCTTATCAAAGAACTTCCCAGATTATTGCACAAAGGAGAAAATGGTGAGGGTCAGGCCCTGGGAGCTTAGAAAAGGGGATGGAAGATTTTTTAATCCTTCTTGCTTTTAAGGCTATCCTCAGAGTGGAGGGTGGGGATAGTGCTCCTGACTTCTGGGAGTTAGGAACTTGACCAGGAGTGCCTCTGAGCCTCCATTTGATACGTTATCCTATACTAAGCTAGGCCTTCACTTAGTCTTTTGTTTTAAATTTAAAAAACAAAGTTAAGACCTTCAGAGATTTGTAAAGGATAATAATACCAGGAACACCTGAGGCCTAATCACCCAGCTTAAAAACAGAAACATTTTCTTCTAGTCCTCATTCAAGGAGAATTGTCTGAATTTAGTTCCTCATCTGAGTGCTTAGGGAGACATATATATATTATAGGTAATGTAAATTCCCTGTGGCTTTTGGAGCAGTGTGAGAGGGGGAGAGACCCTGGGCTGATGAGTTCTGTGCCGAAAGAAGCCAAGACTCAGCAGTTCCATTTGTCCCCAAAGCCATGCATCCTGATGAACAACATGCAGCAACTGAGGGTCCAGCTGGAGAAAATGTTTGAGGCCATGGGAGGCAAGGAGGTAGGTCTTAGAGTGTGGAGTTGCTGTATTTTCCCTTTGTTTGTGAGCTCCCTGGGCACAGAACTGCATCCTCTCCTGACTAGGTATAGGCCAGGAGGTTAGTTGGGGTCTGGGCTGGTTGGAGCTTAGGGATTTCAGTAGGCATTGGAGTAAAGGCCTAGGAGGGAGGGGTGGAGGCCACAGGAAAGGAGAAAAGGATAAGAAAACCAGCTCAGCCAAGCCTGCCTCCTGTGGATACAGTTGGACCCTGAAGCTGCAGACAGTCTGAAGGAGCTGCAGGTGAAACTGAACACAGTTCTGGATGAGCTCAGTATGGTGTTTGGAAACAGGTCAGTGCCCCAAAACACACAATCCTTAGAGCCAGGTATGGTCCCGGGCCAATCCCCAAGCCCCTGCCCCATACCTGCCCATCCAGCTGCAGGTGTATGACCCCCTCTAACCTCCCTGGTGCTGGAGTGGGACCAAATAGCTGGTGCTGCTCCAGGGACAGTGTGTGTCGGGAGAGGAGGGCTGCACTGTGGGCACGTGTGTAGTTTCCAGGTGCAGATTGATGAGTGTGTTCGACAAATGGCTGACATCCTGGGCCAGGTGCGGGGCCCAGGGAATGCATCCCCCAATGCCAGGGCCTCAGTGGCTCAGGATGCAGACAGTGTGCTCCGGCCTCTCATGGACTTCCTGGATGGCAAGTGAGTACAGCACCCGGGGCTGTCCTGTGGGACAAGCAAGGCAGAGGCAATCAGATGGTGGAGCTTCTTGGGCAGAGGTGCTCTTGAACTCTCACCCCAGCCTTACCTGTTGCCTGGGCCTGCAGCCTCACACTCTTTGCCACTGTGTGTGAGAAGACAGTCCTGAAGCGTGTACTGAAGGAGCTCTGGCGGGTGGCAATGAACACAATGGAAAGGATGATTGTTCTGCCCCCACTAACTGACCAGACGGTAAGGACACTTCCCTTACCGTCACCGTGCATACCTCACTACCTGCTTCCTGATCAAGTTTGGAGTCCTCCACTTTTGACTGATCCCCTCTATGCCCAGGGCACCCAGCTGATCTTCACTGCTGCCAAGGAGCTGAGCCATCTTTCCAAACTCAAGGTACTCTGAATGTGTGGGGTCCTTTGGAGGCCAGGGCAAGAGGGTTGCTGGGAGAAAGGAAATTTGAGCTTTGGAGTCTGAGAGGAGGGGAAGGAGAGGAAGATGTAGCTGTGAGCTAGCAGGTGGGAACAAGACCTTCATGACAGCCCTGAGCTGTCCTGATGCTATTGCTTTTTCTGAGTTTCCAGGACCACATGGTGCGAGAAGAAACACGAAATCTCACTCCAAAGCAATGTGCCATCCTTGACCTCGCTCTGGACACCATCAAGGTGGAGACCCACCCCTTCTCCAGTCATACTACCACACCCTCTTGGCCCTGGCATCCCCTTAGGCTTTTGCCACCCCACGTCCAGAAGAGAGTGAATTTTATGTCTGCTTATTTCTCTGCTGTTCATATGCCTGCTTGGGAGCAACCAAAAAGGCACCTTATGTATGGTCTCAAGTGACTTACCATGGACCCAGAGCACATATTCCTGAGTTCTGAGGACAGTTCAGTTCACTTAGATCCTTGTTGCCATTCCTGAATATCGTTGTCCTTAAACAACATGGGTTTGAACTAAATGGGTGCCCTTATACACAGATTTTTTGCAGTAAATATATTGGAAAAATTTTTTGAAGATTTATGACAATTCAAAAAACTTGCAGATGAAGTACATAGCCTAGAAATACTGAAAATTTTAAGAAAAAGGTATGTCATTAATGCATAAACTATACATAGCTACTAGTCTGTTTTATCATTTACTACCATAGAGTATACACAAATCTGTTATAAAAATTTAAAACATAGCAAAACTTAAGCACACATTTATAGACCATACACAGTGCCATTTGCAGTTGAGAGAAATGTAAATACATATAACAATACAATATGTGTTAATCAACTGTTTGTTATCAGTAAAGCTTCAGTTAACAGAAAGTTACTAGTAGTTAAGTTTTGGGGCAGTCAAAAGTTATATTACACGGGGGGGTGGTACCCCAAACCCCTGTGTTGTTCAAGGATCAACTATATTTTCCATTGGGAATTAATCTTCCAGATCCTAATATCCCAAGTATGGCTGACATTTCCTCTCCCACTTATGTATAAATTCATTTGGGTTTTCAGAGGATTTTTTTTCTACTACCCATTCATTAATTCAGTCAGGCATCACAGGCACCAGACATTATGTACTATGCACTGTGAAGGATACAGAAAGAGTCAGATATAGTTCTTAGCTTCAAGAGGCAGTTAATCTGGTCAGGCAGTAATAAGCAGCTACACATGAACTGTGATTCAGGGCACTTGGGAGAGGTATGTCATAGGTGTAAATTTCTCTTAAGGGTTCAAAGGGGTAAGAGAGCACTTCTGGGTACTCTCTCTTTGCCTGAAATGCTTCTACCCCATATCTTTGTCTAGTTAGATCCATCCTTCAAACACTGCATCCTAGAACATGACCATCCTTACAGTTCCTGCCAGATACCCAAATAATACTCTTCACCTGAGACTGTGACTCTGGCTCTGTGTGTACACCTGATCTTGTTTTTTGAATGATTTATTGTCCTCACCATCCTCTTCTGGCATAGTCATTGAGCCTCTGCTCAGTGTGCTTTCCCTGAGGACAGTGTGGGTTGCTGCCTCTCTGTAAGGGGGTGAAGCAGTAGCAGGTATTCTTTTGTCTTTCAGCAATACTTTCATGCAGGAGGCAATGGGCTGAAGAAAGCTTTCCTGGAGAAAAGCCCAGATCTGCAGTCCCTACGCTATGCCCTGTCTCTGTATACACAGACCACAGACACACTCATCAAGACCTTTGTACGCTCACAAACTGCTCAGGGTAAGACCTAAGAGATTTGGGTCCCCTCCTCCTTTCCCTGCTACATCTCTGCCCCTCGGGAGTCAGTATCCTCCAACTCTTAGGGAGGATCCAGGTACTACTTCAGAAAGCCTATCAAAGTCACACGTCAGGATCTCTTGAGGGACCCTGATTCTTAGCCCCAACCTATACGCACACCAGACAGGAGAATCACAGAGACTTGGGAAATGTACCTGAGGTTTCTTTCCCCAGATACTGCCTGGCCAGTGTATGTTTATCAAGCTCAAGAAGTGTACCCCGTCTGGTGGGGAAAATATGTGAGGAAGCCTTGAAAATGAGTATTGAGATACTCATGAAGGCTCATAGCTTTGGGAGCCTTAGAAGTTGTCCTGGTGAGATTTTCCAGTTTGGACAAGGAAAAGAGTAAGAGAGACAAACAATGGGAACAGGTGAAGAGAGGATGGATCGCAGGGCTCTGCATAGCTGAGGCTCCAGCCTCATGGATAATGCTAATAATGCACAAGGGACCCAGGCAGCTGGTTTTCTACCCGTGGCTTTCAGTCCTGAACCCCTCCTTCGTTCCAGGCAGGCCTATCTATAACGAAACACATCTGCATAGACACAACTCTTACTGAAATTCTGACCCTGACCTTAGAGCAGGGCCCTCCCAGGAAGGACCATCAGGAGCATTTATTATTGCCTGTCCCAGGGAAACCTGGGTATGCTGACTGAGCAAGTGGACCTCATGGCGGGAGTGGGAAGGCCTAGGCCTTACTGAGCTGTGGATCTGGAGCACAGAGCTGACCTGGAGGGGAAGAGGGATATAAGCAGTTAGATTGAAGCTGATAGAAGGTAAAAATATGCAAGGAACCTATAGTACTGCCCTATTGTCCACGCCTGTTCTGATTTCAACTCCCTGTCCCCTTCGCAAGGGGACAGGGAGAACCTTTACAGAGCTGATACATATAAAGGCCTGTAACAGCATCAAGGAGGATCAGAGTTAATCCAGAAAGACTGGAAACATTGAGCTCTAAGCTAGACAGAAAGATGAGAGGCTGAAATGGGCATGTATGAGGTAAGAGCAGTGGGTGAGGACTGCAGGGAGGAACCGAGAGAGAGAGAGAGAGAGAGAGAGAGAGAGAGAGAGAGAGAGAGAGAGAGAGTGTGTGTGTGTGTGTGTGTGTGTGTGTGTGAAATGTTTTCTACCTGTTGCTTTATCATTTAAGGGCCTGAAAATTAGAGCCTATGACCTTTCTTTTTCCTGCCCCACTGGTCTCAGATAACTTTTCTCTGTTACACAGCTGCTGCCCATGATTTGGTTGATTTTGAGCCATGAAATCTAATTTGGAGCATACAGGCACTGACCGCAGTTCTTTGGCGTACCCATCTCCATCTCTGCCCCATGTCTGTACTCCCTCAGAATACATGCAGGGCTGCTCTGAGTGACTGTTCACTCCTTAGGCCTCTAACTCATTCTTTCTCTGTCCTGCTGCTGCTGCCTCTTGACTTGCCTGTCCTCACTCAGTGCATGATGGGAAAGGTATTAGGTTTACTGCTAATGAGGACATTCGGCCGGAAAAGGGTATGTTATACACCGTGCACATGGGAATCTAACATAGGTTAACATGCCTGTGAACTAGAATGGGCTGCCTATGCTGGGGTGGGAGAACCAGGTGTAAAAGTTCAGAAGCTCTATCCCAAGTCTCAGAGATGGGCAGTATATTCCAAGGTGGGGTTAACAATAGTTCTGTCCTTAGAATTCCCCCACCCCTCCACCTTAGGACAAAGACATCTAATCTGGGGTACAGGGTACTAGTGTTTTCTCAAAATAGAGTGAGGCCTCTGCTGAGGGGGATCTTGCAGATTGGCTAGATATTGGAATTGCAGAGCCATCTGGGAAGAGGTCCAGATTTGAGTAGAACAAAGTCTGAGCAAGGCAGCCTCCCAAGTAGAGGCCTCCAGGAATTCAGGGTAAGAGGGTGCTGTCTTTGGCTAGAAGGAACCGACATTGTTCCATTGAGACACCATGGAGCGGACACACCTCCCAAAGATAAAGGGTGGCAGCAGTGTCCTTGTCAGTATCTTTCAGTGAAATAATCTTTAGCCTAGAGATAGGAGGGGTTTGGTGAACCTGAGAAATTCCTGATTCCCCCGAGAAATTGTTGGAAGAAGTTTCACCTAAGATGTTGTCAGCCTGACTTGTATTTTAATACACAGCCTCATTCTTTATCCCATTTCTTTCCCTTCTCCCATTACTTGCTTCCCAATGGGTGATTGCTTCTTGATTTAGGTTAGAGGATGGTAGTCTTCTAGCTCCTCAGTTTAACTTGGAATAATTAGGCCTGAAATCTTAAGAGCTCTCCAATGAGGGATCATCTGTCCATCTATCCCTCAGGGTCCGGTGTGGATGATCCTGTGGGAGAAGTCTCTGTTCAGGTAGACTTGTTTACACATCCAGGAACTGGAGAGCACAAGGTCACAGTGAAAGGTGAGTGGCATAGACTAACAGGTCTCACTTTTTCTTACCCAGTGACCTCATCAGTCCTGGGTAGGGGCTGCTATCCCAGGCCTCCAACTTAGCCTTCCCCCAGGGGAATGCCACCTGGGGCTCAAGAACTGGGAATGCTTGGTGGGATCCCTCACAGGTCTCCCTTGTTCGGGCAGTGGTAGCCGCCAATGACCTCAAGTGGCAGACCGCTGGTATGTTCCGGCCCTTTGTGGAAGTGACCATGGTTGGCCCACACCAAAGTGATAAGAAAAGGAAGTTCACAACCAAGTCAAAAAGCAACAACTGGGCCCCCAAGTACAATGAGACATTTCACTTGTAAGTCATGGGGTAGGGGACCTGCAGGACTCAGGGATGGGGGTGATCTAGGGGGTAAGATTTGAGAGGGGAGAAGAGGGATGGGCTTGATAAGTGGCTGCAGTGAATTCAGTTGAAGACTCTCAGTTCTGGTGTCCTGCCTTCCACCCATCCTGTACTCACAGCCTCCTAGGAAATGAAGAAGGGCCAGAAGCCTATGAGTTGCAAATATGCGTGAAAGATTACTGCTTTGCCCGGGAGGATCGAGTTCTGGGGCTGGCTGTGATGCCTCTGAGGGATGTGGCAGCCAAGGGCAGCTGTGCCTGCTGGTGCCCCTTGGGCCGGAAGATCCACATGGATGAGACAGGCATGACCATTCTCCGGATTCTGTCTCAGAGGAGCAATGATGAGGTGGCCCGAGAGTTTGTGAAGCTCAAATCGGAGTCTCGTTCCATGGAGGAGGGAAGCTGAGCACCCAGACTCCAGTGCCAATCAGATGGCACTAATTCTACTAATCAGGATCAGTGGGAGTTACTATGCAGCTGGCTTAGGGTCCTCACAGTCAAGAGGCTGACTCCTTCATTTGAGAAAATTTAAGGAAAAATTTGAGCTGGTGAGGATATGACTTTTTACAGAAAGGGTCACGAGTTCCTGACCAGCAGGTTTGTGGTGCTAGTTGCTGGGCTATGGGGGTTACTGCATAGGGAGATTATCCATAAAGAGAGAGGGACAGGCATTTCTGAGAGTGTCAGCAATTCTTGATAGACACCCTCCACCCCACACCCCATCTCTATCCCTCTTCACATCCTCTCCAAACCATACTCTATCCAGTTAGACCCATATGCCAGTCATTAGAAGAACAAGTTTAGGAAACCTGGACAGATAAGTAGTCAATTGAGCCTGCTGGTATGAACAAGCCCTGTAGTCTGGATTAGAGTATGTGCAGAGCACAAGCATACAGAATAGAATTCAGACTATCCCTTGAGCAGGAACCACAGGTTTTGTGTGGCTCCACTAAGAAAGTTTTGAAACTGAACAGGGTATCTTCCAGCAATTAGCTGTGCTAATCCCTTCCCCCAGATTATATCTGTCATGAGTCGAATGAGGTTCACATGGTACTTCAGAGACCTGAGCAGAATATTCTTTGGAACCCAAGCACCAGGGTCCACCAGCCCAGGATTCCCCCTACCTCATTCCTGTAGGAAGGAGCATGATGCTTCTGGACATGAGAGGCTGTTCTTATGAGTTGTACCTGAGGGCTAGTTGAAGGGTCCAGGAGAGAGGGCTGTATTTTCTACCTGGATAGGCCCTGAACAAAGCCAAGAATTGTAGAAACCAGTCTAGAAAGTCCTCATCTATAGCCACTGCCTTCTGGTTGTCCTCTGCCTTGCAGCAAGAATCTAGCCCTTGACATCACTCCCTTTCATCAAGGTCGACTGCCTTTCCCCTCAGATGTGCAGACCTGCAGAAGGAGCTTGGACTGTGATCCCTCTGTACAGGCTGGGTGGAGGTGGAGGCCCTCAACACTTCCTGGGAGGTCAGAGACAAACTCTTCCAGGGGCTTATATGGACCTTCCAGTCCCTTGCTCAGAGATGTGACATGGTCATTGGATATCCTGTGTAGCAGCCTCCTGAACCTCCTGAGGACTCTGTGTGTCTACAGCTGTACTGGCCATTACATGAAGCAAGGAACTAAGCACCTTTGCTGTTGTTAATTATTATATGTGCCATTGTTACAGGAAATTTTGGCGAGTCTTTAATAAATTACCTTACAGCAGCATTTGGGGTCTGGTAATTCTGCTGAAGTATGGAAAGCTGTAGAAATGACTATGCTATATAATAGTAGATTTTGCACCAGTGGCCCTTTGCCACCTCTCTCTCCCAACAAATGGTGGAGCCTAAAGCAGCTCTGGATAAGCACCAAACAGTTAAGCAGCTGATGGGCTAGCCTCTTGGCCTTGACCTGAGACCACCAATCCGATGAACAGACATAGGACCCAGGGCATCAGCTTACTGCAAAAGGTTCCAAAGAGCAAGAGATGACATGTGCCAATGAAAACTAGTCCATGCTGTGAGCACAAGGTAAGGGCCTAATCAGAGAGAGATGTGCCTCCAGGGGTTGGTACAGGACAGAGGAGTAGGCCCAAGAGTATATACACTAGTCTTTCATTTGGGAAAATTGAAGGAAGAGCTGGAGTAGAAAGTCTCCAGGGGAGGAAACAAGGTAAAAGTGAGACCTCCTGGCATGGGAATCAGAGAAGCTGAAGCAAGAAAGCGCTCATCTATCTCCTAGCTGGTACCATCACAACTTGGGGGGTCGGGACTGAGTGGACGTACACAGCAGAGAATTAATTCCAGCCTTCTAGTTTTTCATTTCTATTTGCTTGCTAAATAGATCCTTACAGTTCAGTTGCCCAGACATTTTTAAGCCTCCTCCTCCTTCCCTCTTCTCTCCCAAACCAGTTGCCTTCTATCATTTCTGCCTTAAACTTACCTCTTGAATCCACTCTCTCATCTCAGTTCCTAGTATAAGTGCAGTAGTGGCTTTTGGTTCTTCTGGTCTGGATTACTGTGATAATCACCTGCCTCCATTCTGCCCTTCCCCTCTTCACACACTCTGGGAAGTCTCTCTCATGTTAAAGCTACAGCCTTCAAGCTGAATTTACAAGACACTCCTAACACATTGCAGACACAGCTTCCCCACCCCCACAACCATCCTGCAACTATTCTAAAGCTTAAACTATTCTATTCCCTTGCACTTGCCCCATACACACTGTGCACACTCCTACCCTACTGTGCCTTTGCACATTCCGTTTTCCCTTGCTGGGATTTCCTGAAGCCTCTCCACTGCCTTCTAGGCTCTGGACACCTGGCAGCCTTTAAGGACCCAACCAACCCTGGACCTCTCCTACAGCCCTCTACGTGGTTATAATTTTCTTGTCTTGTTTTTCCTCATCAGCCTGTGATCTTCCTAAAGTCAGGGGCTGGGTATATCGTCTCGTTCCCCATTGGCTAGCATAGAGAGGGTGCTCAGGTACTAAAGAGCCAAGCCTGCTGCTGTGAGCCTCATGGGGAAGCTGAGTGCGGGTGGGCTCCTGGGAAGAGGGAGTGGCTGGGGGGCGGTGTTAGAGAATGGACATGGCCAGGGGCGGGGCTCTGCTCTGAGCAGGCCCCTGAAGTCGCTGGAGTCGACGGCTCCCCAGCGATGGTGAGCAAGAGGTACCCGAAGGTGGTGCCGGAGGAGAGATTATTGCCTTATCTGTCCCAACAATGCAGAGAAACTGTATCCCCATAGTACCTGACGTTCATACAGCTATGTGTAGTAGCCAGTAGTCCCTGTCTGTCCTCTCACCTTACTGTGGAGTGTTCTTCCGTGCTCCCAAGGTTATTGCCCGCCCCCAATACTGGATACACAGGTTTCTTGGACGCTCCAGAGCTGTACTTGCCTGGATACGTAGAAAAGGGGATCTTTATCTCCACTGCAAATATATCCCAAGGGGGCACACATCCAGTTACTACATGAAGCAGATACCTCCAAATCACCAACTAAGGCACGTTGCTATTAACTCAGGGACTTGGTCCACTTTTCCAGCACTATCCAGATTCTCTGAGATGAAGCCATGAATCTTACAGGATATTTGACTTGGCAGTGCCACATTTGCCATTATTCGGTCCCAAACCCCGCAGGAAATCCGTTCCATAAGGAGTCAAACTCTGGCTGACTACTTACGGCTAGCAACAGGCTTGCAAGTTTGAATTAGTAGCTAACTTTTTAAAAGCAGATTTCGTGTTTTAAAATGTAGGTTTTCAGCCTTTAAAAAAGTTTTTTTTAATCAGAAGATCTGTTAACTCACATTCCTACAAAGCAACTGTTGGTTGAAGCTGAGAAGCAACTGTTAAATTAGTTTACTGTGGTTCATTACAGACGCCATTACTCCTTTCTTACACTGGACTTTACATTATTTGCCTGGCACCTGAGTGGCATTTGAGTTTGTGAGGTACAGACATTTGAGTTTGTAACCATTGATGTAGGATTTTGGTTTGGGTCCTTTTGTGAGTCAATATTTTGAGCTCCTAATGGCAACTGAAATTCAAAGAAGTTGGATACTATGTATTTAGGTTGTCTTTGGATTCTGTGATGCTCTGGTTAGGATAGATCATTTTAGTGACTAAAACTCAGGGTGAACTCTGTATCCAAGTGTTTTCGGTAAGAGAATTCAATCAAATTATCTGTAGTTAGCTCCCTGTATATTTGATCTTGAAGTAAGCCAGTATGCCAATTCCTCTCTGGTGGGGTCAGGCCAAGGACAAAGCATTGTTTCTCTTTGAGCACCTAGTTATAAAGGGCCTAAAAGGGCCTGGCTCTGATCTTTACAGGAAGTGATTTTCAAAAGGCTGTTTCCTTTACTCCAGACACATAGGTGGTAACCCTCTTCTCTGAGGAAATAACAGACCTCACAGTATAGGGATAGAAGGAGGGGGGCAGCTGTTGAAGGCTGTATGTAATTACAGAAGTGAAATAGAAGTACCTTTAATAGTGAATTTTTAAAGACGCAAAGTCACTTCTTTTAGAATAAGTATATGGCCCACCTATTCATCATAAATATTCAGACTAGCTTCCTGAATGACCCTCCTGCACCTAGAAACAGAGTGGCAAAGCTGAAGGAAGCAACATGAA
The DNA here is from genome assembly GCF_040802235.1 of Manis javanica. Lineage (NCBI taxonomy): Eukaryota > Metazoa > Chordata > Mammalia > Pholidota > Manidae > Manis > Manis javanica. The sequence goes on along the minus strand of NC_133157.1, from coordinate 35,379,296 downwards.
ATGTGGAGATGGTATGGAAGTGGAGTCATAAAACATGAATACTGGTCTCAGCTCTGCTACATACTAATCAAGGAGCTTGAGCTTTAACTTCTCAGATACTCAGTTTCTTTCATCATTTAAATAGACTAATAATTCCTTCCCTGTTTCCTGCAGAGGGATCAATGCGCTCATTTAAATATGAAAGCACTTTGAAAGCTCTACATTTTCTCTGGGTGTAAAAAGGATTATTACTACAAATGATCCTCTGAGTTCTGATTAACTTAGAAGGAATTTGTCTTGCATCCCAGGTTCAAAAATGGACAAATACTGGCTGAGCACATACTATACTCATCTAGGTATGAGGCCTTGCATTGGACAAAACAAAACCCCTGCATAAATTTAGGAATGATTCATCAGCATATGGAGTGCCTACTAAGTACCCAGTGCAGTGTCGCACATGGTGAAGTAGTCAGAAGAATCTAGACTATGGACTTAAGTCTGCCACTGGTATATCTGTGTGAGATTTTCCCTGTGTGAACCTGAACTTCCCCATCTATAAAATAAGGAAATTAGACAAGGTAACTTCTAAGGTTCCTTCTGGCTAAAATGTTTGTCATTAGAGATTCTAATTGCTAAAATTTCCTACCGCTAATGACTTTACTGCCCTGCTGGGATGGTCAGACTGACAAAACTGAACAGTCACAGAACTATAGGACAACAGAGTACTTACATCACATTAGATTCAGCACAGTGCTGGTAACAACAGTGTTGCTCTGTAGGTAATGGAGTATTTAGAGAGACTTAAGACCAGGTAGACCCAGGGTGGGAAGCTTTGGATTAGGAAAGGGAGACTGTTGTAGATATTGGAAATTCAATGAATGGGGGTGAAAGGAGAATGTGCCATTTGTAGTTTTCTTAGTGTATCAGTCAGAGTCCTTACAGAACAACTGGTGCATTCAAAAGGGTTTAACTGAAGAGAGTTTAACCAAAAGCACCATTTACAGAGGTATGGTCAGTGTTAACAGGAACTAAAAAGGAATGGTGAAACAACATTGGAGAGTCAGTAGCACTTCTAGGCCTGAAGGGAAAAGGGAGGGAGTGTTGTTACCAGCCAGAGCTGCAGTCTGGAAGAGGGACTGCTGACAAGAGCTATGGCCATAAGAGCTAAGCAGCCAGTATAAGAACTTACCGCAGAGAGGAAGTAGAGAAATAAATGCCTTCACCTCTCTCTGTTCTCCTGCCCTCCAGTCTACAGCTCTAGTACCTTCCATTAGCAAAACCCAAACAGAAGCCCAGGACAAGGTAGTCTGAGTGATGTAGTTCATAGAGGTCAGCTTCCCAGAATAGGGTAGAGGAAGTTGTGGGGCAGGAAACATAACAAACAGAATAATGAGAATACAAAGTATCTAAGGAAGAAAAAGTCACCACTATAGACTCTTTCCAAGAAAGTGTTCCCTCTGTTTCCAAGAAAGTGTTCCCTCTGTTCTAAAGTTTAGTCTCCTTAGCTGTGAAGTGGGCAAAGTGGTGCTTTTGTCCCAGTGTGATTGTGAGAATATGGTGACACCGCACATGAAAGTGCCTAGCACAGAGCCTGCTACATACTGGATGCTCAGTATATTTCAGTTCCTTCCTTCATGCACATGCCTAAATAGCACCTTACCTAAAATATCTTCTCCTGTCAAGGTCTCAAAGTGTGACTGGAACCAAGTGAATGAAGGGGAGAATAGTAGAAGATGTCAGAGCATGTAGGGCCCTGTGGTCTCTTGTAATAACTTTGACTTTTAATGGAAGTAAGGTAAGAAGTCTTTGGAAAATTCTGGATGATTGTGCAACTTCTGACATCAGTGTTCCTATCATTCACTAGGGTATCCCTTGTTCATTCATTCAAAAATCTATGTATGTAGAACATACCACATGCTAAATACTGTTTTAGGCACTGGAGATGCATTGATACAGAGTCCCTACTCTCAATGAGAATGTGGTTTTAAGAAGACAGGTGGTTTAAGATGTAAGTGAACATAGAATGTATTATGGGAGCCTATGCTAAGAACATATCCTTGGGGTATCTGAAAAGGCTTCCATGGGAAGATGATGAAAACAATCTTACCCAGATCTAAACAGAGGGAAATGGAGTTCTAGGAATTTGGAGTACTATATGCCCTTGGAGTTAAAAAAAAAAAAAATTGGCGGTGTTCTGGGAATTGCAGGTAGTTTATACCACTGGCCAGTTGGCTTGTGCAGGAGGATGGTGAAAGATAAGAGAAGTAAGCAGAGACCATGTCATAAAGAGGACTTTACACTTCATCCTGAAGGCATTGGTAGGCTTTTAAATTAAATTACAAAGTAATAAAAGCATTTGAGAAAGATCACTCTGGCTAGATACAGAAGAAGAAGAGTCGATTGAAGTAGAATTGGGGTAGATAGTGGGAAGGTACAAAACTGGAGACTAGCAGGATGGCGGCGTGAGTAGAGCAGTGGAAATCTCCTCCCAAAAACACATAGAGCTATGAAAATATAACAAAGAAAAATCTTCCTAAAATAGAGACCACAGGACACAGGACAACATCCAGACCACATCCACACCTGCAAGGAACCAGCGCCTTGCGAAGGGGGTAAGATACAAGCCCCGGCCCGGCGGGACCCGAGCGCCCCTCCCCCCGGCTCCCGGCGGGTGGAAAGAAACCGGAGCGGTTTATTTTTTTGGCGAGCGCTTTTTGGAAGCCTTAAAGGGACAGGCCCCCGTTGCTAGGGAGGCAGGGTGGCGGGACCGGTGAGCAGGTGCCTGGGAACGGCGCCTGAGGACAAAGAATATCCCGCGTTTCTCCCTGCGGGACCGGCGGGAAGGTGCCTGAGACCAGTGCCTGAGGACGGAGGAAATCGCGCGTTTTTCCCCTTTTTTTTTTTTCTCTTTTTGGCGAGCGCTTTTTGGAAGCCTTAAAGGGACAGGGACCCCAGTGCTAGGGAGGCAGGGTGGTGGGACTGGTGAGCAGGTGCCTGGGACCGGCGCCTGAGGACAAAGAATATCCCACGTTTTTCCCTGTGGGACCAGTGGGCGGGTGCCTGAGACCGGCACTTGAGGACAGAGGAAATCGCGCGTTTTTCCCCTTTTTTTTCCCTCTTTTCTGCGAGTGCTTTTTGGAAGCCTAAAAGGGACAGGGACCCCGGTGCTAGGGAGGCAGGGCGGCGGGACTGGTGAGCAGGTGCCTGGGACCGGCACCTGAGGACAAAGAATATCCCGCGTTTTTCCCTGTGGGACCGGTGGGTGGGTGCCTGAGACCGGCACCTGAGGACGGAAGAAATCGCGCGTTTTTCCCCTTTTTTTCTCTCTTTTTGGCGAGTGCTTTTTGGAAGCCTTGAAGGGACAGGGACCCCGGTGCTAGGGAGGCAGGGCGGCGGGACTGGTGAGCGGGTGCCTGGGACCAGTGCCTGAGGACAAAGAATATCGAGCGTTCCTTCCCTGCGGGACCGGTGGGTGGGTGCTTTTTGGAAGCCTTGAAAGGACAGGGACCCTGGTGCTAGGGAGACAGGGCAGCAGGACCAGTGAGCGGGTGCCTGGGACCGGCACCTGAGAACAAAACAAAAAAAAAAAAAAAAATCGCTTGTTTTTTCCTTTTTTTTTTTTTTTTTTTCTTTCTTTCTGTTCCCTCTCTCATTGTTGCTGTTGTTGTTTTGGTTTGGAGAGTGCTTTTTGGAAGTCTTAAAGGGGCAGGACAGGTCACTTAGACCAGAGGCAGGGAATCTGGGGATCTCTGGGCACTCTAACCCCCTGGGCAGCAGGGAGCACAGAGGCCCCTTACGGAGATAAATAGCCTCCTGGCCGCTCCCCCTCCAACAGGGCTCCACCATTTTGGAGGAACAGCCCCAGCCAGGCCAAGCCCACAGCAACAGCGGAGACAAACCCCAAAGCAACTAGGCAGGAAGCAGAAGCCCTGTCTGCGCACAGCTGCCCAGCACAAGCAACTAGAGGTCGATAGTCTCCCAGGAAAAGGCTACAAACCAACAAGAAGGGAAGCTCTTCCAGCGGTCACTTGTACCAGCTCTGCAAACTATCTCTATCACCATGAAAAGACAAAACTACAGGCAGACAAAGATCACAGAGACAACACCTGAGAAGGAGACAGACCTAACTAGTCTTCCTGAAAAAGAATTCAAAATAAAAATCATGAACATGCTGACAGAGATGCAGAGAAAAATGCAAGAGCAATGGGATGAGATGCAGAGAAAAATGCAAGAGCAGTGGGATGAGATGCAGAGAAAAATGCAAGAGCAGTGGGATGAAGTCCGGAAGGAGATCACAGATGTCAGGAAAGAGATCACAGAAGTGAAACAATCCCTGGAAGGATTTATAAGCAGTATGGATAAGATGCAAGAGGCCATTGAAGGAATAGAAGCCAGAGAACAGGAACGTATAGAAGCTGACATAGAGAGAGATAAAAGGATCTCCAGGAATGAAACAACACTAAGAGAAATATGTGACCAATACAAAAGGAATAACATTCGTATTATAGGGATACCAGAAGAGGAAGAAAGAGGAAAAGGGATAGAAAGTGTCTTTGAAGAAATAATTGCTGAAAACTTCCCCAAACTGGGAGAGGAAGTAATCGAACAGACCATGGAATTACACAGAACCCCCAACAGAAAGGATCCAAGGAGGACAACACCAAGACACATAGTAATTAAAATGGCAAGGATCAAGGACAAGGAAAGAGTTTTAAAGGCAGCTAGAGAGAAAAAGGTCACCTATAAAGGAAAACCAATCAGGCTAACATCAGACTTCTCAACAGAAACCCTACAGGCCAGAAGAGAATGGCATGATATACTTAATGCAATGAAACAGAAGGGCCTTGAACCAAGGATACTGTATCCAGCACGACTATCATTTAAATATGATGGTGGGATCAAACAATTCCCAGACAAGCAAAAGCTGAGGGAATTTGCTTCCCACAAACCACCTCTACAGGGCATCCTACAGGGACTGCTCTAGATGGGAGCACCCCTAAAAAGAGCACAGAACAAAACACACAATATATGAAGAATGGAGGAGGAGGAATAAGAAGGGAGAGAAGAAAAGATTCTCCAGACAGTGTATATAACAGCTCAATAAGTGAGCTAAGTTAGGCAGTAAGATACTAAAGAAGCTAACCTTGAACCTTTGGTAACCACGAATCTAAAGCCTGAAATGGCAATAAGTACATATCTCTCAATAGTCACCCTAAATGTAAATGGACTTAATGCACCAATCAAAAGACATAGAGTAATAGAATGGATAAAAAAGCAAGACCCATCTATATGCTGCTTACAAGAAACTCACCTTAAACCCAAAGATAAGCATAGACTAAAAGTCAAGGGATGGAAAAACATATTTCAGGCAAACAACAGTGAGAAGAAAGCAGGGGTTGCAGTAGTAATATCAGACAAAATAGACTTCAAAACAAAGAAAGTAACAAGAGATAAGGAAGGCCACTACATAATGATAAAGGGCTCAGTACAACAAGAGGATATAACCATTCTAAATATATATGCACCCAATACAGGAGCACCAGCATATGTGAAGCAAATACTAACAGAACTAAAGAGGGAAATAGACTGCAATGCATTCATTGTAGGAGACTTCAACACACCACTCACCCCAAAGGATAGATCCACCGGGCAGAAAATAAGTAAAGACACACAGGCACTGAACAACACACTAGAACAGATGGACCTAATAGACATCTATAGAACTCTACATCCAAAAGCAACAGGATATACATTCTTCTCAAGTGCACATGGAACATTCTCCAGAATAGACCACATACTAGCTCACATTAAGAACCTCAGTAAATTCCAAAATATTGAAATTCTACCAACCAATTTTTCAGACCACAAAGGCATGAAAGTAGAAATAAATTCTACAAAGAAAACAAAAAGGCTCACAAACACATGGAGGCTTAACAACATGCTACTAAATAATCAATGGATCAATGAACAAATCAAAATAGAGATCAAGGAATATATAGAAACAAATGACAACAACAACACTAAGCCCCAACTTCTGTGGGATGCAGCGAAAGCAGTCTTAAGAGGAAAGTATATAGCAATCCAGGCACACTTGAAGAAGGAAGAACAATCCCAAATGTATAGTCTAACATCTCAATTATTAAAACTGGAAAAAGAAGAACAAAGGAGGCCTAAAGTCAGCAGAAGGAGGGACATAATAAAGATCAGAGAAGAAATAAACAAAATTGAGAAGAATAAAACAATAGCAAAAATCAACGAAACCAAGAGCTGGTTTTTTGAGAAAATAAACAAAATAGATAAGCCTCTAGCCCAACTTATTAAGAGAAAAAGAGAGTCAACACAAATCAACATAATCAGAAATGAGAATGGAAAAATCACGACAGACTCCACAGAAATACAAAGAATTATTAAAGACTACTATGAAAACCTATATGCCAACAAGCTGGAAAACCTAGAAGAAATGGACAACTTCCTAGAAAAATACAACCTCCCAAGACTGACCAAGGAAGAAACACAAAAGTTAAACAAACCAATTACAAGCAAAGAAATTGAAACAGTAATCAAAAAACTACCCAAGAACAAAACCCCGGGGCCGGACGGATTTACCTCGGAATTTTATCAGACACACAGAGAAGACATAATACCCATTCTCCTTAAAGTGTTCCACAAAATAGAAGAAGAGGGAATACTCCCAAACTCATTCTATGAGGCCAACATCACCCTAATACCAAAACCAGGAAAAGACCCCACCAAAAAAGAAAATTACAGACCAATATCCCTGATGAATGTAGATGCAAAAATACTCAATAAAATATTAGCAAACAGAATTCAACAGTATATCAAAAGGATCATACACCATGACCAAGTGGGGTTCATCCCAGGGATGCAAGGATGGTACAACATTCGAAAATCCATCAACATCATCCACCACATCAACAAAAAGAAAGACAAAAACCACATGATCATCTCCATAGATGCTGAAAAAGCATTTGACAAAATTCAACATCCATTCATGATAAAAACTCTCAGCAAAATGGGAATAGAGGGCAAGTACCTCAACATAATAAAGGCCATATATGATAAACCCACAGCCAACATTATACTGAACAGCGAGAAGCTGAAAGCATTTCCACTGAGATCGGGAACCAGACAGGGATGCCCACTCTCCCCACTGTTATTTAACATAGTACTGGAGGTCCTAGCCACGGCAATCAGACAAAACAAAGAAATACAAGGAATCCAGATTGGTAAAGAAGAAGTTAAACTGTCACTATTTGCAGATGATATGATACTGTACATAAAAAACCCTAAAGACTCCACTCCAAAACTACTAGAACTGATATCGGAATACAGCAAAGTTGCAGGATACAAAATTAACACACAGAAATCTGTAGCTTTCCTATACACTAACAACGAATCAATAGAAAGAGAAATCAGGAAAACAATTCCATTCACCATTGCATCAAAAAGAATAAAATACCTAGGAATAAACCTAACCAAAGAAGTGAAAGACTTATACTCTGAAAACTACAAGTCACTCTTAAGAGAAATTAAAGGGGACACTAACAGATGGAAACTCATTCCATGCTCGTGGCTAGGAAGAATTAATATCGTCAAAATGGCCATCCTGCCCAAAGCAATATACAGATTTGATGCAATCCCTCTCAAATTACCAGCAACATTCTTCAATGAATTGGAACAAATAATTCAAAAATTCATATGGAAACACCAAAGACCCCGAATAGCCAAAGCAATCCTGAAAAAGAAGAATAAAGTAGGGGGGATCTCACTCCCCAACTTCAAGCTCTACTACAAAGCCATAGTAATCAAGACAATTTGGTACTGGCACAAGAACAGAGCCACAGACCAGTGGAACAGATTAGAGACCCCAGAAATTAACCCAAACATATATGGTCAATTAATATTTGATAAAGGAGCCATGGACATACAATGGCAAAATGACAGTCTCTTCAACAGATGGTGCTGGCAAAACTGGACAGCTACATGTAGGAGAATGAAACTGGACCATTGTCTAACCCCATATACAAAGGTAAACTCAAAATGGATCAAAGACCTGAATGTAAGTCATGAAACCATTAAACTCTTGGAAAAAAACATAGGCAAAAACCTCTTAGACATAAACATGAGTGATCTCTTCTTGAACATATCTCCCCGGGCAAGGAAAACAACAGCAAAAATGAGCAAGTGGGACTATATCAAGCTGAAAAGCTTCTGTACAGCGAAAGACACCATCAATAGAACAGAAAGGAACCCTACAGTATGGGAGAATATATTTGAAAATGACAGATCCGATAAAGGCTTGACATCCAGAATATATAAAGAGCTCACACGCCTCAACAAACAAAAAACAAATAACCCAATTAAAAAATGGGCAGAGGAACTGAACAGACAGTTCTCCAAAAAAGAAATACAGATGGCCAAGAGACACATGAAAAGATGCTCCACATCGCTAATTATCAGAGAAATGCAAATTAAAACTACAATGAGGTATCACCTCACACCAGTAAGGATAGCTGCCATCCAAAAGACAAACAACAACAAATGTTGGCGAGGCTGTGGAGAAAGGGGAACCCTCCTACACTGCTGGTGGGAATGTAAATTAGTTCAACCATTGTGGAAAGCAGTATGGAGGTGCATCAAAATGCTCAAAACAGACCTACCATTTGACCCAGGAATTCCACTCCTAGGAATTTACCCTAAGAATGCAGCAATCAAGTTTGAGAAAGACAGATGCACTCCTATGTTTATCGCAGCACTATTTACAATAGCCAAGAATTGGAAGCAACCTAAATGTCCATCGGTAGATGAATGGATAAAGAAGATGTGGTACATATACACAATGGAATACTACTCAGCCATAAGAAGTGGAAAAATCCAACCATTTGCAGCAACATGGATGGAGCTGGAGAGTATTATGCTCAGCGAAATAAGCCAAGCGGAGAAAGAGAAATACCAAATGATTTCACTCATCTGAGGAGTATAGGAACAAAGGAAAAACTGAAGGAACAAAACAGCAGTGGAATTACAGAACCCAAAAATGGACTAACAGGTACCAAAGGGAAAGGAACTGGGGAGGATGGGTGGGCAGGGAGGGATAAGGGGGGGGAAGAAAAAGGGGGTTATTAAGATTAGCATGCATGGGGGGGAGGGAGAAAGGGGAGGGTGGGCTGCACAACACAGAGAGGACAAGTAGTGACTCTACAACATTTTGCTAAGCTGATGGACAGTAACCGTAGTGTGGTTGTTAGGGGGGACCTGATATAGGGGAGAGCATAGTAAACATAGTATTCTTCATGTAAGTGTAGATTAAAAATTAAAAAAAAAAAAAAAAAAGAAGGAAAGAAAAGGGGGATTACTCCTTAACAGGATAAAACTATTGGTAAATCAAAGATCAACGCATGCTTTAAATATCCTTAATGTTGATCACTTAAAGGGTGTCATATGATCAGCTATGGAGGTACTCTTTTCTGATAATATTCCTTTCTCTTAATTAAAAAAAAAAAAAAAAAAAGCAGTTACTGTGTGCTGACCTCCAATGAGTTCTGCACAGTGGTATAGAGGGCATGTCAAAGTGTGGGCAAAGGGTCTGTTTGTTTCTACGCAGAAGATCAAGGCCTAGCTTGGATACCCAGAAAATGAAATAAGATACGATATGAGGAGGAGCTTCTGGCATCAGCACTCTCTGGAGGACTTGTGCCGGGGGATGATCATCAAAAAGCCTCCACAGGGATCCGGACGATGCTGCGGTTGTGGCTTCATCCAGCCCACCATCTCCTGGACTTGCCATAAGAATGAGGAGGGAGATGTCTAGGCTGGCATGTGCATACAGTGAGACAACGAATTTGACCGGATCTGTACTGTTGGAACTCAATCAGGAGTTGGGAGGGGTGCAAGTTGTAGCACTCCAAAATCTCATGACTATAGACTATCTATGGTTAAAAGAACATATGGGATGTGAACAGATCCCAGAAATGGGCTGCTTTAATTTGTCTGATGGTTCAAGTACAGTTGGAGAATATCCATCATATCATAGATAAATTTTCACAAATGCCTAGGGTGCCTAAATGGTTTTCTTGTCTTCACTGGAGATGGATGGTAATTATAGATTTGCTTTGTTTATGTCACCGTATTCCTATTATGTTAATATGTGTGTACAAATTAGTTAGTAGTTTAAAACCTATACATACTTAAGGTACTCTACAAGAAGATATGTCAAAGAAATAATCAATCCTCCCAAGTTTCCTTCATATGCTACATCTATAGCTTTTCTTCTTCCTTCCTAATTACAACCCTTAAATAGAATTCGTGCCTCATATCGAATTTACCGAGTATCATAATTCCTCCAGGTGGTAAAGATACCTCGAGACAAGTGCTGGGCATAGAAGCCACAGGGCATAAATCTGCAAAGAAGTAAAAAGCTAACCTTTGCAAACAATATGGCTTCTCTCTCACTTACCAACTTTACATTTCCCTGTATGGCCCCGGAAGATGACTGGTTAGCCAGAGACGGGTAAGATTCCTCAAGGGAGGAACAACCTAAGACAGGCACAGTCGCAGGGGGGCCATCAGGTGAGAATTTGGGGATCAACAGAGGTGAGGCTCAGAACCTCACCCCCCCTGCTTTGAGAGAAATCTTCTGCATCCGAGGATGTCTTGCTGCCCTTGTCTAGCCTGGATTAATACTTAGTCCATAGGCACACACCTGATCATCTGATCATCTACATTTGCCTTCTTACAGCACTAAACTATGTTTTCTACCTTTATCTTGCATCTACCTACCACTTCAGCATTTTATTAAAATAAAAATAATAATAATAATAGGAGAAATGTGGGATCAACATATAGATCAAGTACAAAAATCAAACGAATATTCATATTTGACCTGATTGTTTATAGGTCATATTGCATGATCAAAACCGAAAGTTTCTGTGATGACTGCCCTTGTACTGTTCACCGTGTAAGAATTTATTCACTATGTAAGAATTCGTTCACCATGTAAGAACTTGTTCGTTATGCTTCAGAAGATTGGAGACTGACGAGAATTAGGCTTGAGATGGATTAATGATTGTACATTGAGCGTTGACCCCCCTATACTGATTTTTATTGTTGTTAACAACCATTTGATCAATAAATATGAGAGATGCCCTCTCAAAAAAAAAATAATAATAAACTGGAGACTATGAGGCTAATGATGTGGTCTGAACTTAGGTAGAAGCTTTGGGGATAGAAGTAAATGATTATTCCGAGTTCATGAGGGAGAGTGTACCAAACTTCATAATTAATTACAAGCTAGGGAGTGAAAGAACGTCAAAGATGACTCGGGTTTCTGGCTTGGGCGACTAGGTAAATGATAAGACTAGTAACTCATGTTCAGAGGCAGGAAATATAAGAAAACACATTTTGGGTGTGTGAGGGAGGTAATTTCAGTTTTGTAAATGTAGGGGTTTTTGGTGGTGAAGTACATGTAAAATTTCCATTTTAACCATTTTAAGATGTATAGCAGTGACATTAAGTATATTCACAGTGTTATGCAACCATTACTACTATCTAGTTCTGGAACTTTTTCATCACCCCAAAAGGAAACCCCATCCCTATTAAGCAGTTACTCCTCAATATTTGTAGATTCTGAGGCAATTGTATGATATCCAAATACAGATTTTAATCAGATATTTGGATCTGTAGTACTGAAGAAGCTCAGGGAAAAATTCCAGGCTGAAGATAACAGATGTCTTAATCATTAGCATTGTGGGATAAGTTCTTAACCTGGGAACTGTGGACTTGGGTAAGAATCTCTGAATATCTTGAATTAGATGGAAAATGTGTAAGTTTTGTTTTATGAAAAAAGAACCTATAATATTAACCAAATTCACAAAGGAATTTCTTAACTGGAACAAAGTTACTAGCCACTGATATATATCTAGTTAATGAGGTCCTAGGAATGGTTAAAGAAAAACAGGGAAAGTGAGTAGTGAGACAAGAAGAGGAATGAGGTTGGAGCTCTGGATAACTGTAACGTACAGGTAAGTCCAAAGGTGTTCTCTTGAGTACAAGAAACAAAATTCCTGTCTGCCTGAAGATAATTTTAAAGGGCAGTCTTTTATCCTCATTAAATGTACCTCACTTATTGCCTCTATGAAACACCCAAATGTATTTCACAACTCATTTATTTGTGCTTTTAAATGGATTGTCTCCTTGGGTGAGTAGCCATCACTTCTTACTGATTTAGTCTTATTTTTGGTCATTAGGTTGGTGGGGATAGCATTTATTTCCAAAGTTAATAATAGAGTTAACAAAATTGTCATAATTTGCAACAGGTGTGTCTGTGTGTGTGTTTCTAGTATACTGGGGACTTCATGATAAACCAGCAGGTCTCAAAGTATGGGCCCTGAACCAGCTGCACCAGCATCACTTAAATTTGTAAGAAATGTAAGTTCTTGGGCTCCACCGCAGACCTGCTGAATCAGAAACTCTGGGGATGACGCCAAACCTTCCAGGTGATTCTGATGCATTTAAAGTTTGAGAACAACTGTGATAGACTATTCCTGGCCAACTTTTTTCAGTCCATAAATAAAACATGGATACCTTGTTCTCTTATTATATTTTATATAATAAAATCTGGATGGTAACATTTTGCAATGTCTGATTAGTTCCTTATGAAAAAGTTGTCTTTGAACATTCTTGTCCTTCTATGACCTCCACCACTTTAAATTAGAGATATGATTATTTCCTGCATGTTATTTTTGTTGTCTTTGAACATTCTTGTCCTTCTATGACTTCCACCACTCTAAATTAGAGATACGATTATTTCCTGCAAGTTATTTTCTCCTTTGGGGTGCAGTAGTTATCTTCAACATGAACTGTAAACTGTCTAGTTAGTTAAATGCTGTGAAAAAGGAAATAATTATTTCTATGATCCCTTTCTTACCCATCCAGTCCTTTCTTTTGAAATCTCCCAGTCTTCAGCTGAGTCATATCCTTGGCTTTGGAGAGTATAAAGGAACCTCGCTGAAATTGTACCCTTTGTCTCTCTTCTCTACCCCGTCAAGGAATTTTCAGCTGCATGGCTTGCCAAGCGATGCAGTAGCTAGATAGATCCCATGGGTGCCCTAGAATTTATAGTCATGGGAATAAATCAGAACCAACAGGCTGGATTTGAAGAGAATTGAACTTTGTTAGCAAGGCTAATCAAGTAAGGTTTTCAGCTTCTGCTAGTCTGAAAAATAAACCAGGAAGTACATTATATTTTAGTTATTACTGTCTAAGAAGATTGTACCCTAATTGAAGATGTACAATGTCTTATTCATTCTTGCATCTTTGACCATGTCTTAACACAAACTAGGCACTCAGTAAACACTTGCCAAATTTAATTTCCTTAATCCGGAAATAAGAAGACAAAGATTTTAATTCTGGCCCTACCTCTAAACCACTGAGTCAACTTAATTGACCTCTGATTTTCTCAGTTTTAAAACAGTTATAGGGCAGAATCTAGAGAGAGTATATATGAAGTGCTCTTTTAAAGTCCAGAGAGCCCTATGTCAAGTTGTGTAATAATTTTGATCCATATTCTCTCTACCTTAGCAGAATAATTGGTTCATTCTGGATTGTGAAGAGAAAGCAGCATAGTAGAGTGAGAAGTTAAGAGATGCTAGTTCTAGTCCTGATCTCATTTAAATTCTTCAGGTCTTTAGTGGTCTTTTGTCTCAAATGAGGAAGCACAGATCAATGGTTGGTGCAGTGGTTCTCAACCTTGGCTCTACATTGGAATCACCTGGTGCCAAAAAACTCTGATGCCTAGAACTAATTTGAATAAATGTAACTGGTCTGGGATGCATGCTGGACCTTAAGATTCTTTTAAAACTCCCCCATGTGAAACCAAGGGTTTTAATTTAAGTCAACAAAACCATTTATTCAAATTAAATCTTACACAAAAGTCCAGGTTACCAAACGACAAACCAGTGGAGCTTCTGCAGTCACTGGGACTTTAAGCTCCAACTACCAATCCTGTTGTCTCATATCCCATTTTAGAACAACTAAGGCTTCATGGAGCAGTTAGAAAACCACGGATAGACAATTTCCAAGATCTTTTCCAACTCCAAAACAATGCTATGACCCTATGCCTTGTCACAAGACTCTGTCCTTTTGCTTTATACCAATCTGACCCAATCATTACGGAGGCTAGCTTTCCACTTATTTCCTTCTGATTACCCTAGCTCCTTTGCCACAAAGCAGTGGGTAGTCTAAAATTCAGTAGGGAAATTAACTTCCTGGGTTTCCTGTTGCCTCCTTCCCAGAGATTCTGATCCAGTACCACCAGGGCAGGGGTCAGGCCAGCTGTCTGTATGTATTTGCCACAAGGACTTTTCATATCTTTAAAACAGTTGGTCCATGGACCATATTTTTGACAAAGAGTGCTGTAAGAGGTTCTAGGTCAAAAGTACGGAAATAAGAATACTGAAATGTGCATAGTAGAACAGTGGATTTCTCCCTGAGCTCTGTGCCACATCTACCAAAGAGGAGCATCTGGACATTTGAGGTTTTAAATTATACTTCTGAAACATGGTGGTGTCCACAGTTCTCAGTTACTGCCCCAGAAACCCACTTGACAATCATCTCTCTATCTGGAGCCAGGTCTGTAAAAGAAATGATACAGAATTGTGGTCAAGAGCAGTCAGGCAAGCAGGGATTCAAATTTCTTCCTCTGTGACTCTACCACTCTGTGACCCTGAGCAAGCCACTTAACCTTCCTAAGCCTCAGGTTTTGTTTTTTTTTTTGTAAAACAGAATAATACCCTCTTTCTAGGCCCAAGTTTTAGTGAAAATTAAACAAAATGACTTATGTAAAGCACATAGTAAAGCATCCAGGACACTTTCTGATAAATGGTAGGTATTTTATCAGCAGGGCCTGGACTGACAAGGAGTTTTTGTTTTAATCTTAGGTGGTGGTTCTCTGAGATGAAATACATAAAACCTTTTATTTCAGGTAAGTGCTCAGCTCATATCTGCTGAGATACCCAAAGATCAACAATCAGTAATGTTATTTGCTTAGTACTATACTATACCACGTTCCACCCACAAAGCCCGGAAACTGACCACTTGTGTTCTCAGAGCATTTGGAGTGAACTGAAGCCCACCAAGAAGCTGCTTAGTGCAGGACTCAGACTTGACTTCCCTTTGACCTGGTTTGAGACTGTTCTTGCTGTAAAGGTAGGAGGAAAAGTATTATAAAGTTGAACTTGAGGTTATTGTAGAAAGTCTTTGGTCATAACCACTGATGGTATTAATTCACATTTGAGGTTAATGTTTGAGTATTCTTTAAAGGGCAATAAGAGAGATGATCTACCTAAAGAATCAAGGCGAACAAGTGACTGATTTATTTTGAAGGTGTTTAAAACAGAAAGGCAAAGGTCTGCTGTGACAACCATGCTGGAAGTGTCTAGCAAAAGCTAAAGGTGAGGGAGTGTTTCTCATCATTGAACTTTAAAGGGGACATAGGAGTAGTCAACAGAAGCTTTCTCTGGGCTGATTTAATTAGGATTATTGATATTGTAGTAAGATGAAATCATGATAAGAACGCTGCTCTCCTCCTGACGTCCTTCCCTCCTTTTTCCTTGTGAGCTTAATATAAGATGATCAAAAGGGTCTTGAATTTGTTTTCCCTTTCTGTAGATCCCTAACTTAATAACCCATTTCTCCAATCCCAGACCATATACTTTGCATCCTTAGTATCACAATTAGTCTTATTATTGTCAGTCATTTTGTGCCGTGGCTATTTTGGAGAAAGCCTGGACTTTCTTTCAATGTCTGGAACTAAACTCTATACATAATTCCATCCATATACTGTTGAATCTTGTAAGGGAGGGATCTCTCCAACAAAGGGAAAGTCTTCTGTCATAGTTCTTTGTGGACATGCTTTTAAAGAATTTGAAAAACAATAAAAGAGCTGTGAGACCTTCAAAAGATGTGTGTGTGTGAGGAGGAGAGGAGGTTGTGGTTCAGTGAAACAAAATCAGTTCCACTTGAACTACATTGTTCTCATAATTTTAAAAGCTGAGCTTTGAATAGTAGATGGATTTTACCTAAATAGAAGAATATGACAATTACATAAAAGAGAATTATCCAGAGATTGAGAAGGGAGAGTTGTTAAAAACTTCACAAACTACTTTTTGTACTTTGAATCTTCTTTAAATTTATGTGTACTCAATGTATATCTAAGATTTTTATATGCATTTATCCAAATATCACCATTAATATCTGCATTGGTGGCTGTCCAAATCCCATGCTTGAGCTCATGAAGGACCTTTAGTGTCAGCGTTCATTCTACTTCTTCCAAAGGGAATCTCAGCCTGCTTGGCCTTTTCATGACCTGTTCTTGTCTCATGATGGCATCAACATATTTCTGCCTTTACAGACATTCTATGGAGATCTATGCCTATCTTTCTCTTGCTTTCTTTGTCTTTATGGAAGTGTGTGGTAGTTCCCTAAACGCATTTTTAGGGCCGAGGTTGTTTCCTTTAATGTCCTTTGATAGAGGGTTTTGGCATAATACCAAAGAATTTTTCAGTAAAAGCCATTCTGAGCTTGGGACAGAACAATGCAGTTTAGGTAAGGCTTTGGTTATCTAAATTCAAGTAAGAACAAGTTCTAGAGTATATAGAGAAATATTATTAACTCTTTTCTTGACAACAGAGCATATTGAAAATCTTTTAAAAGCTTAAGACTTCTCCCCAGAAAAATTGTACAGGTTTTTATAGACCATTTAGGAGGTTCACAAAGTTTCTAGAGCTCATCTCTTGAAACTTGGCTAAGAAAAAAATCCAGGCAAACAAACTGATCTTAAGAAGTAGATAAACTGTATGTACTTTAAGCAATTCTCCATAAATATTATTTCTCAAGCTTTTGATATATATGGAATAGCATTAAATTCAGAGTTATATCTGGAGTACAGATAGTCTGTATTCTAGAATTGTGTGCTATATTTCTCGTATCTTTATTCAGAAGTGAGTATTCATCCAACTGGGAGTCTTGGAGCAAGGTTGGATTTTTAAAAAGTGGGCTAACAAGAGAGCTTCCAGAAAAGGGGAGCCATAATCTGCGTAAAGGTGAAGGTTGAGGGACACAGAGTTATAGGCCCACACAAAAGTGACATTGTAGACTAAGGTCACTTAAGAAGGTTGAGCTCAAAGCACTAAGCAGAAGACTAAACTGGGCCTCTCAGAATCAGACTGACAACAGGAAGCAGACAAAATTAGTGATGGAACAGGCTTTTAAAAGAATTTTTGAATTGTGGTAAAGTACATTACAATGTTAACCATTTTAGGCATACAGTTCAGTGACATTAACTACATTCACATTGCTGGGTAAGCATCACTACCACCAATTTCAGAACTCTCTTCACCTTGTAAAACTGAAACTTTGTACCCAGTAAGCACTAACTTCCCATTCTCCCCACCCCCAGCCCCTGGCAGTCACTATTCTTTGTGTCTCTATGAATTTGACTACTCTAGTACCTCACAAAGTGGAACCACATAGTATTTATCTTTCTGTGACTGTCTTACTTCACTTAACATAATGTTCTCAAAGTTCATCTGTGTTGTAGTATGTGTCATAATTTCCCTCCTTTTAAAGGCTGACTAATATTCTGTTGTATGTATATACCACATTTTGTTTATCCATTCTCTGTCAATGGACATTTAGGTTGCTTCTGCCCCTTGGCTATTATGAATAATGCTCATGAACATGAGTGTACAAATATCTCTTCAAGTCTGTTTTCACTTATTTTGGGTGTATGCCCAGAAGTAGAATTGTTGGATTGTATGGTAATTCTATTTTTAATCTTTTGAGCAATCACCATATGGTTTTCCATAACAGCTGTACCATTTTACATTCCCACTAACAGTACTCTAGAGTTCTAATTTCTCCACATCTTTGCTAGTATTTGTTATTTTCTGTTTTGTTTTTTAATAGTAGACATCTTAATGGTTACAATGGAGCAGGTTTTGAACACAAAGTCTAGAAAGATACTCTGAAGCTGTAGTACATTTTAAGAGCCTTTTAAGGTACCAGTGCATGGGGAGGGAGCTGTTAAGATCACAGGGCAGATTTAGGTACCAGTTACCATTCAAGGTGGGATGGGGGTGGGTAAAGTTGATAACCTACTCGTGAAAATTAATGCACCTCTAGATATTATAATCAATATATAAAAATCAATGTAATCAATAGCAATTACCAATTAGAAAATATAACATGGAAAGAAGTATATATAAAACCTTTATAAAGAAAACTATAAGACTTCATTGGTGAGCAGAAAGATAGCCTGAATGAATGGTGAAATATGGGCATGTTCCTGGATGAAACTTTTAGAGTAAAAGCCAAGGTCCTCACAATAGGCTTTTTTTTTAATTGAAGTATAGTTGATATACAATCTTATATCAGTTTCAAGTATCTAACACAATGGTTCAACAGATACCCATATTATTAAAACCTCACACTAACTAATGCAGTTGCTATCTGTCAACATAGGAAGATGTTACAGAATCATTGGCTGTATTTTCCATGCTATACTACCATCTCTGTGACCAACTTATATTACGATTGAGAATTTTTGTGTCCCATATCCCCCTACCCTCCCCAACCACCCATCCCAACTCCTCCCCCATGGTAACCAACAGTCACTTCTCAGTGTCTGTGAGCCTATTGCTCACAATAGCCTTTTAAACCCTATGTACTCTGCCCCCATCCTACTTGACCCCCTCTCTTACCTCTCTGTTCCTCACCTTGTTGTTCAGATACTCTAGCCTTTTTCCTGTCCATAGAGCCTTCATTTTCATTATTTCTTCTGATTGTAACACTCTCCCTCCAGGTAGCCCTTGGACTAACTCCCTTTTCCACTTCAAGTTTTCGCTCAATCTTACCTTTTCCATAAGGCCTACCTGATCACCCACACACCTTTTCTCACCCTCATACTCCTCATCACCTTTATCTTACTACTCTTTTTCCCTTTTTCCACATCATATATCTTCCCAACATAATTTATAACCTGTTATATTATTGTTTATGGTCTGCCTTTACTTGCAAAATGTAAATTCAACAAGGATAGAATTTTTTGTTTTGTTCACTGATGTATGTCAAATGCTAGAACAATGACTGGCACACAGAATATACCTAGGTGCATACATATATCGATAGAATGAATGGTGGAAATTTTTTATGTTGAAATATGTCCACTCATTCCAATTAATCTAAAAATTGAAGGAATCCAATCTAAAAATCCCATAGGAATTTTTAGACAAGTTGATTTTAATATTCATCTGAAAGAGAAAATAGAAGAGCAGAAAAATATATATTTTTTTAAAGAAGAACAAGGAGATTTGCCCTGCTAGATATCAAAACAAAGTTGTAATGATTAAAATAGTGTGGTACTGGTATAGGAATAGAAATAGATCAGTGAAAGAATAAAGACACCAAGGATATTTAATATGGGTAAAGGTAGCACTTTATATTGAAGTGAATTATACTGGGACAATTGTCTCTACATTAAATTGGATCTATAATTACACACACAAACACACACATACATATTTCAGGTAGAATGAAATATGAAAAATAAAACTTTAAAAATATGGTTGAATATTTTTATAATCTTAAGTCCTTTTTAAAGAAGAAAAATACCTAGAGCATGAAGAAAATGACCTTTTTTTTTCAAACTTGCTTTTTTTTTTCAAGCATCTGTACAACTTTAAACAAAAGAAAGACAAATGCAAATGACATACTGGGAAAAAGATATAACCAAGAGATTAACATATAGAATATATAAAGGACTCTGACAAATTAATAAGAAAAAATTAATGATGCAATAGACAAATGGGTAAAAGTCATGAAAAGGCAATTCAAAGAACTAATAAAAATGACAAGCATTAAAATATGCTTAGCCTCTAAGATTGCGGTGTGAGAGGTGAGGCAGAGGCTTCCTCCTAAAACCACATAGAATATGAAAATATAATTAATACTACTAATCCTGAAAGAGCAACAGGAAAGAGGGCTGTGCCAAACTGCATATACCTGAAGAAAAAAATAAACCACATAGAACAGGGTAACATACCAAAGCCATGGCTTGGTGGGACCCAGGCCCTTCCCCCACCCCAGCTCACCAGTGGGAGGAAGAGAAACAGAGCAGGGAGGGAGTGGAGGCCTTGGACTGCTGAATACCTAACTCCAGAGATCTGCTCTGGGAGCACAAACCTACATTTCATGGTGCTTTCATGGTACTCTCGTAATTAGGGCATTGGAAAGCTAAACAGGCAGAATAACTGGAGAGACTGAGATTCCAGCCACTTACGGAAAGCAGGCATCCATATCTGGCTTCTCTGGGACAAAAGAAAGGCTAGCAGTCTGAGAGACTTCCTAACAAGGAAGCCCTTAGCAAGAGGGCTGCTAAAGGGGCAAGGGTTGCACAGAGCTTACTGCTGAGGAGAAAGGACAGGTAGACAAAATTGTCTGGGTGCACTCTACCCAGCAGGTTGGGAACTATCTCAATCTTCAGGCACTCTAGCTCCCTGGCTGGCTACACATCTCCAAAGACGCCCTCCGTGATACACAGCCTACTGTGCCTTTCTCTCAGCCAGCCACACCTGGCTCGCAAACCAGCAAAACTTACCCTGGCGTTAGGCCAGGCAGAGAGAAGCCCCATCTACAGCAACTACAAACACAAAGCATAGAGGTGCATACCTGTGTGCCTGGCCCACTGGTTCTGGCAGTGGAGGCAGGCATAGCAGCCGGGAAACAGCTTTCCTCCCACAAGGCACCAATACTGCCCCCCTGCAACCCCTGACATTGCTTCAGTGGCTGAGCAGCTCCAAAGAGTAGAGCTTCTGGGCACTAGAGGGCGCCATATAGAAATATGAAATGCCAAAAAAACCTGGTTCAAAGTAAAATTATGAATAGAAAACCTGAGAAAGATTCAAATAAAATTGACCTCATGAATCTTCCTGAAAGGGATTTAAAAGTAAAAATCATCAACATGCTCATGGAGACACAGAAAAATATTCAAGAACTCAGGAATGAATTCTGGTCGGAGATCCAATCATTAAAGAGCACAATGGAGGGTATTAAAAGCAGATCAGATATGGTAGAGGAGACAATAAATGAAATAGAAATTAGAGACGTGGAATACAAAGAAGCTGAGGCACAGAGAGAAAAAAGGATCTCTAAGAATGAAAGAATATTCAGAGAACTGTCTGACCAATCCAAATGGAACAATATTCACATTATAGAGGTACCAGAAGAAGAAGAGAGAGAAAAAGGGATAAAAAGTGTTATTGAGGATGTAATTGCTGAAAACTTCCCCAATCTGAGGAAGGAGATAGTCTCTCAGGCCATGGAGGTGCACATGTCTCACAACACAAGGGACCCAAGGAAGACAACACCAAGACATATAGTAATTAAAATGACAAAGATCAAGGATAAGGGCCTGGGTCCCACCGAGCCATGGTTTGGTATATTAAAAGCAGCCAGAGAGAGAAATACGATCACATACAAAGGAAAGCCCATCAGGCTATCATCAGACTTCTCAACAGAAACCTTACAGGCCAGAAGGGAGTGGCATGATGTATTTACTGCAAAGAAGCAGAAGGGCCTCGAACCAAGAATACTTATTCTGGCAAGATTATCATTTAAATTTGAAGGAGGGATAAAGCAATTTCCAGATAAGCAAAAGCTGAGAGAATTTACCTCCCACAAACCATCTCTACAGTGTATTTTGGAGGGACTGCTATAGATGGAAGTGTTCCTAAGGTTTAATAGCTGTCACCAGAGGTAATAAAACCAGTAAAGAAAGTAGAACGGTTAACTACTAAGCAAATGCAAAATTAAATCAACTATCCCCAAAGTCAACCAAGGGCTAGACAAAGAGTACAGATTATACCTAATATACGAAGAATGGAGGAGGAAGAAAAAGGAGAAAAAAAAACCTTTATATTGTGTTTGTAATAGCATATTGAGTTAAGTTAGACTCTTAGATAGCAAGGAAGTTAACCTTGAACCTTTGGTAACCATGAATCTAAAGCCTGCAATGGCAATAAGTACATACCTATCGATAATCACCCTAAATGTAAATGGACTGAATGCACCAATCAAAAGACATAGAGTCACCAAGTGGATAAAAAAACACAAGAACCATCTATATGCTGCCTACAAGAAGACTCACTTTAAACCCAAAGACATACACAGACTAAAAGTGAAAGGATGGAAAAAGATATTTCATGCAACTAATAGGGAGAAAAAAAGCAGGAGTTGCAGTACTTGTATAAGACAAAATAGACTTCGAAACAAAGAAAGTCACAAGAAACAAAGGACATTACATAATGACTAAGGGGTCAATCTGACAAGAAAATATAACCATTATAAATATCTATGTGCCCAACACAGGAGTACCTACATATGTGAAACAAATACTAACAGAATTAAAAGGGGAAACAAAATGCAATGCATTCATTCTAGGAGACTTCAACACTCCACTCACTCTGAAAGACAGATCAAACAGACAGAAAATAAGTAAGGACACAGAGGCACTGAACAACACATTCAAACAGATGGATCTAACAGATATCTACAGAACTCTACATCCAAAAGCAGCAGAATATACATTCTTCTTAAGTGCACATGGAACATTTTCAAGAATAGATCATATACTAGGCCACAAAAAGAGCCTCAGTAAATTCAAAGAGATTGAAATTGTACCAACCAGTTTCTCAGACCACAGAGGTATGAACCTAGAAATAAATTATGCAAAGAAAATGAAAAATTCGACAAACACATGGAGGCTTCACAACACGTCCTAAATAACCAATGGATAATGACCAAATAAAAACAGAGATCAAGCAATATATGGAGACAAATGACAACAATAATTTAATGCTGCAAAATCTGTGGGAAGCAGCGAAGGCCATGCTGAGAGGAAAGTATATTGCAATACAGGCCTACCTCAGGAAAGAAGAACAATCCCATATAAGCAGTCTAAAGTCACAATTAATGAAACTAGAAAAAAAAGAACAAATGAGGCCCTAAGTCAGTAGAAGGAGGGACATAATAAAGATTAGAGCAGAAATAAATAAAATTGAGAAGAATAAAACAATAGAAAGAATCAATGAAAGCAAGAGCTGGTTCTTTGAGAAAGTAATCAGAATAGATAAACCCCTAGCCAGACTTATCAAGAAAAAAAAAGAGTCTACTCACATAAACAGAATCAGAAATAAAGGAAAAATCACTACAGACACCACAGAAATACAAAGAATTATCAGAGAATACTATGAAAAATTATATGCCAGCAAACTGGATAACCTAGAAGAAATGGA
This sequence comes from Manis javanica, assembly GCF_040802235.1. Taxonomy (NCBI): domain Eukaryota; kingdom Metazoa; phylum Chordata; class Mammalia; order Pholidota; family Manidae; genus Manis; species Manis javanica. The sequence goes on along the minus strand of NC_133157.1, from coordinate 35,355,948 downwards.
CAATATTCTAGAAAAATACAACCTTCCAAGGCTGACCAAGGAAGAAACAGAAAATCTCAATAGACCAATTACCAGCAATGAAATGGAACTGGTAATCAAAAACCTACCTAAGAACAAAACCTCTGGACCAGATGGCTTCACTGCTGAATTTTATCAAACATTTAGTGAAGACCTAATACCCATCCTCCTTAAAGTTTTCCAAAGAGTAGAAGAAGAGGGAATACTCCCAAACTCATTCTATGAGGCCAGCATCACTCTAATACCAAAACCAGGCAAAGATACCACAAAAAAAGAAAATTAAAGACCAATATCCTTGATGAACATAGATGCAAAAATACTCAACAAAATATTAGCAAACCAAATTCAAAAATACATCAAAAAGATCATCCATCATGATCAAGTAGGATTTATTCCAGAGATGCAAGGATAGTACAACATTCAAAAATCCATCAACATCATCCACCACATCAACAAAAATAAGGACAAAAACCACATAATCATCTCCATAGATGCTGAAAAAGCATTTGCCAAAATTCAACGTCCACTCACGATAAAGACTCTCAACAAAATGGGAATAGAGGGCAAGTACCTCAACATAATAAAGGTCATATATGACAAACCCACAGCCAACATTATACTTAACAGCGAGAAGCTGAAATCTTTTCCTTTAAGATCAGAAACAAGACAAGGATGCCCACTCTCCCCACTTCTATTCAACATAGTACTGGAGGTCTTAGCCAAGGCAATCAGACAACACAAAGAAACAAAAGGCATCCAAATGACAAAGAAGAATTTAAACTGTCCCTGTTTGCAGATGACATGATATTGTACATAAAAATCCCTAAAGATTCCACTCCAAAACTATTAGATCTAATATCTGAATTCAGCAAAGTTGAAGGATACAAAATTAATACGCACAAATCTGTGGCATTCCTATACACTAACAATGAACTAGCAGAGAGAGAAATAAGCAAAACAATTCCATTCACAGTTGCATCAAAAAGAATAAAATACCTAGGAATAAACCTAACCTAGGAAGTGAGAGACCTATACTCTGAAACTTAACAGACACTCATAAGAGAAATTAAAGAAGATAACAACAAATGGAAACACAACCTGTGCTCGTGAATAGGAAGAATTAATATTGTAAAAATGGCCATCCTGCCTAAAGCAATCTATAGATTCAATGCAATTCCTTTCAAAATACCAACAGCATTCTTCAACGAACTAGAACAAATATTTCTAAAATTCATATGGAACTGCAAAAGACCCTGAATAGCCAAAGCAATCCTGAGAAGGGAGAATAAAGCTGGGGGGATTATACTCCCCAACTTCAAGCTCTACCACAAAGCCACAGTAATCAAGACAATTTGGTAGTGCCACAAGAACAGACCCATAGACCAATTGAACAGCCTTGAGAGCCCTGATATAAAGCCAAGTATATATGGTCACTTAATATATGATAAAGGAGCCATGGACTTACAATGGGGAAATAACAGTCTCTTCAACAACTGGTGTTGGCAAAACTGGACAGCTACATGCAAGAGAATGAAGCTGGATTATTGATTAACCCCATACACAAAAGTAAACTCAAAATGGATCAAAGACCTGAATGTATGTCATGAAACCATAAAACTCTTAGAAGACAACATAGGCAAAAATCTCCTGAATATAAGCATGAGCAACTTCTTCCTCAACATACCTCCTTAAGCAAGGGAAACAAAAGCAAAAATGAACTCATGGGACTATATCAAACTAAAAAGTTTATGTATGGCAAAGGACACCATCAGCAGAACAGAAAGGCATCCTACAGTATGGGAGAATATATTTGTAAATGACATATCTGACAAGGGGTTAACATCCAAAATATATAAAGAACTTACACACCTCAACACTCAAAGCAAATAACTCAATTAAAAAATGGGCAGAGGATATGAAGAGACAGTTCTCCAAAGAAGAAATTCAGATGGCCAATAGACACATGAAAAATGCTCCACATCACTAATCATCAGGGAAATGCAAATTAAAACCACAATGAGATATCACCTCACACCAGTAAGGATGGCCAGCATCAAAAAGACTAAGAACAAAAATGCTGACGAGAGTACAGAGAAAGGGGAACCCTCCTACACTACTGGTGGAAATGTAAGCTAGTTCAACCATTGTGGAAAGCAATATGGAGGTTCCTCAAAAAACTAAACATAGAAATACCATTTGACCCGGGAATCCCACTCCTTGGAATTTACCCAAAGAATATAACTTCTCAGATTCAAAAAGACATATGCACCCCTATGTTTATTGCAGCACTTTTTACAATAACCACGATATGGAAGCAACTTAAGTGTCCATCAGTAGATGAATGGATAAAGAGGAAGTGGTACATATACACAATTGAATACTATTCACCATAAGAAAGAAACAAATCTTACCATTTGCAACAACATGGATGGAGCTGGAGGATATTATGCTCAGTGAAATAAGCCAGGCGGAGAAAGACAAGTACCAAATGATTTCACTCATTTGTGGAGTATAACAACGAAGCAAAACTGAAGGAACAAAATGGCAGCAGACTCAGAGACCCCAAGAAGGAACTAGTGGTTACCAAAGGGGAGGGGTGTGGGAGGGTGGGTGTGGAGGGAGGGAGAAGGGGATTGAGGGGTATTATGTTTAGTACACATGGTGTGGGGGATCATGGGGAAGACAGTATAGCACAGAGAAGGCAAATAGTGAATCTGTGGCATCTTACTACACTGATAGACAGTGACTGCATTGGGGTATGGGTGGGGCCTTGATAATATGGGTAAATGTAGTAACCCCATTGTTTTTTCATGTGAAACCTTCATAAGTGTATATCAATAATATGTTAATAAAAAAATTTTTTTAATGTGCTTAGCCTCACTAGCCATCATGAAAATGCAAATTTAAACAGAGATAAGGATTTTTTGTTCATCAGATCGGGAAAAATAAAAAAGTATAGTACTACTCAATGGTGGTAAATACTCATCTTTTTGGTACTGTTTCCTAGGAGGGTAATTTGGGGTCACCTACAGAAACAAAAGATGCACAGACTTTGAGTCTAGCAATTCTCTTACAGGTGTCTAAACTCCAGAAACACAGGTGTTTTTTTTTTTAAGATGGAAAGAACAAAACACCATGTAGGTGGATGTTCACTGCAGCATTCTTTATAACAACTAAAAACTCAAACATCCCACCAGCAAGGAAATGGTTAAATAAATTGTATCTATAATTTAGAATGAAGATTTATTTTTACTTTCATGGATAGGTTTCCAAGACATATTATTAAAGAAGTAAATTACAAAATAATATTCACATATGATCCCATTTGTGGAAAACAAAACTATGTACTGTATTTGTATAAATGTGTGCAAATTCATTGAAAAATATTTGTAAAGAAAAATACCAAATCGTTAACAATCATTACCTTTGGAGAAGGGAATGGGATGCAGTGCTGGATATTGTGAAAATGGACTAAGTGTTTTAATTCTGCCTGTGTGAATTTTTAAAAATGAAAATGTATTCATGTACTGTTTGTGTAAAAAAAAAAGTTAGTTGAGAGATTTCCTGGCCTTGTACCTTTGCATAAAGAGAGGGCAATTTAATTTTCACCATGTATAGAGGCCTTAGTCTCTAGGCTTTTTGGAAGAGAGACAAAAGGAAAGAAAATACTGTCCTTCCAGTTAATCTATACATATGCCCACTCTCCCCACTTCTAGGGGGCAAAACTACATAAATGGCGTTGGGTAATAAGTGATATTTTTCAGGTAACAAAATTTACCTTTAATCAATATCTTAACCATTTTAGATGAAAGTTTCTAAAATTTATTGGATTTTAGAAGATTTTATCTTGCTTCCTTAAATAGAATATATGCAACAAATTTTAACATTTAATTTGAAAACTCAATGTTATACATTATGGTACTATATTATTTATAGTGCTTTCTGGACTATTGAATTGTGTAGGGCTTTTTATACTATGTGAATAGGCCCTCTATGCTTGTATTAATTACCTATTGCTGTGTAACAAAATACCTAAAACTTCACAGCCTAAAATAGCAAGCATTTATTATGTCGCAGTTTCTGAGGGTTAGGACTCTAGAAGCAGCTGAGTGATTCTAGCTCAGGATCACTCTTGAGTTTTGGGGAGGGGTTGTAGTCATTGAAAGCCTAGAGCTGGGGGACCCCCTTCCAAAATGGTTCACTCATGTGCCTGTTGGCAGTAGGCCTCAATTCCTCACCACACGGGCTTTTGTATAGGCTGCTTGAACATCCTCAGGACATGGAAGCTCTCTTCTCCCAGAATATGTGATATAAGAGAAAGAGCAAGGAGGAAGCAGCAATGCTTTATATGACCTAGTCTCAAAGTCACTATCACCATATTCTCTTTTGTAGCAGAGCCACTAAGTCTAGCCCATGCTCAAGCTCCATTTTTTTATTTTATTAAGGTGTCATTGATATACAATCTTATGAAGGTTTCATATGAACAACATTATGGTTTCAACATTCATCCATATTATCAAGTTGCCCCTCTACCCAACCCCATTGCAGTCACTGTCCATCAGTGTAGTAAGATGCTATAGAGTCATTACTTGTCTTCTCCATGCTGTACTGCCTTCCCCGTGACCTACCTATATTGTGATTGCTGATTATAGTGCCTCTTAATCCCCTTCTCTCTCCCCACCCACCCTCTTCGACCCCTTCCTATTGTTAACCACTAGTCCCTTCTTGGAGTCTGTGAGACTGCTGCTGTTTTGTTCCTTCAGTTTTGCTATGTTTTTGTACTCCACAAATGAGGGAAATCGTTTGATACTTGTCTTTCTCTGCCTTGCTTATTTCACTGAGCATTATACCCTCTCAGTCTCTGTTGTTGAAATGGTAGGATTTGCTTTCTTTTTATAGCTGAATAATATTCTATTGTGTATATGTACCACATCTTCTTTATCCATTCATGTACTGATGGACACTTTGATTGCTTACATATCTTGGCTAATAGTGCTACAATAAAAATAGGGGTGCATATGTCTTTTTTAATCAGGGATCTTGTTTTCTTCAGGTAAATTCCTTGGAGTGGAATTACTAGATCAAATCGTGTTTCTATTTTTGGTTTTTTGAAAGAACACAATGCTTTCCACAATGTTTGACTAATTTAATTTCCAACTAGCAGTGTAGGAGGGTTCCCCTTTCTCCTCATCCTCGCCTGCATTTGTTCCTTGTTTTTTGAATGGTGGCCATCCTAACTGGTGTGAGGTTGTATCTCATTATGCTTTTAATTTGCATTTCCCTGATAATTAGTGATGTGGAACATCTTTTCTTGTGCCTGTTGGCCATCTGAATTTCTTCTTTAGTGAAGTGTCTGTTCAGATCCTCCACCCATTTTTTAATAGGGTAATTTGCTTTTTGGGTGTTGAAGTGTGTGAGTTCTTTATATATTTTGGATGTTAACCCCTTATCAGATGAGTTGTTTATGAATATATTCTCCCATACTGTAGGATGCCTTTTTGTTCTCCTGATGGTATCCTTTGTTGTACAGAAGCTTTTTAGTTTGATGTAGTCCCATTTGTTCATTTTTGCTTTTGTTTCCCTTGCCCAAGGAGATATGTTCAGGAAAAAGTTGCTCATGTTTATACTCAAGGGATTTTTGCCCATGTTTTCTTCTATGGGTTTTATGGTTTCATGACTTACATTCAGGTCTTTGGTCCATTTTGAGTTTACATTTATGTATGGAGTTTGATAATAATCCACTTTCATTCTCTTGCATGTAGCTGTCCAGTTTTGCTAACACCAGTTTTTGAAGAGCCTATGTTTTTCTCATTGTATATCCATGACTCTTTTATTGTATGTTAATTAACCATATATGTGTGGGTTTATATCTGGACTCTCTATTCTGTTCCATTGATCTGTGGGTCTGTTCTTGTGCCCATACCAAATTGTCTTGATTACTGTGGCTTTGTAGTAGAGCTTGAAGTAATGCTGCCAGCTTTATTCTTCCTTCTCAGGATTGCTTTGGCTATTCGGGGTCCTTCGTGGTTCCATATGAATTTTAGAACTATTTGTTCTAGTTTATTGAAGAATGCTGTTGGTATTTTGATAGGTATTGCATTAAATCTATAGATTGCTTTAGGCAGGATGGCCATTTTGACAATATTAATTCTTCCTATTCATGAGCACGGGATGTATTTCCATTTATTGTGTCTTTAATTTCTCTCATGAGTGTCTTGTAGTTTTCAGGGTATGGGTCTTTCACCTCCTTGGTTAGGTTTATTCCTAGGTATTTTATTCTTTCTGATAAAATTGTAAATGGAGTTGTTTTCCTGATTTCTCTTTCTGATCGTTTATTGTTAGTATATAGGAATACAACAGATTTCTGTGTATTAATATTGCAACCTGCAACTTTGCTGAATTCAGTTATTAGTTCTAGTAGTTTTTTGGTGAATTCTTTAGACTTTTCTATGTACAACATTATGTCATATGCAAACAGGGGCAGTTTAACTTCTTCCTTACCAATCTGGATGCCTTTTATCTCTTTGTGTTGTCTGATTGCCGTGGCTAGGACCTCCAGTACTTTGTTGGATGAAAGTGGTAAGAGTGAGCATCCTGGTCTTGTACCCAATCTTAGAGGAAAAGCTTTCAGCTTTTTGCTGTTAAGTATGATGTTGTCTGTGGGTTCTTCATATATGGCCTTTATTATGTTGAGGTACTTGCCCTCTATACCCAATTTGTTGAGAGTTTTGTCATGAATGGATATTTAATCTTGTTGAATGCTTTTTCAGCATCTATTGAGATGATCATGTTAATGAGATGATTTTTATAACCAGTAAAAGCTAAATAAATGCAAATGATGAGATTCTCTGTCATCTTACAGTTTTTGGGCTAAAGAAAAACAAAGTCATCAAGCTACAGTGATCTGTAGTTTAGTCATAGTTCAGACACCTAAAGGAGTTTAACAAAAAGAACCACTGACTGTTCTAGCCCTGATGATCAGACACAAAGAGCTGTGCAAAGTGTACTTTATAAAGAATGAAGAGGATTTATGAGAGTGTGAAATGAAGAGAGGCGGGGGAGAAAAATGTAACAGTTAAGGAATATTTACTCCATTAGTTATTTTTATAGGGAATTAAATATTTTCCTGCTAGAATGAAAGACCTCACAGGTTTAAAACAATAAAATGAGGCTCAATATATTGTACTACAGCAAAATTTTAAAATCTGTATGTTGGTAAGACCAAATATACTTCAAAAGAAAGCTTTGGGTTTTTTTAGTCTCTTAGTCATCCCTTCGAGAGAGCCAAGTACTAAGAAAACTGCTTGGCCTTGGAGAGATCCAAACAAGAAAATGCTGACAAATAATAACTAAGCTAACTTATATTTACACTTTAAGACTAAGCTTAGGATCTACTCCAAGAAACTTTATGTGAGCTTCACAATCTGGTTTAGATACTCCTCTTTTGCACTTCCAAAATATCCTGTCCATACCTCTATCCTACTACCCACTACAATGTATAGCAATTGTTTATTTAAATGTCTCCCCTACTAGATAGTGACTTATCTTCAAAGCAGTGAAAGGTATATTGATGATCCTGGCCCTTAAGATAACGTTAGACACATTTGTTAAATGAATTTAAGAGCCTCTATATAAACCTTATTCACTTCATTTAAACTTCAACAACATGAAAGCAGTCTTTTTTGATCTTCCCCAATCTGTACTTTATTCTTGGTTCTTGACCATTCATTTCATCCTTAGCCACTTTTGTTCTCACTTTGAACTTGTCCTACTCCTCCTCTGTTTGGGGCCACTGTGCGTGTGTGCGTGTGTGTGCATGTGTCCACTAATGAATGAGATTGTCAGGTATCACTAAGTTTGTGAATATCATTATAGTATATAATTTCTCCCATAGACTAAAATATAATTGTAAAAAAATTTTTAAGTAACTGAAAAGGTAAGTAACCTCTGGACCTTAAATGAAAATTATTATGTAAATGCTACCAAGTAGACCAAAAAAAAGCTCTTTGAAATGCAAATTCTAGTCAGTCAACTAGGCTCGCCCACTACCTTAATGACTGCTGTACTACAACTTCACAGAGCATCCAATTCAGATTTATGCTTCAGTAAAATCACTCTGTACTGTGAGCTTTCAAAGTTGCTCATGAAAATTAAAGTTATATAAATATTAAATCTGAGAATGCCAGGTTTACAGTACTATGTGTATATACTAGGCTTGGTTTTATATTAAAGTAATATGTTATGGGGGGTTTTGCCCTCAAAAAGTGTACAGGTGTTTCCTTTATTGAAAGGACTCATGAAATTCCACCTCCTGTAGGAAACCCTGATGAGAAGAGTTAGTGAATGAGGGCTCTCTTTACGTTTTTTCATTATTTATTCAAGCTTTTAAAAACTCCATTGATTGTGACTGCGTTAAATTTGTAGATTAATATGGGAGATAATTTCTGGTTTTGCAATGCTGAGTCTCCCTATCCAGAAACATGATATTTCTCTATTAAGTCAGGTCTTTTTATGTGGCCCTCAGTGTCTTTTCATATAGATCTATACATGTATTGTTAAGCTTTCCTAAATATTTTAAATTCTGTTGCTACTTAAATGGTACTTGTTCCATTTTTTTTCTAACTAGTTATTATAAGTATCTAGAAAGAGTAGTTGTAAATTTATTTTGTAACTAGGTACCTTACTGAAATCCAATTTCTAATAATTTCTAGAGCCATAAAATAAAGACTAGAAAGGGCAGTAGAACTTAACCTGGTCCTATCTTCTCATGTGCAGATGAGACACAGAGTAGTCTTAACAGGTTTGAGTTGAAATATTAGGTCACATGAATCTCTAGTCATTGAATTTTATGAAATACAGTATTGTAAAGAGGTGAGGGAGCGAGACTCAGACAACAGACTGCTAAGGTGGGGCCTCTCATATATATATTTCAATGTGGTCATTACCAATCCAAAGTTTATAAATTCAGAAATTCAATTTATAGCTTGTCATAGGGGTGACTAAGTTTCAGGGGATCAATTCACTCTCTTCTTTCTGGAAAGAATAATTTGTCAACAAGACAGCTAAATTAGAAGTTTACCATGGGAAATCTAATAACATCCAGAGCATTGCCTTCTAGTAGCCAGCTCTACCCGGAAGACCAAGTTAGAGATCCTAGAATTACAATGAAGAGAACTAGATATTTTTATGTGATATTTACATTAAGATGTGGTATTCTGATAGTCTGATAAAATGTTCTGTTTCTTTCCAAATAACTCTGATAGGCATTATAATCAGAGAAACTTTTCCCCAGGCAGTGGTTGACCTGGTGATAAATATTTTAGTATTTTCTGTTATAAAACTCTCATTCCTTCACTGTCTCATGACCAACATGTTAGTTTCAAAGAGTAGAGCTTCTCTTAGATTAGTTCTATTTTAACTTCATGCCTTCCTTTCGAGAGAGGAACACTAAGTCCCATGCTGAGATTTACTCAGGCTGTACTTTTATCAGCACATTTGTAAGTCATCTGTTAAGCCGATTACTTCAGGAAATGTTTCCATAGATGGTTGAACATTCATTAATTGATTCTTGTTAATTTTCTTTCAAGGGCATGGGTAGGTATACTTAAAATCTGGTTCCTGAATTCTACTATATTTGCCTTTTTTGGATCCAGTAGTTTCCCTATTAAGCACCACACAGCTTCTTGAAAGCGACCATACAACTGAACACTAAGCATGACTCAGTAAGTCCATCAGGAGTTACTCAATTCAGGGAGGGTCAGGAGTCTCTGTGGGATTGCAGTTGCTGAGGAGGCCTGTATGAATGAATAATTGTGTCTTCATGCTGTCTGTATAAGAATGGTAGTGAACAGAACTGTTACTCTTGTTTTAAAAGGCTTTTGTCTGGGCCCAACCAAGTGGGCTAGCACGTGATTTGGAATTGTTGGACTTGAATTGAAATACGTTGAGTGAATGTCAGTAAGATTATTGGCAATCTGAGAGATAAATAGAATTGAAATCACTGAAAGGGTTTGAGATTGGATAAGATTGGAGTAAACCTCAATCTCGCCCTCAGCCTCACATTGAACACTGACCCTAACTCTAACTGTAACCCTATCCTCCCCATACACCTTACCAAAACCATAAACTTAACTGGTTAGGCTAAATACTAGCCCCATGGCACTAACCATTAAAACCCTATTTTGCAGGCAGATGGGACCTGAGGGGTTAGTGTGCCACCCCCTAAACTCAGTCCTCACCCAGCCCAGGGCCACTTAGTGCACACAAATATCTTCCAGGGTTTTGCCACTGAAGGCCTTCAGACTCTCATGGTGGCCTACCGAGAACTGGACGGTGCATTCTTCCAGTCCTGGAGCAAGAAGCACAGTGAAGCCTGCCTGTCGTTGGAGAATCGGGAAAATAAAGTATCAGATGTCTATGAAGAGTTCGAAAAAGACTTGATGGTTAGCGTGAGGAAGCCAGGGACAGATTGGGAGCAGGATGAGTGGTGGCAATCAGCAGACTGAGCAAGGGCTCTGAGAGTGGCTTCCAGCAAATCAGTAAGGTTCAGGCTCTCTGGAATCCAGGCTGATTCAGGATATCCTGGCTCTTAGAAATCTGCAAGTAATTTTTAAATGTAGTGGTTGTTAATTTCATCTTTCTATCAGTATTTTTTATCCCAAAGCTGCTCACAGACACTAAGTAATCTGGGAGAAATAAGAATCTGAATAATGAACAGATCATTGATGGAATGGTCAAGACAAAATATTCACTCATTCATTCAACATATAAAGGGCCTCGTATGTGCCAGGTACTGTTTTAAGCCCTGAGCATATAGCAGGAGACAAAAAAGACAAAGAGGTCACATATGTAAAGTGCTATGAGAGAGAATAAAGCCAACAAGACAGCTAGGTGGTATCTGCATATGCATGTATGTTTTGGAGTGGGCAGAGCATAGCTGCTATTTTAAATAAGGTGCTTGATTCACTGTGAGAGAGACCTGAAGAAGGAGGCAAGCCAAGCAGATCTCTGGCAGATTCCCTTCTCAGACAGAAGGAATGGCAAGAGCAAAGACCCTGCAACAGGAGCAGGCCATACCCATTAGGTGACAGCAAGGCAGTTAGTGTGGCTGGTGCAGCGTAAGGAGAGAATGAAGGGACAAGAGACAGAGAAGTATCAGAGGGTCCTGATAGGCCAGTACAAGGACCTACAGTGAGATATGGAAAACCACTGAAGAGTTCAACCAGAGAAACAATGTGACAGCTTTAAAAATGGTCACCCTGGCCGCTGTGTTGACATTATTCTATAGGGGAGCAAGTGCAGACCCAGGGAGACTGATCGGAAGATAGATGAAATAGTACAGATGAGAAATGATGGTGGCTTAGAACAGACAGAAGTAGCCCAAGTAGTGAGGAATGGTCACATTTTGTACATTTTTAAAAGGTAGAGCCAACAGAATTTGCTGGTGGGTTAGACCTTCATACTGAGAAAAGACCAACGTTTTTGACCAGACGAATACAGGCTGGCTGTGCTATAAAAAGAGAAATCACTGGTAACAGGTGGGAAAATTCAGCAATTCCAAAGGTCACACCTCTCCTTCCATAGTCAGTCCTGTGGTTAGTATTTCTAGTACGTCCTTGTAGAGGCCTAGCAGAAATCATTCAGTAGTTTGTCCATCTGTCAGGTCCTCACACTCAGTCCTGGTGCCCATCCCTGTGGTCAGCACTGTTCGGATATAGAAAGAAGGTATGGAGTTGGACCAAAGTACTTCTAATCTCGTACAGGAGAAGGCCGTGAAGAACCGCAGAGGGCCCCAGTAGGTACAAACAAAAAGTTCACCCAGGCTCCTGTAAGGTTGAAAGAAAAACTGTAGTGGGGTTTAGGGATCCCTTATCTGACACCGGGAAGCAGGGGAGAAGTGAAAGTGTACTGAGAACTAGACGGTTCAGAAGTGGCACTCGGCTTTATGTAGGACTTGGGCAAGGCTTTTCCTTCCTTGGGCCCTGATGCTCTGTGTTTCTAAGTCTGGTTTCAGCATGAGGTTGAAAGCTGCATCTGTTGAGAGGGACAGCGCTGAGTTTTATACTGTCAGGGTCGTCATGCCAGGACAGAGCCAACTTACTATAAACGATGCAGAGGTGCCCAATGAGTCATCAGGTAGCACTAATACTGTGACTCTCTCCCTTCTCCTCACTCACTGTATCTCTGTTCAAAGCTGTTAGGGGCCGCAGCCATAGAAGACAAGCTGCAGTATGGAGTACCTGAGACAACCACCACCCTGAACTGAGCCAAAATTAAAATGTGTGTTTTAACTGGAGATAAACAAGGTAAACAGGAACACCTCACCTAACCAATCACTCCCCTGCCCACCTTAGCCATTTCTTCTTTTCCTTATGCCTCTTCTTTTTTTCTTAGCCATTTATTTGACAAATACTTTATAACCCAGGTCAGGTCCTTATAGGACACCTTCACTTCCAATCTTGCATGTAATTTGCTAAGTATATATTTTATGCCAGATGCAGTATGAGTCATTGAGGACACAGAGAAGAATCAATCAGAGATGAACTCTGTCATCCAGGTACTCACAAGCTAAAAAACTTCAGAGCTGTCTTGGACTATGCCCTGGTTCCAAAAATTCATTCTCTAACCAGTCCTCTCTGCTATGCTACCACCCCAGTTCAGCCTTTGTCCCATTGGCCGTACTTCTGCAAAAACTTCTGAACTGTTCTGTCTCTTGCCCTTATGAATTTCAGTATAGCCTACATATAGCCATCAGTGTAATCTTCCTAAAATGTATTATTTTTATGTTGTTGCTCCTCTGTTCAGGTACTTACAACGATTCCACATGGTAAAGTCACACTCTGCAGTCTGGCCTTCAAGGCCTTGATAATCTGTTGCCACCTACGTATCCTTATCTCCATCCTAATGTGATCATTATCTTCAGTGGGTCCCAAACAAATTCCTACTCTTGGGCTTCTGTTTGGGTGGTTTCCTCATTTGAAATATTTTTTTCCTTTCCTAAAATAATCTTACTCATCCTTCAAGTCCTTCCTCCAAGAAAGTTTTTATAATTACAACCTCTCCTCTGAATTTTGATACCATTTGTAGCCAGAGTTCAATACATAGTTTTTGAAAATGTTTTTTCCTTAGTGTGAATTAATTCTAAATTCCAAATCTCTTGATGTAAAGGAGGGACTACAACCTAAATACATCTAAGACCCTCATAAGTCTAGCATAGAAATGGGCACAGTGCTGTCAGGGAAGTACATCCTGATTGCCTGGAGAAGTGGATACAGACTGGAAGTGCTGTAAGAAACAGGGTAAAGCTTTGTAGAGAAAGCTAACTAGAATGACCCTAGTTATTGATAAATAACTCACAAGTCTGTACCAGGTAGGCAGTCTCCTGTGGATGTCTGAATATGGTCTCCACAGACTCATGAAAAATACACTTTTACCCCATCCATGCAAATGTAGACACATGGGCTCTGCAGCCCACTGTCAGCACCTGTGTACCTGTACACTGAGAAGACCTTATCCCAGCCAAAATGCCACCTGCATTCTCCCTTCTCTGCAGAGACTGCTGTGAACATTGCCTATGCCTGTAGCATATTTGAGGATGAAAAGGATGGGATGTTCATTGTGGAAGACAAGGATGATGAGACTGTTTGGCAAGAACTCAGGTACAAATGGGAGAACTGCCACTGCCCATCCCTGGACCATCATCCATGAAGATTTCCCACCCATCTCCTCAACCAGTTACAGCCCCCACATTACCAGAATGAACAGAGAAGAAATGGAGAAGGGGAAAACCAAAAACCTAAAATATTTGAGAGAATTTTATAAAGAAGCATTAGGGCTCGGAGACTTGGCATGTGGGAGGCAAAGTGTGGTGTGCAGACCGTCGGACCTATGGCAGGGGCAGGTCTCAGCAGGCAGGCAGGTCTTCTGTACCAGCTGATGCCTTGCAGAGACGCTCTCTAAGTCCTTGCCCACTTTTGCTCTGGGATACATTCTTCTTCCTAAGCTCTGGGACTTCAGGTAAGACACTAACCACTACTCTTGGCTTTCAGGTCAGCAAGGAACAAGATGAAACCCAAGTCTCTGCTGGAATCAGACCCAGTAAACAATTATCTCACCATGAAACCAAAAATACCCTTCAAAATACCTGAGGAGGTGCCCAGTGGCAACTATGGCTTGGTCATCAATGGCTACAGTCTGGTGGGCGACGCAGAGCTACAGCCCTGTTCTCTTCTTCCAAGGAACTTTTTTCCTAGGTCCAACCCACTTTAGGGAAATGTCAAGACCCTTCCCCTATTCCATGAGTCAACCTTTTCGTGCCCTTGTCTGGCAGACACCTTCCTGCAGCCTTCCCTAGGCAGGAATGACAAGGAAAGAGAAGCCAAGGGCATATTCTTTCCTTATCCAAATTCTTCACCACTGGTGTGACCTGTCACTTAAGGGAAAGGGGGAAGTAAGCAGAACCAGGTTCTCCAAGAAGTCACTAGGCCGCATTTGATTTGACCTGGTGAGACACCCTGACCAGTTTTTAGATGTGAGGATATCTAAAACTCCCTTGGGAGTGGAGCACCTTGGGAGCAATTATACCTAAACTATGAAGTATAAGAGAGTATGGAGGGCAGGGGGTAAGCAGGTCCTGTCCTGAGGGCCTTTTTGGGCAACCCTAAATGTGGGTGTGTCCTGATACTGCAGGCCCATGCTCTAGAAGGAAACTTGGAGTTGGAACTGCTGCGAACAGCATGCATGTGTAAGGGGGTGATCTGCTGTCGGATGACACCCCTTCAGAAGGCCCAGGTGGTAGAAATGGTGAAGAGGTACAAGAATGTGATGACACTGGCCATCGGGGATGGGGCCAATGACATCAGCATGATCAAAGGCATGTGAGGGGTCAAAGGGCAGTAGCCTCTAGCCATGGGCTTGCCCTTTCCTTCCTCTGTGGGCTAAACTGATCTGGGTGGCACTATATTGCTGGCTCACACTCCTGCACATCATGTATTGTATATTTATGCTCTTCTACACCTGCATTCTCACTTATGTGTACGTGCATACTTTAGCCCACATCCACAGGCATGCAAACACATTCAGATTCATGCACTCAACACTCATAAACACCCAGGTACACATGACTCCCCAACAGGCTGTGTTACTACCACACTGTCTTTCTGACATGGCATCAAAGCCCACAGAGAGGACCCCTGGGCAGGAGTCATAATCCATTCCTTTTTTGAAGGCTGTAGGTCTGAGCAAGGTTAGGCAGAAGACAGGGCTGCCCAGCCAGGGAATTAGCTGTGCGGCCCAATGCAGGGTCTTTTCCTCCCTGATGGTGTTTTACGAGCTTGCCCTGACTGCCCTGGCTGGAGGAGAATAATAGACTTACTAATGTTCTGGACCAAAAGAAGCAAATGGCTGAAACTGGTTTTCATTTCAGCTAAGTGCTGTTGGCCTCCAGCAACGTGGTTCTATGAGATATGGAAAACATCTAGAGGTCTAGTCCATCCTCTCTCCCCATCCAGGAAATACAAGTAGATCTCCAGCCTCAACTTTAATACTGGGAAGTGTTCTTGCTCTCTTCCCTACTTCTAAAACTTCTCTGGTGTTGAGAGCCTTAGAAGTTTCAGTTCCATTAAACAATGCAATAGGTACATACCAAAAGATCAGTGAATTAGCCTATACTACTACAGACTAATTAAAACTTTCAGGAACTTCAATTTTATTTTCATCAAGTATAATCCTTGCTTTACCCAGAAAAAGTTACTTTAGTCCTCCTGAAGAAATTGTCTCTGGCTAACAAAATACATATATCACTTACCCCTCCCAACAGGTGGGTTTTCACTCCTTAGAAAAACTTAGGTAGTTTATACATTGTGTTAGATTGACATCCATTCTGCATCTTTGATTTGACAAGAGATAAAAAGAAAATTTTACCTGGGCATCTGTACAATAGGAGAAAGCCCAGATGGCTATAGAAGGTGCAGAAACCATCCAGGCAGTTTTCTAGAGTTCGTCGTGCGAGGCATTCTTGTGTGCAGTCAAGCAAAGTGCAGATGAAGGTGTTGTTTTCTGGCTTCTGGGGGGAGGTAGGGTTTGGGGTTGGGGCAATCCACTAAGGAAAAAAAGGCTCCACTAAGTAACTGCTATTTTGAGCTGGGCCCACCAGTGTTTCCAAATGTAAAATAAGGGATTTTACAACATGATCTCAGCCTACCTTTTACAGTTTCCAGGCTGGGAGCTTAGCAAACAGTCTCTGTGACTGAGAAGCTTCTGGGGTTTCTTTGCAGCTGCCCACATTGGGGTTGGCATCAGCGGCCAGGAGGGAATGCAGGCCATGCTCAACAGTGACTACACTTTCTCCCGGTTCCACTATCTTCAGCGTCTACTCTTGGTCCATGGCCGCTGGTCCTATAATCGCACGTGCAAGTTTCTCAGCTACTTCTTTTACAAAAACTTTGCCTTCACCCTGGTGAACCTCTGGTATGCCTTCTACAGCGGATTTTCTGCACAGGTAAGAGGTCAGGTGATGTTCTTCCCTCTGGTCAGTGGGGTCTTCTCTAATCATCCCCAATTTAGCCAGCTCAGACCTTTTTCTCCTCTAGAGACCAGTGTATGGTGTGCTGCCATCCATCCATAAAGCTCCTCACCCATGCTGATCCCGTCTCCTAACCCTACACTGAAACTTAGATTCCCAAACACTAACTTTTCTGGGCCAGCTCTGACTTGACCTTGACTCCTACCTTCAGAATGCCCCTATACAATATTTTACATTTTCCCGACTATAGAGATCTAGAATTTCCCAACATATGCAATGGAGGGAAGTTCCTGGATCTGGAAGTCTTTTTAGCATCCAAAGTAATCTTTACGGAGCAGTCTGAGCCTCAAGGGGCCTCTGAGTCTTCCAGAGAGGCTGATTATGGTGTTCACTGTAGCTGTACTTGGAAACATAGCTTCCCTTTACTTCTGCTAACCTACCCTGACACTCCTTTCCCCTGGCCCCAAATGCACACTATTGTTGCACTAATTAATTCATTACACATTTGAATATAAAATCTTGCCCCACAGTAGTGGAGAGAAGTGACACCTGGATTTTGACATTCTGTGAGGAATCCCTTTTCCTATGAAAAGCTTTTCAGGAGTCTCTCAAGGAAATCTCTCAAGAGAAACAACCTCAGGAATGGTCATCCTGGGAGAGCCCTGCTGCCTTTGGTGCCTGGGGCTCCAGGGAAACAGACCAGGCAGCAGGTAGTAGTGGAGCTGTATACCCTCAATCACCAGCAGGCAGGCGGTCTGTGGGAGGCGTGCGTGTGTATGTATGTGCTGTTGCTGACCTCTTGTGGCTAGTAAGGAAAGGAGCCCTCTCTAGGCCCTAAGATGGAACCCCCAGCTAGGGAAGGGTCTTTGGGTCTACTCTGTTTGCCAATATTAGAAAGTGTCCAGTGTTATAGAAGCTACTAAACGCCACAAAGCAGATGAAAGAGCCCAGAGGCTTACATGCGTGGGAGTGCAGAAGCTCAGCGAGTATTCCCTAGCAGCTGCTCTGGGTCCTATCATCTGTATGGGCAGGGGCAGTGCAGGTCACGGTAGATAGGGCTGGCCCAAATCAACCTTGTAGGATGGCCACAGACAAGCTTGATGTGGCCTTGCCCCAGCCTGGGACCTAGGGCTCTAAGTAGAGTAGGATTGAATAAAGACTGGAGTCAGCCTTCTCAGTCAGATTTCTGAAATCCAAGTCCTGCTCTAGGTTGGTGTGGTGTTGGGTAGGTGGAGGGCAAAGGGGACTTTCTTGGACCTGTGAGGGTATCTGGGACTTAGAGAGTAATCTAAGAAATCTCCTTGGTGTTCTTCTAGTTTGTGATACCTGATTTAGGATACCTGGTTTATCACTTTCTACAACCTGGCTACACCTCCCTCCCTGTCCTGGGCTCGAGTCTGTTTGACCAGGTAAGAGCAGCAGCAAGCCTCTCCATTGGCACTGAAGCCCCTGGGCCCACGAGAAGTATTTCCAAGAATGGGGAAGACAGCAAGAACTGAGCTTTATAAAGTCAAGTATAAATGGAATAGTTTCTAGAGCAAGGAAGAAAGCTCATCACCTGAAGAGGTCTCATGGGATAAAGAGAAGAATCCTCCTCACAGAGAATAATCCTCAATTTTAGAAATCCAAGTTTTCCTGTGTCAATTTTTTATTTGTAGAGAGGAACATAGAAATTGTGTACTAAGGAAATAGAGTTATTCTGGCAAGACTAGGTAAGGCAAGTGGCTTTAAGAAAGGAGAGATCCATGTGGAAATAAGAGATAAGCCAATGCAGGGAGACCTAGGTAAGATGCTGAAGGCCCAACAGGGGACTATGGGTATGTAAACTCTAGTCATAGGGAGTCAGCCTAGGGAATACCATCCATCTCTGTCAAAATTCCCTGGGCATTGAGGGTCCCAGTTTCCTACCTCTCCCCACTCTTCTACCCCAACCTCCAGTCCTGGGCACATCAAATAGAAAAAGAGCCTCCAAAGAGAAATATAGTAAGAGGACATCCTGGGGTCATGGTTCCTGGTCTCCATCGGGGCAGGAAGGAAAATTCCCCATGATGTAGATGCCAGCCTCAGAGCAGCAAGAAGGATGGGCTGTGTCACTCAACAGTCCTGTCCATCTTTAATGGTCTGATTCTAGGGATGCACAACCTCTCAAAAGAAGCCCAGCTTTGTTATTCAAAGCTTCAGATTTAGGAGATGAAGATGATCCAGTGTCATCCACACAGGGAATCCTCTCACTGAGTTCCCCAGTAGCTATGGGAATGGTTGGAGTTTCACAGAACACAGATACCTCCAAGAGACTTACTGATCCCCATTGACTTCCCCTGTCCTCCCACTGACTTTTGACAGAAAGAATATTCCACTTAAGGAACACTTAAAACTGGGGACTCATATCCCAAATGCCTCCCCAACCCCAAGCTCCAGTTCTCCCTTCCACCTACATCTGATCCTAACTGCCCCCTTTCTTAATTCCCCAATCCTAACTGCCCCCAGGTCCTTCCCACCATCTTGACCTCCTAGCTTTCTTCCACCACCTAGAACCTTGCCTAGAGAGTAGGACTTTAGGGAGGGTCTGAGGTCACTGCTCTATTCTCTGGTTCCACCTCTCAAGTAATCCATAAGCAAGCTCCTAGGCAGCCTGGCAGCGGACTCAGTCGGGGGAGAAGCCTCTGCTCTGATGGAGATGGGACCTTCTACGGAGAGACCCTGAACCTTCCTCCTTGCCCTCTGGTGCTTCCAGGATGCAAATGAAACATGGAACCTACGTTTCCCAGAGCTGTATGAGCCAGGCCAGCACAACCTCTATTTCAACAAGAAAGAATTTGTGAAGTGTTTAGTGCATGGGATCTACAGTTCCTTCGTGCTGTTCTTTGTCCCCATGGGAACCATTTACAACTCAGTGTGCAGTGATGGGAAGGAAATCTCCAACAACCAGTACTTCTCCCTGATAGTACAGACCTCCTTACTCTGGGTGGTCACAACGCAGGTGTGGTGTGGTGGTAGGGGAAAGCGGATTGAGTGGGGAGCCTGTTTGAAAGAGAGGAAGGGCAGGTGGGAAGGAAGCATCCTCCATTATGGAGTTGGAGAAGGGGGGTGGCTGAGCAATCCCTGCTCATGAAGCATTGCACATAAGAGGGTGCTTTTCAGATTGCCCTGGAGACAACCTGCTGGATGATGGTAAGCCACTTCTTCACCTGGGGTAGCCTGGGTTTCTACTTTTGCATCTTATTCTTCCTGTACAGTGATGGCTGTGCCTGATGGTCCCCAGTGTCTTCCAGTTCCTAGGTAAAGCTCTGTTCAGCATGTGTCAAGGGGTGGGAGAGGGGGTAGGGAATGTGAACAAAGTATATTTGTTTAATAAGTGTTTACTGAGCAGCTATTAATATGTGCTAGGCTCTGTAGATATAGATAGAAGACATGGTCTCTGCCCTAAAAGCATTCAAAATCTAGTAAGGGAAATATTTTACTTTACTAGAGTTTCTGAGATATTTTCAAATTTCTTAACTAATTTGACTTTATTAGCATCCTATGTGGTAGGCATACCTCATAGGTATGATTTAAATCTAGGTCTCCTGGTTCCCACCCAGTCCAACATCCTTTCCATTGTGGCATACTGCCTTATAATGTCCGCTATTAATGACCCTATCTCTCATCTCCACTCTAAGGACAAAATAGAGAGGGTGAATATTAGATGCACCTGGCTCGCACCTTTTATTATCAAGCCACTCATTTTTCTCCTCCAAAGCCTTCTCATTTTTGTTTCCCCACCAACATTTTGTATCCCTCACCTCTCCTCCCCTGCCTGACCTTTAGAGGGAGACAAAGACATGTGAATTCACACTGACTTTGGCTGTACAGAGGACCTCATTGCAATTCTTTTGCATTTACGTTATTTCTCAGGAGACTATAAACTGTCTCCAATAACTTCCTTCTTTGGACTGGAGAGGTACCTAAGTTCTGGCTAACGGCCCCCTCCCTCTAGCCTCTGGTTCAGCCTTTCCCCTCCTGGCTCATTGTTTACAGGTGTGGTCAGGAACACTCTGAGCCAGCCACAACTGTGGCTGAGTGTTGTCTTCAGCATGGGCCTCTCTATGTTGCCTGTGACTGGGTACCAATTTCTCAAACTACTGTCTGGCCTGTCAGCATGGACAAGGTGAGTAGGACAGGAAATCTACCCAGATATAATTCATGACCCTCTTTGCCTTTGCCTCTGTGGAGAAAAACCCTGTGCCTCATGCCCTGGCTATACAGGTCGTCGACAGAAATCACCATTCCGTGAGACAGCCGCTGCCGCCCCCAGTCCTGACCAAACTGAAGCACATGAGTTCTCATTGCTCCACCTAAGCGTTCTCCCACAAACAGGGCTTCGGAACCCCCATCACCTCTGGCAAGACAATGAAGGCCAAGTTGCCCAAGAAAAACAGCTTTCCTTTTAAAAAGTAGAGGCCTTTTGGGAAACCCCAAAGGAATCAGTCATTGCTCTTTCTCTCTTGTATTCACACAACTTAGTGAGGACAGATCAGAGTCCCTGGGAAACCAGCATAAACCCACTCTTGCACTTCCACTCCAGGGGCTCACCTCTCGGTTTCTAGAAGGCTGTGCCCAGGTAAGGCAAGGAAAAGTAAAGGAAGAGCACCCACATATCTGTCAGAGTGACAGCATTTCAAGAAAAAGTGACATCAGGCCTCCTTTCCACCAGCTCTTCAAGTTTTAATCCAGGCAAGCAAATTGGGAAGTAGTGGGTGAAGAGGGGCAGTGTTGGAAAGGTGAAAGGAAGGAGCGACACACATCAGCAATTCACCGGAGAATTCCGCTTTATTAGGGAAAGGTGCTGGGTTATATAGGAAGGGGCATGAGCTGATTGAGGTGTCATTTCTACGGGTCTGGTGGCTATGGATAGGTACTGGGATTGGGAGGGGGGCGAGGGGTGATTGGGCTTCAGGTGGCGCCGGCGGGAACCGAAGATCTGAAAGAGAAGCAGGAAGTTCGCCATCTTACGGGTAGGGGCCCTTCATTCCCCCCTTTCTCCTCTATGGGGTTGTGGACGTTGCTTTCTCTTTGACTGCTTCCTGCTGAACGGGGACGGAGAAGGGAGTGAGGGCTTGAGGACTGGGAGGAAAGGGTTGATAGGACTCCCCACAGTAGGGATGAGTAGATGTGGACTTCTTCAGGTTGGAAATCAATGAAGGTTCCCTGTAACCATAGGTCGAGGACTTGTTGATTCCAATGGTGCCAAGAGGATACGGGTGCCAGAAGCCAGGCGTCTGCGGCCATTGTTTCCAGGAACAGTTTCCAGCGGAGAGAGGGGGTCTATCTCAGCGTGTGGTGAGGAGGTTACGTGAGGGTGAGGGGTCTTCTGTGGCTAAAAGCTGGTAGTTCCTGAGTAAAAGCTGGTTGAAAGTTTGATTAGAGATTTTACTGACTTGGGATTTGATAAACTTTATTATACAGGGTAAGAAGAGACAGGCGAGAAGAATGATTATTATGGGGCCTGCAATGGGCCACAGCCAGGTGAGGAAGGGGTTTGTTAGTATTGAAGAGAATGGGTTAGAATTGGAAGCAGAGTGGAGACTGGAGGCAAGGTTGGTGAGTTTGGTAATGTCAGTTTCTACAATGCCGGATTCGTTGATGTAATAGCAGCACTCTGCTCCAAGGAAGACACAGGTGCCGCCCTTTTTGGCTGTAAGCAGATCTAAGGCCCGCCAGTTTTGAAGGGTGACCTTAGCTAGCGAAGTGACCTGTCTTTGGAGAGAGGCCAGGGAATCGGCAGTGGATGTCAGGGCTCCCTCAAGTTTGGTGTTGAGATCTCTAATTGCCCTTAGAAGGTGACCCAAGGCTCCCCCTGAAAATCCTGCCCTAATGGCTGAGGTGGCTAGGGAAATACCGACCATAATGGGAAGGAAAGCAGCCCTTCTTGTGCGCAAGGGTAAGGGAGGTTGGAGCTCAAGGAATTCTGCCATGCTGTAAAGTGTAAGCTGTGGGATTAGGGTGACGAGAATGCAGGGTGTGCTGGAGTTGGGAGGCAGTGAGTTGAAAAGACTGCCATTACACCAAAAGAAGTGTCCCGGTTGTGTAAAAGTCTTAGAGCTGGAGGTAGGGGTGTAGATAGAGAGACAGTGAAGTGCGCTGGAGTGGGGAGGCATTGGGCCTACACAGTGGTGGATGGTGAGATTGTTTGGGTATTCTGGTTCCCATAGGGGTATGTCCGCCAGGGGGGGCGGAAGGGTTGTCCTTCTGTGTGAAAGGAGTAATTGGAAATGTTAAGGGGCACAGCGGCTAGCAGTGGGCGCTGTAGTGATGCACACAAGAAACAATTGGCAGTGTTAAGGGTGTGGTTGAGAAAGATGGTGGTGTCCTGAATGAGCTGTAACCAAGAGTAGGAGGAATTGGAAGAGGGGCGGGGATAAGAAGATGAAGAGTCGCCGTCAAAAGTTTGGATAATGACTTTTTCGAAATGCCCGATATCTGATGCAACTTGAGAGATCTGGAAATGAGAGGGAACATACTCTCGAGAGATATGAAGGGTACCGTGGTGGGTAGAGGACCCCCGGTAGTAAACTGAGGCTGTGACTCCAGCAGCCCATCGAGATTCCCAGGGATCTGGGATTGATAAGGAGAATGAGCTGTTGGGATATTTTATGAAACAGTTGGAGAAGTAATACTGTGGGTACTGGGAGTTACCCATGTAGTGAGTGACGCAAGACCAGTAGGGACATCCCCCATAGGTGTCTGGCCATCGCCTGCAATAGGCTTGTTTTTGGTCATAGAGGAAGCAGAAGTAGGGAGAATAAAGGTAACTGCTAGTGAACACTTTGGTGGAGGGAGGAAAGTGGAGGTATAAAGGCTCGGAGCAGCCTTTAAGAGGGCAGTCTGATGTGGCTATGAGGGCAGTAATTTTTGTTTGATGCTGTGTGTAAGTCTGTCTGACTTTGAATCGCCATACAAAGGAGGCTGGGGTGGCGGGGAAGACAATAGGAATGAGGGAAAAAAGCGAGAGAGCAGTAAAGGAGGAAAAAATCATGATTTGGGTATGGATGGCAAAGGGGGTGAACAGGAGATGTGGAGTTTCAAGGGATCAGAGGGATGAAGTGTGGTAGAGTAGACAGCGTCTTGGGCCCTGGGTGTTTGGTTTCAACCTGGAGATATGAATCCAAGGGGTGACAGAGTTATCAGGCAGTGAGAGCTTAGTGGCCGAGGGGGTGCAGAGAATGACTGGGTGTGGACCTTCCCATTTTGGGGTGAGAGGGGGCTTATTTTCTGGAGGCTTATAAAACACTAGTTGACCGGGCTGTAAGACAGGAGGATTTTGGGAGGTGGATGGATCAGGAAGGAGCCAATCCTGATATTTCCATAATTCAGTACGGAGGAGAGAGAGTAGCGGAAGGGCCATATTGGGAGGAATTGGTCCTTTGTGGGAAGGGAGCCCCAGGGGTAGAATTGGGCGGCCATACATGATCTCAAAGGGCGACAAGAAGGAACGTTTCTTTGGGAGGGCCCGAATGCGGAGTAGAGCTAAGGGAAGTAAGCGAACCCAGTCAAGGTGTAGTTTTAGAGATAGTTTGGTCAGGATGTCCTTTAGAGTCCTATTGGCTCTTTCTGCTTTTCCCGAAGCCTGTGGTCGATAAGGACAATGTAAATGCCAGGGGAGCGAGAGCGACTTGGAGAGGTTCTGGATAATTTGGGCAGTGAACTCAGGGCCGTTATCTGATTGGAGAGAAGTGGGCATCCCAAACCTAGGAAAGATCTGGGTGAGGAGGATAGAAGCAACCGCAGACACTCGTTTGTTAGTGGTGGGGAAAGCTTTGACCCATCCTGAAAATGTATCTACTAACACAAGTAGGTATCTGGTACGCCGTACAGGGGGCATGTTAGTGAAGTCTATTTGCCAATCTGTGGCAGGGACATTACCCCTTGCTTGATGAGCCAGGAAGGGTTGGGCCTTGATGGGGGTATTAGGGTTAGTGCATTGGCAGATGGTGCACCTGTGGGTGATTTGGTTAAGTAGGGTTTTGTCTTCAGGAGAGAGAGAAAAAAAGGAAAAAAGGATTCTAAAAAATGGATCAAGGATTGGGGGCTAGGATGGAACAGATCATGTAAGAAGCGGAAGAGGGACTCTTTGTCCTGGGAATAGAGGGTGTCTTGTGATAAGGCTAAAACCTCAAGGGCAGACGGATCATTGTCTGGTGCATCTTCTGATAGGGCTACTCTGTCAGTTTTGTTGTTACCCCTTGTAATGGGGGAGTCGTCTTTTTTATGTGATTTGCAGTGGACTATGCCCATTCGGTGTGGGAGTTGTGAAGCCTCTATAAGTTTGGTAATTAAGGCTGAATTAGTGATGGAATTTCCTTTTGTGGTGAGGAGGCCTCATTCTTTCCATACTGCCGCATGGGACAAGAGAATGTGGAATACGTATTTGGAATCAGTGTACAGTGTGAGAGACGTGTCCCGGGCTAGAGTGCAAGCTCTGGTGGCCGCAATGAGTTCGGCCTGTTGATTGGTTGTACCGGGGGGTAGGGCTTGTGCTTCGATGATGTCTTTGAGGGAGACTACTGCGTATCCTCCATAGTGGGTGCCCTCATGTTTAAAGGAGGACCCATCAGTAAACCAGATGCGGTCGGAGTGTGAGAGGGCTCCTTCGGAGATCGTGGAGTGGCATGGAAGGAAGTTGTGAAGGGCTTCCAGGCCATCATGCGAGGGAGTATGAGGAGAGTAGGGTAGAGGAAGAAGAGTGGCCAGATTCAGGGGCGGGCAGGGGAGGAAAGAAATGTCTGGATTTTGGAGGAAAGAGGACAGTAAGGTCAGGAGTCTGGAGGGAGAGAGAGTCTGTAAACTTTTGTAGGTTAAGAGGTCTTTTAGGTGATGTGGGGACAGAATGGTAAGGGGCGCCCTGAATGTCAGTTTATGAGCTTCCTTCTGCAAGAGCTGTCTAGTGGCTAATGCTCGTAGGCAGGGGGCCCATCCCCAAACTGTGGGGTCTAATTGCTTGGGAAGATAAGCTACTGGGGCAAAGGATGAGCCATAATATTGGCCTAGGACTCCTAGAGCTTGACTGGACCTCTCATGAATGTATAATGAGAAGGGCTTCAACAAATCAGGATGATGGAGAGCTGGGGCTTCCACAAGGGCTTGATGGAGCTTAATGAAGGAGTGTTGGGTGAGGAGGATAATGGTTCTTCAGGGGGGCCCTTGCTGAGGTCGTATAGGGGTCTTGCCAACAGGGAGAAGTTAGGGATCCATGCTCTAAAATACTCAGCCAGGCCTAGAAAGGAAAGGATTTCTGTCTTGGTTTTGGGAACGGGCAGGTCAGAGAGGAGTCATTTTCTGTCTAAGGTAATGGGCTTTCTTTGTTGAGATAGAAGGAATCCGAGGTAAGTGACAGAAGGGGAAGAGATTTGAGCTTTGATGGGGGATACCCGGTAACCTCTGAAAGCTAGAAGGTTAAGTAGGGAGGCAGTGTCAAGTTGAGACTGTTCCCACGAGGGACTGCAAAGTAGAAGATCGTCCACATATTGTAATAAGGTGGACTCGTAGTGATCATGATGAAACTGTTTGAGGTCCTGAGCTAGGACCTGTCCAAAAATATGGGGACTATCTCGGAAGCCTTGTGGCAAAACTGTCCAAGTGAGTTGTTCAGAATGTCTTGTGTATGGGTCCGTCCAAGTGAAGCTGAAAAAATCTTGAGAGGAGGGTTCCAGAGGGATAGAAAAAAAATGCATCCTTGAGATCTAGGACTGAGAAGTGGGAGGCTGAGGCAGGGATCTGTGATAAAAGGGTGTATGGATTTGGAACTAAGGGATGGATAGGGACGATGGCCATGTTAATGAGGCGGAGATCTTGGACTAGGCAGAAAGATCCTTTGGTTTTTTTTTAACAGCTAATATGGGGGTATTAAACAGAGTGAGTGGGTCTGAGGTAATTTTTGTTTAAAAGGTCCTGAATGATGGGTTGGAGGCCTATGAGGGCCAAAGTGGTTAGGGGGTATTGGACCTGACAGATATACTGTGAGGGGTCCCGTAATTTAATAGAGGCAGGAGGACATAGAGCCATGGAGGGACTTGTAATGTCCCAGACCTTGGGATCTACAGGGTGTATGAGGGTGAAACTGGAGCTTTCATTGGGTAGAGGGGGGTCATTGGCTATGAGGGCCATCAGAAAGGGGGTACTGGGGGCTGTGGGAGTCGATATAGTTATGGAAACATGGAGGAGAGAAAGGATGTCCCATCCTAGTAAAGGGATGGGACACTGGGGCATAACCAGGAAGGTGTGGGAAAAAGGTATAGGATTGTCCTGGATTGTGCATAAAAGAGGGGGGGGTTTTAATGGGAAAATCTGTTTACCTTCTACACCGACTATAGGAGTAATGGCAGGTGTGGTAGGGCCCCGGTATTTTCACAAGACTGAGAAGGTGGCTCCTGTGTCTAGGAGGAAGGAGATGGGGCGACCATCTACTATTAAAGTAACCCTGGGCTCCTGTTTGGTGATGGAAATGGTCGGGCAAGAAGCCCCCGGGCCCCATCAATCTTCTGCCAGTCCCACTATGGTGGGCTTAGGATGGGGGTTGTTCGTCCAGTCTCCCCTTCGGGTGATTGGGCAATCAGACCCCCAGTGCCCCTTTTTGTGGCATCTGGGGCATGGGGTGGTAGGAGATCTGGGGGAGGGGCAAGCCCTTAACCAATGTCCTTTTCCACACTTGAAACAAGCTCCTGGGGGTGGCGCCCAGGTTGTGGTTTTATCAGCTGGGCCAACATTTGGAAGTTGGCCTGATCAGCCTTTTGTTTATGGTGTTCTTTCTCCTCCTCCCGGTTATGGAAGATTTTAAAGGCCACTGTTAGGATCTCAGTCTGTGGGGTAGCGGGGCCCTGTTCTAACTTTTTGAGTTTAGCTTTAATGTCGGGGTAGCTTTGAGCCAGGAAGTATGTCATAAGGACATGTCTTCCGTCCGGCGTTTCTGGGTCTAGGCTGGTATACTGTAATAGGGCTTGGGTGAGTCTATCTAGGAATTCGGAGGGAGTTTCTCTCTTTTTTTGAATTATGTCCTGGAGCTTTTGAAAATTGACTATTTTATGAGCTGCCTTTTTCAGACCTGCTATTAAGCAGGAGGCAAAAATATCCTGAGAGCGGAGACCTACAGTGGTGTTATAATCCCAGTGCGGGTCTTGTTCGGGGACAGCAGTGGGGCCAGTGGGATAGGTGGGGTCAGTCCTGTGGGTTTTGGTAACGTGTGTTTGGGAAAAGTCCCAAACTCGTCTACGCTCTTCAGGAAGGAGGGTATTGGCTAGGAGCATGAAAATGTCATGATGTGTGAGGCTGTAAGACTGGAGGGTCCATTGAAACTCCCTGATATATGTCGTGGGATCAGTGGAAAAGGAACCAAGGCATTTTTCAAGTTGGGCTAAATCCCCTAAGGAGAAAGGTATGTGAACTTGCACGATGCCTTTGGGTCCCACCACCTCTCGGAGGGGGGCAATAATTTGGGGAGGCCCCCAGGATCGAGTCTGAGGGGGACTGAAGGGTTCTGGCTCAGTCAGTGGGGGAGAAACAGGTGATGAGGGCAAAGACGGAGGAGGCCCCTGGGACCTAGTTAAAGGGGGGCTGAAAGGCTCAGGCTCAATCCCCGGGGGGGAGGTGAAGGGGACGAAGGTGGAAGGGGTGAGGTGGGTGAGGAGATGGTGGTGGAGGAAGGGGGGGGCTGTTGCAGGAGAGGAGGGGGAAGGGAGTGGATGGGAGGCTTCTGCGAGGGAGGAGGTGGAGGCAGCGGTGATGGCGGAAGAGGGTGGAGGGGTTGTAGGAGGGGGAGGGGCCAAAGGGGGAAGCCTGTATGGCAGAGGTTCTTTGGCCAGGTCAAAGGTAATCGAAGAGGGACTGGGAGTGTGTGGAAGGGAGGGAGGCGGCCTGCAGGCTAGGAGAACTTGGGGTGGGGAACAGG
Source organism: Manis javanica (assembly GCF_040802235.1). Taxonomy (NCBI): domain Eukaryota; kingdom Metazoa; phylum Chordata; class Mammalia; order Pholidota; family Manidae; genus Manis; species Manis javanica. The sequence continues at coordinate 35,327,488 of NC_133157.1, read as the reverse complement.
TGGTGCAGAGGCCGGGATTTTGGGCTAGGAGGCGAAAAGGCTCGGTATAGGGAATCTCCTTCCATTTTTTCAGGTTCTGGCAGTAGTTAAAAAGATCGCGAGTGATGTTAGGATCAAGAGTTCCCCCTGCGGGCCATTGGTTGTGATTGTCTAGGGGGTATGTCGGCCAATCTTGGGAGCAGTATTTATGGAGAAGTTTTGGTTTTATATCAGGCATCAGGGAGAGGGTGGCTAGATACTTGAGCAGGCATTCAAGAGGTGAATCTTTAGGGAGGGATGAGGAGACTCCCATGGCTAAAGGACAGAGAAGGAGACAAACAGGGGAAGATGAAAGGAGATCCTCGGACTGGGAGCAGACCGCAAGGAGACAAAGGGCATCCCCGATGATCCTTGGTGGTCTGCAGAAACTCGTATAGGAGTTGGAATTTCTTAGGAAGTGTGGGTCGTCACCCAGACTTCTCTAAGAAGGCAGAGTGCCAGAGTTACGAGGAACCTAGTGCTAGGAATTTTCGGCGGAAGGAACGGAAGGAGGATGAGAGAGAGGGAAAGGGAGTGTTCTCATCTACAAAGGAGTCACCTCGTTTATGGCTGTTGGAGGAGGGGTCTGAGGGTCCACCGCAGCCATGAAGGCCTGAGGCAGGGAGAGTTCCCTCCTCGTCTCCGAGCATCAGGGCCTTGCCGGATGATCACGGTCAATGGCGCTGTGATAGCTCGGGGAGAGTGGCCCACCCTGGGGAAATTTTGCCTAAAAAGTTTCAGCACTAATGAAAGGAGCGGTGAGTGCGTTTATGACTGTTGGAGGAGGGGCCTGAGGGTCCACCACAGCTGTGAAGTCCTGAGGTGGGGAGAGTTCCCTCCTTGTCCCCGAGTGTCAGGGCCTTGCCAGACGATCACAGTCAATGGCACTGCGATAGCTCGGGGAAGAGTGGCCCACTCCGGGGGAAAACTTACCCAAGGGCCCGAGAGGAGTGGTGAGTGTGATGAGCCAGCGCCAGAAAAAGAGGACGAGGGCAAGCTGCTGCTGGTGTCGGGGGGAAGACAGGGCCCAGTGGGGTGTCCCATCTCCCGGGTTTTGGCACCAATGAAAGGAAGGAGCGACACACAGCAGCAATTCACCGGAGAATTCTGCTTTATTAGGGAAAGGTGCTGGGTTATATGGGTTATATAGGAAGGGGCATGAGCTGATTGAGGTGTCACTTCTATGGGGCTGGTGGCTATTGGCTAGGTCCTGGGATTGGGAGGGGGGTGAGGGGTGATTGGGCTTCAGGTGGTGCCGGTGGGAACCGAAGACCCAGAAGAGAAGCAGGAAGTTTGCCATCTTACGGGTAGGGACCCTTCAAAAGGGAAAAGAAAATAGGACCTGAGAATCTTACCTGGGGCCCTGTTTCACATACCCAGAGCAGCCATAGACCTTGCTGACACCCCACACAAACATATTCCCACCCAGGAGCCCTTCTCAGTTTTACCTGAAGTATTTGCTGGCCCTGGGTAGCAGAAGGAGAGCGCAGCTGTAAAAAGTTGGTTGTAAGAAGCTGAAGGAGAGTTTCTTAACCAAAAACAAAAGGAGGTAGTTCCTGCCTTGATAGAACAGCTCATTTTGCCTTTCTAACCCCTCTTTGATACCTTTGACCCAAGAACTGACACCTTTCAGGCTCAGAACTGGGAGGGGGAGACTGCAGGGGATTTTTAAAAATCTTTTCTCAAGGGGACATAAACCATAATTGGTGAACATTTGTTTTCATTACATAAAATTGAAAAAAAATTGCATGTACTTGGGAAATTGTTTCTAAGAAGTTTATGGAGTAATAAACTGGATATTTTGAAAGGGAGAGACTTGTATGGTCTGTTGGGGCACCCAGTGACAATAGCATAGTCCAAGCAGTATCACTGGCCCACAGATTCCCTTCAAACTAGACCAAGATTTCCCTCCCACTGAGACAAGGACCATGGGCTTAGACAGAGTAGGGTGAGGGCCTCTGGAAAAAAACAAACAAGATAATCCATTGTGGGATTTGCTTTGGCCTGCTGGGGGGACCTAGCTTATTTTTCTAACTTTACCCAGGTGCTGTTTTTCTTCCTCCAGACCTAAACAAATGATTTACAACTTGGGCAATGCAGCAAGCAAGCCCAAAACAGCATAGGAAAAACAGGAAGGATTCCATCTTGAAAATAAGATTGCATCTTAAGACTAAAAAGTAAGTTTCTTAACAAACAGACAATAACTCAGCCCACCTTGGGAGCAAAGCAGGCAGCCTTGAGTGATATGCTCCCAGACCAGGAAACTGCTATCCTGGGAGGAAATCAGAGCAGTAAAATTCTTATAAATAACCAGGAAGACTAATTAGAAACTTAATTTCTTCAAAGATAAACATTTTGGGACCACTTAGCAGGTATACATCCTAGCCCTTTGTTTCTCAACTGCCTATAAAACCCGTACACAACGCACCACCCCAGGGCTCTCTTGTCTTTTCCTGGCTTGAGCCAGGAGCTCTGTCCTCTTGCCTTCTCTCTAAATAAAAGCCTCTGCCTTGCTCTCCTACCTTGAGCATTTGCAAAGTTCATTCTTCAGCTCCACGAACAAGAGCCCTGACATCACCACCACCCCTCCTTTTTCATCTCCATTCCACTTTGCTGCTAAACTCTATCTTCATCTCAGTGTGACCACAGCTTTTAACCATATAACTCTGTCTTCTCTGTACAACTTAAATATTGCTTCCCAAAGCTTAGTACCAGGTTCTCTGCTCATCTTTCTCTGTATACTTTTCCTGAGCAACTTTATCCAAACTCATGACTTCACTCACCAAAAGAAAAAAGATTCTCCACTGTATCTTAGATCTCTTTTCTGAAATCCAGATCCATTTATTAAACTGACTCTGAAACCCTTCACTTAGTTGAATCTCAGGTAACTCACACTCAACTCCCCAACCTGTATTAATCATTTTCCCCCAAAATTTCACCCCAAGATGCCACTACCATCAGACCAGTCACCCAAGGCAGAATGATGGGAACCATCCTACACTCTTCCTCTGGTCTGATGTCTAATAAGTCACCAAGTCAGGTGAATCCTGCATGTTTATTGTATCTTGTTTTCAGTTTCCTCCATTATCACTGCCATTGACTGCCCTGCTTCAGAGTTTATCTCTCACCTCGATTGCTGCATAAAGTCTCCCAATTCATCTTCCTCGTTCTTCCTTACCTAAAGCATCACAAGTACTTCCAGAGTAGTATATCTGAAAGGCAAACTGGATCATATCAAGTCTCAGCTTTGCATTCTTTTTTTTTTTTTTTTTTGAGAGGGCATCTCTCATATTTATTGATCAAATGGTTGTTAACAACAATAAAATTCAGTATAGGGGGGTCAATGCTCAATGTACAATCATTAATCCATCTCAAGCCTAATTCTCGTCAGTCTCCAATCTTCTGAAGCATAACAAACAAGTTCTTACATGGTGAACGAATTCTTACAGAGTGAATAAATTCTTACATGGTGAACAGTACAAGGGCATTCATCACAGAAACTTTCGGTTTTGATCATGCAATATGACCTATAAACCATCAGGTCAAATATGAATATTCATTTGATTTTTGTACTTGATTTATATGTTGATCCCACATTTCTCCTATTATTATTATTATTTTTATTTTTAATAAAATGCTGAAGTGGTAGGTAGATGCAAGATAAAGGTAGAAAACATAGTTTAGTGCTGTAAGAAGGCAAATATAGATGATCAGATGATCAGGTGTGTGCCTATGGACTAAGTATTAATCCAGGCTAGACAAGGGCAGCAAGACATCCACGGATGCAGAAGATTTCTCTCAAAGCAGGGGGGGTGAGGTTCTGAGCCTCACCTCTGTTGATCCCCAAATTCTCACCTGATGGCCCCCCTGCGACTGTGCCTGTCTTAGGTTGTTCCTCCCTTGAGGAATCTTACCCGTCTCTGGCTAACCAGTCATCTTCCGGGGCCATACAGGGAAATGTAAAGTTGGTAAGTGAGAGAGAAGCCATATTGTTTGCAAAGGTTAGCTTTTTACTTCTTTGCAGATTTATGCCCTGTGGCTTCTATGCCCAGCACTTGTCTCGAGGTATCTTTACCACCTGGAGGAATTATGATACTCGGTAAATTCGATATGAGGAACGAATTCTATTTAAGGTTTGTAATTAGGAAGGAAGAAGAAAAGCTATAGATGTAGCATATGAAGGAAACTTGGGAGGATTGATTATTTCTTTGACATATCTTCTTGTATAGTACCTTAAGTATGTATAGGTTTTAAACTACTAACTAATTTGCACACACATATTAACATAATAGGAATACGGTGACATAAACAAAGCAAATCTATAATTACCAGCCATCTCCAGTGAAGCCAAGAAAACCATTTAGGCACCCTAGGCATTTGTGAAAATTTATCTATGATATGATGGATATTGTCCAACTGTACTTGAACCATCAGACAAATTAAAGCAGCCCATTTCTGGGATCTGTTCACATCCTATATGTTCTTTTAACCATAGATAGTCTATAGTCATGAGATTTTGGGGTGCTACAACTTGCACCCCTCCCAACTCCTGGTTGAGTTCCAACAGTACAGATCCAGTCAAATTCGTTGTCTCACTGTATGCACATGCCAGCCTAGACATCTCCCTCCTCCTTCTTATGGCAAGTCCAGGAGACGGTGGGCTGGATGCAGCCACAACCGCAGCATCGACCGGATCCCTGTGGAGGCTTTTTGATGATCATCCCCTGGCACGAGTCCTCCAGGGAGTGCTGATGCCGGAAGCTCCTCCTCATATCGTATCTTAGTTCATTTTCTGGGTATCCAAGCTAGGCCTTGATCTTCTGCGTAGAAACAAACAGACCCTTTGCCCACACTTTGACATGCCCACTGTGCAGAACTCATTGGAGGTCAGCACACAGTAACTGCTTTCTTTTTTTTTTTTTAATTAAGAGAAAGGAATATTATCAGAAAAGAGTACCTCCATAGCTGATCATCTGACACCCTTTAAGTGATCAACATTAAGGATATTTAAAGCATGCGTTGATCTTTGATTTACCAATAGTTTTATCCTGTTAAGGAGTAATCCCCCTTTTCTTTCTTTCTTTCTTTTTTTTTTTTTAATTTTTAATCTACACTTACCTGAAGAATACTATGTTTACTATGCTCTCCCCTATATCAGGTCCCCCCTAACAACCACATTACGGTTACTGTCCATCAGCTTAGCAAAATGTGGTAGAGTCAATACTTGTCCTCTCTGTGTTGTGCAGCCCACCCTCCCCTTTCTCCCTCCCCCCCATGCATGCTAATCTTAATACCCCCCTTCTTCTTCCCCCCCCTTATCCCTCCCTGCCCACCCATCCTCCCCAGTTCCTTTCCCTTTGGTACCTGTTAGTCCATTTTTGGGTTCTGTAATTCTGCTGCTGTTTTGTTCCTTCAGTTTTTCCTTTGTTCCTATACTCCTCAGATGAGTGAAATCATTTGGTATTTCTCTTTCTCCGCTTGGCTTATTTCACTGAGCATAATACTCTCCAGCTCCATCCATGTTGCTGCAAATGGTTGGATTTTTCTACTTCTTATGGCTGAGTAGTATTCCATTGTGTATATGTACCACATCTTCTTTATCCATTCATCTACAGATGGACATTTAGGTTGCTTCCAATTCTTGGCTATTGTAAATAGTGCTGCGATAAACATAGGAGTGCATCTGTCTTTCTCAAACTTGATTGCTGCATTCTTAGGGTAAATTCCTACGAGTGGAATTCCTGGGTCAAATGGTAGGTCTGTTTTGAGCATTTTGATGCACCTCCATACTGCTTTCCACAATGGTTGAACTAATTTACATTCCCACCAGCAGTGTAGGAGGGTTCCCCTTTCTCCACAGCCTCGCCAACATTTGTTGTTGTTTGTCTTTTGGATGGCAGCTATCCTTACTGGTGTGAGGTGATACCTCATTGTAGTTTTAATTTGCATTTCTCTGATAATTAGCAATGTGGAGCATCTTTTCATGTGTCTCTTGGCCATCTGTATTTCTTTTTTGGAGAACTGTCTGTTCAGTTCCTCTGCCCATTTTTTAATTGGGTTATTTGTTTTTTGTTTGTTGAGGCGTGTGAGCTCTTTATATATTCTGGACGTCAAGCCTTTATCAGATCTGTCATTTTCAAATATATTCTCCCATACTGTAGGGTTCCTTTTTGTTCTATTGATGGTGTCTTTCGCTGTACAGAAGCTTTTCAGCTTAATGTAGTCCCACTTGCACATTTTTGCTGTTGTTTTCCTTGCCCGGGGAGATATGTTCAAGAAGAGATCACTCATGTTTATATCTAAGAGGTTTTTGCCTATGTTTTTTTCCAAGAGTTTAATGGTTTCGTGACTTACATTCAGGTCTTTGATCCATTTTGAGTTTACCTTTGTATATGGGGTTAGACAATGGTCCAGTTTCATTCTCCTACATGTAGCTGTCCAGTTTTGCCAGCACCATCTGTTGAAGAGACTGTCATTTTGCCATTGTATGTCCATGGCTCCTTTATCAAATATTAATTGACCATATATGTTTGGGTTAATTTCTGGGGTCTCTAATCTGTTCCACTGGTCTGTGGCTCTGTTCTTGTGCCAGTACCAAATTGTCTTGATTACTATGGCTTTGTAGTAGAGCTTGAAGTTGGGGAGTGAGATCCCCCCTACTTTATTCTTCTTTTTCAGGATTGCTTTGGCTATTCGGGGTCTTTGGTGTTTCCATATGAATTTTTTTTTTTTTTTTTGAGAGGGCATCTCTCATATTTATTGATCAAATGGTTGTTAACAACAATAAAATTCAGTATGGGGGGTCAATGCTCAATGTACAATCATTAATCCATCTCAAGCCTAATTCTCATCAGTCTCCAATCTTCTGAAGATAACGAACAAGTTCTTACATGGTGAACGAATTCTTACAGAGTGAATAAATTCTTACATGGTGAACAGTACAAGGGCATTCATCACAGAAACTTTCGGTTTTGATCATGCAATATGACCTATAAACCATCAGGTGAAATATGAATATTCATTTGATTTTTGTACTTGATTTATATGTTGATCCCACATTTCTCCTATTATTATTATTTTTTTTATTTTTAATAAAATGCTGAAGTGGTAGGTAGATGCAAGATAAAGGTAGAAAACATAGTTTAGTGCTGTAAGAAGGCAAATGTAGATGATCAGATGATCAGGTGTGTGCCTATGGACTAAGTATTAATCCAGGCTAGACAAGGGCAGCAAGACATCCACGGATGCAGAAGATTTCTCTCAAAGCAGGGGGGGTGAGGTTCTGAGCCTCACCTCTGTTGATCCCCAAATTCTCACCTGATGGCCCCCCTGCGACTGTGCCTGTCTTAGGTTGTTCCTCCCTTGAGGAATCTTACCCGTCTCTGGCTAACCAGTCATCTTCCGGGGCCATACAGGGAAATGTAAAGTTGGTAAGTGAGAGAGAAGCCATATTGTTTGCAAAGGTTAGCTTTTTACTTCTTTGCAGATTTATGCCCTGTGGCTTCTATGCCCAGCACTTGTCTCGAGGTATCTTTACCACCTGGAGGAATTATGATACTCGGTAAATTCGATATGAGGCACGAATTCTATTTAAGGTTTGTAATTAGGAAGGAAGAAGAAAAGCTATAGATGTAGCATATGAAGGAAACTTGGGAGGATTGATTATTTCTTTGACATATCTTCTTGTATAGTACCTTAAGTATGTATAGGTTTTAAACTACTAACTAATTTGCACACACATATTAACATAATAGGAATACGGTGACATAAACAAAGCAAATCTATAATTACCAGCCATCTCCAGTGAAGCCAAGAAAACCATTTAGGCACCCTAGGCATTTGTGAAAATTTATCTATGATATGATGGATATTGTCCAACTGTACTTGAACCATCAGACAAATTAAAGCAGCCCATTTCTGGGATCTGTTCACATCCTATATGTTCTTTTAACCATAGATAGTCTATAGTCATGAGATTTTGGGGTGCTACAACTTGCACCCCTCCCAACTCCTGGTTGAGTTCCAACAGTACAGATCCAGTCAAATTCGTTGTCTCACTGTATGCACATGCCAGCCTAGACATCTCCCTCCTCCTTCTTATGGCAAGTCCAGGAGACGGTGGGCTGGATGCAGCCACAACCGCAGCATCGACCGGATCCCTGTGGAGGCTTTTTGATGATCATCCCCTGGCACGAGTCCTCCAGGGAGTGCTGATGCCGGAAGCTCCTCCTCATATCGTATCTTAGTTCATTTTCTGGGTATCCAAGCTAGGCCTTGATCTTCTGCGTAGAAACAAACAGACCCTTTGCCCACACTTTGACATGCCCACTGTGCAGAACTCATTGGAGGTCAGCACACAGTAACTGCTTTCTTTTTTTTTTTTTAATTAAGAGAAAGGAATATTATCAGAAAAGAGTACCTCCATAGCTGATCATCTGACACCCTTTAAGTGATCAACATTAAGGATATTTAAAGCATGCATTGATCTTTGATTTACCAATAGTTTTATCCTGTTAAGGAGTAATCCCCCTTTTCTTTCTTTCTTTCTTTTTTTTTTTTTAATTTTTAATCTACACTTACCTGAAGAATACTATGTTTACTATGCTCTCCCCTATATCAGGTCCCCCCTAACAACCACATTACGGTTACTGTCCATCAGCTTAGCAAAATGTGGTAGAGTCAATACTTGTCCTCTCTGTGTTGTGCAGCCCACCCTCCCCTTTCTCCCTCCCCCCCATGCATGCTAATCTTAATACCCCCCTTCTTCTTCCCCCCCCTTATCCCTCCCTGCCCACCCATCCTCCCCAGTTCCTTTCCCTTTGGTACCTGTTAGTCCATTTTTGGGTTCTGTAATTCTGCTGCTGTTTTGTTCCTTCAGTTTTTCCTTTGTTCCTATACTCCTCAGATGAGTGAAATCATTTGGTATTTCTCTTTCTCCGCTTGGCTTATTTCACTGAGCATAATACTCTCCAGCTCCATCCATGTTGCTGCAAATGGTTGGATTTTTCTACTTCTTATGGCTGAGTAGTATTCCATTGTGTATATGTACCACATCTTCTTTATCCATTCATCTACAGATGGACATTTAGGTTGCTTCCAATTCTTGGCTATTGTAAATAGTGCTGCGATAAACATAGGAGTGCATCTGTCTTTCTCAAACTTGATTGCTGCATTCTTAGGGTAAATTCCTACGAGTGGAATTCCTGGGTCAAATGGTAGGTCTGTTTTGAGCATTTTGATGCACCTCCATACTGCTTTCCACAATGGTTGAACTAATTTACATTCCCACCAGCAGTGTAGGAGGGTTCCCCTTTCTCCACAGCCTCGCCAACATTTGTTGTTGTTTGTCTTTTGGATGGCAGCTATCCTTACTGGTGTGAGGTGATACCTCATTGTAGTTTTAATTTGCATTTCTCTGATAATTAGCAATGTGGAGCATCTTTTCATGTGTCTCTTGGCCATCTGTATTTCTTTTTTGGAGAACTGTCTGTTCAGTTCCTCTGCCCATTTTTTAATTGGGTTATTTGTTTTTTGTTTGTTGAGGCGTGTGAGCTCTTTATATATTCTGGACGTCAAGCCTTTATCAGATCTGTCATTTTCAAATATATTCTCCCATACTGTAGGGTTCCTTTTTGTTCTATTGATGGTGTCTTTCGCTGTACAGAAGCTTTTCAGCTTAATGTAGTCCCACTTGCACATTTTTGCTGTTGTTTTCCTTGCCCGGGGAGATATGTTCAAGAAGAGATCACTCATGTTTATATCTAAGAGGTTTTTGCCTATGTTTTTTTCCAAGAGTTTAATGGTTTCGTGACTTACATTCAGGTCTTTGATCCATTTTGAGTTTACCTTTGTATATGGGGTTAGACAATGGTCCAGTTTCATTCTCCTACATGTAGCTGTCCAGTTTTGCCAGCACCATCTGTTGAAGAGACTGTCATTTTGCCATTGTATGTCCATGGCTCCTTTATCAAATATTAATTGACCATATATGTTTGGGTTAATTTCTGGGGTCTCTAATCTGTTCCACTGGTCTGTGGCTCTGTTCTTGTGCCAGTACCAAATTGTCTTGATTACTATGGCTTTGTAGTAGAGCTTGAAGTTGGGGAGTGAGATCCCCCCTACTTTATTCTTCTTTTTCAGGATTGCTTTGGCTATTCGGGGTCTTTGGTGTTTCCATATGAATTTTTTTTTTTTTTTTTGAGAGGGCATCTCTCATATTTATTGATCAAATGGTTGTTAACAACAATAAAATTCAGTATGGGGGGTCAATGCTCAATGTACAATCATTAATCCATCTCAAGCCTAATTCTCATCAGTCTCCAATCTTCTGAAGATAACGAACAAGTTCTTACATGGTGAACGAATTCTTACAGAGTGAATAAATTCTTACATGGTGAACAGTACAAGGGCATTCATCACAGAAACTTTCGGTTTTGATCATGCAATATGACCTATAAACCATCAGGTGAAATATGAATATTCATTTGATTTTTGTACTTGATTTATATGTTGATCCCACATTTCTCCTATTATTATTATTATTTTTATTTTTAATAAAATGCTGAAGTGGTAGGTAGATGCAAGATAAAGGTAGAAAACATAGTTTAGTGCTGTAAGAAGGCAAATGTAGATGATCAGATGATCAGGTGTGTGCCTATGGACTAAGTATTAATCCAGGCTAGACAAGGGCAGCAAGACATCCACGGATGCAGAAGATTTCTCTCAAAGCAGGGGGGGTGAGGTTCTGAGCCTCACCTCTGTTGATCCCCAAATTCTCACCTGATGGCCCCCCTGCGACTGTGCCTGTCTTAGGTTGTTCCTCCCTTGAGGAATCTTACCCGTCTCTGGCTAACCAGTCATCTTCCGGGGCCATACAGGGAAATGTAAAGTTGGTAAGTGAGAGAGAAGCCATATTGTTTGCAAAGGTTAGCTTTTTACTTCTTTGCAGATTTATGCCCTGTGGCTTCTATGCCCAGCACTTGTCTCGAGGTATCTTTACCACCTGGAGGAATTATGATACTCGGTAAATTCGATATGAGGCACGAATTCTATTTAAGGTTTGTAATTAGGAAGGAAGAAGAAAAGCTATAGATGTAGCATATGAAGGAAACTTGGGAGGATTGATTATTTCTTTGACATATCTTCTTGTATAGTACCTTAAGTATGTATAGGTTTTAAACTACTAACTAATTTGCACACACATATTAACATAATAGGAATACGGTGACATAAACAAAGCAAATCTATAATTACCAGCCATCTCCAGTGAAGCCAAGAAAACCATTTAGGCACCCTAGGCATTTGTGAAAATTTATCTATGATATGATGGATATTGTCCAACTGTACTTGAACCATCAGACAAATTAAAGCAGCCCATTTCTGGGATCTGTTCACATCCTATATGTTCTTTTAACCATAGATAGTCTATAGTCATGAGATTTTGGGGTGCTACAACTTGCACCCCTCCCAACTCCTGGTTGAGTTCCAACAGTACAGATCCAGTCAAATTCGTTGTCTCACTGTATGCACATGCCAGCCTAGACATCTCCCTCCTCCTTCTTATGGCAAGTCCAGGAGACGGTGGGCTGGATGCAGCCACAACCGCAGCATCGACCGGATCCCTGTGGAGGCTTTTTGATGATCATCCCCTGGCACGAGTCCTCCAGGGAGTGCTGATGCCGGAAGCTCCTCCTCATATCGTATCTTAGTTCATTTTCTGGGTATCCAAGCTAGGCCTTGATCTTCTGCGTAGAAACAAACAGACCCTTTGCCCACACTTTGACATGCCCACTGTGCAGAACTCATTGGAGGTCAGCACACAGTAACTGCTTTCTTTTTTTTTTTTTAATTAAGAGAAAGGAATATTATCAGAAAAGAGTACCTCCATAGCTGATCATCTGACACCCTTTAAGTGATCAACATTAAGGATATTTAAAGCATGCGTTGATCTTTGATTTACCAATAGTTTTATCCTGTTAAGGAGTAATCCCCCTTTTCTTTCTTTCTTTCTTTTTTTTTTTTTAATTTTTAATCTACACTTACCTGAAGAATACTATGTTTACTATGCTCTCCCCTATATCAGGTCCCCCCTAACAACCACATTACGGTTACTGTCCATCAGCTTAGCAAAATGTGGTAGAGTCAATACTTGTCCTCTCTGTGTTGTGCAGCCCACCCTCCCCTTTCTCCCTCCCCCCCATGCATGCTAATCTTAATACCCCCCTTCTTCTTCCCCCCCCTTATCCCTCCCTGCCCACCCATCCTCCCCAGTTCCTTTCCCTTTGGTACCTGTTAGTCCATTTTTGGGTTCTGTAATTCTGCTGCTGTTTTGTTCCTTCAGTTTTTCCTTTGTTCCTATACTCCTCAGATGAGTGAAATCATTTGGTATTTCTCTTTCTCCGCTTGGCTTATTTCACTGAGCATAATACTCTCCAGCTCCATCCATGTTGCTGCAAATGGTTGGATTTTTCTACTTCTTATGGCTGAGTAGTATTCCATTGTGTATATGTACCACATCTTCTTTATCCATTCATCTACAGATGGACATTTAGGTTGCTTCCAATTCTTGGCTATTGTAAATAGTGCTGCGATAAACATAGGAGTGCATCTGTCTTTCTCAAACTTGATTGCTGCATTCTTAGGGTAAATTCCTACGAGTGGAATTCCTGGGTCAAATGGTAGGTCTGTTTTGAGCATTTTGATGCACCTCCATACTGCTTTCCACAATGGTTGAACTAATTTACATTCCCACCAGCAGTGTAGGAGGGTTCCCCTTTCTCCACAGCCTCGCCAACATTTGTTGTTGTTTGTCTTTTGGATGGCAGCTATCCTTACTGGTGTGAGGTGATACCTCATTGTAGTTTTAATTTGCATTTCTCTGATAATTAGCAATGTGGAGCATCTTTTCATGTGTCTCTTGGCCATCTGTATTTCTTTTTTGGAGAACTGTCTGTTCAGTTCCTCTGCCCATTTTTTAATTGGGTTATTTGTTTTTTGTTTGTTGAGGCGTGTGAGCTCTTTATATATTCTGGACGTCAAGCCTTTATCAGATCTGTCATTTTCAAATATATTCTCCCATACTGTAGGGTTCCTTTTTGTTCTATTGATGGTGTCTTTCGCTGTACAGAAGCTTTTCAGCTTAATGTAGTCCCACTTGCACATTTTTGCTGTTGTTTTCCTTGCCCGGGGAGATATGTTCAAGAAGAGATCACTCATGTTTATATCTAAGAGGTTTTTGCCTATGTTTTTTTCCAAGAGTTTAATGGTTTCGTGACTTACATTCAGGTCTTTGATCCATTTTGAGTTTACCTTTGTATATGGGGTTAGACAATGGTCCAGTTTCATTCTCCTACATGTAGCTGTCCAGTTTTGCCAGCACCATCTGTTGAAGAGACTGTCATTTTGCCATTGTATGTCCATGGCTCCTTTATCAAATATTAATTGACCATATATGTTTGGGTTAATTTCTGGGGTCTCTAATCTGTTCCACTGGTCTGTGGCTCTGTTCTTGTGCCAGTACCAAATTGTCTTGATTACTATGGCTTTGTAGTAGAGCTTGAAGTTGGGGAGTGAGATCCCCCCTACTTTATTCTTCTTTTTCAGGATTGCTTTGGCTATTCGGGGTCTTTGGTGTTTCCATATGAATTTTTTTTTTTTTTTTTGAGAGGGCATCTCTCATATTTATTGATCAAATGGTTGTTAACAACAATAAAATTCAGTATGGGGGGTCAATGCTCAATGTACAATCATTAATCCATCTCAAGCCTAATTCTCATCAGTCTCCAATCTTCTGAAGCATAACGAACAAGTTCTTACATGGTGAACGAATTCTTACAGAGTGAATAAATTCTTACATGGTGAACAGTACAAGGGCATTCATCACAGAAACTTTCGGTTTTGATCATGCAATATGACCTATAAACCATCAGGTGAAATATGAATATTCATTTGATTTTTGTACTTGATTTATATGTTGATCCCACATTTCTCCTATTATTATTATTATTTTTATTTTTAATAAAATGCTGAAGTGGTAGGTAGATGCAAGATAAAGGTAGAAAACATAGTTTAGTGCTGTAAGAAGGCAAATGTAGATGATCAGATGATCAGGTGTGTGCCTATGGACTAAGTATTAATCCAGGCTAGACAAGGGCAGCAAGACATCCACGGATGCAGAAGATTTCTCTCAAAGCAGGGGGGGTGAGGTTCTGAGCCTCACCTCTGTTGATCCCCAAATTCTCACCTGATGGCCCCCCTGCGACTGTGCCTGTCTTAGGTTGTTCCTCCCTTGAGGAATCTTACCCGTCTCTGGCTAACCAGTCATCTTCCGGGGCCATACAGGGAAATGTAAAGTTGGTAAGTGAGAGAGAAGCCATATTGTTTGCAAAGGTTAGCTTTTTACTTCTTTGCAGATTTATGCCCTGTGGCTTCTATGCCCAGCACTTGTCTCGAGGTATCTTTACCACCTGGAGGAATTATGATACTCGGTAAATTCGATATGAGGCACGAATTCTATTTAAGGTTTGTAATTAGGAAGGAAGAAGAAAAGCTATAGATGTAGCATATGAAGGAAACTTGGGAGGATTGATTATTTCTTTGACATATCTTCTTGTATAGTACCTTAAGTATGTATAGGTTTTAAACTACTAACTAATTTGCACACACATATTAACATAATAGGAATACGGTGACATAAACAAAGCAAATCTATAATTACCAGCCATCTCCAGTGAAGCCAAGAAAACCATTTAGGCACCCTAGGCATTTGTGAAAATTTATCTATGATATGATGGATATTTTCCAACTGTACTTGAACCATCAGACAAATTAAAGCAGCCCATTTCTGGGATCTGTTCACATCCCATATGTTCTTTTAACCATAGATAGTCTATAGTCATGAGATTTTGGGGTGCTACAACTTGCACCCCTCCCAACTCCTGGTTGAGTTCCAACAGTACAGATCCAGTCAAATTCGTTGTCTCACTGTATGCACATGCCAGCCTAGACATCTCCCTCCTCCTTCTTATGGCAAGTCCAGGAGACGGTGGGCTGGATGCAGCCACAACCGCACCATCGTCCGGATCCCTGTGGAGGCTTTTTGATGATCATCCCCCGGCACGAGTCCTCCAGAGAGTGCTGATGCCGGAAGCTCCTCCTCATATCGTATCTTAGTTCATTTTCTGGGTATCCAAGCTAGGCCTTGATCTTCTGCATAGAAACAAACAGACCCTTTGCCCACACTTTGACATGCCCTCTATACCACTGTGCAGAACTCATTGGAGGTCAGCACACAGTAACTGCTTTTTTTTTTTTTTAATTAAGAGAAAGGAATATTATCAGAAAAGAGTACCTCCATAGCTGATCATCTGACACCCTTTAAGTGATCAACATTAAGGATATTTAAAGCATGCGTTGATCTTTGATTTACCAATAGTTTTATCCTGTTAAGGAGTAATCCCCCTTTTCTTTCTTTCTTTCTTTTTTTTTTTAAATTTTTAATCTACACTTACCTGAAGAATACTATGTTTACTATGCTCTCCCCTATATCAGGTCCCCCCTAACAACCACATTACGGTTACTGTCCATCAGCTTAGCAAAATGTGGTAGAGTCAATACTTGTCCTCTCTGTGTTGTGCAGCCCACCCTCCCCTTTCTCCCTCCCCCCCATGCATGCTAATCTTAATACCCCCCTTCTTCTTCCCCCTCCTTATCCCTCCCTGCCCACCCATCCTCCCCAGTTCCTTTCCCTTTGATACCTGTTAGTCCATTTTTGGGTTCTGTAATTCTGCTGCTGTTTTGTTCCTTCAGTTTTTCCTTTGTTCCTATACTCCTCAGATGAGTGAAATCATTTGGTATTTCTCTTTCTCTGCTTGGCTTATTTCACTGAGCATAATACTCTCCAGCTCCATCCATGTTGCTGCAAATGGTTGGATTTTTCCACTTCTTATGGCTGAGTAGTATTCCATTGTGTATATGTACCACATCTTCTTTATCCATTCATCTTCAGATGGACATTTAGGTTGCTTCCAATTCTTGGCTATTGTAAATAGTGCTGCGATAAACATAGGAGTGCATCTGTCTTTCTCAAACTTGATTGCTGCGTTCTTAGGGTAAATTCCTAGGAGTGGAATTCCTGGGTCAAATGGTAGGTCTGTTTTGAGCATTTTGATGCACCTCCATACTGCTTTCCACAATGGTTGAACTAATTTACATTCCCACCAGCAGTGTAGGAGGGTTCCCCTTTCTCCACAGCCTCGCCAACATTTTTTGTTGTTTGTCTTTTGGATGGCAGCTATCCTTACTGGTGTGAGGTGATACCTCATTGTAGTTTTAATTTGCATTTCTCTGATAATTAGCGATGTGGAGCATCTTTTCATGTGTCTCTTGGCCATCTGTATTTCTTTTTTGGAGAACTGTCTGTTCAGTTCCTCTGCCCATTTTTTAATTGGGTTATTTGTTTTTTGTTTGTTGAGGCGTGTGAGCTCTTTATATATTCTGGACGTCAAGCCTTTATCAGATCTGTCATTTTCAAATATATTCTCCCATACTGTAGGGTTCCTTTTTGTTCTATTGATGGTGTCTTTTGCTGTACAGAAGCTTTTCAGCTTAATATAGTCCCACTTGCTCATTTTTGCTGTTGTTTTCCTTGCCCGGGGAGATATGTTCAAGAAGAGATCACTCATGTTTATATCTAAGAGGTTTTTGCCTATGTTTTTTTCCAAGAGTTTAATGGTTTCGTGACTTACATTCAGGTCTTTGATCCATTTTGAGTTTACCTTTGTATATGGGGTTAGACAATGGTCCAGTTTCATTCTCCTACATGTAGCTGTCCAGTTTTGCCAGCACCATCTGTTGAAGAGACTGTCATTTTGCCATTGTATGTCCATGGCTCCTTTATCAAATATTAATTGACCATATATGTTTGGGTTAATTTCTGGGGTCTCTAATCTGTTCCACTGGTCTGTGGCTCTGTTCTTGTGCCAGTACCAAATTGTCTTGATTACTATGGCTTTGTAGTAGAGCTTGAAGTTGGGGAGTGAGATCCCCCCTACTTTATTCTTCTTTTTCAGGATTGCTTTGGCTATTCGGGGTCTTTGGTGTTTCCATATGAATTTTTGAATTATTTGTTCCAATTCATTGAAGAATGTTGTTGGTAATTTGAGAGGGATTGCATCAAATTTGTATATTGCTTTCGGCAGGATGGCCATTTTGACGATATTAATTCTTCCTAGCCATGAGCATGGGATGAGTTTCCATTTATTAGTGTCCCCTTTAATTTCTCTTAAGAGTGACTTGTAGTTTTCAGAGTATAAGTCTTTCACTTCCTTGGTTAGGTTTATTCCTAGGTATTTTATTCTTTTTGATGCAATGGTGAATGGAATTGTTTTCCTGATTTCTCTTTCTATTGATTCGTTGTTAGTGTATAGGAAAGCTACAGATTTCTGTGTGTTGATTTTGTATCCTGCAACTTTGCTGTATTCCGATATCAGTTCTAGTAGTTTTGGAGTGGAGTCTTTAGGGTTTTTTATGTACAGTATCATATCATCTGCAAATAGTGACAGTTTAACTTCTTCTTTACCAATCTGGATTCCTTGTATTTCTTTGTTTTGTCTGATTGCCGTGGCTAGGACCTCCAGTTCTATGTTAAATAACAGTGGGGAGAGTGGGCATCCCTGTCTGGTTCCCGATCTCAGTGGAAATGCTTTCAGCTTCTCGCTGTTCAGTATAATGCTGGCTGTGGGTTTATCATATATGGCCTTTATTATGTTGAGGTACTTGCCCTCTATTCCCATTTTGCTGAGAGCTTTTATCATGAATGGATGTTGAATTTTGTCAAATGCTTTTTCAGCATCTATGGAGATGATCATGTGGTTTTTGTCTTTCTTTTTGTTGATGTGGTGGATGATGTTGATGGATTTTTGAATGTTGTACCATCCTTGCATCCCTGGGATGAACCCCACTTGGTCATGGTGTATGATCCTTTTGATATACTGTTGAATTCTGTTTGCTAATATTTTATTGAGTATTTTTGCATCTACGTTCATCAGGGATATTGGTCTGTAGTTTTCTTTTGTGGTGGGGTCTTTGCCTGGTTTTGGTATTAGGGTGATGTTGGCTTCATAGAATGAGTTTGGGAGTATTCCCTCCTCTTCTATTTTGTGGAACACTTTAAGGAGAATGGGTATTATGTCTTCTCTGTGTGTCTGATAAAATTCCGAGGTAAATCCGTCCGGCCCCGGGGTTTTGTTCTTGGGTAGTTTTTTGATTACTGTTTCAATTTCTTTGCTTGTAATTGGTTTGTTTAACTTTTGTGTTTCTTCCTTGGTCAGTCTTGGGAGGTTGTATTTTTCTAGGAAGTTGTCCATTTCTTCTAGGTTTTCCAGCTTGTTGGCATATAGGTTTTCATAGTAGTCTTTAATAATTCTTTGTATTTCTGTGGAGTCTGTCGTGATTTTTCCATTCTCATTTCTGATTATGTTGATTTGTGTTGACTCTCTTTTTCTCTTAATAAGTTGGACTAGAGGCTTATCTATTTTGTTTATTTTCTCAAAGAACCAGCTCTTGGTTTCGTTGATTTTTGCTATTGTTTTATTCTTCTCAATTTTGTTTATTTCTTCTCTGATCTTTATTATGTCCCTCCTTCTGCTGACTTTAGGCCTCATTTGTTCTTCTTTTTCCAGTTTTAATAGTTGTGATGTTAGACTATTCATTTGGGATTGTTCTTCCTTCTTCAAGTGTGCCTGGATTGCTATATACTTTCCTCTTAAGACTGCTTTCGCTGCATCCCACAGAAGTTGGGGCTTAGTGTTGTTGTTGTCATTTGTTTCTATATATTCCTTGATCTCTATTTTGATTTGTTCATTGATCCATTGGTTATTTAGTAGCATGTTGTTAAGCCTCCATGTGTTTGTGAGCCTTTTTGTTTTCTTTGTAGAATTTATTTCTACTTTCATACCTTTGTGGTCTGAAAAATTGGTTGGTAGAATTTCAATATTGTGGAATTTACTGAGGCTCTTTTTGTGAGCTAGTATGTGGTCTATTCTGGAGAATGTTCCATGTGCACTTGAGAAGAATGTATATCCTGTTGCTTTTGGATGTAAAGTTCTATAGATGTCTATTAGGTCCATCTGTTCTAGTGTGTTGTTCAGTGCCTGTGTGTCTTTACTTATTTTCTGCCCGGTGGATCTATCCTTTGGGGTGAGTGGTGTGTTGAAGTCTCCTACAATGAATGCATTGCAGTCTATTTCCCTCTTTAGTTCTGTTAGTATTTGCTTCACATATGCTGGTGCTCCTGTATTGGGTGCATATATATTTAGAATGGTTATATCCTCTTGTTGGACTGAGCCCTTTATCATTATGTAGTGGCCTTCTTTATCTCTTGTTACTTTCTTTGTTTTGAAGTCTATTTTGTCTGATATTAGTACTGCAACCCCTGCTTTCTTCTCACTGTTGTTTGCCTGAAATATGTTTTTCCATCCCTTGACTTTTAGTCTATGCTTATCTTTGGGTTTAAGGTGAGTTTCTTGTAAGCAGCATATAGATGGGTCTTGCTTTTTTATCCATTCTATTACTCTATGTCTTTTGATTGGTGCATTAAGTCCATTTACATTTAGGGTGACTATTGAAAGATATGTACTTATTGCCATTGCAGGCTTTAGATTCGTGGTTACCAAAGGTTCAAGGTTACCTTCTTTAGTATCTTACTGCCTAACTTAGCTCGCTTATTGAGCTGTTATATACACTGTCTGGAGAGTCTTTTCTTCTCTCCCTTCTTATTCCTCCTCCTCCATTCTTCATATGTTGTGTGTTTTGTTCTGTGCTCTTTTTAGGGGTGCTCCCATCTAGAGCAGTCCCTGTAGGATGCCCTGTAGAGGTGGTTTGTGGGAAGCAAATTCCCTCAGCTTTTGCTTGTCTGGGAATTGTTTGATCCCACCATCATATTTAAATGATAGTCGTGCTGGATACAGTATCCTTGGTTCAAGGCCCTTCTGTTTCATTGCATTAAGTATATCATGCCATTCTCTTCTGGCCTGTAGGGTTTCTGTTGAGAAGTCTGATGTTAGCCTGATTGGTTTTCCTTTATAGGTGACCTTTTTCTCTCTAGCTGCCTTTAAAACTCTTTCCTTGTCCTTGATCCTTGCCATTTTAATTATTATGTGTCTTGGTGTTGTCTTCCTTGGATCCTTTCTGTTGGGGGTTCTGTATAATTCCATGGTCTGTTCGATTATTTCCTCCCCCAGTTTGGGGAAGTTTTCAGCAATTATTTCTTCAAAGACACTTTCTATCCCTTTTCCTCTTTCTTCCTCTTCTGGTATCCCTATAATACGAATGTTTTTCCTTTTGTATTGGTCACATATTTCTCTTAGTGTTGTTTCATTCCTGGAGATCCTTTTATCTCTCTCTATGTCAGCTTCTATACGTTACTGTTCTCTGGCTTCTATTCCTTCAATGGCCTCTTGCATCTTATCCATTCTGCTTATAAATCCTTCCAGGGATTGTTTCACTTCTGTGATCTCTTTCCTGACATGTGTGATCTCCTTCCGGACTTCATCCCACTGCTCTTGCATTTTTCTCTGCATCTCATCCCATTGCTCTTGCATTTTTTTCTGCATCTCTGTCAGCATGTTCATGATTTTTATTTTGAATTCTTTTTCAGGAAGACTAGTTAGGTCTGTCTCCTTCTCAGGTGTTGTCTCTGTGATCTTTGTCTGCCTGTAGTTTTGCCTTTTCATGGTGATAGAGATAGTTTGCAGAGCTGGTACAAGTGACCGCTGGAAGAGCTTCCCTTCTTGTTGGTTTGTAGCCTTTTCCTGGGAGAATAGCGACCTCTAGTGGCTTGTGCTGGGCAGCTGTGCGCAGACAGGGCTTCTGCTTCCTGCCCAGTTGCTTTGGGGTTTATCTCCGCTGTTGCTGTGGGCTTGGCCTGGCTGGGGCTGTTCCTCCAAAATGGTGGAGCCCCGTTGGAGGGGGAGCAGCCAGGAGACTATTTATCTCCGTAAGGGGCCTCTGTGCTCCCTGCTGCCCAGGGGGTTAGAGTGCCCAGAGATCCCCAGATTCCCTGCTTCTGGTCTAAGTGACCTGTCGTGCCCCTTTAAGATTTCCAAAAAGCACTCTCCAAACCAAAACAACAGCAGCAACAATGAGAGAAGGAACAGAAACAAAGAGAAAAAAAAAAAAAGGAAAAAACAAGCGATTTTTTTTTTTTTTTTTTTTTTGTCCTCAGGTGCCGGTCCCAGGCACCCGCTCACTGGTCCTGCTGCCCTGTCTCCCTAGCACCAGGGTCCCTGTCCTTTCAAGGCTTCCAAAAAGCACCCACCCACCGGTCCCGCAGGGAAGGAACGCTCAATATTCTTTGTCCTCAGGCACTGGTCCCACGCACCCGCTCACCAGTCCCGCCGCCCTGCCTCCCTAGCACCGGGGTCCCTGTCCCTTCAAGGCTTCCAAAAAGCACTCGGCAAAAAGAGAGAAAAAAAAGGGGAAAAACGCGCAATTTCTTCCGTCCTCAGGTGCTGGTCTCAGGCACCCACCCACCGGTCCCACAGGGAAAAATGCGGGATATTCTTTATCCTCAGGTGCCGGTCCCAGGCACCCGCTCACCAGTCCCGCCGCCCTGCCTCCCTAGCACCGGGGTCCCTGTCCCTTTTAGGCTTCCAAAAAGCACTCGCAGAAAAGAGAAAAAAAAAAAAGGGGAAAAACGCGCGATTTCCTCTGCCCTCAAGTGCCGGTCTCAGGCACCCGCCCACCGGTCCCGCAGGGAAAAACGGGGGATATTCTTTGTCCTCAGGCGCCGGTCCCAGCCACCCGCTCACCAGTCCCGCCACCGTGCCTCCCTAGCACTGGGGTCCCCGTCCCTTCAAGGCTTCCAAAAAGCGCTCGCCAAAAAGAGAAAAAAAACAAACAACAACAAATGTTGGCGAGGCTGTGGAGAAAGGGGAACCCTCCTACACTGCTGTTGGGAATGTAAATTAGTTCAACCATTGTGGAAAGCAGTATGGAGGTGCATCAAAATGCTCAAAACAGACCTACCATTTGACCCAGGAATTCCACTCCTAGGAATTTACCCTAAGAACGCAGCAATCAAGTTTGAGAAAGACAGATGCACTCCTATGTTTATCGCAGCACTATTTACAATAGCCAAGAATTGGAAGCAACCTAAATGTCCATCTGTAGATGAATGGATAAAGAAGATGTGGTACATATACACAATGGAATACTACTCAGCCATAAGAAGTGGAAAAATCCAACCATTTGCAGCAACATGGATGGAGCTGGAGAGTATTATGCTCAGTGAAATAAGCCAAGCGGAGAAAGAGAAATACCAAATGATTTCACTCATCTGAGGAGTATAGGAACAAAGGAAAAACTGAAGGAACAAAACAGCAGCAGAATTACAGAACCCAAAAATGGACTAACAGGTACCAAAGGGAAAGGAACTGGGGAGGATGGGTGGGCAGGGAGGGATAAAGAGGGGGAAGAAGAAGGGGGGTATTAAGATTAGCATGCATGGGGGGGAGGGAGAAAGGGGAGGGTGGGCTGCACAACACAGAGAGGACAAGTAGTGACTCTACCACATTTTGCTAAGCTGATGGACAGTAACCGTAATGTGGTTGTTAGGGGGGACCTGATATAGGGGAGAGCATAGTAAACATAGTATTCTTCAGGTAAGTGTAGATTAAAAATTTAAAAAAAAAAAAGAAAGAAAGAAAGAAAAGGGGGATTACTCCTTAACAGGATAAAACTATTGGTAAATCAAAGATCAACGCATGCTTTAAATATCCTTAATGTTGATCACTTAAAGGGTGTCAGATGATCAGCTATGGAGGTACTCTTTTCTGATAATATTCCTTTCTCTTAATTAAAAAAAAAAAAAAAAAGCAGTTACTGTGTGCTGACCTCCAATGAGTTCTGCACAGTGGTATAGAGGGCATGTCAAAGTGTGGGCAAAGGGTCTGTTTGTTTCTACGCAGAAGATCAAGGCCTAGCTTGGATACCCAGAAAATGAACTAAGATACGATATGAGGAGGAGCTTCCGGCATCAGCACTCTCTGGAGGACTCGTGCCGGGGGATGATCATCAAAAAGCCTCCACAGGGATCCGGACGATGGTGCGGTTGTGGCTGCATCCAGCCCACCGTCTCCTGGACTTGCCATAAGAAGGAGGAGGGAGATGTCTAGGCTGGCATGTGCATACAGTGAGACAACGAATTTGACTGGATCTGTACTGTTGGAACTCAACCAGGAGTTGGGAGGGGTGCAAGTTGTAGCACCCCAAAATCTCATGACTATAGACTATCTATGGTTAAAAGAACATATGGGATGTGAACAGATCCCAGAAATGGGCTGCTTTAATTTGTCTGATGGTTCAAGTACAGTTGGACAATATCCATCATATCATAGATAAATTTTCACAAATGCCTAGGGTGCCTAAATGGTTTTCTTGGCTTCACTGGAGATGGCTGGTAATTATAGATTTGCTTTGTTTATGTCACCGTATTCCTATTATGTTAATATGTGTGTGCAAATTAGTTGGTAGTTTAAAACCTATACATACTTAAGGTACTATACAAGAAGATATGTCAAAGAAATAATCAATCCTCCCAAGTTTCCTTCATATGCTACATCTATAGCTTTTCTTCTTCCTTCCTAATTACAAACCTTAAATAGAATTCGTGCCTCATATCGAATTTACCGAGTATCATAATTCCTCCAGGTGGTAAAGATACCTCGAGACAAGTGCTGGGCATAGAAGCCACAGGGCATAAATCTGCAAAGAAGTAAAAAGCTAACCTTTGCAAACAATATGGCTTCTCTCTCACTTACCAACTTTACATTTCCCTGTATGGCCCCGGAAGATGACTGGTTAGCCAGAGACGGGTAAGATTCCTCAAGGGAGGAACAACCTAAGACAGGCACAGTCGCAGGGGGGCCATCAGGTGAGAATTTGGGGATCAACAGAGGTGAGGCTCAGAACCTCACCCCCCCTGCTTTGAGAGAAATCTTCTGCATCCGTGGATGTCTTGCTGCCCTTGTCTAGCCTGGATTAATACTTAGTCCATAGGCACACACCTGATCATCTGATCATCTATATTTGCCTTCTTACAGCACTAAACTATGTTTTCTACCTTTATCTTGCATCTACCTACCACTTCAGCATTTTATTAAAAATAAAAATAATAATAATAATAGGAGAAATGTGGGATCAACATATAAATCAAGTACAAAAATCAAATGAATATTCATATTTGACCTGATGGTTTATAGGTCATATTGCATGATCAAAACCGAAAGTTTCTGTGATGACTGCCCTTGTACTGTTCACCATGTAAGAACTTATTCACTCTGTAAGAATTCGTTCACCATGTAAGAACTTGTTCGTTATGCTTCAGAAGATTGGAGACTGACGAGAATTAGGCTTGAGATGGATTAATGATTGTACATTGAGCATTGACCCCCCTATACTGAATTTTATTGTTGTTAACAACCATTTGATCAATAAATATGAGAGATGCCCTCTCAAAAAAAAAAAAAAAAAAAGAGAAAAAAAAAAAAAAGGGGAAAAACGCGCGACCTCCTCCGTCCTCAGGCACCGGTCTCAGGCACCCGCCCCCAGGTCTCGCAGGGAGAAACGCGGGATATTCTTTGTCCTCCGGCGCCGTTCCCAGGCACCTCCTCACCAGTCCCGCCACCCTGCCTCCCCAGCAACGGGGGCCCGTCCCTCTAAGGCTTCCAAAAAGCGCTCGCCAAAAAAAAAAAAAAAAAAAAAAACCGCTCCGGTTTCTCTCCACCCGCCGGGAGCCGGGGGGAGGGGCGCTCGGGTCCCGCCGGGCTGGGGCTTGTATCTTACCCCCTTCACAAGGCGCTGGGTTCTTGCAGGTGTGGATGTGGTCTGGATGTTGTCCTGTGTCCTGTGGTCTCTATTTTAGGAAGATTTTTCTTTGTTATATTTTCATAGCTCTATGTGT
Organism: Manis javanica; assembly: GCF_040802235.1. NCBI lineage: Eukaryota > Metazoa > Chordata > Mammalia > Pholidota > Manidae > Manis > Manis javanica. The sequence goes on along the minus strand of NC_133157.1, from coordinate 35,302,509 downwards.
TTTTGGGAGGAGATTTCCACTGCTCTACTCACGCCGCCATCTTGGCTCCGCCCTCTCAGCTTTGCATTCTTTAAAGGTTTCCCATGCTTTCTGGATCAAGTTTAAATCTGGACTTTTTATCACTGGCCTTTTCTAGCCTTGTCTTCCACTACTCCCCCATCTGTACTCACTCCAGTCATGCTGTTTTTGGTCTCCATGTCATCAAACATGCTTTTCTAGTATCTTAAAATGCTTTCCTTCACCTCCTTTTCATCTAGAAGCTCCTAGTCACCCTTTAAAACTCAGAATAGTTGGAAATAGATAGAGGAGATGGTAGAACAACACTGATTGTACTAAATGCCACTGAATTATATACTTAAAATGGTTAATTTTAAGATATCTGACTTTCCCTTCAATTTCTTTAAAAAGCTCAGATAGGGCACTGTCTCCTCCAAGAGCTTCCCCTAGTTCTTCAGTGTGACTTACATACCTATTTATTCAATTGCTCCCCTGTGCATACCTCTATCAATGACACTTATCACAGGGCATTGTAATCACTGATATACTTGTCTATTCACAGCATACAATGGGCCTTTAACAAATGTCTGTTGAAAGAATGAGTAAATGAAATGAAAGGATATTGAAATCTACTTCTCTGCCTATTTTTGTTTCCCTGAATAATAGCACAAATAGCTCAAACCAGAAACCAGAAAGTCTTTCTGGACTCCTCCCTTCTATTCTTTCTAATCCAATCTGATCTGTTACTAAATTCCATATACTCTGTCTTAGAAATGTCTTCAAATCTTTCCCTTCCAAATGCCCCCAGTCCCATTGCTTTCATCATTTCTTGCCTACTTATGCCAACATCCTCCTCTCTGGTCTCCCTGCCTCTGATTCTGCTTCTTTCCAATCCATTATCCACATCACAAAGAATGACCTTTCAAAAATACAAATCAGATCAAGTCCGTTGCCAGTTTAAAATCCTTTGGTGACTCATTATAGCTTTCCTACCTTGGTGCCGCCTACCTCTCCAGCTTCATGGCCACTTTCTGCTGCATAAACCCTCATTTCTGCCCTGCCAAGCTATTTGCAATTCCTCAAAGGTTCCATGATCTTCAGAAGCCTTAATGCCTTGGCTCTTTCTTTCTCTCCTCTTAAATACACTTCCCTCCCTTGCCCAGCTAAGCCTATATGCTCTTCACTCTCAGCTTTGGTCACTTCCTCTGGGAGCCTTCGCTGACACCCAGCCTCCTCTTCTAAGTTGGGTGCCTCTTGTGTGTACTGTACCACAATGTACATTTCTCTTATTTACAGTTCCCAAGATTGGAATTTCTTATCACTCACACACCTATTTTAATCACCTATTTTAATTGTGGTTTACTTCTTTCTTTTTTTTTTAATTTTATTTTGGTATCATTAATCTACAATTACATGAAGGATGTTATGTTTACTAGGCTCCCTCCTTCACCAAGTCCCCCCAACATCCCTGTTCACAGTCATTGTCCATCAACATAGTAAGATGCTGTAAAATCACTACTTATCCTCTCTGTGTTGCACAGCCCTCCCCGTGCCCCCCCCAACACTGTACATGTTAATCGTAATGCCCCCTTTCTTTTTTTTCCCGCCCTTATCCCTCCCTTCCCACCCATCCTCCCCAGTCCCTTTCCCTTTGGTAACTGTTAGTCCATTCTTGGGTTCTGTGCTTCTGCTGCTGTTTTGTTCCTTCAATTTTCTTTTGTTCTTATACTCCACATATGAGTGAAATCATTTGGTACTTGTCTTTCTCCACCTGGCTTATTTCACTGAGCATAATACCCTCTAGCTCCATCCATGTTGTTACAAATGGTTAGAATTTGTTTTCTTCTTATAGTTGAATAATATTTCATTGTGTATATATACCACCTCTTTATCCATTCATCTACTGATGGACATTTAGGTTGCTTCCAGATCTTGGCTATTGTAAATAGTACAGCGATAAACATAGGGGTGCATCTGTCTTTTTCAAACTGGAGTGCTGCATTCTTGGGGTAAATTCCTAGAAGTGGAATTCCTGGGTCAAATGGTATTTCTATTTTGAGCATTTTGAGGAACCTCCTTACTGCTTTCCACAATGGTTGAACTAATTTACATTCCCCCCAGCAGTGTAAGAGGGTTCCCCTTTCTCCACAACCCGCCAACATTTGTTGTTTGTCTTTTTGATGGTGGCGATCCTTACTGGTGTGAGGTGGTATCTCATTGTGGTTTTAATTTGCATTTCCCTGATGATTAATGATGTGGAGCATCTTTTCATGTGTCTGTTGGCCATCTGAATTTCTTCTTTAGAGAACTGTCTGTTCAGCTCCTCTGCCTATTTTTTAATTGGATTATTTGCTTTTTGTTTTTTGAGATGTGTGAGCTCTATATATTTTGGATGTCAACGCTTTATCAGATCTGTCATTTATGAGTATATTCTCCCATACTGTAGGATACCTTTTTGTTCTATTGATGGTGTCCTTTGCTGTACAGAAGCTTTTCAGCTTGATATAGTCCCATTTGTTCATTTTTGCTGTTGTTTCCCTTGCCTGGGAAGATATGTTCAAGAAGAGGTCACTCATGTTTACGTCTAAGAGATTTTTGCCCATGTTTTTTTCTAAGAGTTTTATGGTTTCATGACTTACATTCAAGTCTTTGATCCATTTTGAATTTACTTTTGTGTATGGGGTTAGACAGTGATCCAGTTTCATTCTATTACATGTGGCTGTCCAGTTTTGCCAGCACCATCTGTTGAAGAGACTGTCATTTCCCCATTGTATGTCCATGGCCCCTTTATCGAATATTAGTTGACCATATATGTTTGGGTTAATGTTTGGAGTCTCTATTCTGTTCCATTGGTCTGTGGCTCTGTTCTTGTGCCAGTACCAAATTGTCTTGATTACTGTGGTTTTGTAGTAGAGCTTGAAGTTGAGGAGTGAGATCCCCCCCCCCCCCACTTTATTCTTCCTTCTCAGGATTGCTTCAGCCATTCAGGGTCTTTGGTGTTTCCATATGAATTTTTGAACTATTTGTTCCAGTTCATTGAAGAATGCTGTTGGAAATTTGATAGGGATTGCATCAAATCTGTATATTGCTTTGGGCAGGATGGCCTTTTTGACGATATTAATTATTCCTAGCCAGGAGCATGGGATGAGTTTCCATTTGTTAGTGACCTCTTTAATTTCTCTTAAGAGTGTCTTATAGTTTTCAGGGTATAGGTCTTTCACTTCCTTGGTTACGTTTATTCCTAGGTATTTTATTATTTTTGATGCAATTGTGAATGGAATTATCTTCCTGATTTCTCTTTCTTTTAGTTTATTGTTAGTGTATAGGAAAGCCACAGATTTCTGTGTGTTAATTTTGTATCCTGCAACTTTGCTGTATTCCAATATCAGTTCTAGTAGTTTCGGAGTGGAGTCTTTAGGGTTTTGTATGTACAATATCGTGTCATCTGCAAATAGTGACAGTTTAACTTCTTTACCAATCTGGGTTCCTTGTATATCTTTGTTTTGTCTGATTGCCATGGCTAGGACCTCTAGTACTATGTTAAATAACAGTGGGGAGAGTGGGCATCCCTGTTTAGTTCCCGATCTCAGAGGAAATGCTTTCAGCTTCTCGCTGTTCAGTATAATGTTGGCTGTGGATTTATCATATCTGGCCTTTATTATGTTGAGGTACTTGCCCTCTATACCCATTTTGTTGAGAGTTTTTATAATGAATGGATGTTGAATTTTATCGAATGCTTTTTCAGCATCTATGGAGATGATCACATGGTTTTTGTCTTTCTTTTTGTTGATGTGGTGGATGATGTTGATGGATTTTTGAATGTTGGACCATCCTTGCATCCCTGGGATGAATCCCACTTGGTCATGGTGTATGATCCTTTTGATGTATTTTTTAATTCGGTTTGCTAATATTTTGTTGAGTATTTTTGCATCTACGTTCATCAGGGATATTGGTCTGTAGTTTTCTTTTGTGGTGGGGTCTTTGCCTGGTTTTGGTATTAGGGTGATGTTGGCTTCATAGAATGAGTTTGGGAGTATTCCCTCCTCTTCTATTTTTTGGAAGACTTTAAGGAGAATGGGTATTATGTCTTCTCTGTATGTCTGATAAAATTCTGAGGTAAATCCATCTGGTCCGGGGGTTTTGTTCTTTGGTAGTTTTTTTATTACCACTTCAATTTCATTGCTGGTGATTGGTCTGTTTATATTTTCTGTTTCTTCCTTGGTCAGTCTTGGAAGGTTGCATTTTTCTAGGACGTTGTCCATTTCTCCTAGGTTTTCCAGCTTATTAGCATATAGGTTTTCCTAGTACTCTCTAATAATTCTTTGTATTTCTGTGGGGTCCATCGTGATTTTTCCTTTCTCGTTTCTGATTCTGTTGGTGTGTGTTGACTCTCTTTTCCTCTTAATAAGTCTGGCTAGAGGCTTATCTATTTTGTTTATTTTCTCAAAGAACTAGCTCTTGGTTTCATTGATTTTTGCTATTATTTTATTCTTCTCAATTTTATTTATTTCTTCTCTGATCTTTATTATGTCCCTCCTTCTGCTGACCTTAGGCCTCATTTGTTCTTCTTTTTCCAATTTTGATAATTGTGACATTAGACCATTCATTTGGGATTGTTCTTCCTTCCTTAAATATGCCTGGATTGCTATATACTTTCCTCTTAAGACTGCTTTTGCTGTATCCCACAGTAGTTGGGGCTTTGTATTGTTGTTGTCATTTATTTCCATATATTGCTGGATCTCCATTTTAATTTGGTCATTGATCTATTGATTATTTAGGAGCATGTTGTTAGGCCTCCATGTGTTTGTGAGCCTTTTTGCTTTCTTTGTACAATTTATTTCTAGTTTTATGGCTTTGTGTTCTAAAACGTTGGTTGGTAGGATTTCAATCTTTTGGAATTTATTGAGGCTGTTTTTGTGGTCTAGTATGTGGTTTATTCTGGAGAATGTTCCATGTGCACTTGAGAAGAATGTGTGTCCTGTTGCTTTTGGATGTAGAGTTCTATAGATGTCTATTAGGTCCATCTGTTCTAGTGTGTTGTTCAGTGCCTCTGTGTCCTTACTTATTTTCTGTCTGGTGGAACTGTCCTTTGGAGTGAGTGGTGTGTTGAAGTCTCCCAAAATGAATGCATTGCATTCTATTTCCTCCTTTAATTCTGTTAGTATTTGTTTCATATATTTGGTGCTCCTGTATTGGGTGCATATATATTTATAATGGTTATATCCTCTTGTTGGACTGAGCCCTTTATCATTATGTAATGTCCTTCTTTATCTTTTGTTACTTTCTTTATTTTGAAGTCTATTTTGTCTGATACTAGTATTACAAGACCTGCTTTTTTCTCTCTGTTGTTTGCATGAAATATCTTTTTCCATCTGTGCATATCTTTGGGTTTGAGGTGAGTCTCTTGTAAGCAGCATATGGATGGGTCTTGCTTTTTTATCCATTCTATTACTTTGTGTCTTTTGATTGGTGCATTCAGTCCATTTACATTTAGGGTGATTATTGAAAGGTATGTACTTATTGCCATTGCAGGCTTTAAGTTCGTGGTTACCAAAGGTTCAAGGTTAGCTTCTTTACTATCTTACTGTCTAACTTAACTCACTTATTGAGCTATTATAAACATGGTCTGATGATTCTTTATTTATCTCCCTTCTTATTCCTCCTCCTCCCTTCTTCATATGTTGAGTGTATTGTTCTGTGCTCTTTTTAGGAGTGCTCCCATCTAGAGCAGTCCTTGTAAGATGCCCTGTAGAGGTGGTTTGTGGGAGGCAAATTCCCTCAACTTTTGCTTGTCTGGGAATTGTTTAATCCCTCCTTCATATTTAAATGATAGTCGTGCTGGATACAGTATTCTTGGTTCGAGGCCCTTCTGTTTCATTGCATTAAGTATATCATGCCATTCTCTTCTGGCCTATAAGGTTTCTGTTGAGAAGTCTTATGATAGCCTGATGGGTTTTCCTTTGTAGGTGACCTTTTTTTTTTCTCTCTGGCTGCCTTTAATACTCTGTCCTTATCTTTGATATTTGCCATTTTAATTATTATGTGTCTTGGTGTTGCCCTTCTTGGATCCCTTGTCATGGGAGTTCTGTGTACCTCTGTGGTCTAAGAGGCCATTTCCTCCCCTAGTTTGGGGAAGTTTTCAGCAATTATTTCTTCAAAGACACTTTCTATCCCTTTTTCTCTCTCTTCTTCTTCTGGTACCCCTATAATGCAGATATTGTTCTGTTTCAATTGGTCACACAGTTCTTCTAATATTCTTTCATTCCTGGAGATCCTTTTATCTCTCTCTGCATCAGCTTCTCTGCATTCCTGTTCTCTGTTTTCTAGTCCATTAATGGTCTCTTGCATCTCATCCATTCTGCTTTGAAGTCCTTCCAGAGATTGTTTTATTTCTGTATTCTCCCTCCTTAGTTCTTGCATATTTCTCTGCAAGTCCATCAGCATGGTTATGACTTTTGTTTTGAATTCTTTTTCAGGAAGATTGGTTAAATCTATCTCCCCAGGTTCCTTCTCAGGGGAAGATGTAGAAGATGTCAAAAATGTCTAGGTTAGTCTTGTCTGGATCAAATTTTTTTGCCTTTTCATGTTGATAGGTGCAGTGGTATGCTATTGACTCGTCTGTCAGCTGGGAGAGTCAAGACTCTTTCCACTTGCTTCTGGCCTTTCTTTACTGGGACAACTGCGACCCCTAGTGGCTTGTGTTGGGCAATTGTGTGTAGACTGGGTCTCTGTATCTTGCCTGGCCCGTATGGAGGAAGCTCCCTTGCTGTGGGCATGGCCAGCCTCAGGCTGCTGCTCTGCTATGGCGGCACCCTGGAGGGGTAATGGACGGGGGGGCTGTTTGGCTGTTTACCTCCATGAGGGGTCTCAGAGCTGTTGCCCAGGGGGTTAGTGTGCCCAGAGTTCCCTGGAATTTCCAGCTGCTGGACCATGACCTGGGATGCTTCTGTCCAGCGGTGGGGTCCCTGTCCCTATAAGAGTTTCAAAAAGCACTCGCTTTTCTTTGTCCCAGGGGCGCCAGCTGTGGACCCACTCACAGGTCTTATTGTTCTGTTTCCCTAGTTTCCAGCACCCCATGCACGCACTGTGTCTGCACTCTGGTGTGGATGGCTAGGGCTGGGTGTTTAGCAGTCCTGGGCTCCCTCTCCCTCCCCGCTCCGACTCCTCTCCTCCCGCCGGGAGCTGGGGTGAGGGGCGTTGGGTCCTGCTGGGCTGCGGCTTGTATCTTACCCCTTTCACCAGGCTCTGGGCTCTTGCAGGTATGGATGTAGTCTGGCTGTTGTCCTGTGTCTTCTGGTCTCTCTTTTAGGGATAGTTGTACTTGTTGTATTTTCAAAAATATATGTTTTTGGGAGGAGATTCTCACTGTCCTACTCACGCCACCATCTTGGCTCTGCCCTTGTGGTTTACTTCTTTCTTCTTGGCTAGGCTGTGATCTCCTTAAGGGCAAGAACTTTGTTTCATTTTCATATTCCTGTCACCCAGCAGGCTACTAAGCACTTGGATTATTAATGTTTTTCAATGAATGAGTAAATGAATGGAATACATTACCTTTATTCATCCTAAACTTGCCTCTTACCTGTCCTTTCAAAATGAAGCTTATCCTTCAGTATCTAGTTTCTGGTTATACTTTGGGGGCCTCTTGTTATGAAACATGGTCACTAATGGTTTCCCATCTAAGGCACTTGTAAAAATACAGTTTGGACCAATAATATCCCCCAAAGCTCCTAAACAATCAGCATCCTCTCCTGGTGGTTTATATGTATCTTGGGAGATTTGTGTCTCAGTCTCTGTGAAGGATCCAAGACAGCAGATGTCATATTCCAAAGTGAGGTGTGAGATAGATGACCATGCAAAACAGACTCGCAAGAAGGAGGGGTGTGAAAAACTAATTTGCAACTTTTTTTTTACACTTTTTAAAATTGGAATAAAGTTGATATACAATGCTATATTGGTTTCAGAGGTACAACATAGTAACTCATTAATTATATACATTACTAGATGACTGTCACAGTAAGTGTAGTTACCACATTAGCTTACCAAGATAACAACAATATTATTTGCTATATTCTCTAGATTGTACTTGAATTCCTACAACTAACTTATTTTACAATTTGCAGTTTGTACCTCTTTACCCACTTCACCTATTTCCATCCTCCAATTCCCCTCCCTATAGTAACCAACAGTCTGTTGTCAATATTTATGGGTCTATTTATTTTCTTTCTTTTTTACAATTTTTTGTTGTTAAGATATTACTGATATACACTCTTATGAAGGTTTCACATGAAAAACAATGTGGTTACTACATTCACCCATATTACTGAGTCCCCCCTCATACTCCATTGCAGTTACTGTCCATTAGAGTAGTAAGATGTGTAAGAATAGAAATAGGTTAGCATAAGCATAGCCATCTTAAAGGCCTAGAAGCCATTTTCTGAGTATGTGACTTAGAAAGAAAAACTGGAACTGGGTAAGGCCTTGAAAAACAAGTTAATCATGAGCACCGGGTGGTGGGCAGCTGTGACCCTTGGTCAGCTAACCTTGGTCAGTAAATCTTACATACCAAGCTTATCGTGCAGAACCTCCCTAACCATTGAGGAGTAGTCTTACCCTGCCCTTGCTTAACCCCAGGATATATGTCTTGCAAGAATAATGTATAGTTATAGAAAATTGCTATGAGTTAAGTGCTTTGAAATTGCTATATAAACCCTTGGCTCTGAGTGCTCGGGGTCCTTGTTGAGACCCGCTGCTTCGGGCTGACTTGGACCCCAACTAGTTGGCTGAATAAAGACTTTGCTTGAATTTACATCTCTATGCCTGTGTAGTTTGTTCTCTGTGGAAGCCTCGGAAGCCTGGACCCTAACAGATGCCACAGAGTTGCTACTTCTCTTCTCTGTGCTACACTGTCTTCCCCATGATCCCCCTGATGCCAGGGTTCTTGTTTGCAGAGTCGGAAGAATGAATTTCACAAACACCCAAGGTAGGAGAGCCAAGGAGAGGCTTTTATTGAGAGATACAGTGAGAGGACAGAGCTCCTGGCTCACACCAGGAGGGGACAAGGGAGCCTGTGTGGTGCCTTGTCTAGGGGTTTTATAGGCAGTTGAGGATTTTTGGGAACCAGATACAGGGCTTAGGCGTGTGGACTTGTTAAGTGGTCCCTGAATATTTAGAATTAACTTAGCACAAGCAATTTCCTGCTCTGATTATTTCTCCCTGAGATACTAGCGTCTTGGTCTGGGAGCATATTCAACAAAGCTGTCCGCCCAGCCCTCAAGGTGGGCTGAGGTATTGTTTGCTAAAGAGTAAGTTAGGAATCTTACTTCTTAAACTTCCTTTGTGTTAAAATGCAACCTTATATTTAAGGTGGACTCCTTCCTGCCTTTTACTATGTTGTTTACAGCTGGGTCTGCATGCTAAATTAGTTGCCCAGTTTGCAAAGCACCTCATTAGGTCTGAGGAAGGGAAGACAGCAACAGGCCTGGGCCTTTAGCATGCTAAGGTGAATCTTACACATGATTATAAATGATTAGCATAATAAAAACATGTGCTACTGTGGGTAAAATTGTAATATTTCCAGGATATCTTGCCTGGCTTTGGTACATCTGCATATCAACAGGCGTTCAGAGGTGGAGAGAAGTATGGCTTTAGTGCATTTGCATCTTTCCTCAGGGGTGGAGAAGTTCATCTCCATATCAATGAGTGATTACCTGGGCAACAGAGGGTTTATCTGAACCTGAGAGGTGAGGGGGAGGGCCAGTGTTGTTGCTGCTAGAGCAGGAGAGAGAGATAGGCTGGACGGCAGTTTTGTAAGACCCTTTCACCCCAAAGAGCATTTTGCCATCAATTTCTTTGGTCACACTGAATCCATAGTGAACTTGCCCAGGCTGAAACCCCTTGCCAAGACAATTTGTGAAAGTCGGCAGGGTTCACTGTTGACCAAGGGAAGACAGGCTGCCCTTATGGGAGGGGTACTTCAGCGGGCTGCCCCTGTGAATGGAGAAACAGTAGATTGTCCCCCGATGGGTATGTGGTCTGAGGTGGCTTGCCTCCTAGAGGACTGAGCCCCACCCCAGGACTGGAGGCAAGTGGAGGTACACCTGAGGCAGTAGAAGTGGCTCTTAATATAGTAAGCAGAGCCTTTGAGAAGCAGAGTGCCCATGAGGCAGCAGGGACCATGGGTTGGCTGCTTCTCACAGTCTTAAAAAGGTCTATAGAGGAGACCCAAGAAATGGCAGCACGAGAATGCGAGCTGAGAACTTCAGTAAATTCCCTGAGGAGGGAAGTGGCATTGTTGCAAGAGGCAGCATGAGAATGCGAGCTGCAGACTTCTGTGGATGCCCTGAGGATGGAGATGGTATTGATGCGGGAGGAGGCTGCACAAGAATGTGAACTGCAAACCTCTGTGTATTCCCTGAGGAAGGAGATGGTCTGCATGCAGGAGGAGGCAGCACGAGAGGGCTGGCAGCAAGGAGCCATTGGAGATGAGACGGCAGCACTGCCAGGTGTTCTGCAGGAGGAAGAGGCCATCAAGGAAAAAGACGAGTTCCTACGGGAAGGACAGGCGGAGGTGGCATGAGAACATCAGCTGCGAAGCATTGAGCTGAAGGTAAGAGACCTTCTGCAAACAGAGGTAGCATTGCTGCAAGTCACAGTAGAAAAGGTAAAGGCTGTAGCAGAGGAGGCACTCAGGGGAGGGGAGAGAAAGGTGACATCAGCCCCAGAAATGGGGGAGCTAGAGAAGGATGAAGGGGTGGTGCCGGAGGCACTGGTCCCTCCTGTATTGGAATCATGCCCAGTGGTTGTAAAGAAAATAAAGACCCAGCAGCTGAAAGTTCCCCAAGCAGAGAGCCGCCCCCTCCCCAGGTCGTGGAGCACTCTATGGCCCGCCCCTATACTTGGGCTGAGCTGGTGGTTTTGGGCTCCTGGTTTAGGTAGAAGCCCTTGGAGTCAATATCAGCTTGGCTCCTGCGTCCGTGTGACTTAGGGGTGGATGGAATTGTTCTGTCCGGATCAGAGATGGGAAAGCTGTCTTCCCTGACAGTGCAGCCTGCCTGCCTTGAGGCAGTGATTACAAAATGCACATCAGACCCCACGGAGTCACTCCCTCCTCAATTGGTTTATGGCTGCACTTCATGCTGTGTGGCCCAATCTGGGTGATCTGCCATCCTCTCCTGTTAGATGGCAGACATATGCTGAGCTCCAACAGGTGCTACGAGAGGTAGGCATAAGAAATGCCATCTAGGCTGGTAATTACAGGTATGCTTTGGTTACGTAACTGTACTCCTATTATGTTAATGTGTGTGTGCAATTTAATTAGTAGTTTAAAACCTATACATGCTGAAGTTACTCTACAAGAAGGTATGTCAAAGAAATAATCAATCTTCCCAGGTTTTCTTCCACCTGCTACTTCTATAGGTTTTCTTCTTCCTTCCTAATTATAACCCTTAAGTAGAATTCGTCCCTCATATCGAATTTACCGAGTATCATAATTCTTCCAAGTGGTAAAGACACCTCAAGACAAATGCTGGGCATAGAAGCCACAGGGCATAAAATATGCAAAGAAGTAAAAAGCTAACCTTTTCAAACAATAAGGCTTCTCTCTCACTTACCAATTTAAGATTTCCCTGTATGGCCCCAGAAGATGACTGGTTAGCCAGAGATGGGTAAGATTCCTCAAGGGAGGAACAACCTAAGACAGGCACAGTCGCAGGGGGGCCATCAGGTGAGAAAATGGGGATCAACAGAGGTGAGGCTTAGAACCTCCCCCCACCTGTTCTGAGAGAAATCTTCTGCATACGTGGATGTTTTATTGCCCTTGTCTAGCTTGGATTAACACAGTCTACAGGCATACACCTGATCATCTACATTTGCTCTCTTACAACACTAAACTATGTTTTCTACCTTTATCTTGTATCTACCTACTACTTCAGCATTTTATTAAAAATAATAATAATAAAGAGAGAAATGTGGTATCCACATATAAATTAAGTATAAAAATCAAATGAATATTCATATTTGAACTGACTGTTTATAGTTCATAATGCATGATCAAAACCAAAAGCCTCTGTGATGACTGCCCTTGTAATGTTCACCATGTAACTTATTCACTATGTTTGTTCTCCATGTAAGAACTTGTTCGTTATGCTTCAGAAGATTGGAGACTGATGAAAATTAGGCTTGGGGTGGATTAATGATTGTGCATTGAGCATTGACCCCCCTATACAGAATTTTATTGTGGTTAACAACCACTTGATAAATAAATATGAGAGATGCCCTCACACACACAAAAAAAGTACACACTTCCAATTGTAAAATAAATAAGTAACCAGGAAGTAATGTATAGCATAAGGAATATAGTCAAAATATTGTAACAACTTGGTATGGTGATAGCTGGTACCTAGAATTATCATGTATATAAATGTTAAATCACTGTGTTGTACACCTGAAACTAATGTAATGCTGTGTGTCAACTACCCTTTAATAAAAAATAAAAAAAAAAGAAATGCCATCTATAGTCCAGACAATTATGGCCCAGATGAAGAGGTTTTCACTACTGGGATGAGAAATATTGTACCTCAAACAGCTCCTACATCCCTCTTTGGGTCTCTAGTGGCCATTCTTTCCCCTCACTTAGGGCATCCCTTAAGTGAGGTGACATATACAATAGCAGACTTAGGAGAGGCAGAAGCAATGAGAATCCGGAAAGAGATAAGACCTGTTATTCACAAGAAGAATTACAGGGCCCTATGAAGGTTATGAGGACCCAGATGTGGGTTGATTTAATATGGGCAGGAGCAGATGGACAGATATTAGATGGAACATCCAATAGGATCTTACTAGAGCTATGACAACAGCTGAAACCAGAGCAGCAGTTCCAGCCATTAAGACCAAAGAGGCAGAGGTCAGAGACAGAGTCACAAGTCCAGCCTGTGTGTTTGCAAGAATTCCTGCTGGAAAATGAGCCAACCTCACTTGAGCCCACACAGGAAGGTGATTGGGGAACACGATTTGACTGAGGGAAAGGTCAAGGTACCTACCCTGAGGGACCAGGGTGGACAGGAGGCCACATGTTGAAATAGCTATCCATTGGTCCCCAGTGAACATACATATCCTGGCTCTAGTGGACACAGGAGCTGAATGTTCACTGATTCATGGTAACTCTGAGCGGTTCCCTGGGACCTCCACTATCATAGATGGATACGGGGGGAAGGCTATCAGAGTAAAAAAAGCCCAAACCCCTTTGGGAATAGGGCATCTACCCCCAAAAGAGTATACTGTGTATATATCTCCTATTCCTGAGTATATTTTGGGGATTGATATCCTGCAGGGTCTATGGTTGCAGACCACTGCAGGTGAGTTCAGACTGAGAGTACGTGTGGTGAAGGCAGTTCTGAGGGGACATGCTAGGAAGCCGCCCATAGGTTTGCCTGTGCCTCAGTGGGTGACTAATACCAAACAATATAAACTGCCTGGAGGGCATAAAGAGATTGGAGAAACTCTCCAGGAGCTGGAAAAGGTGGGTATTATAAAGCCCACCCATAGACCTTTCAATTCCCCACTGTGGCCTGTAAAAAAGCCAGATGGCTCCTGGTGTATGACTGTGGATTACAGAGAACTGAATAAAGTCATACCCCCTATGCATGCTGCTGTCCTGTTTATTGCAGGCTTGATGGATACCCTCAGCCATGAACTAGGAACATACCATTATGTGATAGATCTTGCTAATGCCTTCTTTTCCATTGACATTGATCAGGAAAGTCAGGAACAGTTTGCTTTCACGTGGGAAGAATGGCAGTGGACTTTCACCATCCTTCCACAGGGATACCTCCACAGCCCCACCACCTGTCATGGACTTGTAGCCCAGGACTTGGCTACATGGGAGAAACCGCCAACAGTGCGGCTGTACCATTATATTGATGATGTCATGCTCATGTCCGATTCTCTTTCAGATCTGGAAGGTGCAGCACCTAGACTGCTGCAACATTTACAGGAGAAAGGATGGGCTGTGAACAGCACCAAGGTTCAGGGACCTGGTTTGTCTGTTAAATTATTGGTGGTCTTCGGGTCAGATAAGACCAAGGTTATACCAGAAGCAGTTATAGACAAAGTCCTGGCCTTTCCTACCCCCACAACTGTAGTATTGCTAGAGGAGTTTCTGGGTCTTCTAGGCTACTGGAGAGTGTTTATTCCGCACTTGGCACAAATTCTGAAGCCCTTATACTGATTGGTACGAAAGGGCATCAGGTGGGATTGGGATGAGACATATGCATCTGCCTTTATTACAGCAAAACAGGCAGTCAAGGCCGTACAGGCCTTGAGTATGATAGACCCATCAAGGCCCTGTGAGCTGGATGTTCATGTCACTGAAGATGGTTATGGCTGGGGTCTCTGGCAGCAGCTTGAACGAACTCGCTAACCAATTAGATTCTGGTCACAACTCTGGAAAGGGGCAGAGGTATGATACACTTTGATAGAAAAACAACTGGCTGCCATGTATCACGCCTTGCTGGCTACAGAACCCATCACTGGAATGGCCCCGATAAAGGTAATAACCACCTATCCCATCTTGGGGTGGGTACAAGACTGGACCCAAAAGCCAAGGAGTGGTGTGGCACAAACACCCACACTAGCCAAGTGGGATGCTTACCTACAGCAGCGTAGTGCCCTCTCTAGTAGCCCTTTGAGAGAAGAACTCCAATGCTTGTTGGGGCCGGTGACATATACTAGTGAAAATCAGGAAAAACTTGCTTTCGAACCATTAGCAGCAGAGAGTCCTTGTCGGGAGAGAAAAGCCCCTATACCCAAAGATGCATGGTACACAGATGACTCCAGCCACAGGCAGCCCCCAAAATGGAGGGCCATAGCTTTCCATCCTAAGACTGAGACAATATGGATGGAAGATGGTGAGGGGAAGAGCAGCCAATGGGCAGAGTTGCAGGCTGTGTGGCTTGTGATCAGAGCAAGGAGCTCTCCCCTATAGTTGTCTATACTGACAGCTGGGCTGTCTATTGGGGTTTGATCCTGTGGCTACCAACCTGGTACCATGCCAACTGGCCGGTAGGTCACCGACCCCTTTGGGGGCAAGAATTATGGCAAGACTTATGGGCCTGTGGTCAGACTAATATAATTATAGTATACCATGTGACAGGTTATTTGCCACTGGCATCCCTAGGAAATGATGAAGCAGATAAATTGGCCCAGATACATTGGTTAGAAGGAAGGCCTGCCTCTGATGTAGCCCAATGGCTACATCAGCGTTTGTTGCATGTAGGGCAAAAGACAATGTGGGCTGTAGCCCGTCAGTGGGGCTTGCCTTTGACCTTTAAAGAATTTAGTACAGCCTGGCAGGAGTGTGTTGTGTGCTCCAAAAGGGACTTACACCGAATTCCACAGCAACATGGGACAATAGCTAAGGGGCCTATACCCCCTCGTCATGTGGCAGATAGACTATATTGGGCCTCTACCTGTGTCAGAAGGATATTGGTATGCAATGACTTGTGTGGACACAGCTACTGGACTTCTGGTTGCTTTTCCTACCTGTTGTGCAGACCAGCAGGCAACCAAAAGAGGCCTGGAGCATCTCTTTGCTACCTATGGCTGACCACAGGTGATTGAGAGTGATCAGGGCATCCATTTTACTGGACATACACTGCAAGAATGGATACGACAGCTGGGAATCAAGTGGAAGTTCCATGTGCCATACAGTCCTACTGCAACAGGCATGATAGAGAGGCACAATGGTTTGTTAAAATCCAGACTAAAGTCAGATACCAATAGTCTGCAGGGATGGTCAGTCCGCTTATGGACCGTGCTACAGCGTTTGAATGAGAGACCCTGAAAGGTGTGTTAACACATATGGCTGCCTCCCCTATACAACTGCAAGTACAAACCAAGGAAGAATCACTGAAGCTGAGGTTTGGCCACCAGAATAACATCTTGCTGCCAGCACCAACTTCACTGAACCCTGGAGACTCCATTGAGTGGATGTGGCCTTGGACCTTTCGACACATGGACCAACGATGGCTGGCTCTCCTGACACCTTGGGGACAAGGCCTGGAAGCTAGCCTCCTGTGTATTCCTGTAATAACAGCAGAGTGGCCCCCAAAGGTTACAGTAGTGTACCCTGAACAGCCAGAAGGTAAGAGCATCTTACTGGGGAGTTTTGTTTTATCATTGTGGCCAGTGCATGCACCTCTGGTAGCACTATATATAGACCCTTCAGTAACCCCCGTGGGGAAAGGAGTAAAAGCATGGTATACTAGACCTGGAAGGGAACCCCTTCCTGCTACAGTCCTATCACAGGACCACTCTCTTGCATGCATCCTACCTGATGGACAAGATTGTTGGTGACATTAAAACATGTGTCTTATTGCCCCTAAAGTCTTTGTGGACTGAAATCTCCTCTCGCTTCAGGATTATTATAATTTTTGTGTCAAAATCTTGCTGTATCTTAATTTTTATTGTCTCTAAGTTGTTATCTTCTGTTGCTATTGTGAAATATGGTTACAGTGCTCCAGCTTTCTCACATAGGGACCATTGCGGAAGATTGAAAGCATATAGATTGTAAGGCGAGAATCCTGGAGGGGTGGAGTGTGGGTAAAATTATAGTATTTCCAGGATATCTCGCCTGGCTTTGGTACATCTGCATATCAACAAGCGTTTAGAGGTGGAGAGAAGTATGGCTTTAGTGCATTTGCATCTTTCCTCTGGGGTGGAGAAGTTCATCTCCATATCAGTGGATGATTACCTGGGCAACAGAGGGCTTACCTGTACCTGAGAGGTGAGGGGGAGGGCCAGTGTTGTTGCTGCTAGAGCAGGAGAGAGAGATGGGCCGGATGGCAGTTTTGTACGACCCTTTCACCCCAAAGAGCGTTTTGCGGTCAATTTCTTTGGTCACACTGAATCCATAGCGAACTTGCCCGGGCTGAAACCCATTGCCAAGACAGCTACTCTTCTTTATCTGGGGAATATTAACTGATCTTACTGAAGAATGACCCTAGAGCTTATTGTTTAACACAGAGTTTTGGTAGGGGGTTTCCTTGCATGTAGTTACATTGTTCTGACTGTAAATATCTTGCCTTGCTTTTTCTGGAGGCTCTCACCTTATGCTGACTACACCCAAGGTCCCTGTCTCAGTGTGGGGGTGAGACATGGACCAAGGGTGTAGTCAGAGTAGGGTGAGGGCCTCCAGAAAAAGCAAGGCAGGATATTTACACTCAGAGCAATGTAACAATGTAAAAAAGTCCCTATCAAAACTCTGTTAAGCATTATGCAAAGTCAAGGTCACACTAATTCTCTAGGGTAAAGATACCAGACTGGGAATATAGACACCTTCAGTGAGATCAGTTAAAGCTCAAAAGGCCAGGAGGAACCCATGAATGGACTAACAGTTACCAAAGGGAAAGGGACTGAGGAGGATGGGTGGGAAGGGAGGGATAAGGGCGGGAAAAAGAAAGGGGGCATTGCAATTAGCATGTATAATATGGGGGGGGCAGTACAGGGCGGGCTCTACAACACAGAGAAAACAAGTAGTGATTTTACAGCATCTTACTACGCTGATGGACAGTGACTGTGAAGGGGTATGTTGGGGGGACTTGGTGAAGTGGGGAGCCTAGTAAAATAAACATAATGTTCTTCATGTAATTGTAGATTAATGATACCAAAATAAAATAAATAAATAAATAAATAATTTAAAAATGACCAGGAGCAACTTAGCCTAGAATGTTTGAGTGTTCCACAAATAAAGAAGGGTATCTCAGCATAACCCATGACTTCACTGTAAACAGCCCTAGCAAACAGACAACAACCCAGCCCACCTTGAGGGCAGGGCAGGTGGTACAAGTCCACACCCTAAGCCCTCAGTTCCCAAAATTCCTCAACTGCCTATAAATTCCCTAGACAATGCACCACATGGGGCTCTCTTGTTCCCTCCTGGGGTGAGCCAGGACCTCTTTCCTCTCACTTTATTTCTAAATAAAAGCCTGTACCTTGCTCTCCTACCTTGAGTGTTTGTGAAGCTCATTCTTGGACTCTGCAAACAAGAACCCCGGCATCAATACCATGTGTACTAATCATAATACCCCTCAATCCCCTTCTCCCTCCCTCCCTACCTACCTTCCCCCACCCCTTCCCTTTGGTAACCACTAGTCCACTAGTCCGTTCTTGGAGTTTGTGAGTCTGCTGCTGTTTTATTCCTTCAGTTTTGCTTCATTGTTATACTCCACAAATGAGGGAAATCAACAAATTTGCAACTCTTAATCTCCTTACCCACTGTAATTCCAGGAGGGAAATCCCAGGGAAAAAATACCTTTGAAACCAAAATCAGTCAAAGGGAGAAATAAAATTAAGAAACCCGTTTATTTCATACAAGCAGTAGTTCTGTCTCTTTCTTGACCAGGCTGCAGCAGAAGAGAGCTCCACACAACCTCTGCAATCCAGAAAAGCCCTCACTCGCCCATGTAATTACCTATTGATATAGAGATAGACTACTTCTCTCCATCCCTTGGAAACACCTATTGATGTGCAGATGCGCTAAAGCCAGGTAAGAGATTCTGGAAATACTGCAGTTTACCCACACCTACCTTGAGAAAAAGAAGAAAGGGATCTTTGGAGAGAATTGCTACTGGACTTTGAGTCCCACCCCCAGTTTAGTTCAAGTTGAGAGGGTGTGAGGGTATTACTTGGAGAGATTAATGTGTTTAGGGGACACAGAGAACTCATACTTGACTCATACCTGGAGAACATAAGAAGCTGTTCTAGGGCAGAGCAAGAAGAGGTGGCTGAGGTGAGATTGGCATGTATTCCCATTGTTTTTCAGGACAAGGGATGCATGGGTGCTCCCCACAGACCAGCTGTGGGCCATAGAAGAGACCTAGTTGGGGTTTCTTTATCTTGTCAGACCATCCAAAAGGTTGAGGAGACCTCCACAGACGGAAGCAAGAGATATGCTGTCAAATACCTAGAGATTCCTAATTAGATGGAAGGTTGCCTGAGGGTGGGATTGATTACCTGTGGAGGGGCTTGAGGTAAATTTTCTATTTCTTGATTTTGGAGGTGGTTACATGGGCTACTTTTGTCAAGACTCATCAAACTGTCTATTTGAAATCTTCACATTTTATTGCATGTAAATTATACTTCAGTAAAGCTTGATTGTTTAAATGCCTAGAGATTTCTAAAGGCATTGTAAGTGACTTAGAGGAGCTGACTGTTGTGCCCAAAGTCGCAAATCCCAGAAGACCACCAAGGAGCCAACACCGATGCAAAAGCAAAGAGCCTTTATTCGAGCTAGCTCGAGCTCAATCTCTCATCTACACCAATGCAGTGGCAAGATGCCAGAGAAAGAGAGTGAGTTTCAATACCACAAAGGTTTTATGGGGTTCTAGGGCAGTTGGTGGGGTGATG
Source organism: Manis javanica (assembly GCF_040802235.1). Lineage (NCBI taxonomy): Eukaryota > Metazoa > Chordata > Mammalia > Pholidota > Manidae > Manis > Manis javanica. The sequence goes on along the minus strand of NC_133157.1, from coordinate 35,283,111 downwards.
GTCATGGCTCTGGCATATTGGCTGGATCTAGGGGTAGTTGGTGGGGTGATAGGTCGTGGCTCTGGTCAATTGGCAGGGTCTAAGGGTGGTGGGTGAGCTCTTTGCTGAATGGAGAGGAGAGAGACCAGCTCCCATTGGGTGAAATAGGATCCAGGTCCTGATTGGCTGAGGTAGGATCCGGGTCCCAATTGGCTGAAATAGAATCTGGGAGCTTGCCCTTTCACTGACTTTATCACATTAAGGGAACTGGTATAGAAGAAATACCTCAACCAACAGAGAGGGAATCTCTGAAAAGCCTACAAAAGGGCTCCTTGTGAAAGAGTCAGCTTTAGATACCTGCTAAGCACTAAAACTACATAACTAGTTTGTGACACTGTTAGTCAAGAATCTTCCTCATCTCTTCTTATACCTCCCCCCGTTCATCTCTTTTTTCATCCTGCTCAAATCCTGGAAAAAGAGGGTTAGCAGGCTGGCAAAGAGAAGAGGTAAGTGGGAAAAGAGACATCTACTAAGACCTACCCCCTTTTCTCACTGAACCTGCAGTAGGACCAAGCTGAGAGGAAAACCTGTAATTTTAAAGTTTGAAGTTTAAAAAATCATTTCATTTCATTAGTCTGGGCATCTTATTTATTAAAGTAAAACTTAAAGTGACAAGTATTGGTTGTTAAAAATGACCAGAAAATTTATGAAGGACAGTCCCATGGAGTGGGTTTAAAGAGTGAAAGACAAAATAAAATGGTTTTATAGTAATCCCTACCCGACAAACCCCATTCTTTCAAGTGTCCATTTACACCCCCCCAATGCACACACACCCTTTCATTCATTCATACATACAGCAAATACTGAGAATCTACCATGATCTGGTCACTCTTCTAGGATGATGCTGGAGATAACAGTGAAAGACAAAAAAAGGTTTCTTCTGTCATGGAGCTTACAGTCTAGTGGGAGAGACAATAACAAAGTAAACAAGATCGTTTAGATAATAAATACTATGAAGATACTACAATAGCTACTTTAACAGTAAAAGACTGTGAGGGGAAAGCAGTAGCTACTTACATTTGGTAGTCAGAAAAGGCCTTTCTGAGCAAGTGACACATGAAATGAGACCTAAATGACCGAAAGAATTTAGACCAGCAAAAATCTGATGGAAATGCATTCTATAAAGACCCTAAAATAGGAGCAACCTTTGTGTGTATGAAAAAGAAGCCAATGTGGATGAAACATGGTGAGTGAAGGAAGGTGGTTAGGTAGATATGATGAGAAGCAGTGGAGGGCTGTAAACCAAGTTTGAAAGATTGCTCAACTACTCTGTGGAAATGCGTGCAAAAGTGAATCAGGGAGAATATTTAGGAGGCAATTACAGTTGTCTAGGCATGGCATGGTGACTGGAGCAGGGTGGAAGTGAGACAGGGACCGTAGGTTTAGACAGAGTAGGGTGAGGGCCACCAGAAAGAGACTCCTACCAAAACTCCATGTTAAACAATTAAGCAAAGCTAGAATCACATTAATTCCCTAAAGTAAGAATATCAAACTAGGAATATAAGCATTCTTCAGTGAGATTAGTTAAAACTAAAAAGCCAGGAGCAACTTTGCCTAGAAGTTTGAATACTCCCAAGATAAAAAAAAAAAAAAGTATCTCAGCATAGCCTATGTTTTCACTGTGTCAATTAGAACACACCATTGTAAGATTTACTTTAGCCTGCTCAAAGGTCCAGCTTATTTAGGAAAAATTCTATCTTAAAGCTAAGATTGCATTTTAATCAAACAAACAATAACTCAGCCCATCTTGGAAATAAGGCAGGCAGTCTTAATTGATATGCTCCAGAATCAAAAAGCGGCTATCCTGGGGAAAAAATCAGAGCAGTAAATTTCTTGTGTTAAGCTAACTTTGAAGAATAACCTACTGATAAGAAACTTAGTATCTCTTCAAAAATAAACATTTTGGGACCATCTGGCAGGTCTGCATCCCTAGCCCTTTGTCTCTTAACCGCCTGTAAATCCCCTAGTCAATGCACCACCCTGGACTCTGTTGTACCCTCGCGGCGCCAGCCAGAAGCTCAGCCAGAGGCTCTTTCCTCTTACTTTATCTCTAAATAAAACATATTTATTGAGTGTTTGCGAAGTTCATTCTTTGACTCCATTAACAAGAACCCTGGCATCAGAATCAGTGGAGAAATAAGTGGATAAATAGAGGATATATTTTGAAGATGGAAGAAAAGACTTCATGGATAGCTACAGAAGATGCAGAAACTAGTTTTTCAAATGATCCCATTGTTATGCTCAGTGGCTTCCCCTCTGATAATCAGCCTACTGAATCTATAGATTACTGATTCTTCCCACACATCTCCTAATGAAGGGGTGAGTCTAGATGGTCATGTGTGTGCCAGTTGAATCCACTACCCCTAACCACAACTGGCCAAGAATGATAGATAACTCAAATAGCTTCTCTCTGGGAATTAGAATTATGAACTCTAAGAAACTAAGTCAGTGATGAGGACAAGAGCTAAAAAGTCACAGAGTTTCAGGAAGTGGAGCCTCCATTTGAAAGTGGTCATAATTTGCTCTTAGTATGAAGATAAGTGAGCCAAGTTATCTAGTCTGCAGAGAGAAGAATGAAGCAGATGTCTGAAGAGAAATAGGTAAGATGCTGTTTCATTCCAGGAGAGACGTTAGGGCTTTCTGAAGTTAGGTTCAGTGAGGGCATTTTTTTCTTGAACTAGACTGAATAGCCACCAACAGCAAAAACACAGAGGCAATTCCAATTTATATGGGCCAGATTTACACTTGTTCCTTATCTATAGCCTCTTAGAAACAGGGAGCAGTCACAGGCCCATCTGGCTTATATGCACGTTTTTCTTGTAGGGGAAATAACTCATCCTTATTTACCACTACCAGAAACAGAGAAACAATGGAGCATTGCCCTGGCCCCAACATTTCTCTGCAATTCTAGCCCCGAATCTTCTAAGATATGTGCAGAGTTTTGGAGAAGAGCACTTGTAGAATCCTGGGAGTCATCCTAGATTATTGTGATTCCCACTCCTCCAACACTAATACGGTGGTGTATTTTTTCCCTACATATATATATATGTAATAGTAACAATATTACACACAGCCGTAATAGCAGTATAACTCCATTTGGGTTTCCAGACCTGACTGCAATGTGTATAAGTATGTGGGAAGAGGTTTTCCACACATACTAACACCAAGCAATTCTCGAACACTATCACAGTGTTGGAGAACTCAATTTTGATGCTATCTGCTCCAAGACAGCACCAGATTCCCCAGGCTAAGGGGCTGTGTCCTACAAGACTGCCCTCCATAACCCCACTCCAGACACTGGTCACAAGCCCCAGGCAGTTCCCTGTGCTTCTGACATACTGGCTACAGACTGGAGGTTCCCACAACCTTCCACTTAGGTTCAATTAATTTGCTGGAACGGCTCACAGAACTCAGGAAAACACATTTACCGGTTTAATAAAGGATACCAGGAAGGATACAAGCTAACAGCTAAATGAAGAGAGACATGGGGCAAGGTCTCAAATAAAGGAGCTATAGAAGCTCCTCATTGAAGGGTCCCCACCAGTAAGATGGCGAACTTCCGGCTTCTCTTCGGGGTCCTCAGTTCCCGCCGGCGCCACCTGAAGCCCAATCACCTCTCGCCCCCCTCCCAATCCCAGCACCTAGCCAACAGCCACCAGCCCCGTAGAAGTGACACCAATCAATTCATGCCCCCTCCTATATAACCCAGCACCTTTCCCTAATAAAGCGGAACTCTCCGGTGAATTGCTGCTATGTGTCGCTCCTTTCCTTTCATTGGTGCCGAAACCCGGGAGACGGGACACCCCAACTGGGCCCCGTCTTCCCCCGACACCAGCAGCAGCTTGCCCTCGTCCTCTTTTTCCGGTGCTGGCTCATCACACTCACCACTCCTCTCTGGCCTTTAGGTAAGTTTTCCCCCCGGAGTGGGTCGCTCTTCCCTGAGCTATCGCAGTGCCATTGACCGTGATCGTCCGGCAAGGCCCTGACGCTCGGGGATGAGGAGGGAACGCTCCCCGCCTCAGGCCTTCACGGCTGCGGCGGACCCTCAGGCCCCTCCTCCAAAAGCCATAAATCCCTGCCTCAAGCCTTTACGGCTGCGGGGAATGCTCAGGCCCCTCCTCCGACAGTCATAAACGCATTCACCATCCCTTCCATCAGTGCTGAAAGTTTTTAAGCAAAATTTCCCCGGGGTGGGCCACTCTTCCCCGAGCTATCGCAGTGCCATTGACCGTGATCTTCCGGCAAGGCCCTGACGCTCGGGGATGAGGAGGGAACTCTCCCCGCCTCAGGCCCCTCCGCAAACAGCCATAAATCCCCGCCTCAAGCCTTTACGGGTGCGGCGGACGCTCAGGCCCCTCCTCCGACAGTCATAAATCCCCGCCTCAGGCCTTCACGGCTGCGGCCGACTCTCAGGCACCCCCCTCCAACAGCCATAAACGAGGTGACTCCTTTGTGGATGAGAACGCTCCCTTTCCCCCCCTCCTCCTTCTGCTCCGTCCGTCGAAAACGCCTAGCGCTAGGTACCTCGTGACTCCGGCACTCTGCCTTCTTAGGGAAGTCTGGGTGACGACCCACACTTCCCAAGAAATTCCGACTCGTATACGAGTTTCCGCAGACCACCAAGGATCATCGGGGACGCCCTTTGTCTCCTTGTGGTCTGCTTCCAGTCCGAGGATCTCCGTTCATCTTCCCCTGTTTGTCTCCTTCTCTGTCCTTTAGCCATGGGAGCCTCCTCATCCCTCCCTGAAAGTTCACCTCTTGAATGCCTGCTTAAGCATCTGGCTACCCTCTCCCTGATGCCTGATATAAAACCAAAACTTCTCCGTAAATATTGCTCCCAAGATTGGCCGACATACCCCCTAGACAATAAAAACCAATGGCCTGCAGGGGAAACTCTTGATCCTAACATCACTCGCGATCTTTAACTACTGCCAGCGCCTGAAAAAATGGAAGGAGATTCCCTATATCGAAGCTTTCCGCCTCCTCCTCTCCCCGCCCCCTCCCAAGTTCTCCTAGCCTGCAAGCCGCCGCCCCCGCAGAAGCCTCCTGTTCACTCCCTTCCCCTTCTTCTCCTACAACAGCCCTTCTCCCTTCCTCCCCAACCATCTCCTCCCCCATCTCACCTCCTCCACCTTCATTCCCTGCAGATTAAGCCTGAGCCTTTCAGCCCCCCTTTAACTAGGTCCCAAGAGCCTCCTCCGTCTTTGCCCTCATCACCTGTTTCTCCCCTGTTAGGGACCGCCTTTGTCTTCTCACATGTTTGTAGGGAGAATGGGAAAGCACCTTCCCCCATGTCTGAACGCAGCATGGGAAGGCACAAGCTAGAGAACAACCGGTGCAGTCCTTAGAAGTTATCTGTCCACAAAAACATATCTTGCCAAGACTCCTCACTCTGAAAATAGGGAGACCTTGAAGATGTGTAGAAACACCGCCCCTGCTTCTAAATATGCCCTTCCCCCACTTGCAGATGTGGCAGGAATGGAGAACAAAGAACATTCTGTTTACGTATTCCATAAGCAATTAACTAGAGCCCTGCTGCAGCTCAGTTAGTAGAGCATGGGACTCTTAATTCAGAGTCATGAGTTCAAGCCCAACTAGAGCGGCAGAAGTAAGCAGCTGGGCTGCTAGCTGGTGACATGTGGGTCCGATTCTATCTTTCTTTATTTTCTTTGCCCCCCTTCTGCACTTCAGGACCTGCTCGACTAGGCACGGCTAGACCGCGTCACTCCCCCACAGACTGAGCCAGAACCTTTCAGTCCCCCTCAGACTCAGTCCCGAGAGCCTCCCAAAATTATCGCCCCCCTCCGGGAGGTAGCACGATCCAAAGGCAGCGTGCGCATTCACATCCCTTTCTCCTTAAGAGATTTAGCCCAACTAGAGAAACGCCCAAGTTCCTTTTCCACTGATCCCATGACATACATCAGGGAGTTTCAATAGACCCTCCAGTCTTACAGCCTCACACATCATGACATTTTCATGCTCCTGGCCAATACTCTCCTCCCTGAAGAGCGTAGACGAGTTTAGGACTTCGCCCAAATGCAGGCTACTGAAACCCACAGGACTGACCCCACTTATCCCCCTGGCCCCACTGCTGTCCCCAAACAAGACCCACACTGAAATTATAACACCGCCATGAGTCTCCGCTCTTGAGATATTTTTGCCTCCTGCTTAATAGCAGGTCTGAAAAAGGGCAGCTTGTAAAGTAGTCAATTTTCAAAAGCTCCAAGACATAATTCAAAAGAGAGATGAAATCCCCTCCGAGTTCTTAGACAGACTCACTCAAGCCCTATTACAGTATACCAGCCTGGACCCAGAAACACCTGAAGGAAGACATGTCCTTATGACATACTTCCTAGCTCAAGGCTACCCCGACATTAAAGCTAAACTCAAAAAGTTAGAACAGGGCCCCGCTACCCCACAGACTGAGATCCTAACAGTGGCCTTTAAAGTCTTCCATAAGCGGGAGGAGGAGAAAGAATGCCGTAAACAAAAGGCTGATCAGGCCAATTTCCAGATGTTGGCCCAGCTGATAAAACCACAACCTGGGCGCCCCTCTACAAACAAGCCCCCCCAAGAGCTTGTTTCAAGTGCAGAAAAGAGGGACATTGGTCAAGGGCGTGCCCCTCCCCCAGATCTCCTACCACCCCATGCCCCAGATGCCACAAAAAGGGCCACTGCGGGTCTGATTGCCCAACCACCCGAAGGGGAGGCTGGACGAACAACCCCCATCCTAAGCCCGCCGTAGTGGGGCTGGCAGAAGAAGATTGATGGGGCCCGGGGGCTTCTCGCCCGACCATTTCCATCACCAAACAGGAGCCCAGGGTTACTCTAACAGTAGACGGTCACCCCATCTCCTTCCTCCTAGATACAGGAGCCACCTTCTCAGTCTTGTGAGAATACCGGGGCCCTACCACGCCAGCCATTGCTCCTATAGTCAGAGCAGGAGGTAAACAGATTTTCCCATTAAACCCCCCACCCACCCTTTTATGCACAATCCAAGACAATCCCATACCTTTCTCCCACTCCTTCCTGGTTATGCCCCAGTGTCCCATCCCTTTACTAGGACGAGACATCCTTTCCCTCCTCCACGTTTCCATAACTATATCCACTCCCACAGCCCCCAGTACTCCCTTTCTGATGGCCCTCATAGCCAACGACCCCCCTCTACCCAATGAAAGCTCCGGTTCTGCCCTCATACACCCTGTAAATCCCAAAGTTTGGGACATTACAAGCCCCTCCGTGGCCCTATGTCCCCCTGCCTCTATCAAATTATGTGACCCCTCTCAGTATATCTGTCAGGCCCAATACCCCCTAACCACTTCAGCCCTCATAGGCCTCCAACCCATCATTCAAGCAGACCCACTCACTCCCCATTTAATACCCCCATATTAGTTGTTAAAAAAACCAACGGATCTTTCTGCCTTGTCCAAGACCTTTGCCTCATCAACATAGCCATTGTCCCTATCCATCCCTTAGTTCCAAATCCATACAGCCTCAGCATCCCACTTCTCAGTCCTAGATCTCAAAGACATACCCCCATATTAGCTGTTAAAAAAACCAATGGATCTTGCCGCCTTGTCCAAGACCTTCGCCTCATCAACATAGCCATTGTCCCTATCCATCCCTTAGTTCCAAATCCATACAGCCTCAGCATCCCACTTCTCAGTCCTAGATCTCAAAGACCCATTTTTCTATCCCTCTAGACCCCTGCTCCCAAGATTTTTTCATCTTCACCTGGACGGACCCATACACAAGACATTCTAAACAACTCACTTGGTCAGTTTTGCCACAAAGCTTCCGAGATAGTCCCCATATTTTTAGACAGGTCCTAGCTCAGTACCTCAAACAGTTTCATCATGATCACTCCAAGTCCACCTTATAATACATAGACAATCTTCTACTCTGCAGTCTCTCGTGGGAACAGTCTCAACTTGACACTGCCTCCCTACTTAACTTTCTAGCTTCCAGAAGTTACCGAGTATCCCCCGTCAAAGCTCAAATCTCTTCCCCTCCTATCACTTACCTCAGATTCCTTCTATCTCAACAAAGAAAGTCCATTACCTTAGACAGAAAATGGCTCCTCTCTGACCTGCCCATTCCCAAAACCAAGACAAAAATCCTTTCCTTTCTAGGCCCTTTCTAAGCCTAGCTAGATATTTTAGAACGTAGATCCCTAACTTCTCCCTGCACCCTGTTGGCAAGACCCCTATACAACCTCAGCAAGAGCCCCCCTAAAAAACCATTATCCTCCTCACCCCGACACTCCTTCATTAAGCTCTGTCAAGCCCTTGTGGAAGCCCCAGCTCTCCATCTTCCTGATTTGTCGAAGCCCTTCTCATTATACATTCATGAGAGGTCCAGTCAAGCTCTAAGAGTCCTAGGCCAATATTATGGCCCATCCTTTGCCCCCCAGTAGCTTATCTCTCCAAGCAATTAGACCCCACAGTTCGGGGATGAGCCCCCTGCCTACGAGCATTAGCCGCTAGACAGCTCTTGCAGGAAGAAGCTCATAAACTGACATTCAGGGCGCCCCTTACCATTCTGTCCCCACATCACCTAAAAGATCTCTTAACCTACAAAAGTTTACAGACTCTCCCTCCCTCCAGACTCCTGACCTTACTGTCCTCTTTCCTCCAAAATCCCGTTCACCCCCTTTGCCATCCATACCCGAATCATGACTTTTTCCTCCTTTACTGCTCTCTCGCCTTTTTTTCCTCATTCCTATTATCTTCCCCACCACCCCAGCCTCCTTTGTATGGCAATTCTAAGTCAGAGAGACTTACACACAGCATCAAACAAAAGTTACTGCCCTCATTGCCACATCAGACTGCCCTCTGAAAAGCTGCTCTGAGCCTTTATACCTCCACTTTCCTCCCTCCACCGAAGTGTTCACTAGCAGCTACCCTTATTCTCCCTACCTCTGCTTCCTCTATGACCAAAAACAAGCCTATTGCAGGCGATGGCAAGACACCTACGGGAGATGTCCCTACTAGTCTTGCACCATTCACTACATAGGTAACTTCCAGTACCCACAGTATTACTCCTCCAACCGTTTCATGAAATATCCCAACAGCTCATTCTCCTTATCAATCCCAGATCCCTGGGACTCTCGATGGGCTGCCAGAGTCACAGCCTCAGTTTACTACGGGGAGTCCTCGACCCCCCACAGTACCCTTCATATCTCTCGAAAGTATGTTCCCTCTCATTCCCAGATCTCTCAAGTTGCATCAGATAGCAGACATTCCGAAAAAGTCATTATCCAAACTCTTGATAGCGCCTCTTACATCTTCTTATCCCCACCCCTCTTCCCATTTCTCCTACTCTTCATTACAGCTCATTCAGGACACCACCATCTTTCTCAACCACACCCTTAACACAGCCAATTGTTTCTTGTGCGCATCACTACAGCGCCCACTGCTGGCCGCCGTGCCCCTTAATATTTCCAACTACTCCTTCCATGCAGAAAGACAACCCCTCTGCCCCCTGGCAGACATACCCCTATGGGAACCAGAATGCGCAGATAATCTCACCATCCACCACTGTGTAGGCCCAACTCCACCCCCCTCCAGCGCACTTCACTGCCTCTCTATCTACACCCCTACCTCCAGCTCTAAGACTTTTACGCAACCGGGACACTTCTTTTAGTGTAATAGCAGTCTTTTCAACTCACTGCCTCTCAACTCCGATACACCCTGCATTCTCGTCACCCTAATCCCACAGTTAACACTTTACAGCATGGCAGAATTTCTTGAGCTCCAACCTCCCTTGCCCTCGCGCACAAAAAGAGCTGCTTTCCTTCCCATCATGGTCAGTAGCTCTTTGATCACCTCAGCCATTGGGGCAGGGTTTTCGGGAGAAGCCTTGAGTCACTCTCTATAGGCAGTTAGAGATCTCAACGCCAAACTTGAGGGAGCCCTGACATCCACTGCCGATTCTCTAGCCTCTCTCCAAAGACAGGTCACTTCGCTAGCTAAAGTCACCCTTCAAAACCGGCGGGCCCTAGATCTGCTTACAGCCGAGAAGGGCGGCACCTGCGTCTTCCTCTGGGAAGAGTGCTGCTATTACATCAACAAATCTGGCATTGTAGAAACTGACATTACCAAACTCACCGACCTTGCCTCCAGTCTCCACTCTGCTTCCAATTCCAACCCATTCTCGTCAATACTAACAAACCCCCTCCTCACCTGGCTCTGGCCCATTGCAGGCCCCATAATAATCATTCTTCTCGCCTGTCTCTTCTTACCCTGTATAATAAAGTTCATCAAATCCCAAGTCGGAAAAATCTCTAATCAAGCTTTCAACCAGCTTTTACTCAGGAACTACCAGCTTCTGGCCACAGAAGATCCCTCACCCTCACGTGACCTCCTCACCACACGCTGAGATGGACCCCTCTCTCCACTGGAAACTGTTCCTGGAAACAATAGCCGCAGACGCCTGGCTCCTGACACCCATATCCTCTTGGCCAACCTATGGTTACAGGGAACCTTCATTGATTTCCAAACCTGAAGAAGTCCACATCTACTCGTCCTTACTGCAGGGAGTCCTATCAACCCTTTCCTCCCAATCCTCAAGCCCTCACTCCCTTCTCCGCCCCTGTTCAGCAGGAAGCAGCCAGAGAGAAAGCAACGTCCACAAACCCATAGAGGAGAAAGGGGGGAATGAAGGGTCCCCACCAGTAAGATGGCGAACTTCCGGCTTCTCTTCGGGGTCCTCAGTTCCCGCCGGTGCCACCTGAAGCCCAATCACCTCTCGCCCCCCTCCCAATCCCAGCACCTAGCCAACAGCCACCAGCCCCGTAGAAGTGACACCTCAATCAATTCATGCCCCTTCCTATATAACCCAGCACCTTTCCCTAATAAAGCGGAACTCTCCTGTGAATTGCTGCTATGTGTCGCTCCTTTCCTTTCACTCATGGAGCTCGGGGCCTGGCTCAGTGGCATGTGGAGGTGTGCTGGTTCCCCCAGCACAGAAGCTCTCTCCGACAAAGAAGCAGGATCCAACAGAGCAGTACAGACACAGTAGAGCAGAGAGAAAGAGCTCTTCTCAGGGGTGTTTGTGAGGGCTTCATTTCACAGTCATGATTGACTAAATTATTGGCCATTGGCTGATTCAGCCTCCAGTCTCAGCCCTTGGGTGTGGGGCTTCCAAATGTCTCTCATTAACATGACAAAACACCCATTTCACCCGTAAGACTGCAGTGTTTTCGGGAACTGTGGATGTAGAGCAAATACACCTGAGAAATATATATTTGGTCAAATGAATGACCAAATATGTATTTCTTATAACTCATTATATCACCATTATTCATTCTCCTTTTTCTCCACTCCCAACAACACATTGAATTAATCATTAAGTCCTAATGATTCTACACCCTAAATCTCTGAAATCTATCTAGATCCTCTTTTGTAACCCCTAAGCCACAGCACCAATTCAGACCCTTTCACTTCTCATCATAATTAGCACAAAGTCTGAAAACTAGTCTCTTTAGCTTTCTCTAATTCAATATCCACACTCCAACTAAAGTGAGATTTCTGAAGTGCAAATCTGTTGGAATATTGGTAATAATGCGAAATGTTTCTGCCCATAACAATGCAAATGATTCCTGTTTCTGGTAATGCAAATTCTTTTTAGTAGATAATACACATTTTTAAAAGTCAAATCTTCATTTGAACCAGTTTTAGTATCTTGATGGTTTTCTCATTAGTTTAATATGTGTTTGCTTTTGTATAGGACTCTGATTTTACCTTTTTGAAAATTATCCTAATACAGATAACAGGAAGTAACCCATACTTGCGGAAGCCAAAAATGACACTCTGAATGGCCAGAAGGATGTGTCATGAACCCAGGACGGGCATCAGGCTAGGCATTGAGTACAACATGAAGCTACTGCTAGAAGGCCCCAAGAAGCTAAGGTAGTGTCCAGGCTTGCATTCCTCTCTGTGCAACGGATTGATGAAAACTGTTTTCTTGGCTACTAAGGCTATTTGGCAGGTAAAATATGGTCACTCGCAGCTCTGAAACTTTCATAGTAGGGCCACCAGGAGTAAGAGTGTAGTTCTCTCTCCTCAATTCCAAATTGTTATTGAAGGCATTCTAATTGGCCTAGTTTGGGTTAAGACCCCACACTGAACCATTTAACTGTACAAACACACAGCTTTTCATTGGTTCCCCCTGCTGGCAGTTCTAGCCCTCAGACTTTTACTTCTAAAATTCATATTTGATTTGCTATTCCTGCCTCTGCATAAAGACCTTCAGTGTCTCTCCTCTGCTTACAGAACGAGTCCCAACTCCTTAATATATCATAGGAGGCTCTTTATCATCACACCTCTGACCATCTCTGCAGTACTCTTCATTGCATCCCACACCTCAATTATATGGTATTTTGCCCCTCTGTTCTTTTGCGTGTGCTGATTCCTCCACACTCTTAATACGCCACTCATTCTTCAAAACCCAGCTCACACCACTTCTGTGAAGCTTAAGATACATGACACAGTATAATATTTATCTGCTTCCTGACTGTCACCTAACAATCCTGTGAACACCTAGAGCACAGGGTCTCAGTCTCTAATTCTTTCATGGAGCATGGAATCTAGTGGGCTTCTAAAAACTATTTGCTGAATGAATGAGTGCTCCTACCCTACCCTCCTTTGGCTAGAAGACAGAGACAACAGGACACTCAGTGTTACACATGCACCCTACCAGCTATGAGCAGGAAGCACATGAGTTCTGTTAAAGAAAAAAATTGTTCTTGACTCTGTTAAAGGTGGTAAGGCAGACTTTATCTAGGGGGACCATGGTGTTAAGTATAGGAAATAATCAATTTATCATCACACTAGACTCAATGGGGTCTAGTAGGGGGAGAGATTGAGCTCAACTCAGAGCCCAGCAAGAACAAGTCAGGATTTATAGCAAAGAAGAAGTGGATGGAAAATTACAGTCTTAGTTTGCTCAGGCTGCTAAAATAAAGTACCACAAATTGGGTAGCTTATAAATAACAGAAATTTATTTCTCAGTTCTGGAAGCAGGAAATCCAAGGTCAGGGCGCCAGCATGGTTGAGTGAGGGCTCTCTTCTGGTGGCCGACTTCTTGTATCCTCACCTGGATTGGGCTAGGGAGTTCTGTGAGATCTCTTCCATGACAGCACTAATCTCTTCACGCTCCTCGTGACCTAATCACCTCCCAAAGGCCCCATCCACTAATGTAATCTCCTTTGGGGTTAGTATTTCGACACACAAATTTTGGAGGGACACAAACACTCAGACCATAGCAGTCACTAGAGAATGCTCTAGACCAACTGAACAGAATTCTTGCTAAAGACAAGCCAGGGTGATAAGATATGGAGGGTGGTCTCATACCAAGGATGAGGGATTTTCACTAAACTGTCTTAACAGGATTCCTGCTCAAACGGGATTCTACAAAACCAGAGAGCAAAGCCCAGGGTTAGGCAGAGGACTAGTCAAACAGAGGACTCAGAGTAGTCTGACAAAGTTTTGGTCAAAGTAGCCTTTGTCAGTTCTAAGTTTTATCAGGGCTTCTTAACTCTGGCTAGGGATGGGGTACTTAAAAAAAATATCAAAGCCTGGGTGCCACCCAACCATCACTCCACCTTGCCCCAGTTATTCCAATTCAGTCCTTCTCCTCTGAGGTCAGGCCTTAGTTCTGTTTTGGTTTTTTATTTTCTATTTTCGCCAAAAGGTTCTACTGGGGTGTCTAGGGTTGAGAACTGCTGCTGAAGGCGGATGTGGAAATGCACCTGTTTTCGAAGCCAGTAAGCTTGCGCCCCAGGGTTCCCCGGGCTCCAGGGCACCCGAGCTGCGCTTCGCCGGGCACCACCCCGCGGGGGCGGGACTCCGGCCGCAGGAGGCGGAGCCACAGCCGGAGCCTCGCCGCTCCCCTCGCGGGAAAGCACTGCGCGTGACTCCCAGCGAGCGTCGCAGCCGGACCGGGGCAGGTGGGCGAGCATCCAGGGCCCCGCGGACCGAACCAACGCACCGTCCGCAGGGGCCGCAAGAGGGTAACCAGATTGGACCATTGGCGCCGCGGCTGCAGGGGGAAGCGGGCATTACCAACCCGTCTGCGGAGGAGGGAGGCGCTGGCCCGTCCCAGCTGCAGCGCGACCCCGGGAAGGCACGAGACGGCGCTGCCAACGCCACCGCCAACGCCGCCGCCGCCTGCGCCGTAGGACCGCACTGAGGCGAGAAACCAGGTAGGGACGCCTCTTCGGGAACTGGCGGGGTGCGGGAACCCGCTGCCCTCACGTTCCAAATGATCCCTCAGGAGAAAGCCCTCTGCCCGCCTAGCCAGCCCTGCTCGCCCCGCCCTTCCCGCAGTCCGCACCCCCGTGCTTCAGCCCCACGCTCCCGGCCCGCTCCTCCCGTGTGGACCGGCCGCCGCCTCTGTCCTCCCCCTGGCTCTCCGCTTAACCATCCGCTGAACTCTCGAGCGCTGAGGACCACCCATCCCTTTGGATGGCACCTCGGATCCCCCAACCGCCTCCTCAGTTGTGCCTTCGGAGACACCCTGTCAGCTGATTCGCGCCCAGTAGTACCCGTTGTACTCACATCTGGGGCGGCCCTCGGGGAGCGTGGCCGTCCGCGCCCAGCCTCGAGACTGCGGCGGGGTTTTGGCACAGCCAGTCCCAGCCGGACCTCCGCGCCCTACGACCCTTTGTCCCTTGGTTCCCAAGTTGGTATCTGCCTGAGTCGGGTCCCTTCTGTCACACACACACACATCAGTCTTACCTCCGGAAAACCTTTGGCCTGGCAGTTTGCCTGCCCTGTGCCACCGCACTTACGGCTGCGAAGGGCACAGTGGCCCCATTGCCCAGGGCTGCCTTGACTCATCTGGAGTCAGGGCGGCTCGTGGGGAGGAACCTTTCCCGGAGGCAAGGACCACACACTATTCATTTATATCCCCACCACCCAGCACAGTGCCTGGCACATGGTTGCACTCAAGTCAGTATTTCATGGGTGGATAAATGAAAGAATGGGCCCAATGCCGAGGGTGTGAGGCCAATGGTTCAGGGTAAAGATGTCTCTAGTTACTTGAAGGGGGAAAAAAGGAAAAGCATCTGGAGGATTACTTGTGTTCATATTGGGAGCATAAAATGGAATATATTCAGTCTGTAACTTCATGCATTTAATTCCATTTACGCAAGAGCTTCTGTGTATCAGCTGTTTTCCACTTATGTTCTGTTTACCAAAAAAAAGGGGAGGGGGCTGGGCTGCAGAAATTCTTATTGGTTAGTGCAGCCCAGATAATCCTGAAAGGACTTTGCCCAGGTGACCCACCCCTCTTGCCCTAGAGACTCGTTTCTCCCTCAGAGGAAAAATTTTGGACGCTGGCCACAGCCTTTCAAGCTGACTCAGTGTAGTTGGTCAGCTGGTGCTTCAGGACAGGCTGGAGGAATGAAGGATCTTAGTTGTTTTACCCCTTAGCTCCTGGATATGCCCACCCTCCCACTTCAGAGACTGCAGACAGGCCTAGTGTGATAAATTAAAGAATATGTATATACTATTGTAGTACCAAGCCATGTGGGCCATTTATATCTCAACAGACCAGAAACAGACAGGGATCACTACTATGTGAGCAGTGTAATGAACAAGAACCGGGGCCTTTTAAAGATGGCCTTCTCAGAGAACAGTGAGCTTGAAACCTGTGTATGTTGATTCCTAGGAGGATGACCTGAACAGATTAAGATTCCTGACGGTATGATAGGGTTCAGATACCTCAGTTTTGGCCCAGGTTCTGTGGGCAAGTAGATGATACTGCTGAGTGATGAAACAATGGCTGGAAAAGCTGTACGAGTTTATAAGCTAAGAAGTAGTTACCTGACTAGTAATGGTGTTATTGTAACTGGGGCTTAGAGTATTAGTAAGTAAAAATAGTCATTGGAGTTTTGTTGAAGGCATTGCTATGGCTTTGGGGAAGGAGGAGAGGTCCCGCCACTGTGCCTAGCATTGGGTAACCTGTGCCCCTCTTGTTGTATGGCCATAGCGCACTTGTCACCTTTGTTTCTCTTTTGTTTGAGCCAGGTCAAAATCTGATATCCTCTGAATTTTATGATAAATGGTTAAAGTCCCTTTTTGAGGCCAAGCCTGCCTAACAGGAGGCTGGGTATATTCTCACCTACTTCTAGCTTCAATTTTTCTTTCTTCACTTACTCTTTGTCCCACCTCTGATCTAACTTTATAAATTAAGTTGTGGATCATAGAAATCCAAAACACAGAGGGGCTCCTGAGCTGGATTAAGCATAAGCATGGTGTCTGAAGGCCAATACTTTTTATTTATATTTATTAATTTTTTTGGCAACCAGTGTATTTTTAATGAGCTTTTCTACTTTTCTCTGTCTAGGCTCCCTGTTAAGTAAAATCTCAGTAACCCCAGAACACACTGGATTCATTTATTTCACGTCAACTTCCAAAATTTCAGAGTATTGCCAGACAAAATATAGGATGCCGAGTTAAATTTGAATTTCAGATAAGCAAGAGTGTCCTGTATTTTTGTTTTCTAAATCTGGCTCCCTAGTTCATGGAGAGGCTTATGTGTTCTAATTTTCTCTCTGCAAACTCAGGACAGTAAGTCACCCTTCTGTTACTCATATTCAATGACTGAGCACCCTATTAAAAGTCACTTGACTGAGATGGCTCACTGCATGTTAGTGTAAGGACCAGCTCTGTAGAGATAGATTGATCAGTTTTGAGGTTACCCAGAAAACACCCACTTAGAGATTGGCATATGATATTGTAATTCCTGTCAAATGAGTCCCTCATTCATTTGAGTGGCCAGGTATCAACATTGCTCTGAGAGAGACAGCCAGGGACAGGGGTGGGGAGGTGGATTCTAACAAAAAAGTATAACTCATACAGGATCTCTCTTGTAGTATTTACTTTTTTTGTGTGTGTGATAAAATATGCATAACATAAAATTTACCATTTTAACCATTCTCAAGTGTACAGTTCAGAGGCATTAAGTACATTGACATTGTTGTCCATCCATCACCACTGTCCATCTCCAGAACTTTTTCATCTTCTGAAACTGAAACTCTATAACTATTAAATAATAACTCCTCATTCCCTCTTCCCCCAAGCCCCTGGCAACCACCATTCTCCTTTCTTCATGAATTTGTCTGTTCTAGGTACTTCATATAAGTCAAATCATACAGTAATTGTCTCCTTGTGACTGGTTTATTTTACCTAATGTTTTCAGGGTTCATCCATTTCATAGCTTGTATCTGAATTTCCTTCTTTTTTAAGGCTGAATAGTATTAATTGTCTGTCTGTATATACCACATTCTGTTGATTCTTTCATATGATGATAGTCATTTAAGTTGCTTCCACATTTTGGCTATTGTGAGTAATGCTGCTCTGAACATGGATGTACAAATATATGTTTGAGTCCCTGCTCCCAGTTCTTTTGAGTATATAACCAGAAATGGAATTGCTGGATTATATGGTAATTCTGTATTTACTTTTTTGAGGAACTTCAGTAATACTGCGGAACTGGTTTCCACTATGACTGTACCATTTTACATTGCCACCAGCAATGTAAAGCATTCTGATTTTTCCACATCTTTGCCAGCACTTGTTTTTGTTTTTAAGTAATAGTCATCCTAGTGGGTGTGAAGTGGTATCTCATTGTGGTTTTGATTTCAGTTTTCTTTAATGATTAGTGATATTGAGCATTTTTCATGTGCTTATTGGCCATTTTTTCTATCTTCTTTGGAGAAATGTCTATTGAGATCCTTTGCCCATTTTTTAACTGGGTTATATGTCTTTCCATTGTTGGGTTGTAAAAGTTCTTTATATATGCTGGATAGAACTCCCTTATCAGATATATGATTTGCAAATAGATTTTTTTTCCCATTCTCTGGGTTGCCTTTTCACTCTGTTGGTAGTCTTTAGATGCACAAAAAGTTAACTCCATTTTATTTATTTTTTTCTTTTATTGCTTGTGCTTTGATGTGATATCCAAGCAATCCTTGCCAAATTCAATGGCATGAAGCTTTCCTCCTGTTTTCTTCTAAGTTTTTTATAGTTATATCTCTTATGATTAGGTCTTAATTTTTGTATGTAGTGTAAAATAAAGGCCCAACTTTATTCTTTTGCATTGTATATCAGTTTTCCCAAAATTATTCGTTGAAAAGACTATTGTTTCTCCGTTGAATAGTTTTAGCATTCTCATCATAAACCGTATGACCAGATATACCGGAGTTTATTTCTAGACTCTTTATTCTGTTCTATTGGTCTATATGTCTATCTTTATACCAGTACTACACTCTTTTGATTACTCTAGCATTGTAGTTAGTTTTGGAATCAGGAAATGTCAGTCCTCCAGCTTTGCTCTCTTTCAAGATTGTTTTAGCTATTCAGGATCCATTGAGATTGCATATGAATTTTAGGATGGGTTTTTCTACTTTTGTAAAAAATGTCATTTGGATTTTGATAGGGACTGCTTTCAATCTGTAGATTGCTTTGGGTAGTATTAACAACTTTTTTCATTACTGTGGAAAGAACACTTAATATGGGATCTATTCTCTTAACAAATTTTTAAGTGTGTAATATATTATTGACTATAGATACATAGCTGATTTCTAAAGCTTATTCATCTTGTTTGACTGAAACTTTATGCCCATTGAATAGCAACTCCCCATTTCCCTCCCCACCAACCCCAGGCAACCACCATTCCACTCTTGGATTCATGAATTTGACTATTGTAGATACCTCATGTAAGTGGAATTGGGCAGTATTAGTCTTTCTGTGATTAGCTTATGTCACTTAGCAAAATATCTAAGTTGTCAAATATTGCAGGTTTGACATCATAACAATATTAAGTCTTACAATCCATGAACACAATCTTTCCATTCATGTCTTCTTTAATTTCTCCATCATTGTCTTATAGTTTTCAGTGTACAGTCTTTATCTCTTTGGTTATGCATATTCCTAAGTATGTTTTTTTTATGTTACTGTAAATGGAATTTTCTTAAATTCCTTTTCAGGTTGTTCATTGCTAGTGTATGGAAACACAACTGATTTTTGTGTTGATTTTGTGTCCTGCAACTATGCCAGATTCATTTATTAGTTCTAAAGGTTTGGGGAGGAATCTTTAGAGTTTTCTACATATAAGATCATGTCATCTTCAAACAGAGATGGGATGTCTTTTATTTCTTTTTTTTTAGTTAACTGCTGTAACTAAGACTTCTAAGACTATATTGAATAGAAATTGCAAAGGTGAACTGTATTTACTCTTAACACACAGCTTTACCGGTTCAATGATTTGGTATGCAAGTCCTTGACAAACACTGAGAACAAAACTGTATTTTAGCTTAGTATATTAATTAGTGTTAACAGTGATTCATCAAGAAAAAAAACCAAGTTATAACCCATGTACTGTATATAAAAAGTGTGTAAGTATAAGTGTACATTTTAAAAGAGTTTTCCCAAAATACCTAAAGTTAAATTAATTTTGAAACTTAAAGAAAAATCCTGTTCTCTGAAATTGTTGGTTTAATAAGATACTCATTTTATCTTTCCTAGGAAAATGAGACAGGTGAGCTGTGAAATGTCTGTTGTCTTTTGACTACTTGTACGAGGTCCTTTAGTCAAGAACAACAGATTGATAACTGGGTGGAAAAGAAAAACAGGACCAGCCAACTTCTGGCTAGACTTTAGTTATCTTAGGATCCAAAGTCTATACTTAACTTGTTAATCTTAGTATCCTAAAATCTATATTTAACCTGTTGATCTGCTTTTATACTTTTGTACTTCCTTTGTTTTCTTGTACAGTTCTTTTACAAAAGAAAATATAGCCTTATATTTAATGTGCTTAGAGAAAAATGGAAACTTATTTTTATTTATGCTCAGGTAAAGGAAAAAAAGAGAGCAGAGTATTCCTAAAGTATAGATGGGGTTCAGATGACTCCAAGTTAAAAGGCAAAAACTCACAAAGACAAAGGGGACGTACTGCTGATCCCATTCATCTTGGAGATGTTTCTCTTCTGAAATATTATTTTCTTGTTATTTAAAGTATTGCATTCTGTTTAAGGATACAGCCATACTTTGGTATCCAGACCAACCTATTTTCTGAGGGTTCTGGATAGCTAGAGTTTTTCTATAAGGTTAATCATTTCCTTTTAAACATCTCCCAAAGCATAGTGTCTTAAACATTTCTATCTCACTTATATATTACTGTATGATAAACCCCCCCCCCAAAATTTGGTGGCGTAAAACAATAATTGATTATGTCTTCCAATTTTGTGAGTTTGCTTGGTAGGTTTTTTACAGTTTCAAAAGAGGATTTCTAGAAATGTTTTGAATAGGAGCAGTACTGGAATGAATTAAGTGTCCCAAGGTGTCTACTTTGAAGGACACCTCTTACTTGGTTGTTCAAGAGCTTTTCTAGTTTTTTAAAATATTTTCCTTATTTTATCCTTATAGCTATACTTAACTTCATAGATAGTGTGGTGTCTGTTTCATTTTATAGACTGATTTATATAATGAGCTTTGCCCAGTATCTAACACAGCAACCTATGACATTATTAGTCTGTTCATCCCTAATGATAGTGGTTGGAGAAGGGAGGCCTAGAAGC
Organism: Manis javanica; assembly: GCF_040802235.1. Classification (NCBI taxonomy): domain Eukaryota; kingdom Metazoa; phylum Chordata; class Mammalia; order Pholidota; family Manidae; genus Manis; species Manis javanica. The sequence continues at coordinate 35,262,485 of NC_133157.1, read as the reverse complement.
AGGCCCACCTGCCCTATTATGCATTTGTGAGTCCTTTCCAATGACCAAGTGGTGGTAATAGATAGTTAACAAGGATCATTGATCTCATGAGAATAAAGGACAGCCTTGGCTTTGTTTTGGACTGTGAGAATCTGTAGTAAAGAACAGAGAATTTCAAGCATTTTTTTAGAGAGGAGCACTTCATTTAAATATTCCACAGAAAAGTGGACACAAGACAAAATCCGAGCTATTTTTGTTGAAGGCAAGGATTTGGGGAAAGTAGAGTCTAGCCTGTTCATCTCTCTGTTCCTCCTCTCATCTCCATCCCCTTCAGCTCCCTTTAACAGTCCCTGTGAGGGGGCTCTGTAAAGCTACTGAGTTTGAAAGTTTAAAAGATGTTTCTCCTGATGAGTTATGACTCCAAAGTAGAAAAATTTGGAAGAAATTGTTGGATTTGAGATCCTATCATCTTCAGTTGACCACCCTCCAGTAGCCAATCATGGCTTAAGATAAATAAAACCAAAATATGTTTTGTTCTACATATGTATGGTTCGCAAATTCCTGTGTGAAGCCCATAGCCTTAGTGAGTTGTGTGGAAACAGGAATGAATTATAGGTCCCTTTTGCCCTTTAATCTAAGACCTGTGCTAGCTTGTCTACGTTTTTTAGCCCAGAATCCAGAATTTTTTCTAGCCATACTTTCTAGTTTAAAACATTAAAAAGAAAAATCCATGTTTCTAGAGTATTTAATATATATGCCTTTAAAATATACACATTGAACATTGGAGGGCTCTGCACCTTCTTCCCTTTGAGTCTCCTTGGCCTCTCTGCCCAATTTCCTCTAGATGCATGCTTCTCAAACTTATGGATGCATAAAAATCACCTGGATCACCCCTGAAGTTTTGATTCAGCAAGTCTGACCTGGAGCCCAAGTATTTACCTTTTTAGCAAATTCCCAGGTGAAGCTAATTCTGCTGGTTCTTGGTCCATACTTTGAATAGAACTACTCTTAGACTTGAGCTCTAATTCATCCTCTTAATCAGTGGTTCTAAGATTTGCTCAATGTAAAGGCTTTCTTTGGGGGTAGGTGGGAGAAAAAGAAAGAGCCCCAGTGCACAAGACCCAAGAATTGAAAGCCAAGTAGTGTCGCTCTCTCAGAGTGTTATGTGGGTTTGCCACACTGAGTTTTCTTCCTTTAGAAATTAAAATAGTTCTTGGAAACCAAATTTTAAAATTTTTATTTTTTAATTAAGATCTAATTGACATACAACAGTATATTAGTTTCAGGTGTACAAAATAAAGGTTCAGTATTTGTATATACTGCAAAATGATCACAGTAAGTTTACATCCATCACCATATATAGTTACAAAATTTTTCTTATAATGAATATAAGGTTTACTTTCTTAGCAACTTACAAATATACAATGCAGCATTATTAACTATAGTTGCCATGCTGAACATTACATCCCCATGACTTAATTTCTTTTATAACTGGAAGTTTGTACCTTTTGACTTCCTTCACCCATTTCACCCACCCCCTATCACTGCATCTGGCAACCACCAATCTCTTCTATTTACAAACTTGGCTTTTTTTTTTTTTAGATTCCACGTATAAGTGAGATCATATGGTATTATAGTATTTGTCTTTGTCTCCCTTACTTCATTTATAATGCCCTCGGTGTCCATCCATGTTGCTACGAATGGTAAGATTTCATTCCTTGTCATGGCTGAATAATGTTCCATTGTATATATACACCACATTTTCTTTTTTCATTTATCCATCAATGGACACTTAGGTTGTTTACATATCTTGGCCATTATAAATAATGGTGCAGTGAACATGGGAATGCATATGTCTTTCTGAGTTAGTGCTTTTGTTTTCTTCAGATAAATACCCAGAAGTGGAATTTCTAAATCATATGATACTTGTATTTTTAATTTTTTGAGGAAACACCATACTGTTTTCCATAGTAGCATCACCAACTTACATCCCCACCAACTGTGCACAAGGGTTCCCTCTTCTCTGCATACTTGCCAACAGCTTGTTATTTCTTGGCTTTTTGATAATAGCCATTCTAACAGGTGTGAGGTCATATCTCATTGTGGTTTTGTTTGCATTTCCCTGATGATTAGGGTAGTTGAGCACCTTTTCACATACCTGTTGGCCTTCTGTGTGTCTTCTTTTGGAAAATACCCATATTTACATCAAATTGTTTGCTTTTTTTTTTTTTACTATTGAGTTGTATGAGTTCTTCATTCATTTCGGTTATTAACCTCTTATCCAACATATGATTTACAAATATTTCCTCCCATTTAGTAAGTTGCTTTTTCATTTTGTTGTTGGTTTCTTTTACTGTGCAGAAGCTTTTTAATTTGATGTAGTCCCACTTGTTTATTTTTGTTTTTGTTGACTGCTTTGGGTATCATCCAAAAAAACTCATCACCAAGACCAATGTCAAGGAGCATACTACGTTTCATTCTAGGAGTTTTTTAGTTTCACGTCTTACATTCAAGTCTTTAATCCATTTTCAGTTAATTTTTGTGTATGGTGTAAGGTAGTGGTCCAGTTTCATTTTTTTATATGTGGCTGTCCAGTTTTCCCAAAACCATTTATTGAAAAGACTACCTTTTCCTCATTGTATATTTTTGTCTCTTGTCATAAATTAACTGATCATACATGTGTGGGTTTATTTCTGGACTCTGTTCCATTGATCTGTGTGTCTCTTTTTATGCCAATTCCATACTGTTTTGATCACTATAGCTTTGTAATATAGTTTAAAATCAGGGCACACGATGCCTCCAGTTTTGTTCCTTCTCAGGATTGCTCTAGCTATTCAGGGGCTTTTGTGGTTCCATACAAATTTTAGAATTGTTTCTTCTATTTCTGTGGAAAATGCTATTGGAATTTTGATAGGGATTGCATTGAATCTGTACATTACTTTGGGTGGTATGGACATTTTAACAACATTAATCCTTCCAACCCATAATCACAGAATATCCTTTCATTTATTTGTGTTGTCTTCAGTTTCTTTCATCATCATCTTATAGTTTTCAGTGTACAGGCTCTTTCACCTTCTTTGTTAAATTTATACCTAGAAAATTTATTCTTTTTGATGCAGTTGTAAATGGTATTATTTTCTGAGTTTCTCTTTCTGATAGTTATTAGTGTATAGAAATATAACAGATGTCTGTATATTGATTTTGTATCCTATAACTCTAGTGAATTCATGTATTAGTTCCAACAGTTTTTTGGTGGAGTCTGTAGGGTTTTTTATATGTAATATCTCATCTGCAGATAGTGATAGTTTTACTTCTTCCTTCCCAATTTGGATGCCTTTTATTTTCTTGCCTAATTGCAATATGTAGGACTTCCAATACTATGTTGAATAAATGTGGTGAGAGTGAACATCCTTTTCTTGTTCCCTTGCCTTTCAGCTTTTACCATTGAATATGATGTTAACTGTGGTCTTATCATACATGCCCTTCATTATGTTGGAGTACATTCCCCGTATACCTACTTTGTTGAGAATTCTTATCAAAAATACATATTGAATTTTGTCAGGTGCTCTTTCTGCATCTCTTGAAATGATCATGATTTTTATCCTTCATTTTGTTTATGTGGTGTATCACATTGATTGATTCGTGAATGTTGAGCCATTCTTGCATCCCTGACATAAATCTCACTTGATCATAGTGTATAATCCTTTTAATATGTTGTTGAATTCAGTTTGCTAATATTTTGTTGAGGATTTTTGCATCTGTTTTCATCAGGGATATTTGAAAGTCAAATTTTAATAGCTGTATAAGAAATCCATTATTTAAATGTGCCATAATTTACTTAATCCAAATATTGGACATTTGGGGTTGTTTTTAATCATTTTTCACTTTTCTAAAAAATGCTGAGATTAATATCTTTATGCAAAAATATTTGTCCACATCTCTGATAATGTCCTTAGGATAGAATCCTTGAGGTGGAGTTCCAGGATTTGTACATTTTTAAGACTTGACATATATGTATTTTTTCTCAGCTCATTATGAAGATTGTACTGAAATATATGTACATTCATAAAGTATGGAAAAACCTATTTTTCTTGTCTTCACCACAATTAACTATCATTATTTTGTCTGGTAATTGGTAAATAAAGATATTCTACTGTTTTAAAGTTAAATCATTTTGCATGCATATTAGCATCTCTTCTCTCTTCTATGAAATGTTTGCTTATATCTTGCCCATTTTTCTATTAAGATCTGTGTTTTAAGTGAAATAAAACTGTCATAGAAGGACAAATATTGCATGATTCCATTTATATGAGGTTTCTAAAATAGTCAGAATCATAGAAGCAGGAAGTAGCACGGTAGTTGCCAGGAACTAAGGGGGAAGAGGTAATGGAGAGTTGCTGTTCAATGAGTATAAAGTTTGAGTTATGCAAGATGAATAAGTTCTGGAGAACTGCTGTACAACAGTATGCTTATAGTTAGCAATATTATACTGTACACTTAAAAAATATTGAGGATTGGGCTCATGTTATATGTTCTTACTGTAATTTTTTCTTATATATGAAGGATATTGGCTTTTGTATTTATATCAAATATTTATTTGCCTTTTAATTTTGTTTCTGATTTTTTGGCATATAGAATTTTACAATTTGTATATGGTCAAATATTTAGTACTCTTTTGTGATTTCACTACTCCTTTTAGTAAATACTCTAGGAATCTATGTCTTACATCTGGGGTATTTGGGCACAGGTCTACTCTTTTTTTCCCACCAGCCTTATTGAGATATAATTGACATGTGTAAGTTTAAGGTGTACAATGTGCTCATTTGATACACTTACATGTTGTAAAATGATAAGCACAGTAGGGCTAATTAAACTTTCATCACTTCATGTAATTACCATTTCTTTTTATTTTTTATTAAGGTATCACTGATATATACTCATGAAGATTTCACATGAAAAACATTGTGGTTGCTACATTCACCCATATTATCAAGTACCCCCATTCCCCATTGAAGTCACTGTCCATCAGCGTAGTATACTAAGAGGCCACAGAGTCACTACTTGTCTTCTCTGTGCTACACTATCTTCCCCACCCTAACACATGCCATGTGTACCAATCGTACTACCCCTCAATCCCTTTTTCCCTCCCCGTTGGTAACCATCTTGGAGTCTGTAAGTTGGCCGCTGTTTTGTTCCTTCAGTTTTGCTTCGTTGTTGCACTCCACAAATGAGGGAAATCATTTGGCACTTGTCTTTCTCCGCCTGGCTTATTTCACTGAGCAAAATACCCTCTAGCTTCATCCATGTTGTTACAAATGGTAGGATTTCTTTTCTTATGGCTGAATAATATTCTATTGTGTATATGTACCACATCTTTTTTTTTTAAATATTGCTATCATTAATCTACAATTACATGAGCAACATTGTGGTTACTAGACTCCCCCCATCATCAAGTCCCCACCACATACCCCATTACAGTTACTGTCCATCAGCGTAGTAAGATGCTATAGAATCAGTACTTGTCTTCTCCTTGTTGTACAACCCTCCCCGTTCTCCCCCTATATTATGTCTGCTGATCGTAATGCCCCTTTTTCCCCCTAGTCCCTCCCTTCCCACCCATCCTCCCCAGTCCTTTTCCCTTTGTTAACTGTTAGTCCATTCTTGGGTTCTATGAGTCTGCTGATTTGTTCCTTCAGTTTTTTTTTCTTTGTTCTTATACTCCACCTATGAGTGAAATCATTTGATGCTTGTCTTTTTCCATCTAGCTTATTTCACTGAGCACAATATGCTCTAGCTCCATCCATGTTGTTGCAAATGGTAGGATTTATTTTCTTATTATGGCTGAATAATATTCCATTGTTTATGTGTACCACATCTTCTTTACCCATTCATCTACTGATGGACACTTAGGTTACTTCCATATCTTGGCTATTGTAAACAGTGCTGAGATAAACACAGGAGTGCATCTGTCTTTTTAAGTCTGAGATCTTGTTTCCTTTGGGTAAGTAAATTCCTAGAAATGGAATTCCTGGGTCAAATGGTATTTCTATTTTTAGTTTTTTGAGGAACCTCCTTATTGCTTTCCACAATGGTTGAACTAATTTACATTCCCGCCAGCAGTGTAGGAGGGTTCCCCTTTCTCTGCATCCTTGCCAGCATTTGTTGTTCCTGGTATTTTTCTTTTGTTGATGTCATTACTCTACAATTACATGAGGAACATTATGTTTACTAAACTCCCTCCATCACCAAGTTCCCCCCACATTCACCATGCAGTCATTGTCCATCAGCGTAGTAAGATGTTGTAGAATCACTACTTGTCTTCTCTATGTTGTACAGTCCTCCACCTGCCTCCCCCCACATTATACATGCTAATCATAATGCCCCCTTTCTCCCCACCCAGTTACCCCTCCCTTCCCACCCATCCTCCCCAGTCCTTTTCCCTTTGGTAACTATTAGTCCATTCTTGGGTTCTATAAGTCTCTGGTGTTTTGCTCCTTCAGTTTTTGCTTTGTTCTTATACTCCACAGATGAGTGAAATAATTTGATACTTGTCTTTCTCCACTTGGCTTATTTCACTGAGCATAATAACCTCTAGCTCCATCCATGTTCTTGCAAATAGTAGGATTTGTTTTCTTCTTATGGCTGAATAATATTCCATTGTGTATATGTACCACATCTTCTTTATCCATCTACTGATGGACATTTAGGTTGCTTCCATTTTTTGGCTATTGTGAATAGTGCTGCGATAAACATAGGGGTGCATTTGTCTTTTTCAAACTGGGCTACTGCATTCTTATGGTAAATTCCTAGAAGTGGAATTCCTGGGTCAAATGGTATTTCTATTTTGAGTTTTTTGAGGAACCTCCATACTGCTTTCCACAATGGTTGAACTAGTTTACATTCCCACCCGAGGTGTAGGATAGTCCCCCTTTCTCCACATCCTCGCCAACATTTGTTGTTGTTTGTCTTTTGGATGCTGGCCATCCTAACTGCTGTGAGGTGATATCTCATTGTGGTTTTAGTTTGCATTTCCCTGATAATTAACAATGTGGAGCATCTTTTCATGTGTCTGTTGGTCATCTGAATTTCTTCTTTGTAGAAGTGTCTGTTCATATTCTCTGCCCATTTTTTTATCGGGTTATTTGCTTTTTGGGTGTTGAGGCATGTGAGTTCTTTAAATATTTTGGATGTTAACAATTTGTCAGATATACAATTATACAAATACATTCTCCCATACTGTAGGATGCCTTTTTGTTCTACTGATAGTGTCCTTTGTTGTACAGAAGGCTTCTAGTTGGGTATAGTCTCCACTTGTTCATTTTCGCTTTTGTTCCCTTGCCTGAGCAGATATGTTCAGAAAAAAATTGCTCATGTTTATATTCAAGAGATTTTTGCCTATATTTTATTCTAAGAGTTTTATGGTTTCATGACTTACATTCAGGTCTTTGATCCATTTTGAGTTTACTTTTTCTATGGACTTACACAGTAATCCAGTTTCATTCTGCATGTTTAGCTGTCCAGTTTTGCCAACACCAGTTGTTGAAGAGTCTGTCATTTCCCCATTATATATCCATGGCTCCTTAATCGCATATTAATTGACCCTATATGCTTGGGTTTATATCTGGGCTCTCTATTCTGTTCCATTGATCTATGGGTCTGTTCTTGTGCCAGTACCAAATCGTCTTCATTACTGTGGCTTTGTAGTAGAGCTTGAAGTTGGGAAGCGTAATCCTCCCAGCTTTATTCTTCCTGATCAAGATTGCTTTGGCTATTCGAGGCCTTTTGTGGTTCCATATGAATTTTAGAACGATTTGGTCTAGTTCATTGAAGAATGCCATTAGTATTTTTATAGGGATTGCATTGAATCTATAGATTGCTTTAAGCAGGATGGCTAATTTGACAATATTAATTCTTGCTATCCATGAACACGGGATGTATTTCCATTTATTGGTATCTTCCTTAATTTCTCTTAAGAGTGTCTTATAGTTTTCAGGGTATAGGTCTTTCAAATCCTTGGTTAGGTTTATTCCTAGGTATTTTATTCTTTTTGATGCAACTGTGAATGGAATTGTTTTCCTGATTTCTCTTTCTGCTGGTTCATCATTAGTGTATAGGAATGCCACAGATTTGTGCATATTAATTTTGTATCCTGCAACTTTGCTGAATTCAGATATTAGATCTAGTAGTTTTGGAGTGGATTCTTTAGTTTTTTTAATGTACAATATCATGTCATCTGCAAACAGGGACAGTTTAACATCTTCCTTGCCAGTCTGGATGCCTTTTATTTCTTTGTGTTGTCTGATTGTCATGGCTAGAACCTCCTGTACTATGTTGAATAAAAGTGGGGAGAGTGGGCATCCTTGTCTTGTTCCCAATCTTAAAGGAAAAGCTTTCAGCTTCTTGCTGTTAAGTATAATGTTGGCTGTGGGTTTGTCATATCTGGCCTTTATTATGTTGAGGTACTTGCCCTCTATACCCATTTTGTTGAGAGTTTTTATCATGAATGGATATTGAATTTTGTCGATTACTTTTTCAGCATCTATGGAGATTATCATGTGGTTTTTGTCCCTTTTGTTGATGTGGTGGATGATGTTGATGGATTTTTTAATGTTGTACCATGCTTGCATCCCTGGGATGAATTCCGCTTCATCATGGTATATGATCCTCTTGATGTATTTTTGGATTTGGTTTGCTAATATTTTGTTGAGTATTTTTGCATCCATGTTCATCAGGGATATTGGTTTGTAATTTTCTTTTTTCGTGGTGTCTTTACCTTGTTTTGATATTTGAGTGATGCTGGCCTCACAGAATGAGTTTGGGAGTATTCCCTCCTCTTCTAATTTTTGGAAAACTTTATGGAGGATGCGTATTACATCTTCACTAAATGTTTTGATAAAATTCAGCGGTAAAGCCATCTGGTCCAGGGATTTTGTTCTTAGGTAGTTTTTTTATTACCAGTTCAATTTCATTGCTGGCAATTGGTCTGTTTAGATTTTCTGTTTCTTCCTTGGTCAGTCTTGGAAGGTTGCATTTTTCTAGAAAGTTGTCCATTTCTTCTAGGTTATCCAGTTTGTTGGCATATAATTTTTCATAGTATTCTCTAATAATTCTTTGTATTTTTGTGATGTCTGTAGTGATTTTTCCTTTCTCATTTCTGATTCTGTTTATGTGTGAAGACTCTCTTTTATTCTTGACAAGTTTGGCTAGGGGTTAATCCATTTTGTTAATTTTCCCGAAGAACCAGCTCCTGCTTTCATTGATTCTTTCTATTGTTTTATTCTTCTCAATTTTATTTATTTATGTTCTAATCTTTATAATGTCCCTCCTTCTACTGACTTTGGGCCTCATTTTTTCTTCTTTTTCTAGTTTCGTTAATTGTGAGTTTAGAGTATTCATATGAGATTGTTGTTCTTTCCTGAAGTAGGCCTGTATTGTAATATACTTACCTCTTTGCATGACCTTTGCTGTGTCCCACAGATTTTGTGGTGTTGAGTTACTGTTGTCATTTGTCTCCATATATTGCTTGATCTCTGTTTTTATTTGGTCATTGATCCATTGATTATTTAGGAGCATGTTGTTAAGCCTACATGTATTTGTGGGCTTTTTAATTTTCTTTGCATAATTTATTTCTAGTTTCATACCTTTGTGGTCTGAGAAGCTGGTTGGTACAATTTCAATCCTTCTGAATTTACTGAGGCTCTTTATGTGACCTAGTATGTGATCTATTCTTGAAAATGTTCCATGTGCACTTGAGAAGAGTGTATCCTGCTGCTTTTGGGTGGAGTGTTCTGTAGATATCTGTTAGTTACATCTGTTCTAATGCACTGTTCAGTGCCACTGTCTCCTTATTTATTTTCTCCTGGTTAATCTGTCTTTTGGTGTGAGTGATGTGTTGAAGTCTCCTAAAATGAATGTATTGCATTCTATTTCCCCCTTTAATTCTGTTAGTAGTTGTTTCACATATGTAGGTGCTCCTGTGTTGGGTACATAGATATTTTTTAATGGTTATATCCTCTTGTACTGACCCCTTTATCATTGTGTAATGTCCTTCTTTGTCTCTTGTGACTTTCTTTGTTTTCAAGTCTATTTTGTATGACACAGTACTGCAACTCCTGTTTTTTTCTATTAGTTGCATGAAATATCTTTCTCCACCTCTTCACTTTTAGTCTATGTATGTCTTTGGGTTTGAAGTGAGTCTCTTGTAGGCAGCATATAGACAGGTCTTGTTTTTTTATCCATTCACTGACTCTACATCTTTTGATTGGTGCATTCAGACCATTTACATTTAGGGTGATTATAGATAGGTATGTACTTATTGCCACTGTAGGCTTTAGATTCGTGGTTACCAAAGGTTCAAGGGTAATCCCTTACTATCTAACAGTCTAACTTAACTCATTTAGTATGCTAATACAAACACAACCTGACGGTTCTTTTTTTTCCCTCCTTTTTCTTCCTCCTCCATTCTTTATATATTAGGTATCATATTCTGTACTCTTTTTGTATCCCTTAACTGACTTTGGGGGTAGTTGATTTAATTTTGCATCTGCTTAGTAATTAATTGGTCTACTTTCTTTACCATGGTTTTATTTTCTCTGGTGACAGGTTATTTATCCTCAGGAGCACTTCCATCTATAGCAGTCCCTCCAAAATACACTGTAGAGATGGTTTGTGGGAGGTAAATTCTTTCTATTTTGCTTATCTGGAAATTGCTTTATCCCTCCTTCAAATTTAAATGATAATCTTTCTGGGTAGACTATTCTTGGTTCAAGGCCCTTCTGTTTCATTGCATTAAATATATCATGCTACTCCCTTCTGGCCTGTAAGGTTTCTGTTCAGAAGTCTGATGGTAGCCTGATGGGTTTTCCTTTATAGGTGATCTTTTTTCTCCTTGTGGCTGCTTTTAATGTCTGTCCTTATCCTTGATCTTGCCATTTTAATTATTATATGTCTTGGTGTTGTCTTCTTTGGGTCCCTTGTGTTGAGAGATTTGTGCACCTCCATGGCCTGAGAGACAATCTCCTTCCCCTGACTGGGGAAGTTTTCAGCAATTACCTCCTCAAAGATGCTTTCTATCCCTTTTTCTCCCTCTTATTCTTCTGGTACCCTTATAATATGAATATTGTTCCATTTGGATTGGTCACACAGTTCTCTCAATATTCTTTCATTCCTAGAAATCCTTTTTTCTCTCTGTGCCTCAGCTTCTTTGTATTCTTGTTCTCTAATTTCCATTTCATTTACCATCTCCTCTACTTCATTATGTCTCATTTCAGATACTGTATATTTCAAAATTTGTATCTCATTCTTGAATTCCTCCCTGAGGACTTGAATATCTTTCTCTGGCTCCATGAGCATGTTTATAATTTTTATTTGGAAATCTCTTTCAGAAGGATTGGTGAGTTCAGTTTCACTTGGCCCTCTTAGTGGTGTTTATGGGATTTTGGTTTGAACGAGGTTCCTTTGACATTTCATATTTGTAGGTGGCACCCTCTAGTGCCCAGAAACTCTACTCTCTGGAGCTGCTCAGCCCTTGGAGTGATGGCAGGGGTCCCAGGTGTGCAGCGCTGGTGCCTGCTGGGATGAAAAAGCTCTGCTGCCCAGCTGCAGTGCCTGCCTCCACTTCCAGGGCCAGTGGACCTAGCACAGAGTGATGAGCCTCTATGCTATGCACTTGTAGTTGCCGTAGGCAGGACTGCCCTCTATCTGGCCTGGTCCAGTGGCGGGGAGCGCCAGTTTGCTAGCTGGTGCCGGCCACGAGGAAGGAGTCACAGGCTGTGTCATGGTGGGGGGCCTCATAGTGCATTGCCAGCCAGGGTGATGGAGCTCCTGAAGCTCCTTAAAGTTCCTCACCTGCTGAGCTGAGTGTGCCAGGATGATTTTATCCTATTCTTTCTCCTGAGCAGCAAGCTTTGTGCAATCCTTGCCCCTTTAGCAGCCCTCTCACTGTTAGGAAGTCTCTCAGAGTGCCCACCTTTATTTTGTACCAAAGCAGCTGGTTTTGGGTACCTGTTCTCCACAAGCAGCTGGAATCTCAGTCTCTCCAAGTATTCTGCCTGTTTTAGCTTTCCAATCCCACTAATCTCCAGAGTACCATGTAATGTACGTTTGTGCTCCCAGAGCAGATCTCGAGAGCTAGGTGTTTAACAGTCTTAGGCCTCTACCCCCCTCCCTAGTCCGTTTCTCTACCTCCCGCCAGTGAGCTGGGGTTGGGAAAGGGCTTGGGTCCAGCCAGATCACAGCTTTGGTACTTTACCCTTTTCTGTGAGGTCTGCTCTGTTCCCAGTTGTAGGCAGTCTGTCACAGCCTTCTTTCCTGTTGCTCTTTCATGATTAGTTGTATTTGCTGTATTTTCATATTAGATGTGGTTTTGGAGTGAGGTTTCTGTCTCACCTCTCTCACCGCCATCTTTAAGCCCCCTGTGTTACCATTTCTTTTTATGGCCAGAATGTTTAAGGCCTATTCTCTTAGCAACTTTCAGTATATAATACAGCATTGTTAACTAAATCACCATGCTACGCATTAGATCCCCAGAACTCATTCATTATGTAAGTGGAAATTTCTATTCTTTGACTGACATCTTCCCATTTTCCCTGTCCCCAACTCTGACAACCACCATTCTACTCTCTGTTTCTGAGTTGGGCATCTTTAGATTCTACATATAAATGGTATCATACAGTATTTGGCTTTTTCTTGCTGACTTGTTTCACTTAGCATAATGCCCTTGAGGCCAATCCATGTTGTCACAAATAGCAGGATTTCCTTCCTTCTTGTGGCTCAGTAATATGAAGGAGCTTCTTTATACGTATAGTTCTGTCAGACTGAAATCCTTGACAGCATACACATTTTTACCTCTCCTTTAAATCTACTAATATGACCTTCTTTCTGAAACCTTTCCAGATCACCCCCTGTGAACTTGGGTATGATTTCCACTGTTCTTTCATTGGCCTTGTCTGGAACTCCATTGTAACAGTTAACACATTATTCATATAACTGTAAACTCTAATGAGGGCAGGAATAGTCTTGTAATCCACAGTCTCTCATAGATCTAGAGAGAATGTAGCTTCTTTTTTTTTTATGTTCATATATTAAAAATGATTGAAATCCAAAGCAGGATGATAATAAGGAAGATATAAATGAGTTCAACAAGACTGTTGGATGCAAAATCAATGGGTGTAGGGTTTTTTTAGGAGTGATAAAAACATTCCAAAATTAGATTGTCTTGATTGAGCAACTCTGTGAATATGCCATAAACTACTGAATTGTACACTTTAAAAAGGTGAGTTTTATGGTGTGTGAATTATATATCAATAAACCTTTTTTTAATGACTACATTTATAACTTGTATATAAGGATAAAAGACTAAATTTGAGGCCCTTTGTGATATCTGGCTTGCTGTCCCTTCCCTGCAACTTGTGATAGGCTCTATTTTCTGCCATATATTCATGGTGCCTAATGCAGTGCCTGACAGACGGTATAAGCTAATAAATATTTGTAGAATGAATGAATGAATTATAGTAGCTGAACTGACTTTCAGCTTAGTTTGGCAAATCTGCTACAATCCAGAGGCTTTTTATGTGTGTGTGTGTGTGTGTGTGTGTGTGTGTTCACCAAAGATCTATGAATTTAGTAACATTCACAGAAATTCTAGCCTGCCCCAGGATGAGTTTGATTTTAGCCCTATAAAAAGTTTTAAAGAGGACAGAATGGTCAATTAGACTGATAGACTAGGTAAAGGCCTTGAACAAAGAGGCTCTATGAGCAAAGCTGAATATGAACTGAAGCATAAGTAGGAGTTTTTAAAATTAAGATAAATATATAAAAACAATTTAAAAATAAAACAGCAATATAAATTTAAATCACCTATAATTCCATCTACCTATCCTTTCTGTTTACATGCATATATAAATTTTGCAGGAATGTAATTGCAGCATTAAAATTATTTTGTATTCTGCTTTCTTTTAATTAACATTATTTCATAAGCATTTATCCATGTTGCTATTTAGGCTTTATGGTTTATGGCTTAGTGTATTCTAGTCATTTGTTGAAATACCCTCACTCGCAGTCCTTTAACTTCGTTAAAACTTTATTGATATTATAACCATTCTTTTAAAAATATACTTCCCTAGGAAAACCCTAATCCTGAATAAATGCAACTCCTCACCCTCTCTGTCTGTACTTCAGCTAAGCATTGTTGGAAAAAATTAAACAGCCTAGTTGATTTAGTATCACTCAAAATTCACCATCACCAAACTTATATTGGCCAGCAATCTTACTTATTTCTCTAATAAAGTTGTTCCTCCACTTTAATAACAAATATTTTGTACCTTCACTATTCTCAACCTCTTGCTGTCCTTTTTTCCCTACATACATTCAGTTGATGATGTTGACTTACATACTTCCAAAGAAAACAGAAGCCATCAAACAAGCTCTCTCACTTCCTACCACCAATCTGCCTATGTCTCTACAGCCTTCCTCTCCTCACTAGTTGCAATGGAGGAAGTATCCTTAGCAAAGACTAATCTCTCCCTTGTGTACTAGATTGCATACACTCTGACTTTATCCTAATTTTATTTTAGTGCTCTAAAATAAAACATAATTGGTTGCCTACCCACAATTATTTCTCCATCGAAACAGAGCAGATTTTATTTATCCACCTTCCTCCTGACTGGTCTTTAAATGTTAACTTATCTGGACTGGATGTAATGGTTGAAATGTTAACAGCCGTCCTGTCACCTAAGGATAAAAGATCTGAATGACATGTTGAGCCTCTGAATTAACTAACCTGCATTAACTCTACCACTGGTCCTCTTGATATGTATGATTAATAAATTTCTGCTATTGTTTAAACTGTTTTGAGATAGTGTTTTTATGTCCATACAGCCCAGAAAACCATCCCTAAAAGATACAATTTTTAAGAAACCCTAAGTAAATTTATATTCTGAGTAAAAACACTGTGATTGATACACAAATAGAATTTCAAGACAATTTCCTGAATCCACCCCATCCCTACCCACCTATTTTGATCTGTTTGCTGATCCTAAGTTCAGCCTATATAGAAATTCTGGAGACACTACTGCTCCTCAGGGATGTTGCTTCATCATTTAATCTCTTACTTTTCTAACTTTTAACTCTAGTGGGAGGAATGTCATAAAAAAGAAAAGAAAAGAAAAAATTTAAGTGCATTTCCCAGAACTGAACAACATGAGCCTCCAAAATCGAAAAGGCCCACTGAGTGCTCAGTACAACAGGTAGAAATAACCCACCCTAGGGTACCACATCATGAAAATGTGGAACATGAGGGATATGGAGAAATTTCAAAACTCTTCTTTAAAAAAAGATAAGGTTACATATAAATATCAGAAATCAATGACATTGGACTTAACAATAGTGGAATCTAATTAGCAAGCAATGGAACAATGCTTTCAAATTTCTGAGAATTGATTTCCAACCTAGGATTTTTTTTTAACCTAGGATTTTTGCACAGCCAAATTATCAACTGTGCAAGTTTAAAAAACATTTTTCAGACATTCATTTAAAAAATATTCCTTCTGTGTATCTTTTCTTAGGAAGTTACTACAGGATATGTTACAGCAAAATGAGAGAGTAAAAAAGAAGAAGAAATAATGGGCTCTAGAACCCAGGGCAACTAACACAGGAGGGAGGCAAAGGAAATGCCTAGGATGGTGATAAAGAGAAGCTCGGTATGATGGTGGTATTGTAAGCCCAGAGAAAATTCAGTCCAGAATGTATCAGGAGAACAAAGTTCCAAGAGGAAGATCTTCCAGGAAAGAAAAGAACTGTTCAATTATTTTGAAAATTATATTGAAAGGAATTCTTACAGTTCTTTAGAGAATTTGGGAAGAATTAGGGACAAATAAATAGAAAGCTAAATAAGCCAAATGGTCAAGTATTAAAAGTCATATATTATAAAATAATAATAAGGGTCCACAGATTACTAAGTCATAGTAAACACTGGATACTAATTTAACCAGATACTGTGAGAAAGGTGGGTGTAAAAATGCTGTTTTTGTCTTCCATACTAGAAAGTCAAAAGAGAATGTTTAAAATCAAGAAATAATCAAATAAGCATATTATTTATAAACATGGACATAAATTCCAGATGAGATAGCTAAAAGATTTCAAAGTAATGTTCTCTGGAGAATGACTTAGAGGTGAAAAGGAGTGGACCTGGGATTGTAATTTGTCACCATAAACTTAAGTACTAATTAACTTTGTAACTATGTGCATATATTAATTTGATAAAATAAATATTAATTTTTTTAAAGTCCTCTTACACCACATCACCCTCTGGGTACTGTCCCATCTCTGTATTCTCTTTAACAGCCAACCTTCATTGGCCACCCATACTGTCTCCACTTATTCAATTTTACATTTACTTTTGAACCCTCTCCTGTCTAACTTAATTTCCTACCACTCCCCTGAAATTGTTTATGTCAAGATCACCAGTGAACTCACACTCCAAGAAGGGACTATCAGTTACCAAAAGGGAGTGGTGGAGAAGGCTGGGTGGGGAGGGAGGGAGAAGGGGATTCAGGGGCATTATGATTGGCACACATGGTGTGGGGGGTGTCACAGGGAAGGCAGTGTAGCACAGAGAAGACAAGTAGTGACTCTGACATCTTACTACACTTATGGACAGTGACTGCATTGGGGTATGGAGTGGGACTCAATAATAAGGGTGAATGTAGTAACCACACTGTTTTTCTTGTGAAACCTTCATAAGAGTGTATATCAACGATACCTTAATAAAAAAAAAAAAGATCACCAGTGAACCCCAAGTTGTCAAATATGATGAACACGATCAGCTCTACTGGGTTCTTTCAGTTTTTCTAAGATAACCAACTACATGGCCTCCTCACCGCCTTTCACACGTTATTCCCTCCCTATGCCTGGAGTGTTTTTTCCTGCTCTTCAGCTTCCTTTCGCTCACCTTTCAAGGCTCAACCTAAACATCATTTACCAGAGAGGCCTTCCCTGGAATCTTAACCAAGTCCTTAATCAGTTTTAATCATGTCCTCTTGGTACTTTTTCTTTTTTCATAGCATTTATCATACTTTATAATTATATTTTTATTTGTGTGATTGACTGCCTTCCTCCCCTAGATTGTAATGCCCAAAGATTGAATTAATAGCCCTTGAAAGAGGTGTTAAAGGAGGGCCTAGAGTTAGAGCACTGATTATAGGAATTAGAAGAGAAGATAGGCTAGAGAGACTTCTCTAAAGCAGAAGCTATGGGACTTGGAGAGGGTCACATGGTGCACATGTTTGGAAATAATTAGCCCTTTTAAGGAGATTCTTATCAGCCCATAATTGTATGCGGAGGACTTGGATTCACTGTGTTCTGCTGGCAGTGAGCAATTCAGGTAGTCATGTACCTACATTCACTGTGTTGCCTGGGTAGGAAATTCTTGATTCACAGATGAGTTGCAAATTCACTCTAACCCTCTTTGTATTCCCTTGGGATGTTTCCTGGGACAGAGCCACTTTACAATTTTTAGGGGATAGAGAATAGAGCTATGAAGAGTGGTTAAACAATTGGAGGTGGTATGCCTATTGAAAGGAAAACTTCTGGGTGTGAGAGTGACAGGGTTCCCTGTTGTGAATTGGTAAATTAAACAGTAATACAGTCTCAGAAAAGCACTGAGAGGGATTTAGGTTCAAGAAGAGATTCCTGGTTCACATTTATTATAGTTGCCATTTACCAGGCCTTCACTAAATAACAGTTACTGTCCTAGATGTTCTCTGTATCTTGTAACTTCTCACATCACCCTATAAGAGAGAAATTTTTATCCCCATTTTACAGATTAGGAAACTTAAGGGGGATGAAATAACTTGCCCAGTGCTATAAAATAGTCCTTCACAGAATTATATACTAACCTTTTCTTAGCTGTCTCTGTTGATCAGAAAGAAACAAAAGAGAATGGCCTGAAGTTGGAAAAGCAAATCAGGGTTCTGTTTCTTCATGGTAATGGATAGGAATTTGTTAGCTGATGTGAGCTTCTATGCCTTAAATGAAAGTAGATAATCTAAATAGGGACTGAACTCTTCAGCAAAATGAATGGGAATAAAAGTGGAGCTCAACTGAGAGCAGGTTATTGATAGATTCCAGTGACTACAGCAAGGACCAGAGTTTTCAGTGCAAATACAAATAATTTCAGTTGCCAATTAGTGTAAACTAGTCCCTGATTAATAAATATACTAACTGGCCTCCCTGGACAGAGCTACTTTTTATGGATTACCTATCTTTCCTTTGAATGCAAATACATTCCAAAGGCCTATTTTCCAGTTTGTATGGTCATAAGTATTTAATTAACTGTTTAGTCTCCCCAGGTGAACTATAAACTCCATGAAGGCAGGCACCAGGTCTGTTTTGTTCATACAGTACAGTGTCTGGCTCTTCATAGGTACTCAGTTAATGTTTATTGACTGATTCGTCTGGTCCTTGGGCCAGACTTTGGCATCTGAGATTCTCTGGGCTGCAAATAAATTCCTCTATGTGTCTGTCTAAAGCAGGGAAGGAAGCCTTTCCAAAGTCCTGTTGTTGTGTTTCTAGGTTGGGCTATTGGATTCCTCAGGTCTTGCCTCTTCTGGGTGAGCTCCCAAAAGCTTGATGCCATTTGGACACTGGTTTTGGTAATGGGGCTTGTCTTTGTTCTGAGATTTTACCTATAAATGTATCATGCTATTTCCTGCCCCCAAAGGAACTCATTGGGGCAACAACTGAAAGGCAGTGGGAGCACAGTCACTGTTTCTGTGCTGAACCATTCCCTCTTCCCAGAGGTGGCTCTGCTACTGGCCAGTCAGGAAATTCCAAACCCTTTTCCTGAAACTCAAAATAGCTTGTGAAATCTCTCCAGCTGAAGTTGGAACCACTGCTAGTAAGGAGAGCCAGGTCTTATGTAATTGTATAGATAGACTGACCTTTTTTAGGAAAAAAACAAACTATTCCTCCTCCTCTGGTGTTGGGTTTTTTGAGTTACATCCTGCATTCTTTCTAGATGCTTAGCAACCCCATTGGAAGCAGCAGACAGAATAGAGTTGAAGACTGGTGAAGTTAAGGGGGGCAGAGATGAGGGAGGGAAGGATGTCTGTCATTGGCTGGAACATGCTATTCTTGATTCTCATGCTGCGGTTCCCATTGGCAACAGGGGGAACACCCAGCCAGGTGTGAAGGGAACTCCATGAGAAGAATTGTTACCTAGGCATACTCACTCATGCTAAACATTCCAGAAGCCAACCACTGTACCACCATTATCCTCTCAGCACCTCACACCCCAATAAGGAGGACTAGAACTAAGTATGTGTAAATATGTCCACCGCTATAATGAAATCAAATTCTACTCTAGAAAAAAAAATTTTTTTCAGTTTAATTTGGTGAAAATTCAGTTCCTCAGTTCAACTCAGTGAACATTTTAAACCATGTGACAGGCTTGAGACTAGGTTATATGACTACAAAGATGAACAAGACAGTCTATCTTTAACATGCAATCAAGGAGGAAAAAGAAAATATATACAGTTATAAAACACTTCCTTGCTTAATAGTTCTTTGTACTTTATGTAATTCTTGTATTCTTAACTCTCATATAAAGAAAGGTAACCATGAGGTTTATGTCCACCTACGAATTAATGTCCTAGCTAATTCAAGATAAATAAAAATACAAGAAAATCTTCCCTCTTCAAATGTGGTTGATTATTTTTTAAATTATTCATGAAAGGAGCAGACACCAGTTTCAAGAATTCTTATTGTAATTAATTGTTTTTATTTCCATAATTTTCTCAAGTTAATATAAGGCATTTTAGTTCTTTGATTGTCATTTGAATATTTTACAATAACAAAGAGCTTTCTCAATGAATTATAATTTGTGCTAGAACTAGCAAATGCCTGTAGGTTTTGCTTCTTTGCTGAAATAAGGTGTTAGGCACTTAGTAAATACTTGTTGCCCCAGTACAGGCATCTGTCCTCTTTTGAGCTGTGACTGTGGCCCCTCACGCTCCTTATGATGATGTGGTTCATAATGCCCAGGCTTTCAGGGCTGTGAGGCTCCCAGATGACCTAAAAGATTCCAGCAGCTCATTTATTGCCAGAAAACTCAGAAAATACAAACAAAATGAAGAAAATGTATGTGCATTTAAAAAAAGTAAAATCAGATCATACTATGAATTGTACTTTGTAAACTGCTTTTTTTTTTTTTTAATGTGATGTTATGGACATAGTTTCATTTTGGCAACTATTCTAAAACAATTTTTTTAATGTTCTGTGGAGTATTTTTTAATGTTTTGTGGAGTATTTTGCATGAATTGATCATTATTTAATCAATTCACAAAGGAGAGAACATTTAGAATTTTTTTAACTTTGCTTTTTAATAGTGCTTCAACATCCTTATGTATATATTTTTGTGTGTTTCTATCATGTTATTTCTTTTAAATATATTTCTTAGAAGTAGACTAAAGAGTATACTTATGTCAAATTTTGATACATATTGCATGGCTGCCCTTTGAAAATTTCATTCATTCATTCAAATATATTAATCTACTATGTATGCCAAACCCTGTGCTAGGTTTTGGGGATATGATGGTGAATAATGATAGACAGTTTTCCTTTCCCATGGAGCTTGCCTGCCTAGCATAAGAGGCTAAATAAGCAATTACAAAACACAATACAGGAAAGTTCAAGGTGCTGGGAGCAAATAACCAGTGCACATAATGTGGTCCAGGAAGAGCACTGAACTTGGGATGTTTTGGTTGAAAACCTGAAGCATGTTTAAGAGTTAGTCACACAAGTGAAAGACAGTGTTCCAGTCAGTATGAGGCAATGTTGTAACTGCAGGGCAAGGTAGGAGTGGCAAAATGTGAGACTAGAGAGGTAAGTTAAGAAAGGCAGAGTGCAGAGTCTGGATTTTACGGAGAACCTTTCAAGGGTTTTTTTTTAAGCAAGAGGATGTGTGATGTAAATCAATTTTATTTTCCAAGAATTACTCTGGGAAGGGAAACCAGATTAAAGGTTGATACAGGAATTCAGACAAGTGATAAGTATAGCTTAGTCTTAGAGAAGGGTAGGTAAAATTGTATAGAAGGGTGGATAGAATTAGTAAGACTTGGTTATTGGGATGTGGTAGGATGTATAAAGTGGAAATAGAAATGAGTAACAGAAACTCAAAACTGGTGACTTAAGTAACATAGAAGTTTATTTCACAACAAAAACCAGAGGTAGACAGTTCTGGGCTATATGGCAGCTACACGGTCTGTATTAGAGAACCAGACCCCCTCCAGTTTTTTGTTCTGCTATACCTAGGCCATCTTTATGGTCCAAGGTGGCTCCTGTAGCTCTAGCCATCACACTTACTTTCCTAGCATAAGGATGAAGGAAGGGAGGAAGAAGGGAGTACCCTGTTTTTCATAAAGAGATTACCCAGAAGTCTCACACAACACTTCTACCGTAACTTTGTCAAATGGCCACAACTATATCCAAGGGAGGTAGAAATGTAGAATTTTAGTTTGGCAGCATTGTACCCAGGTGAATATAAGGATTCTGTGACTTTGAAAGAGAAAGGGAGAATGGATATTTGATTGGCAACTAACACTGGTGCCTGGGAAGGTGAGGAACTTCAATTCTGTTCAGCCTAATTGTTTACAGGAAAACAGTGATTACACAAGGATACACATATACCACTATTGAAAAGAGACTTA
Organism: Manis javanica; assembly: GCF_040802235.1. NCBI lineage: Eukaryota > Metazoa > Chordata > Mammalia > Pholidota > Manidae > Manis > Manis javanica. The sequence continues at coordinate 35,240,802 of NC_133157.1, read as the reverse complement.
TTTGGCCACTAAGTAAAGATTTAACACATTCAGATCCTATTCATTTTTGTTGTAAAGAATAAAACAAGCATTAGCTCAAATAAGGCCCCAGCTTAAATGTGAGTATAACTGTATTGATTTAACCTGAATCATTACCACACAAATTTGTCATGCTTGTGATTTTTGGCACCTTGTCATTCTCTAATATTCAGGCTAGAAAAGGGCAGACCAGCTACCTGCTATTTAGATTTCTGCTCTTTAGAACAAAGTCTAAACAGGTCCCAAATTAAGGAATTTGATTATTATTCTTTACCAAGGATATTAGCAGTATATTATAATGGAAAGAGCAAGGGCTTTGGAGTGAGTCAGACAAGACTTGGAAGCCCAACTCCCCTACTTTCTAGCCCTGTGATAAATTTATCTCTGCAAGAGCCTCACTTTCTTCAACTGCAAAATAGGGATAATATTATCTACTTTGCAGGCTTTTTGGGAAGGTTAGAAATGCATTTATGACAAACATCTAACACAGTGGGTAGCATAAGTAGATAATAAATAGCTACAATCATTATAATTATTAATCCTTAGCTGTAAGTCATTCATTTCCTTCTAGTCAGTGGTGTGTAGGGAGGTGTAACCCCAACTGTTCCTGATGCTTTGCACATTGTTCTTAGATTGCTTCTATAGCATTTGATACCTGTTTACAATGCCTGTCACTGTTTGTGGTAGAGCCTAGATTCACAGTCAGCCCTAAGCCTTTGCTCAAAATGAGCTCACTCCTCCCCTCATGCCTTTCATCCATATTTACTGTGTCCAAACCCATCTGACTGCTGATAGTTCCTTGCTGTCTAAAACCATGCCACATACAGAAGTGGGAGGGATGAGGAGAGAGAGACTTGAGACCTGAACCAATTCAAGTATGGGTTTGGAACCTGGGAGCAGGTGGGGAGAAAGGCCTTGTAGAAGCATGGGATAGTATTATTAAGCAGAAATAGAAAGATAAAGATTGTTTATGGCTCAGTCTGCACTCCAGAGTGATAATGCAGTAAGTGAAATTCCACAGATGTTTTTGAAGCACTTTATAGGAGGGGAATTAACCTGTCTGTCAGCTCCATTATAATAACCTCAGAATTTTTCCTTCACATTCCTCAAGGGGAGCTGCCTCTGAAATATATTCATCAGCCCTCACCCTTGCAGGAAGAAGGAGGAGGATCTCTAGGCAGGCCCAGGAAAGTCAGAATTTTGAGATCTAGATCTTGAATATATGAGGCCTTTAAAGTCTAGAGTAGAAGTCAGCAATTATGGCTCATGACAGGGTGATTTTTATAAGACCCACAAACTGAGAATGACTTTTATATTTTTTTAAAGAGTTGTAAAAAAAAGTGCGTGCGTGCATGCGTGTGGGGGGGGGGGGTGTGGGGGGGGGGTGTATGTGTATGTGTATGTGTATGTATTTAAAGAACTATGTGGCCCACAGAGGCTAAGTATTTATCATCTGGCCCTTTGCAGATAGAGTTTGCTGAAAGGAGGATGGATCTCACCAGAGGCTGCAGGATGTTGGAACACTGCTTTGAATCCCAGGGTAGGCACTTTCAGAAAAAAGTGTCAGCATCAATGAAGAATGGATTTCTATTCCTCTTCCCCAAGAGCTCTGGAGACCAGGCAAACTAACCCCATACTGAGGGATTGCTGGACTAGGAAGAGTGAAGGCTTGTGTTGGGTTTAGAATACAGTATTGCCTTTGTTCTAACTGAGCAGTGGAATACATCCTTTCATTAATGTTGCTTTCTTTCAGCTAAGTCCAGTTTGTCAGGTGAACATGATAACTACTACAGCACAGAAACAAGCTAAGTCCAGTTTGTAAGACTGCTGCTGAGTGCTGTACCAGTGGGATCCAAGCCTCAAATCAGTGTCCTGGGCCCAGGTTTAGGGGAGAATTAGGTTTACAGATGGAGCAAGTGGATGAATGGAATTGTTTCCTTTTGCTTGCATGTTTCTGCTTTCTCTAGTGTATATTAGTGGAAATTCATGCCTTAAACAGAGTCCTCACTCTTTGAGCTATTACTCTCGCCAGAGGTGGGGATTATAAACCTGAGAGAAGGGAACTTCACCTCCAGGCACAGACCAGTTCCACTTCCTACATGGCCCCTGTGATCTAAAAGAAGGAAAAATCCAGAAGGCCAGGACTCTACCTATCTGCACGAATGAGTTTTATTTCTGAAATACTTTAGTCCAAAGAATTTACAGCATTTACATTTCTTGCTACTTATTATTTTAATTGTCCAAACATTTTTCCTTGCCTCAACGCTAAAAGGTGAATACAACTAGCCCCTTTTCTAGATGGTAAACTCAGAGCTTTGAGAGGACAGGTACCCCGCCCCCAGATGACCCAGCAAGTCAGAAAAAAAGCTAAGAATGAAAGTAGTGTTCCTATCCTTGGGCATTCTGCCACTATCCTAGGCAAGGGTAGCTTCCAGATGGAGCTGAGGTCAAACTTCTAACTCTAGTGATCAAATCTGGTTGTTTCTGAGACTGCATTGTTCTGATGACCAGGAGGATAAGCCTCAACTGACAGAGAAAACAATGTATTGAATGAGTGGTTCTCCAGTCTGCCTTCTTGCCAGCGGCCTGGTTCCTCCAGATACTGATATGTTGTGTCACTGACGATTGTTATGAGTCAGCTGCCGGCAGGAAGATGATGGAGTCACTGTCACCGTGCACTTGGCTGCTTTCTTTGCACTTCAGCATTCTTACCTGGTGTGTGGTACATTTTTGTCATTCCACGGCAGCCTGCTGCACACATGGCCCCTCAGTAGACCAGTCTACATCTATTTACATCAGGTGTCCAGCTGTCAGCCTCCCCACTTCCCTGTCTGCCTAATGGGACAAGATGAAACTGTGAGGAGCTGCCTTTTGGATTGATGAGTAGGATATCCACAGAGTTCCAGACACTGTGGTCAAAATGTCAGTTCCCTGGGACCCCAGTTTCAAGACCTTGGGGAATAAAGAGGCTTTCAGAAAGATTTTCTGAGCACTAGCTCCAAGCTGGATGAGAGCTGGTTTCTTGGTGTTTCTATCCTGTTGTGTCATGTCTAGGAAAGAGCTCTAGCCAAATACATTTTCAAGGTATTTGATATATCTGCTAAAAACTCTATGCAAATCAACTAAGGACTACCCTAACCATACTTTGCCTCAGATATCCCATAAAACATTCCCAGGTGAACTTTTTTCTTTATCTTACAATGTCAGCACTCACTGTATTAATCTGCAACTTGTGACTGACAAGACTAAGCTTCTGGTTAGTTGAGTGACAGTCTTTCCTTGGCTTTCTTTAAATCATTTCAATGCAACCCATGTGTGTGTGTATTTGTATGTGTGTGCCCTTTCAAAATGTATTAGGTCTCTTGTCCAGGGCCTACCTGACTCAAGAGAGTGCTGCAAACAATAGTTCTTAATTGAGGTCCACCTGGTCGCAGAGATTTGGGACCAGACAGCTAGACATGGGACAGCTCTTTGTTCTCTTTGTTCCCTTGCCCCTTCCCTGTCCCTGTTAATACTAAACTGTTTTCAACAAGGCTCGCTTCCTCCAGAATCCAACTTAGCATCTTGGAGAAGCCTGAGGCCACTCCTATAGCAGGAAGCTGTCCTAGATTTGGGCAGTAACCAGTAGAACTTGATACTGACGCCAGAGTGTAAAAATAAATACCTCCTACAGTGCTGTCTTAATCCATTGGCATCAGAGTTGCTATTATTAACCCATAGGCCTCACAGGCAGCTGTGATGGGCAGACAGCAGCCTGGATAGACCTTTCCTGCCAGCTTGGGATCAGACTCTTTCTTTCCTACATCTACTGGGATCTGATCTGGGGCCCCTGGAGAAGCACCATCAGTCTGGGAGCATGCCCCACAATAGGTAATACTGGAGATGGATTAGTATCTTGGTTTGGGAAAGCCTTAGGTTCCCAGGGGCAGGCTGCCAGTCCAGAGTGTAATGAGCATAGGATGACTGATTTAGTCCTAGTGCAGGGGAAGGAAAACAGGAGTGTGACCCTTTCCATTTCCTATGGCTCTTTTACAGACATTTTGCCTGCTGGTTCCCTGGACCTGGAGCCTTCCTGAGAAATTGGGAAGGAGGGAGGAGAGGACTCCATTGCTCATCTTCCAAAAATATAATAGTGACCATGATTGAGCACTTACCTTGTACCAGGCACTTTATATACAATATCTTACTTAATTCTACCTGAAGCCTTTGAAGGAAACTGCCATGACAGTTTTACAAATGAGGAAGCTAAAGTATAGTGAAGTTAAGTAACTTCCCACAGCTGGCAGATAGTGTGTAAGATTGGAATACAGCCCTGTCAACACCAAAGTCCGTGTTCTGAATCAATATAGAACCTAGGCCCCTAAATACTCAGGACCCAGGCCACACTCCAGCCATCTGCTTTTAAAATGTTTTGTTTAAGTAATTATCAGTTTACTTTCACTTCAGTCTTATAAGTAAATCAGATAGAGTGACTGGTACACAGAAATGGTCTTTCCTGCCACCTGCTAGAAAGGCAACCCCAGTGCTCTTACCAAGCATGGTGAGCCGGACTTGGACACCATCATTTAAAGTTTGTTGGAAGTCACCTCCGGGGAAGGCTTTGACTATGACTGAAGAGTCTTGGGGACTGACAGCTCTGCTGAGAAAAAGGCCAGACTGGAACCCACTTACCTAGGGGAGCAAGGCTTTGATGGCTTCCGCCCATCATACTGAGGGAGGAGCATCCTTGAACGAAAGTATTTCCTTGAGGGGCAGCTAGTCTTCTCTCTCCTCTTTCTCTTGCCTTCCCTGACCCTGTCTCCACAACTGGCTGTGTAATTCTATCTAGATTCTTCTCATAGCCTACTTCACTGTGCATATGTGGCCTTTTATTCACAGCTTTAGACAGGCTGGTTGGATAGCAGCTTACCAGCCTGCATACATCAGTCCACTGCCTGTGGGGAGGGGGAAGCAGAGCACACTCAGGCTTTGCTTCCTGGAGCCTAGGTGGCAAAAGGAACAGCCAAAGGAAAATAAGGAACTGACCACATCGAACAGTCGAGGGGAAGCACAGTGGCCGTTTTTGTGCCAGCTAACTTGCTCCTGCAAATACATACTCGAGAGCTGTCCTCCAAGCAGAGCAGCCCTCGTGGGGCCTGGAACACCCACCCCTGGTACACTGTCTCTGGTCTTGGTGGTTTCCTGCTCCCTGGCTGCTCACCTGCACCGAGCACTGGGAGGCTTTATCTGTCCATCTTTCTATGCTGTGGGCCTCCTTCATTGCTGCATCCTCTATCCCCTCATCTGAAGGATTCGATCTGTCAAGGAAGGAACTAAATCTTTCCTAATTCTCTATAGTTCTCTTCTCTGTCCCTAACCTATTTCCTCAAAAGAGAGAGGACTTACCTTAAATTCGCAATCCCTAGACACTTGCAACTGTAGCAGTTAGAAGCAGGCACCTGGGGGTATTGATGTATGTGTGTGCCTGTGTATTTTTGTTGAAAGTGAGGGGGAGGACATTTATTAGCACTCTGCATAGGAACCTTTCCTTGGGCCCCAGGTTTTCATTTGGCTTAGTTTTTTTTTGAAATCGTTAATGTACAATTACTTGAACAACAGTATGGTTACTAGACTCCCCCTATGATCAAGTCTCCCCCACATACCCCATTACAGTCACTGTCCATCAGTGTAGTAAGATGCTACAGAATCATTACTTGTCTTCTCTGTATATAATGCCTTTCCCCTGTCCCCACTCCCCTACATTGTGTGCTAATCGTAATGCCCTGTTTTCCCCCTTATCCCTCCCTTCCCACCCATCCTCCCCAGTCCCTATCTCTTTGGTAACTGTTAGTTCATTCTTGGGTTCTGTGAGTCTGCTGATGTTTTGTTCCTTCAATTTTTGCTTTGCTGTTATACTCCACAGATGATGAAATCATTTGGTACTTGTCTTTCTCCGCCTGGCTTATTTCACTGAGCATTAATACCCTCCAGCTCCAATCATGTTGTTGCAAATGGTAGGATTTGTTTTCTTCTTATGGCTGAATAATATTCCATTGTGTATATGTACCACATCTTCTTTATCCATTCATCTGTTGATGGACACTTAGGTTGCTTCCATTTCTTGGCTATTGTAAATAGTGCTGCAATAAACACAAGAGTGCATATGTCTTTTTCAAACTGGGCTGCTGCATTCTTAAGGTAAATTCCTAAAGAGTGAAATTCCTGGGTCAAATGGTATTTCTATTTTGAGTTTTTTGAGGAACCTCCATACTGCTTTCCACAATGGTTGAACTTATGTACATTCCCACCAGCAGTGTAGGAGGTTTCCCCTTTCTCTACATCCTCGCCAACATTTGTTGTTGTTTGTCTTTTGGATGTTGGCCGTGCTAACTGCTGTGAGGTGATATCTCATTGTGGTTTTAATTTGCATTTCCTTGATGATTAGTAATGTGGAGCATCTTTTCATGTGTCTGTTGGCCATCTGAATTTCTTCTTTGGAGAAGTGTCTGTTCAGATCCTCTGCCCATTTTTTAATTGGATTATTTGCTTTTTGTTTGTTGACGTGTGTGAGCTCTTTATATATTTTGGATGTCAACCCTTTATCGGGTATGTCATTTATGAATATATTCTCCCATACTGTAGGATGTCTTTTTGTTCTACTGATGGTATCCTTCGCTGTACAGAAGCTTTTTAGTTTGATATAGTCCCACTTGTTCATTTTTGCTTTTGTTTCCTTTGCCTGGGGAGATATGTTCATGAAGAAGTTGTTCATGTTTATGTCCAAGAGATTTTTGCCTATATATTTTTCTAAGAGTTTTATGGTTTCATGACTTACATTTCAGGTCTTTGATCCATTCTGAGTTTACTTTTGTGTACGGGGTTAGACAATAATCCAGTTTCATTCTCTTACATGTAGCTGTCTGGTTTTGCCAACACCAGCTGTTGAAGAGGCTGTCATTTCCCCATTGTATATCCACGGCTGCTTTGTCACATACAAATTGACCGTATATGCTTGGGTTTATATCTGGGCTCCCTATTCTGTTCCATTGATCAGTGGGTCTGTTCTTGTGCCAGTACCAAATTGTCTTGAATACTGTGGCTTTGTAGTAGAGCTTGAAGTCAGGGAGCGTAATTTCCATTTGTTAGTGTCCTCTTTAATTTCTTTTAAGAGTGTCCTGTAGTTTCCAGGGTATAGGTCTTTGACTTCCATTGTTAGGTTTATTCTTAGGTATTTTATTCTTTTTGATGCAACTGTGAATGGAATTGTTTTCCTGATTTCTCTTTCTGCTAGTTCATCATTAGTGTATAGGAATGCCACAGATTTGTGCGTATTAATTTTGTATCCTGCAGCTTTGCTGAATTCAGATATTAGATCTAGTAGTTTTGGAGTGAACTCTTTAGGATTTTTTATGTACAATATCATGTCATCCACAAACAGGGACAGTTTGACTTCTTCCTTGCCAATCTGGATGCCTTTTATTTCTTTGTGTTGTCTGATTGCCGTGGCTAGGACCTCCAGAACTATGTTGAATAAAAGTGGGGAGAGTGAGTATCCTTGTCTTGTTCCCAATCTTAAAGGAAAAGCTTTCAGCTTCTCACTGTTAAGTATAATGTTGGCTGTGGGTTTGTCATATATAGTCTTTATTATGTTGAGGTACTTGCACTCTATACCCATTTTGTTGAGAGTTTTTATCATGAATGGATGTTGAGTTTTGTCAAATGCTTTTTCAGCATCTGTGGAGATGATCATGTGGTTTTTGTCCTTCTTTTTGTTGATGTAACGGACGATGTTGATGGATTTTCTAATGTTGTACCATCCTTGCATCCCTGAGATGAATCCCACTTGATCATGATGGGTGATCTTTTTGATGTATTTTTGAATTTGGTTTGCTAATATTTTGTTGTGTATTTTTGCATCTATGTTCATCAGGGGTATTGGTCTGTAATTTTCTTTTTTTGTGGTGTATTTTGCCTAGTTTTGGTATTAGAGTGATGTTGGCCTTGTACAATGAGTTTGGGAGTATTCCCTCCTCTTCTACTTTTTCGAAAACTTTAAGGAGGATGGGTATTAGGTCTTCACTAAATGTTTAATAAAATTCAGCTGTGAAACCATCTGGTCCAGGAGTTTTGTTCTTAGGTAGTTTTTTGATTACCAATTCTATTTTTTGCTGGTAATTGGTCTATTCAGGTTTTCTGTTTCTTCCTGGGTCAGCTTTGGAAGGTTGTATTTTTCTAGAAAGTTGTCCATTTCTTCTAGGTTGTCCCGTTTGTTAGCATGTACTTTTCCATAGTATTCTCTCATAATTCTTTGTATTTCTGTGGTGTCCATGGTGATTTTTCCTTTCTCATTTCTGATTCTTTTTATGTGTGTAGACTCTCTTTTTTTCTTGATTAGTCTGGCTAGGGGTTTATCTATTTTGTTTATTTTTTCAAAGAACCAGTTCCTGCTTTCATTGATTCTTTCTATTGTTTTATTCTTCTTGATTTTATTTATTTCTGCTTTAATCTTCATTATGTCCCTCCTTTTACTGACTATGGGCCTCATTTGTTCTTCCTTTTCTAGTTTCATTAATTGTGAGTTTAGACTGTTCATTTGGAATTGTTCTTCTTTCGTGAGATATGCTTGTATTGCAATATATTTCCCTCTAAGCACAGCCTTTGCTGCGTCCAACAGATTTTGTGTTGTTGAATTACTGTTGTCATTTGTCTCCATATATTGCTTGATCACTGTTTTTATTTGGTCATTGATCCATTGATTGTTTAGGAGCATGTTATTAAGGCTCCATGTGTTTGTAGGCTTTTTCATTTTCTTTGTGTAATTTATTTCTAGTTTCATACCTTTGTGATCTGAGAAGCTGGTTGGTACAATATCAATCTTTTTGAATTTACTGAGGCTCTTTTTGTGGCCTAGTATATGATCTATTCTTGAAAATGTTCCATGTGCACTTGAGAAGAATGTGTATCCTTTTGCTTTTGGATAGAGTGTTCTGTAGATGTCCATTAGGTCCATCTGTTCTAATACGTTGTTCGGTGCCTCTGTCTCTTTATTTTCTGTCTGGTTGATCTGTCCTTTGTACTGAGTGGTGTGTTGAAGTCTCCTAAAGTGAATGCATTGCATTCTATTTCCCCCTTTAATTCTGTTAGCATTTGTTTCACATATGTAGATGATCCTGTGTTGGCTATAGATATTTATAATAGTTATGTCCTCTTGTTGGACTGCCCCCTTTATCATTATGTAATGTCCTTCTTTGTCTCTTGTGACTTTCTTTGTTTTGAAGTCTATTTTGTCTGATACAAGTACTGCAACTCCTGCTTTTTTCTTGCTGTTAGTTGCATGAAATATCTTTTTCCATCCCTTTTCTTTCAGTCTGTGTATGTCTTTGGGTTTGAAGTGAGTCTCTTGTAGGCAGCATATAGACATGTCTTGTTTTTTAATCCATTCAGTGACTATGTCTTTTAATTGGTGCATTCAGTCCATTTACATTTAGGGTGGTTATTGACAGGTATGTACTTATTGCCATTGCAGGCTTTAGATTCATGGTTACCAAAGGTTCAAGGGTAATTCCAAGTCTAATTTAACTCACTTCATATGCTATTACAAACACAACCTAAAGGTTCTTCTTCTTTTTTTTTCCCCTCCTTTTTCTTCCTTCTCCATTCTTTGTTATGAATCATATTCTGTGCTCTTTGTCTATCCCTTGGGTGACATCTATTTAGCCTTAGGAATACTTCCATCTATAGGAGTTCCTCCAAAATGCACTGTAGAGGTGGTTTGTGGGAGATAAATTCTCTCAGCTTTTGCTTATCTGAAAATTGTTTAATCCCTCCTCAAATTTAAATAAGCTTGCCGGGTATAGTATTCTTGGTTCAAGGCCCTTCTGCTTCATTGCATTAAATATATCATGCCACTCCGTTTTGGCCTGTAAGGTTTCTGTTGAGGAGTCTGATGATAGCCTGATGGGTTTTTCCTTTGTATATGATCTTTTTTCTCTCTCTAGCTGCTTTTAAAAGTCTGTCTTTATCCTTGGTCTTTTGCCATTTTAATTATTATATGTCTTGATGTTGTCTTCCTTCGATCTCTTGTGTTGGGATATCTGTGCACCTCCATGGCTTGAGAGACTATTTCCTTCCCCAGATTGGGGAAGTTTTCGGTAATTATCTCCTCAATGACACTTTCTATCCATTTTTCTCTCTCTTCTTCTTTTGGTACTCCCATAATACAAATACTGTTCCGTTTGGATTGGTCACACAATTCTCTCAATATTCTTTCATTCTTAGAGATTCTTTTTTCTCTTTCCGCCTCAACTTCTTTGTATTCCTCTTCTCTAATTTCTATTCCATTTACCATCTCTTGTACTACATCTAATCTGCTTTTCAATTCCTCCATTGTATGTTTCACTTCAGATACAGAATTTCTTAATGATTGAATCTCCGACTTAAATTTCTTCCTGTGTTCTTGAATATTTTTCTGTACCTCCATAAGCATGTTTATAATTTTTATTTTGAACTCTCAGGCAGATTGGTGAGTTCAGTTTTATTCGGCCCTTTTTCTGGGGTTTGTGAGATTTTGGTCTGAACCAGGTTCTTTGGATGTTTCATATTTCTGTGTGGTGCCCACTAGTGCCCAGAAGCTCCAGTCTCTGGAGCTGCTCAGCCCCTAGAGTGAGGCTGGGGGTCATAGGGGAGTGGAACTGGTGTCTGGGGGGAGGAAAAATCTGTTTCCTGATTCCCATCTGTGGTGCCTGTCTCCAGTGTCAGAGTCAGTGGGACAAACACATAGGTGTAAGCCTCTGTGCTTTGAGTCTATAGCTGTTGTTGGCTGCGCCTCCTTCTGGCTGGCCTGACGCCAGCGTGGTGATTGCCGGTTTGTGAGCCTGTGCCGGCAGGCTAGGAAGAAGGCACAGCAGGCTGCGTGTCACAGTGGGAGGCCTTGGAGCTGAGTAGGCAGCCAGGGGAATGGGGTGCCTGAAGCTCCTCAAAGTTTCAAACCAGCTGGGCAGAGCACACTCAGGCAACCTTGTCCAGCTCTCCCCTCCCCTGCGCAGTAAGCTCCGTGTAAACCCCACTCCTTCAGCAGCCCTCTTGCTGCTGGGAAGTCTCTCAGACTGTCTGCCTTTCCCTTGTCCCAGAGCGGCCAGGTGTGGATCCCCTCCTCCACAAATGGCCACAATCTGTCTCTCACAAACTCCTCCTGTCTGAGCTCCCCAATGTCCAGAGCACCACACAATGTAGGTTTCTGCTCCCAAAGCAGACCTCCAGGGCTGGGTGTTCAGCAGTCCCAGGCTTCCACTTCCTCCCCCACTCCATTTCTCTTCCTCCGGCCGATGAGCTGGGGTGGGGGAAGGGCTTGGGTCCCGCCTGATTAAGGGTTTCGTTCCTTACCCAGTTTTTTGAGGTATGCTCTGTTTGTGAGGTCTACATGCAGTCTGGTTCAGCCTTCTTTCTTGTTGCTGTTTAGGGTTAGTTGTAGCAATTAACTATATTTTCATGCTATTTTTGGTTTTGGGAGGAACTCTCCATCTCACCTCTCATGCTGCCATCTCGAATCCCCCCATTTGGCTTGGTTTTTAATTAAGCTGAAAGGGACCTCAAGAGGTCATCTGGTTCAGCCTTCTGCCTCCAAATAGGTGCTATGAGTTGAACTAAGGAGGGAATCAAATGGTTGACCAATGGAAAAAGGCATACACTTGCTGGCTAGATCAGAAGAAAAGAGTTTAATTTCTAGGTGTAATTCCTTTTGGGCAGAGAGAGACTCTGGGACCAAAGCTGGGTTTATTATTATCAGATATTTATGGAATAAAGGACAGTGACCCTTTACAGCCCAGTGAGGGTCAGTAGCTTTCAGCTTATTCTTTGCCTGAGGATAATTCCCAGTGCTATTCCTTTTGTTGAACTGGGACCTTGGAAGCTTCAGGCACAGCTGAGCCTAAGAGGTTGTTGCTGTTTTAGGGTTAGTTGTAACAATTAACTATATTTTCATGCTATTTTTGGTTTTGGGAGGAACTCTCCATCTCACCTCTCATGCTGCTATCTTGAATCCCCTTTGGGAACCTTTGGGGGTTTCCACCCCTGGAAATTGTCAGTGATTTTGATTTTGATTTTGATTACACCAAGGGTGCCTGTATATTCCCAGGTCATAAGACAGGAGATACAGGCTTCGGGAAAAGAAGAGAAACCATACCAGGTGGTCCTGAGAAAGAGCCTGCTCAAGGCCTTTTCTAGAGTGTTTGTATTGACTTTTCTGAGTGGACTTTTAGCTGAACCTTTCTATAACATACTTAAGAGTTCAAAAATAAAGCTTTGAAAGAAGTCTCTATATTAGGGAGGCCTGACAAGGAAGTGGCTGCAGTGTATCTGGGATAGCCCTTTAGGCTCGTCTTCTGCCAACACACTCCCAAGCGTACTGGCTGGCCTCACTTGGAGTCCAAAATAACGTAATACAATTTTGGAACAGTGGCATCCTCAGCTCGGAGCAATTACCCACTACCCAGAGGAAATACAGATGAGCTCCTGGGCCTTGGCTGCTATTGCATTTGTGGAATGAGACTCCCATGCCATAGCCAGGTGCTCTCACGTATCTAACAGCCTATTTATTCTCTCCTTGCAGCTCAGCCCAGACACCCATAGGAATCACATTACCACCAATTCTTAAACCTCCAGATTTCTTTCAGCATCTCTCACATTTCAGAGAGTAGTACTTATCTTGTGGGAAATTCAGTCTCCATCAAATCTTGTGGCCAGTAAAGACTTGGAACCTTGGCAAGGATGGAGGGTAGTTATACAAACTGATTTTCCTGAATTCATGTAGAAAGTTCATTTCTGTACTCAGAAATAAGTCTGCTGTTAGTGCACATAATTGACATTTTCCAAACAAATTTGATTTGAAAGCCATAAAGAAAGAAAGAACAGAGGTTGCTGTGAGTTAATCATTTGTTCCACTCCCCATTTCCACAACCCCAATAAACCATGCTCAGTCTTGCTTTTGCCTTTGCCCAGAGGTTTTCAGAATTTCTTCTCCTAAACCCTAGGGTCCCCTGGAGGTGTGGAGAGAGGGAGTAGGCCTCCCCTACTTCAGCCAGAGTAGCTGTGTTATGTATTAGGGTTGAAAAAGTTGGAAATCACTGCTTTAACCCTTATCTCACATCCTGAAATGTCTTTCTTGCTGCCCTAGCCCTCTACAGAGGCAGGCTGGCAATGATTTTAACAAAATTATGAGCCCCTCAAGTTTGGCTCTTATCCTTGAGCAGCCAACACAGTGCTGGAATGTTTATACACAGTAGGAGTGCATTGGATGCTTGTGGCTTGATGGCTTGCTGCTTGATTAACTGATTTCTGAGGTGATATTAATCAATGGCCCCAGGATACTTCTACAGAGAGAAGTATACAGTAGTCCCCCCTTATCCATGGTTTCAGTTATCCACCATCAACCTCAGTCCAGAAGCAGATGATCCCCATTCTGACAAATCTTTAGAAGGTCAGCTTAATGCTGTGTCACAGTGTCTGCACATCATTCCCCTTACTTCATCTCATCATGTAGGCATTTTGCCATCTCACATCATCACAAGACAGGTGAATACAATACAGTGTATTTTGAGAAAAGGGAGGCCACATTCACATAACCTTTATTATACTATATTGTTATAGTTGTTCTGTTTTATTATTGTTGTTACTAATCTCTTACAGTGCCTAATTTGTAAATTAAACTTTACCATAGGTATGCATGTAAAGAAAAAACATAATGTATATAGAGTTTGGTGCCATCCACGGTTTCAGGCATCCAGTGGGGGTCTTGGAACATATCCCCTGTGACTAAGGGGGGATTTATTATGATTTGAGCACTTCTAACCTTTCCTGCAAGAATCAGTCACTCTAAGGTAAAAACAGAGCCAAAAGGAGTTACCTAACATAGGGTAGGTATACTGCTGGTATAGAGGATGCTTGACCAGGTCAATGCAACCAAAAGTACTTGTTGATTTCCAAAGAAGAGTATCTTGAAGAAAAGGGTAAACAAAGTGGTTAGAAAGACTAGGGACAGGATCTACTAAGATCACATAGTCTTAGTGTTTTTAATACTGCTTGCTTTCACTAAAAATTACCTGCCTGGATAGTTTCCAGAACTACCCAGTGTCTTGATTCCCAGTGGGAAATGCAGATCCTTTTCTTTGCTAAGTTTGGAGAAGTGTCTGTTCAGGTCTTCCACCCATTTTTTAATCAGGTTACACTTCTAACACTAATCAAGCTGTTTATCTGCAGCCTCCAGTTCTGCATGTCTTTGTTGTTTGTTTGTCTGTTTGGATTTATTTTGTTTTTAATTATGTTTTATAAAAGTTATATCTGTGTGTGTGTGTACAGTTTTTAAAAAGCCAAATAGGAAAAGGACATCAGTGGGAAAACTGACAAAATCCAAATAGTCTGCAAGTTTAGTTAATAGTAATATACTCAATATTAATTTGTTTTGACAAATGTACCAAGATTATATAAAATGGTAATATTAGGTGAACTGGTTGAAAGACATAGGAGAACTCTCTGAACTCTCCTTGTGACTTTCCTGAAAATTATTTCAAAAGAGTTAATCTTCCAAAATAGAAAATTATTCCAAAAGAAATAGTTAACTTTAAAAAGTTTATACACAACAATAAAGATACCCACAGTGGGGAAAAAAACCATGTAGTACCAAATTTGGGACAATCTGAGCTTTAAAATCAGTAATACCAGAAATGGATTATGACCACTGAACTAAAAAAAATTTTTAAATAGTCCAAGAGTCTATACTGATACCAAAGAAAGAAAGAAAGGAAAGTATCTCCTTGGACAAGGGAAACAAAAGCAAAAATGAACAAATGGGACTGTATCAAACTAAAAAGTTTCTGCACAGCAAGGACACTATAGAACAAAAAGGCATCCTACGTATATGTAAACAACATATCCAACAAGGGGTTAATGTCCAAAATATGTAAAGAACTCACACACTTCAACACCCAAAAAACAAATAACCTGATTAAAAAATGGGTGGAAGACCTGAACAGACACTTCTCCAAAGAAGAAATTCAGATGGCCAACAGGCACATGAAAAGATGCTCCACATCACTAGTTATCAGGGAAAAAGCAAATTAAATCCACAATGAGATATCACCTCACACCCCTTAGGATGGCCAACATCCAAAACACAAGAACCAACAAATGCTGGTGAGAATGCAGAGAAGGGGGAACCCTCCTACACTGCTAGTGGGAATGTAAATTAGTTCAACCATTGTGGAAAG
This sequence comes from Manis javanica, assembly GCF_040802235.1. Taxonomy (NCBI): domain Eukaryota; kingdom Metazoa; phylum Chordata; class Mammalia; order Pholidota; family Manidae; genus Manis; species Manis javanica. Next base: position 35,225,545 of record NC_133157.1, on the reverse strand, counting down.
CAGTATGGAGGTTCCTCAAAAAACTAAAAATAGAATACCATTTGACCCAGGAATTCCACTCCTAGGAATTTACCCTAAGAATGCAGCAGCCCAGTTTGAAAAAGACATATGCATCCCTGTATTTATTGCAGCACTATTTACAATAACCAAGATACAGAAGCAACCTCAGTGTCCATCAACAGATGAATGGATAAAGAAGAGGTGGTACATATACACAATGGAATATTATTCAGCTATAAGAAAGAAACAAATCCTACCATTTGCAACAACATGGATGGAGCTAGAGGGTATTATGTTCAGTGAAATACGCCAGGTGGAGAAAGACAAGTATCAAAGTGATTTCACTCATTTGTGGAGTATAACAACGAAGCAAAACTGAAGGAACAAAACCACAGCAGACTCACAGACTCCAAGAAGGGACTAGTGTCTACCAAAGGGAAGGAAGTGGGGTGGGGAGGGAGGGAGAAGGCAATTAAGGGGCATTATGATTAGCACACATAATGTATGGGGGTCATGGGGAAGGCAGTATAGTACACAGAAGACAAGTAGTGACTCTATAGCATCTTATTATGCTGATGGACAGTGACTGCTGTGGGGTGTATGGGAGGGACTTGATAATATGTGTAAATGTAATAACCACAGTGTTGCTCATGTGAAACCTTTTTAAGATTGTATATCAATGATACTGTAATAAAAAAAAAGGAAGGAAGGAAGGAAGGAAAACAGAAGTCTTTCTTATATTAGAATGCCAACTGATAAATGCAGAAGGAATAATAGAAAACCATCATTTTTTCAACCATCACAGTAAATAACTGATTCAGACAAAAATTATCAATGAATGCTAACATTTTTAAAGAATAATAACAATTCTTCTTTAAATTAAAAAAAATTTTTTTTAACTATCAAATGTACACCACAATGGTTCAACAGTCTCCTTCCCTCTCCCCCTGCCCCACACACTCCTTTCCCCTTTGGTAACCACTAGTCACTTCTCAGGGTCTGTGAGTCTAATGCTGTTTTGTTCCCTCTGTTTTGCTTTGTTTTTATATTCCACAAATAAGTGAAATCATATGGTATTTGTCTTTCTCTGCCTGACTTATTTCACTGAGCATAATACCCTCTAGCTCCATCCATGTTGTTGCAAATGATAGGATTTATTTTCTTATTATGGGTAAATAATATTCCATTGTGTATATGTACCACATATTCTTTATCCATTCATCTGTTGATGGACACTTAGGTTGCTTCCTTATCTTGGCTATTGTAGATAGTGCTGCAATAAACATAGGGATGCATATGTCTTTTTGAATCAGGGATTTTATTTTCTTCAGGTAAATTCTTAGGAGTGGAATTCCCAGGTCAAATGGTATTTCTATTTTTAGTTTTTTGAGGAACCTCCATACTGTTGTCCAGTGGTTGCATCCATTTTTATTCCCACCAACAGTGTAGGAGGGTTCCTGTTTCTGCACATCTTGTCAGCAGCATTTGTTGTTTCTTGTCTTTTGGATAGGAGCCATTCTAACTGGTGTGAGGTGATAACTTACTGTAGTTTTAATTTGCATTTCTCTGATGATTAGTGATGTGGAGCATCTTTTCATGTGCCTGTTGGCCATTTGTATTCTTTGGAGAATTGTCTGTTCATATTCTCTGCCCATTTTTTGATTGGGTTTGTTTTTTGGGTATTGAGGTGTTTTGGATGTTAACCCCTTATCAGATGAGTCGTTTATGAATATATTCTCCCATAGTGTAGGATTTTTTCTTCATTCTGCTGATGGTGGTCCTTTGCTGTACAGAAGTTTTTTGGTTTGATGTAGTCCCACTTGTTCATTTTTCATTTTGTTTCCCTTGCATGAAGAGATATGTCCAGGAAAAAATTGCTCATGTTTATATTCAGGAGATTTTTGCCTATGTTTTCTTCTAAAAGTTTTATGGATCCATGACTTACATTCAGGTCTTTGATCAATTTCAAGTTTACCTTTGTGTATGGAGTTAAACAATAATCCAGTTTCATTCTCTTACATGTAGCTGTCCAGTTTTGCCAACACCAGTCATTGAAGAGGCTGTCTTTTCTCCATTGTATATTCATGGCTCCTTTATCATATATTAATTGACCATAGATGTGTGGGTTTATATGTGGGCTCTCTTCTGTTCCACTGATCCACTGATCTGTTCTTGTGCCAGTACCAAATTGTTTTGATTACTGTAGTTTTGTAGTAAAGTTTCAAGTCAGGGAGCGTAATCCCACCAGCTTTGTTCTACTTTCTCAGAGTAATAACAATTCATTATATTTATATAAAACATTTATGAGAGCACTTTTACACACTTTTTTGAGTAGGTTACTTTTCAGAAATACGGCAAAAAGTATATGTATCTCCCCTTAGCCTCCACATCCTTTTCTTCACCTGATTACTCCTCATAAAACAGGCGGACCCTGTGGACTTAAATTGGGGATATTTTCCTCCAGAGAAGATTTATATCTGCTTCTGCTAAAAGTTGTGGGGAACCACCAACCCTGGACCACTTGAGCTTACCTCGGGTTTCAGCTTAATGTGGGAGTCTCAGGTTTAACTTCCTTACCTTTCTGGTGGTCCAAGGCTTGCTTGTCATTCAATCCACAATTAGGATGCTCTGGCAATCAACCTCAAGGAACCCTGGTCCTCACCCTTACTTGCTCCACAGTGAGTGATTTTTTTCTCCCTTCTTGGGTGTCCAGGGAAGTAGCCTTGGAGATTTCTCCTATTGTGAATCCTGAAATGCTTTCAAAATGGATGTTATACAGAATCTAATTTTGAGAATAGAATGAACTCCCTTAATATCTTATTTCCTATACCATAGGAAGAAGTCTGTGTACAAGCTGATATCCTACTTTTTTATTAGCTTTTAAGCCTTTTTCTATACTTCTAAACATTCATTATAAACATAATTCCTGTGGTTCCATCATAATCCATTGTGTGGCTAGACCACCATTTAATTAGTCACTTTTCTATTGGATATTTAGAATATTTTCAGTTTTTTGCTGTTGCAAGTAATACTGCAGTGAACATCATTGTGAAAATACAAGGTATAAGGTAAATCAGGGAGATTGGGGATATGATGAAAAAGAAAAGCATAGCTGTTACTCTGGCCAAGGGTTTACTGAATCTCATGCTTTATCAGATCCAGGCAAATAATGCAAATGAGTAAAGTAAACCAGTGAAGCTGGCTTATGGTACAAAAGACCATGAGGGGTTGTGGGAACATGTCACGCTGAAAGGCACATGCCCATCTTATGAGGGCACCCACTTTTCAACTCCAGTGGTTGTTACCATCTAGAAATAAGGGCCTGGAATGGTCCATTCTACTTATATTTTCAAGCAAGACAAACTGAAAACCCAGATTTCTAGGGTTTTTTAGAGATCTCAAATTTTTGTGGTGACGTTTTTTACTATGTAAATCACGTAAAACCTGTTGACACACAAGATGTGACTGTCAGCCTGTCATTTTGTAACCTTTGTTCTAGGATCATCACTGTGGAAGTAAAGGTAAGAAAGTACTGATTGAAGACATGGGTGCTCAGTCATCTTTCCATTCACAGTATAAAAATGGACAAACCAGAGGTTAAGAGTTTAAGGTCTTGGCATTGAAGATTTATTTACTAAGCACTTTCCTGAGGCTCAGCTTTTGGTTTTCAGGTCCTTCCTCTCCTCCTTCTCATTAAGTATGCTATTCTCAAGCTAAGCTAACCTTCCAAAAGCTGACTTGGGTCCAGCTAGCCTGCTGGGCTTGCCATCCAATAGTTGTATTAAACACACATCACTGGGCTCTGTACTCAGAATTACTTATAAGAAATAAGACAGCCCACACTCCAAAACTGTGCTGTCATCAAAAGATAAATAACAAAATAACATGGCCAAGGCTTGATACCAAATGAGTTATACAGACAGTTGGTATTGAAGAAGTTCAGAAGAAAGTCTTCTGTGATAAAGAAAGGCTTCCAGACCTGGTGGAATTTAAGCTAGATCCTTTTTTAAAAAAAGGCAAGGGAAATAGGGAGAGCATTCCAGATATCTCCCAGTGGAATAAGCCAAAACTCAGTATTTGGGATAAAATTGGCATGCAGTGGAACATGGTTGAATAAATTTGAATACGTTATAAATTTCAGTATTCCTGTAGGTCCTAGGGAGCCACTGAAGACTTTTGAGTAATAAGGTGATGTACTGAAGGCATTGCTTTGGGGAGATTAGTCTTGTGTCAGTAAATAGGGTAGCTGGAGGAAAGAGCCAGAATGAAAGCAAGAAAACTAGTTAGAAGACCATGTAATAATTCAGAGGAGAGGTAATGCAGATCTGAGTTAGGGTGAGCAGAGCGGAGATGGACCTTGAGAGGCAATACATACAACAAGCGGTTAAGAACACTGACTTTGGAATCAGACAGATCTGTATCTGAATTCCAGATCATACATTTACTAACTGAGTTACCTTAGGAAGATTATTTAATATCCCTGAGTCTCAAGATTTCTCATCCATAAATAGAGATAATAATACTTAGCTTAGAGAATGGTTCTATGAACTAAATGAGGTAATCTAAGTAAAAGCCTAGCATAATAGTTGGCATATAGTAAAAACACAATAAATGATTAGATAATTGCCTAAAAAATTGTATGGAAGACTTCGCATGACTTGGTGATTGTTGGAATGTAAAGAAAGAGTCCAGATAACACTTACATTTTCAAGCTTGACTTACTGGTAGTCCAAAGAAAGCTGATGTGAAGTAGAAAAATCAATTTGGCTTTAGATATGTTGAATTTGAGGTAATAGGAAGAAGTGTTTAATAGGCTATTAGAGATTTGATTCTCGAAGTTCAGGAAGAATGTAAGATTTAGAAATCAACAGCATAATAGGAAGGGCTAAACACTTCTTAGGTTGAAAAGACTTCAGATCTGAACCTTGCTTGTAAACCTATATTTAAATATGGTCCAAGTATTGTTTTATTAAATAATGAAGAAAGAATTATCTAAGTAGAACTAGGAGGTTGGTGCTGTAGAAGTTAAAGGGTGAAGAGCGTTTCAATAGTAGAGGATGGCTAAATGTCAGACAATTTAAATATTATAAGTTCAAAATTACAACTGCTTCAGACAGTTCAAGTATTACAATAAGACAGACTTTTAGTGATTAAGAAATTGTTAAGGAGAAAGTAGAGTAAACATAGTCCATTCTTTTAAGGATTTTGGTGTTGGTGAAATAAGTTTATCACAGCAATATTTACATTAGCCAACATCTGGAAGCAGGCTAAGTGTCCATCAGTAGATGAATGGATAAAGAAGATGTACATATTCACAACGAAATGCTACTCAGCCATAAAAAAGAATGAAATTCTCCCATTTACAACACCGTGGATGAACCCAGAGAGTATTATACTAAACGAACTAAGTCAGACAGAGAGAGACAAATATGATAAGATTTCACTTATATGTGGAATGTAGAAAATCAAACAGAACAGAAATAGACTCACAAATACAGAAAACAAATTAGTGGTTGCCATAGAAAAGAGAGGTTAGGGGATGGGCAAAATAGGTGAAGGGGAATTCTAAAATAAGTCATGGGAATGAACAGCATAGCAAACATAGTCAATAATATTGAAATAATTTTGTATGGTGACAAATGATAAGTAACTACACCTATCATGGTAAGCATTTCATAATGTATATAATTGTCCAGTCACTATGTTGTACACCTGAAACTAATAATGTATATCAAATATACCTCAATTAAAAAAATTTTTTTTGTTGAAGAAAAATGGAAGAAGGAATTGTCTGAGGTCCCTGGGTTGACATGGCAGTGATACCCTCTGCTTTCTGGTACACATAATATGCTACCACACCGCCCACAGGCCCATCTAGTCACAGATCTAGTTCAGTAATCCCTGCCTCCTGGAACTGAGCAATACTATTCACTGCTGCTGATACCTTCCAAACAGCTTTATTAAGATATAAATAAATGTATTTTTATATTTTTATTGACATACCGTGTTTCACCATGTAAAGTATAAAATCTAGTTGTTTTTACCATGGACATACAATTGGGAAATGACAGCCTCTTCAATAGCTGGTGTTGGCAAAACTGGACAGCTACATGCAAGAGAATGAAACTGGATCACTGTCTAACCCATACACAAAAGTAAACTCAAAATGGATCCAAGAACTGAATGTAAGTCATGAAACCATAAAACTCTTAGAAGAAAACACAGGCAAAAATCTCTTAAATATAAACATAAGCAACTTTTTCCTGAACATATCTCCTTGGGCAAGGGAAACAAAAGCAAAAATGAACAAATGAGACTACATCAAGCTAAAAAAAAGCTTCTGTACAGCAAAGGACACCATCAACAGAACAAAAAGGCATCCTACAGTATGGAAGAATATATTTGTAAACAACATATCCGACAAGAGGTTAACATCCAAAATATATAAAGAACTCATACGCCTCAATACCCAAAAAGCAAATAACCCAAGTAACAGAGGATATGAACAGACACGTCTCTAAAGAAGAAATTCAGATAGCCAACAGGCACATGAAAAGATCCTCCACATCGCTAATTATCAGGGAAATGCAAATTAAAACCACAATGAGATATCACCTCACAGTAGTTAGGATGGCCAACATTGAAAAGACTAGGAACAACAATGCTGGCAAGGATGTGGAGAAAGGGGAACCCTCCTACACTGCTGGTGGGAATGTAAGCTAGTTCATCCATTGTGGAAAGTAATATGGAGGTTCCTCAAAAAACTTAAAATAGAAATACCATTTGATCTGGGAATTCCACTCCTAAGAATTTACCCAAAGAAAACAAGTTCTCAGATCCAAAAAGACATATGCACCCCTATGTTTATTGCAGCACTATTTACAATAGCCAAGATATTGAAGTGTCCATCAACAGATGAATAGATAAGGAAGAGGTGGTACATATACGCAATGGAATATTATTCAGCCATAAGAAAGAAACAAATCCTACCATTTACAACAACATGGATGGAGCTAGAGGGTATTATGCTCACTGAAATAAGCCAGGCGGAGAAAGACAAATACTTCACTCATTTGTGGAGTATAGCAACGAAGCAAAACTGAAGGAACAAAACCACAGCAGACTCACAGACTCCAAGAGGGGACTAGTGGTTACCAAAGGGGAGGGGTGTGGGAGGGCAGGTGTGGAGGGAGGGAGAAGGGGATTGAGGGGTATTATGATTGGTACACGTGGTGTGGGGGGGATCATGGGGAAGATAGTGTAGCTCAGAGAAGACAAGTATTGACTCTGTGGCATCTTACTACACTGTTGGACAGTGACTGCAATGGGGTATTGGGGGGGACTTGATAATATAGGTGAATATAGTAACCACAATGTTTTTTATGTGAAACCTTAATAAGACTGTATATCAATGATACCTTAATTAAAAAAAATACTTTGGGGAAAGAAAAATTTAGTTGTTTTTAGTATATTCGCAGAGTTGTGCTGCCATCACCATAATTTAATTTTAGAACATTTGCATTACCCTAAAAAGAAATCTCATGCCCATTAACAATCACTTCCCATTTTCCCTTTCTTCCAAGTCCTTGGCAGCCACTAATCTACTGTTTGTCTCTAGATTTCCCTCGTCTGAACATTGCATATAAATGCAGTCAAACAATATGACCTTTTATATTTGGCTTCTTTCACTTAACATAGTGTTTTCAAGGTACATCCATGTTGTAGCATGTATCAGTATTTTGTTCCTTTTTTACTACTGAGTAATATTCCATTTTATGAATATACCACATTTTATTTATACAATTGTTGATAGACATTTGGGTTCCTATTTTTTGACTATTCAAATTAGTACTAATAATAACATTCATATATAAGCTTTCGTGTGAACATGTTTTCATTTCATTTGTATACTCATGTAGGAGTAGAATTTCTGGGTCATATGATAACTCTAACATTTTGGAGAACTGCCAGACTATTTTCAAAAGTGTATAATTTTATAATCCTCCCAGCAATGTTTGAGATTCTGATTTCTCCACATCATCATCAACACTTTTTATCATCTTTCTTTTAAATATTTGCCATTCTAGTAGGGTGAAGTGGTATCTTGTTCAGTTTTGATTTGCACTTCTCTAATAGCTAATGATGTTAAGATTCTTTTAATATGCTTATTGATCATTTGTATGTCTTTGAAGAAATGTCTTTCATATCCTTTGTCCAGTTTTTAGTTGGATTATACATCTTGTTATTGTTGAGTTGTAAGAGTTCTTCATATATTCTGAATAAAAGTCCCTTGACAAATTACATGGTTTGCAAATATTTTCTGCCATTCTATGGTTTGTCTTTTCACTATCTTCATTGCGTCCTTTAAAGCACAAAAGCTTTAAGTTTTCATGAAGTCTACTTATCTATTTTTCTTTTGTCAGTGGTACTTTGGGTATCATATCTAAGAATGTGTTGTCTAACTCAAGGTCTTGAGAGTTATTCCTTTTTTTGGTAAGCTTTCTTTTAATAGACCTCTCCCCACCTCCCACCCCTACATGAGTAGCAGTCTGTCCACCATTCACTCTTCTACACTCAAAGCACAATTTTTTTATATTACTCTTATTCAACAACACTTTAACTAGCCACCTTCTATATGCCAAGCACTGTGCTAGGTTTTATGGAAACACAAAATAAAAGTTATTCTATCTTATGTGCTGGATAGCTGGGGATACAAAGATGAATATAACTTGGACTTTGCCGTCTAGAAGAGACATTAAGGTGGGTATGAAAAAAAAACCAATAACTATGTCAAATGACAAATGATTTACTTGATCAAAACTTCTCATGGACTTGTGCTAGTTTCTGATGAAGTTTCTATCAGTATGCAGTGAAATGAGAAAAATAATGTCAGTAAGCCTTCTTTTATGAAATGAGGATGTTAGTAGATGTAAGGTTTTTGTTTTGCTTTTTTAATGATGTTACTTGGCAGTATAAGAAATTGGCAGTCCTATGATCCCCTGGGTTTATGGGATATTTTTTTCTTATCTGTAAAAATCAACAACCTGCAGCCACAGATTCAGAAGATAGATCATTTCTGGCTCTAGGGTGAGCAGTGGAGACTTGATGAAGGAGTTGATCTGGGCCCTGTAGGTTTTGGATAATTCTGAGTATAGCCAAGTCTAACAGGCAGGGGAATCTGAACAAAGAAGAGTGGAAGTGAGCTTACAAAACAGGTTTGGAGGACTACAGGATGGGGTGTGGGAAGTAAGTTTGGGTAGAGAGGGGGTAGAAAGCCAAGACAGAGGACTTTGAAAGCCAAAGTGAGAAGTTTGAACTTGATTCTCTGGGTGAAAGGGCAGGAGGGGTGGTATATTGAAGAAAGATGGAGCTTTAGGGAGATAAATCTGGCAGTACTGGAAGGTAAATTGCAGGTGAGAAGACTAGTTAGGAGGCAGGTTTATAATGTGACAGTATTTGTATTTTGTTTCTAACCAGAAAATAATCTGATCTTTTATCAAAAGCCCGAGAGCTCTTTGGCAGTAGTGGGTGGAAAGTGGATGTCAGTGTGCCCTGTGATGTGGTGAAGAAAACCAAGCACTGAAAATACAAGAGCTGCCACTTCCTGTAGGAAGCATTTCCTAAGTAGTGACTCTAGTGCAGGGCATCCTGGACTCACAGAAATGTTGAGGACAAAGACCCTGTCCCCAGAGCTCTTACAGTAAAAAGCTAGAACTCCAAGCATTTGGTTGGTTATGGAGATTGACTTTGCCCTAACTTAACAGCTGTTAATCCAGCCCTCAAGGTCTGTATCAGCTAGGAGAGAAAGGAAGTACAGTGACACCATTTCTGCTTTTTTCAGCTTCCCTTCAAGGATCACTAATGGTTAGTTTTATGAAGAGCAGCCTCTCTGTCCTTCCTGGCCTCACTGTTTCCTGCTTTGTAGGATCCAGAGACCATAGGCCCTCAAACAAATCAAGGCTGGAGATAGGTTTCTGGGTCTTCAGCCACTTCTATTCTTCTCTACAACTCAGTTCATCTCAGCATACTGTCCATGCTGATGGGTCTCGTAGGGAATAAGAAGAAGCAATAAAAATAAAGGGAGAGAAACTACGTTTCCTCTGGATCCTGAGTGGTGGCTGCTGTGGTCCTTTCTAATGAACCCAAGACTTCTTTCTAGGGACCTAAAGCCCAAGGTCTTGGCTGTGGAGTCCAGATAGTAGACAACACTAAGGGAGGGAAACCTTAGGCAGGGCTAGGTTTTGGGGTCCAGCCCAGCTTGAGACCATCTCTATATTCAAGGGTGACTGCAGGGGGCAGTGGCAGGAAGTGGACAGAGATAGTGCTGCTCCTATCAACTGGCTCCAGCTGTGGCCTCTCCTGGGTTTACTTATTCCCACGGAATTGGCCCAGAACCTAAGGTGGGTGGAGCCAGGAAAGTGCATCTGCTCTTTAGATCAACAAGCAGAACTGAAATTTTTCTCTGGCCTAGGGAAGACCACACCCTTTCCTAAGCCTTCCTTCCCTAGGAAATAAGTTTCCTGGCCCCTGGCCCTTGCCAACTGGTTTCTGCCTCCCCCCAGGCCCAGCTGGACCCCACTCAGGACTGACCAAAAACCAATGTAGGTGAGAACGGAAGGTTCTGCTCCCAATCACACTAAGCAGACCCTCTGCAGACCAGGAAACTGAATTGAACCCTGTAGTAGCAAGAGGCTCTGCAAAAAACTTGGTCCTAAGGCTCACTGCCACCCTGTATGTAGAAGTCTGCCTATGGCCAGTCTTTTTTCTGAAACAGACCCCATTTCTCTGAAGAGGCACACCCTAAAAAGCTGAGTGCTAAGTCTAGCTGGAATCCACAAGCCTGAACTTGGTGTTACCGCTGGTGGAATTAATGACTGGTCCCTGCAACCTCCCTTCAGGGCTTCAGGAACCCCCTCCCCGGCTGGCTGCTACACCCCAGGCTAGTATGGAATCCTAGTGAAAGGAAAAAAACTGGAAAACAAGGAGTCATTCAGATTGAGCAAAGAGAGGAGGGAGAGGTTTCCGGCTAAGATCTAAAAGGAGGGGCCTAAGGAAGGAAGGAAGCTCTAAGTCTCTGCCCAGACTTTTTCCCTGAGACTCCTAAGGATGAGAGAAGAGTTGGGTCCAGCTCTCACCCTAATTTTCTTTGCCACCTTGAGCATTCTCATCTTCCAGCACTGACTGCCCTCCATGGCTGATTCCTTTCTCTCCCTTCCCCCTTCCTTGGGCAAAAGGGCCCACAGGGACTGACTGGGAGGGAGGCTGAGCGGCTGCACTGTGGGCCCGCCTGCTCCTTTCCCTCCCCCTTCCCTTAGCAGCAACGTCACCGCAGCACCAGCGGCAGCAGCAAGGATACTGGGGCTGAGATTGCGCAGCCTCCCTGCATTAGCTACGATGCCATTGTATTAACAGAAATCAGAGCTTAGGAAATCGGCCCAATCCCCGTTTGGTCCTGTGGAACAGTGCCTCAGCTGGAACTGTCAAGGTAGAGCTTGATCAGAGTGCAAAAGGAACAGAAGCCTCCGGGTTCCAGCTCAAGGCTCCTTACAGAGGTATGGCTCAGTGGAGCTGGGGGAGGGGCAGGGCAGAGCCGCTTGCTAGGGTAACTGATCAGCACATTTGGGCCCTGGCTTCTGAGGGTTGCCTTTGTCTTTCCCAAAGAGAGAGAGTGAGGGCGAGCATGCAAGCAGACATTAGACCAGCTCATCCATGCATGTATTTGGGCTCTGGTGCAGAGATGGGAAAAAGCGAGGCTTGGGCTTATGCTTACGCTATTTTGTCAAGAAGCTGAAGATCCCCTCCTTCCTTTCTGGGCATTTATAATGAAGTTGCTGTAGTCTAGATCTAGAAACAAAGGCCTAATGAGAGGAGACATCCCTAAGCTACTGTAAGTTTATGATGGAGAACATGCAGGAATCCATGCAGCTTCCAAGAGGAGGGTCTGGGAAGCATTAAGCCCATCTTTTCCCTCCACACACATACATACATGCACATAGACACACATACCATATTTTCTGGTGCTATGGGACCCACCAGGCTGTAGGTCAGGATAGAGTAAGAAAGACTGTTGACCAAGAGGCTCCACTCACTGTCGACCTCCAGCATGTGGGGGTTGAGGGGAGGCAGTCGCTGTAGTGCCTAGGCCAGCTGACCTGTTATAAATCAGTCTCTTACAGACTTAGATTCCTAACAGTAAGAGACCTAAGCACAAGCCTCTGGTGGAATTAATGACTGGTCCCTGCAACCTCCCTTGCAGGTCCCTACAACCTCCCAAATCCACCCTCCTGCTCTCTTCCCTTCAATCCATCCTGCCAAGAGAGGACCCAGATAAGAAAAGGCTGTCAGTTCTACTGAGGCTTCTCTTTGGACCTCAGGTGAAGGTCAGATTTCTAGAGAACAGCAACTGAGTACCAGTTTTCCCCATCCTCCTCCAGGAGGCCAGAAGAAGAGGGAAGGGGTTCTGTGACTGGTAGAAAGGTGCTGATGACCAAAAACAGGGGATGCCTTTCTTCTGGAGTCTGAAACATTTTCCTACCCAGAGTTGTTACCCTATTGCTGAGCAGAGAAACTTCCTTAAATTCCCATTTCTGTGACCACCTTGGTGGATTCAAAAACATATGTTAATAAGAGTCAGTAGTTCCACACTGTCTAAATACGTGGTTGGGGAATACATTGGGAAGTTGTGGGAGGGTGTTTGTTCCCTGGAAGCATCTGGGACTGTGAACTGAAGAGCAAGGGAGAGGGGAGTTGGGGACTGTGAGTGGCAGGGAGCTGAGGGCTGGGAACAGGGGTGGGAGGTAGGATCAAAGAGTGTTATTAGAGCTTGGGGTAGGAATATGAAAGGGACTGTAGGTTCAGAGCACAGAGGCAGGTAAATACAGATCATGTAAGTGGAAGCTAGAGTGTGGGCCTCTGCAGGAAAGGTGGCAGTGGTAGCAGGGACTTTTAGGAAGAGGGTGTGGCCCTGATCATTTTCTTTAGGAGGCAGATGTAGTGGAAAGAATTAAGAATTGGACAGACCTGGGTTGCATCCTATCTCAGCTGTTTAATTGAAGGCAAACTGCTTAGACTTTCTAAACTTCAGTTTTCTCATCTGTAAAATGAGAATGTATATGCCTAATGGGGTTATAGTGGAATTAGAAATGATATATGTAAATCACCTGGCATGTAAATGCTCAATGATCACTAATAAATAGTATTATGATAGGCCAAGAGACACCCATTTGGAATGGGGACCTAGAAAAGGGCTCTTATGGAAAGCTTTCCGTGATGCCGGAGAGCTAACTTTATAACTTCATGCTGGCTGAGCCCACCACTCCGCTGTCTACCCAGCAGCATTGCTAGAGGGCCCTCCTTGTCAGAGAGCTTTCTTCTACTTTCTTCCTATTCTGGATTCTCTGTTCCTCCTTCATCTTCATTTCCCATGTCTCTCCATTTAATCAGGGTACAAAAAGAGTCTGGAATGAGCTCTTCCACCTCACTGTTTTCTCTTCTCCTCTGTGGGAGTTCATGGGCCATAGTATTAAAGTTGGATTGTTACAGAATAACTAACACCCAGGAAAAAAGTCTGAGAGATATGCTCTCAGTAAACATGCTCTGTGGTGAAATCAAGTCTCATTATATTCTTTTTTTTTTTTTCATTATATTCTTAACTGATCAAGAAAAAAGATCAACAGTTAGGATTCCTGAGCCCACCTATCCTACCTCTTTCATTTTTTCAGTATGTAATCTTGGGCAAGACATTTCCTTTTTCTGGATGTTGATTTCCTTAATTTTTTTTTTTTTTGGTATCCTTGATCTACAGTTACATGGGGAACATTATGTTTACTAGACTCCCCCCTTCACCAAGTCCCCCCCACAAATCCCCCCTACAGTCACTGTCCATCAGTGTAGTAAGATACTGTAGAATCACTACTTGTCTTCTCTGTGTTGCACAGCCCTCGCCATGCCTCCCCCCACATTATACATGCTAATTATAATGCCCCCTTTCTTTTTCCCCACCCTTATCCCTCCCTTCCCACCCATCCTCCCCAGTCCCTTTCCCTTTGGTAACTGTTAGTGCATTCTTGGGTTCTGTGATTCTGCTGCTGTTCTGTTCCTTCAGGTTTTTCTTTGTTCTTATACTCCACGTATGAGTGAAATCATTTGGTACTTGTCTTTCTCCACCTGGCTTATTTCACTGAGCATAATACCCTCTAGCTCCATCCATGTTGTTGCAAATGGTAGGATTTGTTTTCTTCTTATGGCCGAATAATATTCCATTGTGTATATGTACCACATCTTCTTTATCCATTCATCTGTTGATGGACACTTAGGTTGCTTCCATTTCTTGGCTATTGTAAATAGTGCTGCAATAAACACAAGAGTGCATATGTCTTTTTCAAACTGGGCTGCTGCATTCTTAAGGTAAATTCCTAAAGAGTGAAATTCCTGGGTCAAATGGTATTTCTATTTTGAGTTTTTTGAGGAACCTCCATTCTGCTTTCCACAATGGTTGAACTTATGTACATTCCCACCAGCAGTGCAGGAGGTTTCCCCTTTCTCTACATCCTCGCCAACATTTGTTGTTGTTTGTCTTTTGGATGTTGGCCGTGCTAACTGCTGTGAGGTGATATCTCATTGTGGTTTTAATTTGCATTTCCTTGATGATTAGTAATGTGGAGCATCTTTTTATGTGTCTGTTGGCCATCTGAATTTCTTCTTTGGAGAAGTGTCTGTTCAGATCCTCTGCCCATTTTTTAATTGGATTATTTGCTTTTTGTTTGTTGACGTGTGTGAGCTCTTTATATATTTTGGATGTCAACCCTTTATCGGGTATGTCATTTATGAATATATTCTCCCATACTGTAGGATGTCTTTTTGTTCTACTGATGGTATCCTTCGCTGTACAGAAGCTTTTTAGTTTGATATAGTCCCACTTGTTCATTTTTGCTTTTGTTTCCTTTGCCTGGGGAGATATGTTCATGAAGAAGTTGTTCATGTTTATGTCCGAGAGATTTTTGCCTATATATTTTTCTAAGAGTTTTATGGTTTCATGACTTACATTTCAGGTCTTTGATCCATTCTGAGTTTACTTTTGTGTACGGGGTTAGACAATAATCCAGTTTCATTCTCTTACATGTAGCTGTCCGGTTTTGCCAACACCAGCTGTTGAAGAGGCTGTCATTTCCCCATTGTATATCCACGGCTGCTTTGTCACATACAAATTGACCATATATGCTTGGGTTTATATCTGGGCTCTCTATTCTGTTCCATTGATCAGTGGGTCTGTTCTTGTGCCAGTACCAAATTGTCTTGAATACTGTGACTTTGTAGTAGAGCTTGAAGTCAGGGAGCATAATTCCCCCTGCTTTATTCTTCCTTCTCAGGATTGCTTTGGCTATTTGGAGTCTTTTGTGGTTCCATATGAATTTTAGAACTATTTGCTCTAGTTCACTGAAGAATGCTGTAGGTATTTTGATAGGGATTGCATTGAATCTGTAGATTGCTTTAGGCAGGATGGCCATTTTGACAATATTAATTGTCAAGAGCATGGGATGAATTACATTTGTTAGTGTCCTCTTTAATTTCTTTTAAGAGTGTCCTGTAGTTTCCAGGGTATAGGTCTTTGACTTCCATTGTTAGGTTTATTCTTAGGTATTTTATTCTTTTTGATGCAATTGTGAATGGAATTGTTTTCCTGATTTCTCTTTCTATTAATTCATTGTTAGTGTATAGGAAAGCCACAGATTTCTGTGTGTTAATTTTGTATCCTGCAACTTTGCTGAATTCTGGTATTAGTTCTAGTAGTTTTGGAGTGGAGTCTTTAAGGTTTTTTATGTACAATATCATGTCATCTGCAAATAGTGACAGTTTAACTTCTTCTTTACCAATCTGGATTCCTTGTATTTCTTTGTTTTGTCTAATTGCAGTGGCTAGGACCTCCAGTACTATGTTGAATAACAGTGGGGAGAGTGGGCATCCCTGTCTTGTTCCCAATCTCAGAGGAAAAGCTTTCAGCTTCTTGCTGTTCAGTATGATGTTGGCTGTGGGTTTATCATATGTGGCCTTTATTATGTTGAGGTACTTGCCCTCATACCCATTTTGTTGAGAGTTTTTATCATGAATGGATGTTGACTT
Organism: Manis javanica; assembly: GCF_040802235.1. Classification (NCBI taxonomy): domain Eukaryota; kingdom Metazoa; phylum Chordata; class Mammalia; order Pholidota; family Manidae; genus Manis; species Manis javanica. Next base: position 35,209,426 of record NC_133157.1, on the reverse strand, counting down.
TTGTCGAATGCTTTTTCAGCATCTGTGGAGATGATCATGTGGTTTTTGTCCTTCTTTTTGTTGATGTGGTGGATGATGTTGATGGATTTTCGAATGTTGTACCATCCTTGCATCCCTGGGATGAATCCCACTTGGTCGTGGTGTATGATCCTTTTGATGTATTTTTGAATTCGGTTTGCTAATATTTTGTTGAGTATTTTTGTATCTACGTTCATCAGGGATATTGGTCTGTAGTTTTCTTTTTTGGTGGGGTCTTTGCCTGGTTTTGGTATTAGGGTGATGTTGGCTTCATAGAATGAGTTTGGGAGTATTCCCTCCTCTTCTATTTTTTGGAAAACTTTAAGGAGAAGAATGGGTATTATGTCTTCTCTGTATGTCTGATAAAATTCCAAGGTAAATCCATCGGACACAGGGGTTTTGTTCTTGGGTAGTTTTTTGATTACTGATTCAATTTTTTTGCTGGTAATTGGTCTGTTTAGATTTTCTGTTTCTTTCTGGGTCAGTCTTGGAAGGTTGTATTTTTCTGGGAAGTTGTCCATTTCTTCTAGGTTTTCCAGCTTGTTAGCATATAGATTTTCATAGTATTCTCTAATAATTCTTTGTATTTCTGTGGGGTCCATCATGATTTTTCCTTTCTCGTTTCTGATTCTGTTGGTGTGTGTTGATTCTCTTTTTCTCTTAATAAGTTTGGCTAGAGGCTTATCTATTCTGTTTATTTTCTCGAAGAACCAGCTCTTGGTTCATTGATTTTTTCTATTGTTTTATTCTTCTCAGTTTTATTTATTCTTCTCTCATCTTTATTATGTCCCTCCTTCTGCTGACTTTAGGCCTCATTTGTTCTTCTTTTTCCAGTTTCAATAATTGTGACTTTAGACTATTCATTTGGGATTGTTCTTCCTTCTTTAGATATGCCTGGATTGCTATATACTTTCCCCTTAGAACTGCTTTCGCTGCGTCCCATAGAAGTTGGGACTTTGTGTTGTTGTCATTTGTTTCCATATATTGCTTGATCTCTATTTTAATTTGGTCGTTGATCCATTAATTATTTAGGAGCATGTCGTTAAGCCTCCGTGGGTTTGTGAGCCTTTTTGCTTTCTTTGTACAATTTATTTCTAGTTTTATACCTTTGTGGTCCGAGAAGTTGGTTGGCAGAATTTCAATCTTTTTGAATTTACTGAGGCTGTTTTTGTGGCCTAGTATGTGGTCTATTCTGGAGAATGTTCCATGGGCACTTGAGAAGAATGTGTATCCTGCTGCTTTTGGGTATAGAGTTCTGTAGATGTCTATTAGGTCCATCTGTTCTAGTGTGTTGTTCAGTGCCTCTGTGTCCTTACTTATTTTCTGTCTGGTGGATCTGTCCTTTGGAGTGAGTGTTGTGTTGAAGTCTCCTAAAATGAATGCATTGCATTCTATTTCCTCCTTTAATTCTCTTAGTATTTGTTTCACATATGTTGGTGCTTCTGTATTGGATGCATATATATTTATAATGGTATATCCTCTTGTTGGACTGAGCCCTTTATCATTATGTAATGTCCTTCTTTATCTTTTGTTACTTTCTTTGTTTTGAAGTCTATTTTGTCTGATACAAGTACTGCAACACCTGCTTTTTTGTCCCTGTTGTTTGCATGAAATATCTTTTTCCATCCCTTGACTTTTTGTTTGTGTATGTCTTTGGGTTTGAGGTGCATCTCTTGTAAGCAGCATATAGATGGGTCTTGCTTTTTTATCCATTCTATTACTTTGTGTCTTTTGATTGGTGCATTCAGTCCATTTACATTTAGGTTGATTATTGGAAGATATGTACTTGTACTTATTGCCATTGCAGGCTTTAGATTCATGGTTACCAAAGGTTCAGGGTTATCTTCTTTAGTATCTTACTGTCTAACTTAACTCACTTATTGAGCTATTATAGACACAGTCTGATGGTTCTTTATTTCTCTCCCTCCTTATTCCTCCTCCTCCATTCTTTATATGTTAGGTGTTTTATTCTGTGCTCTTTTGTGTTTCCTTTCACTGCTTTTGTGAGTGGTTGATTTTATTTTTTGCCTTTAGTTAGTATTTGGTTGGTCTGCTTTCTTTGCTATGATTTTATTTTCTCTGGTGACATCTGTTTAGCCTTAGGAGTGCTTCCATCTAGAGCATTCCCTCTAAAATACCCTGTAGAGGTGGTTTGTGGGGGGCAAATTCCCTCAACTTTTGCTTGTCTGGAAATTGTTTAATCCCTCCTTATTTAAATGATAATCGTGCTGGATACAGTATCCTTGGTTCAAGGCCCTTCTGTTTCGTTGCATTAAATATATCATGCTATTCTCTTCTGGCCTGTAAGGTTTATGTTGAGAAGTCTGATAATAGCCTGATGGGGTTTTCTTTGTAGGTGACCTTTTTTCTCTCTCTGCCTGTCTTTAATACTCTGTCCTTGTCCTTGATCTTTGCCATTTTAATTATTATGTGTCTTGTTGTTGTCCTCCTTGGGTTCCTTCTGTTGGGAGTTCTGTGTGCTTCCGTGGTCTGAGCAACTATTTCCTCCCCCAGTTTGGGGAAGTTTTCAGCAATAATTTCTTAAAAGACACTTTCTATACCTTTTTCTCTCTTCTTCTTCTTCTGGTACCCCTATAATGTGGATATTGTTCCATTTCGATTGTCACAGAGTTCTCTTAAAATTCTTTCATTCCTGGAGATCTTTTTATCTCTCTCTGCATCAGCTTCTCTGCGATCCTGTTCTCTGATTTCTATTCCATTAAAGGCCTCTTGCATCTCATCCATTCTGCTTTTAAGACCTTCCAGAGATTGTTTTAGTTCTGTATTCTCCCTCCTTAGCTCTTGCATATTTCTCTGCAAGTCCATCAGCATGGTTATGACCTTTATTTTGAATTATTTTTCAGGAAGATTGGTTAAATCTATCTCCCCGGGTTCCCTCTCAGGGGAGGATGTCTGTGTGATTCTGGTCTGGATCAAATTCTTCTGCCTTTTCATGGCAATAGAGGTAGTCATGGATAGTTGGCGCATGTGTCAGCTGGGAGAACAAAGTCCCTTTCCACTTGCTCCTGACCTTCCTTTCCTGGGAGAATGGCGACCCCTAGTGGCTTGTGCTGGGCGCTGCACACAGATGGGGTCTCTGATTCTTGCCTGGCCGCTGTGGAGTAATCTCCACTGGCAGCTGTGGGCATGGCCACTCTCAGGCTGCTGCTCCGCTATGGTGGGGCTGCACCAGAGGGGGAACAGGTGGGAGGCTGTTTATCACTGTGAGGGGCCTCAGAGCTGCGCTGCCGCCCAGGTGGTTAGGGCACCCAGAGTTCCCCGGGATTCCCAGCTGCTGTGCTGAGTGTCCCGGGACGCTTCCATCCAGACGTGAGGCTCCTGTCCCTTTAAGACTTTCAAAAAGCACTCGCTTTTCTTTTGTCCCAGGGGCACCAGCTGCAGGGACCCGCTCGCAGGTTTTACTCTTCTGTTTCCCTAGTATCCAGCACACCACACACTGTGTGTCTGCACTCCCAGTGTGGATGACTAGGGCTGGGTATTTAGCAGTCCTGGGCTCCCACTCCCTCCCCGCTCCGACTCTTGTCCTCCTGCTGGGGAGCTGGGGTAGGGGTGTTGCTCAGGTCCCACTGGGCTGTGGCTTGTATCTTACACCCTTCATGAGGCACTGGGTTCTCACAGGTGTAGATGTAGCCTGGCTGTTGTCCTGTATCTTCTGTTCTCTCTTTTAGGACTAGTTGTATTTGTTGTATTTTCAAAAATACATATGTTTTTGGGAGGAGATTTCCACTGTCCTACTCACGCTGCCATCTTGGCTCCTCCCTGATTTCCTTAATTTTTAAAATGAAAGTGGCCTGCTTTGGTGAGTTGTTGTAAGGATGAGTGAGATAAGATGCTTAAAAAAGTGCTTTGTAAAAAATGTGAAAGGAAGGTAGGGGGAGAAGCATCAATGCAGATCCTCAGGAGATGCCTGCAGGGCTTCGCCTTAGTTGGTGGGAGTAGTTGTCTGGGGAGGAGCTGTTAGCAAGCATTTCCTGTGGTTGTGTGAAGATCAGGAAGGAGTAAGACCTGTGAGATACAAAAATGTAAAATTAAATCAAACAGTGAAAGAGCTTGACACTTACGATACGATTTGACACAACCTAAATGTACAAGCTAAAACTATACAACTTTTAGGAAAACACAAAAATATCTTTATGATGTTGGAATAGGCAAAGTTTCATAGATAGAATGTAGAAAGCATTAACCATAAAAGGAAAAAAACAGATAAATGGGATTTCATAAAATTAAAAACTTCTATTAACTATAGAATACCATTAAGAGAACAAATGGGCAAGACCCAGGCTGTGCGAACATATTCTCAAGACTTGTCCGACAAAGAACTTATAGTCAGAATAAACTTTAAAATTCTATAATTCAATAAGAAAAAACATAAGTCAATTTTTTACATGTGTAAAATATTAGTCAACAATTAACTGAGCACTTGCTGTGTTCCAAGCCCTATGTATAGGTTTCAGGAAGACAGCTGACTCTATCACTGTTTCTGACCTGAAGGAGCTGCACTCCAGTCTGAGGAACAAATATATAAACATAACATTATACAACTGTCAGTGCTGTCTAGCCAAAGGTTCTTCATCACCTTCTTTATCCATTTGCTCTTTATCCCCGGTTTAGAGGATCAGTTTTCTAGGCTGTGTGTGTCACTCTAGGTCAGAATCATAGTCTTATTTCTGTATACTTGTGAATACCTCTTGAAAATGGTTCTTTTAAAGATGGGGGAAAGTATTCACTGAATACCAAGTGATGGCTGTAGCTTATAGGTACTCTTAAAATTACTGTTATATGTACAAGAAAGTTATATATGCTTCTTTCAGTCCAGGCCTCAGATTATGGTCTGGACCCTGGGGAACCTAGTACTGTATGTAAGGGGAAGCATCCTTCTCCTTCCCAGGTGCCAAACACATGGTGTCTGTGATGTCTAAAGAAAAAAAAACAAAACTGTTTATGGGTATTTAGTATATGCAAATTAGAGAACAGGTGAAACAAAAAAATAAAATGAAAAATAATACAAAATGACTCAAAAGAGATAAGCACTGTTAACATCTTGTATTTGCCTTTGAAATTTCTTTCATGAATATTGTTTGTGTCCTCCCCACCCTATCTCACCCCTACCGCCAACCCCCGCCCCAAACTTATATGCTGAATTCTAACCCCAAAGGTAATAGTAGTTAGAGGTGGGGCCTTTCAGAGATGATCAGCTCCCAAACTAATGGGATTAGTGCTCTTAATGGAACAGGCTCTACAGATATCCCTTGTCCCTTACACCATGTGAGGACACAGCTAGAAGGCACCACTGTTATCCAGGAAGAGGGTTTTCCACAGAACACAACCTTGCTCATGCCTTGGTCTTGAACTTCCCAGTCTCCAGACTGAGAAATACATTTCTGTTCATAAGCCACCCGTCTGAAGTATTTTGTAACAGAACCCTGATAGGACTTAGATATAGATATACTATTATTCTAAAATGGTGTCATACTGTACATGCTGTTTATAATATGCTATTTTTGCTTAATATTTTGTGAACATTTTCACAAACCAATAATCACATTAACAACATTTTAATGCTATTCTATTCTGTACCTTTTTATTGATTATTATTAGAATTTTAGGTACCCATTCTGTTATCCATATGGCATATATATTTGAACCCAAAGTTTTCTTGGTGAAGGCAAGCAGTGAAGAGAAAACTATCTCATGTACCTCACAGCAAAACTTCCTAAAAACCCTCTTTATTTCTGTCTGTAAATCCCACACATGAAGGCAGCTATTCTCTTTTCTCACTCTTTGTCTTTGCAAATGCCTGGTCCCCTGCACTGCTCAACACTGGTTCCCTTTTCCTGTAAACCTTATTTTTCCTAGAAAAAAATAATATTTTTTTCTATTTTATAAAATGCTTGAAGCAATAGCTTTGGTAAGATATAATTTACATACTGTAAAATCCTGTAGTTTTAATTTTATTCACAGACTTCTGTAACCATCACCACTGTCTGTTTGCAGAACATTTCTATCATCCCAAAAAGAACCTCCATACCCATTAGCAGCCACTCCCATCCCCTAGTCCCCCAGTCACTGGCAACCACTGATCTACTTTGTATTTCTGTGAATTTGCCTATTCTGGATATTTTGTGTAAAAGGAATCATACAGCATCATACAGAGAAGCCTTTTACGACTGGCTTCTTTCACTTACCTTTCTGAAGTTTACTCATGTTGTCACATGTATCAGTACTTCACTTCTTTAATGCTAAATAATATTCTGTTACATGTACATACAACATGATGTTTCTCCATTCATCAGTTGTTGGACAATAGATTGTTCCCACTTCTTTGGCCAATTTTAATGCTACTATGAATATTCATATACAAGCTTTTGTGTGAACATATGTTTTCATTCCTCTTGGAGATATATATATATATATACACATACACACACACACACACACACACACACACACACACACACACACACACACACACACATATATATATATATATACCTAGTAAAAGAACTGCTGGGTCATATATTAACTATGTTTAACACTTTGGGAACTGCCAGACTGTTTTTCCAAAGTGGTAGCATCATTTTACGCTGCCTCCAGCAATGTTTGAAGATTCCAGTTTCTCCATATCCTGACCAACATTTGTTATTGTCTTGTCTTTTATCTTGGGAATCATAGTGGAGGTGAAGTGGTGTCTTACTGTGGTTTTTATTTCTCTACTGACTAACAGTGTTGAGCACCTTTTCATGTGCTTCTTGACTATTCATGTGTCTTCTTTGGAGAAATATCTATTCAAGTTCTTTGCCTAGTTTTTAATTGGGTGATATGTCTTTTTATTATTGAGCTGTCTGAGTTCTTTACATATTTTGATCATCAGTCTCTTACCAGATATATGGTTTGCAAATATTTTCTTCTACTCTCTGGGTTGTCTTTTCACCTTCCTCAAAGGATACCTTTAGGCACAAAGATTCTTAAACTATGACATTCACTTTATCCATTTTCTCATTTGCCACTTGTGCTTTTAGTGTCATATCTGAGAAACCATCACCTAATCCAAGATAACAAAGATTTACTCCCATGTTTTCTTCTATAACTCTAATCTTGTAGCTCAGTTTAGCCTCTTTAGTTTCTCTCTTTCTCTATATCTCCTCATTACACAAAAGCTTGGAAATCCAACAAAGAAGCCTTCCTTTCCAAAAGGAAAGGAGGAAGAAAGATGGTAAATGTTTGCCTTTTTATTTTAATGTAATTTAACTTAACACAAATTATTTTATTTTAATACAGTGTCCCTCCCACATGTATTTATCAGCTACTTGAATTTTTTTCTTTTATGGGTTAGCTGTTCATGTCCTTGAGCATATGTGACCTGCTGGCTCTTCTCTGTACTCCACATGAAGAGCTGTAATCCTATGAACTAAGTGAGTTAAATTTTTTAAAATTGGTGATATTAATTATTCAACTAAATGATGGAGAACTTAGGTAATGGGAGATTTAGACTCACAGTGGGTAAAAGGAAAACAACAAGAATAAAAAGGCAAAGAAGAGAAATGAATGAATGAAGAGAAGTTAGATATGAGGAGTCCAAGCAAGTGAAGACTGTTGGGACCTGAACTTGGTAGCACAGAAGACTAGAACTTGGGGAGGCCATTCTGTCAGTCTGGTCAAGAGACCAGAGAAGCTCAGAGTGAGTTCTGTGTCCTTGAGGCCAGGAGATCTTGAACAAAAGAGAACTTTACCTGAGCTTGTCAGAGGTAAAACTGGGGAGAGAAGACTTTCTGGGGACCTCCACCCCTAGTGAAAGTTGTAGGCTAAAACTGGACAGAATCTGGTACTTCAGCAGATCTGCACCCTGAGTTGAACAAACACTAGGGATGTATTATGCCTGTCATGTTTTCCAGGACTTATTTGAGGTTGGGCTAGAGCGATACAAATGAAATAAAAGTAGACCCCCCACTGAGAAGGAAGAGGTTTGCATCAGCTGTACTTGGAGTCTCTCTAATGCCCCACTCTGTCTCTGCATTCAGGAAGCTCCAAGAGTGAGGATTCTTAGCCTGCAGGGGAGAAAACAGGTCTAAGATAACATAGAGGTCAAATGATATAGTGTATTTTAAAATACTTTTCTTGCAAAATTATAGGTTATTGCTATGAGCACATGATATACATTATTTGTAATTTTTCCTCTCACCTGCAAACGTGAGTGCAGTAGCTGTATCTAAAGGCATTTCTGTATCCCCTCAGTGCCTAACACCTTCTCAGACATCCTAGATGTTTTTTCTTAGTTATATCGCAATTCATACTGTTTTTGTACTCAGGACTAGTCATCACTTACTGCTAAGAACAGAGGCCTCAAAAGAGAAGGAGTGAGTGCTGACCCTGAGATCCCCAGCCCTACATATATGACATTAAAAGGGGCCTTGCCTTTTGTCACAAGTGGATGCATGGCAAAGTGAAAATGAAAGGGGATCCCAAAGGCTGGGCCTATGCGGTACAGAAAGGGTGGTGGGGTACTCCTGCCCTCTCGGGCTGTTTTATCAAGCTCAGTCTTGTCTCTGAGTCTTTTCTCCTCTTGGGCTCTTTCCCATCTGAAAATGATATGGGTAAGGCATGTCCCTGACTTCCAGAGAGGTGACATTAGGTTCCCTTTCTTTCCCTCTCTCTCCAGGTGCCAAGGTCTCCTGATGAAATGTTTTCTGCCCCACTGGGCTCTGGGGGCAGTTTCTGGTGCTGTTGATGCCCTTGTTCGAACTTTCCAGAATGGATAGTCCCCCAAAGTTGACTGGAGAGACCCTCATCGTCCACCACATCCCCCTGGTGCACTGTCAAGTCCCAGACAGGCAGTGCTGTGGAGGGGCAAGTGGAGGTAGTGGGAGCACAAGACCCAATCCTTTCTGCCCACCTGAACTGGGCATCACCCAGCCTGATCAAGACCTAGGACAAGCTGACTCCCTGCTATACAACAGTCTGCACTCTGCTCCAGGGGGATCTGTGCGGTCTACAGACAGCACAAAGAATAGGGGTAGGGATGGAAGAGGCCCCGGGCCCCCTAAACGACACAATCCCTTCTTGCTGCAAGAGAGTGTGGCTGAGCCAGGACTTGGTGACCTATATGATGACAGCATTTGTGATAGTGCCACCCAGCAGTCCTTCCACCTGCATGGGGCTGGCCAGCCCACCTTCCATCTGTCTTCTTTCCAGCTGCCACCTCCTGGCCCCAGAGTGGGCAGGCCATGGGGGGCAACATGTAGTCGGGCTGGAGTAGTAGAAGGGCAGGAGCAGGAGCCCGCACCCACCTTGGATACCCAGCCATGTAGCACCAGCCACAGCTGCCGGCCAGAGCTGGAAGCAGAGACCATGGAACTGGATGAGTGTGGGGGTCCTGGTGGGAGTGGCAGTGGAGGTGGAGCCAGTGATACCTCTGGCTTTTCCTTTGACCAGGAATGGAAGCTCAGTTCAGATGAGTCCCCAAGAAACCCCGGGTGCTCAGGCTCGGGAGCCCAGCACTGCCGCTGCAGTAGCACCTCCAGTCAGTCTGAGGCGGCTGACCAGTCCATGGGCTATGTGAGTGACTCCTCGTACAACAGCTCAGATGGGGTGCTTGTCACATTCAGCACCCTCTACAACAAGATGCATAGCAACTCCCATGCCAATCTCAACTCTGCTCCACAATCTTGCAGCAACTCTTCCTTCTGCAGCCACTCAGACCCCGGCGCCTTCTACCTGGACCTGCAAACTTCCCCAGCTGAGTCCAAGATGTCTTGTGAGTCCCACCACCCTGACAGTGGAGGAAGGGAAGGGGGCTTTGGTTGTCCTCATGCCTCATCTCCTGAGCTTGATGCCAACTGCAACTCCTACCAACCACACTGTGAGCCCTGCCCAGCTGTGGCCGACCTCACAGCCTGCTTCCAGAGCCAGGCCCGTCTTGTTGTGGCCACACAGAATTACTATAAACTTGTCACCTGTGACCTGTCCTCCCAATCATCCCCCAGCCCAGCTGGCTCTTCCATCACCAGCTGCTCTGAGGAACACACCAAGATAAGTCCTGCACCAGGCCCTGGCCCCAGCCAGCCCTCTGAGTATTACCTCTTCCAGAAGCCAGAAGTGCAGCCAGAGGAACAAGAAGTAGTGGTTTCCTCAGTGGAAGTAGCAGCTCCTGTGGGCCCCACTGTGATCGAGGGGCAAGTGTACACTAACACTTCACCCCCCAACCTCAGCACTGGTGGACGTCAGCGCTCCCGAAGCTATGATCGCAGCCTTGAGCGCAGCCCTTCTGTCCGTCTGGGCTCACTGGAACGTATGTTGAGTTGTCCAGTGCGCTTGAGTGAGGGCCCTGCAGCCCTGGCCGGGCCTAGCTCCCCACCTAGGCGGGTCACATCCTTTGCTGAGCTCGCCAAGGGCCGGAAGAAAGCTGCAGGCTCTGGCTCTCCCCCACTTCGAGTGAGCACTGGGGACTCCTCCCAGGAGTTCTCACCCATCCAAGAAGCCCGGCGAGATAGGGTGGGCCCTCTGGATGAAGGTACTCGCTGTAGCCATAGCCTACCACCCATGCCCTTGGGGCCAGGCACTGACTTACTTGGCTCAGAGCCCTGGTCCACCCAAGTCTGTCAGGGCCCCCAGTCCAGTGAGATGCCACCTGCTGGCCTCAGAGCTGCTGGGCAAGGCCCCCTGACTCAACTGATGGATCCAGGGCCTGCTCTCCCAGGAAGCCCAGCCAACAGCCATGCCCAGAGGGATGCAAGAGCTCGAGCTGACGGTAAGGAACCTGGAGGCTGGAGAATTCCAAGATCTATGCATGGCCTCCTCAATGATAGGGCCCTGCCAACCACCCGGTCCGTGCCGCTTAGTCTAGACTGATCATCTTCCCAGGCCAGGGAATGTCCTACAGTTTTAAGGGGGGGAAGGAGGATAGAGGATAAAAATACACTGAAGAGATAAAGTCAACAGAACTTAGAGAGAGATGCATTGGAAAAGGAAATTCTCAGAAGATTGTGATTCTAAGCCTGGGTGACTGGAAAGATGATACATGGATAGGGACTGCAAACATGGAAGTAGGTATACTGGAAAAGGGCGAGGGCCTGAGTTCAGTTTTGGACGTTTAGGAATTTTGAGGACTTAAGCAATGTATCCAACAGGCAAACTACACTGGGTGTCCGAAGTTCATTCTTTGATCGGTGATTGTGTATCCACACTTCAAAGAGCCTGAAACCTGACACTTGACCTTTAAGCCTAGGCCATCTCTTTCCCTATTTATAACATTTAAGTAATTATTTTATAAAGACTGTATGTTAAGTGGGTGAAAGTGATAGAAAGAGGCAAGGGACAATCCTTACCCTCAAGGAATTCCAAGTAAGGATGGAAACAGAAAAGGAAACAGTTAAAATGCAGAGATGGCGGTATATGGTACTGGTGTATAAGAGGGATGTCAAAACAGCCTAAAATGTCAGGGAGGGACTGCTGACATAGTTTACATTTAAGTGCAGTCTAGAAAGATGATTAGGAAGAGGCTCTGTGGAGACTTCTAAGAACATTCTGACCTTATACAGTAGCCTATACAAAACCACAAAAGCATAGGAAAAACTTGATGCTTTCCAGAAACTGCAAATAATTTGGTATAGCCATAACAGGATATGGATGAAACCATGATTTTCATCAGGAAAATTTTGTTCATAACAGCTTAGTGTCAAGTTTTGATTTGCATCCTAGAAAGATGACTGGCTGTTTAGGAAGAATGTCTCCCCAGAGGTCAGGAGACCACCATGTTTGGAGAGTCATCAGAGTGAAAGCGTTGGTTGATGCTGTGAGTGGGTGAGAGCATCCAGGGGAGTGCAGGGTTATAAGGGAACAAGGACAGAGCCCTGGGGATACAGTTATTTAAGGTGAGCAGAGCAACCCTCAGAGGAGACTGAGAAGAATTAGCTGGGAAAATAGAAGGAAAACCAGGAGATAGTGAAGACACAGGCACCAAAGGAGGAGAAAGTTTCAAAAAGAGATAGGCTCAACAGATGTGTTCTGAAGAGAAATCTCAAAGATTAAGATTGAAGAATCCCGAAAGTAACATTTGGGAGTAGTAGGGGGTGGGGGATAGATCTCAGAATTGGGAAGGAAAGGGGAAATAAAGCAAGGGAAAGGGAAATAAAGGGGCAATTGCCGTGCTGTATACTTAGGTTGGGTCTATTGGCTTCCCAGAAGAAAGGGGTTAAAGAACCATAAATGGTATTTATCTCTGTTGTTAGGGAGTTAGTCCATCAGAAGACTTCACATTCCTAAACATACACAGAGGAGCTGCCCTTGGGGTGGGGAATAGAAGGGGAGTCTCCACGGAAGAGGGGGTTCAGAAATATCCAGGACTGGCCAGAGTCCTTTGGAACCCCCTCCATTCTCAGACTGCAGTGTCTGGTGGGTGTATCTAGGCACAGGATGCTGGGGCTGGCATTCTGCGGGCATGAACAATCCCAGTTCAGAGATGGGAGGAGAGGTGTGAGAAGTGTTTTTTCTATCAGATAAGACTTTTCATATTGAGATGCTGTTCTGTTCCGTAAGTCTCCAGCGGGCCACCATGAGGCTGCTCTCTTGATTCAACTTATTTTTAAATCAAAATCTGAGTGACAATTCAATGAATTCATGAATAACAAAAGCTGAGATCCCGAGCAGCCAAATCAAGATTCAAAAGGATCTTACCATTACAAAATCTGGAAAGAACAAAACTAATAAAGCAGGGACCCATGTGAAGTGTGTGAGCCGTACTTGAGTTTACTGGGGATATTCAATTGGTTGCAGTCAGGGTGAGTCAGCAGTTGGGAAGGGCTTCCAAAAAGTTAAAGTGACTGGATTCATTCATAGACTTCAGAAAGGAGGAGTTGACAGTTCTCCACTCCTCTGAACCTGTCAGTGCTCACATGGGAGTTCTGGGTACTCCATTTTTTAAAAGGAATTGCAGGACTGGGCCTGTGTCACTTATAGAAGAACAGACTTGGGTGAATGTGGTCTCTGTCTCTGGTTTTCTTAAGGGCTTTCATATAGAAAAGTGAGAAAACTTTGTATAATTTACTCTCTCTAAAAACAGTAGGAATAATCTAATTCAAACATACTTTATATAGGGGGTATAATAAGCTATGGTTGGGAAAGCCTACTCTAATAACCAAGGTTAGCTTAGCCTTGAAATTTGGTTAGAGTAAATGGAAAGGAAGAATACATTCCCAGTGGGAAAAGCAGTGTGCTTAAAGATAAGAGTGGCATGGAAAGAGTGGTATCAGTGGAGGATGGCAGGTGTGGAAGTTTGAGGGGAGAGCAGCCCAATTTGTGGCAGGTATGGATACCTACCTTACTGAGAAGATCAGACTTTATTCTGTGGGCAGAAAGGCCACAGAGGATAAAGTAAAATTGGCATTTTAGGAAGCAAGCTGATATATGTAAGATCTGGATGCCGTGAGACTATCCTGAGCCAAAGTCGGCAGTGGGGATTCATTCATTTAGCAAATCTTTATACGTACCTACTACGTTCCCAGGCTCTCTTATAGGCACTTAGGATACAGCAATGAACAATTTTAAAAAACCTTTTTTTTAATTTAAAGGGCTTTTCTGGAGCTCTTATGAGTAACAATGAACTAATAAGATCATTTCTGAGTGAAAAAAATGCTTAAAAAAAACAAAAAAACAGGGTAGAGTGTGACTTGCCAGAGGGGCTGGAGTAGTCAGAGAAGGTCTTAACTGAGGAGGTGATGTTGAAACTGATGCCTGAATGATGAGATACTTATGGCAGAAAAAATAGCAGGTGCGAAAGGCCCAAGATGTTAATGAACTTGGCATGTTTAAGGCCAGAAAGAGGTATGGAGCATGGTGAGCAAGGGAGAATGACAGAGGTGGCTGTCTAAGCACTGACTGGGATGGGTATAGTTGAAAATGTCCCCTGGAGTGATTCTAAAACGCCTTCGTAATGGGTTGTAGTCACTATCCCCTTAAGATTCACTAAAGTAAGTAAATGAGAATAGATGAGGGACAGGAAAACCTAGCTGATACCATTTTATGTACAGTGCTGCGTGGTAAAGAGAACATTAGTCCCAGAGTTAGACTCTGGCTTAGGCCGAATTCTAGCTCTGCCACTTCTTGGTTGTTTGACCTTTGGCAAATGACTTAATCTCTCTAAATTCCCAATACGCTGATCTGTCAAGTAAGGATACTAATTCCTTCCTCAGAGTTCAGCCAGTTGTGCTAGTGAGCCACACCCAGAGTTTTAAACGTTGTGGATGCTTAGAGCGCCACCTTGTGTTCACTCAGATGCTTGTGGTGCATACAATGTTTTATTTAGAGTCAACCCATATGCAAAGACATCCTTTCTGTGCAGTGTCCTGGAGTTTTGTGTTTGGGTTCTAAGCCCCATGTCTTGAGAAATACTGACCTAAAGATTGGTTGAAAAATAGGAGAGGACCAATCTTGGGAACACATCTCTCTGTCGACTCTGAAGCTCTAGTGCCAGGATCATGAAAGAGTGGGAATGGGGTGGATGGGGTGACAGGAGGCTGATTCTGACTACAAGTAAAGAAATACTTTGTTATGGCTAGATTTGCTCAAGAATGACATGTGCCAGCTTGACTGGAGACAGGATGATGAGCAAAAGCTTGAAGTAAATAAATAACGTCTCAACCCTGGAAATCTATGACTCTGACTCCCAAGTCTTTAGGCCTTTGAAACAAAAAAAAAAAATGGTGCTATCACTGACAGAATGAAAGTCACCAGAAGAAATGGGAAAGGTTGATGGATGAATTGTTTTAAAACAGCAAATTTTAAGTGAAAGCAGAATCCTCAGAGTGATCTAGAGATCAAGAGGAAGGCTGGAGCTAAAGCTGTGGGTTCAGAGTCATCTTATGAAAGTGTGAACCTGAACGATGCAGGAGAGAAAGTGTAAAATAAGATACAAGAATTGAGTCCTAAGAGATACCCACCTTTGAAGTGGGGGTAAAGATGAAGGATTGAATGGCTCAGAGTATAAGACAATACAGTATCATAAAAACAACAGGAAAAGTTTTACAAAAAATGGGAAGAGCAGTGTCCCATTCCACAAACTTGGATTACCCCTACCCCATTCAATTCCTACAACCTAGGTCCTGCCCATCTCTTCCCCCTCTCCAGTGAGCATCATCTCCTATGTGCTTCATTCTTCTCATTTGGTTTCAGTGTCTGTGTGTCTGATTCCTTCTCCATCCCTGTTGCCACAGGGGGTGGTGCTGAGAACCGACCAGTCCTCCGCTACAGCAAGGAGCAGAGGCCAACCACACTGCCCATTCAGCCCTTTGTGTTCCAGCACCACTTCCCCAAGCAGCTGGCCAAGGCCCGGGCCCTCCACAGCCTTTCCCAGCTCTACAGCTTCTCAGGCTGCAGCCGTGCACAGCAGCCTGCCCCACTGGCCGCCCCCACTGCTCAAGTCCCAACCTCAGCTCCCTTAGGGGAGTCACAGGCATCCACTGACGGAAGTGACAGGAGAGCTGGGCCTGAGCCAGAAACCTCAAGGCCGTCACCCCTGGGCAGCTACTCCCCCATTCGGAGTGCTGGTCCCTGTGGGCCCAGCAGCGACTCTTCTGCCTCCACTTCGTGCTCCCCTCCTCAGGAGCAGGACACAGCCACAGAAAGCCCATTCCCATGGAGCCACTCCTGTCCTCCTGCCCTTCGGCCAGGCACCTCCCAGCAGCCACAGGAGGATCAGAAGATACTGACCTTGGCTGAGTACCGGCTCCATGGATCAGGAAGCTTGCCTCCTCTGGGCTCCTGGAGGTCTAGCCTCAGCCGAGCAGAGAGCCTGTCCCGGGGAGGTGGTGAGGGCAGCATGGCCTCCAGGCCCAGTAATGGTATGAGCTTCACTGCCCCTGCCAACTAGCCTTTCTACCTCCCCTTTGAATCGTTTCTTATACTTCAACCTGGGGCCAGAGGTTAAGATGTTTGCATCTCCTTACCCAGGATCTGTGGACAATATCCACACACGCTCAATCTGCATGTTTTATATGGGCCCATTGGGTGGATATGAAATGCTGTCTCCTGCTAACTCTTGCCTGTCTCTTCTGCTAATCTGTTCTGCTTTCAGCCAACCACCTATCCCCTCAAGCACTCAAGTGGCGGGAATACAGAAGGAAGAACCCACTAGGGCCACCTGGTTTGTCAGGGAGCCTAGACCGAAGGCCCCAGGAAGCTCGGCTGGCCCGAAGGAACCCCATCTTTGAGTTCCCTGGCTCCCTCAGTGCTGCTGGCCATCTGAACTGCCGCCTAACTGGTGTGTGGGCTAAGTCCTCAGTATACCCAGGGCAGGTTCTGCCACAGCTGGAAAGGGCTAGAGAAGGGGTCAGTTCCAAAGGAGCATGTCTCAGAGAATATGAGGCACAGAACTGAACTTCAATTCGTGGAAAGAATTTTGATCAGCATTTATTTTTCTTTTCTTTCCAGGCCAAGTAGTGAAGCCATTACCACTAACCTGCCCTGACTTCCAAGACCCCTTTTCCTTGACTGAGAAGCCTCCAGCTGAGTTTTGTCTGTCCCCTGATGGCAACTCAGAGGCCATTTCCATTGACCTGCTTCAGAAAAAGGGTGAATATTTTCCCCAGCTTGGGCCAGGAATTCTGTTGTCACCACCTACTTGTGCCTGTTGTCCTACTAGCTAGTCCTCCAAAATATTACCCTGTCTTGAAACTCCAAGCTCTGGGAAGAAATGAGAGAGCACAGGCATTGGAGCAAGAGATAGAAATCTGTGTACTATGTACCCCGAGTGTAAGCAAGGTTTATTTATCAGATACTTAAGAATTAGGGAGGCAGGTGTAGTAAGGGAGACTACTACATCATAAATAAATGCCCACATGCTCGAATAGGGGGAGTTCAAGTACTGCAGGGCCTAGAAGCTTGAGTAAGCATGATGGTAACATCTAGTAAGATACGGACTGACAAGGAACCACTCTATTTAGCAAATAAAGGGCCACAGAACTAAGCTGTTTCAGTGAGATGGTGGGGAAAGAATCTAGCATAATTATGGGCTGAAGAGAAGCAGCCTGTGAAAAGAGGGGAAAATAAAGCTAAAGTCCCTTGCAAAGGCAGAGTGGGAGACTCAAAGCTTAGGGAAAAGGAAGAACCTTGGGCTAGAAGGGGAACAGCCACCTTCCTCCAAAATGGAAAGGAGTGGGCAGTGGGAGGAGGATACATAGAGTGTAGTTACATCTTTTGGATGGAGAGGGAAGTTGAATTCATGACCAGTGGCCATTGTTCTCTGTGTGAGGTAGAACCGAGGGCTTGAGAAGAGGGGTTAAGATTTGACTTGTCAACTTGAGAGCATAGCAGAGGATGCCACAAGGCACACATCAAAGAAGTGCCCTTGTCAGTCACTGGTGTGAGTGACCCTGGGCTTCCTCCAGCAGCCTTGTTTCTCAGAGTGGAGAAATGGATAGTTAGATTGACCCAGGACTGGAGTAAGAGAGCAAGGAAGTGAGGATGTTGAAGGTCTTGACAATGGAATCACAGCTGTGTTCAGGCTGGGAGGTGAAACAGAAGGGGCTTGAGAACTGGGTAAAAACAGGAAAGGGCCAGGGTACCTTGATGAGACCCATGTGCACGGAGAGAGAGAGAGAGAGAGTGTGGAAGGCCTTCCCATTCCCCACTGAGGCTCAGTCCCAGCAGAGTTGCCTGGGGAGTTGCTTAGGGACCTGTCATGTCAAATTCTCACTTGCAGGGTTGGTGAAAGCTGTTAACACCGCTGTGGACCTCATTGTTGCCCACTTTGGCACAAGCCGGGATCCTGGGGTGAAGGTAAGCAAGACACTGGAGAGCTGAGCTCTACCATGCGGACCCACACCTGTTCTGTGCTACACCACCTTCCCTTGGTCTCTTGCATCAATAACCCAGAGTTGGTATTTAGGGTTGGGGGAAGCCAGAGAAGTACCATGAAGGCTGAGAGAGTCAGAGAGCACCAAGGTCCAGCCTCAAATGATTCCCTGTACTTCTCTACTGCATCTGCAGGCAAAGTTGGGGAATAGTTCTGTGAGCCCCAATGTAGCCCACCTGGTTCTGAAGTACCTGTGCCCTGCGGTCCGGGCTGTGCTGGAGGATGGGCTCAAGGCCTTTGTGTTAGACGTGATCATTGGGCAACGTAAGAACATGCCGTGGAGTGTGGTTGAGGCTTCCACAAAGTTAGGTAAGTGGTGGGTGACAAGATGGGGACTCCAGGCTGAATTTAGGGTTCCAAGGGTTGGGCATGTGACCTCCAACTCTGGCTTCCTCCCAGGCCCATCTACCAAGGTTCTGCATGGCCTCTACAACAAAGTCAGCCAATTCCCAGAGCTCACCAGTCACACCATGCGCTTCAACGCCTTCATCCTCGGCCTGCTCAAGTGAGTGTGTGGAGCAGCAGGATCTGCACACCACCAGGGCTCTGCGCCCCTGAGGAATCTACTCCTCAGGCTGAGACAGAAAGGATGGATCCGCAGGATCTGTGGCCAGGGTCCAGGCTCCCTTTCTCCCCACCTAGCTACAGCCCATCTCATCAGGTCAATGGTTTTCCACCACGTCCAAAGCCCTCTGGTGCTGACCCCCAACATGGTCTTTGGCTTTTACAAATCTAAAATCTGGCTTACTTGGAATTAATCTGGTTCTCAGTTTCTCTGGATATTGTAAACCCCGATCCTATCAAATCCAACACTGCTTTCAAGTCCTGCTTGACCTTAAGTCCACCTTGGGACACACTTCATAGCATTTTGCTCAAGTCTGAGCCCATGTCATCCCCTTTGACTCTGAGCTGCCCTGTACTCCTACTCAGCTGCGCTGACTTTTTGGTCTTATGCGAACTGACCCCACTGGTGGGGGTGGGGGGAAGTGATTGGCTTGTGAATCATGTCTGCCCCTTCCCCACATCCCCACCGACTTCCCAGAACTGTGTTATATGACATGAACCACGTAGCGTGCCTGCCACGGAAGGGGTTCACCTATGTCTCTGCCTTTTGTCTGCCTCCTTTGTACCTTATCGTCGGTTTATATCCATGCGCTGCTCAACTGTCCTCACCTGTCTCCCTACAGCGTCCGGTCCCTGGAGTTCTGGTTTAACCACCTGTATAACCACGAAGGTAATGCCCAGGACCCTGCCTGTCTCTGCAGGTGCTGGAGGTGGGAGGAGAGCCCCCAAGCCTCCACGCTCAGAGCTCAGAGCCGGCGGCGGGCGGCGAGGCCGCCCGGGGTCCGGGTGGCACCGCCCAAGCTCAGCCGCACTCTCTCCGCAGAGGTGCTGCGCGCGCACTACCAGCCGTGGGGCCTGCTGCGCGCCGCGCGCCCCGCGTGCCCCGGCCTGGCGGACGAGCTGCTGCTGCTGCTGCAGCCCCTGGCGCTGCTGCCCTTCAGCCTGGACCTGTTGTTCCAGCACCGGCTGCGGCAGCGCGGACGGCGGCAACGCCGGCACAAGGAGCTGCTGCGTGGGGCGCAGGCCCTGCTGCTGTCCGCCCGCTCCACGCTGCAGCTGGCGCGCGCGGGTCCCGGGGAGCGCGCGGAGGGCGTGGGCGCCGCGGGAGCCGAGGAGGAGCAGGAGGAGGACGCGGACCCGGCGGCCGGCGGCCCCGGGCGCGGCGGGCCGCGAGGCGGGCAGTCCGGCTGGTGGTACCAGCTCATGCAGAGCTCCCAGGTCTACATCGAGGGCTCCGCGGAGGGTTCCAGGTTCCCCCGCGGAGGCGGGGGTGCTGGCGGTGAGAAGAAAGGGACAGGAGGTGGGGGACCGCCGCCCCGGGAAGGAGTGGTGGAGGGAGCAGAGGCCTGTCCTGCCACCGAGGAGGCCACTGGCCGGGACCAGAGCTGGCCCTCCTGGATGGGGAGCCCTCCGGATTCCGTGCTGGCCGAGTTGAGGTGCAGTCGGGAGAGGGAGGGGCCCAGCGCCTTCCCAGCGGAAAATGAGACAGAAGCCCTAGAGCCTTCACCTGGGGGCATCAAGTGGGGGCACCTCTTTGGTTCCCGAAAGGCTCAGCGGGAGGCCCGGCCCACAAACAGGTGAGAGGCATCCCTATCCGTCGTGTAGGTGGAGGGAGTAGGGGAGCCAGGAGTCTGTGCCAGAGCCCGGCTGCCACCCTCTAGGCTACCCTCAGACTGGCTCAGCTTGGACAAGTCCATGTTCCAACTAATGGCACAGACCGTGGGTAACCGCCGGGAACCAGAGCCGAAGGAGAGCCTGCAGGAGCCACACTCTCCAGCCCCACCTTCCAAGCCTCCATGGTGAGCTCTGGGAGACAGGATTGTGGGGTTGGGTTTGGCCTTGGGTGGGGTCTCCTCTGACCTCCATTTGTTGTTTCCCCAGCGAGGTGAAGGCACTGTGCCACCATCTGGCCACAGGCCCTGGGCAGCTGAGCTTCCACAAAGGAGACACTCTGCGGGTGCTGGGGCCAACTGGAGGAGACTGGCTGCACTGCAGTCGTGGCCCTGACACTGGCCTGGTGCCTCAGGCCTACGTGACCCTGACCACAGCTCTAAGTTCAGCCACTGGAAGCAGCCAAAACTGAGGCCTTGTGCATGTTGGTGGCCTCAGGGACCCTCATAAACCCCCAGACTCGGAGCCTGAGAGCCCTTTCCTCTGGCTTGGCCACAGAGAGTAGACTGAGAACTGGGGGCCATGTGTACCTGTGCTCAGTATTAATTACTCCCCCTTAACTGTCCCAGTGACCTCGTCCAGACCTCCACCCAGGAAAGGAGGAAAGGGTCTCAGCACTGGGCTGCGGGGATTTCTGCGGCCCACATGGGCCAGCCTTTCCGTGGGTACAGACGAGCATGTCCCTATGGAAGGAGGTCACCAGAAGGCCCATTTGCAGGGTTCCCTAAGCCAGGTGGTGAAGAGTATGGGTGACAGTATTGGGGCCAGATCCCTAAGCCCCCAGCTGTAAATAGACTGTGGCCAGTGCCTGGTGGTCAGAAGAGAGACGAGGAGCCCAGGCTTCTGTTTATGTATTTATTTACTTATTTATTACACCTATTAATAAAAAAGGTGCTTGGCCTCCAAACCATGTTCCCTCTGTGCCCCTCCGCCCACCCTGCAGCCCACCTCTCTTTCTTCCAAAAGGAGCCTGGGATAGGATGAAAAGGAAAAAGAGACTGGGAGTCCAGGTGCCTACACCAGCAGCTGCTTCTGGAGGGTGCTGAGGCCCAGAGCATCCTGAGTGAGATGCCCATATGTGTGGCCGAACTGGAACTTATAGCCTGTGTGGCCAAGAAAATTTGTCAGTTGTAGCCAGTGGCATGGAAAAGCCATTTACTTCTCAGCAGTTCCCTAGAACCTGCAAGTTGCCCTCTGGCTTCTAGCCCTAAGTCCCCACTGTGAGCTACCTCAGTTTCCTTTCCTGCACAATGATCACGGAATCACATGATCTGAGGTCCCCTCATATCTATTAGTTCCAACCCTCCCAAACCACCTCCACCCTTCCTTCCCCACACAAGTATCCCAGTGCCTCCCTCTGGGCCTGTCCTCACCTGGCACATAGCCTCTGTAGTTAGGTAAAAGGCCCAGGTTTGGAGGGTAGGTCCTGGAAAGTAGGGGGAGATGTTTGGGATCCTTCTGGGGTCTGCCCTGTGAGTACATCTGTCCAAATTCCTTAAGTGCCTGGTTGGTGAGCTCAGGAAAGCTGGAGCTGAAGAGGAAGCGGGCACAGGGCACATAACCTGTGAAGCCTTGGGGGATGAGGATACCGAGTCAGGACCTCGGGGGGCCTCTCCATGCCTTTGGCCACTTCCCACCTCCTCTCACCTGACTTGAAGAACTTGCGAGGATCTTTGTCATCCATGGAATAGGGGGAAGCCTTGTGAGGGGAAGGTGATGGAAGAAAAACAAGGCTATCAAATTTAGCCCGTGTCTAACACGAGCTCCCAGGGAGCAGGAGCTGGCAGTCAAGTCCACATCCCCAGTACCCATAACCACACTACTCATGGCCACCCCCACGCCTGGCCAAAAGGTAAGAGTACCCACTCCCACCTCACCACATTCCCCCCAGCCTTCTCCTCTCACTTGTTCTGCCTCCTGCTCCAGCTCTGGCTCCTTTTCTGCCCCTGGGTTTGGCTCTTGGTCTTTCTCTGTGTCTTTTTCTTCCTTGGCCTCCTTTGGCAGTTCTTGACTCCCTTGTCCTTCATGCGCCTGCGTAATGTCATTCAGAGCCTCAGCCCAGACCTGGCTGCAGTTCTTGGCAAAGATGAACTGTGCCTGTGGTACAAAACCTGGGTAGGCAGGGGGCAAGGAAGATTGTTGTATTTGGGACATGTGTTCTAGAATGGCAGTACCTGTTCCACCTGTATACATACCTATGTACCCAGGGATCATGCTGGAGCTAAGCCTTTCATTCCCATGCCTGACAGGCAGGCCTCCCCTGGGGAGCTTGGGAGATCTTGGAGGCCAAATAGGAGGCAGAAGTGTGTGATGATCAGGGGACCAGGCCAAGCCAGGGGAGCCTCGAAGTAGCTGACCTGTCATCTGCCCATAGGTCTGGCCAATGCTGAACCGAAGTAGTAGGCAGTGTCCAGTGTACCTGTATGTAGCACAGGACTCACCCAATCACCACCTGAATGCCCCAGCCCCCTCATCCCCAGAGACAAACAGAGAACTTTGAAACCCTTATCTTTTCTGAACTTTGTTGGAGATGTATTTGGAGCAGGCATTTCTCAGTTCTCTTGTCTGGGTTTTCAGCCCTCCCCCTCTGCTCTTACCCTGTTGCCATGGAGAAGACAACACAAAGCTTCGTTGGAGACCCAGCTACCACTATTCCCTTGTTTTTCCTTTTCCATCCGACACCAGTCCTGGGCCTCCCATACTGATATGTCCCCTTGGCCCCCAAGGTCTAGGTGGCACAAATCCTATTTCCCTGTACTCCTATTCCCAGAAGCAAGCAGGGGTATGCTCTGGGTAAGTCTTACCCCGGGATATAATGAGGGCTCTGACGGTTCAGCCCCGGTATGAAGGTGCTGGCCTTAGCCATGGAAACCCAGGCAGCTCCTTTTGTTTCCTTGTGGGCTGAGGCTGTGTGTCTAGTGTCTGCTGTGTATACTGTGTCTAGGACTGTGGGGCTGAGCCAGAGGCAGGAGGCGGGGCTAAGGGAGGAGAGGGAGGGGACACTAGTGTGATGATTGCCTGGGGCAAGACCCACAGAATGGAGAGCAGAGAGGCCCACTGGTCTGAGGACTCCAGAACAAATGCAGTCCTGCCACCTTGGGGCAGGGAAAAGGCTGAGTCCAGCTTCCCCCTTCCAGGACTCCTAGGTCCGTTCAGCTCTACCTCCCAAGAGGAGCCTGGCTTCCTAACTGCCCCCACCCATCTCAGCACCTGCCTGAGATGTGATTCTACTCTTTGTGAGTCTTGATTGAAGGTAAGTTCCTAGGAAAAGAGGGTCTCTGAGGGGAGCCGAGATGGGAGGTGACTGGGAGAAAAGGAACCTGAGAACTTCAGGCAGTGACATTAAGTTTATTTTCCATAATATAACTGGACAAGAATTATTTATGAATACCTTCTAGAGTCTGGATCCTCATCCACTCAACAAACATGTACTCAGCCAGGCACACTCTACAGTGGCAGAATGGGTACTATGTAGGCATCAGAGAAACTAAGCTCCGTGTGATTTGGGGCAAATCAGTTATGGTCGCTGAACCCCCACTATCCACATGCAGGTACTGCTACTCATAGTGCTACTACTGTGAGCCTCACAGTAATGTGTGCAGATGTGCTTTTTAGGACCATGAAGCCAGACTGGTTGGGGTTCCGAAAGAGCATGTATGTGAGGTCAGGCTGTCATGGGCTCCTAATAGCTTGTGGTGTTGAGCCGAACTTACCTTCTCTGAGCAGGTGACTTGACTTCTGAACCTGAATTCCATAAACTCTAACATAAAGGTTAAAATAACCTAACCTACCAACATGCTGTTAAGGAGAAAGAGAGTGTGTGTGAAGGAACTTATTCAGAGCCTGGCTCATAACAACTAAAAGTTAATTTCCTTTTCTGTTGTCTAATATTGTCTCTAAGCATCTAACACAGTGAATGGTTAGTGAATTCAGTGGATATGGGTTTTCTTACTATGGGAGTTCAAGGAAGAAGATATGAGGGTAATGTTGAGGTTTAAGACTAGAAGGCAAATTAAAATTTGTTAAGAAAACAAATGAGATTCTAAGAGAAGAAAAGTACAGACCAGGAAGATAAGATCTCAGACACAGAGGGGAGCATGATTAAATCTCAGCTCTGGAACTGGGTCAGGCCAGGCCAGGCTGTCTTTTGAGGAGACAGAGCCTCTGCTCTTCTGCCCACCCCAGACAGGCAGTGCCTGGGCTGCCCAAGCACACATACATCACTGACTTCTCAGCAACTGCCCACGAGCACCACGCCCTAGGGAATACATTTCATATTTCTCACTGTTCTGCCGAGAACAGCCTTGCTGTGTGTCAAGAAGAGTTGTGGGGGACCTGGCTCACAGTTAAGGAAATAAGCTAGAGTGAGAGCCCAGAATACAGTAATCGGTCAAGGTTAACAACCTGGACTTCTGGATTCTATAACAGACACTGTTGGTTGCACACCTCACACCTATGCCCGTCTTCTATCTCCTTTCTTCTTAACAGAACCTCAGTTTTATTCTGCTGAGCAATCAGAAACTCAAAGAAGCTTAGAGCCAGCCCTAAGAATGAGTTCTGACTAGTCTAAGCCCTTCATTCCCCCTGCCAGTGATTGGTTAGGCATGGGCTGTGGCATTCTGGACAATATAAGAAGTATGCTGGAGGAGGGATCATCCTGGGAAAAGTTTCTTTGCTCTTCAAAAAGATGAGCAACAAATTAGAGACATGGTCCAGAAGGAATGATGTATTTTCCTGCTTCTAGAAGTTCTGTGGATGTGATGAGAGAACTTAGGCAGGTATCATGAAACCTTGTGGAAAGCAAAGCCAACCTGGGGACAAAGCCTGAAGACATCAAGGATAGATGGCAGAATAGAAAGTCCTGGGTCCCTGATGTAGAACCACTGAATTAACCAACCTCTCTATGTGAAATAATTTCATTGTTGTTAAGAGCACTTTAAGTTTCCTTTTACCTAGAGCCAAAGGCAGCATAACATAAAAAATTAGCTCATCCTAGCCACGGCAATTAGACAAAACAAAGAAATACAAGGAATCCAGATTGGTAAAGAAGTCAAACTGTCACTATTTACAAATGACATGATATTATACATAAAAAGCCCTAAAGAGTCCACTCAAAACTACTAGAACTAATACTGGAATTCAGCAAAGTTGCAGGATACAAAATTAATACACAGAAATCTGTGGCTTTTCTATACACTACAATGAACTAACAGGAATAGAAATCAGGAAAACAATTCCATTCAAAATTGCATCAAAAAGAATAAAATTTCTAGGAATAAACCTAACCAAGAAAGTGAAAGACCTAGACCCTGAAAACTATAAGACACTCTTAAGAGAAATTAAAGAGGACACTAACAAATGGAAACTCATCCCATGCTCTTGGCTAGGATGAAATAATATTGTCAAAATGGCCATCCTGCCCAAAGCAGTCTACAGATTCAATGCAATCCCTATCAAATTACCAACAGCATTCTTCAACGAACTGGAACAAATAGTTCTAAAATTCAAAAGGAACCACCAAAGACCCCGAATAGCCAAAGCAATCCTAAGAAGGAAGAATAAAGGGGGTGGGGGCCTCACTCCCCATCTTCAAGCTCTACTACAAAGCCACAGTAACCAAGACAATTTGGTACTGGCACAGAACAGACCCACAGACTAGTGGAACAGAATAGAGACTCCAGACATTAATCCAAATATATATGGTCAATTAATATACCATAAAGGAGCCATGGACATACAATGGGGAAATGACAGCCTCTTCAACATCTGGTGTTGGCAAAACTGGACAGCTACATGTAAGAGAATGAAACTGTATCACTGTCTAACCCCATATAAAGAGTAAATTCAAAGTGGATCAAAGACCTGAATGTAAGCCATGAAACCATAAAACTTAGAAAAAAACAGGCAAAAATCTCTTGGACATAAACATGAGCAACTTCTTCATGAACATATCTCCCCAGGCAAGGGAAACAAAAGCAAAAATGAACAAGTGGGATTATATCAAACTTAAAAGCTTCTGTACAGCAAAGAACACCATCAATAGAACAAAAAGGCATCCTACAGTATGGGAGAATATACTCATAAATGACAGATCTGATAAAAGATTGACACCCAAAATATATAAAGAGCTCATGCACCTCAACAAACAAAAAGCAAATAATCCAATTAAAAAATGGGCAGAGGAACTGAACAGACAGTTCTCCAAAGAAGAAATTCTGATGGCCAACAGGCACATGAAAAGATGCTCCACATCACTAGTCATCAGAGAAATGCAAATTAAAACCACAATGAGGTATCACCTCACACCAGTAAGGATCACCACCATCCAAAAGACAACAACAAATGCTGGCAAGGTTGTGGAGAAAGGGGAACCCTCCTACACTGCTGGTGGGAATTTAAATTAACTCAACCATGTGGAAAGCAGTATGGAGGTTCCTCAAAAAACTAAAAATAGAAATACCATTTGACCCAGGAATTCCACTTCTAGGAATTTACCCTAAGAATACAGCAACACAGTTTGAAAAAGACAGATGCACCCTTATGTTTATCCCAGCACTATTTATAATAGCCAAGAAATGGAAGCAACCTAAGTGTCCATCAGTAGATAAACATATAAAAAGATGTGGTACATATACACAATGGAATATTATTCAGCCATAAGAAGAAAACAAATCCTACCATTTGCAACAGCATGTATGGAGCTAGAGGGTATTATGCTCAGTGAAATAAGTCAGGTGGAGAAAAAAAGTACCAAACGATTTCACTCATGTGGAGTATAAGAACGAAGAAAAAACTGAAGGAACAAAACAGCAGCAAAATCACAGAACCCAAGAATGGACTAACAGTTACCAAAGGGAAAGGGACTGGGGAGGATGGGTGGGAAGGGGAGGATAAGGTGGGGGAAAAAAAAGGGGGCCTTATGATTAGCATGTATAATGTGGGGGGAGGGCTGTACAACACAGAGAAGACAAGTAGTGACTCTCCAGCATCTTACTATGCTGATAGACAGTGACTGTAATGGGGTTTGTGGGGGGGACTTGGTGAAGGGGGGAGTCTAGTAAACATAATGTTCCTCATGTAATTGTAGATTCATGATACCGAAGTTAAAAATTAAAAAAAAGGAATCAAGCAGAAAAAAAAATACTGGCCATATATCCTAGTTCTGATTAAAGCATGGACTAACAGTACAAGCTTGGGCAAATCAAAGTCTTTGAGGCTCAGTTCCCACAATTAAAGTGAAAGAGATGCACTGATGGTTATTAAGACTTTGGAGTTCTAACTCGCTTCTCTGTTTGCCAATGCAAATGTTAAATGGGCTTTAAAAACTTTCTGTTTTTACTAAATGCAACTACATTTAAAGTTTCATACAGTTTCAAATGGTCTTTGAAATACATATTTACCTCCTTGGATGCAGCTCCAACTGAGCCTTATCCAACTGTAAGTTTTCCTGAAAATAGGCCACTATCTGGGCATCACTGCTGTGAACATAAACGGTGAATCAAAGCAAAGGAAATGGCAATCTCTTTCTGACCTTTTTACATGTTTAACATTCTTCATATCTACAAGGATCAATATTAATATATTCAGCCCACTAACTTTTATTTAACATCTCTACTAGGCAATTACCTTCTGACACAGAAATGAATAAATGAAGAAGATATAACTCCAGACTCCAGTGATTTTGCAACTTTAAAGAAGAGACAGAGGTACAGAGAAAGTAAGAAAAACATAAATGCTACAATGGAGATGTAAACAAAACAACAGACTTTATGATATGCCACAAAGAAAAATCTCAAAAATCCCAACAAGCACAGATAAGCCACATTTTCTCACACAAACACAATAAACCTGTAAATGAAATATAAAACTTAGGTTAACCTAGCCACACAGAAAACCCAACATTTAGGACATTTTTTAATATCCTTCTTAAATATATAGGGGCAAAGAAAAAAAAGTAATTATACACCATCATTTAGGAACAAATAACAAATGAAAATTCAATCAAAGCTGAATTCAGAGGCAATTTTTAGCCTCAAGTACATACTAGCATCATGACTAAGGGCATAGGATTGATCTTGGCTCCATTACTTACTAGCTACACGACCTTGGGCAAATTAGTAAACCTCTATGTGGTCTTTATCTCTCATCCATTAAATGAGAATATTAGTACTGTACGGATTAACATAAATGCCACATGTGAAGCAGAATAGTTGCTGTCTAAAAAAACTCTATAAAACGAGTGTTCCAGCAGGAGCTATTTTGTTACAGTGAACAACTGTTTACTTTTGCTGGCCCACGTATAGGAATGGGTCCAGAGTGAGAGGAAGACAGATGAATTAGATTTCATGGGTATCCAAGGAAAGAACTGTACATGTGCTTTATTGCTGGGCTTCATGGAAACGGGAATTGAGAACATGAAAGCTACCAGGACCTAAGGCAATTATTTTCACTCTTTTCTTCCTGGGGCCATGTGCTTCTCTCTGTGCGTCAACTCAGTGTCCCTTCTCTTGTACTCTCTACCCCTCTCACCTTCCCTTCCCAAGTGGATTTAATACGCCACTGTTAGTTTCTATTCACTCCTACCTTGGATGTGCATATGGCTCATCAAGAAATGAGCACCTCTTCTCTACCTTTTCTACAACAGATTTCTTAAGCAGGGATGTGCTTCAGAATTACTTAGAGTGATTTTTTTTAAATATTCATGCTTGGCTCCATCCAAGTTATTCTGGGAATTAGGGCCCTGGTATATTTTTTTAGTTTTTAATTTGAAAAGAAAATCAACCTATAGAAAAATTGCAATGAAAATATAAGCTTTACCTAGAGCTACCAATTGGTAGGTAGTATTTTGCAGCTCAGAAGTGTAAGCTTCCATGTGCCCAGGAAGAAAGGAGAAGCAGATATAGATGAGTGCTGAAATCTATACCACACTCATCTCTCTAAAGCGTGACCTCACACAGATGAACAGGCCACCCTCAATCCGCTGTGACTAGGGAGGGCAGGAAATGGTGCAGACCATGATGGCTTCAGCAGACCAGGCTGGAGACAGCTAGCCAGGCAAATAAGTCTAGAAACAACTAACTAAATTACCTAGCTAACAAGTAAGCAGTCAACTCAAGAAGCTAGAAAAGGAGGAGCCTAGTAAATTAAGGAAAAGAGGAGGAAAATTTACAAAGCTAACAATAGAAACCAATAAATCAGAAAACAAGAAAATAATTGAAATGATTCTAAGAGCTATTTTTTTAAAAAAAGACAACAATATAAGCCATTGGCACTACTAGCCAAAAGAGAAAAAGAAACTACACAAACCCCCTAATGGTATGACGAAGTAGCTAAAAACAGCACGCAGGAATTTTTTTAATAACAAAATACTAAGTAAAAGTAGAAAATCTCATTTTTTCTAGGAAAATATAAATTAAAATTAACCCAACATGTTGTAGAGCACCTGAATAAAATAATGACTATAGAAGAAACTGAAAAAGATCAAATAGATATCTCCTACCAAAAAACTCACACTAAATTTAATTTATAAAGCTGGTATGAAATTAATACAAGACCTAACAAACCTCACACAAGTTACACAAATGAAAATTCCTAAAACATCAAACCAGGGATAGCAAATAGCAGGATGCTTGCCATAACTGTCTTCTTTCCTCCAATCCAATGGCAGGTATCACCAAATGGTCACAGCTCTTTCTGAGACCTCTCAAGTGTCTGCACGATGGCATATCTTGCATGCAATCTGCCAAAGATTCAACAAGGGAAGTGCTGGCAAATGGCTGCTCTTTATTACCTATGAATGGACAGCTAACTCACTAAGGGCAGATACCTTGTCTATCTTGTTCACAATTGTACCTTCAACATCAGACAGAGGTGTCTGGCATATAATATGAAATAAGTAAGTCTAGCAATATTACAAAGGAATAATACACATTAAGAGCAGTAGGATTCCAGGACTACAGCAATGATTGAACTAGAAAGTCTATCAGTGTAATTAACAGGGATGAACCAAAGGAAATAAAAACCATTTGATTACCCTGACAGATACTGGGGAAATCTTTTATAAAATTAAATATCCATTTGTGATTTTTTAAAAAAGGATTCTTAGTAAACCAGGAATAGGAAAATGATAAAGAATATTTGAAATGAGAAGCCAATATCAAACTACATCAAGGGGAAAGCCAGAGCAAGAGAATAGAAATCAAACATATAAATATTAGAAAAAAAGAGAACTATAGGAAAGACTTGGATTTGACTCTGAACACAACAGATGGGTTTTAAGAAGAGAGAGAAAATTACCTGTCTTACACTTTAAAAGGAGTATTCTGACTGCTGTAAAGAGAACAGGCTGTAGGGAGACAAAAGCATAAGCAGGCAGGGAGACAAGAAAGAAAGCTATTGCAACAATCCAAAAAAAGACAGTGGTGACTTAGATTGGATTAGAGGCAGTGGAAATATCAGAAGTGATCAGTTTCTGGGCAGATTTCAAACATACAGCATACACAGTTTGCTGATGGGCTAGATGTGATGTAGAGACGAGAGGAGTCAAGGATAACTGAATTGTCTTGCCTGAGCCTCTACTAGATTGCATTTATTGGGATGAAGAAACCTTGGAGAAAAGCAGGGGAAGATTCAAGAGTTCTGTTTTGTATCCGTCAATTTTGAAAAGAGATTAGATATCTAACTAGAGATGATGAGTATGCAATTGAGTATAAGCATCTAGAATTCAGGGGAGAGGTTGGGGCAAGAGAAAATAAGAGTCATTAGTATAAATAGTATTTAAAGCTTTGGAGTTAATGGAATGACCCACTGTGTATGTGTGTAGAGAGAAGAGTTATGATGGAGCTCTGGGTACACCACTGTTCAGAGGTCAGGAAGATGAAAAATCATCAAGAGAGACCTAGAGAAAGGAGCCAATAAAATAGGAGGAAAATCAAGAAACTAAATGAAGAACATAAGTCAAGATGTGATCATGGCTGCATAGAAAGTGACCTTAGGAGATAGTGCTAACAAAGTGTCATGATGCCTGCAGCTTATTTCAGATGATACAATAAAAGTTTATGTATTACATAATACAACATTAGAGAGACAGAACAAAAATGACAAAATATTAACTGTTGAATCTAGGTGAGGTATACAGGTGTTCACTGCATTTCATCAACTTTTCTGCATTTGAAATTCTTCATAATAAAGAGATGGTGGGAAATAATTGACTATATTCATTTAACACTACTTCCTAAGGTCAAATTAATCTTATATACCTAGTACCCAAATTGTAGTCTCTAAAAATCATTTCCAGCTAAAACGAACTATGAATCATGGAAAACATTAGCGGATACCAGCTCTAGTCTAAGGATGCACAAAATGAGCCTGAAACTATCATATCAAATAGCAAAAAACCTTAAGGGTCATATCAAGACTCAAGAGCCTACTTGAGTAAGTTCTCACTGGCCAAAATAGGACAATTTTAGCATCAAAAATGATAAAAATTGCCAAAGACTGAGACACATCATATATGTGTTAAATTATGAATTCATAATGGTACCAAAAAATAAACTCATTGGTCCCTTTTAAAGGATGCTAGGAAAACCACATTACTTTAAAAGTGGTAAAATAAAAGGCAGACAATCAAGCATTTTTATCACCTTGCCTAAATGAAATTTATCTCTGGGTTAATAAGTAGTTAATGTGGAAAAGTTTTTCTTTGTAGAAGTATTCTACCTAATAAATAAGGAAGAACAGAATGAGAATATTATTTTCTAACTCCTGTATTAATTAGCCTAGACCAGTGGTTTTGAATCAGAGACAATTTTGCCTCTCGGGGACAATCAGCAATGTGTAGAGATATTTCTGGTTGTCACATTTGGGAGTTACTACTGGCATCCAGTCGGTAGAAGCCAGGGATGCTACGTCCTACAATGTAGGATACCCCCTACAATAATAATCTAGCCCAAAATGTCAGTAGAGCCAGGTTTGAGAAACTGGTCTAGACAGTGGTCATAATTAGTTACTAATATGACAAAAGACCACCACCATATTTTATACCTCTTAATAAAAGCACTAAAATCACTTCTGAATTAGTTTTGCCAAAATAATCAGATCCAAATCTGTTAAGTCTTAAACTACCAATTTACCATAAATACAGGGGACTGAGGAACATGGTAAATACAGCAGATGAAGTTCAACAAAATTCAGACTTTGAGAAACTCTACATGACATATGACCTGGTTTATTAGAAGAAGAAGAAAATAGTAAGGGGAAAAGATGGAGGATGAACTTTAAGAGACATATCAGCTGCAAAGTATGGACTTCAGATTTTTATTCAAATAAATGTTTAAGTATAAGACAATGGGGGAAATGTGAACAAAAAGGTACGTGATGATATTAAGGGATTATTATGTATTTTTTTAGGTGTGACAGTGGTACTGTGATGTTTTAAAGAAGAATCCTTATCTTTTAGAGGTGGCATACTGAAATATTTATTGATGAAAGGATATAATGTCAGAAATATGTACCAAGTACCTGAAGGGAGAGAACAGGGGTATAGATGAAATAAGATCAGCTGTGAATTGATCATTGGAGAATCACTGTCATAGAAGGTACATGAAAGCAGGTATGAGGGCTGTGCTTGTATTAATTTTCACCTCAGCCAGGTCACTTTTGGCAACAGTACAACTGAGGCATTGGTAAGTGACTTTCACAATGGGTCTCCAACAAAATTTTCTTAACCAAGGTAAATAAGGGTCCAGTGTTCAATTTTCTGGTTTGTGGGGTTTTTTTTTTTTACCATTTTCCATCATAAAATGTTAGAAAACAATCAAAAAGATCTTCTAATAGCCTAACTCCAAGAACATTTAAAACATTCTAGCCTACTTTGCACTATTTAATGTTTTTTATTATTCCACTTTTCCTAAACTCACCATTCCTTGGATTCCATGACATCAGACACTCTAGATTCTCTTCCTATCTTTCAGCTTGTTTCTTCTGTCTCCTTTGTGGAATTCTCATCCACCCTCTAATGCTCTAATCGTGGTGTTCCCCACGATTCCATTGTCCACCTATTTCTCCCTCTAAACACCCGACTTGGATGATGGCATCCACCTTCATAGTTTCCTTTACCATCACCCCTTTGCAATCATCTGTCTTCCCCCTCCTAATCTTTCCACCTCCTGGATTCTTCGTTTCAGCTGCCATCACCCAGTCATCTAAGCTAGAAACTTAAAAATTATCCTGGATGATGCTCTTTTTCTCCACAGGACTGACTGGCTTGGGATATCAGTAAGTCAGCAAGTTTTCCCATCCTAGTTGAATGTTCCCTTTTCTCCTTCCCTATTATCCCTATCCTAGTTGGTCCCTCATCCTCTTCTGAGTGAAGCATTGTTGGATCCTCCTTCCTAACCAGTCTCCTTGCTTCCATACAACCACCACAGTGATCTTTCTAAAACAAGAACTTGGCTTTTCTGCTTGGAATTACTATCTCTAACTATAGTATTATCAAACTTGAATAAAACGTCAGATATCTGTCAACTGAATTATCTAATATTATTTAAGCGAAGGGAAGCATATATTCCTAAGATCTCATACAACTATAGAAAGCGAATTTACAAACTAAACAGCTGTAGATGTTAACATTAATTTAATGTGATGGTAAGTTTGTGTTGCTGAGATTGGCTCATCCCCAGTGACTCTGGAAGGACTGTGAATCTTTCCGGTTCCTCTCCAAACTTCTGGGAAACCTTCCCTTGTACGGTGCACCGTGACAGCATCTGACCTTCTCTCGACCCTAATGCATCATTTATAACCTAAGGCTGCCTTTCCTCATTAGCCCTTGACAATTAAATCGTACTTGGCTCCAACTCTCATAAATATGAGGCAAGGCTCTGTTAGAAGGCGGTCACCCACACGAACGATTGCTGTGCTTGTATTTTCTTTTTAGCTTGCCACAGTAACAGAAATACAGAACTTTAGAATTTTTGAAGAGAACTCAGCCTCCCTCCCGCCAGCTCTGACGCAGCCTGTTTCGCTCCCCCCATGCTGGCAGCCCCAACTCCCGCTGCCCTCCTCCATTCCGCCGCTAGGTGGCAAGCTGCTCCCCGACACCTGCTACTTCTCGCCAGGGAGCGGTCCGCCGGGATCGAGCGTCCTCACCCATCGCGGGCGATGATTGGCTAGTTCGCCGAGCCTCGAGGGTGGAAACAGCGGAGAACCGGAAGCGTCGGCTCCAGCGAGGGCATAGTGCGCTGCGCATTCTGGGCCCCGCGGCGACTTAAAGAGGCCAGCTGTAGCTGCTCCTGCAGCCTGAGGGGGCTGACGGGATTCCCAAGGGATGGAGGGCTGAACCTGCTCAGAGCGGTCACACTCACGGGAACAGTCACCTTAACAGGAGGGGTCGCAAAGACTGGTGGAGTCACTCTGAGAGGTGGCGGGGGTCTCACTGCGTGGAGGAGCTTGCAGAGGAGGGGTGTAACACTGAGGAGCTCTGGTTCAAACTGATGGCGGTAGTGTCATACTGAGGAAAGGTTCCCCTGAAGGAGAGATGTCTCACTGAGGAAGGAAAGGGTCTCCAAGGGAAGGTAGCCTTGAGGGGCGAAGTTTTCCTGAGGAGTGAGATCTCGGAAGGAGGGACTTCCCCGAAGGTGGACGCTCCCCTTTGGAGAAAGGGTTATTTGGCCGAAATGTTAAGAGTAAGGTCTAGGCTGGGTGGTCACTGGACGGAAGCCCTGGAATCTTGAACTTGAGGGAGGCGGGATGGAGTGAGTCGGTGTCAGGGCCACATCAGGGGATGGACTGGCCGAGGGCTCACTACAACCCCAGGGCATCACAACCTCCCGACACGGTGAAAGTGTCAGGTAGTCCCGAGGCTTAAGGTGAAGAGGTGAGACCTGGGAAATCGGCAGGTTGGACCAGGGTGGGTGCCGGGAATGTGGGGAGGTTGCTGGGCTATCTCCGATTGTAGCTGGACCAAAAGGGTCTACTTTTATGCCCTGCTGGTCCACGGGGCCCAGGAATCGGGCGGCTACCTAAGCCCGGCCCTCAACCGACAGTGACCTGAGAGTGGGAGGGGAGAAAGACTCCCAGGGAGGTTAAAAGACATTGGAGCTGTGTGTGCGCACAATCAGCCCCTAATTCCCTTCAGTTATTCAGCTCCAGCTGAATTTATTTGACCCCGACGCTCCACACCCTTTCGCCTAGGACGTCGCGGTCCGGGGTTGGGGTGTGCATACCTAAGGGGGCGTGGTCGCTGCCCAGGGGCCGGGCTCGAAGGAGTTAAGCCAAGGCCCGGCTCAGCCCCGCTTCCGGCAGGCCTTGGAGCCTGAGCCCCAGCGGCTGAGCGGAGCAGCCGCCACCCGCCGGCCCGCCCGCCTCCGCCTGCAGTGAGCCTGTCCGCTTGCCCACCGGCGCCCGGGAGCGCCACCGCCACCGCCCGGCCCAGGCCCAGGCCCTGCGCAGAGCGGAGCGGAGCGGCGTCCACCCGGGCCCAGCAAACCAGTGCGGCGGGGGCGGGCCCAGTATCTTCAGCGGATCTTCTATAATCCAGGGCGGGAGCGAGAGCCCAGGCGCCCCGGAACGGGCTGAGTGCGCGCCCATGGCGAGCGCGGCCTGCCCGGACCCCAGGGACCCTGCCAGGTGAGACAGGCCCGGGCTGGGGTCCCGGCCATGGCCGGGGAACGGCCCCCACTGCGGGGTCCTGGGCCCGGACCCGGAGAAGCGCCGGGGGAGGGGCCCCCGGAGCCGGGGGCCGCAAGCGGAGGCCCGGGCCGGGGCCGCCCCTCCTCCTACCGGGCACTCCGCAGCGCGGTGTCCAGCCTAGCGCGTGTGGACGATTTCCACTGCGCGGAGAAGATCGGGGCCGGCTTCTTCTCTGAGGTCTACAAGGTAGGACCAGCAGAGAGGGCAGAGGGGCGGGACCGAGCCTTAGACGGAAGGCTGAAACTATAGGGCCAGGACCCGGGCGACCCTCTCAACCCTCCTAACCTGCTGGGGACTCACCGGCCCCTGCCGCCTCCAGGTTCGGCACCGACAGTCGGGGCAAGTCATGGTGCTGAAAATGAACAGGCTCCCCAGTAACCGGGGAAACACGCTACGGGAGGTACAGTTGATGAACCGTCTCCGACACCCCAACATCCTAAGGTGAGCGGTCCTTGCCGCTCGCTGGGAAGCTTGCTGGGGGAAGGGGAATGATCGCGCGAGAAAAGTGGAAACTGTGGAGGGGCCAGGGCTCTTAGAGCCTACCCTCCTTTCTTCCCAATTCTCTCCTAGGTTCATGGGGGTCTGTGTGCACCAGGGACAGCTGCACGCTCTAACAGAGGTGAGGATGGTCAGGAAGGGATGGAGGGAATCCCACCACCACCACCTCAAAGGGGAGAGGGTTCAGCAGTCCGTTGCATCTACTAAGAAATAATGAGAGGCAGCAGGACCTCCTCCCAGGAGAGGATTCTCTGAACTTAGGTTTGGGCAAACCACAAATAAAAGGCCTCAGCTGGTTCCATTCTCTATATCTTCTAGAACAGTGCCATTTAATGGTACTTTCTGCACCAATGAAAATGTTCTATTCTGTGCTGTCCAAAACTGTAGCCAGAAGCCACATGTGGCTAGTGTGACTGAGGAACTAAATGTCTAATTTTATTTAAATAGTTACACATGGATCAGACAGGACAGCCCTAGAATATGAATGGGGAACACTATAGCCTAGACTCACTCTTCTGACCTTTGTGACCCTCCAGAGTGTCCCTTAGCTTATAAGTGAGACCTAGAGTCCAGACTGAAACCTTGACATTTATTCTCCTTCTCTTCTGCCTATGCCCCAGTATATGAATGGAGGGACACTAGAACAGCTACTCAGCTCCCCTGAGCCCCTATCCTGGCCTGTCAGGCTCCGCTTGGCTCTGGACATTGCCCGTGGCCTGCGGTACCTTCATGCGAAAGGTGTATTCCACCGAGACCTCACATCCAAGGTAGGCTGGCCAGGTGGGTGGAGGCATGAAAGGGGATGTGGGACTATTAGGTTATAACTAGCCCCTGGACGTTGGAATGTGAATAATAGACATGTTAGGCTGTTGGAGTAGCAAGGCATTAGAGAATGGGGAACTGGGGTGAGGGGGAGTACTCTGGGGGCCTGAGCACCACTCTCTGTTTAGAGTGATAGACAGTGTTGCAAGATTGGGGTGCATTGGAGAACCGGGAGGTCAGAGAGTGTTGGGGTTCTTCTGTAGTGACAGGGCTTTGGTGTGTATATTGGGAGATCAGAGAAGAGAAGGTGATGGGTATGTGTGGATACGGTGTGTGTATATCAGAACTGTCTGATCCGACGGGAAGACCGAGGTTTCACGGCTGTTGTGGGTGACTTCGGGCTGGCTGAAAAGATTCCTGTGTATAGGTGAGTAAGGTAAACACCCCTGTTCTCCCAAACATTGCAGAAGGCCCCTATCTCAGTGAAGCCCCCAGGGACGTTTCCCTTGCAGCGGGGGAAGGGGCTGACCTCATCCCCTTTTGTTTGGGGAGGCTATCTGAGTGGGATGTTTCTGACCACTCTGCCCCTGTCCCTGCAGGGAAGGGGTAAGGAAGGAGCCACTGGCTGTGGTGGGCTCCCCGTACTGGATGGCTCCAGAGGTGCTGCGGGGTGAGCTGTATGATGAGAAGGTAAGACGTCCACCCTTCAGAGCCCCACGGCCTTCCAGAGACCCTTGAGATTCTCTTTTAAGGCCCCATCCCAAGTCCTCGACAACCCTACCAGGTAATTCAGGAGTCTGTCAATATCCCCCTTGCCCCTCACAGGCACCTGTCCAACACATGAAAACTGTCAGGACTTCCCACTGATTCTGGCATATTCTGACAAAATTCTGACATGAATACTGTTCATTTCTCCCCCTGACATCGTCCCCTACTCTCAGGCTGACGTCTTTGCCTTTGGGATTGTCCTTTGTGAGCTCATTGCACGAGTACCTGCAGACCCTGACTACCTGCCCCGGACTGAGGTGAATGATGTCTACAGGTCTGAAAAGGAGGAACGCCAGACTGGGCAGCTTATAACCGAGGGCTCCCTGAAGGCTGAGGTCATGACTGGGGGGCAGAAGGAATACCCAAGGCTGGTTGACTTGAAGATCCTCCTGTCTGTCCCTGCAGGACTTTGGCCTGGATGTGCCTGCGTTCCGCACCCTAGTCGGGGAGGACTGCCCACTGCCTTTCCTGCTCCTGGCCATCCACTGCTGCAGTGTAAGAGCCTCCCTCTCCCTGCTGCCCTCTGCCCCATCCATCAGCTGCCGAGGCTGTCCTGTCCAGGTAACAGGAAGAAAACTCAGGGGCCCTCTTTGGGGCACTGAGTGAGGCCCCCCTGTCTCTGCCCACCAGATGGAACCCAGCAGTCGTGCTCCCTTCAGTGAAACCACCCAGCACCTGGAGTGGACCCTGGAGCAGCTGCCTGAGACAGCCCTCGTCCCCAGCACTCCCCTGACGCACAGTCAGGGTAAGGGGGCCTGACCTCGACCTAACCACAGGCCTTTTACCTCTCCTCCTTAGGGCTTGGGGAATTATCTGGGGGAGATGAAGAAGACATCTATTTTCCTAGTTAAGAAGGCTGGGTCAGGGTGTAGTGAGAGAACATCTCAAAAAAGATATTTTTCTAATTCTAGAGCCTGAGGGAGGGGAAGAAGGAAAGAAGAGGTAGAAGAGGGCTGGAGGTGACACCTCCCCCTTTCCAAAGCACCCCATGGGACTCCCTTTTCTAAGCTGTAATCCCAGCAGCCTCCTGATGAAAAATGAGCCCTCCAAGAGCTGTGCTCAATGCTGAGAACAGTGATCACAGACTTCTCTGCCTACAGGGTCTGTTCCAAGAGGGGGTCCCTCTGCCACACTTCCCAGGCCAGACCCCCGGCTCTCCCGAAGCCGGTCAGACCTCTTCTTACCCCCATCACCAGAATCACCACCTAACTCGGGGGACAATCTAACTCGAGTCAACCCCTTTTCACTACGGGAAGACCTCAGGGGTGGCAAGATCAAGCTCCTGGACACACCGAGCAAGCCAGTCACCCCCCTGCCCCTGGTGCCACTATCACCACTGCCCTCCACCCAGCTGCCCTTGGGGCCCACCCCAGAGACCTTGGGCCAGCCTGGGACGCCTGCCCGCCGCTGCCGCTCGCTGCCATCATCCCCTGAGCTCCCCCGACGTATGGAGACAGCACTGCCAGGTCCTGGCCCTCCCTTGGTGGGCCCCTCAGCTGAAGAGATAATGGAGTGTGAGGGCAGTAGCCCTGAGCCAGAGCCCCCAGGACCAGCTCCCCAGCTGCCCCTGGCCATGGCCACAGACAACTTCATCAGCACTTGTTCCTCGGCCTCCCAGCCCTGGTCCCCTAGATCTGGGCCTCCCCTTAACAACAATCCCCCAGCTGTGGTGGTGAACTCCCCACAAGGCTGGGCTGGGGAGCCCTGGAACCGGGCCCAGCATAGTCTGCCCCGGGCAGCAGCTCTGGAGCGGACAGAACTCTCGCCGCCCCCTTCAGCCGCCCGGGAGTCTGACGAGGGGCTGCCCTGCCCCGGCTGCTGCCTCGGCCCTTTCAGCTTTGGCTTCCTGTCCATGTGCCCCCGCCCCACACCAGCTGCCGCCCGCTACCGCAACCTGAACTGTGAGGCAGGCAGTCTCCTCTGTCACCGAGGGCACCATGCCAAGCCCCCCACCCCCAGCCTGCAGCTGCCTGGGGCGCGCTCGTAATAGTGGGACCTGTGGTCTCAGGCCTCTGACTTTGGCCTTCAGGATGCCCTGTGAGGACAGAGCACACATGCTGGACAGTGCCAGTCCCAGATGGGCTGACAGGCTCTCCTCCACCTGTAGGGGAACCTCAGCCTGGACTCAAGGGACAGAACATTTCCTCTCCAAACTCTGGGCTTGCTCTCCTGTGGGCATCACTGAACCAGACAGAGCATTGCTGACACACGAAACTAACACTTGCAAAATTATTTAAAAATATTTCAATAAAACTGCCTGGCTGGCTCCGGGCTGCCCCTATCCACTCAGGCCATGCGCCCTCCTCCCCCAGCCCATTCCACTGTGGGAGGTTCTTCAGGAGGCCAAAACCTCTTCTAGAGGTTTCTTCACCCTTTTCCCAGGAACAGGATTCCAAGCAGGCAGCAGACTGGCTAGAAGTGTTGGGCATGGATCCACCTTTGGCTGGGCACCATCCAGGCGAAGTGAAGGATGCTGGAGGGAGGTGATCTTAGGCCCTGCAGGTTAGGGGTAAGGGACACAGGCTCTTATTGACATGAGCATCTGACAGAGCAAAGCCTCAATGAGCTCCTCAGTTGACTAAGCTAGCTTATCATATCTCCTCCCCAGCTCCCTGGACTGCTACACCACCAGCCTCCTGTCAGTTCCAGCCTTCCCTGCCCATCACCTCTCCCCCCTTACCTAAGCAGACCACAGCCCCGGAGCCTGTGGATGTGACTGGCACTCCCAGGACCAGGTTTTCCCCCTAACTTCTGGGGCCCTGCTCCGAGTCCCTCTCCCATGCCTCAGTCCCATCCCTTACACTTACCTCAGTGCAAAGACTGGTCCCCAGCTGGAAACATGAAAGCCGTCATCTCACAGAGGCAAGGAAGAGGAGATGTACACTCTTCCGGCTGCAGTTTTACCCAACTATTATTTTTCATCTTGACACATTTTGATCTTTCACCCGAAGTCCTACTAAAGAGTGGTGAAATAGAACTGGGATAAGCTCTGGCCCCCTCCTATCCCATCCTCCCTTCTCTCCTTTGCCCTGCATAAAACCTAAGCCAAGCCCTAGCCCTCACTCAGCTGCCTGCCTAGAGCAATGTTGAGGCATGGTTCAGGGACAGACGTCTGGGCTCCAACCCAAGGTGCTTTGACTGGGGGTGGGGGGAAATCATCCAAGGTCTTAAAGGTGGAAAATCCAGTTGGAAACATAGGAGATGACTACCCTGTTCGGAGGTCCCTGGGGTTGATTCTCAAAGTTACCCCATTGTTTCTCTTCCTTCGGGAAATTCCAGGCCCCAAGTGGCCCTGACTGAGAAAGTACCACCTCAACTAGGATAGCCTTGTCAGGGGACAGGAAGTTAGAATGCCAGGGTTCTTCATCAGCTGTGAAGACCTCCGAAAGCCTCAGCTTCTACCTCAGAGAAAAGTGATATAGGTCCCAACCTTATAGTTTTTTTCAAAAGCATATGCCAGGAACTTCTAGGTACAGGAGATAGAATAAAGAATAAGACCACCCTAAGGAGTTATTAATCAAATAGAGGAAATGGACAAATAGGCAATGACAATATTAATTTGTGGAAAGGGTTTTGGGAGCAGAACCTGGAGTGTCTTTATGAAGGAATTATGGAGTTGAAAATGCCCTAAAGTCTTAACAAACTTACCCAGAGATTCTTCTACCATCAATCCACTGCCAGCCATCGTTAAAGCTGAGGCCAACCCAAAGTGAATCAAGCTGGCCAACTTGTGCCAACACATTATTGATGCTGCTGGCATGAAGCTGAGGGGAGATTCAAAGAGACCACAGATGAGCAGAGAGTGATGAGAAATACTGGAACAGGGTTGGGGGGTGTAGAAGGGAGGTTGGGTGAGCTGATGGAAGAAACTGAACACTATGGAAACCTATGAGCTTTGGCAAGGGCTATGACAGTGCCTAACAGTGGTGCATGACTTCAGCTCATCTGTGCTATGTCAGGTGCCACCCTGTAGATGCAGGCTCACCCTTCAGCTCAGCGCTCAGCTGGATAAGCATTTCTGCCAGCTTTGATAGGGAGTCATTCATGGGCTGTTGCAGCTACACAGTACTGATCTCTACAGCTCAGCCCACTAAGTATAGGACCTGAGAGGCCATGAGAGTCAGAGAACCTGTTACATAGATGAAAGCTGAACCAGAAAGCTGAGTTGTAACAAGTTAAAAATGGTTCATAGATTTCAACTCTCATGTCAACTTTTATCAGTAGGGACCGCCTGGAGCTCTGTGCTGAGAAGCCGCATGGAAAAGGAACGTGTGCCTCGTGTGCACTTCCGTTCCTGATTGATGACCGATGTCCCTTTACCTAACAGTACCCACTACAGCCTGTGAAAGAGGGTTTGCTTACTGGATAAAAAGAATAAATGTCACTGAATGTGGCCAGGTCAGAGGACAGAGATTTACAATAGTTTCGACTGTCCTTCCAATTCTTCTCCGCAAGTGAGATGTAAAAGCAACTCTTCTCGTTCAGTATCCATCCCAGGGGACAGCAGGTATCTAAAAAGCAGAAAGAATGTGACAGCACA
The DNA here is from genome assembly GCF_040802235.1 of Manis javanica. Classification (NCBI taxonomy): domain Eukaryota; kingdom Metazoa; phylum Chordata; class Mammalia; order Pholidota; family Manidae; genus Manis; species Manis javanica. The sequence continues at coordinate 35,167,055 of NC_133157.1, read as the reverse complement.
GCCAGACGCAGGAGGGAGATCTCAACAATTGGGAGGAAAGGGATGACTCAGCAATCTGGTTGCTAGCAATGTTCCTTCGGGTCTAATCTCAGTGCCTTCATTGACTTCTGTTCCTCCATCTTTGCAGTCTTTCTTTTGGGTCCCCTGGAAATGCCATGCTTGTGTATCCTTAGTAAAAGGCCTTCAATATTCAACAATATCTCTCCTTGGCAGTCTGGGAGGTTCATTTTACAGGGCTGGTGGTACCATTCCCACTTCCTGAATGATTGCAGTCCACCCCCCATTTTGGCTGATCTCTCCTGGGGCCGCCACACGTGTTCAGCAGGCCTCTCATTCATCTCACTAGCTCCCTATGCCTCCCCCCTCCATCCTGCATACGAAAAACTTTGCCACACTCCTCAGGCTGCTAGCCTCCCCCTTCCCTCTCCACCCCCAACAAGTAGACAACCTTAGTTCCTGTTTTTCTCAGATTGTTGGACATTTGTGAACTCTCTCCATTTCTCTCCCTTCCACCTCAAAATGTGTCTCTTCTCTGGTCCTCTTTTCCCGACTATCCATGAGAAATAAAACCCTTCTTTCTTTAACATTCTACACCCTAATCTGCTTCTGAGCCCGACCCACCTCTCTCATTGCTTTATTCCATGAATCCTACCTCCATCACTCAAAACAGTCAAAAATCATTTCACTAGTCCCCTCTCTGCTGTCTACATTTTCTCATGTCCCCAGACAGCTACCCTCTTGAATTATTGTCCAAGGCAACTTAAAAGAATAAAAAGTCAGTGTGGCCAAATGGAAGAGGGTAAGTGGTGTGCTGGGACCCTGGAAGCCATGTTAAGGACTTTTTATTTTTATGTCATAAGAAAAAGACATGTGGGTTTTATGCAGAGCAATTTTGTTTACTGGCATATCCTAAGTGCCTGGGCACAGTGCTGGACACACAGTATTCCAGAACTTTTGATGTAATTAATTATCTGGAATAACATGATCTAAACTGGGATGACATGATCATATTTTTGTTTTTAAAGGATTATCCTGGCTACAACATGATAAGTGGACTTGGGTTGGTGGGGGTGGGGGATGTTTAAGAAAAACACTCAGCAAGCTGTTGCACTTATCCTTGCAAGGAATGGAAGGAAGAGCAAAAATGGATATATAGAAAGGGTGGTAGAAAGTGGAGGGAATTCCAAGGCATCTGCTGAAAGGAAAAGAGAGGGTGGCAGGGAAAGGAGCTATTACAGAGAGCAGATAGCCAGGCAGCACAAGGCCCCAGCTGGGGTTGAGACCAGGGTTTCAGTGGCATGGAGCAGAATGCACAATTTGTCACACGTGGGTGCCAGCATGGTCAAGGTGAGCAGTTGAGTTCATCCAGAGTTGAGAGATTGCTATTCAGGTGCACCAGAAGGACAACAGAACAAAAGAGTAAGTGCTTGAAGTGATGGGCCCCAGAAGCCAAGGCAGAGAGAGAAGTGACAGCTGGTGCAAAGGAAGGAGCAGGGGAGTCAGTGGGCTGGAGGCCTCAGTGAGGTGGAAGAAGCGTGGGGGAAGCCTGGAGGGCGCAGTTGCAGTCAGAGTGGAGGTCTGAAGGCGGCCTTTGAGAAGAGCAATTTGAGATGCTGAGCCTGGGTGTGTCTGTGGGAATGGAAGGCAGCACTCGCATGGGACTGAGGGTCATCAAGAATAAGGTTGAAGAAACAAGGACCAAGGGTCTCTGCACATCATCTCAGTGTCTTAAGCCTTCAAGGAGTATCCAGATGCCCTCTGTCCACAGAGCCTAACCTCAACCATAGATAACCAATCCATCAACATTCAGTCCCCAAGGGCCTGGCAGCCTGCCTCGAACCTCAACCTGCTTTGGTATAGCCTGTCTGCTTTTTTGTGTTCCCTTCCTCATCTGCACATACTGGCTGGACTCCTGCCTTCAAAATGGACAAACACTGCACCCCACTTCCCTAGCCCCCATTACCCAGCCACCTCTCTGTGAGTGTCACCCATGCTTGAGAGCTTCAGCGGCCTTGCCCCACCACCAGACAAACCTCATCAGTTGGTAATTCTTAACCACTTGGAGAATCTCAGACACAGTGAGAATTAAAGAATTAAACTCTCTCTTTAGAAAGAAGTGCAACCAACCATTCATATCCAAATTCAGGAGGTTCCCAGATCCTTGACCCTGATGTCAGGCCAGGTGAGGCCCAAGCTGGCTGCTTGGGACAGTGTGGTTTGTGTTGCGGCTGCTACCCTCCTCTCCACTATAGGATCTACCTTCGAGCTGGGTTAGCACCCTAAACCATATGCAGCTTGATACTTCTTTCTGTTTGCCAAGGCTGCACAGTGTGTCAGCCACCACTCTACTTCACTTTCCCTTTCCTAAACAACTCAGTGGCCCCCTGAGAGACAGTCAGGCCTCTGCCACACTTCAGTCCATCCCTCACAGCAGACCCTTCCATCTCTCATCTCCTCCCAGAACAGATACCTGATGGGAGGCATGTGAACAAGGGCTTCAGTGTGTCCTGCATGCTGTTCAGCCTCTGCTCCAAGATCTTCCTCTGCACCTCCTCTCTCTGCAAGGCCTCCTTTGTCTTCTCCCTGTCAGATTGGCAGGCCTGTAACCGCTCTCCAGTTTCCTGGCAAACCCTCTGCTCCTCCTGCAGTGCTTCCTGACTCTGGGCCAGCTCCCTCCTGGACCCCTGCAGGTCCTCTTCCCTCTGGCCCAGCTGGGTCATCTTCAGGTGGAGCTGCTGCCTCAGGCTGCTGTTCGTGGCTTCCAGAACACTGTTCATCTGCTGGAGCTGCCAAGACACCTGCACATCTGTTTGGCCATAAAGAGAGATTTGGAGGGCATCTTCTTCCATCATGCCCTGGTGCCCGGAGACTTCAGCACAAATCCTTTTTCTGCTTCTGGTAACTTTTTGCATAACAGGCTGGAATATAACATCTGACTGCCTACAGTTTAAGGAGGTACTAGATTAGGTAAGGACAATTTAGAAAGATACTGTGCTCTCAAACAGACCTGGCTGGAAATCAGACCAAAGCTACAGGTGTGGTGGTAGTGACTCTGGGCCCTGCCCAGAGAAAGGGCAGCTGTTGGGGAGAGTAGGGAGAAAGCTGTTCAGGGTAAGTGGGAAATGGGGTCAGTCATACTCACAGCGCACTCCCAGGCAGATTGCAGCCACCCCTAACAGCAGGCTGGTGAGGAGCAGGCCCAGAAGGAGGTATTGAAGGCAAGCTGCACAGCCTTAGGGAGACAGTGGGATGAGGGGCAGTGAGCCCCCAAAAAGTGCATAGACTAAGGTGGTGAGCGCTGCGGGGTCGGTGGAGATTCATGGGAAAGAGTATTCCTCCGAAGATGGGGCCCAGCCTTGGTAGTTTTTGTCAGATAATTTCTGCAGGTAGTGAAGGAAGCTGTTCCAGAATAATGGCTGGGGATTGTTACTGGTAAGATTGAGGGGCACTGCCCGGTAGGGTGCAAAACTAAATCTCAGACGGAGACAGGGGAGAAGGGAGGACAGGATCAAGACCACACGTCGGCAAGGTCAGACCGGGATGGAGGTTTAACGGGCAGGGGAGGCGCCGCGGGGCGCCCCAGGCTCACTCTCCGCACCAGACCTGCACCCCACGGGGCCCAGCAGCATCCAAGCTGGGACAGCGGGCGCCCGCGCGGCCCCCAGCTGCCCCCAGCGCCCGGGCTCGCGCGCGCCGCGGTGGGAGGGGCGGCCTCGGCGGCCCCGCCCCCGGCCCAGCGCCTGCCGGGAGGCCCGGAACGCCCGGGCGCGGCGCGCGGTACTCACCGCGGTGGAGCCGCCCGGCTGCCGGTGGCCTCACGGAGCTCCAGGCCGCGGGTGGCCACTCTGACTGCACCCCTGCGGAACGCGGGCGCCTCCAGTGTGAAGCTGGGAGGCGCGGGACTCTCCCCTCTCCTCCCGCCCCCCGCCCGCCCCCTCCACTGCGCGGGGACCCCCGTGCGCCCTGAGATGCCTTCCGCCACTGCTTCGGGGCAGCCTGAGCCCTCTCCGGAGTCCCTCTCCTCCCCCGGGACTGTCTCGGGCCCCTCTGGGTCTCACCTTATCCTCTCCCCAGGGACTCCCTCGTCGCTGCCCGGGGTCTCCCGTGACCTTTTCCTCAGGGTCCCTTCAGCTGCCTGCGCCAAACCCCCTCCCCGCGCGGGCTCCCGTACTCCCACCTACCCTCTCTCCTCTCCCGCGACTCTCCATTTCCCATTCGACAGGCCGCCCTGATCCCTCCCCCGAGCCCTTGGCTCCCCACTCGCAGCTCCACCTTGCCCCTGGGAGCTTGCCCTTCCCTGGCTCCCGTACACCCAGGGCTCTTGGCTTCTTCCCTGAGAACTCCCCTTTTCCTTTCAAGCCTACTGTGGACTCCCAGCTCAGAGCCCCCGCTGCCCCCTCGCGAGCGCCCCACCCACCCCACTCTCCATACCTGCTTTGCCCCCAAGGCCAGAGGCAGCCAAGCTGGAGGGCCCACCTGGGACTGGGGACACTTGTACGTTTTCATAGGTGAGTTCCTCATCCTCGTCAGCTTCTGGTGTGGAGAGGAGAGAAAAGTGGAGGTGGGGAATGGGGTCGGTGGGGTGGGGTCGTGAAGGAGGGTGCGGCTGCAGTGTCAAGGAGCCTCATGTTCCCCCTTACCCTGTCCTAACCGGTTGGAGATACTCTTCTTCAGGGGAGCCTTCACAAAGCGCAGGTCTGCATAGGTGATGGTCTCCGCCATGGTCCTGAGCCCCTCTGCTCCCGCCAGCCTCCCAACTTCCACCAGCCCTGAACTTCCCTTGCCGCTCTCCCCGCTGTCCCTTCACACCCTAAGGCTCGGCTCTGTGTGGGTCACAGCTCACCGATTTGACCTGTGACTTCCAGTTACAAAAGAGGAAGATGTGAGCAAGTCTCAGACAGATGGGTTCAGTGAAGCAGATGGATCCCTGAACTGCTAGAGGGGCAGGGGAGGGGAAACTGAGGTCCAGAGCATGGGGGAAAGGCTGGAGGTGTCACAGGACCACTACTCAGGCCTGTCCCTTGTCCTGCCTGTGCTCTCCCTTCATGCATCCTGCACCCGCTTGGGCAGTGCTGGGCTCCAAACCCCTGCCCTCCTGATGTGCCTCATGCTCTTTTCCTGGCTGTCCTGCCTGCGGGCTTACTTATGTGTCAGTAAGGTATTTTGTGCCCAGCTGACCACAGGGGATCTCCCCAATCACTGCTCCAGAGTGGGGCTCTGTCCTCCTCATTAGATTGGGGGTCCCTGTGTGGAGCCCTCAAGCCTCATCATCCTGGGGGTCCCAGAAAGGCATCCCTGATTTGGTGGGGCTGATCTCCCCATTAGTTTGGGGGCTTTCAGGGTGACCCAGCTCTCCTCCTGCTGCAGTCCACAGAACTCCAAGGATTCCATACACAGGGAGCTTCTCAGTCCAAATCCCTTCCTAGGAATGTGGCAGCCCTTTGGAGGAGGCAGAGGAACTGGGACCACACTTTCTCCCTTGTAAATACCCTGAGACTCCCTCTTAACAGCCTTTCCCTGGCCTCCTCCACCCTTGTTGCCCTACTGGTCATGCCTGTGGCCAGCCCTTCCTCATTCCTCCTGCCCCCCTGCTAAACTCAGGCATCTCCCATGTCCAACACAGGAGCTGGATCCAGCAAGCTGAGTCCTGGAGGCAGGGGCCCTGGGATAGGCCCTGGCAGGGGTGAGGATGAGGAACAACCCCAGCTTGTGCACCTCAGGAAAAGCCTGCAGCACTGACTGCTCCAGGGAGCAGGTGAGCAAAGGTGTCAGGCAGGGGTGAGGAAGCACTGCAGCTTCTTAGAGGGAAGGGGAAGGAACAAAGCAGGGCTTGGAGCTAAATGTGCAGATTCTGGACCAGCTGAGTTTTTGATTTTTTCCTTTGTTTGGTTTTGGTCTCTTACTTTCCCCTTGAAGTTCTTCCTTTATAAAGTCCCAAGCTTGTCCTTTTGCACCCAGCCCCAAAGAAAAAGGGTGCATTTGTAGGGGAAGACCAGGGGTTGAGAGGCCCTCCTCAGTGGTGAGGGCCTGGCTGGTGGCAAAGAGGGAATGCAGTAGGGAGGAGGGGTTGCTGAGCAGTGGTTCAAAGGTGCTCCCTAATGTTCTTTTACCAAGATTTGACCACAATCGGGCCGATTCTGGGGATGAGAAGAGGCTGGGACAAGACAAGGTGTGTAGGTGGGAAAAAACCCACTCCCTGCGGGTGACATAAGCCCCCTCAGAACACCCTCCCCAACTGCCCACCACAGCTGTGGGGAGGAAAAAGGAAGGGGAAAGAGTATCTCACCACATGCTAACAGCTTGTAGTGTATGATTAGTGGTGTGTGGAGGAGCAGCAGTGGGCATATGGGTGTGTCAAGAGCTGTGTCCCCCAGCAAGTGCCACTGAGGCAGAAGGGCACATTTGTCACTTGAGAGCTGCGTCTGAGGAGAGGCAGGGGTATGCAGGTGTGAATGTGCTCTCACACACAGATCCCCAGGTCTCTGCGGTCTCCTGTGGGGTCTGTGTGAGGTGAGCTTCTATCAAAGCCTGACTGAAGGATCAACATGAAGGATTCTGTAGGCTGAGGTGCCTGTGAGAGCTGTTACCTTTTCCCATGGCAGGGAATGATGGGTCGTTTTCAGAAAAGTCTTCAAAGGTGATGGAGAGAGATTCTAGAAGTGTTTTAAGGCTCACTGTTGTGTAAGGTGTCCCTGCAGCTGCTAACCGTCCCGCTTGGTGAGAGTTTCCAGCGACCCAGCCTCCTCCCCCACCACCGGTGGCCTGTCAGGGCCTTCCCCAGCTAACAGACAGTGGTGTGGGTCGGTAGCTCCCTGGGGGCCTCGGAGGCCTGTGAGTGAGAACATACAGAGCAGCTGGTGGTGGGGGTGGGCAGGCAGTCAGGGTACTTGTATCTGTGGGCACGGGGGTGGGGGCAGCATGTGTGTAAACCAACTGCAGGAACCCTTGCAGGAATTGTATAAATGGTAGATAGTGTCCCAGTTTCCAGAACCAGTGCACAAGTGAACACGACCTGGATGCCAGGTAAAGTGCCAAACCAAGCTTCCCATATTCACACACAAAAAACAAGAATCAATGGGCATGGGCATGCCGCCTAACTTGAGCCTTGGAGAGGCTCCAGAAGGGAGGGTGCCCAGATGGAACTGGAGCGAGCTGACACGGCAGCACCGATGGCTCAGGCAGGCCTGGCCTGCGCTTCTCTTCCCCTGCGCTGTTCTGGCGACAGCGATCACACAGCTCCTCATGACGTTCCGCACTCCCTTCCATAGCCACCTTATGTGCATAGGATATGAGAGGAGATCCTTCTCCTTCCCCAAGGGAGGTACATGGGGTCTGTGCAATACTGACAAGTCACATTACCTTTTGAGGCTGTACATCAGAAAGGATGCCTGCAGCTCCAAGCTGTACCTCACCTGCCCGAATGTCAGGAACAGCTGTTACCTGCCTGGGGCCTTTCAAGAGTGGAGGGGCCAATGCTGTACATTTCAGTTTTTCCAGTATCTATTTAGACATTAGATATTTTCTAGTATCATCTGAGATCCTAGAGGACAAACACCAAAGTCCATTTCTTGCCCTCTCTTGGCCTCTTCACTGCTTATTACGGGGACTGTGTTAAGGCAGACAAAAGGCAGGAGCCAAACTACCAGAGCATTGTAAAGAGCTGGCTGTGTGCCCCGGGGCTGTATGAGCCTTGGTGAGTCCCAGGGACATCAGGAAGTCAAGGAAGTCTGAGATTCTGCAAGTCAGGTTACAATGTCTTTATTACTGTAACCCACTGGCTACGGGAGGCCCTAATCTATGAACAGGGCATGGTAAGCAGAATAATGTCCTCCCCAAAATGTTCCCACTCTAATTCCCAGAACTGTGAGAAAAATGTAAATGTGATTACCTTAAGGACCATGAGATTGGGAGGACACGTTTATCCCAGCAGACCAATGGATCACATGAGCCTTTGAAAGGGAGAAATGTTCAGGGCCATGGGAAGAAAGAGGCTCCACAATGGAAGGAGGGGCAGAGAAATGGGACATAAGAAGGAGTTCACCCACAGTTACTGGCTTTGAAGTGGGAGGAAGGGCCAAGGAATGCAGAATGCCCCTAGAGGCTGGAAAGGGCAAGGGAACAGACTTTCCCCTAGAGCCCACCGAGCGGACAGCCCTGCAGACACCTTGACTTTAGTCCAGTGAGACCTGTGTCATACTTCTGACCAACACAACTGTAAGATAAGAAGTTTTATTGTGTAAGCCACCAAGTTTGTGGTAATTTGTTACAGCAGCAATAAATAAGTTTCCTGAATGGTAGGAAGCATGATAGAAAGGAAAGAACATGGTATTATAAATAAAAAAGCCAGCCCCGTCACAGTATGTGATATTGGCAAGTTACAATCTCCTCTGTGAAATACGGGATGATCTAGACAACATCTGCTGTCAGTCAAGGATGTCATGGTTGGAGGTATAGTAAGTGTAGATTTTAGGAAAAGCATCTCTAAAAGTCTGTCACTGGCTTCAGAGTCAAGGAGAACTGCAGGCCATCTTACCAGCACTATTAAGGGGACTGGCAGTTCTTTGATCACTGAAGCCAAAAAGGGGCAGGAGGTCTCCAGTGACCTCCCCAGGCCTCTCCTTGTCCCTGTCTTGAATGGTGACACAGAAAGCACATTCATCTGTGCTGCTGGGACAGGGCTGTAAAGAAAATCAAATGTACTGAAAGGCAAACTCAAGATTCAAACCAAGAAGAAAGGCAAAATGATGGCTCCAAACTGCAGAATAAAATGTAATAAAGATAAATAATAACAGCTAGAATTTATTGCAAAATGAAATTTTGGGTTAAAAAATAAATTACATAAACATAGGATGGAGAGAATACTGGCTTAACAATAGTTTATGTGCAGGTATAGAGGGCAAGTACCTCAACATAATAAAGGCCATATATGATAAACCCACAGCCAACATCATACTTAACAGCGAGTAACTGAAAGCTTTTCCCCTAAGATCGGGAACAAAACAAGGATGCCCACTCTCCCCACTTTTATTCAACATAGTACTGGAGGTCCTAGCCACAGCGATCAGACAACACAAAGAAATAAAAGGCATCTAGATTAGTAAGGAAACGGTCAAACTGTCACTGTTGCAAATGACATGATATTGTACATAAAAAACCCTAAAGACTCCACTCCAAAACTACTAGAACTAATATCTGAATTCAGCAAAGTTGCAGGATACAAAATTAATACACAGAAATCTGCTGTATTCCTATACACTAATGATGAACTAGCAGAAAGAGAAATCAGGAAAACAATTCCATTCACAATTGCCACAAAAAGAATACAATACCTAGGAATAAACCTAACAAAGAAAGTGAAAGACCTATACCCTGAAAACTACAAGACACTCTAAAGAGAAATTAAAGATGACATTAATAAATGGAAACTCATCCCATGCTCTTCGGTAGGAAGAATTAATATTGTCAAAATGGCCATCCTGCCTAAAGCAATCTACAGATTCAATGCAATCCTATCAAAATACCAACAGCATTCTTCAACAAACTGGAACAAATAGTTCTAAAATTCATATGGAACCACAAAAGACCCTGAATAGCCAAAGCAATCCTGAGAAGGAAGAATAAAGCTGGGGGGATCATGCTCTCTGACTTCAAGCTCTACTAGAAAGCCACAGTAATCAAGACAATTTGGTACAATTTGGCACAAGAACAGACCCATAGACCAGTGGAACAGAATAGAAAGTCCAGATATTAATCCAAGCATATATGGTCAATTAATATACAATAAAAGAGCCATGGATATACAATGGGGAAATGACAGCCTCTTCAACAGCTGGTGTTGGCAAAACCAGACAGCTACATGTAAGAGAATGAAACTGGATTACTGTCTAACTCCATACACAAAAGTAAACTCAAAATGAATCAAAGACCTGAATGTAAGTCATGAAACCATAAAACTCTTAGAAGAAAACATAGGCAAAACTCTCTTGGACATAGACATGAGCAACTTCTTCATGAACATATCTCCGCGGGCAATGGAAACAAAAGCAAAAATGAACAAGTGGGACTATATCAAACTTAAAAGCTTCTGTACAGCAAAGGACATCATCAGTAGAACAAAAAGGCATCTGACAGTATGGGGAAATATATTCATAAATGACATATCTGATAAGGGGTTGACATCCAAAATATACAAAGAGCTCACACACCTCAACAAACAAAAAGCAAATAATCCAATTAAAAAATGGACAGAGGATCTGAACAGACACTTCCCCAAAGAAGAAATTCAGATGGCCAACAGGCACATGAAAAGATGCTCCACACATAGCTAATCATCAGAGAAATGCAAATTAAAACCACAGTGAGATATCACAGTAAGATTACATAAAACCCAGTTAGGATGGCCACCATCCAAAAGACAAATGTGTTCACGAGGATGTGGAGAAAGGGGAACTCTCCCACACTGCTGGCGGGAATGTAAATTAGTTCAACCATTGTGGAAAGCAGTATGGAGGTTCCTCAAAAAACTAAAAATAGAAATACCATTTGACCCAGGAATTCCACTCCTAGGAATTTATCCTAATTCCAGGAGCCCACTTTGAAAAAGACATATGCACCCTATGTTTATTGCAGCACTATTTACAATAGCCAAGAAATGGAAGCAACCTCAGTGTCCATCAGTAGATGAATGGATAAAGAAGATGTGGTACATATGCACAATTTAATATTATTCAACCATAAGAAGAAAACAAATCCTACCATTTGCAACAACATGGATGGAACTAGAGGGTATTATGCTCAGTGAAATAATCCACACGGAGAAAGGCAAGTATCAAATGATTTCACTCATCTGTGGAGTATAAGAACAAAGCAAAAACTGAAGGAACAAAACATCAGCAAACTCACAGAACCCAAGAATGGACTTTCCAAAGGGAAAGGAACTGGGGAGGATGGGTGGGAATGGAGGGATAAGGGGGAAAAGGGGACATTACGATTAGCACACATAATGTAGTGGGTGGCATGGGGAAGGCAGTATAGCACACAGAAGACAAGTAGTGATTCTATAGTATCTTACTACACTGGTGAACAGTGTCTGTAATGGGGTATGTGGTGGGGACTTGATAATGGGGGGAGTCTAGTAAACATGTGGCTCATGTAATTGTATATTAATGATACCAAAATAATAAATAAATAGATAGATAAATATTCATCTATTTATTTATTTATTTATATAGTTTATGTGCAAAAATTTGAGGTGAGAGACTGTTGTCAGGTATTCTTGAGCTTGATGAGATCTTAGCCCAATGCACATTTTACAAATTAGGAAACTAGGCTCAGTAGCTGTAAGTCATATGAACTCACCTCCTGACTAGGAAGCTTTTCTTCTTTTTCTATAGTGTTTGCCAGTTTAAATGGCATGGAAATTATTAAGATTACATAAAACTCAGCCATGCCATCATTTGAATGCAGCCTTCCCCAAAAGTAGGTCTCCAGTCACCTTCCTATTTGAGTCTTTTCTAAGATAAGTTGAGCTATTCAAGGTTTCCTGTTTCCCTGGGGTCAATGTTGGTAATTTTCATTTTTCCTAAAATGTATCCATTCCTCTAAATTTTCAGGTTGGTTAATTTTAAGTTGTACTTTTTTGTACTTCTTTAATTATGTCTTCTATCTGTAATGATGTTTTCTTATAACCAATCTTATCTATTTCTACTCTTTTATTTTCTCCTTTTTTGAGCTTACAAGTTTATTTATTAGACCTTCTAGAGAACATTTTTAAATTTAAGATTTTTAGTATTTTTGTTTGTTTTCCATTTTGTTCGTGTCAGCTTTTGCTATTTCCTGATTTCTTTTGGTTCCTTTTCTTGTTCTTTTTATAATTTATTGAAATAAGTACTCCCTTAACCCTCCTACACTGTTGGTGGGAATGTAAATTGGTACAACTGCTGTGGAAAGTAGTGTCGGCCTCCTCCCTGTCTTCCACCCGCAGATTAAGGAGGCGACGCGATGAGATATCGAAGACCTGAATGGACCAGCCAGGGGACTCAAGGCGTAACAGCTGAAGAGTAATGCCAAGAAGGCACTCCTCATATTTATTGAGTAAATGAACATCTGAAGAATTCTGAGTAGGGGGTTCAGCACATGATCATCACCTATCTTGGAGTACTCCTTACGGGTACCAAAACCATGTGAGGGCGGTCACGAGCTGTAGGAACTTTTTATGGCTTTAATCATTCTGTCCTTGACCAAATATCAGAGGTCGAAGGAGAGACAATGAAGTCATATATCTTCACATATTTGATTTCTATACTACTTGATTTATATATTACGCCCGTTAATCTCACAAAGTAGTGTGGAGATTCCTCAAAAAAACTAAAAACAGAAATACCATTTGACCCAGTAATTCCACTCCTAGGAATTAACCCAAAAAAGCAAGATCCATGATTCAAAAAGACATATACACCCCTATGTTTATCACAGCACTATTTACAATAGCCAAAATATGGAGGCAATCTAAGTGTCCATCAATAGGTGAATGGATAAAGAAGATGTGGTACATATATACACAATGGAATATTATTCAGCCATAAAAAGAAAAGAAATCCTGCCATTTGCAACAACATGGATGGACCTAGAGAGTATTATGCTCAGTGAAATAAGCCAGGTGGAGAAAGATGAATACCAAACGATTTCACTCATTTGTGGAATATAAAAACAAAAGCAAAACTGAAGGAACAAAATAGCAGACTCAAAGACTGAGAAGGGACTAGGGGAGGAGCTGGGGAAGGTTATGTAACTACCACCACAATCACGATACAGAAGATTCCCATCACCCAGAATGTTCTCTCCTGCCCCCTTGCAAGGAATCCTCACACCACTTCGTATTACACCTCTTCCTGCCTATAACTTAAAATTTCCCTTGTTGGATATCCGTATATCACTGCTTTTTGTTTATTTGCCTGGCACCCCCACATCTTTTTTTTTTTAATGTTTCTTTATCACTTTGATTCAAGTGTGTTTCTTTTAAGTTAATATGAACCAGAAGTCAATTTATTACAGTCTGACTTGTCTTGTAATGGAAGAATGAGATCCACTTATATTTACTGTAATGAGTGATATATTTGATTTATTATTTCCATCTTGTTTTTAGATTTTTAAAGATTGTTGTGAACTCTTTACTTTCAATGAATTGAATGAATAGCTATTCACCCCATTTTTCCGCTTGTTAATTTGGAGTTTGTCATTCTATGAATAGTTACTGTCACTTGCCCTGTTCTCTTAAATAGATACACATGACTATTTTAATATGTGAAAACATAACAACTATTTCCATCATATTCTATTTATTTTCTACTTCCTCCTCACCTCAATAAGTTATGGTCTAGATTATTTTCACTACTTTTTGCCTCCCTCCCCTTCATCCTCCTTACCCCTCGCTGCTTAGATCCCATAGCACTTACCTTCCCCTTATCCTTACCGAGGTAACTGAGTCCAGATTGGAATTTCCCTTACAGTGTGTTCCTTCTGTTTCAAGAATCCTTATTTAGCATTTATATTACATGTTATATAGAAACACGGATATAAATATATAAGATCATGGTTCGTTGCTTCCCACTGTTTTCTTTCCTCTTCTCTTCATCTTCCTCTATCTTGAAGTCTCTGTTCTGGTTCATTTGTTGTTTCATTAGAGTCTTCTTTTAAAAGTATTACTCAGATGAGATACTCAGTGATTTTTGCCAATCTTCAAATATCTTTCCTTTTTTCCTTGGCAAGGCCCAGGCTGCAGGCCTTTTCTTTCATTGACCCACATTCACTTTTGCTGTCCTTTAACTTCCAGGGTTGACAAATAAGAAGAAAGAACTTTCTTTCTGCCTGCAAATGTGTAAGATTTCCCATATCAACAGGGTTTAGGAATTTTAACCTGTCTATGGCTTATGTGTGTGTCTTTTCCTATCAATCCAGTCTAGAACTTAAGTCTTTCTTCAGCTCAGGGAAATTTCATCTATTATTTAATTATGACCTCTCTTCTCCTGTTCCTTTTTCTCCTGGAACTCATGGAATTTGCAAGTTCAGTCTCCTGGGTCTGTTCCACTCTCCCATCTTTCACCAAATAATTTGCATCTCCAAATTTTTGTTCCAGGTTTTAAGATATTTCATATATTTAATTTTCAGGACCTGTTTTGGGGTTTTAGCAGTGGCCATCCTGTTCTTTGAATTATCAACAGAAAAGTTCAGTACCACATTTTCTAGTGCAGGGAAATCTTTTGTGTTTGAGCTCCACACATATCTCCTCCAGGGTATCCTTTTTTCAGGGGTCTATTTCCTCCACCAGCACACTGCCCTCTGGCTTGTCTGCATCCTTCTTGCCTCAAGGCCTAAGAATTAAATCCTACATTCATTTTTTGGAGAGTTGAGGAGACTCAGCAAAGCCATTGACTGTACCTGGGAAGCAGGCTGTTGGTGGGACTTGCTGCTTTCCTGAAGATCCTTGCTCTTGGCTGTGAGGCTGTTCTCCAGAAACTGGTCTGCAGGAACTTCTTCCTGCCAGGAGCTCAGCAGAGCCCACTTAAAGTTCATCCCCTATAACTAGGAGTTGTCAGAAGATGTGTGGAAGGGAGAGCTTCACCAGGGTTGCCATATACTCAGAATCCCCTTGCTCTGAGTAGCCAAAGTACTATTGACAGATGACAGTTGTAATCACCCAAAGACTTAAAACAGAAGCCATTAATAGTAGGTGCTTATGGGAACTACAACAGGAAGTAGGCATGTGGTGAGGGGTAGGCATTTAATTCCCACCTCCCTCACCTGTCATTCTAGAATTTCTCAACCTCAACACTTTTAACTTTTGGGGCCAGAAATTCTTTGTTGTGAGTGTTTGACCTGTGTTATAGGATGTTCAGCAGCATCCCTGGCCTCCACCCCACTATATAACAATAGCACTCCCTCCCCAGGGGTGATGACCTAGCATGTCTCTGGACATTGCCAACTGTCCCCTGGGGGGCAAAATCACCTCTGGTTGAGAACAACTGTTATATACCCTTTAGTTCTATTTGATTTTTTTTTTAACCATTGCTCACACTATTCATATGATTAAACATCTAACTGAGGTCATGAAACAGAGGAAGAAATATGAAGTTGTTGTGAGGCAGCAGAATCAAGAAGTAGAGAGCATAAATAAAGGATGGGGAAGCCAGTTAGCAAAGTGGAAAGAAATTTGGGACTAAGTAAAAGAAGCAGAGACAGAGTATCCGAGTCACAGGACTGGAGGAACAGGAGCATGAAGACCCACATACTGCTGTCACTGAGTTTCCCAGATTTGCCAAGATCCAAGATCTGTGACAGTCCACCGAGGCCTAGCCATACCGTAGTCACTGTTCTGGGATTCCCATTCCATTAGGCCTCCTATTTGCCCAGGTGGCCTTACCGTAAACACCCTTCCACTTGAGCTGGGTGAAATCAGCATATTCCTTACAAATAAAGGTCCCCTGTAGACTTAGAGCCTGACAAAGAGATGGGCCCCCCACTGTTTGCTGCCAGTACTGTATTCACTTCCTAGCACCACACTTTAAAATAAATTTGATCAAGCAAAACAATGGGAATGATGAGTAGGCTACAAAAAGGTCTGTAAAGGAACTGTGAAAGGAACTTGAGAAATCTTTTCCTGGGAAGGGAAAAAAAGACTTAGGCCATCCATCAGGGCTGTCGTGTGCAGGTGGGAGACGATGGCATGATTGTAGCTCAGGAGGCCAAACTGGTGACAAAAGTAACAGGAAGGCATATTTTGACTCCAGGTTTTTGTTTTTGTTTTTAATTAAGGTATCATTGATATACAATCTTATGAAGGTTGCACATGAGCAACATTGTGGTTACTACATTCACCCATAGTATCAAGGACCCCCCACATCCCTCTGCAGTCACTGTCCATCAGCATAGTAAGATGCTGTAGAGTCACTACTTGTCTTCTCGGTGCTGTCCTGCCTTGCCATGAACCCCCCCTACATTATGTGTGCTAATCATAATGCCCCTTAATCGCCTTCTCCCTCCCTCCACCCCACCCTCCCCAACCCCTTCCCTTTGGTAACCGCTAGTCCCTTCTTGATTGGCTCCAAATTTTTTGTTTAAATTCTATCAGTAAGAAAATTTGGAAACAAGTGTTTGGTAAGGTAATGAGCTTCCTATCTCTGGAAGTGTTTAATAAGAACAAGCTCATAGGGTGGTTCCTACAGTGGGTATAAGTTTGGGCCACATCTGTCATCCTCCTTACAGCCATATAATTCTAGATATTTAAAAACTTGGCAAGAGACCAGGTTAATTCACACACTAAGCAGAAATATTTTAGAGTAAAATACCATGGTAATACATGTAAGTCAGTTAGAGGAGGGTGGCTGGTGGAGGAGTTGAGCAATAAGGGAAGATCTCAGAGATTCAGCACCTTTAGCTGGCCCTGGTCTGCTGGTCTTTCCCCACAGATTTAGAACTCATGGTTGCAAGAGATAGAAAAATCTAACTTAGACAGTTTTAAGCAAAAAAGGTAATTTATTAGCTTACATAACTAGAAGTTCATGAGACAGATGTAGCTCTGGGCCTGGCTGGATCCAAGGTTTCAAATGAAGTCATTAAGACTTGGTCTCTGTCCATGTCCCAGCTCTGTTTCCCTTCTTGTAGCCAAAACCAGCTTGGAAGTTTAAACACATCTTGATGAATTGCAAACCAGGGCGGGAGATGGAAGGGTCTTGGCCGATGGCTTTCAAGGTTGCTCCCCACCTGTAAGGAATTCCTTAGGAACTTTCTCTCATTGAACTTTTGCCCATCCCAAAGACTACTCTTTTTGGGTGTTGGGCTTGTCCCTATCCTCCCAGCTGGGATCTCAGGCAGAGGGGGAAAGCTGGGGCCCCAGAAGTCCCTGGGGGCTTCCCCTAAGGATCCATCCCTGGAAATTTGCCTGGACCAGGGCACTGCTGCCTGGGATCGTACACTGGTGAGAAAGAGGGAGCCACTAAGGAAAGCACCTGAAGCTGTGGAAGGGGAGAGAACTACCAGGTATTTGATGAGACAAGTTGTCCACCTAGAGAGATGTGGCAAGGGGAGCCCTCAGAAGGTGTTTGAGGTGAATCAGCTGCCCCAAGACGAAGGGATCAGTTATGAAGTTGCCCCAGTCCTGGCGTTCAGTCTTGAAGGACCGGGCTAGGCGATCGACAAGAAGGTTAGCAAAGCGTTGTAAGGGAGAGAGAAGGCAGAGGATCCAGGCTTCGGGTACTGGAAGGAAAACAAGTTTAAATAGTACCCAGTTCCATTCGGAGTGAGTCAGCTACATTCCGCGAACGCGGGAGGCGGCTGTTGGGGGTGCGGCAGGGCCCCGGGGCCCACGGGGTTGGCTGTAGACTCTAGGGCTGGGGGCAAACCGGACTGCACGTCCCAACGTGTTGCGAATCGGGCAGCATTTCGCCTGCACTGAGGTGGTGGCAAGGCCGCGTTGCGCCAGGCGGGGGCGCTCCGGGCTTGGTCCTGAACGCGCCTAGGCAGAGAGAGGCGCGGAGGGCGGGTCTGGGCCGGAGGTCTGCGGTCTGGGTTGCTGCCAGTTGAGACCTGGGCTGAGACTCCCGGCGTGTCCTAGGAGGTGGGTGGGACCCAAATCCTCCTCCTCCAAGGTCAAGCTCTCAGGTTCCGCAGGCCGCGGGCACAGTCAACCGTCTTCAGCACAGCAGCCCTCAGAACCCCACGTCCCGCTACTAGGGGTTCCCCGCATCCAGTGCCCGCCCCCCAAACCACCTTCCCTCCTACGCAGCCCCAGCTGCCTGCTCTTTACCGCGACGGGGATGCGTGCGGGCGGAGAAGAGGGTCCTCCTTCTCACTGGTACCTCCAGGCCCGTCTCAGGCACCCAGTTCCCTATTGTTTTTTCCTGAGTGGGAAGAGGTTTGGAAGTAGAAGCCTCAGTTTCCCCTTCTGCCCCTCAAACCTCAGAAAGGTCTTGTCAAGCCAGACCTGCCTCTAAAAGAGGCCCTAAGGGAAGATGGCCCAGACCTCGGATTGTAGCAGGTGGCAGAGTACTCAATAGAGGCAAGCTTTGGGGAAAGTAGGTCTGGGGCTAGTGAGCTTGCAGACTCCAGGTAATGGGAGTGGGGTAAAACATCCTGGGGATGTTCTAGCAGCAGCAAGAGCAGCTGAGGAGCTAGGTCCAGCTCCCACCCATAGCACCCACACATGCAGTGTCCATGCAGCAGCCCCACTTGGCCCCCCTTCCCCAGCTAGACTCCCAGAAACGCTCTGTGCACACAGAAAAGCTGGCACCCCCACCACGTGGGGCCTGTTGCCGTTCTGTAGCTCTCTAGATAAAATCTAAACACATTTTGAGAAATTTTATTTGAAAATGTGGGGATATGACAGAGGCAGCAGGATGGAGACTGGTAATCTTCTGACAGGGTGCTCAGATCAGAAGCCAGGCTTGGCTTCCTCAGGTCACCAGGTTCCAGCAACTCTCCAGCCTGGGGGCTCCTGAGGAGTTTTACCCAGTCCTCTCAGGCTCTTACCCCCTCCCCCCTACTTCCTGTGTCTGAGGAGACACTGAGGTGTCTGAGGCAGACTATAAGGGAGCCAGAGTGGGGAGGACCTGGTTAAACTGCACACAGAGGAGGAAGTGAGATCTTAAGAGTTTGGGGGCTGAGAGTAATAGAAAAAGAGAGGCAGAAAAGGAGCCTGTGCTTCCTCCATCCTCAAGAAACTGGGGCCTGCTGTTCCCCTGAGATGTCTCCCTCACAGCTGAAATAGGATGTTCAGGGAATACCACCTCTTGTGACTATGCAATGGCTTCCTGTCTTTGGGGGGGTGGTTGGGAAACAGTCATGCCCCCAACAGGGTAGTGGTAACCCCTGCGGCAGAGGAGGCTGGGATAGCGCATGCCTACTGTGTCAGGCCCTCCATCTCAGCTGGGTGCAGGCTGGCTGTTGGCGTAGGCCTGGTCTGGGAAGGGAGCCCGGGCTCTGCGGGTCTGGGCACACACGGAGGCATAGAGCTCCACCTCGGGGCCCGAGGCCTGGAGCTTTGGCTCAGGGTCCAGCACCACCTCAGAGTACTTGATGGGGGTTGCAGGGCTGGGAATCCGGCCCTGAGGAGGCCGCAGCTGCAGGCTGGTGTAGCACATCCCCTCTTCTGCAGCCTGTAGATGCAAGGCTCTTAGAAGTTACTAAACCCTTGAAAAAGTCCCCACTCCTTCCTCAGCCATAACTGACTCACCTTGGCAGGGCCTCCAAGCATTGGATCCTGCAGGTCTGACTGTGGTTCTTGAGATAGCCGTCCTGGGACACGAATCAGGAATCTGGTCACTTCTTGTTCCTCCTCATGTACCCCATCATCCCACCCATCCAGGACCTGGCTTCTGTGTCCCTCCCTTCTGCCAGCATCCTACCTGTCTGTAGATAATGCAGGTTCCCATACAGGGGGACCTCTTCCACAGACCCTCCAGAGCTGCAACACAGAGTTAGGGATGAGTGGGGGCTTCTTGGTAAGGGACAGCTATCGAACACCCATCTCTTTTGTCCCCCACTCACCACCCCTGTCCCAGATGGTTCCTGCTCCAGCCACTAGTCCATCGGGACAAGTGCACAGCCAGTGAAACGAGAAGCAGCAGCGTCACAACCCCTAAGAGGGCCCATAATCCCCAGGCCTGGGTCATGGAGGGGATGCCTGTGGATGCGAGAGAATGGGGGGTGTTACTGCCCAGCCCAACCCGCCAAGGCCCAGCAAGGGGGCCGTGGGCCCTGTGACCCCTCCCCCTGCCCCAGCCCCGCCCAGCTCACCAGGCGCTAGCTCTTCTGTGCTGTTGATCTGTGCTCTGCTCACGACTGCTGCTGCAGGAGCTGAGTGTGCACGCATCCTGCCCGTGCCTTGGGGTTAGCCTGGTTTATGGCCTGACAACCACCCACAGACCCCCTTACTCCCACCCCTCCCCGGCCCTGGTCCCCGCAGCTCGGCATCCCCAATACCGGCGGTGGCAGAGTCACCGGTTTCCGGGGAGGAAGCGGGAGGGGAGGGATGAGTGAAAGAACAAAGACGCCGCCCTGTGCCTTCGTGGCCCCGTACCCACTTCAGCCAGAGAGAGGCCGGCCTGAGCTTACGGTGCCCTGCGCAGGTTGAGCACAGGAGGACTCCGAGGGGGCAAAAGCGGCAACGAAACAAAGACACCAGGCCTCACGACAGAAAGTCCCTTCCCTGGAGGTGTCCGTCTTTTTCTCTGGCCCGGAGTCCTGTGAGGGAGAACGTATTTCCCCAGTGAGCGTGCTGTAAAGCGGAGAGGGATGGAGAGGCCCCCTGGCAGCACGATCCCGCCATACCCCAAGGCTGAGCGGGGGGACTGTGTTAAGATGGCTGTCACTGTTATTCTTAACTGGTGTAATAGTTGGGGGGATGGAGAAAGCTAGTCACTCCCTCCCACCCTACTTCATCCAAACTGTCCACAAGGACTGTTACTCTCAAAAGTTAGTTAAATTAGAGAAATCTCTGCCCTAGTGCTGTCCTGGGTAACTAAGCCCTGTCTTTGTACTTGTTCACAGCAGGAAGTGGAGTACCTGCCCTGTCAGAGACGCCCAACCGCAGGGGCTGCTGCTGGTGTGGGAAGAGAGATTTTAATTCCAGATATAAATCTTAGACTAGAGGTCGGAGAAATGTTTTGTCTGGTCCATACAGTGTTTTGAGGACAAGGACAGGAATTGCAGGAGAGGTCCTGCCCCTGTATTTGTAGGCAATGAGAGGGTGTTGTCTGTAGAGAATTTTTTTAAAAAGCCAACTAAAAATGAGTCTCCTTTATACCATGTTCCAACAATTCTAAACAATGTCAGTGGTAAAACAGTCCTCTCTGAAAAATCTTTTGTAGATCTGAGTACTAAATTGTTGTGGCTACTGATGAGTTATAATAATATATAAGCTTCAAATTAGCACATTTGTATTACTTATCCTTTAATAAACATTGTAATCTACATGAAAGTTAATCCAGAGAACTCCCAGTTACACGAGATTGGCCCCTCACACAAGCAGATTCATCTATGTGTGTTTATATTTAGAATTGGTTCTTAAGATCTGTAATTGCTCAAGTTTGCCTTGGGTGCAGTTTCTATTTCCAACTCCCAAGATATTGCATATTCCTGCATTTAATCAGCAGATTTAAAATAAACAATGACAGCACAATAATTGTAAAGTCAAAAAAGATAAAGTGACTTGAGTTATTTAATTCTGTCATTCTAGGTTACAACTTGTTTTTATTTATGTTGAACATTTTTGGAATGTATTGTGAAATGGGATTTTTATGAATCTTTGTCAAATATCCTTAGGTTTAAGACTTTTCCAACAAAAAAAAGTGAACAAAACAGCAGAAGACTAATAGACACTGAGAAGGGACTTGTGGTTACCAAGGGGGAGGGATTGGGGTGAGTATGTGAGGAGGGTGAGGGGGATAAAGGGGCACAAAAATTCTCAATCATAATATAAGCTGGCCATGGGAATGGTAGTGTTACTGGAAAAAAAAGGAAAACCTGGACTGGATCGCTGACTGAAGAACCAAGCGGCACTCGGAAGTCTTGGAGGGCTGAGGTTTTATTTTACACCGGCGGGCTCAGAGGAGAATAAATCTCCAAAGGTCTGAGCCCCGAACAAAGGCAAGGGGAGCAATTTATATCTTTCTGCTTCCATATCTGTAACATTTCTACATGCGCAGTAAGTAGGGTGACAAAGGAGTTTGGGAGAGTGAGGATGAAGGGAAGGAGGGACCAGGAATGTTTGAGTGTTTCTTTTGAGAAGCAGAGGGGGCCACCTGGACTCGATCACTGACCTTGTAAATGTTAAATGTTTTACTTAAATGTTTTCCTTATCAGTAATACAGTATGGAGAATATAGCCAATGATTCTGTAACATCTTTCTGTGTTGCAGATAGTAACTACACTATTGAGGGTGAGGATATAATAATGTGGGTAACTGTTGAACTACTCTGTTGTATACTTGAAACTAATGTAAAAATTTATATACCAATTATACTTCAATAAATAAATAAATCATAAACTGATTTTTCTTTAAAAAAGTCTTTTCCTAATGATTTGTAAGTCTGCTTCATGTGAAAGAAACTTTTTGAAATGAGAATTAATGAAAGGTATTCTTTGGTCAACTATGAGTGAAGATTGACAAATCTGGCTGTATTCTCTATTGAAGTGAATATGCAAAGATTACTCTTAACAGAAGTTAACTTCAAAAAAAGATGCTGTAATGTTATTCATCACTCAGACAAATATGTAGGTATAACTTTTCTCAAAAAATACAATAATTAACAAATATTAACCCCTCTTTTTCCTTTTCCATTATTTTTCCATAAAGTTTAACTTTGAATTTTTGACTATACATTTTTTATACTGTAGATACCTTATTTACAGAGTTCAGCTAAATAAATAATTCACTTTGTGAATTTCTGGCCCTTATATTAATTTATTTTCTGACTCTTATTATTTGTTTCATTTTCTGACTATTACTGAAAATAATTTTGTCATATAGAAGAGAATTTTTTTAATGATCCATTTGATGTCAAATATGTTAAGTAGGCCACTGATTTCTTGTCAAGACTTAAAAACTGAGAGATTTCCAAATTTAAAAACGCCTATTCGGGGTTTTTTTTGTTTTTTTTTTTGAAAACTCTGAAGACCTGATGAACATAGATGCAAAAATACTCAACAAAATATTAGCAAACCGAATTAAAAAATACATCAAGAGGATCATATAACATGATCAAGCGGGATTCATCCCAGGGATGCAAGGATGGTACAACATTCGAAAATCCATCAACATCATCCACCACATCAACAAAAAGGACAAAAACCACAGGATCATTTCAATAGATGCTGAAAAAGCATTTGAAAAAATTCAGTATCCATTAATGATAAAAACTCTCAACAAAATGGGTATGGAAGGCAAGTACCTCAACATAATAAAGGCAATATATGACCAACCCACAGCCAACATCATACTTAACAGCGAGTAACTGAAAGCTTTTCACCTAAGATTGGGAACAAAACAAGGATGCCTACTCTCCCCACTTTTATTCAACATAGTACTGGAGGTCCTAGCCATGGTGATCAGACAAAACAAAGAAATACAAAGCATCCAGATTGGTAAGGAAATAGTCAAACTATCCCTGTTTGCAGATGACATGATATTGTACATAAAAACCCTAAAGACTCCACTCCAAAACTACTAGAACTAATATTGGATTTCAGCAAAGTTGCAGGATACAAAATCAATACACAGAAATCTGTTGCATTCCAACACACTAACAATGAACTAGCAGAGAGAGAAATCAGGAAAACAATTCCATTCAAAATTGCATCAAAAAGAATAAAATACCTAGGGAGAAACCTAACCAATGAAGTGAAAGACCTTTACCCTGAAAACTAAAAGACACTCTAAAGAGAAATTAAAGAGGACACTAATAAATGGAAATTCATCCCATGCTCTTGGCTAGGAAGAATTAATATTGTCAAAATGGCCATCCTGCCTAAAGCAATCTACAGATCCAATGCAATCCCTATCAAAATACCAACAGCATTCTTCAACGAAGAGGAACAAATAGTTCTAAAATTCATATGGAACCACAAAAGACCCTGAATACCCAAAGCAATCCTGAGAAGGAAGAATAAAGCAGGGGGGATCTCGCTTCCCAACTTCAAGCTCTGCTAAAAAGCCACAGTAATCAAGAAAATCTGGCACAATTTGGCACAAGAACAGACCCATAGTCCAGTGAAACAGAATAGAGAGTCCAGATATTAACCCAAACATATATGGTCAATCAATATACAATAGGAGCCATGGATATACAGTGGGGAAAGGACAGCCTCTTCAACAGCTGGTGTTGGCAGAACTGGACAGCTACATGTAAGAGAATGAAACTGGATTACTGTCTAACTCCATACACAAAAGTAAACTTGAAATGGATCAAAGACCTGAATGTAAGTCATGAAACCAGAAAACTCTTAGAAGAAAACATAGGCAAAACTCTCTTGGACATAAACATGAGCAACTTCTTCATGAACATATCTCTGTGGGCAAGGGAAACAAAAGCAAAAATGAACAAGTTCCACTTGTTCTAAAAAGCTTCTGTACAGCAAAGGACACCATCAGTAGAACAAAAAGGCATCCGACAGTATGGGGAAATATATTCATAAATGACATATCTGATAAGAGGTTGATATCCAAAATATATAAAGAGCTCACACACCTCAACAAACAAAAAGCAAATAATCCAATTAAAAAATGGACAGAGGATCTGAACAGACACTTCTCCAAAGAAGAAATTCAGATGGCCAGCAGGCACATGAAAAGATGCTCCACATCACTAATCATCAGAGACATGCAAATTAAAACCACAATGAGATATCCAGTAAGGATGGCCACCATCCAAGAGACAAACAACAACAAATGTTGGCGAGGATGTGGAAAAAGGGGAACTGTGGATAAAATGAGAGTTCCTGCGGCCAGGATTCTCACCTGGCCCTGGTTGACTAGCTCAGTGCACACCTGTGGGCAATACATGGCTGTTGACTCTATATAAAGAGCCCCGCCCAGTATTCTGGGGGACACGGTGGTATGGCTGCAGGAGAGCAGAGTAAAGGCTGGAGTGGTGGCAGCGCTGAGGACAGAGGCCCAGAGGATGGCTGTGTGGGACAACTGTGCAAAGAAGCCCAGAGGATGGCTGTGCATTATGGCTGTGCAGGCAGAGAAGCCCAGAGGATGGCTGTGTGGGATGACTGTGCAGGCAGAGAGGCCCAGGGGATGGCTGTGCAGGCAGAGGGGCCCAGAGGCAGAGACCAGCTTGCTGGATGCAGACTCGCTCTGAGTGAAGGGGATTTTTGTGACTGACCTACCACCTGGAAATAAAGTTGGGTATAACACTTTCACCCCAGGAACGTTTTGCTGTCAATTTTTTTGGTCACATTGACTCCATAGCGAACTTGCCCAGGACAGAAACCCATTGGCAAGACAGGAACCCTCCTACACTGCTGGTGGGAATGTAAATTAGTTCAACTGTAGGACCCCAACCTCCCTGAGAAATAAGTTAGCCTAAGAGTGGCCATCTTGAAGCCCAAAAAGCCATTCTGATATATGACTCAGAGGGAACAACTGAAACCAGGTAACTCCTCTGGAAAAACAAGTTAATCAATCATGACTGCTGGCAGCGCTAACCTTTCGGTTAGTTAATCATAAATACCTACCCTACCTTGCTAAAGCACCCTAGCAGTAAGAGAATGATCCTATCTTGCTACACCCCCAGGATGTGGCGCCAACCCAGAAATCATAGGTTTGATAAATTACTGCCTTTGTAGAATTGTTATCTAATCTGTAACCATGGTAATCCTTTAGGGCTGAATGCCTCGGAAATCCTATATAACCCCTTAGTTAGAAGTGCTTGGGGTCGTCGTTGAGACCCGCTGCGTCGGGCTGACTTGGACCCCAGCTAGTTGGCTTCTGAATAAATTTCTCTTGCTTGTTGCATCAAGAAACGTCTTTGGTGAGTGATTTGGGGTGGCGCCTTCCTCAGGGGAATCCAACACAACCATTGTAGAAAGCAGTATGGAGGTTCCTCAAAAAATTCAAAATAGAAATACCATTTGACCCAGGAATTCCACTCCTAGGAGTTTATCCTAAGAATGCAGGAGCCCACTTTGAAAAAGACATATGCACCCCTATGTTTATTACAGCACTATTTACAATAGCCAAGAAATGGAAGCAACCTCAGTGTCCATCAGTAGATGAATGGATAAAGAAGAGGTGATTCACATACACAATGGAATATTATTCAACCATGAGAAGAAACAAATCCTACCATTTGCAACAACATAGATAGAGCTAGAGGGTATAATGCTCAGTGAAATAAGCCAGGCGGAGAAAGACAAGTACCAAATGATTTCACTCATCTGTGGAGTATAAGAACAAAGAAAAAACTGAAGGAGCAAAACAGCAGCAGACTCAAAACCCAAGAATGGACTAACAGTTACCAAAGGAAAGGGACTGGGGAGAATGGGTGGGAAGGGAGGGAAGGAGAAAAAGGGGCATTACGATTAGCACACATAATGTAGGGGGGTGGGCACAGGGAAGGCAGTATAGCACAGAGAAAACAAATAGTGATTCTATAGCATTTTACTACGCTGATGGACAATGACTGTAATGGGGTATGTGGTGGGAACTTGATAATGGGGGGAATCTAGTAACCACAATGTTCCTCATGTAATTGTAGATTAACGATACCAAAAAAAAAGAAAGAAAAATCTGAAGACCTGGCAATAGTGGGCTCGAATTCCCTAAAGGCAATAATCAGTTGGGGGCCATTTGTCCTATTATACCTGATCTGAACCACTTATTTACATTGATGATGCCAACTGGTTTAGAGTCAAGGTTTGGACTATACTGCTCTGCTGCCTCTGGTAGTCAGCTAGACTATGACAATCCCCCGTGGGTGCCTGTCTCTCTCTACCTGCATTGCCCTGCCCCTTCCTTTTCTGGAAAGACGAGAAGATACACCCTTATTTCATTTATTCATTTAATACACGTGCCAATTACTTATGTGCCAACTTCTGGAGATAACAGCTGTGACGGGGATATGGTTTCTTAGTGAGCTTTTGGTCTAATTAGGAAGACTATCCTGTATGTCCCAGATGATTAAAAGACAGAGTGGAACATGGAGAGACTAGCCAAATCTATCTGGAGAAGTAGTGGAAGGCAAGGAGGGGGATTGCTGGGGGTGGGGTGGTGTGAGGCAGAACACAGGGAGACAGAAAAGGGTTGGAATCTCTGCCCTGCCTCTTACCTAATAAACCTACTTAACCTTCCTGAACCTGGCTTTCCTCATTTTTAAAAGAGTTTCATTGTATTTACCTGTTGAGTCATTCAACAAGGATTCATTGACAGCACCAGGTGCTGTACTAGGCTATAGGAATAAAGTGGTAAAGAAAAAGATATATGGCCCCTGCTCTCGTGGAATTTACAGTCTAGTGGTATTTTATTTTTATAATTAATTTTTAAGTTAATTGGTTTTAATTGTTTTAATTAATTTAAATGAGCTTTCCAACTTTATTGAGGTAGTTAACATGTAATAGTGGTTTGAAGAGAATACAATAGCTGACTAATGAATAAAGGTTAAGGGTTCTGAATGAAGGAAACACACTTAAGCTGAGATCTGAAGGTTGTGTAAACGTTAACTGTGCGAAAAGAAACGGCAGCAGAACGTCCAGGAGAGAGTTAATTTCAAGAGCCTGGCTCATAGTAGCTACTCAAGTTAAAATCATAACAGCTAGGCATGCATGGTTCTAAGTACTTTATTGCATTTAATCACCTTAACTCTGTGAGGTACATTTGTCCTTAATCTCTATTTCTCAGAGTGGAAACAGCCACAGAGAGATTAAGTAAATTTCCCAAAGTCATTTAGCTCCAGGGTAAAGAAAACAAAGATTCTAGTTCCAGGCAATCAGATTCTAGCCCAGATGCTACACAACAAATGGTGGGTGCCTATTACAGGCATGTGGATAAAATAAAAGTTCCTATGGCCAGGATTCTCACCTGGCCCTGGTTGGCTAGCTCACTACACACGTGTGGGCAATGCATCGTTATTGACTCTCAATAAAGAGCCATGCCCAGTGCTCTGGGCGACATGGTGGCGCGGCTGCAAGAGAGCAGAGGAGGAGGCTGGAGTGGTAGCAGCGCCGAGGACGGAGGCCCAGAGGCAGAGACCTGCGTGCTGCGTTCAGACTCGCTCTGAGTGAACGGGATTTTAGTGATTGACCCACCACTGTGAAAATAAAGTTGGGTATAACCCTTTCACCCCACGAACGTTGTATCACACTGAATCCATAGCGAACTTGCCCGGGGCTGAAACCCATTGGCAAGACGAGGCATTTGCCAGTTGGAGAGGGTGAGGAAGAGGAATCCTGTTTCAGGTAAAGAAAACCGCAAAAAGATGACACAGTAATGTGTTTGTTCATGTGAGGAAGTGGAAGTGGTTCAGGGGTGCCATTAGGCCTTTGTGGTGTTAGTTCCACGTTTGATAGGGAGGGCTTCCTAGACCCAGCCAAAAGATACTGTATGTAACCCGTTAGTTTTCTAAAAATGCGCCGCGCTGAGAATGAGCCCCGTGTGGTTGGTGCGCCTAAACGCACTGCCTGCGTAACTAGAAGAACTGACGGATGACTGCCCCGCAAGCACGCCGCTCAGCTCCCCCACCAGGGGCGGGATCGCTTCTTGGCAGACTTAACTGAGAAGCAGGGAAGGTCAACGTGCGTGCGCACGCGGCACTCTCTGCCCGAGGTCCGGGGACTTTCCCCTAGGCATAAATGAGGAACTAGTCCCCCGTGCGTAGCCTAGGAGACAGGCCTTCAGCACGAGCCACTTACGTGGAGCTCGTCTCTCCGCCTTTATAGGTCCATAAAAAAATTTATCTTACAGTTAGGGTGAGAATACTGGCGCCGTGAAAAATAACTACTTTCCAATATAATCTCAGACGGTAGGCTTCTGGAGCCACTCTGACTAATAGAATACCTAAATAGTAAGAAATGGACTGATTTAGGAAAGCTGGTCCTACAGTCCTATGCAAATATTATCTGGCCCCGCCTTCACGCGGAGAGGGCGTGGTCTCCTCGAAGCATGCGCGCTGGAGCACCCGGCCAACGCTGGCACCGCCCGGGCGGTCCCCTTTGGGCCTGCTATGGCGAGCTCTCCCTCGCTCGCGGGCGTGCTGGGGTTGCTGTTTGCGTCGGCCCTACCCGGGGTCCTCGGAGACGGCCCCAACCCTGACCTCCGGGCACACCCAGGTACCAGCCAGGGCTGCTGGAGAGAGGCTGGGACCGCCCGCGGGTCCCAGGCCCCAGCTTTCCCACCTCTGCTCTCCTCAGGAGACCAGGCACAGATCGGCCCAGGGGCCGTGGAACCCCGGCGGCGGCCGCCACCCAAGGACCAGCGCGAACGAGCCGGGGCTCCGGCGCTGCCTTTGGGAGCGCTGTACACCGCGGCTGTCGTGGCTTTTGTGCTGTACAAGTGTTTGCAGGTGCGGGACGACCAGGGGTGGGGATTCCGCGGGCCTGAATCTCCCTTGGGGACGCTATGGTACCAAGACCAAGACACATCTTCCCATCAGTCTATAAAATGAAGACAGTAGTTCTTTACGGCTTTCCAATATTATGGGGCTATTTTGAGTATGCAGTGAAGTAATAATGGATGTGAAAGGTGCTTGGTAAATTAACAAATTATGACTAATCATATTCGATCCAATAAAGAGAGTAAAGTCATCCGAGCTAGTAATTGGTGGAGCTGGGATTTCAACTCACAAATTATCGTACTATAAAAGTGCGGTTTCTGGGGAGTTTCCAAGGTTTTGGCACCAGCAGTTGATTGCTGTAGCTGCAGGGTTTTTAGAGTTCAGTGTACCAAGCAGTCTCATGTTCTTGAGGAGGCCCTGAAACGTGAACCAGCAGTACATTTTGGTGGATTGAAACTGCCTCCCAAGACTATCTTCAGCCCTGGTCCTGTCACTCACTTGCATTGGGTAATAGAAGGCTGAAGCAATTTGGAGATATGAAACTAGAGGGGATAGCTAATAGGGATAGCTGATCATAATTCCAAATACACTTGACAGGCTAGGGTGAGGGGCTGAATTCAATTATGAAATTAAATGAGAACAGATATATTCTATTATTGAACCCAAGCGCTGTCTGAAAGAAACATAACTTAGCAGTTTTTTAGTTGACTAATAAAGTTTAGTTGTGCAATGTGACATTCCTAGAGAATTTTATTTTCTTCAGGGTGCCTCTTTAAGGGCACTGTGTGCTCAGCAGAGCAACCAGGTAAAACTGTATCTAATGGGCACGGAGAGAAATTGGCAATATTAAACCAGAGAAGACACGGTGTGGGAAAAATGAGAGTTCCTGTGGCCAGGATTCTCACCTGGCCCTGGTTGACTAGTTCACTGCACACCTATGGGCAATACATGGCTGTTGACTATAAAAGAGCTCTGCCCCAGTGGCATGGCTGCAAGGCTGCAGGAGAGCAGAGCAGAGGCTGGAGTGGTGGCAGCGCCAAGGACAGAGGCCCAGAGGATGGCTGTGTGGGACAGCTGTGCAGAGAAGCCCAGATGATGGCTGTGTGGGATGGCTGTGCAGTGAGAGAGGCCCAGAGGAGGGCTGTGTGGGATGGCTGTGCAGGGAGAGAGGCCCAGAGGAGGGCTGTGTGGACAGAGGGGCCCAGAGACAGAGGCCTGCTTGCTGTGTGCACTCCCTCTGAGTGAACGGGATTTTAGTGACTGACCTACCACCTGGAAATAAAGTTGGGTATAACCCTTTCACCCCAGGAACGTTTTGCTGTCAATTTCTTTGGTCACACTGAATCCACAGCAAATTTGCCTGGGGCTGAAACCCATTGGCAAGACACATGGGAAAGGGGATGGAGGGGGAAGAACCATTGTCCTCAAATTCCTGAGGGGCAGTCACGTTGGAAAGACATGATTTTAGAAGGTAAATGAAGGACAGTTTTTGGCTTTGTATATAAACTAATAACCAGAGCTTTATCAAACTGGAGAGCTGTTCGTTCCTGGAGGTGGTGTTTCAATAGACTGAATGATCGCATGTGGGGCATACTGACATGCATCCTATCCTGGGTGAGATGTACTAGATGTGATTGTGATTCTCTGAGGTAAAAACCCAGTAGCGTTCTCTACTTCCAATTATCCTCCTACTCTTACTGGCTTTGGAAACTGAGTATCACCCTTTCCTCCTTTCCTTTTTCCACAGCAGGGGAAAGATGAGAGTGCTGTTCTCAAAGAGACAGGCAAGAAAGAGGCAATGCAGTCAGGTGGGTTTTGCACAAGTTTGTGCTTGGTGGGGTATTAGGGAACAGGAGAAGGTAAGTAACCATTGCTTTCCTTTTTTCTTTACTCTCAGAGCAACAGCTGGCCCTGTTGACAAAACAGCTGGCCCAGACAGAGCAACACCTGAACAATCTGGTGGCCCAGCTGGATCCCCTTTTTGAGCGGTAAGAACAATGCCCCTGTGGCCAGGGGAGTTTGTGGTGGGTGGAAAAAGTGGGAATACAGATTGGGCAGCCCCTGAGTGGACATTTCTACAGTGTGACTACCCTGGCTGGAGCCCAGCAGGAGCTTCTGAACATGAAGCTTCAGACCATCCACCAGCTGCTACAAGAGAGCAAACCAAACAAGAGTGTGGAGGTTCAAGAACCAGCTAAAGGAACGGGAGGTGAGAGTCTGCTGGAGGCTGAGACAGTCTCTGGAACAGGAGCATGCCAGATTTTTCCCCTCACAGAAGCCAACATACCCTTCCCCAAGGACTTGTGTCTAGAGGAGGAGGAGGCTGATGACAGTCAGGCCTGGGAGGAGCCCCTAAACTGGAGCACAGAGACAAGGAACCTAGCTACTCCCTGCGAAGTGGAGCAGGGGCTGAGAAGACGCAGCAAGGCTGCGGCGAAGGGACCAGTCACAGCCCCCACTGGGAAGGAGGAACAACGACAGCTGAAGTTTTAGTAAAATAGAGTCTGTTCTTGTGATTGGATATTCCTGTATGCTTTTTGCATTCCAGCTGGTCATACACACACCCATACTAGGTGCCTAAGAACAACTGAGCCTTCTTGAAAAGCTTCCCTTATTAGGCTAAAGAGGCTGCTTTCCACTG
The DNA here is from genome assembly GCF_040802235.1 of Manis javanica. Classification (NCBI taxonomy): domain Eukaryota; kingdom Metazoa; phylum Chordata; class Mammalia; order Pholidota; family Manidae; genus Manis; species Manis javanica. The sequence goes on along the minus strand of NC_133157.1, from coordinate 35,135,369 downwards.
TGAGAGCCAAGAAGACAGAGGGAGCTCCAGTTCTTTTCCTTGTATTCCTGAGGGCACCATCATGCCAGCCTTCAAGGCACAAAAAGCCCCTTTTTTATATTGCATAGCTGAGACAGAAAGACCTTTCCAAAAAAAAAAAACCTTTATTCAAGTCCAGAGGGAAAATAAATTATAGAAACTACATACAACATAAAAATATCCATGTTTACAAAGTTGCAGCCTTGGTAAAGGACTGGCCATAGACACAGCACAGAGCTTATCAGTCCCAAATCCCCACATCCATGTTGGAGGGGCTGGTTCAGAAGATGTTCCACTTGGTTTCCTGATTCTTAAAAGATTAAATGACCCAGTGTGACATCATCCCAGGCAAACTCAAAACGACCCTTCTCAGACTGTGAAGGGTTCTGTGTTTTGTTTAGTACTGAAAATTTCTTTGTACTCCTTGACTCTGACCTATTCCTGAATTATCCTGGGTTCTGGAATTTGTAAGGTTTCTCTAGTTCTTCTGGCTGCTGTAGAGAGAAGATTAGTTTAGGCTCTGGCATGAGCACTCTGTTCAGACAAAATCACCCACAGGGTGTGTGGGGCTGGGGGAGTCCCAGACAGAGGACATGAGATGGGATCAGAACTGCTTATTTTCCAGCTCATGGGCTCCATCTCAGCCCTCTTCCTGAGGCAGGACACATCTTACCTAATGGCCAGAGTCAGATTGTGGCACCAACGCAAAAGCTCCTCCTGGTCTGTGGACATAAGCAGTAACTTCTCATGGGGAAAGGACAGCTAACAAGAGACCACCTCTTAGTGTATGGCTCAGAAAGGTCCAGCCTAAAGCTGAAGGCCTTGCTGTTTCCATGGAGATAATTTAGGGCTGAGGAAAAAACTAGTTAAGAACCCCAAACCCCAGTTATCCTCTCAGTATAGTGCTCAGTTCCTAGGAAAGGGGCCCAGGCCAAGGAGGTAAACAGGTGCATAGGCATTTGAGGTATATTTTGGGCCTCTACTATCTAGGGCTCCCACTGTTACTTACGCTGAGCAGTCCACCACAAGGGCCTCCTGAGTGGCCAAAGACCCTGTGGAGTTCACACTGGGCCATGGGATAAAGGGCCTGGCAAGCAAAGGTGCCACTCTGCAACAGGTGCAGTGGGGGTCGAGGTTTGGTCATGAGGAGCACATCAGAGAAGAGGAAGAACATTCGGGGCCGAGGCACCCCATGGGGAGGCACCACCAACAGCCAGCCCTGGTATAGGAACCAGCGACCTGGGGGATGGGAGAGCTGTTATTCTGCTGCAGCTCCAGGACCATGATCCATGGAAACAGAAGGAAAGGGAGGCTGAGGAAATGGGGGGTATGGGCCAGCAATACAGTGAAAGATGGCTTAAGAAAGGGCAGTTTGAGGACTTAGAGGGAAGTAGGATGGCTACCTGAGGTAAGCCCCTTTGCCTGGCGTCCACTGAGCAGAGCCTGGACACGCTGGAGGTGTTGATCATTCTTGTGTTTCTGACCAATGGTGTGGACTTTCTGGGCAGTTTCACTTATCAGCCGGGCAGCCCCTGGAATAACAACCCCCACCCCACTCCCAGCATATCTTCCACTTTGGGTGACTGTTTGTGAAAGACATGCTATTCTGGAGGGGACCAGGGTCAGGATCTGACTTCTTGAAGAGTATGCAAGGCAACAGGGACATTGTGTGCATGTCAATAGAAGATAGGGGTATACTAGACATTGTTGGAGGTCAGAACCAGAAAGGGATACAGGAGAGGCAGCCTCCTGCCTGAGTTGCAGGGCACAAAAACATACGTGTGAGCTGTTGGTGGTCAGGGCTGTTGGGACCTGTGTTTTCAGCCAAAGCAACGACAAGATTCTCATACCTGGAATCAAGACAGTTGGATGTCTATGAGGGGAAGTAGAGCTGGGCAAAATTCGAACACGTGTGTAGATCACCCCCTACAAATACTGCAGTTGACAACCAGGAAAGGTCTGCCTCTGGCTCTTGTATCCCCCTCTTTCATCCAGGACTCAGAACCTGCACTCACACCACATGGCCCTCTTCTCTTCTGTCCCACACTGAGTTGGGCAGACTGACCATAGTTCCGGAGGCTATATCCAAAGATGAAAGTTAATCAACCCAAGGAGGATTCTACACACAACTTAACTCATCCCCAGAAACAGAAATTCTAAGCTCGGCCAGCCTCTCATCTCAGCAAGCTCTTTAAGATACCCTGTTGCTAGCCCTCTTACAGGTTCCCTCACTTCAGTGTAGAATTCCACATTTCCAGCTAAGGTTCTGAGACTGCAGACCCCAGGTACTCCAGTGGGTTCATATTTACTCCTGCAAAAGGATTTTAGGAGCAATCTGTCCCGGGTGAGAAGCACTGGGACAGATCCCATGGAATCCCACATTGCTGAGAGCAGTAGTTGTACAGAATCTGAAAAGTGAAGTTGGCCGAGTCATGGCATGTTCACTTACTGCTGGAGCCTCTGCAGAGGCAGAGGGAGCAGATCCTGAAGCTGAAGTCCCCCAAACTCAGGGCGGCTTTCCTGAAGCTGCACAAACCTCCGGAAACGTTTGTTCTTCTTTAGTTGCTCCTGGAGTGATGGGAAAGGATTAGTAGCAGGGAGAGAAGCCATTCCTTAAGTTCTATTTATCTGTGTATACACATTCCCAGCCTAAGCTGTGTGTTCCTGAGAGAACCGGTTTCCCAACAGGGAACTGAGCAACAGATTTGGGCACCCAGAGGGCACTATAAATGCAGGAACAGTATGAATGAAGTTTGGGTCTCCAGATGAAAAAAATGAATGGGGCAAAAGAGGAAGACAGGAAGGACTTGAGTTCATCTTCAGTTACCTGCAGGGTGGTTCGGGACCTCTCTGCATTGGCAGCAAATTGGATGTAGAGCTCCAGGTGTGGGCAGAAGCCTTCCAGGCCCTGTCCCCAGTGCCCTCCTTCGAGGTAGGGAAGCAACCAACTGCGTGGGTGAGGACAAAAAAGGAGCAGCCCAACAACTAACTACTCAAGCACCACCACATGTAATTATCATAACCCTGCCCCAGAGCTAGTGATATTATCCCCATTTTACAGATGAAGAATTTGGGCAAGGGATGGCACTGGGCCAAGACCACAGATGAGTAATCGGCAGACTCCAAATATGAACCCAGGACCGTCCGACTCAGCTCTGTGTACTGCCAGAGGCCAGGGCTCTCCCTCCTCTCAACCCAAGCCCCTCTTACTCACTGGCTGGCACCATAAATGAGTTCCCAGGGCCCAAACAGGGCCTGGCGCTCTGGTGGTCGCAGAGTGCCCTTGGCTCTCAGGATCCCCACGAAGTACTGCGGAAAGAGGATAGGGTACATAGTCTGCAGGAAGAGGAGGCTAGGGCCAAGGCGCATCTACTAACTGTAGAAGTCTGAGCTCCCTACACTCGGGCGGACAGTCCAAGACCCAGGACATTCGGGGTCACCGACCTCGCACACACCTTCCCACACCCAGGTATCCCCGCCCATACAGGAGGGCTTGCAGGCCCGCACCGTGGCCACAAGCCCCAGCTGTTCTTGGTAGCGCCGCTCGGTCTCCAGCAACTCTCGCGCCGTGCAAACGCGTTTCCGCTCCCATCGGGCACGCTGCAATTGCACCGGGCACGGTGCGCTGAGGCCCGGACTCTCCATGCCAGGCTGACGTGACGGGTGGACACTTCCGGCCACAGCCCGCCTGTGATTCAAATCCTAACTGTTCCGGGGGCGGTGCCTCGTCCGCGGAAGAGAGCGCGCCCTCTGGCGCCGGGAGGCTGCGCGCAGGACAGAGCATGCGCGGAGGCCAGCAGAATTGGGTCGGGTCTCTTCCGGAACTGGATGGCTGTCCTCTATAAATGGTCCTAAGTTGCGGCAGCAGCCTGGACTTTGAGTCAGGAGACTCCGGGGTGCAGACATTGGCAGGGCCTCACTGTCCATCTATAGAATTGAGATGGGGGCAGTATTTACAGTACATATTCTGTCCCGTGTCTGTATCAGACCCTGGGGTTCAGTCATCCCCAGTGCTTTGGCTCCTAGGACCCCTCACGGGTCGTAAGGTTTGAAACAGTTTGGCCCCGGGACAAAGTTTACAGTTTTTAAGTTTTAAGTTCTCCTTTCATACTGATCCAAAACTTGGCAGGCAATTAACTCCTGGTTAGCAAATGTCAATAACATGGTGTTTCCAAATTTCTGTACTTCTGGCCAAAGGCAAAACCCTGGAGTTGACTGGTCTGTACTACCTAGTTAAAGATAAAATATACTACCCTAAAGAATCAATTCCAAAACTACTAGAACTAATATCTGAATTCAGTAAAGTTGCAGGATACAAAATTAATACACAGAAATCTGTTGCATTCCTATACACTAACGAACTAGCAGAAAGAGGAATCAGAACAGTTCCATTCACAGTTGCATCAAAAAGAATAAAATACCTAGGGATAAACCTGACCAAGGAAGTGAAAGACCTACACACTGAAAACTAAAAGACACTCTAAAGAGAAATTAAAGAGGACAATAAATGGAAATTCATCCCATGCTCTTGGCTAGGAAGAATTACTATTGTCAAAATGGCCATCCTGCCTAAAGCAATCCACAGATTCAATGCAATCTCTATCAAAATACCAACAGCATTCTTCAATGAACTGAAACAAATAGTTCTAAAATTCATATGGAACCACAAAAGACCCCAAATAGCCAAAGCAATCCTGAGAAGGAAGAATAAAACAGAGAAATCTCACTTTCCAACTTTAAGCTCTACTAAAGTAATCAAAGTCACAGTAATCAAGACAATTTGGTACTGGCACAAGAACAGACCCACAGACCAGTGAAACAGAATAGAGAGTCCAGATATTAACCCAAGCACATATGGTCAATTAATATACGATAAAAGAGCCATGGATATACAATGGGGAAATGACAGCCTCTTCAACAGCTGGTGTTGGCAAAACCGGACAGCTACATGTAAGAGAATGAAACTGGATTATTGTCTTACTCCATACACAAAAGTGAACTTGAAATGGATCAAAGACCTGAATGTAAGTCATGAAACCATAAAACTCTTAGAAGAAAACATAGGCAAAACTCTCTTGAATATAACCATGAACAACGTCTTCATGAACATATCTCTATGGGCAAGGGAAATAAAAGCAAAAATGAACAAGTGGGACTATATCAAACTAAAAAGCCTCTGTACAGCAAAGGACACCATCAGGAGAACAAAAAGTCATCTGACAATATAGGAGAATATATTCATAAATGACATATTCGATAAGGGGTTGACATCCAAAATATACAAGGAGCTCATGCACCTCAACAAACAAAAACAAAGAGCAAATAATCCAATTAAAAAACGGGCAGAGGCAGTTTGAAAAAGACATGCACCCCTATCTTTATTGCAGCACTATTTACAATAGCCAAGAAATGGAAGCAACCTAAGTGTCCATCAGTAGATGAATGGATAAAGAGGTGGTATATATACACAATGGAATATTATTCAACTATAAGAAGAAAACAAATTCTAACCATTTGTAACAACATGGATGGAGCTAGAGGGTATTATGCTCAGTGAAATAAGCCAGGCAAGGAAAGACAAGTATGAAATTATTTCACTCATCTGTGGAGTATAAGAACAAAGCAAAAACTGAAGGAACAAAACAGCAGCAGACTCACAGAACCCAAGAATGGACTAACAGTTACCAAAGGGAAAGGGACAAGGGAGGATGGGTGGGAAGGGAGGGATAATGGGAAAATGGGATATTACAATTAGCACACATAACATGGGGGGGCGCATAGGGAAGGCAGTATAGCACAGAGAAGATAAGTAGTGATTCTATAACATCTTACTACGCTGAGGGACAGTGACTAATGAGGTATATGGTGGGGACTTGATAATGGGGGGAATCTAGTAACCACAATGTTGCTCATGTAAGTGTATATTAATTATACCAAAAATTAATAAATAAAAATAAAATATTCTAGATTTTCCTTCCTTCCTTAGGTCTTTTGAAAATTTGGCAGTAGCCCTGGAGGGTAAAATTAACAGTGTCATTTTGTCAGAATATGTAAGAAATCTTAAAATGTGACTGCTCTTATGAACTAGCAGTTCCACCTCTAGGAATACATCCTAAAGAAATAGATATGTGGATAAAAATATATGTACCATGATGGCTGGCACAATGTTGTTTATAACAACAGAAAACAACCATCTAAATGGCCAGTGGTAGAGAATTGACTAGGAAAGTTATAGTACAGCTATTTGAAGGAATAATATGAAAGCACTAAAAATTATATTTAAAAATCTATCAATATGGGAAAATGCATATAGGATATTGCCAAGAGAAAAAAAGCAGGCCACAAAGTTGTTTGTATAATCCCATTTATGTATAACATATATGTGACTAGAAGGATAAACAAGGAAAAGCTAATTGTCTTTTTTATCTCTGGGTGATGGGATTGCAGATAATTCATTCAACAAATATTTATTAAGTATCTAATCTGTGCCAAGCACTGAATCACTGTGATTAAAGGGGTGAATGAAACAAATAGGGTGATTTTTAAAATTCCCTTATACTTTCTGCCTTACTCAAGTTTTCTGCTTGACCATGTATGCATTCCTTTTTAATTAGAAAAAAAATGCTATTAAAAACCAAAATGTTAGATACAAACTTTAGAACTCATTTCTAACACTGAGGACCCCTAGGAATCTGGGCTGCAAGCCAAGAAGCAGTGCATTGTCAGGGTTCTGAGGTTCCCTCTACCTCTCCAAAATTCTAAGAATTCTGAGGAAGGAGAAATTCTGGATTGAGATTAGAGAGAAGCAACTTGAAGTGCTTGATGGAGGAAAGAGTGAGTTTGGGTCAGGCTGTACCTTGTACTCTGATTGCAAGAAAGTTGGTGACACCATATAGGTGGAGGACTGTTTACACTGTCTCAAGTGAAGGTGGAGCAGTCCCCCCTAAGAGCTCAAAGGTACAAGGGGACAGATAATCCCATGGTGATCGGTAAGAAAATGAGCCTAGGTGATGGAAACAGAACACAACACTGGGGTCACAGCTGGTGATAGGTGTGTTTGGGTGCGGTGTCAGAGTGTGCATGGTGGTGGGTAACAGCCTACTGTGGGGTCAGGTGAGGAATCATCCAACTCTGGAAGAAGAAGAGAGCATAACTGAGATGACACACTGGGGACACTTGTACTGATTCCATGGGGACCAAATCCCACAGAGCAAGTCAGGCACAGCATACGCTGCCTGGAAAAGACTCGACCCCCAACTCTGTCCAAAGGAATGAGGGACCAGGGGAAAAGGATCAGAGGGTATAGTCAACAACCTCTCCATCATTTAATTACCCTCAACCTCTGCTTTTCAATTTACTGGATGCTAGAAAAGCCCTAGAGATGTTTTGAACAACAATCATCAGTCATTCCACAAAAATTAAAGGTTTCTCATGTGCCAGATCCTGTGTTAGGCATGGAGATGAAGTGATGGTCAAGAGAAATAAGATTCCTGCCCTTTTGATGTTTTAACCCAGCATGGCAAGAAGTCACTATAAGGTGAGATAAATGTTACAAGGGAAGTATAGGCTTCTACACATGCAGGAATTAACTCACTATAAGCTAGGAATTGGAAAGTTTCTCAGAAGTGACATGTGAACTGATACCTGAAGGATGAGCAAAACAAAACTTGGTTAGGCAGAGCTGGCAGAGAGAGAGATGTGAGAAACAAATAGCGCAGACAAAGGCTTGGAAATAAAACATACACACACACAATGCATTCAAGGAACTGCTAGAAGTTTAGTAGGACTAGAGCACAGATTGGAAAGAGAATGATGAGAAAGGAGACTGGAGAGGCAGAGGCCAAACCATGGAGGAAATTTTTATCAATAAGACTATATCACAAGTAATAGTAAATTCAGAGTGGCTAACCAGTAAGATAATTTATTGGCTCACAAGACTGAAAAAAAAGTCCAGATGCAAGCAGGCGTAGGTTAACTTAATCCAGTAGCTCCATCAACTCACCACCATTCCATTCTGCCTTCCATGGTTTTGCCTCCATCTTAAGGCTGGCTTCCATTGTGGCTACAAGAAGGCCGTCCACAGTTCCTGTGGCTGTGTGCTTCCTTATCCATGTGTGGACAAAGCAAAAGTGGGTTCCCTCAACCATCAAATAGTACAGACACAGAGCTTCACTTTGATTGGACCCACGCAGGCGGGAGATAGCCCTGAGGAAACTTGGCTCTCATCAATGTATAGAAGCCATGGAGTGGGTGAAACTGCCCACAAAGGGTATGAAGAAGGACATGGGGAGAAGGCCTGAGGGTCTCCAACACAAGCCCATTCCTCCTCACCCTGGGCATCCACTTCAGTTCCAAAATGACTGATGGCAAAGCAGACTAAATGGTGGCTCCCATGAAGATATGGCCATATCCTCACACCTAGAACCTGTGAATGTGACCTTTTGGGAAAATGGTCTTTGCAGATATAATTAAGTCAAGAATCTTGAAATAAGATCATCCTGGATTACTCTGGTGGGCCCTAAATGCAACGACAAATGTCTCTGTAAGAGACATCCAGTAGAAAAACAAAAGGACAAGAAGAGAAGGTCATGTGAAGTCAAGGCAGAGACTGGAGTGATGCAGCCTCAAGCCAAGGAATGTGCCTGGAGCTGCCAAAAGCTAGAGGAGGCCTGGAGCCTTCAGGAGGAGCAGGGCCCTGACAGCACCTCGAGGTCAGACTTCCAGCCTCTCGAACCACAAGAGAGTACATTTCTGTTGTTTCAAGCCACCCAGTTTGTGGTAATTTGTTAGAGCAGTTCTAGGAAAGTAATATAGATGGTGAGGTAGGCCAGAACTGCAGGTCAGCCCCAAGGCCCCAGAGGGCTTTGCTTCCAATCCATGGCTAGGGAGTAGGGGGCTTTTTCTCTTCCTACCCTACCAGCAAATAGCTCCCTCCTCTGCAACCCTGGGAGCAGCAGAGACATAGTGCTCAGTGTTTTTGAAGACACAGATCCTAATGACCAAAAACTTGACTTTGAACAGCCATAGAAAGGTCGTGTGCCAGGCAGGGGGTGCCCTAGTCAGTCCTGAGTACACTCTGTCCCAACCTGGCGAGGTTCAGGAAACAAGACTCTGAGAGCTCAAACCTGTTTTAGGGTTGGGCAGACTCCCAGCTGCAAAGGCACAATCCAGGGTCAGAGTCTACATTCCCCACCCAAATCAGAGACAGTCACAGGCAGAGACAGACTGCACAAGAAAGAGACAGCACCATGGAGAATGGCATTTGGGAACTTAGGGAGCTGTAACAGAGAGAGATTTGACTTGGACACATCTGGACTCTGAAATACTTAGGAAAAAACAGCAGAGATGACAGGGACATGTGTGGCCATATAGAGTGCTACAGAAAAGTGTACAAAGAGATCCTGATAGAGACATAAAAAGGAGAAAGATAGAAATGCTCAGGACATTTAGAAAGAAGGAAAATGAAATAAAGCTGGGATTGGTATTGGAAAAAGATCTCTGGATATACAAACTCCAGTTAGCATGGTGCTTCTGAAATGGCAACCTGGATTGTTAAGCAAACTACCTCCTAAGATGACAGCTTGGAGGGCAGCTGTTGGTCAGCCATACAAATTTGGCAAACAGTATGACAATCACTCTGACAAGGCAGATAACTTGGGGTACCATAAACATGTGATGTCATGCTGCTGGATTAATTGCGGTTTGACACACACAGATCATCCAGATCATCGACAGTGAGCTCCCTGAGGGCAGGGAAGGCATCTTAGTCAATTTGGCTTTTCTCAAGCCCTGTCAAGGTGATCTTCAGAGAGAACAATGCTCAGTAATGGTTACTGAATAAAAGACTTAGTCAAATACTGGACCCTGCCCTTATGGAACTCAAGGCTATTAGAGCAGATAAAATGTCATAAATCACCTTAATATGAGTTGGATGGTGGGCAAGGTTATTAGTGAGGGCAGGCAAAGAACTGCAGTGGTTCAAAGGCACCAGAAATCTCTTTCTGTGATGTAGATTGGTCAAGAAAGACTTCCTGGAGGAGGAGGCCCTTGATCTCAGTTTTGAATAGAAGGGATTTAGACAGGAGAGATAGTAAAATAACTTCTGGCTGTAAAACTGCAAGAGTGAAGCTAGCTGGGGCATTAATGTGGGGTCCTAGGGCCCCTGCTGTGTCAGGCATTACTTCTCTAGATAAGTGATCAGGAGAGTCTCCCCAGGCAGGAGCAGGGTAGCAGGAGCACCCTGCAGCTGAGAGCTAGTTACCAATAGGATTAGAAGTATTTCAATATATCTAATTAACCTATACAGCCATACTGATGCATACCTAATGATGTTAGTCTCAGATATGAACCTTCTGAGATTGCTTTACTCTCTTTTGGTGTGTCAGAGCCATATGGGCCCTATTACAAAGTGAGCCTCTGAACAGTAGAGGTTGTTCTCTAGCTCAGTGTTGCATCCTACTAGGGCCTGCAACACTACCTGGAGGATTAGAGGAGGCTCAATAAATGTACATTCAATGAATAGGCAGACTGGGAACCCCAAGCCCATTCTTGGGGTCCTCTCACTCTGCACCTCCTTGCACCCACTATCCCCTCCAATCCATGCTCCCCACCAGCTCTCAACATGATCTAATAGGAGAACTGGAATCTGTCATCTGCTCAAGATACCTCATGCCTCTCCTTTACCCAGAATACCATCCTCCCCATTGTTTTTACCAATTGAACTGCTACTTATTGACCTGATCAAATTTTGCCTACTTCTGTACTACTATTTGAGGCAGAATTAATCTCTCTCCCCTAGATATTATGATAGTGTTTGCCCTCACTCACTAGACAGCGAGCTCCTCAGGACAGGGACTATCTTACTCATTTCCATACCTCTACTCCATAGCCCAGTGCCTGACATATATAGTAGATGATAAATAAGTATTTGTTGAATATAGGAGTGAACAGCATTCCTTGCAGTGAGAACTAGATGAACAAAGGTGGTCAAAGGTTTGGGGGAAAAATTAATAGTTTGATTTGGCTGGAATATGAAGGACAGTAGTAAGACAAGATGGCAATGTCTCTAGGGTAAGGTTTTTGAAGGGATTTGGAAGTTGACTTGAGGGAGAACATGAGCAGATGGAAAATATTTTGGTAGGCAGTACAAAGCCACTGATGATTTTTAAGCAGAGGTGTAATATGATGAAAAATAAGTTTAAACCCTTAAGAGTCCCTCTCATATATATACTCAGTTTTCCATTCATACTCGGATTTGCTTGTCACCAACCTATCTATCCACCTACCCCAAGACTCCCTAACAGTTTGTCCTACCCTTTTATCTGCTCCCTGGCTGGGCCAGGGATACATACATGGGCTGCTTCCCCTCTCAGTCAGAGGACTTGGGGGCCCTGGTTCCCTGTTTTTCTCCTTCCCTGCCTGGGGTTGGGAAGCCAGCCAGTTAGCAGAGTCTGGCTAGGGAGCAGCCAGGCAGTGCCAGGAAGAGCCTGTATAGTGCCAGGTGGTGCCTTGGGTTCCAGGCTGAGCCCAGAGCCCTGATAACCTTCTGCCTTCACACACACCTGTCCCTCACTCCATCCCTCCACCCCCACCCAGGCTTTGGTATCAGGGAGGGGGCACAGGGCCAGAGAGACCTGCAGGACTTTGGCTCCATTTCTACAAAAGGGCCCTCTGTGAGTCAGCCTGCTCCCCTCCAGGCTTGCTCCTCCCCAACCCAGCTCCTGTTTCCAATGCACGTACAGCCCGTACACACTGTCCCGGGACACCCCACAGCTAGCCACATGGCTCCCCTGTGCCCTAGCCCCTGGATCCCTGGATTGATCCCCGCCGCCTCGGTACCAGGCCCTGCTGTGCGATGGCTGCTGTTACTGTTGCTCCTGGTGCCTGCCTGTCCCCAGAGCCTGCCCCAGAGGCAGGGGGCCACCCCGATGGCAGGAGATTCATCTGGGGAAGATGACCGACTGGGTGACGAGGACCTGCCCAGTGAAGAGCACCTACCTGGAGAGGAGGACTCTCTGAAGTTAGAGGATCTACCTACTGCTGAGACTCCCAGGGACACTCAAGGCCCCCAAAGCAATGCCCACAGGGACAGCAAAGGTGAGTGGCCATCAGCCCTCCAGATCTAGACTCCGGGCAGTTAGTGCCTCACCTTACTAAACTACAGTCGAGGCAGGGATTATTCAGGGAAGGAGGGAAGCCTATTCTGACAGTGGCCTTTCCCACCCACTGGGGCTCCCTTGTCATTAGACCCTTGCCCCATTTCAGAGCTAGAATGGGGATGGATGGGAAGACAAAAAAGGGGCACAGATGGAGAGAGGTGAGCAGAAAGAGATGGGAAAGAAGAGAGGGGGAGGTTGGAGAGGAGAAATCTGAGGACTGTGGGAAGAGAGAAAACAGGTGGAGAGAAAAGTATGAAGGAAGACAACAAGAAAGATGGTGTTCAGAGGAAGAGCAGAAGGGCTTGTAGGGGTCACCTCATCTTCAGTCTCCAGATGAGGAAACCCAGATCAGGAAGAGGAAAATAGCAGGTCCCACAACTTGGTATCCTGACTCACAAGCCAGGAACTTTGGGAAAGGAGTCAGAGACCAGAAAAGGAAAAGGGAGAAAGGAAGGTGGTCTACTGATTTAGGCCTGGAGACTGAAGCCTCCACCCACTTTACAGACCCTAAGACCGCGGTTGCAAACTGTTCTGTTCAGGGCTGGTAGGATCTTTGTGTGGCCCAGCAAGCTGTGGTGTTAAATATGGCTGCAGTCTATTGTGCTTTATATTTGTCCTGCTTCAGGTATTCGGTTACCTGCTATGCTCGTTTAGGGCATCTGAGTTTGTGAACCCCTGCTAGTGAGGGGGATTCACCTTCTGACCACTGGGAAGGGACGGGGCTCAAAGATCAGCCTCTTCATCTTTTTTTACAGGGGATGATCACAGTCATTGGCGCTATGGAGGTGAGACACCCACTCCCTGCAGACCCAATCCAGTCACCCAGCTTTGCTTATCTGCCCCTCCAACCACCACAAACTCTGGTCTGGGGCGTCACCCACACACCCACACACCAGCGTCCACATCTCCCAGTCCCGGACACTGCCAGCTGCCTGTCTCTGTCCATATCCCTGATTTCTATTTCCCGCCCCTAAGAGTCCACCCCCACTTTTTCTGCTTCCCTAAAAGTTTCCGATGTTGTCACCAGACTTCCTGTCCGCACTTTCCCACTCCAGGCAACCCGCCTTGGCCCCAGGTGTCCCCGGCCTGTGCAGGCCGCTTCCAGTCTCCGGTGGATATCCGCCCCGAGCTCACCGCATTTTGCCCCGCCCTGCGGCCCCTGGAACTATTTGGCTTTGAACTCCCGCCCCTCCCCGAACTGCGCCTGCGTAACAATGGCCACACAGGTGAGGGGGTTGTTCAGGACGGAGCCTCGGGGAAGATGACTGGACGCGGTCTAAACCAGGGGAGCTGCCTGGGCGGTGCTCGGGAGTTAGGCCGGCTCCCGAGCGGGGCAGAGCCAGCCCGCTTCCCTATCTTCCCGCAGTGCAGCTGACTCTGCCTCCCGGGCTGGAGATGACCCTGGGTCCCGGGCGCGAGTACCGGGCCCTGCAGTTGCATCTGCACTGGGGGACTGCGCGTCGCCCGGGCTCGGAGCACACGTTTGGCGGCCACCGTTTCCCTGCTGAGGTGAGAGCGCAGCCTTCCGCGGAGGGGCCAAATGCGGCGCTGGGCCGGGGACCTTGCCCACTCCAACCCTCATGTTGTCTCCAGATCCACGTGGTTCACCTCAGCACTGCATTTGCCAAAGTTGAAGAGGCCTTGGCGCGCCCAGGGGGCCTGGCAGTGTTGGCTGCCTTTCTTCAGGTACCAGCTGTGGACATCCCCCACTCCGTGCTTCTTCACAGGCTCAGTATATTTTGTTCCCAAAGACTCCATCCAGCACACTCACCCTGGCACCTGGCTGTCATCCTGATTCACTCATTAGTTCATTAATTCAGTACCCACAGTGAGCCAGCCACTGCACCACAAAAATAATTCAGATTCACAAAGATTGTGGGTCCTTGTCTCTTAAGGAGCCGAGAGCCAGTGGGGGAGGCTGACATGATAGAATATACACAGTACACAGAGTAAAATTGGTGGACAAGGAAGGCTTCACAGAGAAGGTGAAACTTTCAGCCTTACCTACTGGGAAAGAAATGGAGATACTCTATGTTGAGCCAACATTATGTGAAAAGACTAATATAGTCCATTCAGGGAATGGCAGATGGAATAGACCGGATATCAAGAAGAGTGATCTCTCTAATACCCCTATTACTTATAACTTCCCCTTTATGAAAAGTGGTGAGGTCTAGAGAAACATTTAATGATCTCTTTGGACCTGTAATGATAAGGCTACATACACAATGATTAGAGGATGCTGGTAAAATGGAAGGATGCTAAGACACCTGCTAGGCTCGCTCACTCTCGGATGACTAAACACAGCCTCACAGCACAAAGTTCAGAGATGTGCCTCAGAAATAGTGTGTTCTTGCTCCAAAAGTCAAACGTGAATCATTAAGGTTAATGTAGAGGTGACATGAGTAGAAAGGTTATGGTGGTTTTCTATGGGGGGACCATGGAGTGTGTTTGGAGGCAGTGATGAATGAGACTGGAAAAGATAATAAGGCCCAGGTCATTGAGGGCCTTGTAGCCTGTTAAATAAGGTGGTGCACCTTCCTGCTCCTCCAATTTGCCATTGAAAACCAGTCCACCAGGCTTGTCAGATTAGTTTGCAAAGTGAGAGTAAATCAACTTTGAGTAATAATACCTAGGGTTTTGTGTTCCCCCAGCCCTCTCACAGCTGAGGAATGGGGGAGGACTATGGCAACCCCACCTCACCTTCAGGCCTACAGCCATGGCTCTAGGTACATGCATTAGTCTGTCTTGTACTGTCATCTCCAGGAGGGCCCAGAAGAAAACAGCGCCTATGAGCAGTTGCTATCACATTTGGAAGAAATTGCTGAAGAAGGTCAGTTTATTGGTCTGGCCACTACGCTCTACTCTCAATCTCCTAATTCATAAGGAATCTCCCTTGGGGGGTCTCAGATGAGGATGGAGATGAGCTCCCTCCCACAGGAAGAGAGATGATGTGTGAACTGACTGCTCTTGGTAACTATGAAGCTGAACGGTGGTAAACAAGCAAAGGCAAAATAAACAAAAACCAAACTAAGACAAAAAATAAATAAGACCAAAAAAATAGTGTTTGGAATGTCAGGGGTTGAGTCTGGAGAGCTAAATTTTTCTGAGAACTGTCAGTTTCTCCTTAATAAGCATCAGATATTTTAAATCTGTAAGGACTTTTGTTGGAAATCTTTCCCTTCTCAGTCACTCTGGGTCATTTTAAAACCTCACTACTATACTAGACTTTATGTTTTCTAAACTAGAGGGAACTGTGCTTTTTTGAGTTTTTTGTTTCCCTGCTGGGAAGTGTTTATATTCACTCACAAATTATTCAGCTCATTTTCCCTTTAGATTCACTTTGGGCTTAAATCTGTGGCCCAGCATGTTATAGTAGTATGCAGAGTTTGAGTGAATATTCAGAGGGAAGTTTTAAGGAGCAATTCTCTCACTCTGTGAGGCTCCAAACCCTTTACTTTTCTTCTGAGTTATATCTTGTGGTCAGTAATGGGAAGGGATACACTTAGGGAAGAAGTAGTCTCAGGGAGTTCAGTCAGCTTGGCTTCTGCGAGGTGAAACTACCCCTTTACCCCAAAGCTTCGAGGGTTAGGGAGCAGTCTAGGGGGAACTCCAGCACAGGTCCTCTCCACAGACTCAGAGACTTTGGTCCCAGGACTGGACGTTTCTGCACTGCTGCCTTCTGACCTCAGCCGCTACTTCCGATATGAGGGGTCTCTGACCACACCCCCTTGTGCCCAGGGGGTCATCTGGACTGTGTTCAACCAGACAGTGAGGCTGAGTGCTAAGCAGGTGGGGCTGGGGCATGGTGGGGCCATAGGGGATATGAGGGAAAGGGGTATAGGACGAGATGGAGATAATATAAAGAGATGAAGGGGCCATGCGGGGTATAAGCGGCTTATGGAGAGAGGATGCTGAGGTGCTGGCTGTGAGTAGGATTGTGACCCTTTTGTTTCCTTGTCATGGGCCCACACCTGCTGTCTACTGTCCTCCCCAGCTCCACACTCTCTCTGACGCCCTGTGGGGACCTGACCGCTCTCCGCTACAGCTAAACTTTCGAGCAACACAGCCTCTGAATGGCCGAATCATTGAGGCCTCCTTCCCAGCTGGAGTGGACCGCAGCCCTAGAACTGTAGAGCCAGGTGCAGCTTTGTCTAGTGTCCCCCAGCCACAAGTCCCTCAGCCTCTCATATGCCCTCATTTGTGCTTATGTCTGTCACTGGTGGTCACAGCCTTCCCACACTAATACATCCTTTTTCTCTGCAGTCCACCTGAATTCCTGCTTTGCTGCTGGTGAGTTTGTGCCCCTCTTCTGGCTCCTGATGCTGTGGGACACCCCTCTCACTGTTTAGCCTCAGGAGCTAGTCAGGACTCCCTTGGCTCTCTGTTATTCTATGTAGGAGATTGCCAACCCCAATAGGACACAGTATCAGAGCAGGGGATCCCCTTTTCTCCCTAGGGCAAGAATTGGTTAGAATGAATCTAGCATCTTCCTTCCCAACCCACCTCTTGTACTAAGTTTTCACAGAGGAGCAAAGGTGCCTATCTTACCCCTTCTTGTGTTTCCACCCCCATCCCTTGGCTGGCTTCTAGATTCTGAGGCAGACACTGGGGACAGCGGAGAACCTGGGGCTGGAATGAGGGGAACACTGCAGCAGGCTCTGGGGGAACCCTACGGACTCCCCTGCACATCCTGAGGCAGCCTCTCCTCTCCCTCCAGGTGACATCCTGGCCCTGGTTTTTGGCCTCCTCTTTGCTGTCACCAGCATTGCCTTCCTTGTGCAAATGATAAGGCAGCAAAGGTAACCCACTGACCCTGTCCCTCAGGCACAGCCTCCACTCCGTGGGGTCTGGAAGTTCCATGCAAATTGCATGCAAATGAGCTCATTTCAGGGCACGGGCCAATTTCCTGATTAGGCTTTCCTGTTGTGTAGACTCAGAAGTGGGACCAAAGGGAATGTCAGCTACCACCCAGCAGAGGTAACCGAGACTGCTGCCTAGAGGCCTGGAACTTGGAGAATGTGCAGAGACGCCACTGAGGAATCTGAGGGGGAACTGGAGACTTTGTTCTGTCCTACCCAGTACACTACTTTTTTACCTTCAGATATATATATTTTTAATGTTTCTAATAAAATATGTGAAAGGCAGCTTTGTTACCCAAATCGGAAGGTTGGTATGTTCATTTCCCTTTGCTACCATAACAAATTACTACAAACTTAATGGTAATTCAGATTTATTCTCTTAAGAGTTCTGGAGGTCAGATGTCCAAAATGAATCTTGAGCTTTGAAGTCTGGGGTTAAAAGGAGCAGTTCCTTCTGGACACTGAGAGAAGAATGTTTCCTGTCCTTTTCAGCTTCTGGAAGCCAAGCATTCCTTACCTTGTGGCCCCCTCCTTACACTCCAGCCTCTTGCTTCTATCATCACATCTCCTGCAACTGTCTGACCTTCCTGCCTCCCTCTTACAAGGACCCTTGTGATTACATGGGGCCTATCCAGATAACCTAGGATAACCTCCCCATCTCAAAATCCTTAGCTTAATTAAAAGTCCCATTTCTCATATAAGGTAACATTTCACATGATTGGGTGTGGACATCTTTGGTGGGGTGGGCCTCTTTCTGCCTATGACAGATATTATCAGGAAGGGATGAGAAATGACTTAAGATCTTTGGAATGGCTGTGTGTATGTGCGCACACCAGCGTGTGTCGGGGTAGAGCAGGCTCAGCCACTAGGCTTAAAATCACACTGAGGTTTTTTTCCTGCTCCAGTAAAATCTGTGTAGCTTTGTGCTTTGTCTTCAGGTTGTGTGGTCTGGCCCAGCCACCTGCTGGAACGGGGCAGCACTGCCGACAGCAGCCCTTTCCCAGCAGGTAGTAAGGCCAGGGTGTCCCTCCAACCTTGCCGGGCCTCTCTGCTTCACGTAGCCCTTTCACACCCCTCCCCAATAAGCCCAGTACCCCCACACCTTGGCTCCCACTGAAAATGAAGTCCTGCAGAGCCTGAACCCAGGTCCTGCTCACTTGGGTCCTTCCAGCAGCTCTACTCCCCTCAGGCATCCTCTAAGCTGTCTCCACTTTGGAAAACTACCACCATCATCACCAACATCAAAAAAAGGCTTAAAGAGCCCTGTAACGCAGGTAATGTTAGTTTTATTGGGTTGGGAGCAACTGTAGCCTGGCTGTGTGCAGGGCCAGCCCTCACAGGTTGTTGAGCTCCAGCAGGGTCTGGTCGAGGGTCTGGTGAATCTCCACGTTCTCCTCCTTGGCACTGGCCAAGGTCTCTGTGAGGGGAGGCAGCACGTGAGGAGGGGGAGGGGAGACACAAAAGGAGGCTTGGATGGGGTACATGCCAGACAGACATGGAGTGGGTTGGAGGCAAAGGAGGACACAAGCGTTCTGGGACCTGAGGGCCCCATTGCTGGGGCAAATGGATGGACTGACCAGGACAGGCATGGATGCCTCACTCAAAGCTTCAGAGTCACGGGGGTGGGACAGGAAGTCCTGAGTCATAAACTAATTTACCTTCCTTCTTTAGAGGTTTAAGAGAGTTGGAAACAGAAGGAAAGACAAAGACCAGGAAAGGGTGGGCCAGACAGACAGACTGACTTGAGGCAGAAGACAGAACTGCAGTGAAAACCCCACCTTGCTGGCATCCAGTGTTTTTCCAAACTTCATCCTAGACCTCTCAGTCTTCTTGCCCCTCCCCTGCACCTCACCACCTCATTTCCCTTCCAGTCATTCCTTTATTTCCTGGAACCCCACTCGAGTGCTCCGAAGTCAGTAACAGGCCTAGATCTGCAGAAGGCTGTGTCAGAGGCACCAGAGGGCTCCTGGGGATTGATGGGGTCATACATAATCACATGCAGCAGTGAGTCAGGCAGACAGACTGGGAGTGCCGTGTGGAGGGGGTTTCACTGTGAGCCACAGTGTTTCGTGGGTGAGCTCAGTGCAGGGGTCACAAGATTGGGGTATCTGTACGAGTCAGGGTCTCAGCAGTAAACCAGTGCTCTGTGATGGAAGTGTTCTCTGGAGGGCAGGAAAACATCATGGAGACCAAGTTGAATTTATTAAGCAGCAGAGAGGTAGAGGCTGGAGGGCAGAGGAGGGGAGTGATGGACAGAAGGATGAAGCAAATACCAGGGTGGGTGGCAGGTGTGATGGGAATTCTGCTAGGCAGCACCCAGCCTGGCTATGCAATGCTGACACTTTCTGCTCCTCCCGCCTGCCCCCTCCTCCCCACAGTGAGAATGGAAAAGAGAGGAGAGGAGGGGCTGAGGGGGCCACACTGGTGCAGGGCTCAGAGGGAAGTGATGTCGTTGAGTGCGTTGTCCAGCTCCTCGCTGATGGCCTTGTATTTCATCTTCTGTGCATAGACTTCATCTGGGGATCCAGGGGAGGGGAGCCAGGTGGGAGTATGGGGAGAGGGAATGGAGGGAAAGAGGAAAGGAAGGAGAGAGGGTAATGGAAAGAGAATAAGAATCAGAGACAGGTGAACAAAGACAGAGTGAGAAAGGCCAGAGAACAGGCTGGGCAGGGCTCCCTCCTCTCCTCTGTGTACTCCTGTCTCTTTTGTCCTTCTCTGGGCTCCCCACTGGTTCTTCTCCCTGGAGCCCTACTTCCTCCTACACTTCCCTGAGGGACCTGAAGGCACAGGGCTTTGGATAAGCAGGAGTGCTTCCCTCAAGGGGAGGGTGCTTGAGCCAGAAAGGTCTAAAGTGAAGTCCTAAAGTTGGACATAAAATTGAGGCTTGCCTGAGAAGACTGGAAGTAAGACAAAAAGGAAAGGATTATTATAGAATAAAAAAGGGAAGACAGTTTTAGGCACAGCGTTGCTAATGATAATGCAAAATACTAGCAAAAACAGACAAGCAGATACCTGGATGTTTGTTTTCACCCTACCTAGCTTAAAAGAGTATTTTCCATTAACATCATGAAAACTTAGGTACTGAACCAAACAGCTCTCTATGTAATAAAGAAATCTTGTGATACAGCTCTACTGTGTTGCACTTAGAGACAGAATTGTCTAGATCAGTGCTACTCAAAGTGTGGTCTGAGGACAGCATTGCTAGGAAGCTTGTCAGACATAGAAATTCTCCAGCCCAAAGTCAGCAAGCACTTCAGAGTAGGACCCAGGAATCTGTGTTTTAAAAACTCTTGGGGGGCTTCTCAAGTTTGAGAAGCACTGCAGTTGGTGCAGTGTAGTAGTTACAACAGGAGGCACAGCCAGCTGGCATCTGTGGAATCCTAGGTGGTCCAACCCTAACCTATCAGTGGCAAATATAACAGGAAGGGAAGATAAGACACTGCCAGGCATTAGAAGTGTGGACCAACTTTAAAAGGCTGGGGGGGTTTATATGCCTTTTACCTTCCAGGTCATCAATGGTTTTCTCCAACTTTGCCACAGATCTTTCGGCAAACTCTGCTCGGGTCTCAGCCTGGGAGTAAAGGTGAGATGGGGGACATGACAAAAATTAAGCCCTCCTAGACACTACCACTTAAGTTAACCTCTTCCCCCCGTCCCCAAATTCCCTTCCACAGGCAGTTTCTGGCAGGGATTGGAGGGATTGATGGGAAGGTAGGGACTGAAGGACTCTCACCTCCTTTAGCTTCTCCTCCAGCAATTTGATCTCCTCTTCATATTTATCTTCTTTGGTGGAATACTTTCAGGGACAGACACATGCCATGAGTAGTTCGCCTCCATAAATCTTTTATTTCTCCACTGAGCCCCATAGGCTACTCATGATCTTGTCTCCATGGGACACCCAGCCCCTCCCTGCCTGGGCCCACTGCCTCCCTCTGCTGCAGAACCCCATCCTCACTGCCCTTCTACCCTCCTCTACCTTGTCCGCTTGGGCTTCCAGGGATTTCAAGTTGTTGGTAACAATTTTCAGCTCCTCCTCTAGGTCCCCACATTTACTGCAGGGGGTGTGTGGTAGGGTGGGGTGTGAGGGCACAGTGCGGGGAGATGGTGGAGGTGGCACAGCGAGGGAGGGGTGGAGAGAAGAGAAGAGCGAAGTTGTGAGAGTGACAGCAAGCAGAATCCGGAAGCCCCAAGCCCTTCCCGACCCCTAGCAGGTGAGAGAGCAGCTTGAGATGGAGGAGATGGTGAGCTGAGAGAAGGCGCCACTGCCCAAGAGGTCACTACCTCCTCCTCTGAGGCCACCAGGGACTTGAGGGCCTGGTCCATGGTTCGTAGTTCCTCCTCCAGTTGCCTGGCACGACTGAGGGCAGCAGGTAGGTGTCAGAGGAGAGGGCCTGTCCCTGGCCCATGCCTGGGAAACTGCTTCCCCACTGCCTAGGGTGCCCTGCAGTCATGGCTCAGGCCAAGTTTCACTTGCCATTCCAGGGTATCCTTACCTCTCAGCCACCTCAGCTCTCTCTTCTGAGCGCTCCAGCTCTCCTTCAAGGATCACCAGCTTTCTAGCCACCTGCGGTTGGGGGAGAGAGCAGGAGCAGATCCATGGTGAATGATGGAGCAAGCATCAGTGGTTTGGGAAGGAGAAGGAAGTAGGACAGTGCTGTCACCTCTTCATATTTTCGGTCTGAATCCTCAGCGATGTGCTTGGCCTCCTTCAGCTGCATCTCCTGCAGCTCCATCTTTTCCTCATCCTTCATGGCTCGGTTTTCAATGACCTTCATGCCTCTGCGAGGGCAGGAAGAGGAGTGGCAGTGGAGTCAGGACCAGCAGCGACAGGCCCCCAGCCCCCTCCTTGGCCTACCCCTGAGGGATCCCCTTGCCCACCTCTCACTCTCATCAGCTGCCTTCTCAGCCTCCTCCAGCTTCTGCAGGGCTGTAGCCAGACGCTCCTGCGCCCGGTCCAGCTCCTCTTCTACGAGCTGAATACGACGGTTCAGGGAGGCCACATCTGCCTCAGCCTGTGGGTCAAAGGTCATAGGTCAGAAAGGGCTTTGTCTGCCATGATGAGCATCAGACAGGCTCCAGAGGTTGGTAAGATTCTTGTGAAAGAACCTAGGTTTCCTGGCTTCCAGACGTTCAACCTAAAAAAAAACCCTTTTCCCCCTAACCAACCATCTTTTGCTCAGACTGCTACAGCACAATACATGCTTTCCTTAACAAGCTCCACTTCCTTGCTACAAGGCTTCTTCTGACATTGTTCAGAGTTAGTCTCCCAATAGTTATTTGCACACAGGTCCCTCTGTACCCCTGAGAGCATTCCAAGTGCTGGGACCCAGTCAGAGGCTGCCCCGACTCCTCTGTAGCAGAGCTTGGTCCAGGTGAGGGGGTGGGGAAGAATCAGGTCAACCAGACCTCACCGCTAAAAATAGCCAAACACAGAGTCAAGCTCCACGATGTTACTGGCTGCCAGGGAGACTCCCAGCGAAGGGCTCAGGAGGTAAGCCAGACCTATATGGGACATCCATGGTTGTAACCAGGGGCTTCCTGCCGAAGCCTGGAGGCAACTGAGGGCAGTGTGAGAGACATAAACTCAGCCCCTGATTCTGCAATATAGAGGCAAAAGCATGGAGGTTTTGGAGAAGGTCCATGGAAAATGATACTTTGAGAAAAAAGAGAAGGCAGAGCAAGAGGGGGCCCCAATAAAGGAAAATCTGAGAGGCAGTGCTATTTGGTGTTAAGAGCATTGGCTCTAAGACTGCTGTCTTTGAGCCATGATTCAACCACTAAACGCTTGCGTGACCTTGGGCCACTTACTTAGTCCTTCTAAGCCTCAGTTTCCTCGTTTATAAATAGCAGTTCCTCCTTCATAGGCTGTAACGAGATAATGCACTGCTTCCAATAATTAATCAACAGGAGCAGGTGGGAGGCTTATAAAACCAAACAAATTCTCTAGTTCCAAGTTACATCCACTGAACTGAGATCTCCAGAGCTGGAGCTTGCATATCCTTTAATCTTTTCTTTTTCTTTCTTTCCTTTTTTTTTTTTTTAAAGCTTTGCAAGCTTTTGGGAATGCAGAAAGCCTTTAAGCACATTGCGTGCAGAGCACACACTCCATAAATGTTTGGTTATCCCTGTCTCCCTCTGAGACACACAGACTAGAGACCCTGAGATTTAAGATTGGGAAGGAGGAAGGACCAGTGAAGGGGAAGATGTGAATGAGAGGGGAGAGGTGGGTGGCAGCACTGCGGGCAGAGAAAGTAGCAGACAGGTCCTGGCTGGTACTGTAGGGCAGGGGAAATGCAGCACCATATACACAACTTAGTTGTAGCTTGTCCTCCAGGTGTTAAAGGCAACCTAAGATGACAAGGGCCCATCATGGGCACAGGGCCAGATGACTCAGTATGGAAGGATTCTGGGGACAGCACTGGGGGTTGGGAAGAATGACGCTGGGGGACATTGTGGGGTCTAGAGAGATGAGACTCTGTAAAAGAAAGCTGTCTTCATGGTTGTGGGGTGACAAATGACCCAGAAGTCTGGGAAGTCCTGGGGCCCTCATCACAGGACTGCCATTTACCATTTTCTGCTTCTTAAGCTCTTCCCTATTATGGATACTGCTCTCTAACCACAGGACAGGCACTACTGTCCCCACTGGACAAATGTGAAGCAAGAGAGAAGGGAGAAACTGAGGCATTGTGTAAGTTAAATACTACATTCAAGGTCACGCAGTAAGTTTGGGCAGTGTTTCCTATCTACTCCTGGCATTGCTGCCCTGCTTCCCCAGTCTGTCCCTGTCCTTCCCTCCAGCCCCCACACAGCTCCTTGGGTTTCCAGTCCTGCCTCCAGTTGCACTGGGCTTTGGTTATTTATAGAACATCAGATGCCCAGGGTTGTCTTTACTAGCAGCTGCAGGTCAGTTCCCTCTCAAGTGCCAGGGCTGGTGGAGGACCAAAACCAAAGTCTGGAGGTCAGAGAAACCAACTTTGTGGGGGATTGGGAACATGGATAGCGGTCAAAACAGTCATGTCATCTTGGACCTCAGATGTTCAGACCATGCTTATGCTAATCCTCCCATACTTCCAATGACAGCTTATCTTAGACTTTAAACAGTCCTGGGTGGAAGGCAAGTGGGGAAACAGACCAACAATGGTGTATTATGTCCAAAGCCGTATGGGCCATTCTCCAGCTTCAAGTTGGGAGTTGGGGATGGCAGGAAGAGGAGAAGTCTGGTTAAGAGTGTGGAGTGGGCAGAGAGGTCTCAGAGTGAACAGGACACGCCAAAATGCCTGCCTTGGCATTTGTGACCCTGTCCCTGTGCCCTGTGGCCTGGCATGGTCTTGAGGGTGACAGCTTAATGAGGGTAAATGAGGTACCGTTAGAACCTGAGTTGGTCTCTGTGCATATCAGGGCCACTGAAGTCGGAGGTGAAGGTCTAATGGTCCCCCAGGGGTATAACTCAAGTCCAAGCCCATCTTTGGATTCCTGTCCTCTGTCCAACAGCACGTACACCCACACCCCAAACCCCACAAATGTAGTTGCAGTCTCCTCTTCATTTGCAGCTGGAGGAGTAATTGAGGTGGATGGTAAATTCTTGTGCCACCCACCCCCACGATGACTCACAGCTTGATCACTGTATATTCTGAGTTGGAACCAAATGGAATTACAAGGCTAAGTCGTCTGGGGAAGTGGTGGGTGGTTTGATTTACCCACTGCCTTGGATTATTTGTGCAAGCTTGTCCTGGCCTGGGCTTCTACGGTGAAACCATTTCTATTCTGGTACCAGGGTTGCCTAGGTACCCTTTGCCCTTCATCACCTGTCTGGGACCCCTCCCAGTGCACTAACCCTCTCACAATCCCCAGGTCCACACTCACATCCGTGGCCTTCTTCTCAGCCTGCTCCAGTTTCTCCTGGGCATCCTTCACCGACTCAGAATACTTTTCCACCTCATCTTCTGTCCCTTTCAGCTTCTTCTGGAGTCCTTGCTGCTCCTCCTCCAGCTGGGGGAGAGAGGCCCAGGTTAGTTCAGCCAAGGAAGAAGGCAGGTGTATGTGTGAAGGGGTACCAAGAAATATTTCAAAGCTATCAGGGAGGAAGAGGGAAAGCAGAGGAGGTACAGTGCAGCCAGGAGTGTTACTGGGACCTGGTGGGGTAAAAAGAAAGCTTCCAGCCCCAAGGAACTGGACCCATCACTGCTTTGCAAGGGCAGGAGTAGAAATTGGGGACTAGGGTTCCCCAGGCCATTGGTGGGTTAAATTAAGTGTGGCTCTGACTACTATGAAGGCCCAGCCCCAACAGGGAACGGGAGGGGAGAGCACCTTGGATGGAGCCCAGA
The DNA here is from genome assembly GCF_040802235.1 of Manis javanica. Taxonomy (NCBI): domain Eukaryota; kingdom Metazoa; phylum Chordata; class Mammalia; order Pholidota; family Manidae; genus Manis; species Manis javanica. The sequence goes on along the minus strand of NC_133157.1, from coordinate 35,110,010 downwards.
GGCTAGAGCGCACAGGGCAGGGCCTACCCCACTTTCATTTCGGGGGGTTTGCTCTGGCCAGGGTCCCCACCTGCTTGCAGCGGTCCTCGGCTTGCTTTTTGTCGGCCTCGGCCTGTTCAGCGCGGTCAATGGCATTCTCCTTGTCCAGCTTTAACATCTGCATCTTCTTCTTGATGGCATCCATGACTGCGGTGGGGGACCGGCCGGCTGGCGAGAGGTGCGGTCCGACTTAACTGGGCTGACTGCGCGGACTGGGCGCACCGGTGGCGGGAAAGTAGCACCAAGCTGGACTGGGACGTCCCAGCCCCGCGGGCGCCTAAAAGGATGGGTGGGACCGGGCGGAGCTGGGGGCCGGGACCCTCCCCCACAGCGGCCCAAACCTTGTAGGGGCAGAAGCAAGCCCCGCCGGGGAGGGGCGCGGCCGCCCCCTGCGCCCACCCCCTCGGGACCGCCCCCTCGGGGCCCCACCCCGCCCCTTTCCTCTCTCCACCCGCCTCCCCGCCGTCGAAGGGAAAATAGCTCGGAAGGTGCTGGGAATACACTAGCCCTGTTGAGGTGTGGGGAGCATTCGGGCTGGGGGCTCGGCGCTTTCTCTGAGTGACAGCCCGGTCTACTGGCAGCTGCAGCTGGGGCCCCTGGGGCTATTTTGGGGCGTGAGCTCACGGCAGCTGCGCTGGCGCAGGGGCCGGCGTGCCCCCCTCAGCTGTAGCAGCCGCTGCCCTTAATTTAGAAGGTTCCTGTAAATCCTCCTGGATTAAATGTCTCTTGAGAGGCGGGGCTCTTCCACAGCTTGAGTGCCTCAGTTTACCCTGAGTCCCAGACTCTGGGTTTGCGTCACCGAGGTGGTGGTGATAGCGGAGAGTCTCACCGAGGACTTGAGGAAACTGAGGTAGGAGTGCAGCCCAGAGCCCCCGTCGCAGTGCGGAGCGCGGCCCCCGAGGGCGGGCCTGACCTCTCTTACCCTGGTTCCCCTTCAAGCCCCTGCCCCTCCTCTGCGCTCGCCGGGCGGCTGGTACTCAGCTCGGCGTCCCGCCTGCCCCGCCCCCCACGTGTCCCGCATATTTTCCACGCGCTACAGCCCCGCTGGCCTTCGCGCGCTCCCCGCTCCCTCCTCCACCCCAACCCGGGAAGCGGCTCTTTTCAGTCCGCCCCTCGCCCCGCTCCAGGCCGTACTGGCCCGCCGCCCCTCCACTCACCCCTCCCCGCCCACGCCCTCCCCTCTCCCTGGTTGCCCCTCGCGCCCTCCCTTCTCCAACCCTTCCCCCCGCGGAGTCGCCTCTCTTCCCTTGGGGGCCAGCTTTACGCCGAAATTTCTTTTCTGCCCTTTTTTGGGATGTTTTCCCGTGGGGAGGCGGGGCCGGTCGGGGCGGAGGAGGCAGGGGCGAGGGGATGAGTTACTGAGCTGCAGGGCGTCGGGAGCGGGCGTGCGATACCTCCTCCAACTGAGGCCTCGAGAAGGACCTCCCGGGGCCGGGCCCTAGGGTCGTGGGGTGTCAGGCGCCGGGCGCGAGGCCGTTTGTTTAAAATTTTCCTTGGAGGGGGCTGTGGGGAGAGGAAGTGGAGAGCGTGCTGGGAGGAGGGAGAAGGGGAGAGCGGGCGGAGGAAACCTGGAGGAAGCGGTTCGCCTCGCTCCCCAGCGGCAGACGGGTGGGAGGCTGGATTTTGATGGTGGGAGAGGAACCGTGGGAACTGCTGGACCCGGCGCTGAAGGAGGCGGGGCGCGGAAATGTATTTAGATTTGTTTAGCTGCCTGCTTGCTACACTGGGAACAAACTTGACCTCGCAGTGTTCACACCACCCCATCGCCCTGTTTTCCCCAAACTCATGTTAAGACACTCCGAACACTCTGTAGCCAGTGCTAAGACCTTTGGGGGTTATCGGAGCTCTCCTGCTCCTCACTTCCCATATCCACTTAATCCCGTAAATTCTGTTTCCTACGAACGAGGTTTCCCCTTGACGTCTCTGGGGTTCTTGGACAGCTCCTTGTATTTCCTTCTGCCTGGGTCTGTTGGGGTCTAACTCTTGCTTTTCTAACTCATTCATTCATTCAGCCATTCCTTGACATTGTTAACAAAGATCTTTAAAAAAAAAGTTGATGTGAGTTCCTAAATGCTCCAAAAACCCCTCCTTATTCCCCACCTCTTTTGAGGATAAAAAGCCACATTTCTTCGTGTGGTATATAAGGCCCTTTGTTTTGGCTCCTGTCATCTCTCTGCCTCATGTTTCATTCTCAACCCCCACCCCCAGTATCCAGACTTGTACTTCAAGCTGCATTCACACTGAACTACTGCAGGAGCTGGAAATAGCCGAGCTTTTCTTAAAGCGTCCACCTTTTATTACTCTGTACCCTATCCCTAAAATGTTGTTCCCTTAGCTGATTGATTGCTGGTGGCTTAAAAGACTCAGATCAAACGTCAGCTCTTCTGGGAAAACTTTCCCTGGCCACTTCCCCTTCCACTCGCTCCACCCAAGAGGTGCATGCGCTTGGTACAGGCGCCTGTCATTCTCATCATAGTCCCTGTTACAACTGTTCTTATACCTGTTTGTCTCCTCCACTGGTCTGTGAGTCCCCAGAAGAGGGATTTTGAATCCCCAATGCCTAGTGTAGCATTAGGCATAAAGTTGGTTCTTGATAAAACGTTTGCCAGGTGAATTTTTTATGCACTCTTAAAAATTAAGAGCAGGATTTGAAGATCCAAAAAGCTTTTGTTGAAGTGGGTTATATCTATTAATACCATGTTAAAATGGAAACTGATAATAATTTTGAATATTGATTCATTAAAAATAACAAAAATGAAACTATTTTTATAGGTCATGGACACATTGACCATGTTAACATTAATGTTTTTAATGACAACTATATTCACCTCCCCAAATTAGTGAGAGGATGGCAGTTATTTTACATTTTTGCAAATCTCTAATATTTGGTTTAACAGAGGACAGCTGAATTCTCAAAATCTGCTTGTGCTTTCTATCTGTTGCTATATATTGGTTTGTTTGAAATAGTATATATGAACAAAGTCTAACAGACACATAATTTGAAGAGAGTAGTGTATTTATAGTATTTTCAAGTAATTGTGCATATTCTTTGATACTACACCAACACTTAACAAATGGTAGTTTCATTTCTTGATTTTATTTTTTATATTGAGGTTCATATGCTAAAATGCACAAGTCTTAGTGTACAGCTTGGTGAATTTTGACAATCACAAAGATCAAGGTATCAAACATTCTCATTAATTTTTCTCCCTTCATGTTTCACCTATCCCCACCTTCCTCTCCTGTGGCAGCCACCAGGCTGTTCTTTGTATCTATAAGTCTACTTCTGTTTTGTTTGTTCATTTGTTTTGGTTTTTAGATTCCACACAGAAGTCATGTGGTACTCCTCTTTCTCTGTCTGACTTATTTCACTTAGCATGATACCTTCTAAGTCCATCCATGTTGTAACAAATGGCAAGATTTCATTCTTTTTTATGGCTGAGTAAATACTCCATTGTATCCATGTACATCTTTTTACCCATTCATCTATTGATGGACATTTAGGTTGCTTCCATACTTTGGCTATTGTACATAATGCAGCAATAAACACAGGAGAATGAGTATCTTTTCAGATTAGTGATTTTTTGGGGTGGTGGTATATATAAATTCCTAGAATTGCTGGGTTGTATGGTATTTCTATTTCTAATTTTTAAGAAACCTCCATCTGCTTTCCTGTATAGTGACTGCACCAATTAACAGTCCCACCAGATGTGTATGAGGCTTCCTCTTCTCCACATCCTCCCCAACAATGATTTGCATTTCCCTGATGATTAGTGATGCTGAACATCTTTTCATGTGTCTTTTGGCCATCTGTATGTCTTTGGAAAAATCTCTATTCAGGTCCTTTGCCCATATTTTAATTAGATTATTTGTAGTTTTTTTTTGGTGTTGAGTTATATGAGTTCTTTACATATTTGGGTATTAACCCCTTATCAAATATATCATTTATAAATATAGTCTCCCATTTAGTAGGTTGTCTTTCAGTTTGTTGATGATTTCCTTTGCTGTGCAGAAGCGTTTCAGTTTGATATAGTCACACTTGTTTTTACTTTTGATTCCCTTGCCTCTGGAGACATCCAGAAACAGATTACTAACGCTAATGTTCAAGAGTTCAGTGCCTGTGTTTTCTTCTAGGAGATTGTGGACTCGGCTTTTTTTTTTAAATTTTGGTATCACTAATCTACAATTACATGAGGAACTTTATGTTAACTAGACTTCCCCCATCATGTCCCCCCCACATACGCCATTACAGTCACTGTCCATCAGCATACTAAGATGCAATAGAATCACTACTTGTCTTCTCTGTGTTGTACAGCCCTCCCCGTACCCCTGCTACATTATGTCTGCTAATAGTAACACCCCCTTTTTTTCCCCCCTTATCCCTCCCTTCCCACCCATCCTCCCCAGTCCCTTTCCCTTTAGTAACTGTTAGTCCATTCTTGGGTTCTGTGAGTCTGCTGCTGTTTTATTCCTTCAGTTTTTTTTAAATTTTATTTTGGTATCATTAATCTACAATTACATGAGGAACATTATGTTTACTAGACTCCCCCAATCACCAAGTCCCCCACACATGCCCCATCAGAGTCATTGTCCGTCAGCGTAGTAAGATGCGGTAGGATCACTACTTGTCTTCTCTGTGTTGTACAGCTCTCCCTGAGCCCCACCTCCATTATACATGCTAATCATAATGCCCCTTTCTTCTCCACCTCCTTATCCCTCCCTTCCCACTGATCCTCCCCAGTCCTTCCCTTTGGTAACTGTTAGTCCATTCTTGGGTTCTGTGAGTCTGCTGCTGTTTTGCTCCTTCAGTTTTTTTCTTTGTTCTTATACTCCACAAATGAGTGAAATCATTTGATACTTGTCTTTCTCTGCCTGGCTTATTTCACTGAGCATAATACACTCTAGCTCCATCCATGTTGTTGCAAATGGTAGGATTTGTTTTCTTCTTATGGCTGACATATGTCTTTTTCAAACTGGGCTCCTGCATTCTTAGGGTAAATTCCTAGGAGTGGAATTTCTGGGTCAAATGGTACTTCTATTTTGAGTTTTTTGAGGAACCTCCATACTGCTTTCCACAATGGTTGAACTAATTTACATTCCCACCAGCAGTGTAGGAGGGTTCCCCTTTCTCCACAACCTCTCCAACATTTGTTGTTGTTTGTCTTTTGGATGGTAGTGATCCTTACTGGTGTGAGGTGATACCTCACTGTGGTTTTAATTTGCATTTCTCTGATGATTAGCAATGTGGAGCATCTTTTCATGTGTCCATTGGCTATCTGAATTTTTTCTTTGGAGAAGTGTCTGTTCAGATCCTGTGCCCATTTGTTAAATTGGATTATTTGCTTTTTGTTTGTTGAGGTGCATGAGCTCTTTATACATTTTGGATGTCAACCCTTTATTGGGTATGTCATTTATGAATATATTCTCCCATACTGTAGGATGCCTTTTTGTTCTATTGATGGTGTCCTTTGCTGTACAGAAGATTTTAAGTTTGATATAGGCCCACTTGTTCATTTTTGCTTTTGTTTCCCTTGCCCGGAGAGATATGTTCATGAAGAAGTTGCTCATGTTTATAGCCAAGAGATTTTTGCCTGTGTTTTTCTCTAAGAGCTTTATGGTTTCATGACTTAGATTCAGGTCTTTGATCCATTTTGAATTTACTTTTGTGTATGGGGTTAGACAATGATCCAGTTTCATTCTCTTACATGTAGCTGTCCAGTTTTGCCAACACCAGCTGTTGAAGAGGCTGTTATTCCCCATTGTATATCCATGGCTACTTTGTCATATATTAATTGACCATATATGTTTGGATTAATATCTGGACTCTATTCTGTTCCACTGGTCTGTGGGTTTGTTCTTGTGCCAGTACCAAATTGTCTTCATTACTGTGACTTTGTAGTAGAGCTTGAAGTTGGGAAGCGAGATCCCTCCTGCTTTATTCTTCCTTCTCAGGATTGCTTTGGTTATTCGGGGTCTTTTATGGTTCCATATGAATTTTAGAACTATGTTCCTGTTCGTTGAAGAATGCTGTTGGTATTTGGATAGGGATTGCATTGAATCTGTAGATTGCTTTAGGCAGGATGGCCATTTTGACAATATTAATTCTTCCTAGCCGAGAGCATGGGATGAGTTTCCATTTGTTAGTGTCCTCTTTAATTTCTCTTAAGAGTGTCTTGTAGTTTTCAGGGTATAGGTCTTTCGCTTCCTTGGTTAGGTTTATTCCTAGGTATTTTATTCTTTTTGATGCAATTGTGAATGGAATTGTTTTCCTGATTTTTCTTTCTGCTAGCTCATTGTTAGTGTACAGGAAAGCCACAGATTTATGTGTATTAATTTTATATCCTGCAACTTTGCTGAAATCCAATATTCTAGTAGTTTTGGAGTGGATTCTGTAGGGGTTTTTATGTACAATATCATGTCATCTGCAAATAGTGACAATTTGACTTTTTCTTTACAATCTAAATGCCTTGTATTTCTTTGTTTTGTCTGATTGCCATGGCTGGGACCTCCAGTACTATGTTGAATAACATTGGGGAGAGTGGGCATCACTGTCTTGTTCCCAATCTTAGGTGAAAAGCTTTCAGCTTCTTGCTGTTAAGTATGATGTTGGCTATGGGTTTGTCATATATGGCATTTATTATGTTGAGGTACTTGCCCTCTATACCCATTTTGTTGAGAGTTTTTATCATGACTGGATGTTGAATTTTGTCAATGCTTTTTCAGCATCTAAGGAGATGATCATGTGGTTTTGTCCTTTTTGTTGATGTGGTGGATGATGCTGATGGACTTTCGAATGTTGTACCATCCTTGCATCCCTGAGATGAATCCCACTTGATCATGGTGTATGATCTGGTGATGTATTTTTGAATTTGGTTTGCTAATATTTTGTTGAGTATTTTTACATCTATGTTCATCAGGGATATTGGTCTGTAATTTTCTTTTTTGGTGGGGTCTTTGCCTGGTTTTGGTATTAGAGTGATGCTGGCTTCATATTATGAGTTTGGAGGTATTCCCTCATCTTCTATTTTTTGGAAAACTTTAAGGAGAATGGGTTATTATATCTTCCCTATATGTCTGATAAAATTCAGTAGTGTATCCATCTGGCTTGGGGGTTTTGTTCTTGGGTAGTTTTTTGATTACCAATTCAATTTTGTTGCTGATAATTGATCTGTTTAGATTTTGTGTTTCTTCCTTGGTCAGTCTTGGTAGGTTGTATTTTTCTAGGAAGTTGTCCATTTCTTCTAGGTTTTCCAGCTTGTTAGCATATAGATTTTCATAGTATTCTCTAATAATTCTTTGTATTTTTGTGGGGTCCATCATGATTTTTCCTTTCTCATTTCTGATTCTGTTTATGTGTGTAGACTCTCTTTTTCTCTTAGTAAGTCTGGCTAGGGTTTTATCTATTTTGTTTATTTTCTCAAAGAACCAGCTCTTGGTTTCATTGATTATTTCTATTGTCTTATTCTTCTCAATTTTATTTATTCCTTCTCTGATCTTTATAATGTCCCTCCTTCTGGTGACTTTGGACCTCATTTGTTCTTCTTTTTCCATTTTCAATAATTGTGACTTTAGACTATTCGTTTGGGATTGTTCTTCCTTCTTTAAATAGGCCTGGATTGCTGTATACTTTCTTCTTAGAACTGCCTTCACTGAGTCCCATAGAAGTTGGGGCTTTGTGCTGTTGTTGTCATTTGTCTCCATATATTGTTTAATCTGTTTTAATTTGGTCATTGCTCCATTGATTATTTAGGAGCATGTTGTTAAGCCTCCATGTGTTTGTGAGCCATTTTGCTTTCTTTGTACAATTTATGTCTAGTTTTATACCTTTGTGGTCTGAGAAGTTGGTTGGTAGAATTTCAGTCTTTTTGAATTTACTGAGGCTATTTTTGTGGTCTAGTATGTGGTCTATTCTGGAAAATGTTCAATGCGCACTTGAGAAGAATGTGTACCCTGCTGCTTTTGGTTGTAGAGTTCTGTAGATGTCTGTTAGGTCCATCTGTTCTAGTGTGTTGTTCAGTGCCTCTGTGTCCTTACATATTTTCTGTCTGGTGGATCTGTCCTTTGTAGTGAGAGGTGTGTTGAAGTCTCCTAGAATGAATGCATTACAATTACTTGAACAGCATTATGGTTACTTGACTTCTCCTATTATCAAGTCCCCCCCACATACCCCATTACAGTCACTGTTCATCAGCATAGTAAGATGCCAGAGAATCATTACTTGTCTTCTCTGTATATACTGCCTTTCCCTTGTCCCCCTCCCCACTACATTATGTGTGCTAATTGTAATGCCCTGTTTTCCCCCTTATCCCTCCCTTCCTACCCATCCTCCCCAGTCCCTTTCCCTTTGGTAACTATTATTCCATTCTTGGGATCTGTGATTCTGCTGCTGTTTTGTTCCTTCAGTTTTTTCTTGTTGTTATACTCCATATATGAGTGAAATCATTTGGTACTTGTCTTTTTCCGCCTGGCCTATTTCACTGAGCATAATGTCTTCTAGCCCCATCCATGTTGTTGCAAATGGTAGGACTTGTTTTCTTCTTATGGCTGACTAATATTCCATTGTGTATATGTACCACATCTTCTTTATCCATTCATCTACTGATGGACACTGAGGTTACTTCCATTTCTTGGCTATTGTAAATAGTGCTGCGATAAATATAGGGGTGCATATGTTTTTTTCAAAGTGGGCTCCTGCTTTCATAGGGTAAATTCCTAGGAGTAGAATTCCTGGGTCAAATGGTATTTCTATTTTGAGTTTTTTGAGGAACCTCCATACTGCTTTCCACAATGGTTGAACTAGTTTACATTGCAACCGGGAGTGTAGGAGGGTTCCCCTTACTCCACATCTTTGCCAACATTTGTCGTTGTTTGTCTTTTGGCCATCCCTTCACTTTTAATCTGTGCATGTCTGGGTTTGAGGTGAGTGTCTTGTAAGCAGCATATAGATGGGTCTTGCTTTTTTATCCATTCTATTACTCTGTGTCTTTTGATTGGTGCATTCAGTCCATTTACATTTAGGGTGGTTATCGAAAGATATGTACTTATTGCCATTGCAGGCTTTGGATTCATGGTTACCAAAGGTTCCAGGGTAGCTTCTTTAGTATCTGACTGTCTAATTTACGTCTCTTATTAAGCTATTATAAACACAGCATGATGATTCTTTATTTCTCTCCCTTCTTATTTTTCCTCTTCCATTCTTTATATGTTAGGTGTTTTATTCTGTACTCTTTTGTGTTTCCTTTGACTGCTTTTGTTGGTAGTTGATTTTATTTTTTGCCTTTAGGTAGTATTTGGTTGGTCTGCTTTCTTTGCTGTGATTTTATTTTCTCTGGTGATATCTATTTAGCCTTAGGAGTGCTTCCATCTAAAGCAGTCCTTTTAAAATATCCTGTAGAGGTGGTTTGTGGTAGGCAAATTCCCTCAACTTTTGCTTTTCTGGGAATTGTTTAATTCCTCCTTCATATTTAAATGATAATTGTGCTGGATACACTATTCTTGGTTCAAGGCCCTTCTGTTTCATTACATTAAATATATCATGCCATTCTTCTGGCCTGTAAGGTTTCTGTTGAGAGGTCTGATAATAGCCTGATGGGTTTTTCTTTGTAAGTGATCTTTTTTCTCTCTGTGGCTTCATTTAGTACTCTGTCCTTTGATCTTTGCCATTTTAATTATTATTGTCTTGGTGTTGTCCTCCTTGGGTCCCTTGTGTTGGGAGATCTGTGGGCTTCCATGGTCTGAGAGTACTTCCTCCCCCAGTTTGGGGAAGTTTTCACCAATTATTTCTTCAAAGACACTTTCTATGCCTGTCTCTCTCTTTTTTTCTGGTACCCCTATAATGCAAATATTGTTCCGTTTCTATTGGTCACACAGTTCTCTTAATATTCTTTCCTTCCTAGAGATCCTTTTATCTCTCTCTGCCTTAGCTTCTCTGTATTCCTGATTTCTATTCCATTAACAGTGTCTTGCACCTCATCAAGTCTGCTCTTAAGACCTTCTATTGATTGTTTCATTTCTGTAATCTCCCTCCTGACTTCATCCCTTACCTCTTGCGTATTTCTCTGCAGGTCCATCAGGATGGTTATGACCTTTATTTTGAATTCTTTTTCAGGAAGATTGGTTATATCTATCTCACCAGGCCCTCTCTCTGGGGTTGTCTGGGTGATGATTCTTGACTGGACCAGATTCTTCTGCCTTTTCATGGTGATAGAGGTGGATGTAGGCAGGTGGCACATATGTCGGCTGGGAGAACCAAGTCCCTTCCTGCTTGCTGGTTGCCTTGCCCTTCTCTGCTGCCTGTGTTGGTTACGCACACACCAGGAGCAGCCTCCAGATTAATTCCCTGAGCTGCTGTGGGTGGGGCAGCTCTCAGGGTAGCCCAGAGCCCTGCGGAGAGTGGCAGGTACACCAGATGTGGTCTCCTGTGAGAACGGTGTCCCTTCGCGCCTTGCCCCGGCTTCCTCTATCTGTGCAGGGCAGTGTGGGTGGCAGCCTTTGGGTCTGGCCTGGGTTGCTGCACCCTGGGAGGAGACTGGGCAGTTGCTGTGGGTGGGGCCGCTCTCCAGTTGCTCCACTGCTGTGGTGGGGCAGTGCCAGCCCCGGGGAATGAATGGCAGGCTGCTTATCACCGTTAAGCCTCTGTGCCTTTGAGACTTTCAAAAAGCACCTGCTTTTCTTTTGTCCCAGGGGAGCCTGCTGTGGGGACCTACTCACAGTCTCTGACTCGGATTTTACCTTTCTGTTTCTCTCAAATCCAGTACACCATGCAATGTGTGTCTGTGCTCCTGGGGCAGATTACTACGGCTGGTTATTTAGCAGTCCTGTGTTTCCACTCCCTCCCCACTCCGACTCCTTTCCTCCTGCCTGTGAGCTGGGGTGGGGGTAGTGTTCGGGCCCCACTGGGTCACGGCTTCGTATCTTACCCCCTTCGTGAGATGCTGAGCTCTCGCAGATATAGATGTAGTCTGGCTGTTGTACTGTATCTTCTGGTCTCTCTGTTAGGCACAGTTGTATTTGTTGTATTTTCAAAAATATATATGGTTTTGGGAGGAGATTTCCACCCCGCTACGCACATCACCATCTTGAGCCTCCTCAGATTGGCTGGATTCAGTTTTTGTACTTAGGTATTCAATTCATTTTGAGTTTATTTTTGTGTATGGTGTAAGACAGTGGTCCAGGTTCATTCTTTTATAGCTGTCCAGGTTTCCTAACACCCATTTATTGAAGAGATGGTCTTTTCCCCATTGTATATTCTTGCTTCTTTTTTTCATATATTAATTGACCATACAGGTGTGGGTTTATTTCTGGGCTGTCTATTCTGTTCCATTGGTCTATGTTATCTATTCCTCTGCCAGTACCATACTGTTTTGATTACTGTAGTTTGCTGTATAGTTTGAAATCGAGTGTGATACCCCCAGCCTTGTTTTTCTTTCTCAAGATTGCCTTGGTTATGTGGGGTCTTTTGTGGTTCCATACAAATTTTAGGATTATTTGCTCTAGTTTCATGAAATATGCCATTAGTATTTTGATAGGGATTGCATTGAATATGTATGCAAATGGCTTTGTGCAGGATGGCCATTTTAACAGTATTAATTCTTCCTATCCAAGAGCATAGATTAGCTTTCCATTTATTTGTGTCTTCTTCAGTTTCTTTCATCAATGTCTTATAGTCTTCAGTATACAGATCTTTTCCCCTTTTGGTTAAATTTATTCCTAGGTACTTTATTCCTTTTGATGTAATTCTAAGTTAGATTGATTTCTTAATTTATCTTTCTGTTCATTATTTGTATGTAGAAACACAACATATTTCTGTATACTGATTTTGTATCCTGTGACTTTACTGAATTCATTTATTAATTCTAATACTTTTTGGTGGAGTATTTGGGATTTTCTATATATAGTATCATGCCATCTGTAAACAGTAACAATTTTACTTCTTCCAATTTGGATGCCTTTTATTTATTTTTCTTGTCTGATTTCCGTGGCTAGGACTTCCAGTATTATGTTGAACAGAAGTGGTGACAGTGGGGACCCTTGCTTTGTTCCTCATCTTAGAGGAAAAACTTTCAGCTTTTCACCACTTAGTTGATGTTAGCTGTGGGTTTGTCTTATATACGGCCTTTATTATGTTGAGATATGTTCTCTTTATACCCATTTTGTTGAGGTTTTATCATGAATGGATGCTCAATTTTGTCAAATGCTTCTTCAGCATCTATTGAAATGACCAAATGATAGTTTAAGGACTAGTTGCAGTGTGGAAACTGAAACCATATTAATAACTTTCTCATACTATGTTACATTAAAATCCATTGGCCTGTGTTGCACTTTGGTTGGATCTTTTACTCAAGGATAATTTTGTAACATCATGCACTGGTCATCTGCAAAATATTAGTTCACTGAGCTTTGCAGGTCTTCCAAATGGTGACACATTTCATTATCCTTTATTTAAAAAATCACATTCCTTAATATCATGATTGGTTTCAACAGAAAAGTCTAAGTTTTAAGTTTTGTGAAGCTGTAAAGCTCATGGTGGCAAATACAAGCTTTCAAAATTCCAGATACAGGCTTTTAAAAATTGAAAGCTCAAATTTTTTCATTAGTATCACAAATACTATCAGAATTTTCCCTGAAGTAACAGACTCACATTATTCCTTTTTTGAGAAAACATCCACCAGATGCCCAAGTCTGATAACCATGTTTGTCAGTTGTTCGTTCACCTATACACAGTGTTCCATGAAAAGAGCAGCTAGTTCAGTTCAGCTCACAACTGAAAGAATTGTCTAAGTACTTTCCTTGAGACACCATTGTACTTTGGTATGCAGAAGTACTCTCTGTTCATCACATAGAATACTGAAAAGACGTCCTCAAAGTTTAAGATTTAATAAAATCAGAATTTTTTTTGCCACTTCATCAAGAATATTCTTGAGTGAAGCTAGCATGTATTTCTTAAGTTGCTAGTGCATGATGGTGAAGAATATGACTCAGTACAGTTTGGGTCACTGACTTGACTTGCACTAAGGCAGTTTTACCCACCAATGCTTTTGCACTGTCAGTGCAAATACTGGTGTGGAAAAAGAGTGTCTGAACTAAGTTGGGCCTGTTAGCTCATGTGCATCGGAAAACCAATTACCAAGGAGCCACTTCTGCAGAAACAAAGTTTTATTGTCATGTGGCTGAACAAGGTGACAAGAGGCAGGATAAAATCTGTCTCCCCAACCTCAGATGGGGTACACAATTATACAGGAGGCTTATGCATATTTAGCAGGGACTGGTGAAATGAATAGAGTTGGGAAGGACTATTCTGCTCCTGCTTACCATGTTAACATGTTACATACGTGTTCAAAAATGGTGGCTAAGCCTGTCCTACAGGCAGATATTTTAATATGGTCATGAAGAAGAGGTAACTTTAGGTCATCTGGAACTATTTTTGTGCAAGCTTAGGTGAGTGTCAATGGGCTCAGTGAGCTTGGACTGGTCTGCTCTGAGTGAAGCAGGCTCCAAAGTCCTGCAAAGCAACCTCTGACATCTTAGAAGGGACAGCACAGAAAGAGGTAATGAACTTTAACAATGAGGAGAGTAATTAGAAGGGAGTGACTTTTGGCTTTTTAATTAAAAGGCTGTGATTTCATTAGTATTATAATAAAAATAATCTTGACCTTATGATCCCCTGAAAGGATCTTGAGAACCCCTAGCAGCCTAAGGACCAATTTTAAGAACTACTGGTCTAATGGGTATTCCACCCTCTCCCTAGAAGGCTTCCCAGGGCAGCACTACTGAGAGACATGTGATTGGTCTCTGTTCTGAGGACATGGCAAGGTAGTGGTAGCAGGAGTAAGCTGCTGTCCTGGGTTCAGAGCTGCAGGAATTCAGTATGGACCACCACCTGTTGGGGAGGTTATAGAAGGAATTTGATTTCTAAGGTCTTCCTTGACTCATGGTGCTAGGACATTGAATCTGGGCTGGGGGACATAGTGGTTATGTACTGAAGTTGCCAGTTCATTGTGTCAGAGGTGGTAATACATTTGTTTTCCAGTGCTTAGTATAGGCATGGCTTTGCAAATATTGAATGAATTAATCACAGGTAACAGGAGTGATGGTAGGAAGTTGGCACCTTCCCTAATGGGCTGCCCTGGGGAGGATGAAGCAATTCTGTCTACTTTAAACTTACTCTGTGGGGTGGAAAGTAGATGTCATGGCTTCAAGGAGGTGAAAGGTGCCCAGAGTAGCAGCGAATGGGTGGTAGTATGTTCTGCTTGGAGGGTGAAACAAGGAAATAACATACTGGGCCACAGGGTTAAAGAATCATGCATGAACACTGGCAGACCTGAGCACATGAAGTGTGGGTGAATGTGGAAGGAAGTGGGAACACAGCACCCATCCCACTCACTGCACAACCAGATTAGCAGGGCATCTGCCTGGCCACTAGGGGCACTCTGCCCCCTAACTACAGTCTCACATGGGGTCAAGCTTTTTCAGTGCCAGTGCTGTTTTAGGCAGGAGCAGTGACAAGGTGCTCCCACCCAGTCACCAGTAGAATCTAACCAAGGCAGCCTCCCATTGGAATTTTGGGTTCAGCTTCCTCAACCAAATCAGTGGCCACAGTTCTCTTAGGTTCAGGCACTTGTAGTTTATTACTTCTAGCAAAACTGTTTTTGAAGATTTGAGTTTGGCCAGGGATTAGATTTGATCACTTACTCTGAGCAGTGAAGAACAGGTTATCCCTGGTAGCCACAAAGAGGTGGTGGCTGCTGTCCCAGCAACAGAAAAATGACACTTGGGGAGGTGTAGGTGGAACATCAGGAGTATGACAGCATTCCAGTTTTAGGGATCTACGGTGGGAGGACAGAGGGGCCTCAGGGCAGACTAGTAGTCAGCCCCCTTTGCCAGTTCTCAGCCAGGTGAAGCTGCTGACAACTCTGTCCCCTTCTCTCAGCGCTGCCCCAGGGAAGTCTCCCATCTCCTTAAGAAGCCAGGCAGAAGCTGGAGGCAGAATCAACTTTATTGAAGCTTGACCTGGTTGGGGCTTACAACCCCGTGGCTCCCTGCCCGCTCCCCCACCAGACAGGTGGGGGTTGGGGGTAGATAGTATCAAAAACGTTGTAGAGCTGAGGCTGTGGGACTGGCTGGAAGCTGCTGGCAGGGTGGAGTGGGCTGGGGCCCTGGCAGGTTCAAACTGAGGTACAGTAGCGTTAATAATACTCTTAGAGCGTTATACTCTAGGGAGAGGCAGGCACTTGGGGGCCCCTAGGGCATGAAGGCACTTGGAGTCGGTCAGGGAGGGGCAGGAGATGTGCGGGCAGGACCGGGCAGGCCAGGCCCGTTTGGCAGGCACTTCACTTCGGAGAGTCAGGGGTTGGGCGGGGCTTTGGTAGAGGCTCAGTCCCCGCTGGGTCTGTGCCAGAAGCACTGCCCTAGGGCTCGTCTCGGAGCTCTGAAGGCAGGAACTTGTACTGCTGCTGCCGGATCTGGGCCAGCTTCTTTCGGGCCTCTTCCAGCTCCCGCTCCTTCCGAAGCATCTCTTCCTGTGCGGCGATGATCTGAGGAGGGGAGATCAGGCCTCAGCCTGGTGCTTCTGTGCACTGGCGTTTTTAGGGTAGGTGGGGCTGGCACAGGCTACCTGACTGCCCTACTGGTGTGTCCCTCAGAGCGCCAGAGCTCACCTGGGCAATGCCCCCAACCATCTTCTCCTTTACCACGACCGTTTCGTTCTCTTGGTCTTCAAAGGCGGCAGCCTTCTGTGCAGCCTTCACCAGGTTATCCGAGGCTCGCTTCACTGCATTGCCCGCAGCCTGGGCAGAGGGAAGGTACAGCAGGAAGTTGGGAACTCAGGTGGGGTCCCGCGTGAGATAATCCTCAACTCTCTCACAGAGGGTGACAGTTTAAAGCAGTGTAGCCCAAAGTACGATGGGATGGGTCAGGGTTCCTCACCTGAAGCCGCTTCATTGCCTCAGAGTCCTGGTCAGCCTTGACCTTGCAGGCCACAAGGAGCTGGGCCGTGGAGGCTGCTACCTGCTTGGCTGATGAGATGAGCTTCTCCTGGCTGGCATGGCCTTGTACGGCTGCGTTGGCAGCCTCACACAGGTTGTTGGTGGCTGCAGCCACCATCCGGGCCTGAGGTGGAGGAAGGTTCGATTAAAATATGCCTTTTGCCATAGTCCTTTCCCTCTACAGCCTTTTCCCACTTTTCCGGCTCAGAGGGACCTAGTAAGTGTTGTATACTCACAGCTGAGATAAGGCCCTGGGACCACTGCCCATCATCCAGTGCATTGGCTGGAATGGCGCCCACCTGTGGAGGAGGGCAGAGGGCCTGCTCAGACCTGTCTTCTTCCTACCCACAGCCTCCATGTACAGTGTGGGTGTGGACAACAAAGCTGTGCTGTCCCTGTACTTCTGGGCATTTAAGTACTTACCTTCCCTTGGGCCACCAATTCCCTCTGGGCAGCAGATGCAGCCTTTACCAAGGCACTGGTGGCTGCTGCAATGGACTTGGCAGCTTCCAGTATCTGCTCCTCAAAGTTGAGGGACTCGTCTGCCTCCTGCAATGAAGAGACCAAGGTTGCAGAGAGAGGTGCCCAGAAAGGGGGCTGAAGGCGGGGACCTGCTACCATTAGGAGGGTAAAGAGGGAGGAAGCAGGACTGACCTTGGGTTTAGCCCGGGGCTTCAGCTGCTCCAGCTTTTTGGCTGCGGCCTCAATGGCAGCTGCAGCTCCCAGGAGCTCATTCTCAGCAATGACGGTGGGGTCCTCTGGGTCCACCCATTCTGTTCCTGGTGGGATGAGGTGGGAAGGAAAGGGCTAAGGCAGAGCACTGAGGAGATGAGATCAGGAGCATGGCAGCATGGTTAGGACCACCAGGCCGCTGGCCCTGGGGGAATGATGGACAGGGGCTAGCTCAGTGCAGTCCAGTCAGGAAGTGGATGGAGCTCTCCCCTTACAAAGGTTTCCCTTCCTTCCCTGCCACCTCACCCTTCATGGCCTCAGCGGCCTGGATGAGCTCAGTGACTGAACCAGCCACACGCTTTGAGTGTCCCGTCAGTTGCTGCTTCAATTCTGGACTTGGCTTCTGAAGGGTCTGGGGAAAAGGGGGGCATGGAGCAGAGAGCATCAGACCTTATATTCCCTGACCCAAGAAACAGGACAGAACACACCCCTGGGTCCCCTCCCGAGCCCACTCTACCCCACCACCCTCAACACTCAACACTGCACCACCCTCCAAGTGCACTCAGGCCTCATGTGGCACACATGTGAGGACAGTGGGCTGTACGTCACTCACCGGCTGACAAGAAGCATGGAGAATGGTGGAAGGAGAATAAAGACATGATGAAGGTAGAGAAGAGGGAGTCAGGTGGGAAGAGAGGAGATAAAAAGATGAAGAGAAGAGGTGAGTAGAAGAACCAAAGATGCTGAGAATGGCGGGGCCCCAGTGGAAGGGAGGCTTGGAAACAAGAATACATTTGGGAAATAGATGGCGGGGTGGGAGACCTGAACGAAGTATTTGTGAGCTGGCTTTGACGCATGCGGAAAGAGGACCATGTATCTAGGGATGCTGGTGTGAGCAGCAGACAACTCCGGTCTTACCAGTAGCACATGGTCCAGCAGTTCCAGGTAGCCATTGGCACATTCGCGGCCATAGTGCAGTGCTCGGAGCCGCACATCAGGGGCCACCTCTGGGTGGTAGGCTGCTTCCTATCCCACAGAGTACTGTTAGTGTTAGGATCCCAAAGAGCTCAGGCCCCGCAAGCCCCTGCACTTTCTCCCCTACCCTGTTCTGCCTAAAGCTGCCTCACTGCCTCAAACCTCTGCCTCACAACTGGGATTTCTACCTTGCAAGCCCGGAGCATATCTGCAATAGCACGGCGACTCAGATTAGCTGTGGCGATGACGTCCTCCTGGCGACAGGAGTTTCCAGCAGCGACAGCCTTGGCTGTTGCCATGGTGATGCCCTTGGTCATTCGAATGAAATCTTCTGGGGTAGAGGTCTTGGCAGGTGGCTCTGGAGAACAGAAGACCTGTTGGGGTAGAAGAAGAAGAAAAGTTTTACAGTGGGTGAGACTGTAAGCCAATGTAGCTCTCACAGGATTTGGCTCATTCATCCACGTGTTCACCAACAAGCATTCAGTGAGTGCTTATTGTGGTCAAGTCCTTGGGGGAAGTTCCCACATTCACAGCTCATAAAAGGCAGCTGGTTATCATTTCTGACTGAA
The DNA here is from genome assembly GCF_040802235.1 of Manis javanica. Taxonomy (NCBI): domain Eukaryota; kingdom Metazoa; phylum Chordata; class Mammalia; order Pholidota; family Manidae; genus Manis; species Manis javanica. The sequence continues at coordinate 35,091,772 of NC_133157.1, read as the reverse complement.
GTGGTAGGGAGAGTACACTTGAAATTAAGGAAGTACCTTTGAGCTGGGTTTTCATTCCTAAACTACAGAGAAGCCTTGAGGAGTGAGTGGCAGAGGTGGGTCCTAAGAGATACAGCTAATAGGAGGGCATTTTAGGTAAATGGTAGGGCATGAATAACCAGAATGTCAAGTGGGAGAATATCAAGAAATGTTCTAGAATATAGATATGGTGAAGAAAAGACTGTTGGGGCTTTGAATATCAGGCCAAGAAACTTAGAATTTTATAGAATAGGTAAAAGTTATAAACATATTTTGATGTATGTGCTCATCCAAAGTTATGAAACATCAGCTAGGTGGTAGATCCCGTGGGAGGTGCTAGGGATGCAGAGCAGAAAGGTAGACAAAGTCCTTGTTCTCATGAGCTTACATTCTAGTTTGGGTACAGACAAATAAGTAAACAAGTAGAAAAATTAGACTGCGATCTGGGCTGTGAAGGAAATAAAGAGCGTGCTGTGATGAGAAATAAAAACAAGGTCCTTTTTCAGACAGGTGGTCAGGGAAAGCTTCTCTGGGTAGACCACCAAAGCCTGAAGGATTGGAGGGAGCCAAAGGTTAAAAAAGCTGGAGCAAAATAAGTGCAAGGGCCAGCAGCAGGCAAGGACTGATGGTGTGGGGTGGGATGGGGCAGAGAGAAAAAGCAGGCTAAGATGACACGGGAAGCTGGCAGAGACCATGGGGTCTGGAAGGTGATGGTGAAGACTGGAGGTTTTACCACAGATGCCAGGGCAGTCACAAAAAGGTTTTAAGCAGAGAAGTGGCATAGTCTAATTTATGTTTTTAAAGATTATTCTGGCTACTGTGTAGAGTGGACTGGAGGGAGTGAATGTGGAAGAAGAAGGGAGATCACTTAGAGCCTGTTGCATATATATAGCTGAGGACTGATGATGGTTTGGATGAGGTCATGGTGGCAAAGAACATGAGATCTAGCTGGCCAGATCACTAACAAGGCTTGCTGATGGGCTTAGATGTGGGGAATGAGAGAAAGATGATAAACCTGAGTTTCTGGCTTTAGAAACTAAGTCACTAAAAGATGCCATTTCCTGAGATGGGAAAGATACGGGAATAATCAGGTTTGGGAGACAGAAAGTTAGAGTTTCAGTTTGGACATCTCTGAGGAGAGGTGAAAACAGAGTATCAGAAAGGTGAATTTAGGAATTCGAAAGAGGTGACAGATTAAGGCAGGGAGACCAGGCAGAAAGCTAGCACAGCTGAGTCACAGTGAGGGGCAAAGGGAGAGGATGAGGAGGGCAGTTGGAAGGACCTAGCCACAGCCAGGATGTGGTTTCCATCATGAATGGGAATGAGCTTATCAGGAAGAACAGCTGGTGGGAGGCACTGTACCTCCGTGGCAATGCCAGACAGGCAGTGGAAAATAACTAGACTCAGAATTGGAAGTCAAATTGTTAGAGACCAGTAACAGAAGTATTTCAACTTGCTGAAGAGAAGGACAGAGGAAAGGCAATTTGTACCACTCTGTGAAGGCCCTTACATTTACGAGGTTGAAGGTGATTCAGTGAGAACTACAGAAAAGATGTTGAGAAGTGAGAGAAAAGCCAGGGTCAGGAAGGCCAAAGGAAGAAAGAATTTCAAAGAGAGTCTTGTTCGGAAGGGTCAAATGACTTGGAAATGTTTGAAAAAGATGAAAGCCAAGAAGCGGCCACTGACTGTGGTGACTGAAAGGCCACTGATGACCGCAGGAGAGGGTGACAGAAAGTAGATGCCAAATTCTAAGCAGTAAACCAGTGAGGAGGGGAGGGACACCAGTGTAGCTCACCTGAGAAGTCTGGCAATGAGCAAGAAGAATGGGTGTGACTGTGCCATTTCTGTGAATCTATCTGAGGTACAGGTTCACCACCTCTCATGAGCTCTGTGACCAAGTTCCCGATGCCAACTCGTGCTTACCGCAAGTTCCTGCCGTATATGTTCTGTGGTTGCCTCCAGGGCCCGTGTGCCTTTGGTGGCCTCGTCTTCCACAGCTTTCACAGTCTTGAGCAATGATGTCACATTGGTCACCATCACCTGGGAACATCAGAGGAGTTAGGGAGGGGATCACTTTAAGGGACAGGAGGAAAGGCACTGGGGTCTGCTCCCTCTCCTGATGTTCTCATTTCCTCCAACCTTGGCAGAGTTCTTGAGCTGCCACACAGCAGGGTCATCCCCAACTTTGCCAGCTGCAGCCTTTGTTGCACTGATGAGGTCTCCCAAGGCCTTGGCCACATCTTTCACTGCATTGATCAGCACCACCTGTGTGGGAGAGCAGAGGCTCTGATCTGTGGGAGGAAAAGGGGGAACCAGAAGTTCTGGCCAGAACTAGGAGTGCCAGGTGGATACCTGGGTCTCAGGGTCTTCGGCTCCCAGGCTGGCTGCCCCTAGCTTGACCACGTCAGCGAGGCGGGTGATGGTTGCCACAGAGGACTGGGCAGCATGGGCCAGCTTCTCCTGGCTCCCAGCTGCATTCTGCACCAGGACCTTGGTGTCCTCCACCAGCACCTTTGCAGTCTTCAGAATGCCCTCCCTGGGGGTGCCCAGTCTGGTTAGCTCCCCACAGGCTTCCCCCAACTCCTCCGGACTCTGCTTTTTTGGTCCCAGCCCACCCTGCCTCTGTGAGGCCCATTCCCTCCTCACCGGTGGTCAGCGAAAGTGTCAGCACCCTCGCGATTGAGCGTGCCGGCAGTAGCGAACATGATGGTGGTGTCAAGGTCAGCAATGATGCCAGACACGGCACTGGCTGCTGTGATGCAGGCCTGCGTGCCACGATTCCCTGCCTGCAGTGCAGCCAGCACGTGGGAGACCTGGGGGAGGAGGGTCACCTGGTGACTATGGTAGGTGCCTCGTGAAAAGGAGAGGCCCCCGCTGCCTGGGAGGAGGGACAGAGGACAGGGCTGGGAAGGTAGGAGGAGGTGGGGAAAGGCTGCAGGGCTGGAGGGGGCCAGTGCCCCAGTCCGCAGGGATAAATAAGCACAGTCACCTTCTCAGATACTCTCCGGGCACACTCGAGGAGCTCCTTCTTGGTGTAGGCATCGCTGGGGCTGCACTGCAGAGCACCTGCTTTGGTGACCAGAGCAGCACAGCCGTGGCCCAGCTCCTGTACCCGGTGCTTGATGTGGGCGCCTATCTGTGAGCAAGTGGAAGAGGGAGATGGGTTTCACAAGAGGCACTCAGAGTTCCGCCACTACGCTTGGAGGAGTCATTAAGGACCTAAAAAAACATGTACCACAGACTAGAGGGGTTGTGAGAAAAATGCCCAGTGGGTAGACTTTCCTGTTCTCTTCTTCAGGCAGGAGGTCAAGGTCACCTCCTACACTTGGAAAATAGTAGCACATAGGCATCAACTGGTGATGATTCTGTTCAGCATAGTGAGGGAGGCGGGCAGCACTCTATGCTGGGGCATGGGAACCAGAAGGCCACAGAGTACCACTTGGCCTATATGTAGTAGTACAGGGGTTTGGGATTAATAAGCCCAAGATCCAGTATTTGCTTTCTTGGAAAGCCAGGAGCTTAGGGAAGGTGAACTTCATGGGTCTGTGACTAGGAGAAAGTAAGAAGGGAATACAGACTTGTAGGATAGCAGACAAGCAGCCACAGGCCTGGTGGAGGACAGGTGGCAGAGCCGACAGTGACAGACGGGAAATCCTGGGCTGTCTCCTTCAGCCCTGTGACTGGAGGCTTTGATCCCGTCTCCACAGAGTCCTGAGCACTCTTCAGTGGAGTGGCCCTGAGGGTGTTTCCCTTCCCATGAGAGACTAGACCGATGAGGGTGGGGCAGCCCAGAGGTTGACACCGTGGGGACAAGAGACAGAGCATGGATTATCTGCGAGGGGCGGAGGGGAGACCACAGCTGCCTCTGAGCTTACCTCTTCATTCTCAGCAGCCACAGCTGCAGGCTTGGCCTGCAAGGCCAGACGGCCATACTCACTGGTCAGCTGGTTAGCGAGAGGGCCCAGCTCCTCAGGGCTGGTGTTTGACTTGGTTACCTGGTGACAATGGAAGAAGTAAAGTTATATCCAAACTCAGCACTCCAAGGGCAGTCCTGTTACACTTTCCCAAACTCACCATCTCCTGAACGGTGACAGCAATGGCCTTGGCTGTCCGCACCATAGTTGTCTGGTAATCCACAAAAGAACCTTCTGGCTCACCCATTGGCCCTTCGTCTAACTAAGGGGAGAAGATGGGAGCATGGAAAGAGCGTCAAGGTCTGACACTGTGCTCAGGGACCCCAGCCTAGGGTGGCATCTGTCCACAGGCACCCCCCAACTCTGACCTGGTTGATGGCCTGGGTGATGGAGTCCACCATGCCACCAACAACCCCGGCAGCACTGGCTGCCTCATTGAGGGTTGTCGTTAGGTCCTCTACAGCCTCTGTCATCATTTGCATGGCCTCCTCCAGGGCTTCCTGGGTGTGAGCTGCTTGCTGTGGGGCAAGAGTGAGTGAGTGGAGGAGGTCCTATCATTCTGGCTTCTCCAACCCTCTTACGAGTAGCAGCCCCTCAGCTGTGCCCTCATGCCTTGGGGTTACCACCAGCCTCCTTGGCTGTGTACAGCAATTGCAGGGCTGACTCTGCCAAGGTTTTTGTCTGGTCCAGGAGCGCCATCTGCTGAGGGTGGCTCAGGGTCTTAGAGGCAGCACCCACTGCAGCCAGGGTGAGTGGCTCAAAGTACTGGGCCATCTGGGATACCTAAGGCAGGGGGTTGGAATGGGGGTCAGATGGGCCAGGTGCTCTTGTGCACCCTACCCTGGGACCCCACCCTCCCCACTTATTTCTCCAGTGACCTTATGTCCCAGTTGGGAGGCTTCAGCTCGGGCAGCACTGGCCAGTGGCTCAATGAGATGAGAGATCTCTTGCACTGCGGTGAGCATCTGAGTATGCAAAGCCTGGGGAGGAAGTGCATTTTAGCCCTGACTGTGAACTGGAATAGCACCTTTGCCTACACAGACCCCGCTCTAAGCTTCCACGTGGACCTAACAAGCCCCCTTGGCATGTTCCATACTCCCGATTCTGTGAAGCTCCCTCCCAGATCCTCCATCTTCCTCAGTTTGCCATCTCTTTTCTCAAACTCAAACTTCCACATAACCTTCCTCCCCCTTACCTCTTGAGAGATTCCCTCACGGGGAGCAAGTTGCTGGCTGACTGCAGCAAGGGAGGCCTGGTCTAGGTCCCGCAGACAGCTGTTCAGAGCTGCAATGGCTGCCTCACACTCCAGCTGCCCAGGAGCCTTATCCCTGCAGACACATCACAGGCTCCAACACAAGAACATCACTTTAAAACAAGGCCAGCCCATCTTTCCTCATACCCCCCAAATCTTGGACAGCAGCCATCCTCCAACACTATTTCATTTAATTATGCCTTAGAGCCCAGTCCGTGTCCCCCAGTCATACCGGTTCTCCACCCCCTCAATACCTCATGCTTGTAATAAGCTTCTTGATGGAATCTGAGACAGTCCGTGAGTGGCCAGCCAGCACTGACCAGCGTGGGGGGTCCCGGGGATTGACAGCCAGGGCCCGTGCGGTCTGGATTAGTCCTCCAGCACTCTCCAACATTGTCTTGGCAGAGATAACAATGGGCTCCATGGTAGCCCGGCCCTGGGAGAGGGGAGGCAGGGAGGTGAGTCTCAAGAATCCTGAGAAGATGAGGCAGCTGGCCCATCAGGTGTCCGTTCACTTTGCCTCACCTCAGGGCTGATCTGGGCAGGAACACTGGAGAACTCAGGGTTGGATGCGAAGGCACTTAGATTGTCCACAGCCTCTAGCAGAGGGGCCGTTGCAGCTCGGCACTGGGCACGGTTCTCCTCCGTGAAGGCCCCATCTAGTGCCTGCAAGTGGGAGTAACACAGAGGCCGTCAGGATGGTCTGTAGGCACAGGAGGTAAAGCTCCAGTCCCCCTCCTGGGCTGAGAGGGCATGGGGAGAGGCTGGTGCTGGCTGTTATGGAAAGTAAAGGACTCTGGCAGATTTGATTTGGCAGGAGGCCTCAGGGACTGATGAGGCTGGGGAGAGAAGATTGGACAGGTCAAAGAGGACGGGGTTCAAACACTGGAACCTTTATGGTCTTGACAAGGTTGGCTGTGCTGTTGGCCACTTCCTTGGCTGACTGTACAAACTGGCGTTTGGCAGTAGGATTGGCGGTCCGAGCAGAAGCCAGGCGGCAGCTGTTACACAGGGCAGAGGTGTGTTTGGCCACAATGGTGGCTGCAGAGAGCACCTGAGGGGACAGACACATGGCAGAGCCATGATGAGGACAGGAGGGAAGTGTACACACCCAGGGAGAAGGAGCCCTGTAGACTGGGGGATGGAGGATGATACCTTTGAAATCTAATTAGGAAATAGTCACCTTAAAGTCAGTATTCGGCAAAAAGATAACCCAGAGATGAACAGGGTGGGAAGTGGGAGATGAAAGACCCACAACTGGAGAAATCATAATGGGGAGCACTGGAGAATAAGCTTAAGTATCTATAGAAAAGTTGTGAACTTAACAGAAAATCAAAGGGTGAGAAATGTGGCAGGAGCAGACAGTTACCCAAAGAGAAGCTGTGTGTGGAGGGTCAGAGATGGGTCCCTGCCCTGTCCTTCCCACATCCTGCCTCTCCCCTTCCCCACTGGGCCAGGCCATCCTGGCTCAGTGTCCTTTCCCAGACTTGCCCCTGGTACCTGTTCCCTTGAGTTACCTGGGCCTGGGTACAGCCAGGTTCCCCCAAGCTCTGACAGGCCATCTGAATTGCCTGATTTGCACGGGCAAACTGTGTGGGCTCCACCAGCCCTTGCTGTCCAGCTTGGCTGTTGGGATCAGAGACACCCACCAGATATGCAGCCTGGAGAGAGAGGAGGTGGGGAGGGTGAGGAATAAAGAATATTCCTCAGGTGGGTCTTGACAGTGACAGTGGGGAAAAAGGGAAATAGGGGTTAAGTTTCAGGTGAGCATCCTATGTGAGTGGAGGTATATTAAACTATAGTCACACTAAAAAAAAGAAAAAACCCCTGTTTTGTTAAATGTGTTCAAACATTCAGAAGATTAAAAAAGTAAAACAAGGAAAACCACATAGTAAGGGTTTCATCAGCCTGTATCTGCGTATGTGTATGCTGAGTCTTAAGGTAAAAAGTATTGTTCACTGGAAGTAGCAATAAAAAAACATTTAAAAGATACACGTGCATGTGCACACACGCACACAGAAGCCTCTTTTAAAAACATAGTTTTAAAACTATGGAGGTTGTTAGGCTAATTAACATTGACAAGAACCTCTAAGCTCATTTGGAAAGTGGGAAGGGATGGGCATAATGGTTGCTAAAATTTTTTTTTATATTAGGAAAGAGCATAACGTCTGACTCTTACTTCAGTCAACACATGGTGGCTTTGTTTTTTCTTCTTTATGCTTTTCCAGAATGTCAAGTCAAGCCATATAGTAGAGCAGGCATCAGAACAGGGCAAAAGTAGGGGAGATTGAGGGAGCAGGATGGTAGACTTTCAGGGAAATAGTCTGAGATGATGAACTCTCAAGCCAGTTTGTTTTAAGGATTTATACACTAAAGCAAAATGCTCTCAGAGCTAATAGGTTGTTTATACTTCATAAAGTAGAAAAGGCAAAGTTAAGTGATGACTCAAGTAACTGGAAATTTAGTAACTGGCACTATTTTAACGAAGTAATAATTCCATAAAAAACTATTTGCATATGCTAATTAGCACACACCAGGAAAGCCAGAGCTGGGAAAGGCCCAATGGTTGAACATTTGATTGTGATGACCCAAAGCACCAGAATTCAGGGATGACAGTGATCAGAACTGTTGTTCTGATTCCTGACAAATATCTCCACTTTAGGAGGGGATAAAAAACCGAGTTTTCATGGAGTTGGCTTTGTAACACAATTTGATCTAAATAACCGTCAGACTGGGAGGAGGTGGGGTAGGGACCATCTCAGGAGAATAACCTGCGCAGCTGCCTCGGTGAAGCCACAGAGGGCCTTGGAGGCTGTGGCGATAGCCTCCCCAAACTCCAGCAGGTTTCCGTTCTTGGCATTTTGGGAGATGCCAGTCATGGCCTCCCCCAGCACCTGAGGAACAGAGGATCAGAGAAGTCAGATCCTGTCCTCAGAGGGGTAAAGCAGCACCTGGTTAGTTCCACCTTCCTGCCCTCCACCCTCCTGGTGACTGGCTACTCTTACCTTTGAGTTCTCCATCACGCTGTCCAGGCAGCCAAAGTAGGACATGTCATTGATGGGCTGGACTGGGTTCTCTAGGAGTTCCCGGACTGTCTATGTAGAGGGACAGTGAAGGAGGATCTAAGACACCTCCCTTATGCCCAGGCCCAGAACACCTTCCTCATCCTCAGCCCCATTTAGCCTGCCAAGTGCCCACCTCCAGTTCCCGCAGGGCATTGTCACACTCCTTCTGGCCTGGCGCCTGCTGGGTGCACATGGTGATGAGCTGGTTGATGCTGTCGGTCACTGCCCTGGGAGAATAGAAAGTGAGTGAATGGATGCCCACCTCATCACTCCAGGGTCCTATATTACATAGGAAGGCTCTAGCTGTTTCTATTTTGTCTGTAGCCACTCCTAAGCCAGTGACTTCTCAGGAAATGCCTCCTCCCCAGTCTCAATATTCTAGGGCTGGCTTCTCCGCTCTTACTTACCGGGCAGCTGCAGCCAGCTGACTCTTGAGGTTGGGGGCAGCAGGGTCTGTGGACAGGGCCTTGGCTGCCAGAAGGAGTTTGCTTGAAGACATAGAGATGCCCTTCAAGTTGGATACAACCTGGGCCCGGTCCTCCTGGCTCTGTTTAAAGTAAGAAGGTCAACACATTGTCCAGTACTTTGTTATCTTTCTCTAAAGGGGATCTTCTGTTCCAGACATTCAAGTACTGCTAGAGACTTGGGGGAGGCAGCCAGGAACAGGTCAGGACTCTGTGGCCACAGGGGTGACTCCTACGTAACCCTTGAACCAGACCCTGTGCCTCTTTATACCGGAGCCTGTCCTGCCATCTCCACGCCAGCTTCCAGAAAGGTGCTGAAGTCCTGTCCAAATCGACCCGAGGCTCGAGCCAGGTCTTGAGGGGTTCCCCGAGAGGCCTGCACCAGTTCTGTGGCAGCCTGATTCAGCCCAGCAGCAGCTTCATTCAACCGGCTCTGAGCTTCTTGAAATGTACCAGTGCTGGGGGGAAGCTGCAGAGTCAGAGAGAAAGTCAGATGCAGGAAGGGGGAAGCACGTGAGGGGAAGTTTTGTAAAGGAGCGCTGGGAGGTAGGCATGGAGCCTGGGAGTGATGAAAGGGGACAGATCTGGGAAGTCAGGGTCAAGGAGAGGTCTCAAGGTGGAAGGAGCAGCTCAGAGTTCTTGGGCTCTATGTACCCCACACCCCCATCTGCCTACCGAGTCACTCAGAAGCCGTTTGCTGGCGTCTCCCACTGCTCGCAGGGCATTATCCACATCTCGCTGGCCAGGCAGGCAGCTGACACAGCGGTTCAGTGCCTGGGTCACTGCTTTAGCCACCTGGGGTGGGAAAGGAGATGAAGGTTGCCACAATGAAGCAATGTGGGAGATCCCCTCCTCCACATTCGGGACATGGAGACAATTGCTCTAGAGCCTCTGAAAGTGAAAGAGGAAGGGGGGGCACTGTCACTGAAGAGGCTGAAGTTAGGCTATCAAGTGACAGTGATCAAACTTCCCCAGACTTGGCCTTTACCCAGGCCCCTGCCTTAGTCTACCTGAGACACTCCTATTAAGACTGAGAGAGAAAGGGTGGGATCCGAAAGGAGCCCTTCAGAGCAGACCTGAGATGTCTGTTGGCGTGGATGAGACACTGCCCTAGTCAGGGTGGGTCTCGGGAGGAGGCAGCCCCTTCCCAGTACCTGACCTGGGCAAGCCGCTGCTGGCTCTCAGGGTCCCCTGGACGGCCAGCTGCCTTTTTCGCCTCCTCGATGAGGCTGCTGGCCTTGTCCAGAACATCACTGGCTGTGTCGAGCACAATGGCTTGCACCGCAGGATCTGACGTCAGGGCAGCCACGCCCCTGGCAGCCTGGGCCAGTGACCGCAGCCCACCTGCCACATCCCGGGCTGCAATACCTGGGGAAACAGGAGAGGAAGGGAAAAGGCACCTTCACTGCCAGGCCCTGATCCCAGTGTTTTCCTGTCAGCTCCATCCCTCATCCAGCTCCTAGTCCCCCACTCCTCCCCATATGGCCCATTCCCAGCTCTTCCCACACACCTGCATAATTCTCGTTGCCCTGGGCCACCTCTCCCAGCAGCTGGGCAATGGCGGAGCTCACTGCTTTGGTGCTGTTGCCTAGGTCCTGGGCGCATTTCTCCATCTAGGGGTGAGGGGGAGACTTGGGCTCAGGTGCAGGAGAAATGGGGAAGAGGGAACTTGAGAAGGTACTTGTGAACAGCTGGCAGTTTAAATGAAGGTTTGGGCAGCTCTGGGCACAGGTGGGAAGGGAGACTTCAGGGTTTGAGTAAGAATGAGGTTTTACAAATACTCACTGTCTCCCCAGGTAAGGGTTTAAGCTTGCCCTCTCGAGCTGCTGCCTTCACTTCCTGCAGGTCTCTCTCTAGATTCTGTACCACACTCAGTGCAGAATCCATCTCCAAAGGCCCACAAGCTTCCTGAGCCTGCAACAATAAGGGGGTTTGGGTATAGGAGGGCTTGCTGTGTCCTCTGATGCCTTAGGTTACATGGTTATCCCTGTTTTAAGTTATTCCACAGATTCCCCATCATCTCAACTCCACCCTCACCTTCTACAATGAGAGCCAGCTCCCATACCTTCTGGGCAGCAGTACGGAGTTCGGCCAGTGCGGTGCCCAGGTTTTTAGCGCATTGACTGAGCTGCATGGCTGAAGCCTGGTCCTGAATTGTTGGCACTGAGGCCTTCGCAGCTGCCACCATCTTCCCACCTGGCTGTTGGGGAACAGACGGCAGATGAAGTGCACCATCTTCCTTCTAGCCTTGGCACAGACACTGATTATGGTCAGGGTGTGATGTTGGCGAGCACTGTGGCTCAGTACTGGGCAAGAGACTGCTGACAGAAACTTAAATTGTGGGAGATTTTGGTGAGTTAGAAGGGAGGGAAGGGCCTTGTCTGAGAGTGGGGGAGAAGGTGCCTTGCCTGTAGGAAGCTCTGGCTCGCAGCAATGAGGGCTAGCTGAGCACTGGGACTGTCAGGCTGTGCTTGGCTCCCTCGGACACCCTGCACCAGTAGTGGAATCTGTTCTGCCACAGCCTGTAGGTGAAAATGTTGTGAGAGTCACCTCCCACAGACTGGGTAAGTCTCCCTCCTCCTGCACCTTTTCCTGACCCCACATGCTTCCTAGAGTCTCACCTTACAGCTCTGCACCAGCAGGGGCTGGGGGCCAGCTGAGGCCTTGGGGGCGGAGGCTGCATGTTGGGCTGCAGCGATGGTCTGCGTAGCAGAGGCTGCAGCCTGCTTGGCTGCATGCTGTGAGGACAGAGTAGTCAGGACAAGCCCCAGGCACTCCCCTACCCAGTCCCTGGCCTACCTTGCCTGTGCAATCCCACGAGGAAATCTTAACTGAACTTCTTTCCACGTCCCTCCCAGTTTCATTCCTCCCACCGCACCCTCACTCTTGCTTGTTCCTGGCTTATTTGCACCCTCACCTCCAGGCGCTGCACCAGCTTTTTCTTGATGGCATTCTGTGCAGCCGCATTGGTCGCCATGCGCAGACCCTCCGCGGCCTCCCGCAGCCGCTGCTGCTGCTCCTCACTGTCAGGGTGGGCTGCTGCTCCCTAAGAGAAGTGCAGAGGTAGATGGGCACCACCCAGCACCACTCTGCTGACCCCTCCAGACTCAAGACGTATTTTCCTACAGTCACTTCTAACTATACCACTGAAAGGTAATCTCAGTTGAGATGAGCTGCCTCAGGCAGGCAAATGGGAAGCCTCAGGGAGGCCCTGGATTCCCTTTGGGATGCTGAAATCCCTTCTGTGGGTGAACTGCTTTTCTCCTTTGGTGGGGGCATATTTCTTCTCCCAGTGCTCACAAAATACCACTAGCAAATGGGGGTTAGCCAGGCTCCCTGGGAGGAGGATGCAGTTTAGAGCAGGGATCCCAGGAATACCAAAGCAGGAAACTGGATTTCTCCTATAAACCAAGAGCCCAGTGGGCCTAGGAATCTTTTGGCTTCTTCCTGATGGTCTTTTGCACCCTTGTGTCCTGCTACCTTGGCCTTCTCTCTACCACTAGCAGCAGAGCCCCTTGGGACTGAATGCTCACATGCATTCACAGCATGGACCAGGAAGCAGGCAGGTAGTAGGAGCAAAGCAGGGAAAGAAGTAACAGCAGGCCTTTGACTGAAAGGAAGGAAAAGGGTATGCTGGGTCACACTGGCTGGCAGCCGAGGCTTCCAGCCTGCTGTGCGCATGGGTGCATTTACTTTCTGACGGTTCCTGTATTTGTTCTCTTGCATCTTCTGCTTTTTCTGGGTCTCTCTTGTCTAAGAAGGGTGACTATCTGGACCTTTCTCCTTCCTTTTGGGGCCCAATCTGGGGATCTGCACATCAGGCTCCATACCTTGGCAGCCTCCACCATCTTGGCTGTGGCATCAGCTAGGATCTTGGCGGCACTTAACAGCTTGCGTGAATTCTCCAGATCACTCTCCCCCTCGGCATCAGCCTTGATGGCATTGACCAGGTCAGAGGTGGCTTGGGCTAGGATGCGAGCCTGTCGCACCATTTCACCTGAGAGGACAGAGCACATCAGGTAGGAAGCCACAGACACTGGGGGAGAGGGGGAGCGGGAGGGGGAAAGGCACGGATAAGGTACATAGGGCTTTTTGGGGACCTTAAAGAGATGCAAGAGTTCTCAAAGTGATTTCCCTAGAGTTATTGTTTTCTGGGTTTAGGATTTAGGAGAGGAACAGATTTTCCAATGGGCTTTGGTGGGAGGGAAGATAGTCTCCAATGGGTATTTTTCAGCAAACAGTCCTGAAAGGATGAGACTCTTTATGAAGGGTTGTGGGAGTGAGGGGTTGAGAGGAGTGGGGAAGGCTAGCTCTTAATAATGTCATTTTCCACCTGTTTTTGTGTATACTTTGGCATATTCTTGAAATGCACCCAGGAAGGCAGAGCAAGGATCATGTTCCTGCTTTATATATGTGAAGCCAAGGTTTCAGAGAGAGTAAACACCTCGTCTACTGTGCCAAGTCTTTAGTGGGAGGTGGTACCTCTGGCAAGGGAATATCCAAGGGAGCTTGGGAAACCTCACAGGGTTCTCTGTCTACCCAGGGTGGTGTCCTTACCAGCATCACCCATAGAGCTGAAGATGTTCTCGGTGACAGTGAGGATGGTGTCAGTGGCCTGGTCATAACGGCCAGCAGGCCCAGCCCCTGTGGCATGGGCCCTCACGTGCTGCAGCAGCTCATTCAGGGCTTGGGTGACAGCGGTGGCTGCTGCTCCTACTCCCCGTAACAGCTGCCCATCCTCTGTGGCTGCCTGGGAGGCAGACACACAACCCTCCACGGCTTTGGCCACCAGTCGTCCGGCCTCCACCAGCTGCTCCTGGCAGACAGGTGAGCTGATTGTAGGGGCCACCACCTGTAGGGAAACTGAGTGTCAGAGACATGGGCATTGTAAAGGAGTTGTAAGGTGGGGTGTTTGTGGTGTTCACAGTAGTTACTGGGATGGGTAATGAGGCCTTGGGAGCCAAAGAGGTAAAATGAGAGGCTCTTGTGTGTGTGTCTCAGCATGGGCTAGTGTAAACTTTTGGGGCTCACCTTGGTACAGGCCACCAGCTGGGAGGTGGACAGGGCACACTGTGTTGCTGCAGCAATAACCTGGGTCTGAAGCCCCGAGTCCTCTGTTCGTTGGGCCACACTCTTGGCCTTAAGGACCAAGGTGGCTGCAGCGCTGGCCACTGCCTTGGCGAGCTGCATTAGCATGTCCTGTGAGGGAAGAGTGGTCAGCATGGCCTGAGGTTGGCCTGGGGATACATGGACCCTTCTCAGAGGCATAAGCTGTTTCATTACTCCCCCTGACTCCAATCACAGCACAGTGTATGCAAGAGCAACCCAGAACCTATCCCAAGCCTCTGCCTTGAGCACCCAGTAGGACAGAACCCCCACCGAGGAACAACCCCCACCGAGAGAAACAGAGCCTGCACCAGAGGGAGAAGTGCTGAGTCGGATACACTCGGCTGGCGATGGGAAGGTGGGGTAGCGCCATTACAATGGGCTGGAGAGAGGCGGTACCTCTTGGGGTCCCCCTCACCAGCTGCTTCTCCATTTCTTCTCAATCTTGGTTGGAAGCCATCACTCTGGAGGCTTGCGATCAAGCCCCTATTCTATCCTCCTGACCCCACCTTCCTAGGCCCTGCCTGTGCCATGCCTCCCCATCTGCCATCGTGTTCTGCTCTCCCTGGAGGCTGGGGGAGAGGTGCAAAAGCGAGTGTATGCGGCTCAGAGAGGACAAAGCTGGGAAGGCCCAGGCCAGAGGCTGTTACCGTGGGGTTATCGGGGCGAGATCGAACCCCAGCCCCTCGGGGTGCACATATCTGCATGGGAAATCCAGGATGACAAGTCAGCAGAGGAAAGTGGCATGGGGTGGGTCAGAGGGAGCTGGAGGGGCAGTGTCGTCAGGGTGGTATAGTTTAAAGGAGTGGAGGGGGCTCAATATGTCTTCAAGCTGGGGTAAGGACTATACAAGGAAGACACAGGAAAAAGACAACAGGCAGCTGAAAATATCATCAGTACGGGCCAAGGAGGAGCTAGGAGGGTAAGTCTGGATTTAGGGGTTCTGAATTCTCACCCCCTAAAAAGGGATTTGAGGTTCTCAGTGTCATACCCTGGGAACAGAGGTTCAGACTGGCTCTGAGGGGTCAATTCATAGTAATAGGACTAGGAGCTGGATTTGGATCAGAAGTTACCTCCTAGAGGTTGGGGTTCTGGGGGTTGGGTAAGTCACTAACCTGGAAATGGGGGTCAGTATCACTTTCCCCGATTTGCTGCAATAGCTCCCCACTGGCCTGGCCCACGTTCCCAGCTGCTTGTAGCAGGTTCTGACGGGGCTGTGGAGAGTGAACACCAGTCAGAAGCTGCCCAACCCCTGCCCACATGCCCATGGGTCCTCCATGCCGATGGGCCCCACGCTTCCTGCAATCTGGAGTGCCCACTTTTCCTTGGGCTTCAATCCGCCTTGTGCCAACCCCACGGGCCCTGACCTCAGCACTGGCCGGCTGGGCACTGCGTAGCAGTTCTGACACTGCGCCTGCAAGGCCCTTGGCCGCCTGCAGCAGAGGCCGGCCACTGCTGCCTTCGTCCTCCAGCAGGGCCGCCAGCAGCTTCACGCCACGGGACATCTCCGTCAGGTTGGAGGAGATGGTGGTGACCGCACAGCCCACTGCAGTATAGTCTGTCTCTGCAGGGTCCCCTGAGAGGAGGAGGGGCAAGAGAAGTGGGTGAGACACACGGCAAGCTAGCCGATGGGCTGGGGAAGACAGTCAACAGGCAGTTAGTCACACATACATCCTGAGAGAGACGTACACACACAGTCCCTTCTGTGAGTCAAGGTACAGTCATACCCAGAGCCCAGTCACACTCATGATTGCACACACTGCCCCCATGGCCCTGTCCCCTCCCACCCCGCCCTCTGCCCCAAAGAGCTTGGCCGCCAGCTTACCTGCTGTCAGGTTCACCACAGATGCAGTACCGGCTGTGATGGCATCTACCTGGGAGTGGATCTCATGCTTTGATTCATCCATCTTGTTCTTACGCCAGGCCTTAGAGGCCTGAGAGAAAGAAAAACAAACCTCAGGATCTGCTCTGGTTTGGCTAACCCAACCCTGTTCCTTGGAGTCCCAGCTGCAGAGCCTTGGCCTATCCTCCAGCCCATACTCACAGCATCCTGGCCCAGAGGGGGCAGAGTGTCAAAGTCATCCAGGGTGGCCTGGGCCGCCTGCACGGCCTGCATGCTGGAGTTGATGGTTCCAGTGAGTGCCTGCTGGGCCGAAGTCTGTAAGACACCAAGAGGAGTAATAGGGAACACTTAGAGGAAGGGGAAGGTAAAAGAGAACCGAAGCTAAGTAAAGGACCGTGCACAGGGACAGAGGAAAAGTCTATGTGACTCCTGGAGGGCCCAGGAGAGTTGGGGGAGAAAGGCCTGGGACCCTGGTGGCAGGGTGGGGATGGGGGAGCAGACACGACACTCTTACCAAAGGAGGCATGTGTCCTCGGTGCATCTGGCCACTGGTAATCTGCTGCTGGGCAGGTGGCATGCTGCCCACCTGGAAATTCTCAGGACCAGAGGCTCCAGAGCGCATGATGGCAGGCAGGGCGACGGAACCATGCTCCACTTTGCCCATCCGGTTATACTGCTGCTGAAGGACTGTTGACCTAGAGGGGATATACTGGGGAGCACTCAGAGGACTTCCTCTCATCCCCTGCCACCCCAAGTCCTCTGAAGTATCACCACAGCCTGTGACGAATTAAAGAACCATCCTCAGGATTCCCCATCCCCAACAGTTCTTGGGGTCAAGCCTGCCTTTCCTGCCTCTGAGGGATGGGATCAGCCCAGCTCCCTTCATACTTTTTGGGGGACACTGAGTCCTCCAGCATGGTAGACTCCTCATCTCCCTCCAGCCCAAAGTGATCCTTGCTTTTTTTCTGTAGGAAGGAAAAAGGAACAAGAGTTAAAGAAGAGGAAAATATGGAAAAGGCAGCCTCTTCTTTCCAACAGTCAGCCATTTTCCAGAACCTGGGACCCCATTTCTAGAGGAATGGCTTGGAGAGAAGGTAAGGGAAGATAAGATGGCTGGGGACAGGCAGTGTTCACCTTCTTAAGGATGATGTCAATGTAGCCAGCAATGAGCTGTGCAATCTGCTCCCCCTCAGTCGTCTGTACCGAGTAGTAGCCATCTTGGTAGTCTCCGAAATCCTAGGGTGACAAGGTGAAGGCTCAGTGAGAAAGCTTGCATCTGCCCAGGATGGCAAAGGGTGGGATGGAAGCCCTGAGGTCAGGCTGTGAAGGCTGCCTTCCCATGCCAACAGCCATCTAGGAAGAAGCCTGCCTTTCTTCAGTCTCCTATTTTTTTTGTTTTCTTCCTTGAAGAGACATATTTTATTTCTGAAGAGTATTTGTGCTACATAGTTTCAAATACATGCCATTTAGGAAATCTCTTTTCTCTCACTCTGATGGCAAGATCAGGAATCCACAAACATTTATCATTCAATGACGGTAATTGAGGGTTAGCACTAGTATCCAAAATGGAAAAATAGCCTTTACGAATCTCTTGCTCTCATTAGAGCACTTCATCAAAGTGGGATCAGTTTTTAATTCATAACAGCAAACTGTAAAGCCAGAGGGGAAAACTATGTCTGTAGTTACTGCTGAAAGAAGGGAGGTTTATATTTCTATCATCTTGTTCTCCCCACTCCCCAGGTGTCCTGGGATTGGTGAAGTATTGTTCCCATATCCCAGAACAGGATTATAGTCCTGTTCTGCTGATTTTAAAAGGTGTTTCATTTAAGCATCACTCACTCTCCAGGAGAGAGTTTCTCCTCTACTCTAACCTCCACATTTCTGCAACTGTTCCAAAGTTCTCCTTTTCTCTGGAGTCACATTCAGTGCACCTATCCCAAGGAAGAGGAAAGACCTTTGCTGCTGCCCCCTCTCTGAAAGTTCCAGAGCTCTTTCTCCTGAGCCCCAGGCTCACCAGGGTGAAGCTCTTGGGAGAAGCAGCCCAGCGTTTGATGTTGGTGAGGTTCCACTCCTGGATCACCTCTTTGGTCTTCTCATCCACTCTCATCACACACTCCTTAGTGATGCCCAGAAGCCTGGGCACCAGCTTGTTCTTCCCTTTCATCTTTTCCTGTGAGGCAGAGGTGGTCACTGGTGTTACAGGTCAGGGGTTGAGTGAGAAATTGATGTCAGATTGATCTAGACCACGGTGGGTGCTGAAGTGGGCAGGAGAGCCAGGATGAGGCTCCTTTAGGGAAAGGGAAAGGGAGGGAAGTGGAGGATGACTAACAACCCAGCAGGTTTTCACAAGTCAGAGTGAGGTAGAGAATGGGACTCCTAGAGAATGGTGGGAAATGTGATGAGGGCAGCAGGGTCGGAGACTTTCAGAGAGAAAAGGGTAATAATGGAAACATTAGGGCAGTGAAAAGGTGTAACCCACCTTAACCAGGAAGAAGGAGACGCCATATGTCTTGAGGGAACGGGCTAGCTTCACGTAGCGTACCTTGGCCTCAATCTCACTCATCTGCCCGCAATTCTTGTGTGCCTTTGAGTATGAAATGGGGAAATATTTAGCAAAATCTGGGAGGACATCACCACAAGACAAGGTGACAGTTGGGATGCTAACTGTAATGGGAGTGTACAATGGGGACATAGGAGGGGTTTTAGGGAGTGCAGGACAGGAGGAATAAGAGGGCAATGAACAGGCTAGGGCTGATGAAGGATATGCAGAAGTGACAATTCAAGGGTCATAGTCAAAGAACCTGCAGACACTTTGGAGACATGAATTAACCATTAGGCAGTGGCAGGTCAAATGGAAGGCCTTGTGGGCTCAGTGTTCAAAGAGCAGGGATAACACCTTACATTTGTGCAGAGATATACTTTTTCAGAGTAATTTCAGCTAAACTATTTCATTTGATTTCCTTATCAATCCTATGTAGGGCAGATGCTGTTATCCCATGTCAGAGGCAAAAAAAAAAAAAAAGAAAACAAGAATATTGCATTCCACAGCAAATGCAGTAATGGAGCTGAGACTAAAAGCCCAGGCCTTCAGCTTTCTTGGCATAGAGGTGGGAGAACAGCTTGGTGGCTGGAAGTGGGATGGGAGGAGACAGGGGTGGTGTGGGGGTTCATTTAGTCAGTAAGATTAAGCAGTGATGCTCCCAGGTCATCCCGAACAGTCTCCCCATCCCCATTCACCTGGAAGATCTTACGCTCTCCCTTCTGCTTCACATACTCCTTGGGCAGGAAGTCCTTCAGGCTATACCAGAAAAGGGAGGGTCAGCATGGAGTGGACAGCATCAGGGATATGTGGGCCAACGGGTAAGGGATATGTCTAGGACAGTGTTATCTCTGGGGAGAAGGAAGACTGAGGGAACAGAGTCTGGACTGTCCCTGAAATTGAGGTGATTCAGCATTAGCTCTTGAATGCAGCCTGTGTCTTTCCCTACAGGGAAAGGGACTGAGGGAACTTGAGCTGGAGGCTCAGTCCCCCAGAGAAAGAGGGCCTAGAGCACTGTTTCAGGGAACCAAGAGCAGAAGGTGCTCACTACGATGACCATGCATGTAGGAAGCAGTATATTCTGAAAAACTCCAGTGGATGAGACTAGTCTAATATTCCCTGTGAGAAAAAATGTACCCTGCTTCCCTCTGGCTACTGCAGTAAAATTCTTCAGAGGGTCTCAGGAAAGTTGCATACATGATTGCTAGCGAGGTAGGGTGCAGGGGCAGAGATTCTGGACTACATTCACATTCCACCTGGGGCTGGTGAGGACAAAAGTGGCCAATAAAAGCTAGAAAGGAACCCATGTGGGTCAAACCCTGATACCTCAGGCGAGGACAAGGGGGAGAAGGCCTGGGATGCAGACAGGCCCTTAGAGTCAAGATGGCAGGAGGCCTGGGCCCTGATAAGTGTATGGGATGTGGGTCACTCACTCAAGGAAGCCGGCCTTGTGCTTCTGCTCATTGTGGGGGCCAAACTGGATCTGGCATTGGAAGCCAGCAAACTCACAGGCCTTGTCAAAGGAGACGGGATGGGAGCCATTCAGGATGTCATCTCGTGCCTGGGGAGCACAGGGCAGGAGGCAAATGTTGTGCATGGGCACAAGGAGTCCCCTCACTGTGCTTCTGCCCCTCCCCGCCTCCCTGCCCCAGGTAAATCTTCTCCATGCCTGCACATAAAGAAGGTTCAGCTGGACGGGGTCCCGGGAGTCCACGTTCTGGTCTGAGTAGAAGAACTTCCTCCGCAGCAGAAGGGTCTCTTGCTCCTCCACTCCCTGTTCCCTCAGTGTGCGGCCATGGTCCAGCCAGTTCACTGGGACAGAGGCTGCCCTCAGTGCCAACCCATGTGGCCCCTGGGCTGTCTGATCTCTGGCTTTTTGTTTACTTCTTCATTCCCTACCTACTCTCATTAATAGGTGAAGTTCCCCAAGTGTACGGCTTTGTCTTATTAGTAATGCACCCCCAGTGTCTAAAATAGTACCTTGCAAAAGCACGTGTCCGCTAAATAATGAATAAACAGCTGTGCCTGCCACCCCAGCCATTTCCAGTGCTTGTTTTTCCATTTCTGCTTACACTCATCATCTGTGTGCAGTTTCTGCTTTAGTTTCTCCATCTTCTTTTCATCTCGCAGCAATGTCTTGTCCTTTCGTAAGGTCCCTGTCACCTCCTCCTTCTTCTCTTCCATGAGCTCTCGGACCAGTGAGTATTCGTCGTGGTTGGTGATGCCTGGCCGAGGGGGTGGGTCAGTAGCACCCCAGGCACTATGTCCATGTCCCTTGGCAGAGTATGAACCCCCTGACCCCCACCCCACCGAGCCTGCAGCCCTGCAGAGAGCCCTTACCTATGCGCGCACAGATGGTCATAAGCATGTCGGTGACAGTCTTAGAGTCATCCACCATGATAGTCTTCACAGTTCCATCCAACATGCGGATCTTCAGGGGTCTCTGTTTCTTCCTGTACTCCATGGTGTCCTGTTGGGGATAGAACAGGAGGCAGGGGCCCATGTTAAGTTGAAGGTATTACTTCCTTTTTACATGGCCAGAGGAGAGAAATGTAGATTACTGAAAGGAAGACAACAGTGGCTTACTCGAAAGCAGGGTACTGTGACTGCCTATAAGAGAAAGTGTGGGGAGGGGTCAGAAACAACAGATGTGGGTGCTGAAAAGAGGAGGTGGAATGGGGTAAGCTGATGGAAGAGAATGTTGATGGTCCTAGATGAAGCAATACTCACCCCATTTCGGAGCATGTAGTAATCCAGAGCTTTCCCAGCCTCCAGCCATATACCCTTTTTGGGGTCATCATCTGACAGAAACAGCCCAAAGTCGCTGGCTAATAAAAGAGAAGATGGGTCACCTCATAATTAGGGAGACCCCGATGTGACTGAATGGCTACACTGTCACCCCTGACTGTTCCCCTAGTGACCTGGGCCTAAAGGGAGAGAGGGAGCCACGGCGCAGAGACCTGAGGAATGATTAGCCTTGGGTGACAATAGGGTCATCCCTCAAGGCCAGTAGCCTGGGAATGAAAAGGGACCAAGGACTCCCACCCCAGCCACCTGGGTAGTCAGACTCACGAGGGCCAGCCAGGGCCTCTGGAATACGCTCACGGATGATGCGACAGGCGTCATACACCATGGTAGATGGCTCGAACTGCATCGTCTTTACCACATTCCCAATGCTGATCTTCAGCGAAAGTGCAACCATGGTGGCAGCTTCTCTCCAGCTTGGCTATACCTGGCCTGCGGCATCAGCGGATTAGAACACACCCTCATTGGTGAGGAGGAGGTCCCCCAGATGGAGTCCCAGGGAGGGATGTTTTTGAAAGGGACTCACCAAAGCAGATGGTAATGAGGTTGCTTTTATTTTATTTAATAATCTTAAAGAGTGAAAGACTATTTACATCAAAAGGACCAGGCCTAACCAAAGACATCTGAAGAAAGGCTGGTCTGCAAGGTACAAAACAGGTCTGAATACACTGCTACCTGTGGACACTGCCCTGTCCCCAGCACTGGAATCCGTGCCTCCCTTTTTTCTTCTGAGTGTCTCTCTCTCGCCCCTTGTCCCTGCTCCTTTCTCAGGCCTTGTTTGCATCTTTTCCTGGTTCGTCTTTTTCTCTCCTCTCCCACTACATTCCTGCTGGCTTTGTCCTGTCTGTGATTTTCAGAGCTCTGCCCTCATCATGTGACCTCCCCTCTCACAGCTTTAGCCTCCTTTTCTGCAAAATGAAGATGTTACAGTAGATAATTCCCAAGGGCTCTTGAAGCCTGCAAACACTGACTCTAGCTACTCTGGCAGGGAGACCAAACACTAGCTATTCAAACTGCCCAGGCCCACTCTTGTCCCAGCTTCCCTCCAGCCTGAGATAGTGGAGGCCTTCCCAAGGAGCTTGTCTCCATATTTGGCTTCCCTGGCAGTCAAGCTAGAATTATGACTTTAATCCAGTGGATCTCAGAAATTATCTAGTCAACTTTTCAACTCTGTAGAAGGGGAATCTGACTCAGGGGTAGGGGGGTAGGGGGAGGAGTTTCTAGACAGGTCAAAGAAAGCCCAGTTCTTCTAACTCAGTCCTTGACTGTTCTAAGTCCCCATGTCACCACCCAGTCGTCACTCCTCTTTGTACTATGCTCTCTCTTCAGTATGAGGAATTCTGCCCTCCATCTCAGCTGAGACCCCTAGCAGTAGTTTCAGTGCAGCTCTGGCTACCAGCCCCACCAGGCCCTCTCCCGTCCTCCTGGCACCACCTTTCAGGGGACTGGCAGAGCCACTGGAGATGGCAGGTGGCACACAGTACACAAGATGGCAAGTCTGCTTGGCAGCTGATGTGACCCAGCTTAGTACAAGGAATTGGTATCTCTTAACCAAGAGAATGAGCAAATCCAGGCCACCCATTCGTCTCCTGTCAAACTACTAGCACCAAGGGGGAAAAGCAGGATTAGGGAGAAAGTTGGAAGCAGAGGTGGGGGTGGTGGGATCCAGAAGGAAGCTGAGAACCACAGAAGCTGGGAAGGGGTATGTTATTGGGGGGTGGAGAGATTAGGAAGGGGGGATTGAAAATCTAGGTAGAAACAGGAGACAGATGGAGGAAAGGTCTGGATCAAGCATTTGGTAGACCATTTCTGACTTCAGAAATAGTCCAACTCCCAAAAGAGAAGGAACTACAGTTTGCTCTCTACTTTTACTCCCAAATAAGAGAGGACCCCCCCCCCCAGTCTCGCCAGTTCTAGCTCTCTGCCCATGTCCCTATTCCTCAGGCACCTCTTCCAGTAGCTAGACAGACCTGGCTGTGGGGTTGCTGGAGGGCTGGAGGGTCAGCGAAGCTGGAGGAGTCAGAGGAGGTGAGGGTAGGACTGCAAGGACCCTCCACCCTAAGCTGAAATTGTATGTCTCCCCCCACTGCCCCCGTTTCCTCCGGACATATGGACACCCCCTTCTTCCTCAAGCACGGAAACCTCTGTTGAGACCCTGATAAGGGAGTTGAGTCATGCCTACCCTTACTCCCAGGCTAGGCTGGTCCTGAGTGGACAGCCACATAGCTCCAAGAGGGTGAGGGAGGAGGAATTGAGGAGTGAACTGGGAGTGATGAGAGCACAGAATGAGGCCCTGGAAGTATGGGGAGAAGCTATCGAGTTCCTGCTTCCCCTTCCATCATGTTTTATGGAACAGCAACAATGCCACCCCACTATGTCCCCCTCCCAGAGAACTCCTCCTCCCTCAAGACATTCCTGAGATGCATTCCAGAGCAGTTGGGCAATCAGTGGTGGGGGTGTGTGTGTGGAGGACAGGTCAAATCCCAGCAAGGAATGGAATGTAAGTGTACTGCAGATGAGGAATTTGGGGTACATGGAGAATATAGTCAGAGCAGATATCCAGAAAGGGAGCTGCAGAAAGACAGTCACAGAAAGGGACAAAGGGAGAGAGAACACTGAAGACAGTTAGAATGTAAGAGGGTTGGGGGAGTGACACTCGGTCTGTTACCAAATTTGGCCTCTGAGTCCGCAACCGCGGGGAGAAGGGAGGGGGGTTGTGGGTGAGATTGACACATCCGGCCTCCACCGCTGGAGGCTCATTTAGGGCTGGACGGGGCAGCTGAAAGCCTAGACCTGACCTTCCCCAACACAGCCCCCAACCTATACTCCTCACCATGCATATTCATTCTCCTCAGATGCACCCAGCCTATGCACAGAGCTCTTCCCTGCAAAGCTACTTACATTGTCTCCAGGGACCTGTTATCTCAAAACACGCAGCACCTACCCAGATCCCATCAGGACATTATCTTCCTGTAAAGACCCCATCCCTTGCACACACTTCCCCACAAACACATGTCTATCAGCAAGCACACAACTTGCCCCAACAACTGTCCTCCCATTATATAGACATTCTCCCTTCATTCATCTAGCAAGCATTTCTGAGGGTCTGTTGTAGGGAAGGCCCTTGGCCAAACACTCAGTGGCTGAGAACCAAGACAAGTGAGCCCTAGCCTTTGCCTTCAAGGGGCTCACAGTCAGCTACATGCACAAGCTAAATAAAGAATTATAACAGAGGGCAGGATGTGGTAACAGCCAAGAGGAGTGTGCTCAGGGAGCGAGCAATCTCTTTAGGTTAGGGAAGGGGGACCAGAATTTTTCCATGAAGTCATTTGAAGTTAGGATTTTAAAAAATAAAGATTAAAAAATAATAATCTTTTATTGACTATATGTCAATTGCTTTGTATACATAATTTCATTTAATCCTTACAACAACCCTGCAAGGTAGGTTTCATTATTTCCATTTTTACAGAGCAGGAGACTAAGGCTCAAAGAAGTTAAACACTTGTTCAGGGTACTCATCCAAAGTCACACAGCTAGAAAGTTGTGAAGCCAGGATCCAAACCCAGGTCTCTCTGACTCCAAGGCCCAAGCTCTCTCCACTATGCCAGCCGGAGATGAGTCAGGGGCAGCATTCCAGGCAGAGAATAGCATAGGCAAAGGCGGAGAAGCAGGAAATCGTGGAGGAGCACTCAGGGAATTGAGCAGGCAGTCTGGCTGAAGCACAAGGAACCTGCAAGGGGGCAGTGATGGGGAAGGCAGGGTTAGGATGGAAAGCCAGGGTAGGACTAGACAGAAATACAAGGCATTTTACCTACTGGAAGCTAGCAGGAGGCCAAGGCAGGCTTTGAGCAGATAGGGCACATAAGCAGACTGGATTTTAGGAAAATAACTCAGGCAGTTACCTTGAAGATTGGTTAGAAAAACAATGGCATTGGCACATGTGAGAGGTAATGAAGCCAGAGTTAGAATGGTGGCAAGGAGAATGTCACTTATTAGCAATTTTAAGAGGTAGAACTGACAGGAGCTGATGACAGCTTGTCTTGTCAACTCCCCTGGCCCAGGGCCCAAAGTCAGGCTGGGGTCCCCTAGCTTCCTGTCATCAGTAGCCACTTGGGGCTGGGGCGGCTTGAGTTTAGGTAAAGAACTAGGAAGCGGGGAAAAGAAAGGATCAGGGCTTGCTGGGAATGTGAAGATGAGACAGTGTTAGGGGATGTGGTTAGGCTGTAGGGAAAGGGGGTGGGGATGTGCTTAGTGCCAGGTAGGGGCAGAAGGGATGAGAGCAGTGACTGTATTGGGCTGGAAATGGGGAAGACAAGGTGAAGAGAAAGGGGAAGATGGTGGTAGGAAAAGTACATATATAATCAGTGGATCAAGCTGGGAGAAGGGGAAAATAATTATGAGGACGGTGGCTAAGTCAGAATAATGCAGTGAGGTCTGGGCTGGGTCAGGCTACAGGAGGCTGAGAAGAAATGGGGCTGTGGCCAGTGGCTAAATTAGGCTGGGCTGGGAGGGAGAGTGAAGGAGCACTGGCAGTGTTTAAAGCTAGAGCTGGGGGTGGAGGAAGGGGGTATAGCCAGTGGCTGGGTCTGGCTGGGTCAGCCTGGGTAGAGGATAGTGCTGAGGTCAGTGGCAGGGTCAGGCTAGGAGTGAAATGGGGGTGTGGTCAATGGCAGGCTGTGGGATCAGCAAGACCAGTTTCCTCTTTGGGTCTCATTTCCTCTTTTCTGTTTGGGGAGTGGGGGAAGGGAATCTAAAACTGGACCAATAATTTAAGGAGGCTTAGAATTAGGGATGGCACCTATCAGGGGCCAGGGTACTTGGCAGTTGTGTTAGGCTGGGTTGGGGTGCAGGAGGATGAGTGGGTGAATTGGTGAGAGGGTGCTTTAAGATGATGGGAAAGCTCAAATTTGGGCAAGGTAAATTAAGGCAGGATGTGCAGATTAAGGAGTGGGCAGGGAGGCAGAACTGTAACTGGGAACGTAAGGTAAGATGAACACCATGGGAAAGTTAAGGCAAGGGCAATAGTCTGTAAGGGGGTGTGCAGGAAGGCTGTGAAATGGAGAGCCAGGGACCAGAGCAGAGAGGAGGGCTTAATATACAGAGAACTGGGAGACAGGGAGAGGAGCTTAACTTTCAGAGGATTCAGCCATCCCTTTATTCCATGTCAACAGTGTTTCCTTGGTTTGCTTCCCCTTTGGTCACCAGTCCCCTCTTCCCTAGGCAGCCCCTCACTTATGACTAGGCCTTCCTTGTACATCTCCTGGATTCCTCCTGTTCTTTTCCCACCCCTATCTTGTAAACAACACAGTCCAGGAATCCCTGCCCAGCAACTGTGGTGGTCATGGGCTTAAGACAGGAGAATAAAGAAGCTGGAATCCTAGATGCCTGAAATTCTAGCTGAAGCCTAGAATCCTAGTCTGAAATTAGTTTGTCATTTTTCTGGAACAAAAAAGCCCCTGCAACTACAGGGAAATAAGAAACCTCCTCACAAAACAAGGGCATCTACCTACTAGCAATTTCAAAAGCGATCTCTGTCCATGATCAATTACCGTGACCTCCACCACAACCTCTACAACTGCTCTAATTCCTAACATTAACTCTGACCCTAATTTGTTTCCTGCTTCCCAGTAATGGCTTTCACATTCATCCCTTTTCTAGGAGATACCAGTATCCAATCCCTGGTCCCTAATATTGATCTAAGTTTTACCTTTAGCACCAAATCGTAACCTTGACCCTAAATGTTGATCCCTAAAATTTAAAGTTCATTTGTCATTTGATTCCTGACCCACCCCTTCACTGTTTACCCCTCATACTGACTATGCCAATATTCGCTAATCCCTAAAACTGGACTTCTAAACCAAATCATGTTGTTGACTCTTAACCCGACCCTGAACTCTCTGACTTATGTTGGGCATCCTAGAAAAAAAATGACTTTAATCCAAACTTTACTTACACAAAACGGATCTCACACTAACAACTCTTAAGTTTTAACTGCCGCTTTATAACTCCTGAAGCTAACCTGGATTCCTAAACCCAACTCCATCTAATCCCCAACTCACCCAAAGCTTTTGTACCCACATACCCGCTATCAGCTAACCTCAAAGCCGATTCCCGCCCTGCGCCTCCCTGCTACTCCCACCCCTTCCCCTCCCCCAAAGTCCCAGTCAGAGGACTGCTCCCAGGAAGGGCCTGGCTCCCGAAAAACGGCCTACTTAGCTCCGAGCCCAAGCCGAGACACGCTGGACGCTGGGTTCTCCAACAGGACCCAAAACGGGGACGCACTAGAGTCGGGGGCCCCACCCGCCAGCCTGCCTCCGAGCCCGGCCTCGCGGCCCCACCCTAAGACTCCTACTAGCCCGATCCGGCCTACCTGCGCTGCCCGGCTGGTGCCCCGCCCGCCGGCCCGCTAATCCGCTCGTTCTCCCGGGCGTCTCTCGGGCTCCGGCCTCGCCCTCCCTTCGACACTCACTCGGCCACTTCCGTCCGGGAACGTCCCCCACCCGCGGGCGGCGTCCTGGGCCGGCGCTCTATGGTTCCAGGAACTGCAGGAAGCTGTTCTGGCCCCAGCTCTCGATGCTCAGGAGCCGGCGGATGACCGGCAGGTCCTCCCCGGCAGGAAGCAAGGGTGCGGCGCAATCCAGAGAAAACGCCGAACTGTGCCTGAGTTCCCTTTAGTTTCTAATCCTTCCTTCTTTTAGTCTGGGGAGAAGGCGGAGACGAATCCCCAGAATGCACGCCCTCAGGGTGTGGAGGCCAAGGGCCGTACCCTTTATTTGCATAGCTCCCGGGACTTAGCGCGGCACTTAGAGCACTTCCGCATTGGTGGGGGAACTCCAAGTCCCGGAATGCCCCGGGGGTATTGCGTTGCTTCCGCTCTGTTGGAAGGTGGGATGCTCGAGTCGGCCAAGCGAGGCTGGTTTGAGAACCGCTGCTATCCGCAAGAGGAAAGTGTCGCCGAACTGGGACTAGCGGACAGGTGGGGCCGCACACCATCAGTGGGGGGCGCGCGTGGTGTTCGGGGTTGAGGACAGGTGTAGGGGTGAACTCCTGTGTTTCTGCCCATTTTGTCTTTAGATGTCCCGTATGGAGCTGGCGTTGGATCCGGGTGACCAGGATCCGCTGGGCTTCCTGGTAGAGGAAAGCGGCAATTTGGGGGCGGAGCACACGGCCTCGGACCTTACTTCGGACTGGGAACAGCCGCTTTCTGAAGTGTGTGGGGGGCGGGGGTGGGTGGAGATGTCCATGAGGGGAGAGGGTGGTGAGAAGTCAAGGCCTGTTACTCCGAACCCTTTGCAGGCCCTGAGCGATTGGGATGTAGAGGATTTCCTGATTTCCCTGCTGAGTCCCCCAGCATCGTTGAACGTTCTCAGCTCCTCTAACCCCTGTATTGTCCACCATGATCACACCTACTCTCTCCCACACGAACATGACTCCATAGATATAGGTGAGTCTAAAATAAGGGATGTTTTGGAGGAAAAATTAATGGGCCTGGCTATTCATACTAGCTCCTTTTGCAGGTAGTGGAAGTTGTGGAGAAGAGAAGACCCAGGTGACTCCACTGCATGTGGAGGAGCTGGCAGAGCAGGTATTTGACTTGATTTATTGAAAGTATTATTCCCAAGTTGCGGGGATCGGGGCAGAATTCCCCATTCTTCTCTGACATTCCCTTGCAACCCTGCTGCCCACTCATTCCCTGCAGCCCCAGGAGATTGATCGGCTTATATTGACAGATGAGGAAAAGAGGCTGTTGGAGAAGGAGGGGCTTACTCTGCCTGAGACTCTTCCTCTCACCAAGGTAAGACTCCCATCCATGAAAGGGAGCCCCAGATAGGCCAATTCTGTTAATTTTTTATCAGTGACTTAAAAACAGAGGTGAGAAATTTTGCAAATTGTTGCTTAGAGGAAGCTGGAGCATGTAGTTAATGTGCTGGATGCAGGGGCTGATCCTGGTTTTGTGGGGTTTGTACAAATTAAAAATGACCAGTGCAACATTATAGTATAGGGACTTGGAAATGACTGTGCAAGTATGACACTTAGATTTCACAGACTTCATGGTAATCCACCTGTAGTTGAATGGTAGAATTAAGTTTGAGTTCATCAAGGCTGGACTAAGTGGCATACCAAGGAAAAATGTAAAATCCTGAGTTTTAAGTTTCAATGAGTGGCAGCTTTACAAGCACAGTATTTGTAGTACTGCGATGAAATCAGTGTTCACTGACAGATTAAGGGAATTTTAATTTCTTAAAAATACAGTATCAGTAGCAGTGTGATACAGGGTTTGGAGGCTGTATCAATGGAAGAGTTGCCTCTACAAGGGCAGCAACTATCTTGCTTTTTTATGCTGGCCAGACACATCTTTGTGTCCAGTTATGAGCCCAGAGCTTTGACAGATATTACAAGGATGCAGTCCATCCTGAGGAGAGGAGATAAGCTGATGAGTTAAAAATTTTGTCCAGATTTTTTTTTAAACTCTGGAGAAATATCAAATATCATAAAATAGCTAAGGATTATTCGTTTTATATGGCTCCAGAGATTAGGTACTAGGTAAGTCCAATGGATGGAAATTATAGTGGCAGATGGTGGCTCAGTATAAGGAAAAAACTTTTTTTTAAATTAATAAATTAATAATTTGTTACAAATGGTCTGGCTCTGAGGGTATTAACACCTGGTTCTCAGAGACATTCAGACAGAAGCTGAGGGCCAGTTGGTTAGGGAAGCTGTAGAAGGAATTCCTGCATTGGGAAGAAGATTCAACTCAGCTGTGTTCCAACTCTTTGGTCCACTGTTCCTCTGATGAGTCCCTTTTTCCCCATTTTTTTCTCAGATGGAGGAACAAGTTCTGAAACAAGTGCGGAGGAAGATTAGAAACAAAAAGTCTGCTCAGGAGAGCCGGAGGAAGAAAAGGGTGTATGTGGGAGGTTTAGAGAGCAGGTATGAAAGAGAGAGGGACCAGCGGTAGGGGGATGAAGGTGGTTGGAAGTGATGGGTTTTTGAAGGGAGGATACAGGCCATATTCCCACATCATGTTATTTCCACAGGGTCTTAAAATATACAGCCCAGAATCTGGAGCTACAGAACAAAGTCCAGGTCCTAGAGGAACAGAATCTGTAAGCGCTGCAACATCAGTCCCTTCTCCTCCCTCCTATTTAATGCTGTCTTGCTCTTTCTTCTACTCCACACTTGATTTCTGACTGGGTAGCTGCCACATGGACAGTCTGGTGCTTGGTCTTTAGGGGGTCTCCAATTGCAACTAGTTCACAGTAATGAGGAATAAAGTTGACAAGTAACTAAGGAAAGTTAAGTATCAAGAAAGAGAAAGAAGGGATAAGAAAGATTTTATGGGGCTGATAGCATTTGATAGTATGTAGGATTTTGGGGTGGGTAGGGGAGGGAGTACACAGCATAGTCTAGTCAGCCAGGATCCCTTAGCATAGGTGAGTTGGGTCAGAAGGTAAAGAACATAGAATGCCCGGTGGGGATTATGTGCAGAGCTGACTAGGCAGTGTAGGACCACTGAAGGTATTTGGAAAAGAGGTTAACTCAGGGCAGGGCAGAGTGGTTGTTTGTTTGCTTTAATGAGAAACTTTGGGCATTCTGTTTGAGAGAGGAAGAAGTCCTTTGCAAAAAATAGGATAAAATGCAAGAGAGGATCCAGTGTACAGAGGGAGGTGGCCTTAACAGGAGGGTTTCACAGGATCTCAGGGGCTACTCTCTGTCCCCTCTCCTCCTCTAGGTCTCTTCTAGATCAGCTGAGGAGACTCCAGGCCATGGTGATTCAGATATCAAACAAAACCACCAGCAGCAGCACTTGTGTCTTGGTGAGGATAGTGATGGAAGGAGAGATATCCTTTTCTCAGGCAGCAAGGATAGGGGTGCAATCCAGAGCCCTTCTTCATCTCCTTTTTCCTGTGATCCAGGTTCTACTGTTCTCCTTCTGCCTCCTTCTTGTACCTGCTCTGTACTCCTCTGATATAAGAGGGAGCCTGCCGACTGAGCACGGAGGTGAGAAGCTTGATATACTGTTGGGGAAGGGTCAGGGGAGGCCTGGCTTGCCCCTGAAGACTCTTTGTCTCCTCAGTGTTGTCCCGCCAGCTTCGTGCCCTTCCCGGTGAGGACCCTCACCAGATGGAGCTGCCTGCTCTGCAGTCAGAGGTACTAAAGGACAGCTCAGACCATGAGCTCCAGGCTCCTGGCAACTCTTGCTGCCTGTTCTGCCACATGCTTCAGGCTCCTGGTGCAGAGCCTCCCCTGAAGTTGCCACTCCCTGACGTCTTCTCAAAGTTCCCCTGCCCAGGTCCCATCCTCTTCCTGCATGCAAATAACACCAGGAAGGAGGGATGGCTCCCTAACCACAGCCTCTCACCTGTTACTTTGCAGGGTGGCTACTCAGGCTAGATGTGAGGATGGGGAGGTGCCCTGACCTAGAGCCTGGGGCCCTCCAGTCTGTGTCCAAATGAATAGGAAAGGGCTAGCCTCAGCTCCTGTGCCCTGTCAGGAAGCCTGCGGGCTCAAACACACCACACTTAACTGGCTTTCTGGGTCTTTTATTTCTACCTGTGTATGTTTCTTTGCCCATGAATCAACCTAGGGAATTAACTGACCTCCTTGAGCATTTCATGCATTGGGAAGGAATGGGGTGAGCAAAGAAATAAATAATTAATTTTGATGCTTGGGTCACCCTCAACCCCTCTTTACTGGTGCAGTTGAATGGTGAGAAGGGAAGGGGTGTGATTGTCCTGGTGGCTCAGGGTTGCAGGAGACCTGATGAAGAGGCCAAAGGAGAAAGGCTGGGCTAGGCTGGAGGCTGGGCTATTAGCACCTCCCACAGTTCAGGGGACTCACTCTGGGCTCAGATTTGCTATGGCTTCCTTTGGTCCATGTTCAGGCCTGGTGCTTTGTCCTGTGCGCCATTCGGCGGTTGGCCTGGAGGCCTTTTTCTGCTGCTGCTGCTGCAGGGCCAGCTGCATGGACCAGATGCTCAGTGGCCGCATGTAGGCCAGGGAGCGGAATACCTGCTGCTGGCAGTATGCCTCGGGGGTCTGGAAGGCCAGGCCCAGGCGCTCCCACACAGTACGGTAGCAGCCCTCAGCTGTCTGGAAGCCCTGCCAGGTCAGGCCCTGTAGGGAAAGACGGTAGTCATGTTACTTGACAACTACTTGAGCTGGAGAGATGGAGACAATAGGGTCTGTGCCCTCAGGGAGTTCCCAGCTAGGGGGGGTGGGCAGGGAAATAAATGTGACCCCCAGACAGAAGCCTGAGGCAGGAGATGAAATGTGTGCTGGGGAAAAGGGGGAAGTTTTCTGGGCTAGGTTAAATGGCATTCAGATAGGCCATAACAGAAGTCTGATGCCTGTGGAATTTGCCGGGCCAAGGTACAGATAGTGGATCGAGAGGGGAAGGGCGTGCATTACCTCCTGGATCATGGTGGCTGCCAGCCCGTAGACCACACCCACCCAGACTTCATCAGACTGGACACTAGATCTATCGGGGACACCATGGGGCTGCATCCCATTCACAGCCCCCATGGCTCCTCCTGCAAAGGCCTGGACATTGAACTCGAAGATGGTTTGGAGAGCACAGACCACATGTGGGGTAGGGAATACCTAGAGGGGCAAGGGTAGAAACATGGTTTCTTAAACTTGCTTCCTAGCTCCAACAAAAACTCCTTTCTATCTGTTTTCTCCATCTAGTCCTAGTCTCTCTCACCTCCGTGTCTCCTTCTCCTAGGCCACTGGCCCTTAGGAACCACTGGCCAGCACACTGGTCAGACATGATGCTACAGGACTGAGGCAGAGGGCTGCAGTCATAGTTGTAATAGCGGCCTAAAGTAGAGGAAGACAAAGTAGGTTTCCTTGCATTTCCACGGCTGCCTGAGGATTCCTTAGGATCCCCGAACTCACCATTCCATAGCAGTCTCTCGTAGGCTTCTTGGCCCCGGCTAAGGATGGAAGAAAACTTATCCTGGATGTCCTGTACTCCACATAGAGCAGCCATCTGGACCATCACAGCCACAGCTGCCAGCCACAGTCCTCCACAGTAAGCACTGACCAGGGACATGGGTTTGGGGGTCAGACCGGCAGCTCCAGCCACTCCCATGCACTGTAACTCTTCCCAGCCCACAATCCCCTGATGCCCAGTTCTCCACCTCAGGATCCCTGGAAATCCCTACCCCCCAACCTGGGGCCCGTGGTGACCCATCCATCATAGGTCTGGTCTGCATAGCCTCCATTCTCAATGAGTCCATCTTGGTCCTTGTCAAACTTCATTTCATACTCCATCACCGCCTAGAGAGGGACCAAGATACTGAAGACCTAGATACTAAGGAAAGACAACAGTAGCCAGCTGGGCTCTCCCCAAACACCAGCCATGCCCTTGGCACACTGGCCACTGCACATGTATCCCTTACCAGACACACAGGCCACATGTCTCTGAGGAAGACCTGATCACCAGTGAGGTAATAGTCCCGATAAACCTGCAGCACAAACTTCAGGTTCAGGTCCTTCCAGTCAGCAGTATCGTGGACCACATATGCATTGACCCGGAGCCATGGCTCATCATCTGTGGGAGGGGAGGCTTATTTGCACCGGGTTGGGTAGAGGGTGCAGCAGAGGGAAGGACCTTGAGGTAGAGGAACTTGAACCTGGGTCTCCAATATCATGGGGGATGACGTTCCTCCTTTTCACAGGTGCCACTACCCCACTCATCAGGTACCGTCGCCGGGTCAGGTCCTCACTGAGAGTGGCCAGAGCTGGGGAGCAGACATACGAGGTGGGTGAGGTCAGGAGTAGACAGGCTTGGGGTGGGGCACAACTATGTGTGTGACTCCAGAGAGGAACCAGTAAGCAGGATGCAGGTATGTTTGTGGGGAAAAGGGGACAAGACAATGTGAGGGATCACAGGTTCAGGGTGTGGGGTGCTGAGGGTAGAAGAGGCACAAACGAGATCCTCACCCATGTCATACTGCAGGCTGAGCTCGAGTTTGGGCCAGAGCATGACGAGGGCGAAGGAAGCATAGAAGTGAACATCGTACGTGTTGTACATGCGATATTCCTGGCCTGGAGGAAGGAGGGAGACACTGTTAGAATCCCTGCTGCCCTTCCTAATTGCCTCCCTAGCTTGTCCTCTAGGGTTAGGGGTGGGAGACTGTCACACTCCACATCTGTCACTTACTCCCTCATCCCAACCAATACCCCAGGGTTGGCAAAACCCATCAGCCTGCCTGATGGTAAGGCACTGACTGGCCTCATGGATGTGGTCTGCCATACCATGGCCCACCAGCAGCCCGCACCTTCAAGGTAGCCAAATCGGCCATACTCTCGTAGGATGGGGCGGAGCTGACACATGCTCTCCACCAGCTCCTCTGGCAGGGAGTCCTCAGGAACTTCTAGCCAGACTGTGCCTCCATCAGCCAGGAAGTATAGTTCATTGAACAGTGCAGATTTGTACCAGGCAGGCAAGGATCTGGGGAGGCAGGAGGAGGGAATGGTGTAATGACTGTGGACCTCCCAGAAAAGGAAGGATTCTGGGGTTTAGCAGAATAGGGGCACCAAATAACCCCCAGCCCAACTTTTTGGTGGGTGGAGAGTGAATCATAGTCCCTGCTGGAGTTTGAGTGCCTGGGAAAAAGACAAGAGGTAGGCTCCATTGGCACCTGTCATCCAGTACCGGGCTCTGCCAAGCCGAGATCTTCTCTTCCCAGTCTGTGTATTGGCACAGTGCATAGTGGCTAAGGGCTGGGGCAGCATCACCATCTGGGCCAAAAAACCTTGTGTACCGCCTGGGGTGGAAAGGGAGGGAAGGGATGAGAGCACAGGGACCAGATCAGAGCTCCATCCCTTTGGATCCCTGTAGTCCCTTGGTCCCCTCACCTGTAATAGACTTGGCTCTTAGCTCCAAACATGATTCTGGGCATGTCCCAAGCCATTGAGAACTCCAGTTGGCACCGGCCTCGGGGCGGCAGCTTGCCCATGACACACACAGCCCCAGCAATGCCTACTCCCTTCTGTGAGGGGGTGCTTCGGCCTGAGAGAAGCACAAGAGGAATCAGCACAGGCACCCACTTCAGCCCCAGGGCTCCCTAACAGGGAACAAAACCAATGCATTACCAGGCCTCCCACCCCTGCTCCAAAGACAGGGCAACCTCTCTTTCTACCACCTCCCTGTCAGGCCGTCCCCATCACCAGCAGGGGAGTCCAGCTGTCCATCCTGGAGTAGATCTTGCCACACCTGCTGCCCAGTGCCATCAGGGTCAAAGGCTGTGACGTGAGTTACCGTGGTCTCTGCCTGTTAAGGGGCCAAAGAATGTGAGGGAAAGTTCCACAAGTGTGCTGGCTTCTGACTGATGGCAGCTCCTGTTACATATTCCCATCTTCAAAGGCTTTCAGGTTTGGGTGAGGGTGGGTCTCAGGAATTGAGGAAATGAAGAGGCCATGGTGGGATGGGGGTGGGCCCAGAGGCCAGGCTAAGGGTAGGGCTGCGGGGCCTAAGGTATAGAGCAGGCTCCTACTGTGAGTCGTGCAGCCACAGCCATGGTGTAGGGATTTGGAAGGGCTGGATGATGCAGCAGCAGTCCCTGAACAGTCTCCCCATCACGCTCCAGACAGAAGGGCTCATTCCACAAGCCCCCTGAGGCATCATCTCCATCCCCAAGTCCATTCCGCATGGAGAACATGATGGACACTTCCAGGGCTTCGTCCCCTTCATTTTCCACATCCCACACAAAAACTCCTACAGGAAGGCTGCTGTCCTAAGAGCAAAAGATCAGACTCAGGTGGTCTCAGGGTGACCCCTCCTGGCCATACTCCCCAGGATCAGTTCTTGAGCCAAGCACCTGACTCAAATACTCCACAATAGATTTGTCTTCCCCTTGCATCACCCTATATTCCCAGGCACTCTGTCTGCAAGGAGACAGAAGACCAGTTGGGTGGTGGTTCTGGGAAACCAGCGGGATGTTCATGCTCCAACCCCCTCTTTTATAGATTTCACATGGAATTTCCAGTAGAGAGAGATCTCAAGAAAGGGAGGACAATGGAAGAAACAGAGCAGGGGCCTCACCTGGTAGTCGTGGGGCAAGATGGGTGTGATCTGGCGGCAGGTGAGGGTGACATTCTGGCCAGGAAGCTGATAGACAGTCCAGGCTCGGGGATAGAGGGCGTGGTAGAATGCAAAGTAGCCACACAGGCCCCAGTTCCAGCTGCGCAGGACACTTGGGCGCTCCATAGATAGGACTTGCTGGTACACTGTCTGCCCTTCCCGGCGCAAGCACACTGTGAACTAAAGAAGGCAGGCGGACTGGAATGTCTAACCCACAGGCACTTCAAACTGGTCTCCATCCTCTCAGAGCAGCGCCTTGTCTTCTGAGCCTGCAGTGCTTAGCACTGCACTGAGGCCTCCCTCACCCCTGGGCTCATTTACCACCAGGCCCTGCCTCCCCCCTCCATTACTCTGGTCTCAGTGCTCTAATGTAGGCCCTTGCCATCTCTGCTTTCATTCTGGGTATCAGAGTGATCTTTTTAACAGATAAATCAAGATGTCAGTCTGTGTTTCTAATGTTTTAGTGATTCCCCATGGCACTCAGGCTAAAGGCAACTCTTCTGCCTGGCTTTCAAGGCCCTTCTTGATCTGGCCTCTTCCTGCCATCAGACTCATGACCTATAATACAAGCACCTATATCTGGTCACATCAAATACTGTTCCTTGAACACATTTCCTCTTCCATGCCTTTTCTCATGCTCATTCTCCATTTGGTGAAACCCCTCCCTCCTAGGTCTAGGTTAGATGCCATCTCCTCTCCTTAAGCAGTGAGTCATTCTGTGTGTTCCCCTACCTGCCTGGTCTAGTATGTTATTAGGTGTTTATGTACAGTCTGACACTCTGACTACCCCGTGTGTTCTTTGAGAGCAGGAACCCTCTCTAGTCTGCTGAGGGCCCCTTTGCACCTGTGACTCCCCACCAGGGTCAGCAGTTGGCAGGGGCAGGGGCAGTGGGCAAAGTCTGCACCAGTGGGACTATTTGCTCAGTGTCCTAGCCATCCCTCTCATTTTGACACTGATGTGGGCTCATAGTCTCCATTTTCTCTCAGTCCTGTTCCCTGAATCCAAATTTAAGCTTCTGGAGAGTAGGGTTGTTGAGTGGTTCAAAGTACTGATAATTTTAATGTATATTAAAAAGAATTTTTTATGTTATTGGAATAATAGGTAATAGTTAAGACCACAGACTTGTGACCACAGAGAAAACTAGTTCTGAATCCCAGTGCTTTCATTTACCAGCCGTGACTGAGCACATTACTAAACCTCTTTGGATCTTAAGATTCCTACATCTGTAAAAAGGGCATAATAATGGTACTTACTTACAGTCTTTAAATATTATACAAAAAGCCTAGCATAGTACCTAGCACGGGTTACACATGCGGCAATTACTTTTAATTGTAGAGTCACGATTCTGTAAGGCATTCCCCTCAGGATATCTAAGGGATGAGCCAGAGAGGAAACTTGGGGCATTGGGGAGGGCTGGTAAACCGGAACTAGGAAGGGCTTTGTCACTAATTGGACTCAGGTCTGCTAGTCATTTCTTTGAAGAAGAGCTGAAAACTGGAAGCATTGCTCTGACAGGAAATAGGAAGTTGGTAGACAACTTCAACGGGAGGTCACTAGAGAGAGATGATGATACGTAGACTACATGCCTCTGGCAATTGAAGGCCCAGGTGTGATGAAGGGAGAGGGAAAAGAAGCAAAGCTTCAGAAAAGGGAGGAAGGCTAGAGATCTATGCCTGGGAAAGGCAGGGCCTCCTAGGCCCTCAGCCAGACAGACTCCAGAGAGTGATTACTGACCTCTGGCAGAAGGCTGGCAAACGGTGAACAGTGGGCCCTCTATGCAGCCTTTTTTCCCATGCATTTGTAGACATTTGGTTTTGTTTTCCCTTGTAGTCCTGCCCCATGTTCTGTCAACCAGGTTAAGTGATCCTGGAATTCTCTGTGCTTTGTGTAGCTGGGTACTGGCTCAGCTAGTGGAGCTGGGGCGGCAAAGTAGGTAGGCCTTTACTAGGGAAATGGAGGGCACAGGGATGCTGGCGTTTACTCTTTCAAGGAACATGTGCTCTGTATCTTGTTTGTGTAGTACATCCTAGCACAGGGCTGGACACATGGAAAGCATCCTGAAAGATCTTA
Source organism: Manis javanica (assembly GCF_040802235.1). Taxonomy (NCBI): domain Eukaryota; kingdom Metazoa; phylum Chordata; class Mammalia; order Pholidota; family Manidae; genus Manis; species Manis javanica. Next base: position 35,053,602 of record NC_133157.1, on the reverse strand, counting down.
ATGGACTGGATCATGTCCACATCTAACTGCCACGGCCTCTACTAGCCAGAAGGCCCTTCCTGGCCTGGGCAGGTACTGTCCTGGACCTTTCCTTCAACTCCTGGCTCTTACTTGATCAGCGATGACTGTCTGGTGCTGGTACATTCCAGGATTAAGCTGCCAACGACAGAACTGGCCTCTCCAGCCTCGGGTGATAGTGCCTCCCCCAATGCCACCCAAGGGACAACCTAGACAGAGAATCGGGATGGTTAATGGGACATAGGAGAGGAAAACAAACCAATTTCTCATTCTAGACTATATAGTTTCCCTAAAAGTCATGGGGATGTTAAATCGACATGTTGTACACTTTAAACTTACACTATTATATTTCAATTATATCTCAGTAAAGCTGGGGGGGAAGGTACCCCTGGAGGATGGAGCAATGCAACTTGCATAAGCTAGAAGCCTTTGCCTAGCTCTGGTAGGCCTGGAGGCTGGCAGGGCCCTCTCACAGCTTGGGTGAGGCTCACCATAGATCTGTCTCAGGGGTACAGAATTGATGAGGTCGATGAAAGGGGTCTTCTTCTCCACCTGGGTCTTCCGGTACCACCACTGCAAGTACCTGAGAAGCAAGAGGCAGAGTGAGGCAGTCAGCAGCGCCCATGGGTTACAGTCATCTGCCTCTCTCTGCACACCCAGCTGTGACTTCCCATTAAATGTCCTGAGGACTGATCACCCTTCACTTCCAAACCTCCCCTCAGCTTACCTACCTCAAGGTTCCCTCATCTTCCCAGTCGCCCCTGCTCACATGAGACTGTCTTTACTTCCCCTCTCTATTCCCCTCAGGAGGAGCTTTCTGATGGGCGCTCATCTCTAACTACACTGCCACTGCTTTAGTTTATCCCAGGAGCTTCTGAGGTGTTGAAAAGGCCACTTAACGGTTGCCCGACCTACAACCCCTCTGCCCCCCACCAACAGGAGTAGGCTGCTGAGGAAACATTCTCCTTTTTAAAGTGACTGTTTTTCTTCCTGATTACGACAGGTGAAAATTCGAATACACCAAGTGTTAGGAGAAAAAAAATTCCCATCATCACAGATAACCACTAGTTTACATTTTGGGACATTTCCTTTTAAGTGATTTTTTTTTTAAGTTCACCATTTAAACTGTAAGCTTTTTGATTTATTCTCTCATAATATCCAAGTAAAGCCTTCTAAAACCCCAAATTTTCCTGGTCTTGTCATAGCTGTATATCCAATAGACAAATGATTCTGATTCTCTTAGGGACTCAAGGCTGACATGTGTCCCAGCCTCTCTTCTAATCGTATATCTTACAAATTCCCATCCGGGGTGGGTGCTCACTGCCCTGCTCTGTCAAACTCCCCGACATTTCCACTCTCCTCCCTACCCAACCATTTTTTATATCCATTTTTCAGACATACCACTTGTAACCATGTAATTTGGTAAGTAACCTTCAGCCTCATTTTCCTCATCTATGAATGGAGCGAAACCTCCTGCCCTACCTACCTCATGAAATGTTTGAAAGAGCAAATGACATATCAGTAGGAAAGCCAGAGTAGAGTATCTGGGGCAGGTATGATCATTACTTGTACGTAAGTTATCTCAGTTCCCAATCAGGCTGTCTCATTTCAGTGTTCTTCATATGAGTCTTATGTGCTTTTAAGTTCTTTGGGGAAAGGGACAGTCGTGAAGGGACAGTCGTGATTACTGCTGCTTCAAGCACAGGGCAGGGCACATGGTCTGCACTCAGTAAATATTTGCTGAATTTACAAACAAACCTACAAACAATGGTACCTAGGAGAAATGGCCAAGGACAGGAGCAAGGGGCAGAGGAATGTGATTAAAGGACAGTGCAGCTAATTCTGAGGGCTGGGGGAGAGGGAGGGAAGACAAAGGATGGGATGATGGGAAGGCAGAAGTTCCCCTCTGCCAGATTAGAGGAAATTGGACTTTGAAACCAGAGGCCAGAAAGGATTGGTGGAGGGGTGGAGGGGGCAGCAGGAGAAATGCAAGACAAAAGATAGGCAGAACAAAGCGGGATCTGGCATAGAATTAGCACTCTTATTGAGTGAGCAGACTCTGGTTGGAAGAGAGAGCAATCAAAATCGAGTTCTTATCACATCAAGGCCAAGAGAACTGTCTTGCTGGAACTCAAGATCAGAGTACTCCCAGTTCAGCTCCCTCTTAAGGTCCGTCTTTCTCTCACTCTCTTACATTCCTGATCTATTTGGCTTTCTCCATAATTTAAACCCCAGGTTAACTATCATTCAGAGCTCTTCCAGCCTCACTCCTGCTTATTCTTCAATGCAGCACTTCATCCCTTTCCAAAAGCCCTGTGTCAGTGACCCCTCCTCCAGTCCTGGTTTGGGAGCCAAGGTCCAGGTGGCTGAGCCCAGCTGAAGACTTCCATGACTCAGTTCATACTTAGGGACTGAGGAGCTAGGATGCACGCCTGTTCTTAACCTCCGTCTCCCTACCACATGCACCCTGGTGTGCTGCTCTCAGTACCCTAGCTCTAGATCCTATTTCGACCCAAAGGCTTTTGGGGTCAAAGTTTGGGCTGGCTCAGTTTCAGAAGCTGCCTGGAGGGGTGACTGTTCTCTGGTAGGGCCACTCACAGGAACTAGCAGAGGAGCCAGATAACCAGGCTGTGCCAGGCCCTTCTCCCACTGCCTAGGGCTGGGATTAGGTAATGGGCTCCACGCCCCAGCCCCACAGCACTGACTGAGGAGAGGAAGGATCCCCTACTTTAGAGGCTGTCAAGGCTGGATTTCCCAACCTTTATGCCTTCTTCAGCAGCTCTGTTTACTGTGTGGACTGATTCAGGATGACCTCAGGGTGATGCTTTCTGTCCTCACATCCACCTGTTCCTGTTAATAGGTCTCGGCTCCTTATCACTAATTTTTGAACTTAGTGGGGATCTGGAGGGATGTAGAAGAGTTGTACAGCCCAGGGTAAGCTCTTGGAGTGTCTTCAGCCATTGGATGGGTGGGGGACCAGGGAAGGCTCTAGAAGACTTTTACTAAGAACTCTGGGGACACCTATGGCAGTGCCTCTCTGATCAGAGGTCTTCTTTGCTTTTTAGTATCATGGGCTGTCTATCCCAGAATAGAGTGAGCAGCACCTCTATCACCCTCTCCTTAGGGTTGAGAGCAGGTAAGTTCTCGCCTATTCCCTAAAGCTAGAGCTTAAGGATAGAAACTAATAGGTGTTGGGACTGTAACATGGTGGCTTGAATGAGGCAGAGAATGCCCAAGCTGCTAAGGGGAATCTTGGGTTTAGAACCTCCCCCTCCCAAATAAAACAACATTGTGTCAGTATGATAACAGCCAGACTATCCTACCTTGCCACAAAGTATAGCCAATTACAAAGATAAGTATTTGGAAAAGAAGGGATATGTGAAAGGGGGCCTAAATGGGAAAGACTGCAGGACCAGATGTTCCTGCTCTTTTCTGCTTAAAAGACAAGTTACTGGGAGGAAGACGGTTGCGAAGAGATGTGACCTATTCTCATCATCCAAACCATAGGCTTAGACTATATTGGGGAAAGGGTCCATTTGACTGGGACAAAGCACCCACCTGCTTTCTCTTTCCCACCTCTGCTGGAAGTCTTGTGCTGGAACCTAAGGTACTCTAGGCAATGGGATCTACTCACCGAAGGCCCATGCCCAGATGCTTTATCAGGTTGCTTAGGGAGATGTTGTTGGCATTAAAGGGTTTCCTTTTCTCTGCAAACTCATGAGCCAAGCAGATGCGCCAGCCAAAGGGAGGCACTTTGTAGCCCTTAGCTTTACCCTCATAGGAAGCCATCAGCTTTCCAGAGTCATCCTGATTGTGGTTGCCCCAGTCATTTTGTGGTCGACTGACCTCAGGGCTCTTGCTGTCTGTAACTTGTATAGTCTCAGTGCTTCCAGTATCTCCAGGGCAATAAACCTGTGGATCCCCTTTGGCACAGCTGGTCTGCTCCGAGGCAGGGACTCCAGTTCCCATGTTCCCTAGTTCCTGCGTCCCAGCGACCTCGGTGGTCCAGGGTCCTGAGCCTTCGGATACAAAGTATCTCACCAGCCAAGTTCAGATGCGGGCGCCCGTTGTTAGGTGCCGTCTCGGAGGGCCAGGCGCTGGGGAAAGCCGAGGTGGACTGGTGTCTGTAGACCTGGGGAGCTGCTGCTGGAGCGGCCACAGCAGTGAAACCGCCTCGGGCTCCCCCTCGGTTGTCTTTCTGGGTCCTGGGCGGGAAAGGTCGGGCCTGTAGTCATTGGGCCGCGGTGATTAACTTGCCTGGCCAAAAGGCGACTGAGCCCGCAGAGAGGGGTGGAGCCCCGGGGGCCAGCGCGCAAAGCACCGCCCCCGGGACCGGCCAGGGAGCTCGCGGAGGCCTCAGCCCTGCCCCTCGGCCGTGGCACCTGGTCCCCCCCAAGGGCTGGGCGCGGGGTCTCTCCGATCGGTGTCGAAAAGCACCTGCGCGCCGGTGCCAGCCCGTGAGAAGGTGACCCAGGGCGGCGGGACGGCTCGAACCCCTTCCGGTCCTGCCAGCCGGGTGCTTCCGACCGGAAGGGGAGCCGTTGGGGGAGGGTGGCGGGCTGAAGGGAAGTCCCGCCTCTGCTGCAGACGCCGCCGAGCACTTGGCCGGGTCCCGGAGGGCCTGGCAGGTGAGGGTCTCGGGGTGCCGAGACCCCCAGTTCCCACCGAACGAGTTGTGCCGGCCAGGGGCGCGAGGTGAGGGGCAGCCGTGGCTTTGGGCCGGGACGTGAAACCTTGAGGGAAGGGTGGGCGCAGGCCAGTTTTAGGGTGCTGGGGGTTAGGGGGACTAACCCAGCGCTAAGAGGGGCTGGGGATCTGGGACCCAGAGCGAAACCCTTCCCCTAGGTACTACTGAGAAGGCTGCCACCCGTACCTCCCTTTCCTCTCCTCACAACCCAAATCCAGGTGTTTACCTCTGACACTGTGATGCTGACCGCCTGCCTCCTCGGTCCTCTTCTCCAGGCTCGCCTCAGACACCCGTCCCTGCCATGGTACTAACCTCTGACCTGACCTTGTTTCCTTCTAGATCCGATTCCGGAGCTGCCATGATTGAAGTGGTAGCAGAGCTGAGCCGAGGTCCTGTGTTTCTGGCAGGGGAGGCGCTGGAGTGTGTGGTGACAGTCACCAACCCCCTGCCCCCTACAGCCACCTCTGCATCCAGGTGGGGATGCTGGTACTGAAGAAGGTGGCCCTTCTAGGAGGAAGCCTTGTATCTATAGTGCTAAAAAACAGAGCTCAGGTTATGCTGTAGTTACATCATCACCTTGTGCATTGTGCTCTCCCATTGTAGGAAAGGGCTGTTTAGCAGAAGATGTGGTTGACATAGCCTTCCGCTCCCTTCTCCCTCCTCCCCTTTTCCCACGTTTACTCATGGTATGCTTCTCTTTGCTTAATGATTTCTCTTTGGGGTTCTGGACTCCCTGATCCCTAGGACAGCCACCTTACCATGTTGGTCTCCTCAAGCAGAGTGGTAGGGTGTTTGAGAGACCATTTGTGAAGGCAGGAACTCCCCTCTGATGCTGCCTTTTCCTCCTACCATAGTGAGGCTCTGGCCTGGGCCAGTGCCCAAATCCACTGCCAGTTCCATGCCAGTGAGAGTCGAGTGGCACTGCCTCCCCCTGACTCTAGCCAGCCAGATGTCCAGCCTGAGAGCCAGACTGTCTTTCTACCACACCGAGGTTAGAGATGAGGCATTTGCCTATGGAGGGGGATGGAGTCATTGTCACCCAAGGGTGAAGTTGTTAAATTGTTTTGGTGGGTCATTATAGTCTTGTCACACTGAGGATGTGGGGCAATGCAGTTGTTGCTTTGGGGGTGTAAGACTGCTCCTATGTCACAACAAAAAAAGCTTAGTTTGCACTGCCCTTTGTTGGCAGTCCTTACGACCCCCACTTGCAGTGCTAGCTTATCAAGTACTGGACAGTGGGGTCATTAAATTGTAGTCTTTTTTTTTTTTTTAACCGTTTTTAGGTGAGAGGGGTCAGTGTATCCTTTCTACTCCACCAAAAATCCTATTCTGTGATCTGAGGCTAGACCCTGGAGAGTCCAAATCATGTGAGTCACTGCCTCCTACCTCCCACCCCTTGGAAGGCTCCTGGAGGGAGGACTTCTCTGGCTGCCTCTGGCTACCCTGACTACTACTTCCCAACCAGACTCCTACAGTGAAGTGCTGCCCATAGAGGGGCCACCGTCCTTTCGGGGCCAGTCAGTCAAGTATGTCTACAAACTGACCATTGGCTGCCAGCGTGTCAACTCACCCATCACTTTACTGAGAGTCCCTCTGAGGGTTCTTGTATTAACTGGTAAGTAAGGTTTCCTGGAGGGAAGCACAGGGAAGAGTCTCACTAAAGCAGAAATGATTTTTAGAGGGCTTGTGAGGCTGGAGGGAAGCTTCCTGGTCTTTGTGAAGATGCAAGGGAGTTGGGGAGGGAATAGGGTGAGATCTGTACCTCAGCCTTGGCTCCCTTTACCTTCAGTCCTCTCAGGTTGGAGTCTAAAATCCTAACCTTCCATTCATTCATCTCTGTTCCCTTCCAGCACTCTTTCTCCACTCACTCTCTCTCTAGGCCTTCAAGATGTCCGGTTTCCCCAGGATGAGGCTGTGGCCCCATCTAGTCCTTTCTTGGAGGAGGATGAAGGTGGGAAGAAGGATTCATGGCTAGCGGAGTTGGCTGGGGAGCGCCTCATGGCTGCCACATCCTGCCGCAGCCTCCGTGAGAACCCTTTCAGAGTTGTTCCCCACCTCCCATCCATAGTATTCCTGTCTCAGACAAATTCACCTAACTGCCACGTGCTTATGAGGATCCACTGATAGCTCACCCCATAGTATAAAGAAAAGCCCCTACCTTTTGGACTCTGGCCCCTAGCCCGAAATATTCCTGCCTATGGACTCCAGCCTCACAGTGTTTCATTCTCCCCAGATCTATACAATATCAGTGATGGCCGAGGAAAAGTTGGGACATTTGGCATCTTCAAATCTGTATACAGACTCGGCGAGGACGTGGTGGGGACCTTGAACTTAGGTGAAGGAACTGTAGCTTGTCTGCAGGTGAGAAGGAGAAAGGCTTTGGGGGCGCTGAGCCTGAAGGGCTCAGGAGGAAGGATAACGGCTGCTGCATAAATGGGTGGAATGTAGCAGTGGATAGCAGGGTCACCCAGGGTCCCACTGGTAAAACAGCTTGAGGTTGGGCTGTCCTGTCACCTAGCATCAGCACTTCCCAATGCCTGCTATCATGTACTTCTCTTCTTGCTCCCAGTTTTCAGTAAGCTTACAGACCGAGGAGCGTGTACAGCCTGAGTTCCAGCGGCGCCGGGGGACAGGGGGTGCCCCCTCTGTATCCCATGTGACTCATGCCCGACACCAGGAGTCCTGCCTACATACAACCAGAACCAACTTCTCCCTCCCCATCCCTCTCAGTTCCACCCCAGGCTTCTGCACAGCCATTGGTGAGACCCTGACCATTATGGGAGGTGGGTAGAAAGTAAAATGTCATGTGGCTCTTTCCCAGCACACTCCCAGACATGCCCATGCCCAGCCTCTGACACTAAACATTTTCTCAGACCTTCACCCCATTTCCTAGGTGCACTGACCCCCTAAACTTTTAACAGCTTTGGAGATCTCCTTCTTTAACCCTACCCACTGGGAGCCTGTGATGGATGCAGCAATTCCTGACCCCCAGTGCATTTAGTTTAGCTGCCAAGACTTGACTGTCCCACACTTGGTGTTATTAGTTATTAGGACACTGCTATCCTTGTTATGCGTCTGGTTAATGCACTAGATTTCTTTAGAGAAACCCTTAATCCTAGCTCTCTGCCCTGTGACTTCTCCCTTTTCCTGAATACTGTTTTGCATTTTTCTTTTTTCTCATTTGCTAACCACATTCTGTCATTGGCTTTTACTCCTGGCTTCTAATGCCTCTGCCTTTATCTTTTTCTTCCACAGTGTCCCTGAAGTGGCGATTGCATTTTGAATTTGTAACATCCCGAGAACCAGGTCTGCTGCTCCTTCCTCCCACAGAACAGCCCGAACCTGTCACCTGGACAGGGCCTGAGCAAGTGCCAGTAGACACCTTCAGCTGGGACCTCCCCATCAAGGTGCTGCCTACAAGCCCTACGTTGGCCTCATATGCAGCCCCAGGCCCCAGCACCAGCACTATAACCATATGAGATGGGCTCACTGCAGCACTGCTTTCTTCAGGATACTGAGAACTCACCACCTGGACTCGAGTAGGGCTTGTTTTTTCCACCTGGGGGCCAATGGTATGGACAATGAGAGAGGCAGGCTTTCAGCTATAGCATTAATTTATTGACTGAGAATAAATGGGCAGCTGCTAGTGGTTTCCCTGGAAGTGGCAGCAGTGGGCAGTCAGCAGAAGGGTGATCAGTTGAATTTAGCTGGAGTGGGGAGCAGGAGCCCCAGGAACAGGGGTGTTAGCTGAACCCCACTCTAGGTCGGGCCCTCTCCCTTTACAGGGCAGCCGAGGGTCAGATTTTTGCACCAGAGAGAATTGGCAGGTTCCTGCCTCCTGATGTACCTCACACCCAGCGGGGAAGTCGATGGGATGCTGGGATCTGGGGAACCAAAGGATGAGGAAGGATTAGCATGGTGAAGGGCCACCTTTATCCCTGCCCCACATTCCCTTTCTCCCAACATTCCTCTCATTATCTTCCTTTAGTGCCCCCCTGGTCCCCCTAACTAAGCTCTTGTCTACCATATTTGGAATTTTTTGTTTCATAGCAGGAATATTTCCCTCCAGATCACCCTTACCTCCCTTTGTCACCTGAAGCCTTATCTCTCACCCTTTTGTTGGTACCTTCAGGTTCAGCCAGCCTCCTGCTGCTCTTCCGTTCATTCTCATATCACAGCAAACTAGTCATACCCTTGCTGTCCCTCACTCACATCAGAGCCAATCTCCTCTGGCCATCTTTGGTCACTTACGTATCACAGCAGCCCACACCGATGGGATGCAGACAAGTGCAATGGAAACAGTCCTTGCGGAGCCAAGATTCACCCAGGGTGAAATATTTCCCTTCATAGTGGCAGGGGGCTAGGGAAGAACAGGAAATGTTAGTGTGGGGGAGTGGTGATGGCAGACAGAATTGCTGTGGTCTGCAGTGGGAGAGGGTAAGTACACACTACTGCTGTTCCTGAGCTGGAGGGAGTCTGGATATCCTGACACAGGATCATCTCTCTAAGTCCCACTCCTCCCAATACCCTCTGTCCTCATCCGTTTCTAATGCCTCACCCAGCTTTACCTTGAGCTTGGAAGTAGCACTTGCTGTGGACTCCTGGGTGCTGGAGCAGCAGAGATACCACCAAGTAGGTGATCCCCCATCCTCCCAAGATCCCTGTAGCCTGTCTTGCCCAGAGCATCCTTACAGCTGTTCCTGAAGCACAGCCCTTAGTCCCTTCTTGGCGCCTTTTGAGACTACTTTGGTCTTGCCTCCTTGGCTTTTCTTTGTTTCTCTCCTTCAGTCTTAGTTTCTATCTGTCTTCCCTGGGCTCCTGTCTCACACCATCTCTGTGCCCTCTGCTCTTGCAGGCTTGGGGATGTTTATAAAGTGAGGACCCTGGCCCCCTGCTGAGTAGAGCTGGAAAAGCTGTAACTGTGTTTCCTGAGGTGAGGGCATGAAAACAAGAGTCTAGCTTTAACAAGCTGTGAGAGCTGATTCATAGCCAGGGGGAGGGAGGTGACCATGGAAGGGGCACTGGACCAGGCACTTCCTCAGCAAGGAGGTGGGAGGGGTGAGGGCCCCCTGGTGGTCCCCAGATCTCTTCCCTGACCTGGAGAGAAGGAAGCATTCCGCCATCTCCCCCCATCCCTTCCGCAGCACACACACGCACTCCAGGGGTGTGTATGCTGGGATCCCTGCCTGGACCGGAGGGAGGCGTTTCCTGGGGATGGCTAATCCTGTGCCCCAGCCAAACCAAGGAGCTCCAGTGGGGTTCGACGGCCAGAGGCTCCAGGAGAGTGAACAGGCACCTGGAGTGGAAAATGTTTCTCTTAGACCCTAGGGTAGTGTCTCCCTGAAGTATCCTAAAGACATGGCTGCCCCTCAGATTGGGGGTAAGAGTGTCTTCCACAAGTATCCCAGAGATTAATTATCCATTGTTCAGTACCTCCAAACATGCAGCAGATACAGGATCTCCCCTGATCTGGCAATGGTTCTTCCAAAGAACCATCTCTAAATGCCCTAATAATATAAGTCACTCCGGTTTGACAGAGGTTCCTCTCTTACCTCCTACATTATGGAACAAGGATTTAGGAATTTATCCTCTGATATGGTCTTTGGGTTTCCTGCAGGTTCTGGACACCCCAAATAGGTGATGAAGAGCATAGATTGTAGAGTCAGACTTGGGTTCAGATGCTGACTTCACTTAGGAGCTATGTGGCCTTGGGCAAGTTACTTCACCTCTCTAAAGCTGTTTCCTTATCTAGAAATGGGGATGGTAATACTAATTCATTGGGTTAAGGGCTTAAATGAGGTAGTGCCTGTGATGCTGTCCCTGGCACATAGGCCTGAGAAAATACTAGCTACTGAGGTTGTGTTAGAGCTCAGAGACAAAATCCTTTGACACTGAGCAGCTCTGTGCACAGCTGAGGACTTCTAGTATGGACTTCTGCTCCTTTCACATGCGTGCTCCATGTCATCCTTACCACCTCCTTCTGAAGTTGTCTCTGGAGCATTTGGGTTTGGTCCTTGTATTCTTGAAATTATAAATACCTGGTTGCTGATATACCTACTTTCACTAGGTCAGTACCTTTCTCATCATCTTTCCTGCTAACTTTAGGACTCCTGCTTTTTCTCGTTAGGATTCGAATCCATTTCTTCCCATCCACACTCATGTGAACTTTTAAGTTCTCCTTTCTGACTGCTCTAATGCTGGCCATCTCTTTAGTATTAATGGCTCCTTCCTTCACTTTCTTTCACTTTTCCACACTCCAAAGATCCTTGTTCTAGCAATTCCGTTCTACCCACAGGGCCAGTTAATTTGGCAATTACTCTATTTTTCCTTTCAAGTTCCAGTCCCATTTACTCCAAGACTGCCACTTCCTGTCACCAAATGGAGCAGATACAATTATTTCCAGCTGGCTTTTTGGGAGGGCTACCCTGCCTCTCACCTCTTCATTGAAAAACAACTTCATCAGTACCTCAAACTCCCTATCTGTCCTCCTCCAAGAAGACAGCACAAGTGGATGGAGATGCAGACTACCACATGTTCATCCTCGCTGAGTTGTTGCCCTTTCTCTTGCAGAGGAGTGCTAAGAGAAAAGAAAACTCAGTGGGAGCAGGGTACCAATTAGGCTGGCTTGGGAGAGGCATGGCCTGGGGCTGGTCTTTTGGCTGGGGCAGTTGGATTAGAAGCCTGTCTAGGATAAGCGTCCAGAAGTATTCTATCAGTGGTCAGTAGCTTGGCTTCTGCCTTTCCGAGGGGCCCTAGCTGGAAGTCTGGACCGTAGACTGCTCCTGCAATGGAGCCAACCCAGCAGGGGGCGGGCAGGAATGGGGAGCAGAGGAGCAAGCATGAAATTGGTGGTGAGGCTGGAAGGCAAAGGGGACCTAGTGGGAATTGTGTGTGTGAGGTAATGGGGACAGAAATGAGAGTTACTGTCGGTAATGAAGGTGAGGTAGGCATATGGGGTAGGAGTCAGGGGGCTTCTGGAAAGTAAGGCAAGGGTTGAGCCAGGATTCCTTGCCCAGAAGTTAGTAGGCATTGGGCTCCTGTTTGTTGAACCTGCTTGCGTGTCTGGTGGTGTGAGCGCACGTGTGCATCTGTGTAGCTTCTTGAGGCCACAGGCCGCGCTTGTGGTAGGGGTGTGTGGTGTGTGTGTGGGGGGGTATCAGTGGTTAGGCCACAACTCGTTGGGGATGCCAGTCATGGGGGACGAGGCGGTTGGCGCGCGCTGCCCACGCGGGGACAAAAAACATCCGCCGGAGGCCCGGCCGGGCGGCGTTCCAGTAGCGCCGGGCAGGTGCGCGCGGTGAGGAAGTGAGCACCTTCCGGACCCCGGCCGCCCGGCCCTCGGGTGAGTCACCGCCGACCCCCGCCTGGATAGGAGACACCAGCAGCAGCTGAGGGGCCGGAGGCACGGCTGGCTGGGGCGGCCCCCGGGAGGGTTGAGGAAGTCCCCGACAGAGGAAGGGGGCTTCTAGGGATCGGGCCTAGGTTTTGCCTTAGGCGCAAAACGCCTAACGAGCCCAATGAGAAGGCTGTGACAGAAGGGAGACAGGCGGGGAGGGAGCCCCGGGGAGCTGGCGAGGAAGGGCGAGTCGGCGAGAGGAGGGGGACTGCAGAGCCCGGGCTGTTCGCTGGAGCGCGAGCCCGAGCCTGTGGGTGGAAATGGCCAGCTCGGGCCGGGGTCGACGTCTGCCCGGAGGCCTGTGCGCTCCCACAGTGAAGGGTAGGCTTAGGCAACAGCGGAGTTAGGCTCGTTTGGGTGCAGTTGTGGCTAGATCATTAAAGGCTCTGAATGCCGGGATTCGGTTTGGCCCGGCAGGGCGAATGGATGGTCTCTGGGCATGAAGAGTAGTGTGTGGCTTAAACACAAGATTTACTGTGTCTAGCTTTACTGCCTGCCAAAGATTTAAGCATTGCATTAATGATTTTTATAGTCATTTAAAGTTGCATGACTATCAAACGATGTAATTTTGTTGAATTTTTTAAAATAGCAAAGTTGTAAAATTGGATTCAGTGTTTGATTTAAAACCCAAAGTAAGGCCATCAGCACTAGTTATATGGTGTTGTCCTTTTCTTTGTCTTGCTTTTGTGTCATTTTTCCCTCACTGTCTTGACTTGAGTACTATTAATGCCTCAGTTCTTCTCTATCAGTAGCATAGCACTTCTGGTTTTCCTCTTACTCATCTTGTGGTCTTTATATTTAACTTAATTTTTCTCTGAGCAGCCCTTCCACTTGCCCTATATATCCCGAACCAGGTGAAACATTTCTGGGGTGGAGGCCTTGGGCTACAGTATACAAAGACAAGTAACTCAGTTTTACCACATGTATTAGGTTACTTATTATCTTCTGTGATATATACTTAACTATAAAGCTACCACATTTACCCTGTGGCTGATAAAAGGAGAAAGCTAAAGCAATTATTTTCACAATAAGATTTCTATAACAGCAATTTATTAGGCTGATTTCTCTTCTAAAAGCAATTGTACAATGGTATTTTGTACTTGTCTCAGAAACTGACACTAATTCTGTCATGGTCTTTAAAATTTATATATCTTAGGCCAAAGGCAGTTGCAAGGATTAGGATCTTTATAATTTATTTTAATGATCCTTAAATCCTGTAGTTGCCTTTGGCCCCAAACAAGAAAATTTGGGTCAGTTAATTTATGGGAAAAAAAAAAAGGAAAGAAAATAATTGCCTATTTTGGGCCCTGTTGCTTTCTCCTGCACTGTTTCAGCTCTAGCCCTACCTTATTCCCAGTGGTCTTTGCCTTCATCCCTTCTTTGCTCTGCTGGGCATCTTTAGAGGAAAACTTCACACCAACTTCCTCTACCATAAATTCTCTCCCTTCCCTCAACTTTACACTTCTCTTTGCCAACATATACCACTACCTCTTCATTAATTTTTTTTTTTAACCTACATTCCTGTCTGGCTCTTTTCCATCTTTAACACGCTCTTGTTGAAATCTTCTTTTTCCTCCTTTCTTTTTGGCTAAGACCTCAGATTTTTTAAAGGCAAGGCTTTATTTATTCTGCATGATCCACTTCTGTCTTCCCTCCTCTTCTGTCACCTTTTTCTTACTCTGGACTATTTGTAAACTCTATTATGCTTGCTTTCACCAAGGGTTCAAACTTCTCCTGTGATTAAGTATTTTTCCTCTAGATACAGCAAAAGATGTTTGTGTTTTCACCATTTTTTCTACCAGAAAAAGAATTTTCAAATTGACATCTATTTCAATCTCTTCTTCCAACATCTTGTATCCAGAAGCATGTTATTGTAAAGTCTACTGAGTGACCACATAAGTTTGGTGTTGTGCCATATAGTGAATTTCATAATCCTGGTGCCAGATTCCTAAATGCTTACCAACAGTAGATAGGTGTTCACACATCTATTGTTGAACAATCTTATGCACACATGCACACTAATATGCAGAGATAATAGAACCATCAGTTAAATATATGATATGAATATATATTCAGTATATTACACTATAATCAAGCCAAATCATTTTGGGATGGAAGATGAGGATGGGTAAATTCATTGGATAGAAGATTAAGAGACAATATCCTTTGGCATCTGTATTCAGATGAGATGGGTGAGAGAACAGTCATTCCTGTAAAGATGAAGAGACTTCATGAAGGAGGCTGAGTTTCAAGAGTTGAGAGAGTTGTAAGGATGGCATGGAGGGGCCAGAGTCCCAAGAAGATAGGATTGCTATACAAACAGCCCAGTATTCTCTCTGGCAGAGAACATAAAAGACTCTCTGGTTGTAGTGCTGATTTCAACTGCAGTCACGTTTCCATTAATAACTCATATTCATATTAAAGTTTTCCTACCTCATCTCTGTACCTCTGGAACCATTCTTACCAAATTTTTCTTTATTATTATTTTTCTGTTCACAAATTATTACATTCATGATAGCCCCCTGTCCCCACCAATAGTTAACTCCCAGCTAACCACCATTAAATATGAATAAATGCCCTATTTACTTATTTACTTTAATTTTTCCTGCCTGCTCCACAATCTACTTGTGGTAGTAGTGACTTTCAAAATTCCATTTATAACTTTCATTTTGATCTCATTTATAGGTTATTCTTTTCTTAAAATTATAGACTCAAACCTATATATTTAGAAGGCATCTAGTCAGTTGTTCATTATCTCTGAAAGATGATCAAATAGGTCTTTGACTATCTTTACTGAGTGGAATGGCTTACCCCCTCCTGTGTCGGAGGCTGCCCATTCTGCTGTTATATAGCTTTAGTTACTAGAGGGATAAGCTAAAATCTGCGTTGATATAGCATCTCATTTTTACTCTTAGTTCTGTTCTTTGAAACAGTTTGGAAGAAATCTTGTTTTTCAATGTGGCAGCTCTTTGTATAGATTTGAAAATAATTTGTTTTTTGCCTACACTTTTTTCTTTAGTACTGTCCAATAAAACTTTCTGCAGTGATGGAAATGTTCTCTACCTGTCCTGTCTAATCAGTGGCCACTAGCCACATGTGTTATTGAGCACTTGATATATTGACAGTGTGACTGAGGAATGGAATTTTAAATTTTATTTATTTTTAGCTAATTTAAATTTAATACCCAAATGAGGTGAGTGACTCTTGTGTTAGTGCAGCTCTAAACTCTGAGAGTGGTGCATTGTCATGTTGCTGTCTCTTGGCCCCTCCAGAAGTCTTACGGTCACCTCCCACATGGGAAAAACATGTATCTGGGTCCCCAATTTGTCTGGAGGCCAGCCTTATATCAGTGTCACAACTGAGAGAAAAATACAAACCCAACCCCCAGAACCCTGATGAGTAGTATCAGTTTTTATGGAAGGTTTCTTAGAGGGGGTAGGAGATGAAGGTTATATCTCATCTCCCTTATCTCAAAAGCAAATGGAAAAAATATTACTCATTTAATTTCTCTTTCCCTAAGAGAAAGAGTCCCTCAAGCTCTGTCCCTATAGTAGCTACCAAATCTCTCCCTTCTCGTCCCCTTCTTTCTCAAACACACCTTTCCTCCTCCTCTTTGAGCCTCCCTCCTCTGTTGTCTTCCAGAGTTTTAGGTGTGCTCCTCCTTCTCCACCTTCCCTTCCCTTCCATTGTCTCTGCTCAGCAGAATCAGGGAACTCTTTCTGGACCCATCTTTCTTGGGGATGATTAGGGATAGAAGGTCATAAATAGTTTTGGTTTCCTTCCTCACATAATTCCTGACCTTCTTCTAGGAGTTCTCTTTCTTATTATTGCTGGAGAGACTCTTTCAAGATTCTTTTGTAGACAGTAGAAGAATTTCTACTGTCTCACTCCAGATCTAAGCCTGACAAATCCTAAAGCTACCTCTTTTCCATTCCTTTACCCATTTTTATTTCACTTACACTTTTTCATTTATGTTCCTGCTGTTATTTTTAGTAGGCTTATCTTCTCTTTGTTAGTCTCCTACCTATGGATAGGCTGCAGCTACCAAGGGGGCAGCATTCATTTCCTCCTGATCACCCAGTGCCTTGTCCTCCCCTGATTCCCTCTTTGGCTCACTGTCATTGTCCATACCTCCCTCCCTTTATTGTCTGTTGTTCTTATCTCTTCCTTAACCATATCTTTAATAACTTTCATTATTTGAAAAAAAATCATTTGGGGGATCTCAAATTTTTTCCAGGAGACCTCATGTAAGTCTCTGTAATGTGATGTTAAACTGTTGTATGTAGCATTGATTTCTGTGGTTTGGCAGTGATGGGGTTGGAGGGCAGAATACCCTCTCAACCATGGCACAA
The DNA here is from genome assembly GCF_040802235.1 of Manis javanica. Taxonomy (NCBI): domain Eukaryota; kingdom Metazoa; phylum Chordata; class Mammalia; order Pholidota; family Manidae; genus Manis; species Manis javanica. The sequence continues at coordinate 35,037,149 of NC_133157.1, read as the reverse complement.
TGTTTTGGGCTGGAGCATCATTTGTGGAGGGAGCTGTCCTATCCTGTGCACTGGAGGGTGTTTAGTGGCATCCCTGGCTTCTAGCCACTAAATGTTAGAGGTACCCTTTCAGTTGTGACAACCAAAAATGTTTCCAGACCTTGCCACATGTCCTCTGGAGGGCAGATTCCACCCCCTGCCCCACCTTCCACCCCTGCACTGAGAACTACTACTGTGCTATAAAGAATATCCACTTTCTGAAATTGATAGATGGTTATACTTTTTCTCTCCAACTGCTGATTTTTTGCTTAGCCTGGGTTTTCAAAAGTGTGGTCTTCCATAAGAGGGAGCCTCTTAAATTGCAGTTTCCTGAACTCATTCATCCTAGACTTATTGAATCAGGAATGTTGGAAGTAGAATTTGGAAATCTGATTTTTACAAGATACTATAAACCCCCCATCCCTGTCCCAAACCAGGTAATTCTTATGCCCTATGCTTGACCCTCCTGGTCAATAACTGCTGCATTACTAACATTTTTTCCCTGCAAGTCTTCCTAATACTCCAGCTTTGCTTCCGCTCTTGGTCCCATGATGCCAACACAAATAGGGAGGCCTCAGGTTACCAGGACAACCAGTGCACAGGAAACTGGAAAGGCTCAGCTCTCCCACCGGCGTGAGGCCATGCTGGCTCACTTTCTCCTTAGAGACTCAGTCATGCATCCTCCTCCCGATCCCCAGGCTACCCAGACTGGCAAGATACCCAGGCTCAAGCCACAGACCTGACTTTACAGACCTGGTAGTGGAATATAGAATGGGTGGGATGAGGAATGATTAATGAAACTTTCTTACATTGACATTCCATGTCACCTTGGTGATACTTGACTTTTGTACTGGCAAGAATTAGAATTCACCTGAGAGTTGGTGAGATTACAGGCTTCAGACTCAGGATGCTTCCATTTATTTATATTACTTATTTATACTTACTTCATTAGACCTTGAGCCTTGGATCCTTTTGGACCCCTGGCTAGATATTTTTTCACTATTTGCTTTAGGTCAAAAGATTTAGCAATATACTTTTGATACATTGGGAGTAGCTAATGTTTAGCAAGAAAAGAATAATTACCAAATAATGAACTTGGGTTTTGTTTACACTTCATTATAAAGCTAGTTATCTGGAAGATGTGACAATCATCAGGTTTGATTAAGTCTTTAAAGCCGCAAATAAGGAAAAATCTACTTTGAGATGTTTAGAAAGTATTGAATTGATCTGAAACCACCTCCACGGAACACGCCACCTCCATGGAACAAGCCACCTCCATGGAACATTCATGATGAACTAGAGCAAGTGAGACTAAAGGGTGATAAGGTAGACATGATAGCACTTTTCAAATAGTTGAAGGACCGTCCTGTGGAGGAGGGGTTAGATTTTACTTGAATTAGCTCCAGAAGGTGGAATATACAGACCTTTACTTCGGATGACAGTGATAGACAGATTTTGACTTAAGGAAGAACATTTAAACAGTTAGAGGATGTCAAATTGGAATGGGCTGGAATGTTAGACAGTGAATTATTTGTTACTGTATTGTTTATATAGAGGTTAGATTACCATTAGATTTGGATGAGATTTTGGACATTAAATTGGGCTTGACTTGTAAAGAGAAGCAGGCAAATTTATCAGAAATCAATTCACCCTTTCTATTATATGATTCTGTGGCAATTATTAAAGTCATCACTATTTTCCTGGCCACCTCTGCCAAGTTTACCCCTTTGAATCATTGAATAATAGAGCTGGTGGTAGAGTTGCTAGAGATTTCTCAAATGTTCCTAGTCTTCTGGAGATTCCTCAAGAATGCCTCAGAGGAGGCTGAGAGAGGTGAAATAAAGGGTAACTGGAGCTCTGAGCTCTTTACTTATATTCAATTTGAACAACTTTTTTTTCTAGAAAGAAAAAGGTTCTTTTAGAAAAAACTTAAAGATCCTAATATTCCAAGTTCTCCCTTTTATTGATAGGGAAATTGAGATACGGAGGAGGGAAGAGTCTTGTTAATGGTCACATAGCTAATAAATTTCAGAGTTGGTATTCAAATCTGGCTCTTCTAATTCCAGTCCTTTGTTTCTTCTGCTTTGCTAGTCTACTTAATAATTCAGTTTCTCTTAATTTCTCTGGTCACCACTATAATCCAGAATTTTATTTCTTCAGTTTACTATTCTCTATTAGCCACTGAATTAGTCTCTCTGCTGTTCAGTGTTATTCTTTCTACAGGAAACAGTGTCTTCATCATGAGATTTCCCTGTTCAAGAACCTTCTCCATGTTGCCTGTAAGAATTTTGCATCCTGATGCATTGTTAGTACCCTTTAGGATCCTCATCATTCAGCTAGCCCATGTCCATCCTGTTATGGATAATTAATGGACTCTCTAATAGTGAGAATGACTGAGGCCCATCCTACCCCTAGACTCCAGCTTTGGCAGGATTTCTATGTTTACAGTTTTAGTCAGAGATGATGAGAAGATATAAAAGAAGTGGAAAACCACAGCTTTTAAAAAGAAAGTTGCTTAACAATGTGTACTGTATAATCCAATTTATACAGGCATTTTTAAAAACAAAATAAGATGTATAAAAATTACCTGGGAGAAAACACACCAAACATAACAGACATTACATCTGGTGAGGGGATCGAGGAAGGATGGGGGATAGCAAAGGGGGACTTAAATTATCCCTCTCCACAGGGAGCCTCACAGGATGGAGGGGAAACTTAAGGAACCAAGCTTGGAACTGACAGGAGAAGGAACTGCTCAACTGTCTTGCCACACAAACCATTTTTTTGCTTCTTATAGCACTCTGCTGAAAAGTAAAGTCCGAGGAGATTATTTGATCAGTCAGACTTAAGTCAGTCCTCTATGGTCCTGTCAGGATAGAGAAAGAAAGGATCTGGGGGAAGGAGCCCCTAGGAAAACAGAGTTTTGGCAGAAGGAGGCAACCATTTGATTTTATTCTCCCAACAAGACTGTACCCAGAGTCGGAGAGCTAATTGGCTGAATGCCCTTCAGAGGACCTTAGGAAAGAGGCATGGCTGTGGGAACTAGAAGTGACAATGTCCACTGAATTTATTGCTTTCCCCCACCTCTTATCTACACCTTGATTGTAAGCCTTTCCTTACTTTTGGCTCAGCCCAAGCCCTCTGGTGTGGTTTTAACATGTATTAGGGATTGAGGGGCAATGAGTTAGGGGATGAAGAAGAGAAATGTGAAGTAGGGCAGGTAGAAGGGCCAGGTAGCAGGTTTCACTTTGCTCTCTCCCCTTCCTGTACTTATATAAAAAACCTTTTCAGTGCCTGACAGTATACAAAGTGATCATAGTAAACATTTATAAATTGGTTACAAATAAAAATCTTAACCCATTTCCCTAACAACCTGGTCCTCTGATGGTGGAGCCATTCTTCCCCTACCCCATAGGGAATATGGCCAGGGAAGCATCTTTACCCATGTGTGTGTGTGTGTTCATTCCTCCCAGTACACATTCCGGATGTTCTCTGCCCTCTTTGAAAGGTCCAGACCCCAATCAGAGTAGGTACCAGAAGTGTTTTGTTTTCTCATAGCGGGGATTCTTCACTTTTGAAGTATTGTCGTTCTGGTAAGAAACAACTTTCTTCAAGTCCTGTTATAGCTTAGGCCTGAATTTTTAAAAATTAACTTGGGTTAATCATAAGGTGTGCAAATTCACACTCAAACTTCTGTGACTTGGAAAACAAATTCCCTAACCTATTCCATTTCCACTGGACAGATAATCCATTCCTCTGGCTTTTTTCGGAAGGCTGATGGGTAAAAGATAATATCCTATTACCAATGGATTGAATAGCCTCTGTAATGATTTGGTGACCAGCCACTAGTGATAACAAAACTTTAAAATAACTTACCTTGGTAAACAGGTTTGGGGACTTCTGAAGGATGTGGTATCAGCACCTGTGAAGATGTACATGATCTGCATGAATAGAGTGTGCCCGTCACACTGGCACCACCACCTCTGATGAGGTAAAGCAGTACTGAGCATGTGGATGATGCAGGCCTCTGTAACTATTCCGAGAGGGGCTGAGTGGGCCCATCTGAGGTAGGTTAGGCTAGATGCCAGAGGCATGTGGCCTCAATGAGCAGGTAGCTCAGCACACGCAGCTGTAGGGGGACTTCTTGCCTCAGTACCATCAGTGTCCCAGCACTGGCTGCACTCATTGCCAAGGAAGAACCATGTGGTTGAAACATATCCACTCTGCCTGGCCCTGTCGAACCCGTAAGGACAGATTCTTATGGTCTGCTGTGTCCATCATCATCCACCTTACATCTCTCCTCACCCTGATTTTTTTAAATTATATCTCTCTTCACCATTTTTGGAGGAACCATCCAAATTACCTGGATGCTGTCATTTACCTATTTTTTCCCATTCATTTTAATATTAATTGAGTCTGTTGTGCCATACACTGTCCTTGGTACTGAGGATGTAGCACTTTGTAAAGAGAAAGGAATAGCACAAATAAATATAATGGCATTTAAACAAAATTAAGTTTGAAAAAGATTACTGAGAAAGTACAGAATGTTGGAATGTACATTTTGAGGCGGGGAGATCCTCATCTATAAAAAAAGTAGAGATATTTATACTGTGATCAATGATTTTGAGGTGATCAGGTGAAAGATGGAGAAGGTTTCAGGCAGAGGAAACAGTATGTGCAAAGATGAAAGGGATGAAAGAAGTTCTGTGTATCTGGAGCACAGAGGGGGAGGGATGTGATGTGAAATGAGACTGAGGAGCTGGGCGAGGTTCAAATCATGGAGCACCTTGGAATCCATGAGAAAGTGTTTGTAGTTATTTCTATAAAGGGAAGCCATTCAAGGGTTTTACCCCAAAGAGTAACTTCTCCAGCACAGCATTTTTGGTGTTTTATAGATAGCAGATTAGAGAGGATCTACACTAGATCCTGGGAGACAAATTAAGGGGCTGTTACGTTGGTCCAGGTGAAAGATGATGGTTGTTCAGACTAGGCCAGAGGCTATGGAGAAGTAGATGGATTTGAGGGCATATTTTGAAGGTATATTCAGCAAGATTTGGATGTGGAGAGTGAGGGAGATGGAGAATTCAAGGACGACTGAGGTTTTAGGCTTAAGGTGGGTGGTGGTGTCACTAAGTAAGAGAATATTGAGGTGGGAAGATATTTTGGGGCAAATTGTGTTTGGTTTTGGATATTAAGTTTGATGTGCTTGCAAGGCCATCAAATGAAGAGATCCTGTGAGCAAGTGGCTACATTAATTTAGAGCTGACAGATGGATTGGAGATTCATTCTTACCATATAGAAATGGTTATTGAAGTTAAGTATAGGTATAGATATAATTGTAGAAAGAGAGATGATGTAGAAAAAAGAAAGTCTAGAATAGAACCTCAAGGAGCACCAGTCAACCCAAGGGTCAGGCAGAGAAGGAAGAGTCAGTATGAGATTGTGAGGGAGCTGCCAAGTGGCTGGAGGATGTCTGCAGTGTGGCGTCCCGGAAGGGTGCCACTGTAGTCTGCTGCAGCGGTGTGTCAGGGTTTGCCTGGATTCGGATTCCTGGTAGTGCTGAATTTACCTATAATATTTGCTGGGGTGGGTGGGCTACAGAGAGTCAGAGGAGCACACTTGGAACTCCCAGCCTACCTTAAGTATCTCCCTAATAACCAATAGCCTTCTGCCTATCAGATGTGAAGCAACCTGGACTCCAGGAGGAAGCAGGGGCTCCGAGGAAGGAGAAGTAGCCCACATAGATGCATTACCTTCAAGGATTTGCGTTTAGCCTGGTGAGGTTCAGTAGGATAGAAGTGAATCCAGTCTCTGGATCTGAATCATCACACAAATTTGCATTCTTATCACTTCCTAGAAGCTGATCCGCACCCTTTTTTTCTCTTTGCCGCTCTCATTCTAATACCCAATTTGTTCCCCTTGGGTCTTGATCATTGGTTTAGTTTGACTAGCACTTCCTTTTGGAGGAGTAACTTTTGTATATACATACTTGCAATAACCCCTCTACTTGGCTGGCAAGACCCAAAAGCTGCCTCCTTATGTACTATCCTAATAAGCAGTCACCACAGAGTGTGGCCCAGCTTTATAGTCCTAGCTATGTGTAGATGCTTCCTGTAACCCTTTTAGAGGTATTAGCTCTGAGCCTTGGAAGTTCTTTTCTTCTCCTTAGCCATCTCCTCTTCTCTTTTGCTGTCTGAAGCAGTTACTGGGTAGATGTTAAGGCTGGTTCTACTTTTCATTGAAATTTAGCTTTTATATCTTATTCTGGGCTAGTGTCTGGTCCTAGTCTGGCTCATAGCCTTATGGCCTTTGATGACCTTTCCTATGGAGTAATATTCTGTGGAGCTTCATACCAAGTGCTTTCTTTTTGCAAGGATTAGTCAAAAATTAGCCAAAAATTGCTATCTTCATATTCCAAAAGTCTGTAACCTCTGTGTTCCATATATTGGGTCTGAGGGATGCCTGTAGATGTTAGCTTATATCAGGGCCTATGATTAACATACCCTGAGTCTAGATAATGAATTTTCAAGTCCAGTGGTGGCTTCTAATTTCTATATGGGACAAGTTTAAGGGCAGAAATTAGATTGGAAGGGGAGGGAGATGATTTAGAAGATTTATCTTGAAGCTGAGTCCACAAGAAGAATGTAATAAGCTGACTGGACTGATTACTAGAAAAATAAAAAGCAAAGATGTGATTAGTAAAAATATGTACTTTGTTCATTTAAATGAATTTTATAAGTATAGAATGTAAGGCTTTACAAAGAAAACTGTTGGCCAATTATTTTCATTTATTTAGTTTCTTCCTTTCCCATACCAGGTATGATACTATTAACCTGAAAATCTTAAACACATGCTTTGCTGACTTTTTTCTATTCATATATTTTTATTTGGTTTACTTTATGAGGAGAGGGAAGCATTTTACTACCACTGATGCCAGCACCTCTTCCTCAGATCCTCCAAGCAGTCTTTTCTTTGGTGAGTTGTACTGTAAAATTCTAATCGTTGCTGTTGTGCAATATTAAAATACCTTATTTATGTAGCAGCAACAGCATGCATACTCACGCCCAGTGAAACAAGGTCATGTTCCACCTAAAATTATCTCCACTGAGGCAATAGGTGATGCCATAATTGTCAACGAACTCACCACGGAAATGAGTATGGAAAGAAGAATGCAGAAGGCTGAGGACCAGGGCATAGGAGAAAAGCCCAAAAGAGGAGGAAGAAGATCTTCACCACAGTGAGAGATGAATGGACACTGAGATGAAAGGATGACTAGAAGAATGAGTTGTGGTAGAAGCCAGGGTAAGTTTAAGAAGTTGGTGATGGTCAACAGTGTCAAATGTGACTGAGGTCTAAAACAGGAACTCACCAGCATCTGAGACTGAGGACCTTCAGTTTTCTTCCTCATCAAGGTCACTTGTAAAAATGTTTGCATGAGGCTATTCAGTTCTATTTAACAAGTGTTGAGCTTCACACTAACCGTGGTGGGGTTGTATGAAAGAGATGTAGAGGCTTTAAAATAATATGTATTTATACTAACAAATATACCAGTAATTTTTATTCATAAAATTTTCACTGATTTGGACTGGTGTGTTTGTTAAACAGACAATATCTATTTCAGTAACATTTAAAAGAATATTTTGGTCTCCTCTCATTCCTATGATATCTTTTTAAAGAAACCCCTTATATAATTTTTTATTATGAAAGTAATACCTAATTATTGAAAATACAGTTATATATAAAATTATAACCCATACTATCCCTGAGAGAGCTATTCTCAACATTTTGATTCTTACTGTTCGAGGTTTCTACTATGTGTATTTTTGTTTGTGTGTATTTTTAATGAAACTGGGCTCTCACCATACATTTTTTCAACTCTCTGTTTTCACTTAATGATGTATGGTGGATAGTCTTTGATGCCATATATCTCTGAAGCAATGTTTAATGTGCTGCTTGGATTTTTTTAAAAGATTTATTCCTAGGTGCTCTTCATGCAGTTGCTAATGGGATTTTCTTAATTTCTCTTTCTGCTGTTCATTATTTGTGTATATTAATACAACAGGTTTCTGTATGTTGACTTTGTGTCCTCTGACTTAATTGAATTTATTAATTGTAATAGTTTTTAGTGGGGTCTTCAGGGTCTTCTATATATAGTATCATCTCATCTGCACGTAGTGATACTTCTTTACCAGTTTTGATGCCTTTTATTTCTTTTTCTTGTCTGATTATTATGGCTAGAACTTGAAATTCTGTGTTGAATGAAAGTGGTGAGAGTGGACATCCTTGTCTTGTTCCTGGTCATGGAGAAAAGCTTTCAGATTTTCAGCATTGTGTATGATGTTAGATGTGGGTCTGCTTGGATTTTAATGTATCAGTGCAACATAATTTAACTATACAATGTCCTATTATTAGAAATTCAGATCTTTCCTAATTTTTCAGTATGAACAATGCTGCATTGAGTATCTTTGAGGCTAACTCTAAGATTGTTTCCTTTAGCAACTTCTTGAAGTGGAATTGATATGTTAATTGTAAATATATTTTTAAGGCTTTTGATGGAGAGTGCCAAGTTGCCCAGTGAAGTTGTATCAGACTAGTAGTGTATGGGAATATCACTTTCCTATACATTTGCTAGCATTAGGTATTATTTATAAAAATATTTTTTATAGGTGAAAAAGTACTGTTTCAATTTTACAAGGTTCTTTAAAAAATCTGAGTACATTTACTGGTGGCAAATACTTGCTGTCTGAAGATACATTTTATTAAAACAGCTAAAAAATATTCTGAAGTGGTTAAAGAGATAAATGATCAGTCTGGGTAATACTGTTTTTGACTGACTGCAGCTGTGACTCTGAAGTGGTCATATCCCAGTTCTGTCACGTGCTAATGGGGTAGTCTCTGGCAACTGGTTAATGTTGTTAGGCCTCTGTGTCTTTACCAAATGGGGGCTATAACCTATCTTAGAGGGTAGTTGGGCAGATTAAATGAGATATTAGATGCAAAATGCATGGCACAGTAATTGACATATGGCACAAAGTAAGTATTAGCAATAATTATTAGTGCAACTGATTTTCTTGTGTGACTCAAACTGATTGAAAGCAACATCTAAAGTGAAATTCCAGGAGCAGTTTTTTAAATGCATCATTTTGGGATTAATCTGTATACTCTGAAGGATGGTGTTCTTTCCATCAATAAATACTGTAGGTGCTAAGGGGATCCAAAGATGAATGAATAAAACATGTCTTCTGTTTCCGGTAGCTTACTGCCTAGTAAGAGGAATGAGATGTATCCATATTACTCTTACACGAGGCAGAAAGTGAAAGCCTCCACAAAAGAGATACAGATAAAATACTGTGAAAGTTCAAGTGAAAGATGATTCTTGAATAGAAGGCAGCATTTGAACCAGACCTTGAAGAATGGTTAAGGTTCAAATATGCGAAATATGGGATGGGAATGGGGAGGGCATCTTGGCAGAAGGAATCATCTGAGTGTGAAGGCAAGTACAACTGGAGAAAGAAATTAGGCATTATCCGCCTCCAGCACTTGCTAAAATCATAAAAGTGAAGAAATATGTAATTGCTACAGAGAGAAGTCACTTAGAAGTGCAGCTTTTGCTTTTAGAACTAACATTTCCCCCCAACTGACAGAGGATACCTTTCAGGTGTACTTGGTCCAATCCAGTGATGTGTATGTGTGAGTGAAAACTAAGATTCATAACTCCCAATCCAATTCAAAACTCCACATCTGAGCATTCTGCCTGTTCCCGACCTGTTTGGTTCTATTTTTTTAGCATTTGTACACAGCTAGGTGCTTGTAGGGGAAGCATACATACTTGTTACGGGTCTCATCTTGATCACTTCTCTCTGCAGCAGCTTGTCATGCTCTCCCCTTCCCCACAGTTGACTCTAAGAAGATAATGGCCAGTGATGGTTTTTGATGGATGATGGTTTTGATGGATGGTGCATTAGCTTTTTCCACAATGGGTTACCCCTTGGAAATGCATCCACTGTATACCTCACCACCAGCAGGGGAGCTCTACTCATCCTCTTGCTCTTTCAGAGACTTAGGGTTGGCACTTCTTACTTCTCTTCTAAAGCCACAGAACCCTCTGAGCCCATGTGAATTTAAGATTCCCTTCTCTCTACTCCTGGGTCCTCAGGAGACAGCCTTCAACACCCTGTACCACCATAGAAGCACATGTACCACTCCTGAGAGGGTGTCCACTGGAGCTCTGGACAAGGCAGGCTGCACAGACCATTGCTGGATGACCCAATGGGCAAACTGCAAACTAAGTATGTACCTAAGGTACCAGCAAAGTAGGGACACTAAATCAATTTAGAGGAAAAGATTTCGATATATTTTTTAAAATGTGAAAGTAGTTACTATGGAAAAAAATCAGAATTTATTGTACTTACATTGTAAGTGTAAAGGGTTAATTATATTTTTATTTATTTTTGGGTGTGTGTGTACATAATCTTTATGTGTTTTAGATCTCTAAAGGTCTTTATCTGGCCCTGTTTAGGTTCCTTCTCTTTGACTTATCCCAAATTTTAAGGGGAATTTTAATCGTATCCTTGTAAGCAGCCTCTTCCCCATATTATCCTGAGGACAGGGAGGTAGGAAGTTCATAATGCTTCTCTCTGTCTTTCCCCCAAACTCTTTTTCTCTTCTGTGTCCTTTTGGGAGAAGAGGAAAATCAGTTCCGTCTCTGCACTCCTCTGTATAATTCATCTGGACTCACACCTGTAACAGTGAACTTTGAAGTTAGTAATTTTGCAATCAGGGTCTTTGCTCTCAAAGCAGTCATTTCATTTTTGGTTTAGCTGTCACATTTAGGGTCCATCCAGGAAAACAGAAATCACTCTAAGTATTTAAACTAGAGGGAATTTCACCCAGAGAATGAGGTATAAAAGTGAAGGAAGAGCTGAGAAAGCCATTCAAGGGAAGGCCAGGAAATCTAGAGATAAGCAACAGTAGAAATTTTCCATTATTCCTAGGCTGAAGGAACAAGGAGAGGAAGCTCAAGGGCCAGGATTAAGTTAGAAGCTGGAACTGCAGAGGATCAATCTTAGGGCAGCTGGAGCTAAAGGGGACATACAGCTTCTGTAGGAGATGCTGGCCAAGGCAGAGGGAAAAGGGGAAGAAATACTGTAGCTTCTGGCTTGCTTCTGACTTCGTCTTCTGCGAGTACCTCTTGTTGACTGGAGGGAGCTGAAACTCAGTCTGTTAAGTGTCAGCGTCACTGGAGACAGAGAAGAGTAGATCTGATTAGAAACAAGACAAGGACTGACCTGGTAGGTAGGGCCAGCCAGCAGCAGCGGAAAGGAGCACATCCATTTACTACTTCACGCAGTCACATGATCACTCCACCACATAAGCTGGCCTTTGTCTCTTCTATTAGTACACTTCTTAAGGGCGGGCAGGACAGGGAACTTTATTCTGGCTTATCTTGGTATTCATGAAAGCCCCTCCATAGATATTTGTTAAATTGAACTGAATTTAACAGTTTCTAAACTCTTGCTCATGTATCACTTACTGACTCCTCTTCCCAGACTTTTCAATGAAGAAATGAAAAATTTAAAAACCTTTGCACAATGTTATAAAAAGCAAACTCATTCTTTTAAAACATCTCACTTTTCCAGAAGATGACTTCAAACTGCCAGTGGTGGGGTCTAATTCATTTTTGTGTAGGAAATATCCCTAATATTATCCCTAACATTTATATAGTGCTTTCCAACTTAGAAAGTCCTTTTACATTTATTTTCACCATAAGTAGGTTTTAATTTGGGGAATTTAATCCTGGAATCTGTTTATTTGATTTCTTGTCAGATTAGTGTAAAGCTTAGATCTGAAAGAAACAGCATTAGAGTTTTCTTGTTTCATTCTGAACTGTAAATGACAGGCAACCTTCTCTGCCCTTTTTGTTAGTTTAGTTATTCTCAGTAGTTGATGGGAGATGTTCTCAGCTGTCATTTGGTGGGAGATGCTGGCATCACATTACCACTTCATTTTTCTCTTTTAAGGACCTAGCAGGTGTTTGAGGACAATGACTGATTCATCTACTCACTTGGAATCTTGCAGTCATATATATTACATTGTATGTATCTATATACATATGTATGTATCTATGTAATTTAATAACCAGCCTCAGTCCTCAAGGAAGAGTCTAATTCAGCATTACAATTCATCTTGTCTGGTGTTTGGTAAAGATTTACTATGTGGAATATCAAAGTGATGGCTTCCATGACTTTATTCTTCAGCTAGAGATATCCCAACCAATCTTAGCTTTGTTTTTATGACATTATACATGAAATTGTCTAAATCATGTTTGAGAAACTTTTTTAGGTACCAGTTTCTTATAAAATGTTCTTATCCTAACTCTTCTTTTAATCTACTCATCTTGGATCACACTTTTTATAATACTTATTTTTTTGTTCCAAGTTGCTGGCTTTCAGAAAAAAACCTCTTAGTTCTTGTCTTAGTTCATTTCAGTTGCTATAACAAACTACCTACCATAAACTGGGTGGCTTATAAACAACAGAAATTTAGTTTTCATAGTTCTGGAAGCTGGGAAGTCCAAGATTAATGTGCCAGTAGATTCTGTGTCTGGTAAGGACCTGCTTCCTCATAGACAAAGGTCTTTTTGCTGTTTCTTCACATGGTGGAAGTGTCAAGGGTGCTCACTGGGTTCTCTTTTATAAGGGCTCTAATCCCACTCATGAGGGCTCACCCTTATGACCTAATCACCTCTCAAAGGCCCCACCTCCCGATACCATCACCTTGGAGGTTTTCAATATATGCAGGTCTGATGTCATCATTCTGCCCTGTGATATTTTAAATATTCCTAATGTATATGAGGGATTCATCATGTGGGTTTATCTTTTTAAGGAAATCCCATCTTTCTCATTGATGACCTTCCTTTACAACATTCAAAATATCGAGTACCTGTGTTGATATTACATATTTTAATACTTTTTTGTGATTAATATTGATTTTTAATTAAAACTTTTGAACAAGTGATACTTGCACACATGTTACAAAATTAAATACAAAATTGTATATAATGAAAAAAATCTCCTTCCCATCTTGTCCCCTAGATATCTAACTCATTACCCTGTAGGGAGGCAATCAATGTTACCAATTTCTAGTCCAACATCTGCATTTTAAGGCATAATCAAATTTCTGGTAAATGTCTAACCTTCCAGCATAAATACTTGCATAAATATCACTCCTTTCTCCTACATAGAAAAACAATGAACTGTACTTTGCTGCTTACTTTCCCTTAGCCTAAAAGTTGTTAATCTGGGGCTCCTTTGGCCCCTTCAAAGGTTTCAGGAGATTCTGGATCCATGTGCCCCTGAAATGATATGCAAAATTTTGCATGTAATACGTATGTGTACCTTTTTTTATAATTGGGGAGAAAGCATCCATGGCTTTCATCTGATGTTCTATCCCCACTCTGCCTCTGTCTTCTTTCTTTATTCTGCCTACATCTTCAGCTCCTGGCTCTCTCATTCAGAAGGTGGCCATGCCGCTTCATTTCATATAATCTTTCATGTAAGTTCTTTATTCCATATAATCTTTCCTTCACTTCAGCATATTGTAGAAGATTTTGAATTGAATTCTCACCTTTGCTTTGTAATTGGTGAGTAGGATCCAAAGGTGGAGACAAAGAAATACTAAGTATGACACATTCTAGAGAGAATTGCTAATAACTGGGTACCCTCTCAAGGGCTTACAAAGAAGTAGGAAAACTGGCCCTGGTACCTTCAAATCACTCACCCTGCCCATCTCTCATCACTCCACCTCATTCCCCATCTATGTAAGATAAAAGATGACTCAAGGGAGGGAGTCATGAGCCTAGCAGCGAGTATTTCCCCTACTTTTGCCCCTAAACGAAGCAAGAAGGCATCAGAGAGACTCTTATCTACATGAAGGAGAGACATATTTCTCATCCCCTAGTTAACTATCTGTTTGGATAGTAGGCTTGTTCAGCATTGCATTTATCAGAGAAGGAAGGCAATTAGAAGTGGAAGGACAGAGATGAAGGAACAGTTAGCAGTGGAACAGCCTGTATTCCTTGTTTGTCTTAGCAAGGTATGAGAGTTTCTTGTGGTCAAAGGGATACTGAGGAAAATAGCTGGGCTTGGAGCCATCTTGCTGGTAGCCCATCCAGGAGACCACCTGCTGGACAGAAGGTTAAAGGAGACGACTTGGAGCAGGATTGTCTATATTAGGGTACCACACATGGAAAGCGTTCACGGGCCTTTCTAAAGAACTCACACAAGTGCCCCATAGGAGAGATGGCATTTTGACAATCGCCAAACAACAGGCTGGAATGGTCTGTCATCCACGGCCAGCAGTGGTTTGCAACAACTACCGTGTTAGGTGAAGAGACCATTTTTCTTTTCTTTCTGCTCTCCTCCTGGTTCCCAGCCCCTGAAAAGCTAGAACTCTACTAGAGAAGCTTCTAGAGAACTACAAGAGGAGGAGGAAAAACCACATAGGGGCCATAATCTCTTCCCCACTTTGGGTTCGTAAAGCCATGGCTCAAGCTCATGCAGAAGAGGGGAGCAGATGAGTTCTGCATCGGACCTGATACTGGAGTTTAAGCCAGATGGGACTGTGTTTTTACATAACTGAAAGGGAACAGAGAATTATGGAATCTATCTTTGCTGTTGTGAAAAGTGGGAAGGAAACATTTGTCCTGGCACAGATGAAGACTGTGATAGGGTGGAGGTTATGTCTATACCCAGCTGAGTTCAAAGCTCAACAGAGAAGTTAAATTTATTACTAAATTAACCCTTGAAGGCATTGTCCCATTTTCCCTGCAGTCTCAGAGGAAATTTTTTTCCTTGTAAAGTGAATCCCTTCATCTATACTCTTGTTTATTCATTGAGAAAACATTTATTTGACATCTAAAATATTGTCAGTGTTGAGGCATAAAGGTTAAACATGATAGAATTCTTTCTCTCATGGAATATGCAATCTAGTGAGGTAGGTAGAAAATAACTACCTACTTTAAAAATATGTATTAAGGGTTATAGAAAATGGCCTGGAAGTCCTCAAAGAAGAGTAGTTAGTCAGAAGGCAAGGGAAGAGAAGGCATTTCAGGCTGATGGAAAAACCATGGGCATGGACTAATATAACCCATAGCGATGTATGCTCAGAAGGCACAAGTGGCACCTGAGGAGGCTGGAGAGGAAGATCCTGATGGGCTAATGTGCTTCATCTCCATCCTGTCAGCCAGTGAATCTTAACAGCTATGGTATTGTCCCTGGAGGGGAATTTTGGATATCTGTGGGGCATTTTTCACTGCTGCAGTGATGGAAGGTGGCTGCTACTGGCATTTTAGTAGAGGTCATGAATGTTGGACTCTGCAATGAGAGAACAGCTCCACATAATTAAGAATGTATTGTTTTTAAGTAGGCATTTACTTTTCTGCCTACTACTTCTGCTCCACTAAGTCATATATTCCATGGGAGAGGGAACTTTATCTTCTTAATCTTTATACTTCAACACTGGCAATACATTTGGGATGTCAAATGTCCTGAATATTGCATGATTTCAATATCCTGAGTTCAGCATTATTTTCAGATGTTCCACAAAACATTTGTGAAGCATGTCATATATAACTATATAACTAATTCTAGTTTATTACTTATGCTAACACTGGTGTTTAATCTAGTATTTTTTTTTAGTGAAATGGTTTCTGATCTTACTTCTTTTATATCCTAACTTACTTATTCTTTATAATTAGGTGCAAGCATCTGAGTGCTTCCTTAAGTCTTCTGTAATAGTCATGTCCAATCATCTATGTATTGAAATTCCCATTGTTTGATTCTAAGTTATCGTCTTTTATTTCTCTTTCATATGACAGTTAAGACATTTTATTGGTGTTTGAAATTATGTGTATACATAGCTTGTATTATCTGTGAATTTCATTTTAGTTTAGTAAAGGTGCTGTTAAATATTTGACATTTATTAGAAGAAGGGAGATTTAGGTTTAATAAATAGGATCAAAATTCATTGTGTAGCTGTTGCTTTTCAAGTGTTGTTCTAGCTATAAAGCTCAAACTTTTGTGCTTATGAACTCCCTAAAATAATAATAACCCCCTGACACAATTTTAATTTGAAATCTCACATTATTCAAGTTTATATTTGTATATTATTAATAGGAGATAGAAAATTGAATCATCTTATAAGTCGAAATAAATGGGCTTGACTGTAATCATATAAACATTTCATGATGATTTGATAGATTTTAACTAGCTTATTGAATAAAGCACACTAAATACTAAATAAATTACTTTTTAATCCATGGATTTTATTCAGTGTGTCTGAAATTTTTGGCAACCTGCCAAACTTTTCAGTTATATTTATTTGTTTATTATAAGTCAGGCTATTAAGATATAACTTATATACAGAAATTTGAAGTACTTTTACTTTTTAATTACTTTTGAAATAAAATATTACTTTTAAAAGAAGATATTTCACTAACATAGTCTCCTTTGGGTGGGACTGTAGAGAATCCCAGCATGAGCTAAACACCCCATTTCTAATGCCAGGTTTTACCTTTAATAGAAATACATATATGGTAAGGAAAGGTAGGAAGCCCCATAGTTTAAGGCACCTTGATTATCTTTAAAAGTTTCCCTAGATCAATATCTTAATTTATATATCCCTTTGCTTGGTGCTCCAGCAGTTCTTACACCCTAGAACAATCCATCATAATTAGATTTGGCATGGGCACAGGACTTTCTTTTGTAAAGTAGGAGGACTGTGTGAGCACGAGCTCATTCTTGAATAGATCAGTTTTAGGAAAGAGTCCATGTGAAAGACAAGGATCTGAAAACGGATTCCCTTGAAACCACTTGTATATACCTACCCTTTGGAAACTCTTTCTGTGCTTCTCTTACTTGAAGGGTCCTGCCCAGAGGTTCAGGGGCTCAGGGGGTTCTGTCTGAGAAGGCACTAAGCTCAGGGGGGCTCACCATTGCTACTTCATCTAGAGCAGCAGTGCTGCTTTTCTGTTTTATATTTAAACTTTTGTTTGAAGGAAGAATTTTGCTACTAAAAATACCAGTTTGAAAAACAGCCTCCATGGGGAACAATTTAAGGATTTTAAGCGGGGAAGTGACATAATTAGGTTTTTGTTTGAAAAGGTCACTTTGGCATCTGAGCACATGTGGTGGATGGAGTGGAGGGAGATGAAATTGGAAGCCCAGAGACTTGTCACAGAGGGGTTGAAATAATTCAAGGGAAAAATTGTAACTACTGTGAACTCTAGGCTCCATTCCAAGGTGGTGGCATCCATTTTAGATGGAGCAGGATCCCCATGGTTTGCAAATTCTCACCCAGCTGCTTCTCGCATTTATATATTCTGCCTGGCCTTTGCCTCTGTGACTCCAGCTTTAGAGTAACCTTTCACTCTTTCTTCATCCTTAGATATAGTCAGCTACCAAGTCCTGTCGTTTCTTCCTTCAAATTATCTCCTATTTGTCTTTCTCCATTACTATTCTGTCCTCCTAGACCAGATATTTAGCATTTCATGCTTGGATTTCTTCAGGAACCTCTTAACTGGTCTTCCTGCTTTCAGTCTGTCAACCAATCCTACATTTGCCCTGCTAGCCACCCCTTTTGTTTTTCATGATGTATTGTAGCCATGCAAACAGTACATTTTTGTCAAATCCTGCTTCAGATTTTCTTCTTCCCAATCTTTGTCTTTTCTAGGAAATTCTAAGAAGAGCAGAAGATTGAAAAAGTATTAAGACAGTTTCCATTCTCTAAAGCTGTTGTGATTGTGTTTCTTTTGCCTCTCTTTATGTGAGAGATTTCTAACTTCAGCAGGATTTAAAAGGTGAGGGAACACATGCCACTTTTTCTCGGTGAAAGATTTTGTGAAGGAAATAGAATTTTAGGTGGAGTAGAGATGGAAGTATAACAGAGAATGTTATATTTGAGACTTTATGCTATCAGATGTACCCAGGGGGTAGTAAGTAATTAGTGTTGTGGGTAATAATGGTGAAAGGCAGTAACAGGAACATAGGGAAGCAGTATATGTACCTGGGAAGACAGGCCAAGTGTGGAGGACTAATAGAAACCACAGGGGGTCGGGGGGCACTTTCTGGGCCCCCACAGCAGGGCTGGCCCAGGCTTTGATGGAGCAGATGAGTGAAAATGGTTTCCCTTGGAGAGGGAATCATCGTGCCGATAGGTGCGTAGGACTGCTTCTCCTCACATTTCTTACATTCTTTCCTAGGGATACATGGAAAACCTACTCATCTAGACTGTCTTTTCATAAAACCAATATTTCTAGTCCTCAGAGTATGGTACCAGTTCAACTTTTAGAATACATATCTAAACAGGTACGTTAGAGGCTGGGATCTGATTTGAAAATATTAAATTTAAAAACTTTTTAACTTCTAGAGAGTCATGTGTGGAGAAGGCAAGGGGACAACCTCTCATGTGTTGCCATAGTCACAGGTGCAGAGACCAGCACTGGGACTGCAGGATTACAGATGGCAGAATAGGAAGGCAAGATGGAAACCTCCCAAAAGCATATAAAAGAACAAAATATGAGGCAGCAAACCCAAGATCAAGCGGGATCCAAGCTCTCCCCCAACCCCAGCCTACAGGCAGGAGAAAGAGAAACAGAGTGGGGAGCGGATAGGAGCCCAGGAGCACCTCACACATGGCCCTGGAGATCTGCTCTGGGAGCACGAGCCCACATTCAGTTTGAAAGCCGTGCCAGCAGTGGGAGGGGTACCAAAGAGGATGAGGGTTGGATGGAGCTCTCTCCTCAGGAGAAAGGGCAGGTGGAGGAAACTTCCCCAGTTCTTTCTTCGGCCCAACAGATCAGACTCTTGAGAACCTCAGATACTCTATCCCCCTTGCTGGCAATGCAGCCTGGAGGCTCCTCCCTGCCCGTGCTGCTTGCTTGGCTCCATTTCAGCCCAACCAGAGAGGTGCCTAGAGGACCCATCCACAAGAGCTCCTTCCTCCCTGTGGGTGTCCAAGCCTGGTGCTCTGTGTCCAGCTGGGGCACATCAGTCCGCCCACCCCATTAAGCATGCAGCCCTACCATTACTGCAGGCCAGGCAGAGGGTGGCCCAGCCTACAGTGAGCTCAACAGAGATTCCTAAGCTGATCACAAAGGCAGCAGCTCAAGCAAACTTTGCACCCAGACTTAGACCACTCCAGAAGCCAGACAGAAAGGCGGCCCTGCCTACAACATGCCAGCAGCTGGGCACCCACAAAAAATAACCAGTCACTAGAGAGTAAATAATCTTGAGCTTATGGGCACCATAGCACACCTTCATCATAAAGCTATTACTTTTTAGATCAAAAATCATAGCAGAGGTATCTAGTACAAAGGAAGAAACACAGAATCCCTGACTAAATGAGCAGGCAGAGGAATTTGATCCAAACAAAACTACAAGACAGAGCCCCAGCAAGAAGGCTAAATGAAACAGAGATCACCAATCTTGATAAAGATTTCAAAATAAAAGTCATAAACATGCTCACGGATTTACAGAAAATAGTTCAAGATCACAGGGAGAACTTCAACAGAGATAGAGAACCTGAAAAAGAGCCACTCAGAGCAGAAGAATATACTATCTGAAATGAAACATACAATGGAAGGACTTAAAAGTAGATTAGGTCATATAGAGGAGACAGTAAGTGAAATAGAAATTAGCAGGAAAACAAAGAGGCTGAGAAACAGACAGAAAAAAGGATTTCTAGGAATGCATGAATGATACGAGAGCTATGTGACCAAGTCCAAATGAAACAATATTTGCATAATAGATACCAGAAGGAGAAGAAAAAGACAAAGGGATAGAAAGTCTCTTTAAGGAAATAATTGTTGAAAACTTCCCCAATCTGGGAATAGACACTCAGGCCATTGAAGCACAGAGATCCCCTAACAAAAGGAACCCCAGGAAGACAACAGCAAGACATACAATCATTAAAATGGCAAACATCAAGGATAAGGATGTTGGAAGCAGCCAGAGAGAGAAAAAAGATTAGTTATAAAGGAAATACCATCAGGCTATCAGCAGACTTCTCAACAGAAACTCTACAGGCCAGTGGGAGTGGCATGATATATTTATTGTACTGAAACAGAAGGACCTCCAACCAAGAATCCTCTACCTGGCAAGATGATCATTTAAATTTAAAGCAGGTATTAAACAGTTTCCAGGTAAACAAAAGTTGAAGGAATTTGCCACCACTAAGCCAGTCTTACATGATATGTTAAAGAGATTGCTGTAGATGGAAATGACCCTAAGACCAAATAGCTTTCACCAGTGAAAATAAGCCCACAGTAAGGTAGTAGACCAACTAATTACCAAACAAGTATAAAATTAAAATGAAATGAAAGAAGCAAAATCAACTATACATAAAATAAGTCAAGGGATACACAAAAAGTGCAGATTATAACATCTAATACAAAAAATGTGGAGGAGGAAGAAGCAGAAGGAAAAAAATACCTTTAGATTGTGTTTTAAACAGAGTAATCAGCAATTTAAGATACACTATTATATAGTAAAGAAGCTATCCTTGAACCTTTGGTAACCATAAAACTAACACCTACAATAAATAAATGCACACAAAAATAAATAAATTTAAAAAAGAGAAATCCAAATACAACACTAAATAAAACCATCAATAACAAGAGAAGACTATAAAAGAGGAAGAAAGGAACAGAGAGGATATGAAAAACAGCCAGAAAATAATATAATGTCAGTAAGTACATATCTATCAATAATCACCTTAAGTGTAAGTGGACTGAATGCACCAGTCAAGAGACAGAGTGGCAGAATGGATAAGGAAACAAGACCCATCTATATGCTGCCTACAAGAGACTCATTTCAGACCCAAAGACATACACAGACTAAAAATGAAGGGATGAAGAAAGATATTACATGCAAATAATAGGGAGAAAAAAGGAGTAGCAGTACTTATATCAGACAAAATTGATTTCAAAGCAAAGAAAGTAACAAGAGACAAAGAAGGACATTACATAATAATAAAGGGATCCGTCCAACAAGAGGATATTACCATTATAAATATCTATGCACCCAACATACATACAACATAGGGGCATCTAAATATGTAAAACAAATACTAACAGAATTAAAGGAGGAACTAGATTGCAACACATTCATTTTAGGAGATGTTAACACACCACATATCAGTAGATCAACCAGACAGGAAATAAGGAAACAGATGAACTTAACAGATATCTAAGGAAAAAATAGACTTAACAGATATCTACAGAACACTCCATCCAAAAGCAGCAGGATACACATTTTTTTCTCCAAGTGTACATGGAACACTCTCCAGAATAGATCACTTACTAGACCACAAGAAGAGCCTCAATAAATTAAAAAAGATTGAAATCTAGCTTCTCAGACCACAATGGTATGAAACTAGAAATAAATTGCACAAAACCGGAAGACTTACAAACAGATGGAAGCTAAGCATGTTTCTAAATAATCAATGGCTCAATGAACAAATTAAAACAAATCAAGCAATACATGGAGACAAATGGAAACAAAAACACAACAGCACAAAATCTGTGGGATGCAGCAAAGACAGTTCTAAGAAGAAAGTACATAGTAATACAGGCTTACCTCAAGAAACAAGAATAATCCCAAATAAACAGTCTAAAATCAGAATAAAAGAAACTAGAAAAAGAAGAACAAATGAAACCCAAAGTCAGTAGAAGGAGGGGCCTAATAAAGATCAGAGTAGAAATAAATAAAACAGAGAAGAGTAAAACAATGGGGAAAAAAATGAATGAAACCAGGAGCTGGTTCTTTGAGAAAACAAACAAAATAGATAAGCCCCTAGTCAGACGTATCAAGAAAAACAGGGAGTGTACACACAAACAGAATACAATGTTTACTGCAGAAATACAAGGAATTATTAGAGAATGCTATGAAAAATTGTATGTCAGTAAATTGGACAACTTAGAAGAAATGGACAACTCCCTAGAAAAATACAACCTTCCAAGACTAACCAAGGAAGAAACAGAAAATTGGAACAGACCAATTACCAGCAATGAAATAGAATTGGTAATAAAAACTCCCCAAAAACAAAACAAGTCCAGATGGCTTCACAGCTGACCTCTACCAAACATTTAAAGAAGAGCTAATATGCATTCTTCTTAAAGTATTCCAAAAAGTAGAAGAGGAAGGAATACTTCTAAACTTATTCCATGAGACCAGCATCACTCTAATTCTAAAACCAGACAAAGACACCACAAAAAAAGAAAATTATAGACCAATACCCTGAAGAACACAGATGCAAAAATCCTCAACAAAGTATTAGAAAACCAAATCAAAAAATAAATCAAAAAGATCATCATGACCACATGGGATTTTTTTCAGGGATGCAAGGATGGTACAGTATTTGTAAATCAATACCATACACCACATTAACAAAAAGGATAAAAACCACATGATCACCTCAATAGATGCTTAAGAAGCACTTGACAAAATTCAACATCCACTCATGATAAAAATTCTCAACAAAATGAGTATGGAGGGTATGTACCTTAACATAATAAAGACCATATACAACAAACCCACAGCCAACATCATACTTAATAGTGAAAAGTTGAAAACTTTTCCTCTAAGATCAGGAACAAGACAAGAATGCCAACTCTCCCCACTTTTATTCAACATAGTACTGGAGGTCCTAGCCACAGCAATCAGACAACACAGAGATAAAAGGCTTCCAAATTGGTAAGGAAGAAGTTAAACTCTTACTATTTGCAGATGACATGATATTATACATAGAAAGCCCTAAAAAAATTTACCAAAAAAACCCCCTACTAGAACTAATAACTGAATTCAGCAAAGTTGCAGGATACCAAATTTATACACAGAAATCTGTTGCATTCCTATGTACTAACAACGAACTAGCAGAAAGAAAAATCAGGAAAGCAACTTATTTGCAATTGCATCAAAAAGAATAAAATACCTAGAAATAAACCTAAGCAAGAAGGTGAAAGATCTTTATTCTGAAAACTACAAGACACTCAGAGAAATTAAAGACACCAAAAAATGGAAATCTATCTTGTGTTCATGGATAGGAAGAATTAATGTCAAAATGGCCATCCTGCCCGAAGTAATTTACAGATTCAATACAATCGCTATCAAAATACCAACAGCTTTCTTCAATGAACTAGAACAAATTGTTCTAAAATTCATATGGACCCACAAAAGACCCAGAATAGCCAAAGCAATCCTGAGAAAGGATAACAAAGCTGGGGGGATTATACTCCCTGAGTTCAAGCTCTACTACAAAGCTACAGTAACTAAAACAATTTGGTACTGGTGCAAGAACAGACTCATAGATCAATGGAACAGAGTAGAGAGCCCAGATATAATATATGATTAAGGAGCCATGAGTATACAATGGGGAAAAGACAGCCTCTTCAACAGCTGGTGTTGGCAAAACTGGACAGCTACATACAAGAGAATGAAACTGGACTATTGTCTAACTCCATAAGCAAAAGTAAACTCAAAATGGATTAAAGACCTGAATGTAAGTCATGGAACCATAAAACTCTTAGAAGAAAACAGGCAAAAATCTCTTGAATATAAGCATGAGCAATTTTTTTCCTGGACACATCTCAGGCAAGGGAAACAAAATAAAAAATGAACAAGTGGGACTACATCAAATTAAAAAGCTTCTGTACAGCAAAGGATAACATCAGCATAACAAAAAGGCATCCTACAGTCTCAGAGACTATATTCGTAAATGACTTACCTGATAAGGGGCTACCATCCAAAATATATAAAGAACTCACACACCTCAACACCCAAAAAACAAATAACCCAATAAAAAGTGGGTGGAGGACCTGAACAGACACTTCTCCAAAGAAGAAATACAAATGGCCAACAGGCACATGAAAAGATGCTCCACATCAGTAATCTTCAGGGAAATGCAAATTAAAACCACAATGAGATATCACCTCATACCAGTTAGAATGGCCAACATCCAAAAGACAAAAAATAAATGCTGGCGAGGATGTGGAGAAATAGGAATCCTCCTACACTGTTGATGTGACTGCAAATTGGTGCAACCACTGTGGAAAGCAATATGGAGGTTCCTCAAAAAACTAAAAATAGAAATACCATTCAACCCAGGAATTCCACTCCTAGGAATTTACCCAAAGAAAACAAAATCCCTGATTCAAAAATATACATGCACTCCTATGTTTATCACCTCACTGTTTGCAATAACCAAGATATGGAAGCAGCCAAAGTGTCCATCAATAGAAGACTGAATAAAAAAGATGTGGTACATATACACAACAGTATTATTCAGCTATAAAAGGAAAAATCCTGCCATTTGCAACAACATGGATGGAGCTAGAGGGTATTATGCTCAGTGAAATAAGCCAGGTGGAGAAAGACAAATACCATATGATTTCACTTATTTTTGGAATATAAAAACAAAGCAAAACAGAAGGAACAAAACAGCCTTAGATTCATAGACACTGAGAAGTGACTACTGGTTACCAAGGGGGAGGGGAGTGAGTGTGGGGGGTACTGTTGACCACTGTGATGTACATTTAGTAATAATAATAAAGAACCTTTTTAACTTCTAAAAGAAAGCAAAGTGTGAATTCATAGTAAAAACCATTGACCATTGCTACAATAGTAGCAGCTGTTTGAGGATATTGAATATTATGAGAAAGTGAACTGGACCTGAGGTCTAGAATCATTTTTTTGCACTGCTGTATGGAGTGGGAGGAAAAAGGGAGGTGGAGGGTATGGGCCACATGAGCAATAATGGGGGTTGACCTGTTTGCAGGATTCTGTCTGTCTCTCACTGAGGGTAAAAGAAATGCAGAATTTTTAAACAAAGTATTTTTTTGCCTTCAAATTGTTTCACTACATTTCTCTTTTTACACAGCCTCCTCTTATTGAAATGTATTTGAAATGAATCTTTTCTGTCTTATTTAATTTCCATGGCTGTTCTCTGCCCTCTGTTGGCAGGTTCTTTTGGACCCATGTGTCTTGAGTGCAGGAGAAAATCACATATCAAAGTCCTTTTCTGCAGGTTAGGTTGGTCAAGCAGAGACAAGACTGGAAGATGGTTTCTTTTGCTAGAATCCTATAGGACTGGAGGCATGACATAGTGTAGCGCAAACCTGAGGGTCCAGAGTTAGCTGTGAAATCAGATAAGTTATAAAACTGTTCAGTGCTAAATTGGGAGTCAGTTTAGGGCAACAGAGCCTGCCCTGGAGAAGATTAGCATGAGCCCAAATCCCATGGCAGTCCCAGAATTTAGCAAGAGTCTTGAGACACTTTTGGCCTGAGTGTAACTGGGGTTAGGATTTCTTTCTATTAAGAAACAGGGCAGCTTGGAAGCCACAGCAGCTTCTAACAGCTAGTGATTAGTTTTGGATCAGAAATGAGCTGTCCCAGAAATGAGCTGTCCCAGAAGAAGTTTGGTGGTGTCTGCAAAGTAGTCGGAGGCTGTACCAACCTTACAGAGGGAAACTGGGATCCTATCTGGGTTCTGCTCAGGCCAGCAGTGTCTTTAGATTTCCCAGGTTTTGTATGAGTTGCAGTGAGGTCACCAACTTCTGCCAAATCTTTTTGTCCCTATCAATGAGAACAGTGGTCACTTGTATCATGGGAGTATGGAGATAACAATCTCATTTATCTAACATTTTCTACCTCTCCCCCAAAATGAAAAAACAAAACAAAAACCTTTCACTGGATGTTAATAAGAAAATAACATTTCCTTGCCCTTTCCCACTTTCCAGTATTAGTGCCGGTTGGAAGAAAGTGGGAAGGGCCAAGATGCTTGGCAGTTTAATCCCTAACATAGTTTAGAGTTGTCCTTAATATGCAGAATAAAGACATATCATGTACTTGAACATGTCTTTGAGTTTGGGCAACAGTGGCAGATGGTCCTCACTGGGGTCTGCAGATGTTCCAAAGAGACTTCTTGGGGTTTTTGGTGGCCATTACTTGGTAAGTATGGCTTCATCTGGTAAGTGCCATGAGTCAGAAGAATATTTGTACAGAGCCCCACCTTAGAGACCAGAAAATCTGGACCCTAGTCTCCTCTCTGCTACTTCAAAAGCCACATAAGGCTGGGGGAGAGGAGAGGGGAAGGAAGCTATGTGACTTCCCTCTCTGGCACTCAGTTTTCAGTTAGCTTTGAGTTGAACAGTGTGATTTACTTCTAGCCCTGAAATTCTGTGATTCAGGCAGAGTTTGGATCATTTTGGATTTGCTTCTCTTTAGGCTGTGTGTAGTTGCTTAAAAAGTATTATTTGTTTGACTCTAAAGTTAGACTCTAAAGTCTTTTGCAGCTTATCTCGTTACCCTTGTGACTGCTCTTTTTTTTCCTTGCTCAGATAGGATGAAATTCCTTTGTGCTAACGGTATCAGGAGCTGGAACTGGAGTTACCATCTCTCCCTGTTAAAAGAAGTTGTCCTAAGGTTTCCATTTCTACTGGACTTGGTACAAGAGACATTGTTGGTCTCTGCGCCCCAGGGATTCCAATTGTATGCTCCTCAAAGGTAAGGGCTGTATCATTTGGCGTATTCACCCCTGCAGCTTGTGCAAGACAGCCCATGTTCAATAAAGGAATATCAGACCGAAGAATAAAATGGCATTGTCTTCAATTCCCCCCAAAGCCACTAGGTGTCGCCTTCATCTCAGCGCAACTAACGGCACCTCTCTTCTAGCACGCACGCCCTCCTCCCTGTGCTCGTCTCTCAGCTTCTTGGCATTGCTTTCTGGAGAAGTGGCTTGAAGGGGGAGACAGACTGTAGCTCCCCACAGGGGGAGAAGAATGGGTTTCTGTGGATCTCCTTTATGACAATTTGAGAAAAACTCCCTAAGGTCCCATAGCAGTCCCTCCCGGCAGTCATGATCTCATCGTTCGCAAGCTGTTCCTCAGGAGCAGAGCAGCACTCCAGATATGGGGTGTCGGGGGCGAGCCTTCTAGGTTGGAAGCTTGGGAGCAGGGTGGAACCCAAGGGGATAGAATGCGCTTCCATTGCTCCGGGAGTGTTTTGCTTAGTCAGCCCTTGAGCTTTTGTCAGGTGCAAGCCTGGGTTGCACTGGGAAACAAAAGGGAGCCCTTGCCCCTGAGCCGGTGGTGTGGTGGAAGCGCAGCGGCTGTGCTGGGCCTCTGACGACTTGGCAGGGAACAGAGGGTCAGGGGGCTGGAAGAGGGGATTGGAGGGTTGAGTCCTAAGGAAGGAGACTCATGGACCTTGTAAGGACTCAGGAAAAGCTGGTCATGGGAGCCCCTTGGTCCTGGAGGATCCAGCCTCCTAGCAGGCATCTCTTCCTAGTGAGGGAGTGAGAGGTTCCTGGTAATGAGAAGGGTGGTAGGTGGAAGGTAGGTGGAAGGGTTTACTAGGTGGAGGACTAGTGAGGGTACTAAATATTTGGGGATTCCTGACTGCTTCCTGAAGACTGCAATGTTTGAGGAACTCGGGAATTAAAAGAGGGGACCCAAAGAAGAGGGGGAGATACGCGGGGAGGAGAAGGGAGACCCTGGGCTCGTGGGAATGCGTGAGAGGGAGAGCGGGCGGCACGGTGGCCCAGGACCTTGGGGGACGGGCAGGCCCTTCAAGTGAGGGGCGCCTGGGAACCTCGCCGGCCCCAGGGGACCTTGTGAAGAGACCTGAGTTGTCAGTGGGTGGGTGTGAGACCTGGGAGGACCCTGGGCGAGGGGTGGGAGGACAGTAGGCACCGGAGGGTGGGGCCCGGAGGGGGAGGAGGAGGGGCCGCGGGGAGGGGGCGGGGAAGGCGGGGGCGGGGGCGGGCACCCTGCCCGGGGAGTCACACTCGGCCGCCGCCGCCGGCGCAGCGAGCGGAGACGGCCCGGCCGCGGCGACCTGACCTGAACAAGCGGCGCGCCCGGGGGCCCAGGCGGGGGGCGGGAGGAAGCGCCGGGCAGCGCCGGCGGCCGGGCCCAGGAGGAGCGGAGCAGAGAGGAGCTGGGACACGGGCGGGGCCGCCGCAGCTCCGGATGGGACCAGCGCCCTGGGCCCGTTAGTCCAAGCAGGAGCTTCAGGAGAAGCCTTCACAGGGAGATTTACCCCTGCCTTTCCCGGCCCTCTGGCCCAGGCCTCGCTTCGCTCCCCGCCGCCCATGGTCCCAGTCCTTCCGCGGCGCGGGCCCGCTCCCACCTTACCCCGGTGGTCCTCCTTCCCGCAGCTCCCTGTCCTCCCAGCCCCTTCAACTGTGAGGTCCCCCCAGGCCTTGTCTTTGTACCAGCTTGCCCCCAACCCCCACCCCATCCCAGTCTCGGGCCCCCTTTTCTTTCTCAGCTTTAGATTCATCAGGCTGGTTCACCTCTTACTGTCCCCACACCAACTGCGGGCCCCCTTGGCCCCTCCCTCCTCCTGCCGCCCTTCTCCTAGTCCTCAGTCTTTTCCCTAGGCTGCTAGACCCAGTCCTTGCCCACGCCCTGGGACTTCCTCCCATCTCTCCTCCTCTCCCATTCCTACCACTTTTTCTATCCCAGCCTACCTAGCTTATCCTCACTCCCCTTCCCGGCCGCCTTCCCCAGGTTCCAGCCTGGGTGGTGCCTCTCCAGCAGGCCGGAGTGGCCCACGTTCTGGGGGTGGTCGGGTTGCTGCTTTCTCCCCATGGCACTGCCATCCCTCCTGCTGTTGGTGGCAGCGCTGGCAGGTGGGGTGCGTCCTCCCGGAGCGCGGAACCTGACACTGGCAGTAGTGCTGCCAGAACACAATCTAAGCTATGCCTGGGCCTGGCCACGGGTGGGTCCTGCTGTGGCACTAGCCGTGGAAGCGCTGGGCCGGGCACTGCCCGTGGACCTGCGGTTCGTCAGCTCTGAACTAGATGGCGCCTGCTCTGAGTACCTGGCACCACTGCGTGCTGTGGACCTCAAGCTGTACCATGACCCCGACCTTCTGTTGGGCCCTGGTTGCGTGTACCCTGCTGCCTCTGTGGCCCGCTTTGCCTCGCATTGGCGACTTCCCCTGCTGACCGCGGGTGCTGTGGCCTCTGGTTTTGCAGCTAAGAATGAGCATTATCGTACCCTGGTGCGCACTGGCCCCTCTGCTCCCAAGCTGGGTGAGTTTGTAGTGACATTACATGGGCACTTCAACTGGACTGCCCGTGCTGCCTTGCTGTATCTGGATGCTCGCACAGATGACCGGCCTCACTACTTCACCATTGAGGGCGTCTTTGAGGCCCTGCAGGGCAGCAACCTCAGTGTGCAGCACCAGGTGTATGCCCGTGAACCAGGGGGCCCTGAGCAGGCCACCCACTTCATCCGGGCCAACGGGCGCAGTGAGTGTGGCCCAGGCTGTTTTAGGGTCAGGGGAGGAGGGTTGTGTATCTCTGGAGCTCAGCACTGGGAAACTGTAGATGAAGATGGACACTGAGGAGCTGTATTTGGTGGTTGGGATCAAGCAGCACATGTGGACAGAGCTCCTGTGAGAGGGCTGAGGCAGAGTGGGGAAGGTTGTGGATGTCATAGGCAGAAGCAAGCAAGGAGTAAGACAGCATAAGGGGTGAAGCTTGTGTCAGGAGAATGTGGGATTGTGGGGAAACTAAATTTGGGGAGCAATGTGAGAGCCCTGAAGTAGTGAAAAGTGACTGATGGCCACTCCACAATGTGTGCCTGGCTGTGAGCTGAGACTTCTCAGAAGGGGGCACCAAGACCCCTCGGGGCATAAAAATAGAAAGGACTCCACAAATGAGCTTTGCAGTTCAGCAGATCTGGTCAGAAAAGACAGGTAACGCTCACACTGAGAAATTCTGAGCAGTCAGTGCCTTTGAGCCTAGGGCAAGGTAGGGCTTAATCGGGGAGAGAGGAGGACCGGGTGGGGAGCAGCAGGCAGGGCCCTGGAAAGAGGAGGGGCTTGAGGCCGATAGCAACCTTACTCTGGGGTCTGGAATCAGGCTCTAACATTGGCCAGATGGTCCATATGGCCCCAGGGTACTTATGACATAAACTCCAAAGGGGAGGGATGGGGAGCATCTGCTGGGTGGTTGATAGATTAGGGCACTCTCTTCCTTGCTAAATATGGAAATGCAAATGGTTCAGAGAGTAGGCTGTTTGGGGACCTGGATACATTCTCAGGGTGCCCCTCTGTCATGTATCTGTTCCCAGTTGTATATATCTGTGGCCCTCTGGAGATGCTGCATGAAATCCTGCTTCAGGCTCAGAGGGAGAACCTGACCAATGGAGATTATGTCTTCTTTTACCTGGATGTCTTTGGGGAGAGTCTCCACGCAGGCCCTACACGCTCCACAGGCCGGCCCTGGCAGGACAATCGTACCCGGGAACAGGCCCAGGCCCTCAGAGAGGCCTTCCAGGTATCATTTGAGCCAAACTTGAAGGAGGAGGAGGCGGAGGAGGAAGAGGAAGAGGAACTTTCTTTGGAGATTCTCTGTCTCTCACAAGAGCCACAGAAACCCCAGCAACAGAGCAGGAATTGTGAGCTATAGGAGTGAAATGAACAGATGCTTTCTGAGTCTAATATCTCTTACTTGTCCATTTTTTTGACTCTTCTCAGTGTGTCTGCCAAGGCTACCTCCAAGATCCTGGAACACTGACTTACCTAAGTGCCAGTAGTAGACTATACTGTGGGGGAGAAAAGGTCAGAAAAAGATTTGGTCCCAGCCCCTGGGAGGGCTTCCACCTTTTTTGGACAGGTGAGGCATGATTGTAGTATAGTTAGATACAAGTATGAAAAAGGATATGATTATGTGTCCTGGAACAGACACTAAGCTGTTCAGTGGTTCAGAGGAGGCAGAGTCAATGTGGGCTGTGCTTAGGGAAGGCTCTTTTTGCTTTTTCTTTGACTTCAAAAAAAAAATTTATCAAATGTACATCACATTGGTTCAACAATCCCTCTCCCCCTTTGTAACACAGTGTCTATGAGTCTAAGGCTGTTTTATTCCTTCTGTTTTGCTTTGTTTTTATATTCCAAAAATAAGTGAAATCATATGGTATTTTGTCTTTCTCCACCTGGCTTATTTCACTGAGCCTACTACCCTCTAGATTCATCCATGTTGTTGCAAATGGCAGGATTTCTTTTTATTTTTAGGCTGAATAATATTCCATTGTGTATTTGTACCACATCTTTATCCATTCACCTATTGATGGACACTTTGGTTGCCTCCATATCTTGGCTATTGCAAATAGTGCGGTGATAAACATAGGGGTGCATATGTCTTTTCGAATCAGGGATTTTGTGTTCTTTGGGTAAATTCCTAGGAGTGGAATTACTGGGTCGGGAAGGTTCTTATAAAGGAGTGAGACTACTGTGATTTTAAAAACAGATGTCATATTCGTAGTCAGAGTGGGAGACAGAATCCAGGCAACCTGAGTCAAGAGAAAAAGCTGGGAATGGGCTTGTTTGGGGAATCAAAAATATACTGATAAGAAAGAAAGAAAGGTTTGCTTGACGCTGATACAGGAAATATGTTGCAAAGGTATAATCATATTAAGGAGGGGTCTGAACCTAAGATTAAGGCACTGAATATGAGGTCCTTGAGATTTTTTTTTTCTTTTTCTTGAGACTTTTTTTGTGAAGAGAAATAAAGCGACAATTCAAGTTGAATTAGGAAAGGAAGAGGCTAGAGGCCAGGAGACCACCTGTAGAAAGTCAGAATGGAGTGAGGTGATATGGGCTTGAACTATGGTGATGAGAGCAGGAATAGAAAGGGATTTAAGAAACAATTTGTAGGGAAAATTGACATGACTGTTCACTTCACTCCTCTGCTCCAAACTTCCAATGACTTATTTTAGGATGAAGTCCTGACTCTTTATCACAATATCTAAGATCTTCTACAGTCTGTTCTCAACCCACTTTTTCAGTCTTACCTCATAGTGCTTGTCATGACAAGTACTACAGCTGACTAGATCCTTCTCAGAACCTCCGGCCCCTATGCCTCCCTGCCCCCTGCCTTTGTGCTCTCTGCTCCTTCTGTCTGCAGTATTCTCCCTTCCCTGACCCAAAATCTCTGCCTCCCAAAATCATACCCATGAATTGTTCCCTGTTTCTCCCACCACTTTTTCACTAACTTTTTGTACATAGTGCTTTTTATTTATTCATATTCCACCTTTTCCTAAAAAGGATTTGAGGAGGTGTATGGGCGAACCTTAATTTCCTTTCAACCCTGAGATTCTTTGACTCTTAAGTTGATGTGTTTAAGGGCTGACTTGGGTGGCCTTCTTCTCCAATGAGTAAGATTTTATGTGGCTGTGATTATATATTTGGCTGTGTCTGACTGTGAATGGCATATCTGTTTGCATACCTGAGTATCAGTCTGTGACTGTCACACTTGAGCATAGGCGGTGGCAGGACAGGTTTGTTTACACCATAACTTTTGCCTAAAACAACTGTCTTACCTTTGTCTCTCTGGATAGTCCTGGTGTATTCTTTAAGACTCATATCAGTTATTTTCCCTTTCAGGAAACAATCCCTAAACCCCCAGGTTTGACTGAATTTCCTACTCTTATGCTTAACTCTGTTTCCTGTAGAACTTCCACATTTTCCAGTCAGTGTTTGATTCCTTTGAAGAATGACTCATTCTATTAGTGTTTATTGAGCACCTACTATGTTCCTGTCACTGTGGTAAGGTACTACAAACAATGGAAAACATAACAAATGTAGTCCTTGCCTTTTTGGAGCTTACCTTTAGTAGGATAGACATACATTAAACAAATAAGCAAATAAACACATAGAACAACTTGTGGTAAGTATTACTAAAACAAAAACAAGAACAGAATAGTATGAGGAAGGAATAACAAGGGGTTATACTTTTGCTAGTCAAGGAGCATCTGTGACCGTCCCAGATGGAAGGACTCCATAGCCATCTGGGCTGTATTCTTTCTTTGGCAGGAACACCTCTCTTTCTTGTAGAATTTCTACTAGCCAAGAGGCTCCAGCATTTAAAGTAGGGGGAAGTGGAATCTAGTCAGTCTAACAATCACTTATGTACATTAAATCTCAGTTTTCCCACTCACTATGAGCATTATGCAGACAGAAAAACAAAGGGAGATTTTTCTAGGACACAAGAGAAGGAGAAATAGGTAATCAAGAATATGCTGAGGGGAAAATCAAGGCTTCAGGTGGGATGGGAAGCAGGTAAGAAGAGGATGACATGTCCTCTGGCAAAGCTCCTCTCATCTTTTTCCAATGCTGAAGCAAGGTGGCGGTGAGGGAAGTTGGGCGACCAGCTCTAGTCAAGGATGAAAGGGCAGAGAGCCCTTACCCCAGAGATACCTGGCCCACTGGGGTCCCAGACCAGGGCAGCCTGGGACAGGAGGCAGTAAAGGTGAGGAGTCCTTGATACAGATGCCCAGAGCTTTTCTAGGTGGTGTGTCATGCCCAAGGAAAAGAACCCAGCTCATGTTTGATATTAGCTACTGGGAGAGAGGGCTCTGAAATTAAGTATGTTGGTATGATATATATGTATATATTTTTGCGATCATTAATCTACAATTACATGAGCAACATTATGGTTACTAGACTCACCCTGTCATCAAGTCCCCACCACACACCCCATTACAGTCACTGTCCATCAGCGTAATAAGATGCTATAGAATCACTACTTGTCTTCTCTGTGTTGTACAGACTTTCCCATGCCCCCCCCACATTATGTCTGCTCATCGTAATGCCCCCTTTTCCCCCTTGTCCCTCCCTTCCCACACATCCTCCCCAGTCCCTTCCCCTTTGATAACTGTTAGTCCATTCTTGGGTTCTCTGAGTCTGCTGCTGTTTTGTTCCTTCAGTTTTTTTCTTTGTTCTTATACTCCACAGATGAGTGAAATCATTTGATACTTGTCTTTTCCCGCCTGGCTTATTTCACTGAGCGTAATACCCTCTAGCTTCATCCATGTTGTTGCAAATGGTACGATTTGTTTTCTTCTTCTGGCTGAATAATATTCCATTGTGTATATGTACCACATCTTCTTTATTCATTCATCTACTGATGGACACTTAGGTTGCTTCCATTTCTTGGCTATTGTAAATAGTGCTGCGATAAACATAGGGGTGCATCTGTCTTTCTCAAACTAGGCTCCTGCATTCTTAGGGTAAATTCCTAGGAATGGAATTCCTGAGTCAAATGGCATTTCTATTTTGAGGTTTTTGAGGAACCTCCATACTGCTTTCCACGATGGTTGAACTAGTTTACATTCCCACCAGCAGTGTAGGAGGGTTCCCCTTTCTCCACATCCTTGTCAACATTTGTTGTTGTCTGTCTTTTGGATGGTGGCCATCCTTACTGGTGTGAGGTGATATCTCATTGTGGTTTTAATTTGCATTTCTCTGATGACTAGCAATGTGGAACATCTTCTCATGTGTCTGTTGGCCATCTGAATTTCTTCTTTGGAGAACTGTCTATTCAACTCCTCTGCCCATTTTTTAATTGGATTATTTGTCTTTTGTTTGTTGAGGTGCATGAGCTCTTTATATATTTTGGATGTCAACCCTTTATTGGATCTGTCATTTATGAATATATTTTCCCATACTGTAGGATGCCTTTTTGTTCTATTGGTGGTGTCCTTTGCTGTACAGAAGCTTTTCAGCTGGATATAGTCCCACTTGTTCATTTTTTCTTTTATTCCCCTTGCCCGGGGAGATATGTTCATGAAGAAGTCGCTCATGTTTATGTCCAAGAGATTTTTGCCTATGTTTTTTCTAAGAGTTTTATGGTTTAATGACTTACATTCAGGTGTTTGATCCATTTCAAATTTACTTTTGTGTATGGGGTTAGACAGTGATCCAGTTTCATTCTCTTACATGTAGCTGTCCAGTTTTGCCAACACCAGCTGTTGAAGAGGCTGTCATTTCCCCATTGTATATCCATGGCTCCTTTATTGTATATTAATTGACCGTATATGTTTGGGTTAATATCTGGACTCTCCATTCTGTTCCACTGGTCTGTGGGTCTGTTTTTGTGCCAGTACCAAATTGTCTTGATTACTGTGGCTTTGTAGTAGAGCTTCAAGTTGGGAAGCGAGATCCCCTTTGCTTTATTCTTCCTTCTCAGGATTGCTTTGGCTATTTGGGGCCTTTTGTGGTTCCATATGAATTGTAGAACTATTTGTTCCAGTTTGTTGAAGAATGCTGTTGGTATTTTGATAGGGATTGCATTGAATCTGTAGATTGCTTTAGGCAGGATGGCCATTTTGACAATATTATTTCTTCCTAGCCAAGAGCATGGGATGAGTTTCCATTAGTTAGTGTCCTCTTTAATTTCTCTTAAGAGTGTCTTATATTTTTCAGGGTATAGGTCTTTCACTTCCTTGCTTAGGTTTATTCCTGGGCATTTTATTCTTTTTGATGTGGTTGTGAATGAAATTGTTTTCCTGATTTCTATTTCTGCTAGCTCATCGTTAGTGTATAGAAAAGCAACAGATTTCTATGCATTAATTCTGTATCCTGCAACTTTGCTGAATTCCGATATTAGTTCTAGTAGTTTTGGAGTGGAGTCTTTAGTGTTGTTATAATTTCTCTCTCTCTTTAATCCCATAGCTGCTTGAGGGCAGGGATTATGCTCATCCTTGTATTCCTTGTGCCTTGCACATATTTGTTGCATTGAATTAAGTTGTGTGTGTTGGGAAGTGGGGATAGGGCCAAGAATTTGTCTAGACAGGAGTAAAGTTTGCAGGTACTGTAAACCAAGATGATCAACCAGGATAGGGAAGGAAAAGCAGACACAGTGAGACTAAATAGGCAAATGACCTGGCTCTAAGGATGGGCATGAATCCCAGACTGGGCATACGAAGACTGTAGGGTCAGAAATCTAGGCAGACGTCACAGCCTGGGTGACCAGCATGGAAATGGGTTACAGATGGGGGACATCAGCAGCTAGAAGGGAAGCAATCACTAGCCCAAGGGCAGTGGAAGGCAGACCCTCTTCTGGAGACCATTATGTTTAGGCCACTGTTGACAGCGCCTCCTGCTGTGGCCTCCGTGTGGGTGGGCCCACAGGCAGAGGCAGGCATCTGCTGTCCCTCCCTGCATGTTTCCTAGGTGCACGTCTTGCTTCCACTGCTGAGCCCATTTTTGGCAGCCTTTGCTTGTTGTTTTGTTTTCACCTAGGGTCCACTGTTTAATGAGACACACCGTTTACCTTTACCTTCCTCTTTCTAGCCCCTGAGGAAGCACAGAAATTCTCTGGAGGTTCTTTTTTTTTTTAAGCAGCTACTGACCACAGGAAAACAGCCTAGCATAGCAGTTTTCAAAGTGTGGTCTTGGGATCATGGGGGTCCCAGAAATCCTTTTTGGGTGACCGTGAGGTCAAAGCAATTAAAAAAAATAATACTAAGATGTTGCTAGCCTCTGTCACTCTCATTCTTCCATGATTGTACAGTGGAGTTTTCCAGAGGCTACATGATGTGTTAGGTCATCTGACAATTATGGAAGGTGTACTTGTGTATTCTGTATTTAAAAATTTTGTCAGTTTAATTTCTAATATGGTAAATATTGATAGATATAATCCAAATAAACAGAAGTTATTTGGGGTCCTCAAAATATATAATAGTGTAAAAAGATCGTGAGACCAAAGAGTCTGAGAACTCCTAGCCTAGCAAACAAACCAACCTAGGGAATTGCTAAGTGTTCAAAAAGCATTAACAACCTATGATCAGGCTTTATATTGAAATATAAGTTGTGTTAAGCCTGATCTTTTGGAGCTCTTTTACTGTGTTTTACATTGTTTGTCAAAAACACCCTACTGCTCTATTGCTCTTTTATTCTTTTTTTTTGTTATCATTAATCTACAATTACATGAGGAACATTATGTTCACTAGGATCCCCCCTTCACTAAGTCTCCCCGACAAATCCCATTACAGTCACTGTCCATCAGCATAGTAAGATGTTGTAGAATCACTACTTGTCTTCTCTGTGTTGCACAGCCCTCCCCATTCCCTACCCCCACATTATACATGCTAATCATAATACCCCCTTTCTTCTTCCCCGCCCTTATCCCTCCCTTCCCTCCCATTCTCCCCAGTCCCTTTCCCTTTGGTAACTGTTAGTCCATTCTTGGGTTCTGTGATTCTGCTGCTGTTTTGTTCCTTCAGTTTTTCTTTGTTCTTATACTCCACATATGAGTGAAATCATTTGGTATTTGTCTTTCTTCACTTGGCTTATTTCACTGAGCATAATATCCTCTAGCTCCATCCATGTTGTTGCAAATGGTAGGATTTGTTTTCTTCTTCTGGCTGAATAATATTCCATTGTGTGTATGTACCACTTCTTTATCCATTCATCTACTGATGGACATGTAGGTTGCTTCCATTTCTTGGTTATTGTAAGTAGTGCTGCAATAAACATAGGGGTGCATCTGCCTTTTTCAAACTGGGCTGCTGCATTCTTAGGGTAAATTCCTAGAAGTGGAATTCCTGGGTCAAATGGAATTTCTATTTTGAGCATTTTGAGGAACCTCCATACTGCTTTCCACGATGGTTGAACTAATTTACATTCCCACCAGCAGTGTAGGAGGGTTCCCCTTTCTCCACAACCTCGCCAACATTTGTTGTTGTTTGTCTTTTGGATGGTAGCCATCCTTACTGGTGTGAGGTGATATCTCATTGTCATTTTAATTTGCATTTCTCTGATAACTAGCAATGTGGAGCATCTTTTCATGTGTCTGTTGGCCATCTGAATTTCTTCTTTGGAGAACTGTCTGTTTAGCTCCTCTGCCCATTTTTTAATTGGATTATTTGCTTTTTGTTTGTTGAGGTGCATGAGCTCTTTATATATTTTGGATGTCAAGCCTTTATCAGATCTGTCATTTATGAATATATTCCCATATACTGTAGGATACCTTTTTGTTCTGTTGATGGTGTCCTTTGCTCTACAGATGCTTTTTAGCTTGATATAGTCCCACTTGTTCATTTTTGCTTTTGTTTCCCTTGCCCGGGGAGATATGTTCATGAAGAGGTCACTCATGTTTATGTCCAAGAGATTTTTGCCTATGTTTTTTTCTAAGAGTTCTGTGGTTTCATGACTTACATTCAGGTGTTTGATCCATTTCAAATTTACTTTTGTGTATGGGGTTAGACAGTGATCCAATTTCATTCTCTTACATGTAGCTGTCCAGTTTTGCCAATACCAGCTGTTGAAGAGGCTGTCATTTCCCTATTGTATGTCCATGGCTCCTTTATTATACATTAATTGACTATATATGTTTGGGTTAATCTCTGGAGTCTCTATTCTGTTCCACTGGTCTGTGGCTCTGTTCTTGTGCCAGCACCAAATTGTCTTGATTACTGTGGCTTTGTAGTAGAGCTTGAAGTTGGGGAGTGAGATTCCCCCCCACTTTATTCTTCTTTCTCAGGATTGCTTTGGCTATTCGGGGTCTTTGGTGTTTCCATATGAATTTTTGAACTATTTGTTCCAGTTCATTGAAGAATGTTGTTGGTAATTTGATAGGGATTGCATCAAATCTGTATATTGCTTTGGGCAGGATGGCCATTTTGCTCTTTTATTCTTGCAACAGATATTACTGAATAAACCCTTCCAGGCCATCCTCAGTTGCCCTTTCCTTTTTAATATTGCCTGAGATGGGAGAGGATTAGAAATGTGTGACTAAGCAGCCAAACACTCTAGTAAGAATAATTACATCATGACGTGAACTCCAGTCTGATATGATAAATCTCTATGAGAAGCTGACTTCATTACTTTCTACCTGGAATGAATTGGTCTATAATAGGTCATATGTGACATATCTAGTATCTCTGTGGTCTACATGTACTTTCAATGACAGGAATTAACAAAACTTGTAGAAATGACTAGATTTTAATCTGTCATTTCACAAAATCAGATTTCACAAAATATACTGACCTGAAATCTTTCCCTGCAGTGGTGATGCCAATTTCTGTCCAAGGCAGAGGCTGGTCTCTGTGAGTGTGGAGGGCTGAGGTGGAGGTGGAGGCCAGTATGTCCATCAGCTAAGAAAGGGAAAATGTGTGAGGCTAGTGGATCTGGGCAGGTACCCCAGTGAGAGACAGACATGCTGAATTGTGGCCCGTGAGATGTGAGCATGGCTGAGGCCATGTGTACTTTGCTTACCTATGAAATGTGTGTGTGTGTGTGTGTGACTATGTTTTCCCATGACATGTCTGTTACTTAGTGAGTGTAGGACCATGACAGTATGCAAGACAATCCTGCTTATGGTCAGTGTTCCACACACGTTAAGTGAAGGGGCTCACAGCTTTTCACAGATGGAATCACTGGCTCAGAAGTATTTCTCCCAGTTGTCACAGGACCTGAAATCCCTTTAATTCACTGGGTGGATGCACTTTCTTCAAGTGACCCAAATGAAAATGTAAACATTTTACTGGCAACATTAAAGCTAATTGATGCCTCAGAGAGGAGCTGTTAGGCAGTGTTGTCCTTGA
Organism: Manis javanica; assembly: GCF_040802235.1. Taxonomy (NCBI): domain Eukaryota; kingdom Metazoa; phylum Chordata; class Mammalia; order Pholidota; family Manidae; genus Manis; species Manis javanica. The sequence continues at coordinate 34,997,737 of NC_133157.1, read as the reverse complement.
TAGTGAACAGGCATGAGAAAGGATGGAAGAGGAGTTGTGAGTGCTGTGGCACCCTATCAGGGAGGACTAGGGGCTTCCAGAAGGTGAGGGGCTGAGTTTGGGGGATAGACTTACATCTATTTCCTAGTCTCTGCCTTCCCAGACCATCCTACATACCTTTCTTAGAGAAGTACCACTCTCTCTTTCCAGATGTATTAAACATATACAATATCATATGCACATACACAGAGTTTAGTATCCTTTCAGCCTTCAGACTCACCCATGTATATTTTATATCATGTGTATTTCACCAAGTTTCCTGTCCTGCTTTCTTGCTTCCCCTAATGCCCATCTTGAATCCTGTTCACTCTCTCCCATGTGCTGTTGGTACAGACAGTATTGGTGATCACATACCGAGAACCCCCAAATCCTGAGTATCAGGAATTCCAGAATCGTCTGTTGATAAGAGCCCAGGAGGATTTTGGTGTGGAGCTGGCCCCATCCCTGGTAAGTACATCTCTTTCCCTGAGAGTCTGGCCAGGCTTTAAGGAAAAGCTCTTCTCCCTAATTCCATCAAATCTCAGCCATGGAACCGGCCCTACTTTAGGGGCTGTTTGCTTCCATCCAGGATTTTTCCTTCTGTCCTAGTGTCTATTGAGGTAGGGATGGCACTTTAGGTGTGAGAGGAGGGAAGAAGCAAACCAGGAAAGAGAAGAGGCAGGAGACCCCAGAGATGGGAAGGGGCCTGGCAGGTATGTGGAGAGCACTGCTGAAGTTACCGCCTGCAGATGAACCTCATCGCTGGCTGCTTCTATGATGGGATCCTGCTGTATGCTGAAGTCCTGAACGAGACAATACAGGAGGGAGGCACCCGGGAAGATGGGCTACGCATTGTGGAGAAGATGCAGGGACGAAGATACCACGGTATTGAAGAGGGTCCAATGGAGGCCAGAGGGCTGTTGTCAAGCTCGGGAGTGGAGTGGGCAGGAGGGAGAGTCAGGGGTCAGAGAACATGGCAGAGGTAGACATATATTAGGAATGGGGGCAGGGATGGGCTCTGAGGTAATTGGGATTGGGGCAGAGGAGAGGGGTCAGGGTATATGTCAAAGTAAGGAGTAATTTTTTCTATCTTAGGTGTAACTGGACTGGTTGTTATGGACAAGAACAATGACCGGGAGACTGATTTTGTCCTGTGGGCCATGGGAGACCTGGATTCTGGACACTTTCAGGTGATGGGGGAAGAGGCAGGGAGGAGAGAGTGTGGGCCCTGAAAACCCAGCAGTCAAGGGTTCAACAGGGGCAGAATTAAAGGTACTAGAGGCAGGGACTTATTTTTTCTTCTGGAGCTGCATCCAGGGTGCATGGTAGGCTGGGGAGAAAAGCAGCTGAATAGTGGGGCTCTGAGGGAGGAGGCTGCTAGGAGCAGGCCTGTGGGCCCAGTTTTCTCCTTCTTCACAGCCTGCAGCCCACTACTCAGGAGCTGAGAAGCAGATTTGGTGGACGGGACGGCCTATCCCCTGGGTGAAGGGGGCCCCCCCCTTGGACAACCCACCCTGTGCCTTTGATTTGGACGACCCATCCTGTGATAAAAGTGGGTGTGTGCAAGGGCTGGGAGCAATTGTTCCTCTCCTACCTTCCATTCTCCTGCCTCCCCTCCCTAGCTTCCTACCCTCACCTCTACTTTTACCTCTGCTTCATATGTTCCCCTCAAGAAATCTGCACCCTGAGCATCCCCCACCCCCATTCTTAAAACTCACACACAGTTTTTCTCAGGGTTCCCCTCTCCCCTTCAGCTCCACTTTCCACTCTGGCAATCGTGGCACTGGGCACAGGAATCACCTTCATCATGTTTGGTGTTTCTAGCTTCCTCATTTTCCGGTGAGTTCTGGGCTTTCTGGTGACTGACCACTTCCCTCCCACTGCCACATAGCCTTATGGCTGAGGCCAAGTGGTCCCTACGATGTGGGCTAGGGTCAGTGGGTCTGTTAATCTCATGGCTGTCTCTTAGATCTAACAGCTTCCTCTCTAGCCTTTGCTGTTAGTTATCTTCTAGCCTAAGTGTTGTTCTTCCCACTTTTGGTTCTAGACTGGGTGGACTAATTAGTTTTTAAGTGGGATCTTACAAGAGCAAAGGTGTATTTTCCATGGGTGCTACCATTTTATGAAAGAACTTTAACCTTCAGCCTCTGTTTCTGAATGAGTACAGGGCATGTGTCAGGTAAGCAGAGAATGCATCCTCCTCTCTCAGTTCTATCTCTAGGATATAACAGTTGCAGCTTCAGGAGCTATAGGGGAGCCCCTGCAACCCCACTGTTCGCTTATGGGGGGGTAGGATTGGGCTTGCCAGTCAACTGAGGTGTGTAGTCCTTACAGAAAACTGATGCTGGAGAAGGAGCTGGCTAGCATGTTGTGGCGCATTCGCTGGGAAGAACTGCAATTTGGCAATTCAGAGCGATATCATAAAGGTGCAGGCAGTCGCCTCACACTGTCGCTGGTGAGCCCTTGTCTCAGCTGTCCCTCTGCTTCCCTCTGAGTTCCTGTCCTTTCTTACCCTGTACCTTTCCCAGCACACTGGCCTGTAATGATAGCCCCTACCCTACCACCATCATCTAATGTTCCTTTCATCCTTCCACCTCCATGTTGTCCTTGGCCCCAGCGGGGATCCAGTTACGGCTCGCTCATGACAGCCCATGGGAAATACCAGATCTTTGCCAACACCGGTCACTTCAAGGTGAACAGTCATCTGCTTGTTCTGGTCCCCACCATTTCATCCTGTCTCATCCCCATCTGTCATCTCTTCCCATGACCCGCTGCCCCTCATGCCCCTCCTCTCCATGTCCAGCTGAGCTCCTGGATGCTCCCACAGTTCTCCAGTATTTCCTAGCACCCAGAAATAACTTCTGACATTAATGACATTAATTTTCCATTTCCCATTTTACTCTTACATCAGGGAAATGTTGTTGCCATCAAACACGTGAATAAGAAGCGCATTGAGCTGACCCGGCAGGTTCTGTTTGAACTCAAACATGTATGTAATGGAATATGGATTGAGGGCAAGGGATAAATAGGTGGGGAAGAGGGAAGGTGAAGACTATGGCATAGTGAAATTGGCTAGGAGGGCAAGGGGTTTATTTATATATGATTTGTAGTTGTAGGTACAATTAAGAGAAAGAGCCTCTCATGCAGTGGTAGGTAGGTTTCTGTATCCAGTTTTTAAGCTCTTTCAATTATCCTTTCCTTCCCTTTTTTTTGCTAGATGAGAGACGTTCAGTTCAACCATCTCACTCGCTTCATTGGTGCCTGCATAGACCCTCCTAACATTTGCATTGTCACTGAATATTGTCCTCGTGGGAGTTTGCAGGTAAGGTATAGGTGGATATTATAAGGGTGGGGGAGACAAGCCCAGGGGAGACTCTATGTAGTTGATCGATAGTGGAACTAGGACATCACATAATCTATTCCATGTCACTTACCAGGATATTCTGGAAAATGACAGCATCAACTTGGACTGGATGTTTCGTTATTCCCTCATTAATGACCTTGTTAAGGTGAGTCTTCCCCATTCCTCCTTAAGAGTTCATCTGCTTTAAAATGCCTCCATCTTTATATTTTTGCTTATAATATCTCCTCCTAGTTTGCTAAAAATATTGTTCTCTCCATTCCTCCTATTCCTATGGTTGGGAAATAATAGGTAAATAGGGAGTCTGGAGTTTTTCACTGGAGGGTGGTGGGGAGATGAGCCTTCTCTGCCACAAGGAGTCCTGTACTTGTAGGGAATTTTTGTCTTCCTACCCTAATCAGGTATCCCTGATCTCTCTCCATAATTTTTTTTAACCCCCAAGAGCTTATATTGAAATCCTTTAGCAGGGAAAAGATGAATGGGGTCTTCAAACATATTTATCTCCTGTTTTTCCTCATCATTTACTCTCTGAACAATATTTGGTATGTCTGCTTTTGTTCAGAAAAACTGAAATTTAAAAAAGAACACTTACTAGTAAAACTAAGAGAAACCAAGGATATTATATAGACTAAATTGCTGGGATCTGCTGATATACTTAGGCTTTAGCTATTTTCAAGTGAGCCAGATGTCCATGGATTTGCAGAGGTATAAATTTGAATCTTGCATAGGGTTGGACAAGTTGAGAAGTCCCAGAGCCAGTGAGTTAGTGTAATGGATCACCTGTACTACACCTGAAGCTGGCTTTGATTTTTCTGCTTGATTCTCATGAAGTTATTAAGAAAATCTTTGCATGTGAAAGTCTGCCATCAAATGAGAAAGAAAATATTAGGTAAAACTGATGTGGTGCTCAACTAGAGGTGTGACAATACTAGGATTTGATGGAAAAGTGATTTATAACAAAGCTAGAAGCCTAATCATTTCTATGTTTACAAATGTGGAGATTCTCAAAGGTTTTGTTGATATCAAAAGAATAAAAAGGAAGAGTTTACAGAGACTAGAATTATGCATTGTTTAGGTCCAGAGCTAAAACTTAGAGTAACTGTATGGTTATAATATAAAACACTGTATCCTTTTTCCCTTCCACCTGAACTGACTTGGGCGAGCTCCCAGGGTTTCATTTTGGAAATACCATTCTGCCCTCTTAGTACCCTCTTTGCCTCATAGGCAAACTGCCTCTCTCCTCCCTGGCCCCATGCAGCAGAAGTTTCAGACTTCTGCATTGGGTTGGTGGCTGCCTCCTGCTTTTGTCCATTTTCCAGGTTTTTGTAATTTACTATTTTCTCCACTCTCTGGCCCAGCAACCACTCCAGTAGATTGTGTTTGTCCTCCATCCTGACTTGCCTGCTTACACATGATTATACATTAAAGTTTACAATTGGTTAGTTTTCCTTGGTGCATATAGACACTCTTGATACCTGGGTCTCCAGCCACGTCTTCCTAAGTAGTGTCCATGCATTTGAGGCCACCACGGGTGTCATATTGTTCTTGAGAGTTCACCCTCAATAGTTCTCTTCCCTACACTACTCAGAAGACTGACTGTCCTTTCCAGGATAATAACTGAAAGCTCCCCTCACCCCTCCCCTTAAGCATTTCTCCTATCCTGGGTGCCAATACAATACCAAGAAGGGTTGACTCTCCTATTCTTCCTGCTTGCTTGGGTGGAAACTGTGCTAAGGATGCCTTCTAAAATTAGCTTTTTGTTTTTACAGTCCCAAGATCTTTAGACAACTAGCTAATCCCCATCTCATGGAGAGGGGTATCCTAAGCCAGATGTGATCCAATCCCATGACTTGGTCTGTATTCTGCAGGGAATGGCCTTTCTCCATAACAGCATTATTGCATCCCATGGGAGTCTCAAGTCCTCCAACTGTGTGGTGGATAGTCGTTTTGTGCTCAAAATCACAGACTATGGCCTGGCCAGCTTCCGATCAACTGCTGAACCTGATGACAGCCACGCCCTCTATGCTAGTGAGGCCTTCCCCTACAACCTACTTTGTATTGCTCTCCTGGCCCTGATCATTTCTACCTAGGGAGGATGGGACAGGGAGAGGAAGTGACAGTACTTTGGGGAGCATCATGGGAATGAGTCCAGCTGGGCTTGGAGATACCTTTTTTGAGGGCCTGGCCAGTCTGTTCCCACTTTTCAGAGAAGCTGTGGACTGCCCCAGAACTGCTCAGTGGGAACCCCTTGCCAACCACAGGCATGCAGAAGGCTGATGTCTATAGCTTTGGGATCATCCTACAGGAGATAGCACTCCGCAGTGGTCCTTTCTACTTGGAGGGCCTGGATCTCAGCCCCAAAGGTGAGAGTCAATCTACTACTCACAGCTTCCTCTACCTGGGGGGCCCTGTTCTTCATCCAAACCCTTTATCACCCTCAGAGATTGTCCAGAAGGTCCGAAATGGGCAGCGACCATATTTCCGGCCAAGCATTGACCGGACCCAACTGAATGAAGAGCTAGTTTTACTGATGGAGCGATGTTGGGCCCAGGACCCAGCTGAGCGGCCAGACTTTGGACAGATTAAGGGCTTCATTCGCCGTTTTAACAAGTGAGAAGGCACCAAGTGGCACGGGCTCCCCAGGGATATAAGCCTCATCAGTCTTAGTGGATGAGGTTGGCTGGTGGGGACAAGAGGGTGGGTTGGGTAGGAAGTCCTAGAAATCTTGAGAATCTCGGAGCAGTTACTATCATACCTCCCTGCAGGGAGGGTGGCACCAGCATATTGGACAACCTCCTGTTGCGTATGGAGCAGTATGCTAATAACCTGGAGAAGCTGGTGGAAGAGCGCACACAAGCCTATCTGGAGGAGAAGCGCAAGGCTGAGGCTCTTCTCTATCAGATTCTACCCCAGTGAGACTTTGGTCCTCCTTCCCAGATTTTCCCTTGGCATTCTGCTGTCGGATTCTGCCTCATCAAGCTCCTGAAAATTCACTTCCCAACTCTGTTGCTTCTTGCCACAGTGAGCCTTTCTGGCCTTAGACTGTGTTTTCCATTCCTCAAATGAGCTGTGGTACCTTCTTCCTGGATTCCCATGCCTTCTTCTTTACTGCTCTATCATACCTGTGCTCCAGCAAGTATATCTAGAACAGTCCCAGTTGGAGACATTTAGCTCCCATCCCCAGGATCCCCTTCCAACCCCCCACCACTTGTACATCTTACCTTTCTCTAGACTGTAATGTGTTCCCAGACTCCTTCCTTCTCTGCCAGGCTCACCTTGCATGCTAAATTCATCTTTACTCCAGCCATACACTCCTCCCCTCCTTCCCTCTCCCACCCTCTATCTCTGAGTTTGGCTCAGGTTTCACCCTTGCTTCCTAGTTCAGTGGCAGAGCAGTTAAAACGAGGAGAGACGGTGCAGGCTGAGGCCTTTGACAGTGTTACCATCTACTTCAGTGACATCGTTGGTTTCACAGCTTTGTCAGCAGAGAGTACCCCCATGCAGGTGAGAGCAAGGGGACTGGATGGAGGCCTGGCAAGCTACAGTGAGACATAGGGGTCCATTGAGAATCTGGAAGATTAGTTTGTTCTGGAGTTCTTATATGTTGTTATGGCTTGTGAGTTAAGAAGTCTTAGAAAGTTGGGCACAAGTCTCAGAGCTTCTATTTTCCCATCTGTTAGGTGGTGACACTTCTTAATGACCTGTATACCTGCTTTGATGCCATAATTGATAATTTTGACGTCTACAAGGTGAGAGCTGGGGCCACCCTCCTACTGAGACCCCTTTAAGATCCAGTCTCCCTGAACCCCACATACCATACCTGCTCCATGGTCAGTTTTAGCTCTTGGGTCTCCAGCATCCTAGTGCTGGGTGCCCTTTGTAGACAAATGAGGCTGTGGCACTCTAATTGTACATTCCGGTCTAAAATTTCTTGTGACTCCTTAGGCATCCCTAATCAGAACCATCACCAGATTTAGCCTCTATCTGCCACTTTTTGCCTGGGGGTATAAATACAGCCTATCCATCTTTTCACTTCTCTGCACCCCTCCAGACATGGAGAAATTATAGAGGATGTTGGTGCAGAATGATTTATTGTGGTGAGAAACAAGCTATGTTGTAAGAGCTTTTTTTGAGGTCAATTGAGTTGGCAGAGGGTAGGCTTTACTGTGCTTGGGAGTAAAAATGGTCTGGAGTTGAATATTGGGTTTGTGGCTAACTGTGTGGTCTTGGGCAAGGGACAGAAGCTCCCTGAGCCTCAGATATTTTATTTGTAAGGTGGGAATAATAGAGTTATTGTGGAAAGTGCCTAGCATTGTGCAGATATTAAATATCCATTCCTGTCCTTTGGGGCTTACTCTACCACTTTGCTGTAATAAAGAACTCCTGTAAACTCCTTACCCTGATTCACCAATTATTTATATTTTCCCACATTTGCTTTATTAAAAAAAATCTGTATATATTTTCTGAACCATTTGAGATTAAGTGTCAGACACAGTGCCCTTTATCCCTAAATAGTTTGGTGTCTAGCTCCTAAAACCAAAGGCATTTTCACTATAATTAACAAAGCCAAGTACCTTTCTTACCTTTGACAGTTTAGGCTGTGTGAGCCCATTTCATTGGGCCTGCTTGACCTGTTCACCAGCCTCTGTGCTCTGCAGGTCAGCCCTATTTTCTTGCTTCCCTTTTCCTGACAGCAGAGCCTAATTGTCCATGTCCTGTTGCAACAGGGTGTCCATTCATTCAGCAAGTGTGCATGGAGTGTTCTCTAGGTGTTGGGGTGGGACAGGAGGATTTAAAGATTCCCTTGACTTCCTCTTCACCCCAGGTGATCGGGACCATGGCACTTATTTTCTAGTCAGTGTCTGGCCTTCCAGGCTGTTAGGATGACATGTAGTGGTGTCCAGCTTGTCTCCTTCTACTCCTCCCCATTCCCACTGATAAGGAGGTGACCTTTTACTCCCCGTCAATCAGGTAGAGACGATTGGAGATGCCTACATGGTGGTATCTGGTCTCCCAGGCCGAAATGGTCAGCGCCATGCCCCAGAAATTGCTCGAATGGCCCTAGCATTGCTGGATGCAGTTTCTTCTTTCCGCATCCGCCACCGACCTCATGACCAGCTGAGGCTACGCATAGGAGTCCACACAGGTAACGCTGACTCTCACTCCAGCCTTCGTACCTACTTTCTCCAGGCTCTCCAACCTGTTTCTTCTCATAGGGCCTGTCTGCGCTGGGGTTGTTGGCCTCAAGATGCCCCGCTATTGTCTCTTTGGAGACACAGTGAACACTGCTTCCCGAATGGAGTCTAATGGTCAAGGTGAGACATTAGCCCTCAACCCCAGCTTCATTCTCAATCTGTATTGCCCTTTTCTTCTTTTCAGAACTCCTCCAAGTCTCTCAATCTGAGAGACCACACTTACTGACTGCCTCATCCTCAACATATTTTGGTTCTAGTACATGTGCCCTGGGAAGACTGAAAGCCTCCTGAGGGGTGTTGGCTGGGTAAAGCTGTCTCTGATGCTGCCAGTTATTTTCTTTAATTTGTCTTTCTACCACCCCACCCCAGCCCTGAAGATCCATGTCTCTTCTACCACCAAAGATGCCCTTGATGAGCTAGGATGCTTCCAGCTAGAGCTTCGGGGGGATGTGGAGATGAAGGTGATGGCAGGCCATGGGGAGGGGGTCATGGAAAGGGAGGATGGCAGTGATTACTGGGGAAGAGAGGAGATAAAGGGAGTAACATAGAAGAATCTGAATTACCTCAACTCCCCGGCTTCCAGGGAAAAGGAAAGATGCGAACTTACTGGCTTCTAGGAGAGCAGAAAGGACCTGCTGGACTCCTGTAAGCCCCACTTCTTTTCAACTCAGACAATCTCCTGCTGCTGGTACCTGGGTGGGCAATGGCCACCATCTCTCCACACACCAGAAATAGACATTGTCACAGGAGATGGAAACCAACATGCACAAAATCCTAGCCTATGTGGAAGTTGTTGCCCTTTGCAGCTCAGCCCTGTACATAGACCTGCCCCTCTCTGGCCTAGTCCCCTTCTTCCCTACTATCTGTAAATATCTGTATCTAAACCAGAATATTTTGGCCAAATATAACATAACAGGAAATGTCATGGTGTCATAGTTCCGGTTAGGAGCAACTCCAAGGGAAAGTTATGAGTGTGGACACAGTAACTCACAGAATCACTGAATTAGTAGTCTCAGGATGAGAAAGAACCCTTTATGTAAGGACATTTCTTCAAATACAGACAGAATTCACTTCCTCCCCACCTCTCCAGTATAGATAGAAATAGATCCCATATTTCACATTCCACTTCCCTCCTCAATGCTTAGACAGGAGTATTTCTACCCCCTCCACCACCTTGACAGGCAAGGGAAGAGATTTCTCCTAATTGGGGGGAATGAGTCTCAGGTTCATAGGACAAAGGCTGCCCCAGAGACAAAGGCACTGGTGTTGAGAAGCTGCAGTTTTTCCGGAATGGTGTATCCAGTGTCTTGATGTTACTGACACCCTGGAGGAGTGCCAGAATGAGGACAGATCCTGCTCTCTGCCAACCCAAAAGAGAACAGCCTCTTCCCCTCCTTTTCTCCCCCACTACCATCACCTAGTCACTCTCACACACCGGTAGCTGTGGTGCCCTCTGTATCCAGAAGGTTTCAGGCTGCTCCTGACAGTAGTCATGAGGCTGTGAAGGGGAGAGAGTGAGGAACTCTTGACCTTAGGGTCCCTTTCTCAACCTCTGGGCTCACTGATTTCCCACAGCCTGTCAGAGCTCAGCTGTGTAAGTGGGGTGGGATGGGTTCTCACCTTTGTTGGGGCAGGAGGTCCTGCTTGCACCAGCTCCTTTTGATAGTCATGGTGTGTCACAGACTCAACCTCAAAGTGATTCCTTGTGGGTTCCTGCTCTGACCTCACCTCTTTACTGTGTAGTCCTGAAGGGTGTCAAGGCCATTCTTCCCTGGGTTTTGTCCTCCCCCTCTCCAATCCCATTCACCCAGCCTCTCACCAGATCTGGTGGTGCAGGAGCATCTCCAGCATGGCTTCACGCTTCCCTGTGGGAGGGCAGAGAGTGGAGACTGGAGGAGTCTGGTTAAGAAGCAGGCCCAGAAGAAACAAATTTGAGAAAAGGAAGGAAAATTGTGAGGGTTTGCCCTTATACCCATCAGACAATCAATAGTCCCACCAAAAATTCTTTCTTCTCTTTTTTGTCTGACTAATGGATTCATTCTGGCCCATTCTCTCATGCTTCACACCTCGAACTGGCTGATAATGCTTTCCCGGGGGCCGGTATGAATCTTTTTGGGTGGTGCTAAAAGACATGGGTGACTGTAGGTGCATGGTCAGCAGTCCCTGGTGTCCATGGCGGAAGAAGAAACTCTCAGAGCCATCTTGCATGCTTGGGACTTGATCCAGGTGGTTGGTGGCTCTCTGTGGGCCCAAGTTGAGTGACCAGGATATCCTTCCTGATACCCACCCTCATCATACACTACTGCCTCCCCCAAGAAATTGGGGTCAGCCTTCAGGAAAAGGGAGCAGCTCATAACCTTAATACCTCTTCCTCCCAGTTGTAGAGAAGGCACTGGCCACGTGGCAATGTTTCACTGAGAATCTTACACTTCCCTTCAACCTTGTGGGGCTTCCATAGCCCCCGGGCACCAGGTTCTGAGACTTGCAAAAATTTCCAGGGTGGTTGTTTTTGAGTGTCCCAGTGACCGTAGTGACTCCAAGAGACACAATTAGGAATCAGATCTGTCCTGGGGTTTCTGCAGCATGAAAGAGCATAGGGGCTGAGCTCAGGGTCATGGTCACAGCCTGGACTAGGCCTAGAGTCAGGGACAGGACCAGGGCCAGAATCAGGGCCAGTACCTTGACCAAAACTATGGTCAGGACCAGAGGCAGAATCAGAACCGGTGCCTTGACCATAACCATGGCCAGGACCGGAGCCACGGGCAGGGCCAGAGCCAGAATCAGAACCGGTGCCTTGACCATAACCATGGCCAGGACCGGAGCCACGGCCAGGGCCAGGGCCAGAATCAGAATTGGTGCCTTGACCATAACCATGGCCAGGACTGGAGCCACGGTCAGGGCCAGAGCCAGAATCAGAACAGGTGCCTCGACCATAACCATGGCCAGGGCCAGAGCCAGAATCAGAACAGGTGCCTCGACCATAACCATGGCCAGGGCCAGAGCTGGAGCTAATGTCATGTGTAGTACAGGGATCCTGAGCAAGACAGGAAACATAGACAGGCTCAAAGCCAAGTCTCCCATGGCCTATCCTGTGGGTAAGGCTGGGTCTGGTGCAGGGATCCCCAAAAAGTGTGTTAGAGAAGGGCGCCGTGAGGAGGCTTGGCTCAGCGTAGACAGCTGGGGTCTTTGTAGCTAATGCAGCTGCTTTGGCGGTGGTGGCGGTTGCAGAGGCCGCAGCAGCTGCGGCAGCTGCTCTAGCTGCGGCTCTCAGAGCTGATCTAGGGCCACTGTCCGAAGTAAACGGTTCTGAAGTGAACCCTAGTCCATCGGAGTTGGGCTGTACATCTAAAGATCTGAAAGAAAGCGAATGCGTCAAAGTTGTCAAAAGTGCAGCAGAGGAATTCCGCTGACCTTCCTGTCCCCTTACGCCTGCATTCAGAGCTGCGACTCTCACCGCAACTGCGATTCCTCCGTGGACTCGGTGGTCTCCATCCTCAGACAGCGGCTACAGGGTTGCCATAGAGAAGGCAAATAATTCCTGGAACATGCGCAGGACTAGAGCTTGGGCGGATGTAGGGCGTGGGGGCGGGGACAAATTCTAAGCAGGGCGGAAGTCAAACCGGTCGCCGATCTGTGTTCACTTTACGTCCGGACCCCATTCCGCCTCAGCCCGGCTTTTAAGGTTCCGCTGACTGAAGGCCGCGCCCTCCATACCCAAGTGTGAGTCTTCTGAGACTTTCTAACGTGGTTCTTTGTATTGGAAACAGGCACAGGGCTCAGAAAAAACTCTTACTTGGTCTGTTTATGTAGGAGCAACAGTAGCTTCCTCTTACTTCATTCTCAAAAAACTGGGGGGAGGGCCCTCCAAAAATTTTAAGGATGAACACATCAGACAACAGTTTAAAAGCAAATTGGTGAGAGGAATTAGTCAAAAGGTAGCTTTTTCTGGTGTGATTACTTCGCCAATAAAAGGCCCTCACACTGACCCTTTTCAGCCCCCTTTAAACTTGGGTTGGTATGTGAGTAAAGGCCAGGATTGAGCAAGTCTCGCTCCTGATTTTCTCTCCTACTCATTCAGGCTTTTTCCTACTACTAATTTTCTGGAAGTTTGGTCCAGGTGGACCACTAGTCATGAGGTCTCAGAGTTCTATAGGCAAATACTTCTTTAACAACTTGGGTCTCCTTAGTGTCTCTCACTCAGACCATAATGAAGGGGATCACAGACCATAGTGAAGGGGGATTACAACCTTGAATCTGTTTTCTTTCCTATTTATGGCATAAATCTTCATATATTTGAGACAGGGATCCAAAATTGAAGGAAAACAAGTTTATTAGCATCACAGGGTCCCTTTCTCCCCACCCATCCAAGCATCCAGGTCTGGGGTTCTTGGTCAGTTGATAAGTTCAACCTGGAGGCCACTGGAGCTGTCGGCCCCCAAGTACATGAATGTGCAGATGATACACAGATTGTGCACCCAGTTTCCCATCGTTGATCACTGAAATAAAGGATGAGGTTTGGGAGTCAGGATCATGGGAAAGGTGAAGGAATAAAGACTATATTGAAGGGTAGGTATGAAAATTTGACTTCAGGGATTCAAGGGCCAAATATCACTTACCAAGTCGGTATCCATCTCCCAACCCCTCAGCCTTTGCTGTCTTCTTGGCCACAAGGAGAAGGTGTCCTAGAAGCTACAGGGAAAGGAGAGGAAGACAGGTTTTGCATTCACAAGTTGCAAAACCTCTGAGTCCAGGGTTCCCCCCAGCCAAACCCTGGCCTTGTCTTCCCACCTGCTGGTCGTCTTCTTCAGCTTGACTAATCCGAGGAATGGGCTTCTTAGGAATTACCAAGAAGTGCACAGGAGCTTGAGGGGCCACATCACGGAATACGAGACACTGGGAGCAGTGACAGGCCAGAGGCCACCATGTTACTTCTAAAGGCTGAATGGTATCCATGAAATTTCTGAGGGAATGGATCCTAAGGACACCCCACCTGCTGGTCTTCATAAAGAATGTCAGCTGGGAGGCTCCGATCCAGGATCCGAGAGAAGACAGTTGGTGCTGCTCCCCCAGGAGCTGCCTGTTGGGCCTTGGACACTTCATTCCCATCAGTCACACCTGCAGCTCCTCGGACCTGAAGGTGGGTCATATACCGAGGGAGGGAGTTGGCAATACCTCTCTCATGTATTCAACTGGGGCTGGCAGAAGTTGGGCTCTGGTAGTTAGTTTCACCTTCCTAAGAACCTCTTAGTGGTTCCCACCCAAAAGAGAAGTTCCTCAATTTCAGAGCATCAGCAGCAGAGAGAGTAGGGTGATAGTGCTGAGCCTGGCTAGATATAGGCAGTATTACAATGCAGGATTCAGCAGGGCAACTGACTCCTGTTCCTAAATTATCTAGGAAATCCAGCAGTGTTCAGAGGAAAAGGATCCAGAATGAGAACTTGGAGACTTAGGTTGCACTTATGATCTTACCAGTGAATTACCTTAGATAAATCCCTGCTCTTGGCTTCAAATATAAAATAAAGGGAATGGTTTGCATCACTTAAGACCACAGAGCTCTTTCCATTTACTCAAATTTTGTCAGTTAAGTTTCCACTTATTTCATTTTCTGATTTTTAAACTGTGTTACCTGTTTCATTCAGGTTTGAATACAACTGCTCTGTTTGACAAAGCGGACAAACAGTGGAGGGAAGAATTAAGTGAACTCAGCAACTCCGGCCCCGGGGGGACTGAAGGTAGGAAAGTTCCAGTTTCCCAGAGGCTCGGAGAAGACAGAAGACAGTTCTGCCGCACTGTGGGACAATGGGACGGGATGAATCTAACTCCTGGAGTGGCTCTGGCAAGTGGGAAAGATGAGAGGTTAATACTAGTGCTCAGTAGAAAGCCAGCGTCCTGATGGGGGCAGAAGATTGGCTCGGATAAGAGAAAGCTCAACTTCCTGCAGGGGGGTCTGGGGAAGCTGCCTAGAGCAGGCGTTCGGTCAGCTGGGCTTTCAGGCAGGTTTGGAAAGCACCGCTGAACTGACTCTGTCCCGGCCTCAGAGCTGGGGCCTGTGCAGGGCGTCGGTCTTAGGCAGTTCGCCTCTCCCTTGGCGAGGCTTTCGGAGGGGCTGCCGCTACCACTAGTCAGACCTCACCACACAGCACTGGAGCTTGTGCCTCGGGAGGGGCAACGATCCCCGTTTGGCGCTCGGGCTTCCTCCCCACGAGTCTGCACGGCTGCGCACGCCTGCGGAAGCCGGGAGGAACGTGGCCTTCCTCCCTGGAGGGTGTCAGACACCGCGGGACCCCCTCTTTGCCCCCACCCACTTCTCACCTGCGCAGACACCGCGGGACCCCCTCTTTGCCCCCACCCACTTCTCACCTGCGCAGACACCGCGGGACCCCCTCTTTGCCCCCACCCACTTCTCACCTGCGCCCCCCGCAGCCCCGCGACCGTTACAGCCCTGCGCGCCAAGCGCAGTCCAGCGGCCAGCAGCACAGCCGCCGCCATCTGCCCCACAGTCTAGGGAACCTCTCACCGCGGCCAGCACTGAGTCTCCGCGGTCAGCCAGAGTTGGGGCTGCCGGGGAGGGCGAGCGGCGGCCATTGGCTCTGCCAGTGGCCGAGAGAGGGCCCTGTCACCCCATTGGGTCGCGCTTCTGGGCGGTGCATACCACCCCTTGACGCAGAGGAAGGTACAATTCACTCCACTGGCTCCGTCGCCATTATAGAGGCGGAGTCTTCTCATCCCATTGGCTTCTTCTGACAACTGATTTCTCACTCCATTGGAAGGGTTGAGAGACCTAGGTGGGATTTTCCTTCAATTTGCTCTGGTTGCACAACGTTGCCCTCCACCCCTTCTTAGGTTGCGGCTCCCGAGTGGGTGGGGCTTCTACCTTACCGGCTCCTCCTATACAAGTCGGCCACTACTGGTTGGCTGGGAAGAAGAGGCCGGTGCTCCGTCACCGGCTGTACGAGGGCACCTGGGCCTTAGGCCCTTTAACCGCGTTGGCCAAGAGGAGGGCGGGTTTTGAGGGCGCTCAGTGCCTATTGGCTCCAGGAACTACTTGGAGTTTAAGGTGTTAAGAGTCTCGGAAGCAAGAGGCGGGTGGAGGACACCAGGCGGGTAGCGCGGATGAAGGTGAATTGCGACGGGCTCTCTTTTTTTAACTGCCGTGATAGATTCCTAGCATTTTCCCCACAAGGGCAGTTTCAGCCCGTTGAGCATTTCGGAGATTTTAATTTATTCATCCCGGGGCAGTTCCTCCTTACTTTATGCTCTTTTTACCATATTGACTACCAAGATTAGAGATTCTGCAGTTTGTTTACAAGGCGGTTTTTGTATTTTTCTTTTTTATAACGGGTGGGGGCGGGAGTGCCCTATCTACCGCACGACTAATAAGCAAAGGAGTATGTATCCAATGTTCTTTAAAAGGAAAGGTGTGTGATACGGTTAGCTCTGCGCTGGCATTTTCAGTGAGTCGGGTTTGAACGACAAGGGAAATGCTTTATGGCTAGGTCAGAGTATTTCGTTCTGTTGAAACATATAATTTGACATAAGAAACATGGGGTCCCAAAATATACTTACATCAGGTAAGTTTTAGTCTGACGCTTAAACATAGGACAAAAGTCGCCACTGTAGCTTTTTTTTAGCACACCTGACACATAGGTGGTTAATAATTATTTGTGTAGCAATAACATTGTTTCCTTTCATAATATAATATATATTGCATATACTTATTCTTCCATTTAAAATTTTCAGTATTATAGTCTCTGTTAATATTCTTTGTAATGGCTGCCTAATATTTAATTGAGCGAGTTTATCATAGTAACCATTCCTCTACTCTTGACTGTTAATTTTAGTGAATGGTCATCATGGTGCTAATTGCACATAACCATAAATGAGGAACTCTACTTCTGGAGATAGTATGGATACCTTTTGTATAGCCTTTCACCTCCAAAGGACAAACATTTGACCCTGTGTCTCACCCCCGCACCCCCATCCCTTCGGAGTTCTAGCAGTCCAGGTTGCATTCCTTCTCTTGGAAGGATAGATGGTCTGTCCAAATGTGAGGAAATGTAGACTGGCCTTTTCTTGGTGCCCTAGAGGCTTAACTTTTCTGTGGTGCCTCTGGGATACAGCAGCCCCTACAGCTGCTCTGGAGAAGGGCAAGAGGTAAGGGGAGCTGGGATCTAGGAAGAGGAAGGAACCCAGCCAGGAGAGGTAGGTGAGTACAAAACACTTTGAAAACGGTTATTTCCTTGGGTTCTCATAGAAAGCAGGTAGCACAGAACTTATTCCTGTTTAGCAGATCCCGGAAACAGGTCCAGAGAAGGAAAATGACTTGCCTAGGTCACAGAGTCCATTAGTTAAGTGTCAGAATCTCCTACTCCCCACAAGAATCATTTGTGGGCTTCCTAGTCCCTCCCCGGCAATGTTGTACCCGAAGCTTTAGTAACGACACTCAGCTGCTCTCATCCAAAAGCTGCAGTGCTCTGCTGGTTCTGACCACTGTCTCCTCTGCTTCCATTCCTGCCACTGCATCTGCTGTTGGACCTCATTAGAGACTCCTATTCTTTGACTGTTCTTTTTTCTCAATCTGTTGATTGCTTTCCGGGCTTTACTTTCCCTATTTGTATGATCAGCTTTCCACATCCTCAAGCCTTCTTCTTTTTCCTTATTTTCCTAATCATCCTTCCCAACACCTTCCTTGTACCACACCCATTAAGCTAAATAGTTTGCTTCTCTTCTTTAAGTAGGTTCTTGCTTCCCACTGTACCTGAATTCTCACCACCCATGGATCCGGTTTTTCTCTAGTTCCCCACATTAGCCTTCCCAAACTTTCCTCTCTTCCTGTCTCCTACTCCTGCTGTTACCCTATCCTCCCCCCACCAGCAACTGACCTTGTTTCCTACTTCACAGGGGAACTTCCACAAGATCATGCTCCCTGAAGCTTAATGAAGTCCCCAGCCTTCCCTTCTTCCTTCCTCTTGGTCCTAGGAAGTGGTGTTTCTCCTGTTCAGAGTGAACCTCTTCACGTCTGCTGTGACCTCATCCCCGCCCTCCATCTCTGGGATCTTGTCTCACCAGGTATCTCTCTTTCTCTTCTACATCCATCAAGGTGTTTTTCTCTACTGGCCTTTTCCCTTTTTCCCTCCTAAAAAGTACTTCCTTGACTCCACATCTCCCTCTGGATATAGTCTGGACTTCTCTCCTCTTTTCAGCCTAGCTTCTTAAAGAAACCTTCCAGCTCACTGCTGTTTGGTTTCTGCCTCCACCACACACTGAAACTACACTCTTAAAAGTCCCCAAAGACCTTCTAACTGCAAAACCAATGGATACTTTCCAGTCTTTTTCTTACTAGAGCCCCCAGTTGCATCTAACGTCACTACTCACTCTAACCCTCTTGAAACCCCTTTCCTTGGCTTCCTTGACGCCATGTCCTTCTCCTGATGCCAGAGCTGGCAGCTGGAATGGTGGAGGCAGAGAGCTGGATCCAGCCTCTCTCCTGTGGTGCTCTCTCACCCCTCATAGGTCCCACTCCAAGGTCCAGGGTGTCTATCCCTGGGCCGAGCTCTATCTGTGCCATACAGAGCCAGGTCAGAGTCTGGTGGCTTCCCTTTTATTGCTGATCTGGGCCAGGCTCACTGAGGCCTGTGCCAGGTGGTGTCAATGTCTGTCCCTGAAGGAGAGAAGAGCAGAGGTGACAAGGTCAGATAGGTGGTCAGATGTAGGGCCAGGTTGGGGAGTGTGTGGGCCAGGGAGCCCAGGGGGATTAGGGTGGGATCTGCAATGACCAGAGGACCCCTGCTTCTATAGGGACTCAAAGTCAGCTGCTGCCCCTGGCTTTTTGAACAGTAGACATCTCTGCAAAAGGCCCACAGTCTGCTCCTGGAGGTGGACATCAGTGCAGGTGTGGGTGTGGGGTGGGTGAGGTAGTGCTGGATTGGACGGTTGTGTGTGGAGTACTTTCCTGCCCAGCCTTCTAACTACAGAGCCTAGAATGGCCCCCTGTTCTAGGTACCCCCTCACCATGAGGCCTCCCTCCTTGTCACCAGGTCTCCTCAGTCTCAAAGAAAGTCCCAAGTTCTTCCCAGTGCTGGTCACAGGCTGCACACAGGAAATTAAACTCAAAGCAGTGGCAGCAACAGCCTAGGGCAGGGGCCAGCCAAGAAAAGTATATGGAACTGGGGCTTCCCCATGGGCTGACTACATTCTCATTTCTTCCTCACCAACCACTAACCCACATCTCTCCTACCAGTTCCCCCATCCTCATCTTCAAACTATTTGTATCCATTCTCTGCCCTGCCTCCCCCACCTTGCCCTAGAAGTTACCTTTGACCCTGCAGGGATGGGACCCAGTAGCTACATGGTCTTCATGGCTGTGGGCGACACTGGGCCCTCCAGGCCTTGGGGTCAAAGGTGGCCCATCTCTTGAGCCAGAACTCACCCACCTCCTCTGGGCGTGATGGGATAAAGCAGAACACGAGGCATCGGCAGTGGCCCACATTGCAGGGCACCAATATGTCTATGGGAAGGGATTGGGGTTGGGTGGGAGGATTAGACCAGCACCTTTCCATGCCAGCCCCCTCCCCCATATCAACACACTTTCTTTCATACATCTCCACACATGGCAGTACAGTTGTCCCTCCCCACTGACAGGGCTGGTCAGTTCTCCCTACCTGAGATAATCTGGTGCTCTCTCAGCAAGTGTCCACAAAAGCACTTGGACTCACCCCCAATCCGGAAACAGTCCCATAGATAATGGGGGCAGCACCAGCCAATGTAGAGACCTGGGTGTGGAGTAATGAGGACTAGCAGGAAGGAAAGGGTAGCCTAAGTGTACCCTAGGTGTTCTTAGCTCTCCCCTCCCTCCAGGTATATTCATCTGTGCCCATGAGTCCTCACTCCTACTCCTTTAGACTCTTCTCCTCAAGGTTTCCTCATTGCCCTGAATTGTTTTTGTTCTCCTTCCTAACCTAGGACCCACTCCACCTCTGTTGGCCTGCCAGGGATGAATGAGACAGTCTTCAGTTTCTGAGCAGAGAGATCATAAATGTAGTTTTGTTTGAAGGTGAACATGAATTTCACTGAGTTCTGTGACGGTGGGGATTCTTTTCTCCTCTCCTCCCCAAATTAGGGCCCGACTTTGCTTTGTTTCCTTGAACTGTCTAAGGTTAGCGAAAGGGAAGATGACTGACCAGGTGTAGAGTAGGTGGTGGGGATTGTCTCTTAAGGAGCCTGGTTGTTGTTGAAAGGACCTGAAGAGGAAGCTGGGTAGGAGGGCTTTCCCCACCTCTCCAGGTTGCACCTTCCCACCTCTCTTCTGTGTTCCTGGAGTTACTAAACTAATACCCTCTTATGAATTTGAGAAGGGCCGCTTATTGCTTTCTAAGGGTCAGGAGAAAGGGGTGAACTCAAAGTCATGAGTGAAGACCCAAATATACAAGCTTATGAAGCTAAGAAAGGTGGCCTGGAAAGGAAGGGGAGGCTAGGAAGTATCCCTGATGGCAGGCACCCACAAGAGGCCACAGCCCTTGAAAGCCTGGTGGTAGTAGTGGGATCTGAAAATGGTCAATCTCACCACAAGGCAAGGGTGGTGCTATGTAAATGTGGGAGGAGAACCAGAGAGCACTTCCCACTCAGATTTTCTCATCCTCCATGATTGCTGAGAGTACCCCAACTTCTACCCAAGAATCCTGTATGAGTCCCCATGGAGCAGGACCTTCACTTGTAGGACTCTTATTCCCATTTAAAGGGTGCAATGAAGAGTCACTACCAAAAAGTTGTTCTGATTTTCCCTGGGTGTCTAGGGGTCCCTCCTCTTGCCTCTCAGGGCTCCTTGTGAACTCTTATCACAGTATAATGCATTAAATGGGCTACTCATTTGCGTTCTCATTAGACTGGGGGTTCCTCCAAGGAAGGGTCTGTCTTTTTATCTGTCTCTAGCTCTAGCACAGGGCCTGGCACAAAACAGGAGCTCAGAGAACAGACTGCTTGGCTGAATAAGTGAATGAGCAAATTCCTTCAGGAGGGAAGAGAGACCCTGTGTTCCAGGCAAAACCCTGAAGTTCTAGGGATGATAAGAGTTGGTGTCCTCATCTATGACTCTGGCCAGGGCCACGCCTCACAGTTTTGTGCCTAATTGTCAGACTAGGTTTTCCTGTCTTACTCATGGTCTCTGAGAGTCTAAAGCCTGGCGGGTGTGGCTTTTGGCTTCACTCTTTGTCTTGATACTGACAGCCCAGTGCACCATACACCAGGGAGGCTTGACTAAACGGACGGGGTACAGGCAGAGTCACAGTGGAGTGAGTGGGGGCCAGGATTCCATTAAGGCATCTCAACCCTGTCCAGAGTAGCAGGATATACTGGCTGAGCAGGTGAGGTGTGGAGGTGAATAAGAGTGGTACCCACAGATCAAGGTCCGGCCTGAGGCCCTGGGGGACTCAACTCCAAGCACTGATACGGGAGTCAGAGCCCACCTTTCAGATGAAGAAGCCTGGGGTTTGATCAGGGAGCCTGGCAACTACACCTCAAACTGTTCCAGGTGTCAGTGCCCTCAAAGTGGGACAGTGAACATCTGGCTGTGTATTCCAAAGTGGGGCCCTCTCTGCTGATTCCAAACCTTCTTCCTGTTTTGACTGGATAAAGACTGGCAGGGAGAGGAGACATTATCTGGGATGCCATTTTGAGTCTGTACATGGTTCTAGGTAATTTTGCCATAAACATCTTTCCATAAGCATTTTCATAAGCACTTAATGGCAAAATTGTCTATGGCCAATTAGTTATGTGGCAAAAATGCCTGTGACAAAGATGTCTATGGCAGAGATATTATAGTGAAAATACACGGTATAACAAAGTCAGTTCCACAATCGCATAGTCACATTTCCATGATAACATCTCTTTGTGCTTAAAACGTCTCCATACAACATGTATCTGTCTTCAGTGGGGACTGTCTGCAGCCCACACCTCTCTCCCGAGCTTCAGACCCACAGAGCCAGCCTTTTCACCAGCATGCTCCACAAGCACTTCAAATGTGTTATATCTCATTACTCCTTCTAAAACTGGCCCTCATTTTCTGTCCTGTTCATCCAACACATACTTATCAAGCATCTACTCTCTTTCAGGCTTTCAGTTAATGGCATCATCATCCAATCAGTTAATTAAGCCAAAAACCTAGATGTCATGCCAGGCATGTCCCTCTTTCTCATCCAATACATCCAAAGATCCACAGGTCAGTTTTACCTTCTTAGGATTTCCTGAATGTACTTCTCCATCTGTCTACTTCTTACCTGGATTATTACCATACTCCACAGTGTAGCCTTTCTATCTCCAGTCTTTCTTCAGACTAACCAACTGCCAGAGTGGTCTTTCAAAAACACTACTCTGTTCTCATTAGTATCCCACTTCATTGAAGTGACTGTCAGGTGCCCTTAGGGTGTAATCCTAACTCTTGAACATGGCACAGAAATGCCTGTGTAGTTCTGCCCTTCCAGAGCTGAGTGGGTTGCTCTGACCAACACTACACAGTGGGCACACTGCATTGTTTAGTTCTCTGTGGTGCCTTCCCTGTCATGTCTCACCTGACCCTGCTCCTTACCTGGCCATCTCTTCTTTCTCAAGGCCTATCCCCTGAGCCTTCAAGGTGGGTGTCCTTTTTCTCTTTTCATGCAGCACTCTGGGCTGACCTCAGTCATAGTAGTTGTTAGAATGAATTAGTTGACCTTTTGCTTACTGGTTTCTCTCATTAAAGCACAAATTATTTGAGAGATTTTTGTCTGACACCATACTAGCACCATCATCTCACAGCTAGCTCAATGCCTGGCATGTCGCTGGTGCTCAATCAATGTTGAATGGATAAAAGAAAAACTTACACTTGATATATCTCTGCACAGCACATGTACTGACTCTCCAGGGATTCAACACCCCCAATATTAGAAGGAAACCCCAAATACCTTTGTTCAGGATTGAATGAGACTTAAATTTCTGAATAAAACTGCCTATTTAAACAGGAAAATGAAGATATTCAACTTGAAGCAGCATGATGGCTTTGAAGAGTAGGAAGTAGGAGGTTCTGAGAAGGCGAGTGTGGGGACAGAACAGACTCTGCATTTGCAAGAACAAGTATGAGTGACAGATGTTAAAATAAGCAAACAAAACTGTTTCAGTGCCTGGATTGAGACTGAGAATTGAGATCACTATGACTTTCTTGTCTAGGCAATGGGGTGGGGAGGGTCCCTGCATGGGAATGAGCAAACTAAATTACATGGAGGAGGCATAAGGACACAGAATTAATTGGTTGTATCTTAGGCCCATGTAGTTTTAACACAACTCTGTGCCTATCATATCATAAGGGGAAAGGAAGTAATGGAAGACCAGAATAAATCAGTGCCATCTATTGAATTCAGTCTAGAAACTCCAGAATGCTCATGGCAGGTTAAGGTGGTGAAGTGTGAAAAGACAAGTGTTGCTCTTTAACAACTTTAGTTCAGCCACCTGTCCCTGTCTATAGGGTAATCCCCATAGATATGAAGTTCAGGAACACAGGTGCACATGCTCACACACAGGACAGCATGTGTTTGCACTGTACACCTGTACATCCTTCATATACAGACAGAGATTAGCACAGAATCCCACTGATAGGATTGTCAAGAGTACTCCATTCTAGACCGAGACTTGGGATCAACAGGGCTAGAAGATATGACTCTTCTTTGGTGAGGAGACACAGCTTTTGGGTACCCAGGTGATCATGCGTCTGGCACACAGGGGGTGACAGTCTTTTAATGGAGTTCCATCAAGGGGGCCAGGACCTTTTGCCATGTCAGAGCAACAAATCTCCTAGGCCTGTCCATGGTCCTGGGCCTTCTCTGTCACAGGGTCTGTTTGGTGCAGCTTATTTGCGCCCTAGATCAGGGGTTGGCCTATGGCCCTTCTGGTTTTAACAACTTTAGTTCAGCCTCCTGTCCCTATCTGGACTTTATGTGAATATCCTCACTTTTTCCCTGCATCCATGCATCCACCTTGGCCCACTTGCTAGCTCCCCAGGTTTCAGGCAGGAGGTATTGCCATATCCACAGGGCAACTATCCTTGAGTGGTAAAGTTCCCAGATCCTGTTGGAGGATGGCCAAGGGCCTGTCACAGGCTCTGAAAAGCTGCTGGGCTCACCTGTCTGGATGGCACTCAGGGCTGTATTCTTCTCCCACTGAAAAAGGTGATTCACCTGAGCACCAGACTTCTCTCTGTACATTGCCTTGGCCACTTCCGCAAGCTCTTCCTGCTTAGCAGGGACCACTGTGTGGACTTCGTAACCTGGGAAGTAGCAGGGGCAAGTAACCAAGGGGAAGTGAAGAGGGCCTAAAATGAAGAAGGGGACAGGTCAAAGAGTAATTGAACCACCTCCTCATGCAGCAGGTGAAAGACAGGGATGATAATGGGGAACAGAGCAGGAGCAATTACAGCTAACTCCTTTCTTCCCCTTCTTGTCTGGTTGAACTGTGTAAGCGGTGCTGTCACTGGCATCCACCCCCTCGTCCTCTCCTTCTTCCCTCTCTTTTGCAAATGTGTCCAGGTGGGCCTGGGCTGAAGGGCCTGAAAGGGAGTGCTTTTGAAAGGTCTCAGGTTCAGAAACTTGCATGGACCTCTTTGTCCATGAGACCTCACTGGAGGAAGACTCAGAGTAGGGGTCTTCCTTTAGAGTCTGAGAGGGAGACACAGAGACATGGCCTGGTGGTGAAGTATGAAAAGACAAGTGTTGCTCTGAGATCTTAGAAATGTGAGTCTCCAGTGGGCTTTCCGGGATAGGGGTCTCCAAAGGGATCTTAGAGACTGAGTGTCCTAAAGGGGTCTCAGAAACTGAAGGCTCCAAAGGCATTTCAGAGGTGTCAGTCTTTAAAGGGATCTGGGAAGTGGATGACACTGTATGAAATTCAGACGAAGCGGCTTTAAAGGGGTCTCAGAGATGGAAGGCTCCAAGGGGGTTTCAGAGACGGGTGCTCCTGTAAGTCCTCAGCAGAAGGATCCTTTGAAGAAGGGTGCTCCTCTGCATCCATGGTGGTAGGAGGCTCTTCTGTGACCTGGTCTGCTTCCATCTAGTGGTAGAATAGGGTACAGGTATCATTAGGTTGGAATCGGAGGTTCTCCAAGTCACGGTTCACTGGGGGTTATGGAATTAGGATAAGGTTCTCAGTGCACCTGAGATACAAGGGGGAAGCAAGATGATTAACATGACAAAAACTTGGACCAATATCAACCCTAAGCCAAAACTCATCATTAACCTGAGGCTATTATTAACCATAGCCACCATATCAATCCTAGTTGGAGGATGAGGCGGACTAAATCAAACCCAATTACAAAAATTTCTTTGGGTCAGGGTATGGTGCCAGGAGGTTCATCCATGTGGCTAGATCCCATGTGGCATGCTGCTATATGAGTTGTGAGGGCTGGAACTTACAGAGGGGAAGGCTGAAGCAGTCAGAATTCCATCAGTAGATGGTAGCAAAGAACCATGCCCCAGGAGGAAGTCTAAGCACAGCAACTTTGCAAGTTCAAGAGCAGGGTCCTGGTTATACCTCAGGATGGTAGAGATCAGGCTCTGGAGTTCTAGAGACTGGGAAGATCAAGCCAAAGCAGGGCTTTGCTCCTAAGAGTGCAGGGAGCTGCCATGACCCTTAGGCAGGGCCCTGGCCACAGTCTAGTTCTGTCTAGGGAACACACACATCCTCTCGATGTCATTCGTGTTCAAGTCTTCAACTTCTTCCAGCTGTATGCTGATGATTCCTAAATCTATATTTCCACTTCAGACCTCTTTAAACCCCTGTACTTCACACTCATGCCCAGCTGCCTGCTGAATATTGCTAAGTGGATGTCCCAGACGGCATCAAAACTGAACTCCGGGAATTACCCTAATCTTCGTTCCCCTCACCCTAATCTTCAAAGTGCCACCAAGGATTTTATTTCCTATCTTCTAAATATCCCTCAACCCCATCCTCTCCTTTTCCTCCAATTTTGTTCAAGTTCTAATAATTTTCAATGTGGATTATGTAATAACTTTGCCCCTCTGCCACATTCCCCAGCCTATTAACCCCCTCACCATTCTTTCATTTATGTAATTTACACTTTTTCCTAAAAAGCCTAATCTTACATTCTTACCCAGGCACTATGCTAAGCACCGAAGTCAGTGGAAAGAATCTGGGAAGGAGACAGTTAACTAAAATGACAATACAAATAAGTTGGTGGTGTGCTGGAGTAAGCTCAGGATGCTGGGGGGAGTGGGCTGTGCCTAATTTATCTGGGAAGGATGTCCAAAAGAAGTCAGTCGTCCTTAATGACCCAATCAAGATTTTTCTAAAATGCAAACCTAACTGGCATTCCCTGCTTAAAAAACACTCAGTGACGCAGCCTAAGGATTAAGTCCAAATTTCTTGGCCCAGACATTCAGAGCTTGTCATCATTTGCAACATTGCCTATGGATCCCCACCTTACCTTTCTGAGCCCCCTAGTTTTCCTCTATGCTCCGGAATACTAAATCCAAAACAAAACTAGTCAGACCCTGTCTTGGGACAGGAAGTGGGGGGAGAGTTAGAATGATGGGAAGGAAGATGACCAGGAGTTCCTTAAGAGGAGAAAGGGACTTGAGGGTGGAGACCCAGAGAGGTAAGGGAAAATGAAGGGGAGGAGGGAACTGGGCAGAGGCACGTGGCTGAGGGGGAGGGTAACGATGAAAAGTAGAGAATGGGAGGGGGTTGGGCTGAGGTGGGGAATGGGGTGAGGTTTGGAGGAGGGGCCGTTGGAGAAGCCACGTACCTCTGGGCTTTGGTTTGGCCGTTACAAGTCCTTAGGTCAGGATCTTGTCTGAAGCTGGGAAGAAGTGTTAGCCGGGAGGGAGGGAGGCTCTTGGATGTGAATGAAACCCGGCTACAGGTGCTGTGTGGTGAGAGGCCTTGCTTCCATGTCTGTGACTTGGGGAGGGGACTTGGGGACACCTGCAGAAATTCGCAAAGGATATCTGGCCAGATCTGGGGAAGGGGAAGGGCTAGGGGGTCTGGGGCGGAGGAGGGAGGGGCTTGACAGAAAACTCTGGAACTCGGGCGAGAGAGGAGGGATCCGTCACCAGGGCAACCGGAACGCCCAGTAGTCTCCGTGCAAACAGCAGTCTGGTCACCAATCCGGTGAGTGATGTTTCCTGAGGAAGCTGCTGCATTGGACCCGGAGTGGACGAACCCAGAAGGTTCACTTCTTTTAAGGGGATTTGCAGGATCTCTGTGAGA
Source organism: Manis javanica (assembly GCF_040802235.1). Taxonomy (NCBI): domain Eukaryota; kingdom Metazoa; phylum Chordata; class Mammalia; order Pholidota; family Manidae; genus Manis; species Manis javanica. The sequence continues at coordinate 34,970,917 of NC_133157.1, read as the reverse complement.
GTCTGTGGGTAGATATGGGTCTGCAGATATATGTTTGTCTCTGGGGTCTCTGCAAAGGAGATGTCTGTGGGGATCTCAGTGGAGGCTGTGAGGATCTGGTGGGCCTTGGCTAGGGTGAGAAAGGCAGGCGCCCCAGGGGGCTTGGGGCGGAGCCTGTCCTTGGAGCCCAGCAGGACCAAGTTAGACACCAATAGACTAGGACAGGGGGCGGGCTTTACAGAGAAGACCCAATCGAACTGACCGGGGGGCGGAGCGTCACGATGACGTCAGGCGAGGCCGCCGCCGCCGGGCCTGGTATCGCTGGTCCAGCGCAGCCGGGAGTCGCCCAGGCCTGAACTCCTACCCTGGTCCCCGGCCCGGGCCCAGCCAGCCCGACCCCGGCCCCGGCCCTTGAGGACACTGGAGGCCACCTCCCGGGGGTGGGGAGCGGAGCCGCGGGTCAGCCCTGCGCCTCCCGCGCTGGCCTGTCCGGCCCCGCCCCCGCCCCGGGCCATGGCCCAGCCCTTGTCCCGGCCCCTTGTCCTATTCCGATCCAAGCCTTGGACCCCGGCCCCGCCCTCGCCCCGCTTCCCAAATTGGTCCCAGCCGCGGCCTGGGGCCCGGCGAATGCCCAGATCCAGGTTCCATCCCAGTCCCCCCCTCCAGTCCCAGTCCCATTCCCAGGCCTGGCCCCCATCCGGGCCTCTGCCCCTGTACCACCTTCTGTCACAAATTCCAGACCAGCCCCTGTCCCAACCCCATTCTCAGTGTTTGCTTAAGCCCAGGGCTCAACCGCCAGCCTTGCTCCAGTCCCCATCCGATTGCCTGTCCTGGCTCTCGCCCCAGTGCCCAGCCCAGCCCAACCCGTTAATTCAGCCTTTACCCTCATCTCTGTGTTTCCCCAAGTCTCTCCCACTATCCACCCCTCTCTCTCATACACTGCCCCTCTCCCAGCCTCGACTCAGGTCTGGGCTCCAGCTGCCACCAGCCCTATTGCTGCTGTTGCTGTTTTCTGTCCTTGGCCCAGGGGCTGGTGAGTGCAGAAGCAGGAAGAGGCAGGGATGGGTTTCTGGTAGGGAGGGGTGGCCTGGAGGGATTCAGGACAGCTGAGACCTGGGCGACTAGATCACTGGGGAGAAACGGAGGAGAGAGGTCTTACACAACTGAGAAGAAGAACCGGGAGAGTCAGAAGAGAGGTATATGTGGGTTTCAGACTCAGCAGGTGGCTGATAGTCCCTAGGACAGACACTTCAAGATTTTCTTTCTTGGTGTCTATCTTGACCCCACTTTGACTCTAGCTTTTCCAAGGAAATTTTGCACCTGCTTGCAAAGTTTAATAAGGGAGACATCATAGTCTCACACTAGAGAGCCTCTAGTCCAGTGTGGGAAGATCTGACCTGAATCCTCGAGATACTGGACATGCAGTAACATAGGGTTAAGAAAGCAGTTTTGAAAATAACATGTAGCAAACAGATGGACATGAGTTAGTCAGCATTATAATAAATTTTCTTCTTGTAATTAGGCTTGTTCCAAATAAGCTTGATTTGCCTAGGAATAATTCCTGACACTTAGAGTTGAAACTCAGAGGCCATTTTACAGATGGATAAACTGAGACTCAGTAGGGGAGCAATTTGCCCAAGGTCAAACACCTTGTAAATGGCAGTACTGGGGCCAGAAAGAGTGTCCTAATTCCTATCCCATACTAATGTTTTTTTCCACTGCAATAATACCAAGTAGTAAAACAAACCCAACTGGGAAAGACTCGAAGCAGAACCTGTCCTCTCCCGCATCTGCCCACAAGGGGGCTTCATCCACAAACTTCCTCATTTGCCAGTTGTCAGCCTTGAGGAGGTGATTCTGATTACAAAGACAGAGGTCCAACTTCTTAAGGTGGAGTTTGGGAAGAGGAGGGGGTCCTGGCTATAAATGTGCCATAAACATGGCCCTATCATGAAGATACAACTATGGCCTTCAAGGCCCCAGCCCCTAGCAACCTCTGGTGGGTGGCACAGTAGGATGGAGATGTGCCTGAGGGAGTCTTTGCCAGTAACAATAAACTGGGCAGCTGGGGGTGGGGGCTGGGTTCAGTGAGGGGGGATTGGGTTGGGGGAGGGGGTTCAGTTTACAAGCTTGAGATCAATACATGCCAAAGGTCACTACTCTGCAGAGATGTCCTTGCTTTGTGTGTATGCTCCTTGGTATCTGGCATTGATGTGTTTGTGTGTTCCTGAGGGATCTGTGGGAAAGTTGGGCAGTGTTTGTACATGCCTGTGTGTTGGTGAGTATAGACACATGTATGTTGTGTGGGGTACATGTGAACTTGAGCCTACGTTATTGTATGAGGGGAAGGGTACATGTTGTGACCCAGCCATATTCCTGTTCAGCTCTCCCTCTTCCTCCTGAGACAGATCACTGAAGTATCACCTTCCAAGTGGATAGTTTCTTGGTTGGAGGCAGTGCTGGGTGTCTCCCACAACATACATAAATAATCTACGTGCCCCCAGCCCGACTCATTGAAGGAAGAACCTTCAAGCAGCTCAGTGATGATTGCTACTGGCAAATTGGGCACCCAGCAGAGGCAGTAGCCAGGTCAGTTTTTCAGTTTGGGTGAGGGGGCATGCATACTTTGAGCCTAACTCATAGTCCCTGCCATCACAGCTTCTTTGTTCATGAGCCCACAGAGCAAGCTGACTAGGGGAGATGGGTGACTAATAGCCATAGAGCTTTAGAAAGCTGAAAGATGTGGATAAAACACCATTGTCCAGAAGCAAGCTCAGGTGCTTGGGGAGAACTGTAATGAAATTAGAAAAGAGCACTGAATAGCCCTATTGTGGGCAGGGATGCCCTTGGTGCTGTTAATAATCACTGCCTTGGCAAGTGACCTGGCCTTCATGGGTGCTCTGTGACCTAGTGATGGCAATAGGTGTCACCTGAGGGGAGGCTGGCAGTGTCATAGGCAGTGTCATCATAGCATAGTCAATCTCATGCTTTTATATATTGTTGGCTTCAATCTCATTTCAGGAATAGAAGGTGCCTCCTGGGTCTCCTGGTTCTACCCCAGTCCTTAAATCTTTTCCTTGGGCTCAGCTGACTACAGTTGCATAACCTAGGCATAGCTTGTCATTTCAGGAAGAGATCTTTTGTTTTGACTAGTGCTGTCACTAGCAGGGCCAACTTCAGCCTGTGTGTGTTTGTATGTTTGTATACACATGTGCATGTTTATTTCAGGTGGTGGTGAATCACCCTAGAATCATCTGAAAGTATGGGGCATGCAGGACAGGTTCATGAGCATGGCTCGGGCCTTACTCAGGCTTCTGGGACTGAGCTCTGTAGGCCCTGGTGAAAACTCCCAGTCAAAGCTTGGAATAAAGGGGGCTATGGACACTTTCTCAAGCATCTGCCCTCAGAACTTCTAGGTTCATACCACCACGCCCAGGTTCTGCTCACTCCCTTTCCTCACCAGCCTATACTGTGACCTCTGTAGCCTCTGGCCACTTTTGGGGTGACTTAACTAGTTCCACAATTCTCCAGGCCATGCTGTGTTCCTTTGAATCCTTTGTGCTTATCTACCTATTTTTTTACCAAATCATTAGCTGCTTTTCACCACCAGGTCTCTGAGGGTCTGCACTGGGGGAGTGGGCAACATTTCTTTCTTATAGTAGCAATGGCCCATCTGATGACCCATCCCTGGTACCAGCTTTGGGGAGGAGAAGCCTCCCCTGACCCCAGCAGAGGGTGCTCCAGAGCTCTGCTTTCCCGTAATGACAGTATCTAGGCTATTCAGCTCTTGGCTTTCTGCCTCCCAATTGTCTCAGCCTAGGACAGAGCCTCGGTTTCCTAGGGGCTTCTAGGAAACCCATCTTCCCCATCAGTTGGTTCATTTCCCCTTATCTGCCTCAGATGCATAGCCACTGCTCTCTGAATGTTGCTCTGTGAGCCTCTCTGGTTCCTGGGCAGCACTCAGCTTGCAAGGTGGCAGGTCTTCCTTGCTGACAGTTGAGACTTATCATGTAGTCTGAACTGGACATACTGGTACCTGAGTGTAACCGTGGCCTTTGAAGATGAACGTGGGTCAGTCCAGGGCCAGTGTCCTCCACCTATTTAGGGCAGTTCTCTGCAGAGTGACTCTTGAGTTTGCTGCAGGTCAGTGGGGCCAACCTTAACCCATGTTCCTTCCTTCAGCAGCTTCTCTTTCTCAGATGCCTCTTGCTCTGTTATTTCGAGTACCTCATTTTGGGAGTTATTTCTTCTATATCCAGAGAGGGAAATTGTCAGACTAGGTGAGCCATGTGGGTATTTCTGCTTGGCTGAAAACTCTGCTCAAGGTTCCTCCCTACCGTGTCCTGAAGCTGCTTGAGTTCCAAACCTTCTCTCCTGTCCTGAGGGCATCCTGGGCTTCTCTGGGGCTAGTCTTAAGTCCCAGAGCAGTCAGATTCCCCAGAACTTTGCCTGCCATTTGGGACTGCCTTCTATTCAGCTGAGCTACTGGGTTATTTTCACTGTTACAGAAGGCCTAGTCCCCATCTGTTTATCTGGTTAACTCCTGACACTAGACTTCTCTGTTCACCTTCACTCTGCTCCTAACAACTGGGATCAGGTATCTTGTATCTTAGTTTCAGTTAGAGATGACCACACTTCCCACCAAATGTGAATATTCCCAAGTGGTTTGAGATTCCAGTGGGTTGCCAACTGATTGCCTCTTTAGCCCTTCTTCCTGGGAAATGCCCCCTGGATGCTCATTCTGAATCCTTGAGGGCCTGATGACTCTCCTTTCCTCCTCCCCTGCAGGCTCTTGCTGTGGCCTGCCAGCTCCTGTCCTTGCCTCTGCCACCCAAGCAGGCCCCCTTGAATCCTCACCACACCTTTTCCTTCCCCCTCCTGCCCTGAGCTAGTATACAGACAGCTTTTGTGAAGCATCTGAGGGTTTTTACTGCTCCTGACCACAGGGGAACAGAAAGGGGAAGAAAATAAATAAGTTACACAGTTCCATGCTAACCGCCAAGCACCACAGGTGGAGTTCCAGCCTGCTCAGTGGACTAAAAGCCTGTGCCAACACACACACACGCACACACCACACACACACACACACACACACACACACACACACACACACACACACACACACACACACACACACAGCCACACTTTGTTTTGGTAAGAGGAGAACAATAGCTTCTAAGTGAGGAACAGCTGTGGGGTCTTATAAAGGGTCCTGATTTTGGATTTAGACAGATCTAGGTTTGAATCTTCTGTTTGGTCTAGATTTGGGCCTCAGTTTCTTTATCTGTAAAAACAGGTCATTTTTTCCAAGGTGGTTGTAAGGATTAAAGCAGATGATGGCTAGGGCAGCGTGAGACCCAGTTCCCAGCTCAGAAGAGCAGCTGTTGAGTTGGTGCTATTGATGAGGAAGACTGGTTGCCTGCTGCTTAATGGAAGTGCCCTCTGTCCAACCCTATTCCTCTCTCTTTCACCTGCTTCTCCAGGAGGCCTCTTCCTGACTGATTACTCCACCTGCTCTCCCCGAAAGCTGAGTCCTTTCCGCTCCTTCGCCAGCACCGAGCTCTTCCACTTCCATGTTCCCGAGGACACATTTCTGGCTGTATGGAACCTCATCATCTTCAAGGAGCAGGGGGGAACCTTTGGGGACCACTGTCCAGACCAAAGTGTGACTGTGTGAGTGTCCCAAGTCCAGCTCCTGATTCCCACTTGCAGCCCCACACCACTTTCGAACTGAAGTGTGACTTTTTGAGTGTCTAAACTGATCTTTTGACTGACTCTGACCCTTATACAGACTGGAATGTGACAGTGTGACTGAGTGAGAGCCAAGACCTCTGTCTCCTGACCACTTCCTGACTTCTGTCCTTTGAGTACCTGAACTGATCTTTTACCCCCTATGTCCTAAACCCTGACCTGCAACCACTTTGTTGTATGTGTCAGTACAGGGAATCCACTCGTTTTACTAGTAATGAGTGACAACTCTCCTTTATTTTCCCCCTGTCCCATCCCACACCCTATTGCCTCTTCTCCTCTTCTCCTCATTCTGGTCCCCCAGGTATTTCCGGTCCGGGGCACCCCCTGTCATCAACCCCCTGAACACACACTTCCCAGGGGACACGGCTGTGCCTGGGGTTTTCTCACTGACCCTCAGCTGGACACTGCCCAACCGCACCTCAGGCATCTTTAACGTCAGCAGCCCCTTACCAGGGGACTGGTTCTTGGCTGCCCACCTTCCCCAGGCCCATGGCCACATCTCTGTCAAGGTGGGTTGATGCTGCCTGGCAAGGAGGGGCCAGAGCTGTCTCTACATGTCTACTGGATTCGCCCCACAGGCTGCCTGGCACATCAGCTGGTGGGCAATGAGGGTGGCTGGGGTAGGGCCAGAGACCATGATCTGTAGGGGGAAATGTAGGAGCCTTGGGAGGACATAGTGGGTCCAAGCAAGCTGAAGGGAAAGTCCAGAGTCGGGGGTATCAGTCAGAGGCCCCAGCACTGCACAGTAGTGTCCCTTCATATTCAAGTTGCAGGGGTTATCAGAGTGATCAGAGGCCAGCCAGGGACTTGTCAAATGCTGCTGAACAAACCTAGGACTGGTCTTGTTCTATGTCTTGATCAGTGATAGCTCTGCAGACTCTTGTAGGCTACAGCCTAGTTGTTAGTTCATGTGGGATAATACATTCCGCTTCTACCATGATTGAGCTCTCTACACCCTATGGAAGACCATATGAGAACACTCAGGAAGGGAATCCCCTTCCTGTTAAAAGGAGGCTTTTGGCAGTTGGTGTCTATACTATCCTGGCTCTTGCTTCCCTTCCCTCCAAATATCTGCACTGATTTCATACAGCATAGGTTGTTAAAGTCTTAAGTGTAGGTGCAAAGGTCAGAATGTTTCTCTGTTCTGGTTTGTAGGGGAAAGAAACGCCACAAAGTCCCTGCCACTCCCAGGTGCTGGGTAGGCCAGACTGCCTCCTTGAAGTGAGAGGATCTGTAGGTTTCTTATTCCTGCTCTTTGGTGGGAAGAGAGAGCATGATGAGCTGACCATTGTCTCTGTGGTATGGCCATGTGTGTGGGGCCAGTATTAAGGGTGAAGGACTGAGCATGAGCAGGGCAAGGATTTAAAGGACAGGATGCTGAAGCATGTGAAAGCTAGTGGGGTTTGGCCATTGACAATTGAGAGGGGGCAGAAATTCCCAGTTAAGTGAGGACTTGATTCAGATACATCTCTCCAGGCTGAGCTCCTTGAGGGCAGGGGCTCTGTGGCAGTGTCAGACTCACATTTCCTCATGCTGTAGCCCAGCCTTCAAAGGCTGATATGTTATGTAAAGCCTTCAAAGTTATGATACTTTGGAATGAGCTGAGAATTGCATGGGGACAAGTATGCAGGCTCCACTATTGTCAAGAGGTGGAAACTAGGGCTGAGGTTGCACCTTGAGGCCTCAATGATGGGCCTGCTTTTCTTGAAAGTAATGTACAAGAGAACTTGCTGTCAAGGCCTGGAACCCTCTGGATGAGAGCTTGTTGGTAGCTTGCCTGGGTGTGACTCTGGGTTCGTGGTAGGCCTTGACTCCCATCAGAACTAAGGGTTATTCTACTCGGAGGAATGTCTTAGGTCTTTGGCCAAATCTGAAAGAGCCCAGGCCTGATTCTAACTGTGATCCTTGACCCTCTTTGTGAGAACTGACAGAAAATCCTTCTGAAGACCTGCACTAATTACCTAAAAATGTTTCTGGGTGAGCAGAAGGAACTTGGGGTCTAGTCCTGGGCTGGGATTATGGGAGCTGAAGCCTGGTCTGGAGCAATCAAATCTGGTCTTGACGTACCCATTTGCATTTAGATATAACAAATGGGGCCTGGGGGACTTGGCAGAGCAAGCTGGAGCCCTAGCCAGCAGAGATCGCAGGGTGTGGTGAGACTGGAGAAGAGGGCGTGTAGTTACACCTTGCCCATGAATGACAACAGACATAGACACCCTGAGAGATGTAGCTCTTTAGTCAAACTTGTTCTAGGGCTGGGGGCACAAGGATCTTCTTTATGGTCCCTCTAAGAATTTGTGGCCTTTTAGAAACTTACGTAAGTCTCTAAGGATTCTTAAGTTCTCTGGTTAATTCCCTAGACTCAAGCCGGTGGATGGATTGTCCAGAGCATCCCTCCAGGGCTTTATCTTTTCAGCTTGCTTTCTCCTTATGCCATGGTCCTGACTTCCTGTGAGGCTTGGCCAACATAGGAAGTTACGTGGGTTCAGGGAATCCTTGGGTGGTGACTGAAGAATCCCAGCATTAAGAAGGCAGTGCTATTTCTAGAGCCTTCCTTTGGGCTTTGGAGGTGAGCCCAGACCTCCCTTTAGACTTAGTCCTTGGATACCTGCTTTGTCCAGGCCTTGAATTGGATGCTAGGTACACAAATAAGATGCATATTGGTGATATATAGGAGGTATTTTAAGAGGACAAAGGAGAGATGGCTAACTCAGCTTTGTGCTGAGCTAGAGGTGATTTTAGGAAACTGTCACAAAGTAAGGCCTGGTATTGAGAAGGCAAGGAAAGACATACCATGTAGTGGGAGTAGCATGGGCTAAAGCTTAGAAGGGAGAATTGAAGTGGTTCAGTGTGGGGCGGCTGTTAGGGTGGATGAGGGTGCTGCAGGGGTGAGCAAAGGCCAGATCATGGAAGGCCTAGAAGTTTGAATTTTATCCTGAATGATAGTGAGCCTTAAGAGGTTGTAAAAGGGAAGTGACTTATCTGGTTCAGGCCATTCTCCTGAGCTCTGGTCACACACTTCTGCCAGCCCCTGCGTCTGTGTTATTCATGACTGTATCCCCAGCATCCAGCACAGAGCGTGGCACATAGTGGGAGCATGGCAAAGTTTGTCATCCTTCTGCCATCTTCTCAAACTCATAGTGTCCAAAACTGATCTCACTTCTCTCCCTTTCCTTTTCCCCTCCTTCCATCTTGACCCATGCCCTCCATCTCCTTGCCTTTTCTGTCTTGGAGCATGTGTTCCTCATGTGGCGCCATTGCCAGTCTGCCCTGAGGGCCTGGTCTTTGGGTGGTGGGGAGTACCAGGCACCCAAATGGTTCATTAGGAGAAATTTCTCCAGTTGACTGGGGTACAGTTTTCCTTGGATGTATCCTCCTCTCAGCTCCAAGATTTGAAAGTAAATAAAAGCAGATAAAAGAATGAAAACAACAATAAGGAATGCAAAGCAGCAGATTGTACAGAAGAAAGGATTTGGTTGAATCTACCAACTAGGACCAAGTATGGCTCAGTATCTCAACTGAAGAGGTTAAAATCTGCTAACAGTGCTCCTTCTGCTCTTCCTCCTCCTCTTAAATGATTTTATTTGTGTTTCGAATAGGTAATATATGCACCTGGTACAGCATTCGAAAGGTACAAAAGGCAGACAGTGAAAAGTAAGTCTTCCTCATCCCTTGTCTCCTTCCAGTGCCCACGTCCCCTCTCCTGAGTTAATGAGTAATTGTTAGCTAGTTCCTTATATTACTTTTTCCTTCTTGAAATACTCTTCCCTCTTGGCCTTGGTATTTTCAGAACTGTCCTGGTTTTTCCCCTGCCCACTACCCATTCTTTCTCAATCTCCTCCCCTGTTTGATCTGTACATGTTGTGGTGACCTGATGCTTGGTCATGGGACAGCTCTATTTTCATTTCTGCATTGTCTTCCTAAGTGTTTCCAGCACAATAGTTTTAAATACCACCTATAAGTTAATGCCTTCCAAGCATTTTCAGCGAATCCTACTAATTTCTCTGACTCTCCAATATATCCAGCTGCTTACTTGATAGGTCTGATTGGATGTTTGAGAACATCCAATCTCAAACTTAGCATGTACAAATTAAAACAAATCCAAAGTAAAAATCTCTTCGATTCCCATTTTACTTTTCCTAGTCCAGGCCTCTTCTTTCTCTAGTCTTCTCAGTGAGTGGCACTGCCATTCACCAATAGTCCACACTGAGGTGCCAGAATTGATTCTTCTTTCTCCCTTATTTCCCTACAGTCAGTCCATAAAGAAAAAGTCTTGATGGTTCTACTTCTAAAACATGCCCTGAAAGCATCCACCTCTCCCTGTTTCTACTCTTAGCATACCTTTCCTCAGCTTTCTCCTGGGCCACCACAGAAATCTCCCAAGTCTTCTCCCTGCTTCTGCTCTTGCCTCTGCAGGCTGCCCAGTGCTCATTTTCTTCTGTGTCAGTTGGTGCTGACTGACTGTGGGCCTGGGGCTGTGCTGGGTTCTGGGAGGCTCCCACGAGGAGGGCCAGGAGGGCTTGGCATCTTTAGGCACTGGTCACCCTGCCCAGGCCTTTCTAAAGGACCCAGCCCACCCATGCTGGGTTAGGCTAGGAGTCAGTCTGAGGCCTTCCATTTCAGCTTCTTTCAGACTGTTTCCTGCACCATCTCTCCCTTTTGGCCCTCCTAGTTTTTCAAGTTTCCTAGCTTTGGCTCTGTTCCTTCCATGACTGCTGATGTTGACTCAGTTTGGACTCTCTTGGCTTCTGCCTTGGCAGCTCTTGAGGACCTGAATTCTGGGGTCCTGTCTCTATTCCCTTCACAGGTTGAAGGTTCCTGCCTCTCTGCCCCTTCCCCGGTGTCCACTAACTGAACACTGCTCTCCGCAGTAGGGAAGGGCATTGCATGTGCATGGTATACAGCCTAAGGAAGGAGCCCATTTTAATCACTGATCCTTCAGCTAAGCCAATAGCAAGCAAAATCTGGAGCAAAATGTTTCTTCCCCCTGGACTGTCCAGTAAGGAAATAGGTCACCTCCTGAGCAGCAGTCCCCACCCTTGTGAGCTCACTCACCTTAAGATTACTGTAATGGTGGTTGACGAAATGACCTGTGATAGTATTTCTGGGGTTGGACACTAAAGATGAGGGAAGTCTGCTTTGGGTATCAGAGATGGAGGTCTCTCGGCAATGAGGTGGGTATAGAAGCTCTCGGAAGAGACCTTCTTTTTGATACCCATTCTTTAACTCAACAGATATTTTTTAGCACCTAATATTTGCCAGGTGGTGTGCTGGGCATTGGGGATGCAACGCAAAAGGCACAGGAAAACTCTAGGCAGAGAGGGTAGTGAGAGCTTCAACCTGGTATCCATCAAGACCTCCTTCCAGCCTGTGGGTCCTTGCTGGAAGTCAGCGCCTTGGCTGGCTTTTCCCAAGGCACGGAACTCAGTGGGATGTCAGAGCCTGGAACTTTTGTCCCAGAACAAGGTTTAGAGGTATGTCTTGTCAGAATAACCACATAAGTGAACAGTGGCCCCTAATTTATTGGGCCAGCATAAGGCCATTTGTTCAGAAGATCAGAGAAGCCTGATCAGGAGCCCCTTTCTCTCCTGATCTGCTAGGATTGGAGGGCTTGGTTAGCTGCGCATGCTGCAGAGAGGGAGCCCGAGCCAATGACTGTACTCCATGAAGAGAGCTGAGGCTGTGTGCGCCGGGGTGGCGTAACTGAGTAGACACAGTTCAGTGATTTTACCCAGAAGTGCAACGCAGGGGACCTGTGCCTGTTCTTGTTACAGAAGAAGCCCAGCCTGAGGCACCGGGCACAGATGTATCTGAGGGTCCTCTAGCTTTGCCTTCATAAAGATCAGAGCTGCCCTGAGCTGGGTTAATTCATTTATTCATTCACTTATCAATAAATATTCGTCTCTGAGGTGTACACTTTACATTAGGCTCTGTATCTGGGGGAATAAAAGTAAAACAAGAAGTTCCTGTTCTTAAGTTGCTTATAGTCTGGAGGTTGCCTGGGAGGTAAAGAGTGGCCCTTCCCTGTGGGTGTTGAAGCAGAGGCTGGACATGCACTTTGGAGGGGCAGGTTGGGGAGTAAAGGAAATTAAAGATTCAGAGTGGCTGGGGTGGGCTTTGGACTGGAGGCCTTAAGGAGCTTTCCAACCCCCAAAAGAGAGCCAGTGTTCCAAGTTCCTGAGGGCTTAACAGGGGAATGGGGAAGCCTGAAATTACCTTGAGTGGCTGTCCAGGCATGCTTAGGAGGAAGGGGTAGATTGGAAGAGGGGTTAGGCAGGGCTGATTGTCAGGAGGGCCTGGGTTTGAGTCCAGGGAGGACGCAGAGCTTAGAGAGACCTCAGTCATAGCCCCGGGATCATGGGGTCAGACGAGGTTTGCATCCCGCCTCAGCAGTTTCTGTTTGTCTTGTTTAGTGGCACTCTTGCTGTTTTTTCCCTTCTACCCCCATCCCCGCTGCTTTTGTCTCAGGGTCTCCAGGATGAGTGTCAGTACCTCCTTCAGCCACAGCTGATTGTCCGGCGTTTGCTGGATGTAGCCGTGCTGGTGCCAGGCCGGCCCTCAGAGCAAACGCTCTCTCCCCACAATCTCTCCGCCCTGTACAAGTAAGTGGACGCCCCACACCCAGACCTGGCCCTTTCCCTTTTCCTTCCCTGGCCTCAGACAGGGAGCAGGGCTCTCTTGGCTTCTAAGCCTCCCTGCCTGTTCCTGCTCTCACTGCGGCCCGCCTGGACTACTGCGCCACCTGGAGGCCCCAGGGTGGGTCAGCCCTCTGCCTCCATAGTGGGGAGGACCCAAAAAGGCCTGTTTTCCCATGTCTCTTACCCCTCCATGCCACCCTCTGCCTGGTGTGTCCCCTCATTCTTGTGTCCTTCTCATCTCTCTGTACCTTGTCTTTTCTTAACCCCAACCTCCCCCTCTGCCCAGGGTCTTTGTACCCAGTTTCACTTACAGGGTTTCAGCGCAGCTGGTGTGTGTAGGGGGCCGCGGAACATCAGCCTGCCCACTGACACTGCGCCTACGTCCGAAGGCCCCACCCCTGCACAACTCAAGCTCTGTGGCCTGTGGAGGCACCTCGGTATGCCAGCTGGAGCTGGCACTACCCCCCTGGGGTCACTGGGTCTACGTGCATGTGGAGATACCATCCCGGGGCCCTGGCAGGACCATTCGCTTCCAGCTGTGTGTGCGGCTACAAGGTCAGGAGCCCCACATCTGCCCTAGCCACCCAGCCTGTGCTGACATCTGTGCTGGAACAGGGCAGGCATGGTGGCTGTGTTCATTGAACCTCTGATACATCTTACTGTCTCTCTCACCCGACCCAGGGTCCTTCACATGCCCTGAAGCCCTCACATTTGGATTTTCAAGTCACTGGGAGGCCTTCAGATAATTTTTTGCACCTGATTGGGAGCTAACTAAGGGACCATATTACTCTTTGTGATTTAATCTCCCTTTCAGTTTCCTGGGCTATGCAGGGACATCTAGGCCCTCTGGGATACTGTCCTTGCCAAAGCCCATGCAAAGCAATGGGACAGCCCCTCATCTGTTTCAAAAGTGTCTTCACTGCCCTTGGGGAGGGAGAGATGACCTTGATTCCCCCAACATGGCATTCCATTAACTGTGACCACCAGGAACCTCCTGGGCCCTCTCTTGTGACCTTGGATGCCCCATACTTTGAAGAGACATTTAAATCTAGTTCTCACCCCTCCCTACTCTTTGCTAAATCGTTTCTGGCTCAAATCTGGTTTGTGGAAGGACTGCAGGGCTTGTGAGGGCAGCAGGCCCCAGCTCTGATTTCCTCTGCTCCACAGAGTGCCCGCAGCCCAGCCTGTCGCGTGCTCTGGTCCCTGGAGCTGCCATGAACATGCCCCAGTCACTGGGCAACCAGCCACTGCCTGCAGAGCCGCCATCTCTCAGGGCTTCTGCAGAGGGGCCTGGGGCCACATCACCACCTGAGCACTGCTGGCCAGTGCGCCCAACACTGCGCAATGAGCTGGACACCTTCTCTGTCCACTTCTACATCTTCTTTGGCCCCAGCGTGGCCCTCCCCCCTGAGCGCCCTGCCGTGTTTGCCCTGAGGCTGCTGCCAGTGTTGGACAGCGGAGGTGTCCTCAGCCTGGAGCTCCAGCTCAACGTGGTACTCTTTATGGAGGGTGGGAGGTCACCCTATGGGGGAACTCGAAGGAGAACATGTTAGGAGGGGTGGAGCCCTTTCCTCCTCCCAGAAGCCCATCTCAGCTGCTTTTGGGCAACTTTATGATTAGGGACCATGTTTTAGCTCAATTCTGGTCAAAACAAGTGTGTCCTGAGTATTGACTCTACTTATGAATCAGCTGGATCAGCCAGGGTAACTCAGAGTAGCCTGGGTTATCCCAGTTTTGTAGGCTAACCTCGTACTTACTAAGGGCCTCTTTCTATGGCAGGTGTCCACTCTTGCATATCTCCTGGGAAAGGAAGTTTACCACCTCTTGAAGCCATGCAGTCCATATTTACATAGCTCTGATTGCTAATGGTCGTGCTGACATGCCATCAAAATCTGCCTCCATGGATTTTTACCCATTGATCTTTGTTTTGCTCCAGAAGCTGTATCCAACAAATCTATCCCTGTCCTTTAAAAAAAAAAAAAATTTAATAGGGTTCATATTTCAGAGCAATTTTAGGCCTAAGAAAAATAGAACAGGAAGTGTGGAGGGTTTTCATATCCCCCGTTTCTTCACAGTTTTCCCGATTATTCATATCTTGCATTAGTGTGGTACATTTGTGACATCCCTATGCTGTTCTAACAGCCGTTTAGATGCCCCTCAACCTCTCCAAAGCTGGACAAGCTCAGCATCTTAGACCTCTTCTCATCCTCTGCTGTCTCCTCTGGTCATAACCTCTACTGGTTATTATGTCTCTGAAATAAGTAATCCAAGGTGGTCTGATCAGTGTGGCAGGCAGCCTTTGTGCAACCTGAGTTGTTACCTCTTTCAGCTGCTGCGTCACACTGTGGGGTCCACTGGGGCTTGTAGTGAATTAAGATCTCTGGATCTTCTTTATTTCCTTCTTTGTTAATTTCTTCAAAACAGTTGTGTACACTTTTTTATTATAAAAGTAATAGGATCACATGTAAAAGCTTTGGAAAATAGAAGAAAACATAAAACTATGTGTCCTCTCAGTCCTTTTTCACATTAACTGCCTGTGTTTATCTAGTTGTAACCAAGGGGCATATACAGTTTTCTTGCCCTGAGCCAGTTCATGTGAACTGCTGCCAATTCCCACCTAATATTTTTGTAATGAACTTTTTAACCTGGATGGAAGAATTTATGTCCATCTTAGAGGCATTGCCTAATACTGGTTTGGATCTGGGCCTTCTCTGCTTTGTGTAATTCACACACTTGTAAACCCAGCCTTCTACCCTTCTTAGTATTTTCATCATTAAATAAGACTGAGCTAAGAGCAGAGCCCTGGGTCAGGCCATTAGTGACTATCTTAGGTTGTCATTGATCCAGTAATTTATGTACTGCTCTCCCAACCAGGGATCCTTTTAACTACTATTCCCCATCTCTGGGGGTAGGCACTGTCTTCCTATTCAGCTGACCTGAGAGTTGGTCTGTGGCTTGAGGTGGTCTTTTATGGGACATGGGTCAGAACTTTCTAGTGGTTCTGCTGGTCAGGACAGAGCTGATTCTTCAATCCAAAATGTTCCTTATTTTCATACTCAGATTCTCTCTCTGTTCTGGCTATGACTGTGTGTATTTTGTTTGCTTTTTGCCATACCTTTGGGCAGTGACAGGTTTGGATTTGACTGAAACTACTGAGCTTAGTTCAGAGACCAGCCCCACCCATACTCATTCTTCCTCAGTATCCTCAGAGTAGATGCCCAACCCCCTGGCAGCCCCTCTCTACATTCTTGTCCATTTACTCTTACGGCATCTGCTAGCATTACACCCATCTGCATGCTGTGACACTTGCTACACACCTGAGACAGCCTGTTATATTTCTTCTGAAGGATATATTGGCACATCTGGTCTGATCTTTCCCTCCAGGTATTTTGATTTATTCCACTGGATCAAGAACTGAGTATTTGGATCAGAGAACTGCATAACTAGAAGACATTTTTTTTCTTTGCCCTCTAGAATTACTTATACTAAATAATGCTTTGGCCTATTGCCCTGGGCTTGCATCGAGGGAAAGTTGTATGAAATTTACTCTCATGGTGAAGACAGGATGCACAACAGCATTCAGTGCTTCTTTGATGGGAATTTACCTGAGAACCACCCCTTTGGATGCTGTGCTTTTCCTGAGATACTGATTAACTTTTATTTTGTGAACTCATAAATCTGGTAACTCATCACATTTCTGTCTTTCTTTGGTTGCTTGTAAGCATCAAATATATGGCCCATATTGAGAGATAGACTTCATTTTCCTCTCCTAATTTTCAAATTTCCCTTATGCATTTATTTTATTCTGTCATATGTATTCAATAAGCTGCCTCAAATCTTCCTTGAATGAGGTGAGTTTATTGCATCCTGATACCTATATTCTTATAGATAACCCCTTACATTTACTCCTGTGGATATATTTCATTTAATCTCAGCCAGGTTGCTACATTTAATTCCTCAGACATTCTGTTACCACTGTTCAGTACCCAGAACCATTTCACCTGAGGAAGAGTACATTTCTTTACACAACTCCTGCCTTTCAGACCCAAGTGAAGAAAACCTTGATTGAAAACCTTGCAGTTACCTTTGTTCACAACTACAACAAATGGATGTAGTTTCTACATCCAGCCAAGAGCCCCGTGCCCCTCTCCCCCAAGCTGGGTAGGACTAAAAACTGAAAAACAAGGTGTTCTCTCTTGCCTGAACAGAGTTTAAATAATTTCGCCCAAATCAAAAATTCAGAATTGGGCCTTGCCTTCTCATCAGTCTTTTTAAGATCCTTGCTGTGGAAGATCTGGTGTTTCCCAGTTTTTCTGTTCTCAGAATGGTGGGGAGAGAGAGAGAGAGAGAGAGAGAGGCTTTAGTACGAAGAGCCCCTGCAGAAATGGGATTTCCAGTGGGGGCTAGGAAGGGTTTCTGGGGCAGGGTTACACTGTCTAGGGGTGTTGATGGTAGCACCTGGAGGGTGCAATAGCATCATCTTCACACCTGTCCTCCCTAGAGCTCCCTGCACCAGGAAAACGTGACAGTGTTTGGATGCCTGACTCATGAGGTGCCCTTGAGCCTTGGGGATGCTGCAGTGACCTGTTCCAAAGGTGGAGTGAGGAATGGGGAAAGCACAGGAGACTGGAAGTCAGGGGATGGGGGTGGTGGGGGATGGTATGGAGCAAGGATGGGCCAAGGTCTCAGGGAATAGGGGGCAGGTGGTGAGGAATCTTATGTCCTGAACCCACACTGACCCTTCCTCTCTCCCACGGACCTCATTTTCCCCCGTCTCCTCTTCAGAGTCCCTGGCTGGCTTCCTCCTCTCTGTCAGTGCCACCTCCAGAGTGGCGAGGCTGCGAATCCCCTTCCCGCAGACTGGGACCTGGTTCCTCACTCTCCGCTCCCTGTGTGGGGCGGGGCCTCGGTGAGCGGGGCGGGGCCTCGGTGGGCGGAGCGGAGTCTCGGTGGGCGGGGAGGCCCCACGAGACCTGGTGTGTACGCAGGTTCGTGCGGTGCCGGAACGCGACGGCCGAGGTGCGACTGCGCACCTTCCTATCTCCGTGCGTGGACGACTGTGGGCCTTACGGCCAGTGCAAGCTGCTGCGCACGCACAACTACCTGTACGCCGCCTGCGAGTGCAAAGCCGGTGAGCGGGGTGGGCTGGCGACGGAACCGCCGGTGGGTTTCTTGGGCTCCAAGGACCGTCTGTAGCGGGGCGGCAGCCTGAATTGAGGATGGGTTTGGAGAAACTGGGAGGGGAGCCAGGAGAGACCACCCTTCATTGGCGGTGGTGTAGGGAGGGCTTGGCCAGGGGCCTCCAGCAGAAGTGTTAGCTGAACCCATGGCTGCCTTCTGCCGGCTTCCACCTCGTGCCCTCCTTACCTGCAGGGTGGCGAGGCTGGGGCTGCACCGACAGTGCAGATGCGCTCACCTATGGATTCCAGCTGCTGTCCACACTGCTGCTGTGCCTGAGCAACCTCATGTTTTTGCCACCCGTGGTCTTGGCCATTCGGAGCCGGTATGTGCTGGAAGCTGCTGTCTACACCTTCACCATGTTCTTCTCTACGGTATGCAGTGGCACCTGTGTCTTCACTGAGTTCTTATCCCTTGTGGATGAGGGCCTACATTTCCACCATGTTCTCCACGGCTTTGGGGATGTCTGCACCTTCATAATAAGAGGATGTCTCCTCACTGTGTCTTCCATGGCAGTGCTTCCCAACCTTTTCATTTCATGGCGTGCAGAGAATATGGCAGTTTCTATAAGGCACATTGAACAAGGCTGGTCCTAGCTTAAGATAACCAGTAGCTGCTGGAAACAGTGTGAGGTCTCCAACTGTCTCATGCCCTACCTGTCCACCCTGAGGGCAAAAAAGACTTTACCTCCACACACTGGTGGAGAAACTCTTAGGGGGCAGTACTGTGCTTACACCTTCATTTTCTCCTCTGCATGGGGCCAGGAAATCGGCCATTTAACTCATGTCTCTACAAGGCGAGTCTTCACTTCCATTCTTTCATGATGTGAGAGTCAGGTATACGGTGCTCATGTTCTCCATTGTACTGACATTTTCTATAACTTTAGTATATTCTTTCTTATGGTATGAAAAAGTATCTCCCCATTCATTCACCATGGCCTCCTTGATTTCTCATGGGACTTTTGGAAGTTTGAGGGGATCATTATAATTGGGTAATTTATGGAATAGTCTGGATCCCAGAATTCTAAGAAACTTTATGGCCCGACTATGTCCTGAGACAACATGGGAAGTGGCAGTGCCATATTAAAACCCCAGCCCAAAAGAGCATATTTTGATGACGGTTAAGGTGGTTTGAATCCTTCCCCTCCTATTATATAATCTCTACAATCTTTTCTCTTTGTTTTCCCACTCCTCTGTAATCAGAGAAATTCAAGCAACACTTTTATTTCAATCACAGATATGATAGGGAAAGGAAGGGGAGTGAGCCTGCCAACGGGACTTCCCTCCCTAGTAGACCTCTCCCCCTGAGATGCTGCATCTAAAGATCTTTCCATCTTATCTCTGGGCTCTTGGCATCCCGTGACAGAAAGTGTCTGCAGCCATCTTAGATGGATTCAGACTTTCTTTATGTCTTGGCAACAAAGACTTTGCAAAAACCAACATGCACCTTCTTTTGTTCAGCATTAATAAATCAGACATATGTCCAAATTACAAAAATCCTACTTATCATTTAGGAGAAAGTGGAGGGCAGATGTCCTGAAATGGAGGGTCATGTCATAGGGTCCTCCTTCCTCCTGTACATTCATCCACAGAGGATGAAGAGTAGGCTGGAACCATGCCATGTAGAGAGACCTTGGCCTCTTAGGCTGGGTGAGAAGAGCACACTTCAATTGTGCTTGATGGGCCCCCCTTTTAGACCTACTCTAAGAATCGTGTCTCGTTCTATTTTTATATTAGACACTGTTTTTTATTGCCAGATGCCCTTTATACTGTTGCTCACCAAATCCTCTAACAACAGCTGTTCCTCCAGCCCACTCTTGGCTATTTGCAGATCTAATGTGACTCACAATTAATAAGAGTATATGTAAGTGTATCAGGAGCAGGGAGCATGTGGGGAGAGTGTATCCATTCTCCTGCACTACGCACAAGCCTTCTGGGCATTGGCTCCAGAGTGTTTAATCCCATATTACTCCTCTTTTTCTGGATTCAGTGACACATCAACCTGAAAAGACAAGACCTTTCCCCCAGTAGGAACACTGGGGGAGCCTAAAATTCCTGGCCCACACCAACACACAGAACTTAACTTTCTTTGTTTTTTTATGTATTTTTATTTTAAAAATTTTGCTATCATTAATGTACAATTACATGAACAATATTATGGTTACTAGACTCCCCCTATTATCAAGTCCCCACCACATAGCCCATTACAGTCACTGTCCATCAGCGTAGTAAGATGCTATAGAATCACTACTTGTCTTCTCTGTTATACTGCCTTCCCTGGGTCCCCCCCACCTACATTTTATGTGCTAATCATAATGAGCCTTTTCCCCCTTATCCCTCCCTTCCCACCCATCCTCCCCAATCCCTTTCCCTTTGGTAACTGTTAGTTCCTTCTTGGAGTCTGAGAGTCTGCTGCTGTTTTGTTCCTTCAGTTTTGCTTTGTTGTTATACTCCACAAATGAGGAAAATCATTTGGTATTTGTCTTTCTCTGCCTGGCTTATTTCACTGAGCATAATACCCTCTAGCTCCATCCATGTTGTTGCAAATGGTAGGATTTTTTTTCTTCTTGTGGCTGAACAATATTCCATTGTGTATATGTACCACATCTTCTTTATCCATTCATGTCCTGATGGACACTTAGGTTGTTTCCATTTATTGACTGTTGTAAATAGTGCTGCGATAAACATAGGGGTGCATATGGCTTTTTCAAACAGGGCTCCTGCATGCTTAGGGTAAATTCCTAGGAGTGGAATTCCTGGGTCAAATGGTATTTCTATTTTGAGTTTTTTGAGGAGCCTCCAAATTGCTTTCCACCATGGTTGAACTAATTTACATTCCCACCAGCAGTATAGGAGGGTCCCCTTTCTCCGCATTCTTGCCATCATTTGTTGTTCCTAGTCTTTTCGATGTTGGTCATCCTAACTGGTGTGAGGTGATATCTCATTGTGGTTTTAATTTGCACTTCCCTGATAATTAGCGATGTGGAGCATCTTTTCATGTGCCTGTTGGCCATCTGAATTTCTTCTTTGGAGAAGTGTCTGTTCAGATCCTCTGTCCATTTTTTAATCAGGATATTTGCTTTTTGGGTGTTGAGGTGTGTGAGTTCTTTATATATTTTGGATGTTAACCCCTTGTCAGATATATCATTTACAAATATATTCTCCCATACTCTAGGATGCCTTTTTGGAAGCTTTTCAGCTTGATATAGTCCCATTTGTTCATTTTTGCTTTTGTTTCTCTTGCCTGAGGAGATGCATTCAGGAAAAAGTTGCTCATGTTTATAGTTAAGAGATTTTTGCCTGTGCTTTCTTCTAAGAGTTTTATGGTTTCATGACTTACATTCAGGTCTTTGATCCATTTTGAGTTTACTCTTGTGTATGGAGTATAATCCAGTTTCATTCTCTTAAATGTAGCTGTCCAGTTTTGCCAACACCAGCTGTTGAAGAAGCTATCATTTCCCCATTGTATATCCATGGCTCCTTTATCATATATTAATTGACCATATATGCCTGGGTTTATGTCTGGGCTCTCTGTTTTGTTCCATTGGTCTATGGATCTGTTCTTGTGCCAGTACCAAATTGTCTTGATTATTGTGGTTTGTAGTAGAGTGTGAAGTCAGGGAGCGTAATCTCCCCAGCTCTAGTCTTCCTTCTCCGGATTGCTTTGGCTATTCAGGGTCTTTTGTGGTTCCATATGAATTTTAGAACTATTTGTTCCAGTTCATTGAAGAATGCTGTTGGTATTTTGATAGAGATTGCATTGAATCTGTAGATTGCTTTAGGCAGGATGGCCATTTTAACAATATTAATTCTTCCTATCCATGAGCATGGGATGTATTTCCATTTATTGGTATCTTCTTTAATTTCTCTTAAGAATGTCTTATAGTTTTCAGGGTATAGGTCTTTTACTTCCTTGGTTAGGTTTATTCCTAGGTATTTTATTCCTTTTGATGTAATTGTGAATGGAATTGTTTTCTTGATTTCTCTTTCTGCTAGTTCATCATTAGTATATAGGAATTCAACAGATTTCTGTGTATTGATTTTATATCCTGCAACTTTGCTGAATTCAGTTATTAGTCCTGGTAGTTTTGGTGTGGATTCTTTAGGGTTTTCTATGTACAATATCATGGTATCTGCAAACAGTGACAGTTTAACTTCTTCCTTCCCCGTCTGGATGCCTTTTAGTTCTTTATGTTGTCTGATTGCCTGCCATGGCTAGGACCTCCAGTACTATGTTGAATAAAAGTGGTGAATGTAGGCATCCTTGTCTTGTTCCCGGTTCTCAAATTCTTAAAAGATAAGAAGAGCCTATCAAAAGATCAGAAAATATAACCAAACCAAAGGTAAGAAATCATCAAGGAAAATATATCAGACAGCAATGGTGCACAGTGTGACCTATACTGTCCAAGCCACACATCCTTCATGGTGCTGCCTGAGTCCTCAGAAACGGGGTCCTAAAAGACCCAGACAGAGCTGACATCCTGACTGCAAGCCCACCTTCTTATTGCCTCACCCCTCACAAATAATTCTCAGTGGCCCTTGTCAAAATCCCATGGCTATTTCCAAGAGGAAATGGAAACAGAAAGTAAGAGAACAGCAGTAATTTCTGTTATATCCTGAATGCAAATATTCCAATGTTTACATTGATTGAATATATTTGCATTTCCAATTTTACATTCTGTGGTATCTGAGTTCTGTTTTGAAGCATTAGATAAACTATATAGTTATGTTATAAAAATGTAAAATCACACAGAAAAAACAGTTTAGGATAGTTTTCCAAAATTACTTTGTAAGTAAAGAAATGTGCAAAACTGAGGAAGATGTTAAGTGAGATTGGAATGATACTAATACACACCAGTTTTTAATGTAAATTTCTTAAATTCCCCAATCTTTCTGTGTCATTTCTACCTCTCCTTTTTATTGTTGACAAAAGGAATACCAATCTAAAGGTTAGCCCACAGTTTTCAGTGGGACAATACTGCAGTATTATTTTTTGCATGGGGAATGGTTTATTAGTGTGGGGATATTCTCCCATGAATATACATGGCATAAAGTATAAGATGACTAAAACTTAGCACATACTGTTGTGCATGAAACATATAGGTGAGTATTCCAGACTTTCAGGGCAGAGTCTCCCAGGTGGCACCATAACACAGCCTTCAGTAGGCCATTTCGATGTTCTGTCCAGCCATTTGCTTCTAGGTGATAGGTAATGTGGTTACACCAGGGAATTCTATGTTGGCAAGCAATTTGCTTTACCTTACTTACTCTTAAGTTATGCCTCCTGGTTAGGTGATGAGTAGGGGCCATGGTAATGGATATTGAATTCTGCTGCATGAATAATAAAGCAGGTAAAGCGCTGCAGGTAGAAGGGACAAATATATATCCAGAATATATGGTGACAAGATACTATATTCTCCACTTCTCCAGTCTGAGGAGTTTTAGTGAAGGAAGCTGCTGTAGGTTTTTGGCTGGTTTCCTTTGTGTATTGCGTCCTATGAAGGAGTCAGTTATGGACTTTAC
Source organism: Manis javanica (assembly GCF_040802235.1). NCBI lineage: Eukaryota > Metazoa > Chordata > Mammalia > Pholidota > Manidae > Manis > Manis javanica. The sequence goes on along the minus strand of NC_133157.1, from coordinate 34,947,849 downwards.
TGATGGCATTTTTAGACAGCAGTGATAGCAGTCAGATTAGGAGTGATGGAAGGTAGATTGTGTTGCTCACTTCACACTGCAATTTTAACTCTATCCCTGTGGGTTTTCTATAACCTTAATTTCCTTGGCTTTTTAGTATACTTGGAGAATAACCAGTCATAGATAAATGAAATGATTTCCCCCAAAACCTCTCCACTCCAGAGACATCTCTCTATTATCAATTATACTCTTTTTTCAGTGTATAAGGGAAAATAAGCCTTCAAGTAATTATTCCCTTAGATGGGTGCTCAGTATTAGGTGATTCAGCTTTGCTTTTCTTCTTCTGCTATATATCCTCTCTTATCTGAGATTGAAGGATTTATTACAAGTCCCTCTTCCAGAAATGTTGAGGTATTTCCTTCTATGTACTTGAAAGTCAGGCATATGCAACAAGTGCTTGGTGAATCTGAAATGTAAAATTAATCCTTAAAATCCAAGCCATAAAACAGTATTGGGTAATTTAGTGAGCTCCAGTACTTATATCTGGTCTTGGAGGTGCAGAATAATCAATGTCCGACAGCTAAAATAGAAAACAACCAGACTATTGTTTTGTTTAGGAACCAAACTCCCAGTTAATTAGCACATATAAAAGAAATAATTGAAAAAAAACTATTTCAGGCATATTGAAACACTAATTCTAATGCTGACGTAGCTTCAGGTTCCCAAGAACTCATTTTCTCAATTTAATAATATATAAGAGGGAGCCATGTCCCCAATCTTTCAAAAGTCTTAAAACACCATCATTCCAAAGCAGTATCTTCCTGAAGGGACAATATGCTTAACCTCCAAAGTGAAGGAAAAGAAAGAAGATAGGAACACACGGCTTGCAGCTTAAAATATGCAGGAATCAAACCCAAAGTTTCCCGATGCCAGTTAATATCTCTAAAGTTTTCTTAATCATTTTTTTATTTTTCCGAACTACTAGCTTCTCCTGACCCTTATATTTTCATTCAGTCTGCTTTATCTATTGAAATTATAAATTTTGTAATTTAAATGACTGGATGAAATCTTCACCAAGTTCAAAAGAAACATAAGCAATTTCCTTCTCATCTTTTGTTTCTAGACACTGAGCTTTCCGAGTCTGTTTTCCCATTCTGTTGGTGGCAACTCTGCATCTGGGCTGAATTGTGTCACTTTTCACAGCAGACCTTCAGTTCCCACCTGCTTTTTCCTAAGGGGGATGCTGTTAAGGTTGGGTTGATCTGTGAGATGTATTTGGGATATAATACACTTTTCTGAACTTTCCTTCCTGGCCTGACCTCCATCTTCTCATTCTCAACCCTAACTCATTCAAACAGGAGAGTAGGTTCTCCCATATACATTCTTCCCAGAAGTTACAGATACTTCACTGCTGCCAGTGAGTGAATGACTTGTGAGGCTGCTCAGCTGTCCCTTTGCTTAGCTGTGGACTACCCACAGCCAGCCAAGGACATGGCTCTAGATGGCCTGGATAGCTGTCTTGCTGAGGTCTATAAATCCATCTCTCTTTTGGGCTCAGAGCCCTTGTAACTTAGGGTTGCCTTTTAATAGAGTAATGAAGAAACTGACTTGGGCTGAAAGTAGTGCCTAAAGGACCACTTCAGTTAATGATCAAGATGCTTCAAAGGCTACCTTTGGATGGTACAACACCTAGCCTTCCTGCCCCAGCTTCAGTTCAGCCTGATGTTTTTTTACTCCAACCCTGGCAACTGCACCAATGTGTTTCTCCTACCAAGAGATGCCCTCAGTAGCCATGCCTCCCTGAGGACCTGGGTTAACATGCAGGGGACCAGAGATCAAGCAGATTGATTTACAGAACCTTAAGAAATGTTTTTGATTCCCTAAAATCTGCTTGTATGTCTCAAGCTCAACTCCAGTGAGTAGATTTTGATCAAGTTTATACAGGTCAAAACTTTTCTCTCCCATGATAACTTTAAAATTTTCTTCTTAACCCTGCTTACATCACCATAACAACCCATTATTCCTGAGCAGGGATGATGTCAGGAGATGGGTGGAGTGAGCCACCGTGACATCAGTCCTCAGAGGTCCTAACCATTATCTTTTGTCAGGGTGAGCTCATAAAGCATATGACACACAAAGATGGCATGTTCCTGTCGTCTTTGCATCAAAGGTATTAAAACCATACATATTCTTAGTGTTTGGTATCAATAAGTACTCAAATCACATAAATTCTACACAGAAGTTCAGAGAAAGGTGACAGCAAATGCTCTAAGACAACAAGAACTCGGATCCCCAGGGATGACTCTTTTCATAAATAAGGGAATGCAGGATGCTAGATGCCATGGTAGCGTCGTCCAGGGAGGCACAGGGTTGGGCCCAAAGACCAAGGCAGGCTGCTGGCAGATCTTGGCTTCCTTTATTGTGGTGCCCAGGAGAGCTAGATCCAGTTCCACTTGTGTCCTCTGTCCTTTGAAGCTCCTGAATGCCTTACTTTTTACTTTGTTCCCCACAGCATAGGATAGGTGGGCACTGCCCCTTCCCTAAATTCCTGCCCAGGGCATGGAGTGCCATGCTCTTCTCCGTGGCTTTGGGAGACTGCCTTTTATCTTACTGTGACTTCACATTGGGTGGGTGAAGAGGCCAGTTAGTGGAAAGTCTGAAGGTGAAGCCTAAGTTAGAGACTGAGCTATCAGAAGAACATGAGACATGCAGGGAGGCTTGGGGTCTGGGTGGGCCGAGAGGCCAGAGGCCAGCCCCAGAGCTTGAACCATGGGCGAGGATTATAGGTGGGGACCCATAGTGAGCATGGGGAGTTAGGGAAGGATTGGCCTCAGCTTGAGAGACCTGGGCCCCTCTTGCCTGGTGCTCTCCACAACACATTTCAGAAGCAGGAGGATTAGGATGGTGAGGGTGAGGGTCAAGGCACCAGATATATACAACTTAGGAGGCAGGGGAGGCGTTCCCACAACAGTCTTCTCAGGAGTGGGGAGTCGGGCGTTTCTCATTTCTGCTTAGTCTGTGACCTCTGACCTCTGCTTTTCTGACAGCAGCCACCACCCTTGTAGCCTTGTCTTCCAGTTTTGTAGACATGGACCTCTGCCCCAAGTTCTCTCAATGCCTGTCATTTCTTTCCAGTTCTATCATGCCTGTGACCAGCCAGGCATTGTGGTTTTCTGCATCATGGACTATGATGTGCTGCAGTTCTGTGATTTCCTGGGCTCCTTGATGTCTGTGTGGGTCACTGTCATTGCCATGGCTCGTTTACAGCCTGTGGTCAAGCAGGTCAGTCCCGAGTGGGCCCTGGGGGACACCCTTAGCCAAAGTCTACTTGGACTCCACCCCAGCCTCTCCCTGGGGGCACTGCCAAGTGCCTCATGCCACCCTGCCCAGCTGCTGGTGTCCTCTTTCTCTAGGTGCTGTATCTGCTGGGGGCTATGCTGCTGTCCATGGCATTGCAGCTTGACCGGCATGGGCTCTGGAACCTCCTTGGACCCAGTCTCTTCGCCCTGGGAATCTTGGCCACAGCCTGGGTAAAGTTGGGAGGGCTGGTGGGGGGTGTGGGTCCCACCGAGACTTGGGTGCAGGGCCCTGGGTACTGGTCCCCAGCAGCAGGTGGGCCCGGACCCTGTCATCATCACTGTGCTGCCCAGTCTTGGCAGGTGCCTCCAGGTCACGACCAAGGCTCAGGGAAAGCCTGAGAATGACTGGCTCTGGATTGGGTTCCAAGGCCTCACATTCCTGAGCCCCACTTCTCTGCTTCCCCCAGACGTTCCGCAGTGTCCGCCGCCGGCACTGCTACCCACCTACGTGGCGCCGCTGGCTTTTCTACCTGTGCCCGGGCAGCCTCATTGCAGGGAGTGCCGTCTTGCTCTATGCTTTTGTGGAGACCCAAGACAACTACTTCTACATCCACAGCATTTGGCATATGCTCATTGCTGGCAGTGTGGGCTTCCTGCTGCCCCCTCGTGCGAAGACTGACCACCGGGTCCCATCTGGAGCCCGGGCTCGGGGCTGTGGTTACCAGCTGTGCATCAATGAGCAGGAGGAGCTGGGCCTTGTGGGTCCAGGAGGGACCACTGTGAGCAGCATCTGCGCCAGCTGAGAAGGGCTTTGGGCCTGGGCCTTGGGGAGCATGAACCCTTCCCAGGGGCAGAGAACTATTCTTCCGTGTTTCCTGGGAGCATGGAGCCCTCCCAGGGATAAGAGACAAGTTGTATGTCTTGAGGACATGGAGTGTTAAGGACATGGAGCTCTTCCAGGGACCTGGCTTACTTCCTGAAGGCCTGGAGTCCTTCTGCATCCATGGAGACCTTAAGGACTGGAGCCTGTGCAGGGCCACAGAGCCCCACCAGGACCCAGGAGTCCCTCCTGGGGGACGGAGCCCTTCCCAGGGATGTGGAGCCCTTCTGAGGACATGGATTCCTTCCCAGGAAGGGAAGCCTTTTCAGGACATGGTGTCATTCCTGAGGAAATGGAGTCCATCTTTGGGAAACTGCGTCTCCAGATCTTCCAGCAGCTCAGCAACTCTGGCCTCAGTCTTCCTGCCCAGAGGCAGCTTCTGTGCTGGGCTGTGCTGGAAGGGGGGGTTGCAGGACGGATGGGGCAGGGCCTGGGGATGGAGTGGCTGGCATCCTGACTTGATGCAGGTGGAGTCTACTGTGTCTCCAATGAAGTCTTTGCTGGTTCTGCATTGCCTTTTGTCCTGGGGCCAAGAGTGGGGAGGGAGAGGGAAAGAGGGACCCTGAGGAAATTAGGGATAATGGGAACTCTGGGATGAACTGCTGGAGCTACTGTTGGAGGCTTTTGCCCCATCCTGTCAGGCTGCAGCATCTGGGAGTATAGAGCTATGAGTTGGGTGTGTGTGAGTGTGTGCGTGCACGTGCACGTGCACTGAGGTGACTCAGACCTCCCCTGTGGTGGCCTCACTCATCAGGAAAGGAAGCTGAGGTCTCAGGAAACTGGACTAGCAGGTACAAATCTCAGATGTGCAAGAACTATCACAACAATGTAACTTCTGTATTTTGCCCTGATTTTGCCTGAGTGCCAGAAACAATCTTTCGTCAATTTGGGTTTTCTCCTCCTTCCACAAGGGTCCCGACTGAGTCCCGAGGGTACGTAATGCAAACATGTTGTGGGAGCATTCTGTCTGATCACCAGGGTCTGTACTGTCCCAGGCCCCTGAGATGGCCACCCTTCCACCCAGGCCCCAGTCAGCATGCACACAGGCCATTTCCAGAGCAGCGTCTTATTCCTGCCCACATAGCCCTTCTTAGGTCGGAGGTGCTCTCTGCCTCTTTGGCACCACCTGCAAACACCTGTGACTCCTTGGCTACATGGACACACCTGGAAGCCGTTTCTGCTCTTGGGCTCTGTTCTGGGTTTTACATGACCAACGGGGCATGAGTTGCTCCAGCTTCGAGATCCTGCAGACCTGTGTCCGTGGGTTTGGTCTGGGGAGTAGGGCTCAGGGAACTTTCTGTGCCATGCTCTATGTCCCCTCCTTCGCTCTCTTTCTCCTTCCTAGTTTAGGAAATCATTTATTAATCTAGTGGTGGGAAGCCTGCCTTTTACTTATGTTCTCTCCAAATCTTGTATGTATGCCTTAAGTCTTTTCTGTTCCCTTTAGAACTTAGGCTTTTGAAGCTCAAAAACCAGGAAAGCATCCCTTTGTTCTCCACTTTGTGCAATCACCTCTCTTATTTGGGGCACTGAGCAGCTTGTGATATGGCCAATGATGAGGGAGAGTAAGAGGTGTGGGCTTGGCATCTGTTCCTGTGTCAGAAACATTATCCCACCACATTAGGATGTATGGAGTCAGGTCACTAGGATGCATGAACCCAAATGGCTGGGGTCCAGAAGAGAGTCAGCAGAGTACAGAAGAGGGAGACAGAGCTGGGACAGACCCCACCCAGCTAAGAGGGGTCAGAAGGGGCTTTCTGAAAGAGGTGGGTAGTTTGAGGTTGGAATTGAGTTTCCAGAAGGCCCAGATGTTGGAAGTGTTCTCTCTGGTCACCAGTGTCCATTCTGCATTCCTCCCCTGAGATTTGTATCATTTCATTTGCTTCCCAGCTAGGAAAGCACGTAGAATACAGCACAGCACGTAGCCTGGCATGCAGTAAGTGTCCAGTGTATGTTAGCTAAAGGTCAAGAAGTGTTTGGACATGAGAGAGGAGACACAGAGGCGGGAAAGACGGATGTTATTAGGCAACTGGGAATAGTTCAGTGGGCCTGGGCCTGGAGAGAGTGTGTGGGTGGAGGCAAGGAGCCAGTGATAAGGTTGGGTGGATAGTTGGGGGTCTACAGGAAATGAGCCATTGGAGGGATTTAAGCAGAAGAGCAGCATGATCAGATTGGTGTACTATCTGTTTTTTTTTTTCAGGTTGGTTTGGTGGCTAGTACAGAGGACGGATTTTGGGGAGAGTTTAGAGGGCAATGGTTCAGACAGCTGTTGCAGTATTTGAGGGAGATGGTGACAACTTCTTAAGGCAGTGTCAGTGGGAAGGAGGACATCAGTTTAAGAGGTATTAAGAGGTAGATTCTATAGGATTTAGTGACCAATTGGATGTATGGGGTAGTAAGGCCATGTGCCTTGCAGTGGCCAATGATGTAGAAGTGGAAGTGATGTGCCCTTCTGAGCGACTATGATGACTGCCATGTTTCTGGTTTGGTGACTTGGGGAATGATGATGCCATTTCCCAAGATGGTGCCACAACTTTGGGGGTCAGCATGACGAGTTCCGTTTCAGACAGTTTGAGTCTGAGGAGGCTGTGGAGTTCTGGGGGTAGCTGGAAGACTGCTAGGCAGAGTAGCTGAAGCAGGTCGGGAACTATGGTCCCCTGGCTCCCCAAATGGGGGTCCATTGTTGTCTCCTGATGTGTCTCAGTGGGGCAGAACGGGAAACCCAAGATGCAAACAACCCCTGCCTTCCTGGGGTACAGGCTGTGGCCGGAGTGCTACTGCTCGTGTCTGTCCACACGACCAGACTAAGTTCCCCGACTGCCTGTGACTTCTTGGGACATTAAGCAGCACAGGGCTCGATTCCCAGACGCCCAGAACTGCATCTGAGTGACAACTCAATTCAGTAAATGTATAAGGAAAGCACTGTGGGAGCTGTAGAGATGAGCCAGACCTGGTGAGCTCTGCCCTCAAGGAGGTCACATTGTGGTGAAATTCCATGAACACCCAGAAGAATGGGTTGCCAAATGAAAGGTTCACCCATGTGCCGTAGGATGTCAAGGAAACAGCACTTTCAAAGTGCATCAGGAAAGATGCATGAAAGAGATGGTGTCTAAACTGGCTTTGAGAACCAGTCCCAGGTCTTACCAGAGAACAGCATGAGTAAGATACAGAGGTGCGGGCAGTACAGGTAAGACAGTGAGGGAGCCAGTCCATGTGAAGGAGGTTAGTGGATTCTGGAGGGCCTGAAGACTTAGCTGAAGAACCTGGATTTAATGCTGTGGTAATGGGGAACCATGAAAGTTTTGATCAGAAGAGTGATCAGTCACGGTGTGACCAAAGTGACAAGAATATCATAGCAAGTGAGTGATATAAGAGATTTGTTATAGAGAATAAATGTATGCAGTTGTGAGAGCAGTTGGGGAAGTGCGTGCAAAGCTTTACCTGTGCATCTGGTGTTGGGCCTGGAGTCACCGTGTCTGCTGGGCTGGCCGGCACTAGGTGTGGGAAGGTGAGGACAAACATGTCCAGGAGGACAAACTGGAACCTGTGTCTGGCTCTCACTACCTTTATTCTCCGTGACACTGGTGACCTGCAGAAGAAGCTGGCACTCTGCTGTGGAGCTGCACTGGGTACAGGACTCAGAACAGCTGCAGGAGGCCAGCCACATGGTGGGAGCTGGAGGGGCCACACTACATCCAAGGTGAGCCTGCGGGTCAGCGACAGCATGGGACACTCCCGCAGCATCTGGCACGGCTTCACTGTTGCCTTCCAAATTCCAGGCCATTTTCCTTGTGGTCAATCCTAACCCAGAACCACACAGGCAAGGAGATTCTGCATGGTACACTTCTGACCCAGTTCGCTTGACCCAGTACAGAGCCACCACAAGTGAGCTCACATGGCTTTCCCAGGATGGTGAATCTGGCCGCAGCCAGTGAAAGGAGGATGGTCAGAAAAGGAAGGCATGTGTGCTAGCTCTTAGGCTGACTGTGGGGTGATTGGCAGCCATGAGGCTCTTCACAGGTTCGCAGTCCTCCCCCTGCTTGCAGACACGTGGCAGGTGTGCTTCCTCTGCCCCTTGATGGGAGCGCCTTGGCTCTCTGAGTGAGCTCCCCAACACAGTCACTGGGGAGCTGCCCGCAGAGCACAAGCAACCATCTCTAGGAGCAGAATGTCAGTGGAAGGAGTGTGAGTGGAAGCTGGAGAGGCAGTGCAGGCTTTGTCATGTTCTTCCTTTTGCTATGGTGACCAGCAGTGCTCCGGATGGTAGCCACTTTATCACCCTGAGTTCCAGAGGGATGACGATGATGCAGGGAAGACCCCCTCGCATCCTCTGGTGGCCCTGCAGCATGAGCACGAGACAAACCTTTGTGGTTTTAAGCCACTGGAGCTTGGAGTCCTGGCCACAGTGTAGCCTAGTTTATGCTGCTGGCTGGAGGTGGAGAGCCACAGGAAAGGCGGGACACTTCCTGGAGAGCAGATCTCCCCTCAGCAGAGCTTCAGCGGCAGCTGTCACCCCTGCGCTCCTCAGGCTGTAGACAAGGGGGTTCAGTGAGGGTGTTACGCCCCCACAGGACAATGTAATCGATCATCTTTTCCAAGTCAGGGCCCTTGGCCTTGGGCTTTAAGTACATGAAGGAGATAGTCCCAAAGAAAACCACAACCCCTGTGAGGTGGGCCGAGCAGGTGGAGAAGGCTCTGTGGCAGCTTGCAGCAGGGGCACCCTAAGGATGGCAGCAATGATGGAAATATAAGACAGGCAGATGAGTAGGAGCGGGGCCAGTGACAGGACAGCTATGGCCACAATTAATAACACATTGAGAGAGATGTCCCAGTAGGCCAGTTCCAGCATCAAGACCTCACAGGAGTGGTTGATGATGATATGGCCACAGAAGGGGAGGCTCCAGGTGAGAATGGACTGCAGCAGGGCATTGGCAAAGGCCGTCTTCCAGCTCAGCACTCCATCCATTCGTGTCTGCCCACTCAGGAGCTCTGGGTACCTAATTGGCTGGCAGATGGCCACGTAATGGTCATATGCCATCACGGCCAGGAGCAGGCACTCCGTACCCAGTGACAGGGTCAGGTACATCTGCAGGGTGCAGCCAGGGAAGGAGATGGTCCTTTGGGCTTCCTGGAGGTTGACCAGCATGAGAGGCACGATGGCGGATGTGCCCCAGATGTCCATGAGGGAGAGGTTGCTGAGGAAGAGGTACATGGAGCTGTGCAGGCGGGGATCTAGCATGTTCAGCACGATGAGGAGGGAGTTCCCCAGCACACTCACAGAGTAGCTGCCCAGGCAGAGTGCAAACAGGGCCATCTCTAGGTTATGGTGCCCCTGTACCCCGAGCAGGACATACTCTGTCACAGCTGTCTGGTTTGCCCATCCATCTCATTCTCCCTCCTCTGCTATCTGGACCACATGAGTGTCAGAAAAAGCTCTGGCTGGCCAAGGAGCCAAACGGTCTGGATGTGGGATGTAGGGCAGGTCAGGCCCGCCTCTAGAATGAAGTTTCACCATCTGTGCAATGAGAGAGCTGTACTTCGGGTCTGCAAGCTGTCACTCTAGGCTCTGCAGTCCTGCCGTCGCTTAGGGGAGAGGAGGTACATTCTCATTCCCTAGGCCCTTCGCTTTTCTGCTCCCCAGGGTGCGGTCAAGAGAGGCAATAGAGTAGGATTCATGTCTCACATGCTCCTTTGGAATCGAAAGAGTTACTGTGAAAAGGAAGCATCTTTTCTAGGTTATGACTTCCTGTGGCTGAATTATGCCCATAATATTTCAGATGCATTCATTTGCTCAGTGTTTTTTGAATGCCTACTCTGCACTAGGTATTGTTTAGGGGCTGGGGCTGGGGCTAGGGCAGTAAAACTTGGTGGATGGAAAGACGCCACAGCTATCACAAGGGCTACACATCTTCCTCGCGTCTGGGGAAGTGAGCTCTGGAAGGCAGGCAGGCAGTGGATGAGGCTCGCCTACTGTTCTTTTAGCCACAAAGGCCAAATATTTCCATTGTATGGATGTGTAAGCCTGGTTTGGGGTATCTCTCCTTAAGGAATCATAAAACATGTTATTTTTAAAAACATGTAAGAACATGATATCCCAGTAGAGCCACTGGTCACAGGGTTTAACTCTGGTCATGAAAGCCAGGTGACTCACTTCCTGGCCTCCATAGAGCTCTTCAGGATAAATGAAAGTGGCGATGATGTCACAGGAGGAGGGAAAGCCAGGTTCTAATCTGGCATCTTTTCTGGGTTGTGACTCCATGTGGCTAGATTACGCTAATAGTATTTCAGATTCAAGTATAAAGGCTTGGGTTTTGTTGGGTGTGTTGCTACAGAAAGACCTACGTTAACCTCAAATTCTGACATGACAGGTGTGGGAGTGTCTTACTTTGAGATCACCTCCCCACTGATACAGCACACCAGCAGAGCAATGTCGTCATAATAGCTTGGGGAGCCTTAGGGGTACCAGTCTTCTACCTGCCACCACAGCAGCTACTTCCGGAGAGCTAAATCAAGAGAATAGTGGGTTTCCTCACAATTTGAAAGTCTGATCGTAACACATTCATGGCGATTAGAACCAGCCCAAGAGCCCACAGGCTTATGGCCCCACATGAGTAAGTCTGTGTTTAGAAAATACCGTGTTGCCAGGTTACAGCTTTGGCTAACGTGGGACAAGATGGGACATGGGGTGCAGCTGCTGTTCCCGTGGTGTGTCAGTTAAGATGAGCTTGGTCTACTGCAGTGACACACAGCCTCTTAATTTTAGTGGCTTACCATGACAAAGGTTTCTTTCTCATGCTGCATGTCCGCTGTAGATTTTCAGGGGGCTCTGTTCCATGTTTTCCTCCTCAGAAACCCTGGCTGATGGAGGCTTCACCATCTGGGACATCACCACTTGTTATGGCTGGAGAAGAACACATTAGAACATGCACATCCGAAGTTAAATGCTTCCACCCAGAAGTGAGTTGTGTCACATCTGCCCACAACCCCTGGCCCTGTGTCATCCTACCAAATATCCAGAAGGAGGAGAACCAGAAACATTGCTAAATGTTTAGGTATGTTGACTTTCCACAATACACTCAGAAAACCACTCTAGCATCTGTCTGCTAATGTCTCAGACTCTATCGTGTTATGCAAAATGGTTCACAGAGAGAGGGGAATTGAGTGTCTCTGAGAATAATTGTCTTAATTCCACTGCCCAGTTTGACACCTCCTGAGAAGCAGGGTGATGCCATGAACCAGGACTGGGAGTCCTGAGCTGGGAATGGCAGACTGGGGTTTGATTCTTGCCCTTGTTCTGATTCTGCTGAGTGAGCTGGGTCAACTTTCTCCTTTTGGTACTCTGTAGCCCTGAAACATTTCCTCACATCTTTCCTGCCACTTCCAACCCTGAAGTATGACAGACCCAAGTACTTTGCAAGGTACACATCATATCAATTCCATTGGCTGGTAAATCTAGTTTGAGCCATTTAACACTAATTTTAGGCCTCACAAAATATTTTAAAAGAATGGTGAGGGGCATAACAAAATGAAAGCTTCTGTTAAATTTCTCTGACATGCCTGGAGCTAGGATTCCTGCTTCACTGCTTCCTTGCTATTTAGCACAGCAGGAGAGTATGGGCTTTGCAGACTGACCAGCCCCAGTCCCAGAACTGCCACCTGCTAACAGTTTCTCAGCCTCCCCTTCCTTACCTGTAACATGAAGATAAGAGTAGTCCTTCCTCGTGGGGTCATTTTGAGGATCTAATGAGATGATGCATGCAAAGCTCTTAGCACAGAGCCTGGCACATGGTAAGTAATCTCTCAGTGGTAGCTTATTGTCAGCTGATATTTTTAGTATTGTTATGTCCTCTTCCCCAAGCAAATAGTCTGGTTTTTCAATATGTTTAAGAAAAGATTTCATGAGAATAGTCAACTTGCTAGAGGGAGTCCCCTCACCTCTTACTTACTGGCCCAGTGGCCTTAGCGCATACAGGTAGCAGGTGCCAGCTGCCGGGTGGGCTGCCCTCAGGCTTAGGCGGGCGGAGCTGGGAAGGGCTGAGTTAGTTACCAGTAGTCACACGATGCTGAGATGGGCCATGGCCGAGGCCTGGAGGACCAGCCTCCCGGTCCCCTGGCACACAGACAGCTCCCTTGCTCCCTGTCCTTGGGGACCTCACAGTTCCTGCCCAATTTAAAGTTCAAACTCTGCAACTACACAAGTGTGCAGATTTTGCAGCTATGGGGCTTCAGAGACCCTGGGCTTCTTGTGATGTCCCAGGAGGGCCTGGCTGGGGTGAGATGGGTACAGAAGAGACACTGGACAGAGAATCTGAAACCTGGGTCTCGTTACAGTCCTGCCCCTTGGACTGAGGTCTGGCCGCCATGGCTCCCCTGTCCTAGACCTGGGTATCCTGGGCTGTGAAATGGGGTGTCTTTTTTCAGGATTGTCATGAGGACCTGGATTCATGGAAGTTTAAGGAAAGCGAAGGGCTAGATAGGACATTCAGTCAGGGACTGAGTCAGGTGCGTGAGTTTCTACAGGTGTCCTTTTCCCTTTCCCTTCCCATCTCCCTCTTCCCTTCCTTTCCTTTCATTTCCCTTCACCTGTCCAATAAAGGTTAACAATTTGACACAGTTTAGGGACTTAAAAACAGCCTTTAGTAAAGCAGCAGCTGCTGCACATTTTCCCACTACTGTACTATGAGTTGTCCTATGGAATTTTATTACAAACATAGGCAAAGTAAAACAGCAGAAAATTGTTACCACTTATTTTCTGGTTGCTTATAGAACAGTGCCGTTGGAGAACCTGGTGGAAACCAGAACTCCAGGGAACAGACTCATCACCATGCCCTTCTCTCACCTTCCCCATCTCTGTTGCAGTGGTAGCAGGGCTGTGACCCAAATAAGCCAGAAATCCAGGCATCCACCCCCAGTCCTCTCTTCTCATCTGCCTCTGCATCGTATGTATACCCCAGATGCTTCCTGGCTCCCCCCTCTCTGCTTGACTGCCCCCTAACCCCCACCCCCAGTGCCTGGGTCCAGGCACTAGCTTCCTCACTTCCTGCCCTCAGGCTGGAGGCCTCCTCGGCTGCCCTCGGCTCGGGAGCCCGGGCTGATCTTCCTTTTCTTAAAATGAGTAACATTATTTCTTAAGTTCAAGTCACATTCATTTTAGAAATATTGGATAATATTGGAATTAAGAAAACAATACCTATAACCCCAGTCACCCAAAGGAAATAACTGTTAGTTAATATTTTATCATAGTTTTCAGAATTTCCATATACATACTTATTCATTATCCATAAGAAAAATACTTTTAAAAAACTGGGATCATACTGAATACAGAGTTATGTGTTCTTTTGGTTTCTATTAATTACATTAGATTGCATTACATTACATTGTAATTAACTATGTTAATTATGTGAGCATTTCCCACCATCAAATATTCTTCAGAAATTCATTAGAAATCTTATGGCTACATCACCTTCTGTCATTGGACTCCACCAAGGATCTGTTTAAACATTCTATGGTTTGACATTAAGATTCTTACAATATTTTGTACTGTAAATTATGCTGTATGTAATATCCTTATACATAAATCTTTGTGCCTATAATTATTTTCTCAGACTAATTCCTAAAAGTACAGATGTCAGGTCAAAAGTCTGAGAGTCTTCAAGTGTCTTGAGTCTTACTTCCAACTTATTTTGCAGGAAATGCATATTAATTTATCCCCATCCCCACTGGCAGTGTATGCTGTTACCTATGTCACTGCACTGTAGTTAAGGATAGACTTAAAAACAATTCTTTGTCAGTTTCATGGGTGAAGAAGGGTATCTAATCAGTGACCATCCTGAAAGGAGATGTGACCATAAACCCCCCCAGTGCCCACAAGATAAAGCCTAAACTCCTGTTGTGGCATCAAAGGCCCTGCAAACATCCTGGCAGGAACCTTCCCTCTGGCTTGGTCCCAGAGGGTTGAGCTGTGAGGGGCAGGCTGAGTTGCTTTCTTCTGTTCTGACTCAGATGAAAAGCAGAAAGGGACTGGATCCCAGGAAAGGGACTGTGGGCTCACGCAAGGGCTATGATCCCTACAGGCAGAGGGTGGGAGAGCTGGCCTGCTGCTGGGTGGCCAAGCCCAGTTCTCCCATCATGCAGACAGTGCCGCTGAGGCCAGAGGAAGGAGGTGCTCTGTGAATTTGGGTCCATTTCCACTGTGTCCACTGAGCTCTCAGAAAGGAAAGCTGGGAAGAGGCTCAGTACCAGGAAGAGGCAGCTGTGGCAGAATCCAGGGGATGGGGTGAGGAGCGGCAGGGCAAGTCCCCCAAGCCAGGTAAGGCCTGGATGCTGTGCAGGGAGGCCCCAGAAACTGCTTCCACCTCTGACGGGAGATGGGGACCCAGGTGCTGCTCTGCTCAGGGCGATCGGTGGCTGGACAGGTCCGGAAATATTTTTTTTTCTTTTTAATTGAAGTACAGTTGACATGGTCCAGGAATCTTGGACTTGGCCTCTTTACTGCTCCTACTGTCACCTCCTAGGGGCACTAGGCCCCACCTGTCATCTGTGACCTCCTCAGCTCTGCGCAGATTTGGGAGGGACCCCAGGTCCTTCCTTTATCACCCCTGATTGATGAGATTATTTATTTGTATAAGAAATCTGTGTGGAGCCTGGGGTTGGGACAGAGTGGAACCCCGCATTCCCTGCTCTTTCAGTAGCACTGAGAACATCGCAGGAGGAGCACAGTGAGGGGAGCCAAGGGGGGGAGGCTTCCGGGTGGAGGAGGCATTCAAGCCGAGCCTTGAGGATCAGGCCATCCTTTTACACATGGAGTTTTGTGCTGGCTGGGGGCTGCCTTGTGGGAAGAACCAAGAAGAGCCCAGAGCTGGGCAGTGCTGGGCAAGACCCAGGCTCGCACTTGGCTGGTGTGTGGGGCTGCTTGGGGGGAGAATGTGGGGCAGAAAGCTGGGGTGTGAGGACTGTCAGGACCAGCTTGTGAGGCCTCCAGTGCCCCACGGAGGAGCTTACACCTTGCCCTGAGAGCAGTGGGGAGCCGCTTAGGGGTTTCAAGCAGAATGATGCGATCACGTGTGCTTAAAGAAGATTCCTCTGGATGAGGATAGATTGGAAGGAGAAATAAGACTGATGGCTTGAGACCAGCCAAGAAACGGGTGTAAAGTTGCAGGAGTGGTGCCGAGGGCAGTGCTGGGAGAAGGAGCAGGCGGTGGGCTGTGGGCCATTCTGTGGCAGGACAGCGGGACTTGGAACAGCTCTCCTGAGATGAGGATTCCAGACCCACACCCTGCACCCCGCCCCATCCTCACTGTAGGCATAGGGAGGTTTCTGACCTGCAGAGCCCCTGCCTCCCCCGCTTGGAGGTCTGTCTCCTGCCCCACACCTTTCTGGCGGCCTCCTTCACCTCCTTGTTCCTTAGGCTGTAGATGAGAGGGTTCAGCATGGGTGTGACCACGGCGTAGAAGACCGTGAAGACCTCATCAGAGATATGGGCCGCTTTGCTCTTGGGCTTCATGTACATGAAGATAATGATGCCATAGAAAAGCAGCACCACAGCCAGGTGTGCTGAGCAGGTGGAGAAGGCTTTGCGGCGCCCAGCAGCTGAGGGCACCCTCAGGATGGTGGCCAGGATAAGTGTATAGGACAGGCAGATGAAAGCCAGGGGCATGGGCAGCAGCAGAATGGCCCACGCCAGCAGGAGGACCTCACTGACTGATGTGTCTCCACATGCCAGCTTCAGCACGGCCAGGATCTCACAGGTGAAGTGACTGACCACATGGTGGCCACAGAAGGGCAGCCTCATGGCGATGACTGTCTCCGTCACTGACTTGAGGAGACAGAGGACCCATACGGCTCCTGTCAGCAGCAAGCAGAGCCGGTGGCTCATGAGCACAGAGTACCTGAGTGGCCGGCAAATGGCCAGGTAGCGATCGTAGGCCATGATGGCAAGCAGCACGCACTCTGTAGAGCCTGTGGACAGGCTCAGGCACATCTGGATTGCACAGCCAATGAAGGAGATGGTCTTCCGGACGGACAGGAGGTGGACCAGCATCAGGGGTACAAAGGTGGACGTGTAGCAGATGTCCAGGACAGAGAGGTTGCCCAGGAAAAAGTACATGGGCGTGTGCAGGCGGGCATCTAGCACACTCACTGCCACAATGGCCGTGTTTCCCAGCAGGGTCACCAGGTACATGACTGAACACAGAGGGAAGAGCAGGTGCTCCAGGGCTGGGTAGTCAGAAAACCCTTTCAGAAAGAACTCAGAGATCTCTGTCCTGTTAACTGGCTCCATACTGCAGGGCTCTGGAGGAACACACAGCTGGGATGGCAGGAAAGAGGGTGCAGGGTGGTGTGGAGCCCACAGAACCTCTTTTGGAATGAGTCATATTGCTGCAGTCTTTTCCAACTCTGTGTGTGGGTTAACCTCCTCTGTGACTTTGGGCAGCACCCATACCTCTAGGATGCAGTTTATCTGTGTGCAAAATGAGGATTGGTTTAGGTCAGCATTTCCCTACAAGAGTGTTAATGAAATGCTAGCAGGCAGTCTGAAAAATCAATTTGAGGCAACAGTTATCAAAAGGAAATAAAGCTCTTTACTGCGGGACTTTCTCAGAGCCTTTAATATGCCAATGAGGTCTGTGGCTTTCCAGAGGTAACATGGAGCATGTAATTCCCAAACTTACTTGACCATGGATTTTCCTCTTACAGAGTGCCCATGAATCTACTGCAGATAAGTATTCTGCCAACATAGTTTGGGAAACAATGGGCTGGATCAGAGGTCCTCATATCTTATCATGTACCAGCATCACCTGGAAAGTTTGTTAAAACAGATTAGCAGGCTCCATCCTGAGAGTTTCTGACTCAGTAGGTCTGGGGTGATCCTGCGTGTGCTAGCCAGCATGGCACACTTTGAGCACCACTGAGCCAGATGGTCTCTAAGGTCCTCTTGGCTTTAAGGAAGCCTCTGAGCTACTTACATTGTTCCCACTGTTGGGACTGCCCTTTTCCTTTGTCCCTCAGCCTGCAGAAATCTGAGTTGTCTCTTCCTTGCAACTTTGGTCTCCGTGCGTGAAGCATACATTGTGCCTCAAATTGGAGGGGCTACTCGCCTCTGAGCCTATCAGTGGGCTCATCCACATGCCCATGACAGGGCCTGTTTCATCAGCGGCTGTGTGTGGATTGACCATAAGCATCTGATTTCATTGCAGGCATTTGAGCTAAAATTTGATGGACCTCTTAGCCCAGCCCCAACCTCCTATTTTCCCTGGGCCTGAGCTAGGGCTGCTTTGATTTCATAAATTCCTAGCACATCAGCATCAAAGTGCCCTGAGAGGTCAACTCATTGGATCTCCCATTGTGCAGGTAGGGAAACTGAGGTCACAGAGTGAGTCCCTGGCAAAGTGAGCCTAGAATCCAGTCTTCCCAACAATGTAACACTCGTACCATTCTCAGGGCTGGTGTTGCCTCTGTCAAGCCCTAGATGTTGGTTCTCTTCTCACACTAAATGCATGTCTTTCCCCACGTCCTCCCCACCTCTTCTCACCAGGGAAGGAGTGTGACTCGGCCTTTCCGGAGTGTCTGGGCACTTGGCCTGTTGTTAGTAAACCCATGGGATGCGCTCCCCAAGCCTGGGTCTGAGATGAGTACTGATTCCTGGTAATGCCTCTCTCACGTGGATGGTTTCCTTTTTTTAGTCCTGCATATTTTCTTTCCAGAATCAAGAAGTGATTGAGTTCCTACCACAGGAACTCATGCTAGGCATTGAGGAAAAATTTAGGCCATATGTGCTCCCAGATCACCAAGTCCAAACCACTCCCAGGCAGAAATCCTCGCCAGTGTCTGTGCCTAGCCACATTCTGCTCCTGTCTGCATGCCTCTCGTGAAGGAAGTGCATTACTCCCATAGACATGGTTTTCTTTTTTTCTTTTTGTTGTCTGGCCACTCTATGGGTCACAAAATCCTTCCTAATATGGAGTCTTGCAGAGTCTCTCTGGGCCTCCACCACCTAGCAAGGTCCAGGTTGGTTGGCCCCTATAGACACTCTTTTCTGTCACACAGAGTAACAATAAGGTCCAGAGCAATGTCCTGCTCAGGGGATGAAGGGTCACTTCTGCCTGCCCTTGTGCTTGGACCTCAGATGGAAGGGCTTGCCTCAGTGAGACTGTGTCTAGAGACATTGTGGGGTCAGGGAAGTGTGAGCCGCCAGCTCCCTCCAAGATTCAGCTGGTAAACCAGAGACTGGGTTCCCGGAGGGCACCCTCATTTGACAGAGTGTCAGTAGCCACGGGTGCTGTGCCAGGGCTGTGGTCAGGTGCAAGGTGACATTGTGCTTCTCTACAGCCCCAGGGGCTGGGTCAGGCAAGAGCCTCCTCTCTGCATGGTTCCACATAAACTACAGTTTATCCCCTACAATCTCTAGCAAGCCTGTACAGCCATTGGCTAGCTATTGGGATATATTACACCCACACAGAGATACCACATGTGCACATACCTGCCTGTGTATGCACAAACCCATTTGACACCCAGATACACACATATATTCCAGTGGGAATGCACACCACACCTAGGCTGATTCATGTGTGCACATGTACGGCCGTGCACATGAGTGTAGCCACTCACATGCTTGCTCTCTCTTACACACACATGCGCACACACGTGCACACACCCAGGACAGGTAGTGCAGACCCTTGGACCTGTGGCCAGGGCTTCAGAGGACCAGGCAGGACTATTTCTCCTTGGAAGAGATGTGTGGAGACCAGACAGGGGCCATGGAAGTGTCACTAGAGAAGGGATGGCCCTGAGTGTAGGGAGAAAACTCTGCCTGGGATGAACCAGGAGGGTAAAGAAACAGCAGAGCAGGACATGGTTATACAAAACCTTACCTGCTCCCCAGCCTGAGTGCTGATGACCTGAGACCATCTGCCCCACCTTCTCTCCTCCAGCTGGGGGGTGGGGAGACAAGATGAGAGGGGATGTGGCTGGGTGCTGTGGAACTCTGGTTCCCAAAGCAGAGTCAGGTTGTCTGCAGAGCCCACCATGTCTTTTCTGCCTTCACTTGTCTCTGGGCCAAATGCCACCCAAAAGCCAGTTCAAATGCTGCCTCTCCCAGGGAGCAGTCCTTTATTCTCTCCCAGGCCACCCTGAGCTCTTTCTCTCGTACGTCAAGCCCTGTGTTTGCGTCTCTGGGCTGGTGGTCACCTCTCTGACTCCCTGCCTACTGCCTACTCCTCCCAGCCCACAGGGTACTATCTCCCTCTGCTCTCTCAGATTCTGAAGGCCAAGTTAAAGCCCGCAGGTTGGCCATAGCCAACTTTTTCCGGTCTTGCTGTGACTTCCTGGGGCTCAGACAAATTGGGAATGAGCAGCTGGCTGCCAAATCCAAGCTGTTCCTAGCCAGATGACATCCTGGCAGGGCTGGAGGGGTCTTACAGATCAGTGAGACCACCCCCTTGTTGTATATGGCAGGAAGGGGTTTGCCCCACATCACACAGTGAGTTAGAGGGAGAAGCCAAGGCTCCAGTAATTCCCTGGGGCTCCTGACTCCCAGCCTAGGTCCCTTTGTCTGCCCCCATATCCCCATATTTTCACTTACTTTAAATTCTTCCAGGTCCATTTCTCTTGCTCCCTGGAAGATGTTTGGAGACCAGGGACCTTCTCTGGCTGGAGTTAGGGGGGAACACAGGTCAAAGACACAGGCCTGAGCCTCCTCTGCTCAGGGAACCCTAGCAGACAGGACTCGGGGTTTCACACGGATTCAGCTTTCCAAACTGAGAAAACATGCTTAGACTTTTGTAGAATTCAATGATGTGTTTGCAACTGTATAGAATTAAGTGGAGCTTTTAGAATTCTGTGGAATTAGACAAAGCGCTTAGAATTCAGCGGGGGTCTTTGAAGTATGTCAGATTTGGTAGAATTAAAAAATTCTGGTGGCTCTAGGCTGAACCAAGTGCTCAATAGTTTGCTGTGGGCAGCCAGGGACTACCTGACCTGGGCAGCTCCCAGGTCCATCCTGGCTGAC
This sequence comes from Manis javanica, assembly GCF_040802235.1. Classification (NCBI taxonomy): domain Eukaryota; kingdom Metazoa; phylum Chordata; class Mammalia; order Pholidota; family Manidae; genus Manis; species Manis javanica. The sequence goes on along the minus strand of NC_133157.1, from coordinate 34,927,685 downwards.
AGGCTCTTGGGGAGCAGGCAGGACAAATGGAGGAGGCACCTTTCAAAGCTCCCCGTACACCAGGGGACTGTGCAATCCTCAAGGCAATTTAGAGGGAGAGAAATATGCCCAACTTAGAAACTTTGGGGTGCTTCAGGGATGATGTCCCAAAGACCCAATTATACAGTCTACTTAGAAATCTTAATTGGCATGAAAAAGTTGGAGAAAGTAGCTCAGGGCCAGGGACCCACCTTCCCAGATCAGTCCCCAGCCAGTGCTGGCCAGTGGTTACAGAATGAATAAATGGACGGATGGATGAACAATTAAATGCATGCATGAGCAATTCTCAGTAAAAAATGAATGAGTGAGTGAACAAACGTTAGGCAGAGTTGCTTTCTAGAAGAGTTAGAGGTCTTGGCACAACTGTCATAGGGATCTTAAGAAAACACAAAATCTGGAAGTGATGGGGAGGAAACAGGATGAAGAGAGACAAACAGGATTATGGAGTATCACAGCAGGAGGGTCCTTATAGGCCCACCTGAGCAGTCCTGAATGTACCAGCAGGAAAACTGCCCTAGAGAGGTGGAGGAGTTGGCTCAGGGTCCCCATTGAGCCAGAAGCACAGGCCTGGGTTTGATATATGGCACTGACTTGTCTGCCCCTGATCTGTAGCTCCTTCAGTCAGTGGGAAGCAGGCCATCCTATGCCAGTTAGGGACTGCGAGCCTCTGTTCTCCACCCAGGCCCCCTTCCCCCTCAAAACAGTCATCGCGATTGTTCCTCCTCCTCGAGGCTCCTGGATCTCAGAGGCTGTGCGTGTTGGCAGGCTTAAAGGCCTCTTTATCAGCTAGGATTGTTTGTTTTGGAACTGGGATTCTTATTGTTGGAATTGTATTTAATTGGCTTAAAATTAAAAGTAATTTTACTAGCTTTCTATTTTTTTATGCAAGTTATACATACAGCACATTCTTGTAAAAAATATAAAGAATACAGAAGTATACACTATAAAAGTAACACTCCTTTTCACACCCCTCCCTTCTATTGAGATCTGCTAGGTTGAATTCCCTCTTACTAGCCTTTTAAAATAATATCCTGGCTCTCCTTGTACATTTTCTTTTCCAGGAAAATTTTGCAGTCAGCTTGTCAAATTTCATAAAAGTTCTTCTGGGATTTTGCCTTTATTTTATTGACTGATTTGGGGGCAGAATTGACATCTTTAGAAATCAAGTTTTCTCATCCAGGAACATTTTTTGTCTCATTAGCTTAGGTCTTTTACTATGTCTGATCAAATAGCTCTTTTCCTTCTAATATGTTAATGAAGTGACTTCCTTCAATATATATATATTTTTCCCAATGTTGAGCTGTTCTTGTATTTCTGGAATAAACCCATCTTCCTCATGAAGTTTTACTCTTGTTACAGCTACATGATTGATTTGGGATGAGCCGAAGGACGGTAGCTCCTCTGCTCCACCTGGTGGACATTAGCCATTCTTCACCACCTCGGGGATGGGGTGTTGGAATAGCTGTGAAGCCCTGAATCCCAGGGCTTGGGCCCATGCTGCAAGATGATAGATCTCGAAATCTGGGAGACATAAAATCTGTGTGTCCCAGTCATGTGGTTGTCTATCCTGCCATCTTGGGCACTACTCCTTTCTGTTAGGAGGCTCTGAGGAAGAGACCAAATCTGTGTTAAAAAAATCTATTCTCTTAGAATTCAGCAGTCTGTTCACTGACATGTCCTTTCTCTAAGCTTTATAATAATCTTTCTGTCATTTTCAATGAGGATAAACCCTCAAATATACTCTCACTTTAATGAATCTGGATGGCTTTTCATATCAGTGAACTGTCAAATCAGAAAACTATATCCTGACTTTGGTCCAGAAAATAGGCTCTTGAGTCCTTGCACCAGCCCAGTTTGGAGGCTCAACAGTTGCTTGGAAACTTTTCTGAGAAGCTGTAGAAGATAGAACTCGTATATATTTAAATGAAAATAAATTCTTATCAGTGAAAAATCAGAGAGAGTACTGCTAGCAGACCAGAAGTATTAAGGAATTCTTGAAAAATGGCAAGCAAAAGAGATTGGATTATTAGAGGAAACCACAGCCAAAGTAAGGAGGGGATTACTGCAGTAATGTTTTGGGGCAGTGTCAGCTCAGAGGCAACGATTACAAGGAGCAGGAGGAAGGTCATGAGGCAGCCAGCAGGGTGACCGGTTCAGGACTCCAATTAGCAGCAAGTGGGCAGGTCCAGGGAGTGGGCGCCAGAGATACTGCCCTCACACTGAGTAATTACCAATGCTTGAACCAGAGACTCAGAGAAATCCCTGGTGGAATGGGGAGCTGCCAAGCCAGATGATATCTTCTCAGTAAAACCTCCAGTCCCTCCATCATAATTCCTGGAGACAGTAAATAGAAACAGAATCCACAGACAGGCCTGTAGGGAATGTTAAGATAAGCCTTCCATGTGGAATCATATGGTATTTGTCTTTTTGTGACTGGCTTATTTCATTTAGCATAATGCCCTCAAAGTTCATCCATGTTGTAGTGTATGTAAGAATTTGCTTCCTTTTTAAGGCTGAGTAATATTCCATTGTATGTATATACTACATTTTGCTTATCCATTCATCTGTTGATGGACACTTGGGTTGCTTCTGTGTCGTGAACAGTGCTGCTAGAAACATGGGTGTACAAGTATCTCTTTGAGACCTTGCTTTCAGTTTTGGGGGGTTATACCCAGAAGTGGAATTGCTGATCATGTGGTAATTCTTTTTAACATTTCCTGAGGAAACTCCATACAGTTTCCCACAGTGGCTGTACCATTTTACATTCCCACCATCAGTGCACAAGGATTCCAATTTCTCTGTATCCTTGCCAACACTTGTTAATTTCTATTTTTTTAATAGTAGCCACACTAATGGATGTGAGGTGGTATCTCACATTGTAGTTTTGATTTAGATTTCCCTAATGTTTAGTGATATTGAACATCTTTTTGTGTGCTTATTGGCCATTTATATATTGTCTTTGGAGATATGTGTTTTCAAGTCTTTTGCCCACTTTTGAATTGGATTGGTTTTTTTGTTGTTGTTGAGTTTTAGTTCACTATGTATTCTAGATAATAATCCCTTATCAGACATGTGATGTACAAATATTTTCTCCCATTCTGTGTGTTGCCTTTTTACTCTGTGGACAGTGTCTTTTGATGAACAAATTTTTAAACTTCTCACAAAGTCCAATTAGTCCATTTTTTTCTTTTGTTATCTGTGCCTTGGTGTCCTATCTAAGAAATGATTGCCAAGTCCAGTGTTGTGAAGCTTTTGTCCTGTGTTTTCTTCTAAGGGTTTTATTGTTTTAGGTCTTTGATCCATTTTGAGTTAATTTTTGCATATGGTGTTAGGTAAGGATCCAACTTCATTCCTTTGCATGTGAATAACCAGTTTTCCCAGCACCATTTATTGAAAAGACTGTCCTTTTCCCATTGAATGGTCTTATACCCTTGTCAAAAATCATTTGACTGTATATGTGGAGTTGTATTTCTAGGCTCTCTATTCTATTCCTTTGATCCATAGATCTGTCTTTATGTCAGTATCACACTGTTTTGATTACTATAACTTTGTAGTAAGTTTTGAAATCAGGAAATGTGAGAATTCTGGTTTTGTTCTTTTCCAAGATTATTTTGGCTATTCCATATGAAATTTAGGATGAGTTTTTCTATTTCTGTGAAAAATGTCATTGGGATCCTTATAGGATTTGCATCAAATCTGTAGCTCATTTTGGGTAGTATCAATATTTAAACTACATTGTCTTCCATGGAACATGGGAAATGTTTCCATTTATTTATGTCTTCTTTAATTTCTTTCAGCAGTATTTTGTAGTTTTTATTGTACAAGTCTTTCATCTCTTTGGTTAATTCCTAAGTGTTTTATTCTTGTTGGTGCTGTTGTAAATGGACTTGTTTCTGTAATTTCTTTATCAGATAGTTCATTGTTCAGATATAGAAATGCAACTGATTTTTGTGTGTTGACTTTGCATCCTGCTACTTTGCTGAGGTTATTAGTTCTGATTTTTTTTTTGGTGGAATCTCTAGAGTTTTCTGCATATAAGATCATATTATGTGCAAACAGAGCTAATTTTACTTTTCCTTTGCAATTTTTTTCTCGCCTAATTTCTCTGGCTTGAACTTCCAAGATTATGTTGAATAAAAGTGGTGGAAGTGGGCATCCTTGCCTTGTTCTTGATTTTAGAGGGAACACTTTCAGTCTTTTACCATTGAGTATGATGTTTGCTGTGGGTTTTTCATATGTGATTTTTATTATGTTGAGGTAGTTTCATTCTATTCCTATTCTGTTGAGTGTTTTTATTGTGAAAGGATGTTGAATTTTGTCAAATGCTTTTTTTGCTTCGGTTGGGATGACTGGTTTTTGTCCTTCATTTTGTTGATGTGGTGTATTACATTGGCTTCTTCTTCTCCTTAATTCTCCTCATCAAATTAGTCCAAAAGCCCTCTTAATTCCATCTCAAAGATACATTTTAAGCCTGTTGCACCTGCTCCTCTGCCTAAAATTACCATGATGAGGCACCCATTTTCTCTTGGCTGGACCTCCGCACTTTCTTCTAGGAATGGGTTTCTGATTCTTTCGCAAGCTGGCAGTGATATTCCTCTCCCTCTGAGTCCTTATACCTTTACCTATTCCTCAACTAAAGCCTTCTGGGATCTGTGGAGTTTTGGGACCTCTGTGTCCTTCAACCTGAGTTATGTGGGTCACCCACCCACTCTTTCCAGCTCCCATAGTAGCAGCAGCTGAGATCAGACCACAGGCAGACTCACTTTGACTGGACACCGGACTCAGAAATGCTCTGTCCCTGCAGTATTTTAGGGCCTGATCCTGGAGGGTGGTGCCCTGGGCTCTGGGGACAGCCTCCCAGAAGACTAATTAGGCTAAGCTAATTGAAAACTGCCATTGGCAGTCTTCATAATCAGGCAGGTTTCCTGCCAGAGGCCAAACCCTTGGGTATCCCTGACTGTCCCAGGGTGTTTTTCCTGCCCTTAAGGAGATGTGGAATTGGATTATGCGATTCAGTATCCCAGGAAGCTCCTTGTTCTCACCTCCATAGAAATAATGGTGCTGCCTTTGTGTGAGTTGGAGCTTGTGTGAGTTGGAGAGCAAGCCTCAGAGTTCTTTTCCAGAGGGCAGACATGGGTGTGTCATACTTCCTCTACCCCTGGGTTTCTCAACAGGTACACTACTGGTGGTGGGGATGGGACAATTCTTCCTCATGCGGGACTGTCCCGCTCACTGTAGGAAGTTTGCCAGTGCTGGATCTGCACATGAAACGCTGACCCTGCCTCCCCAGTCATCCTGACCCCTCAAACCCCCTACATATTTCCAAATGTTCTCTAGGAAAGTTCTGCCCCAAGTCTAACCCAAAAGGCATCAAGTGGACATCCACAAGCAAGGAAATCACTGAGATTCCCAAGATGCTGAAACCATCTGATGTTTTCAAGTGTGTCTTGCTTGTCCCCAGGACCTAGATCTTCAGCTCTCTGAGGCTGGGACTGTGTTTGATTCATCTTCTCCCCCCTTCCCAGCACAGGGCTTGGTTCAGAGCAGGTGTGAGCGAGCAAAGGAATATGACTGGTGGTGACTGGATGCTCTAGAGGGCACTGTCCAGTAGCAATACGAGGCAAGGTGTGTACGTAAACTAAATCTATAGCCACATTAAAAAAGCAAAAAGAAAGAGGTGAAATTAATTTCAATAATGTACTTTATGTAACCCAGTACATAAAAAAATTATCATTTCAATATGTAAGCAAGATAAAAATTATTAATGTGATATTTTCTATTCTTCTGTGTACTAAGTTTTTGACATCTGGATTACACATACAGAACCTTTCAACATTTCATGTGCTCAGTAGCCATGTGGCTAGCAGCTACCGTGTGGAACAGCTCTGGAAAACTGTTCTCCCACTTCCTCTGCCCCAGCTATTGCTTACTTCCCCCAGCCTCAACCTTTTTTTTTTTTTTTGCTATAAACATTTTAAAACATATTAGAAAGGCTGAAAAAAAATGAAGAGTGACTAGCCATATACTTAAAATCTAGTTTTGACAGTTGATGTGGTGTATTACATTGGCTTCTTCTTCTCCTTAATTCTCCTCATCAAATTAGTCTGAAAGTCCTCTGTGAACCTACATTTGCTTTATCACATAACATCCATCTATCCAACCTTCTTGTAATTTTGATTACTGACTACTTTTAAGAAGACTTTTTTTTTTTTTTTTTTTGCAGAGCAAAGGTTGGAAAACCACTCAGGAAACTATTATCTCTCTGGAAATTGTTCTACAAAAGTCTAATCAAGAGTTTTTCAAAATTTTAGAAGAAAAGTCCTTGAAAGGACTCTTTCCTTTCCCTTTTCATCCTCTCCTGTGAATTGCTCGTGTCCTCCTCCTCTCCTGTGGGTTCTCAGAGACACGGCTTCTCTCTCCAGGGAGACGTCACGCCTTGCTCAGCCCCATCTCTCAGTCTGGCCCAGGATCACCATGGGTCAGAGGCAGGCTCGGAGGTCAGGCCGGCCTGATTCTGGCTCTGCCCCTTCCTAGCTATGTTACCCGGAGAAGTGCTTTAACTCTGTAAGCTTTATATGTAGCATGAGGATGATCAAGTTGTTGGGTTTAAGCAACACAAGTTTGTAAAATGTAATTATTGAGCAATTATTAAAATAGTAGGTTGGGGTGGAAATGGAAAGAAGTTCATGACTTACCAATGACCCTCTCCTTTGCACTTTCCTGGGCCTTGGGAACTCTTAGGTCCCAGAATTAACTTGGTACATTATAATTGTTCGTATTTTTCCATCTCCAATCCAAGGCAAAAAGCTCCTGGAGGGCAAGGACTGTGTCTTTCTTCTCCTTAGCCTCAGCACCAAACACAGGGCCTGGTTAAATAGATATTAGTTAATTAAATGAATATAATTCTAAATGTCACAATTATTTTTAGGTGATGGTTTTAGAAAGTTATAGAGACTTGGAAAGTCATAGAGGAAAAAAACCTTAGACTACCGGCTTCAATCTGCTTCCAGTCTTTCCCTCATTGTGCATAAAGGGAAACGGAGGCTCAAGAAAATTTACCATGTTTACCGGCTTATGCACATCTAAAAGCCCATAAGCACAAGGGAAAAGCAGTCCCTTGCATTAATCAGCTCCCGTGTACTCCTGAGGACAGCCAATCTAGTACATTGCTACTTTTTGGCATGTTTAAGCGACACCAGTGGAGTTCATGATTCTAGAGTCTGATTGCTCTCATCTTCGGTGAATGAGGCGGGTTGCTCGGCTAGGACGCAGACCTATTCTGTTTGGGCATGGTTTCTGAAAGGCTTTCTAAAGCTGCTATAACTGTTGCTTTCCTTATTATACAAGCAACATGTTTATTGTTAAAATTTTTAAATACAGATTGCCAAAATAAAAGTTAATCACTGTAACCCCACCATTCAGAGAGAAGCCCTGGTTATGACACATGGCAGCTCCCCAGACTCCGTCTGTGCCTGGTGACAGTTGTATTGTGACCTTCCCAGCACTAACCACCCTGTTGGCACAAATGACGTCACATTTTCACAAATTCCCAGATTTTGTAAACCATGCTTCCCATCCAAATGTCAGTGTCGCAGTTTACTCATCTCTCCCTTCACACTCCCTTTGTCTCTGGAGCTCCCCAGGGGCTGCCTTACCTATTTCATGCTTCATTCCCCTTTCTTCCCCCTCCTTTCTCCTCTTCATCATCACTGGGGGCTAGGAGAGACCAGGCTTGCTGGGCCCCGGGTATCATGGCCTCCGTCTGCCCTGGAGCCTCAGACCTCTGCTGCTCGGCGGGCACACGCAGAATGGGGTAGCTTTCTGCAGGTTGGGGGAGCTCCACGGGCTGGGTCCTCAGCTTGGTTCTTGATGCAGTATGTTCCAAGGGGGAGAAAAAAAGAATTTGGGGAACGCTCTCAGGAAAATGACTTGACTTACAAAGCAGAAGCCTATTTTAAGTGTCAAAGATTACATATTAGCCCTTCTCTTTGTATTCTTTCTGTCATAATCAACATCTTCCACACACATGCTGTAGACCAACTAGGAAGAAGTGCATATGTTTCCAAAGGCAAAATAAGAGACAAAAAAAGGCAAAAACGTTAATGATTTTCAAAATATTACCTCTATCACATGTAACTTATTCAACAGATACCTGGGCTTAGCCTAGACCTACAATATGGGCTCTTCCCATCAGATATGTGGGTGGCAGTCATTCAAGGCTTTCTTCATGCCTCTCAGCAGAATGTTGTCTTTTTTTCCCCATTAGTAGTATTCTTGTTAAACTTGTTCCTAGAAATTGTATATTTTTATTGCCAATTTCAATGATGCTTGTATCCTATTATGTTTTTTAATTAATCATTATCATTATGTAGGAAAGTCACTGCTTTCTGTATTTTTATTTTTTAATGATCTCCTTTTCTAAACTCGTATTAGTGTGAATAGTTTTTCAGCATATTCTTTTTTAGCTATGCATTTGCATAATCCAATAGTTTTACCTTTTCTTTTATGATCTTATTTACTTATACTAAGTTAAGTAAAAGTGGTGAGAGTAAGCATTTTTGCTTGTTCCTGATTTTAATAGGACATCTATGTTTCTTCTCTGTTAATCATGATGTTGGCTACTGGTTCGAGATGTTTTTCTTTCTAATCATGTTATGAGAGTATCCTTCTAGCGGCATACTTCTATTTTTTTGTCCATTTGTATATTTATCAAGAATGCATAGGGAATTTTATCAAATGCCTTCTTTCCATCTGTTCAGATGATTATATGGTTTTACTTTTTCCACCTATTTATATTAATTAGAACAATAGATTTCTGAAAATATCAAACCACCCTCACATTCCTAGAATAAACTTTACTTGTTTATAGAATATTAGTCTCTCAATATTCTGCTAGGGATATAAATGTTATTTATTTTTTAGAATTTTGAGATTTGTGTGTTTTTATACTATGCTTGTCAGAGTTGGTATCAGAGTTATGCTAGCATTATGAAGTCTATTATATAAATTAAGAAATAAAGGAAGGTTTCTTACTTTCTCTATTCTTTGAAACTCAAATTTGGGAATTTTACCATTTCTCCTTTTGTTAGATTCTAGTAACCCTGATGATAAGGATAAATAACATATCTTTTTTCATTGTCTGCTAATTTTTCTCTATTTCTTCATTGTTTACAGAGGGATCTAGACCTATGTTTGTTTGGGATTAGAATTTGAAATGGTTCTACAAAAGATTATGTAGATTACTTACAAGCATGTTGGTTCTAGGCAAAGGAGAAAGAGAACAAAAGCCTGATTATTTATGGTTTAGTTTTGTAGATTGGGGGGGTCTAGCTGGCCATGATCTGAGCAAGGAGAAGAGAAGAGAAGTTTGCTGCTGTGCTGGGCAACTTTTTTTTAAGGACTTACTAGGCAGCCCAAGGTTAGGCGAGGATTCTCTCTCTTCTTTCACTGGCGTGAGCACCCAACTTCGGGACCTGCTTCTCTGTGTACACCGAAAGAAGGGTTGAGTCTTAGCTAACTGCTCTGCTAGCAGACACTTGTGCAGTTCCCAAGGTCACTCAGCTTGTGTCCTGCCCTTGCCCATCTCACCCGTACCCTAGTCCTGGCTGTCTATCACAGGGGTTTAGGGAGGCTCTGCCAGGTGTGGCCTCCATTCCTCCCAGAGGTGTCCTTCCTGGGTCAGTACATCCGTCAGTCTGGTTCCATCTGCACTAAATCTTGTAGAAATTCCTTAAAGTTTCTGAAAGAGAATTTGGAACAGAGTGGAGTTAAGTGCATGGATTCAAATTGTGATCTATAAACAAATATCAGGAGACTATAACTTTTGACTGATCAGAATATAAAACCAAGTTATTTATAATGTCACCACTAGGTGGAGCCACCAATTTATGAAAACAATGGCTTCTATCCTGAGACCACCAAGAACCACTTGCAGCTAATACAAGCACAAGTTTTGAGCTAGCATGGACTTGTGTGCACTTTTGCATATGTGCATGAGTGTGTGCACACACAGTTCTTGATGCATGAGTTTGCCCACAGAGCAGTGTTGGTTTACAAGCATAGACATGCATAAGGCACACGTAGAAGTCTTTGTGCCCTGTAAGGTACAGGCATGAAACTAAATGATACAAACTCCAAAAGGTTGACCTATCTGTGCGGTCTGAAACTCTGCTCCGTCAGCTAGGAAGGCTGCTTGTAGAGTGTGCAGAAGATGCAACCCCATGAGAGAAATACAACATTTCAGGACAGCTTTTTTGAGGAAGAGAATCCCTAGACACAGCCATACATTCCTCTAAAGCCACCAGTCCTGTAAGCCCTTGTGTCCCGTCAGGCCTCCCAAGAAAGTATCAGTCACTTCTGAAGTGTTGGAGGACTATGTTCTCAACACCTTCCCCACAAGTGTCCAGAACATGTAATCAAATGCCCACCTTGGGATCCTGTCTTCTGTCCAGATGGGGGTGACCCTGCACTTAAGAAAATAAATGTGCTATATAGGTAGGTGTGAGAGGTCAGGGGTTCCCTCCGGTCCTGCCCCTCAGAGTCATCATCCGCATGCCCTCATTCTCTTCCCCATCATCTCTGTGGAAGGTCCATAGCTGATTGGAGACCCTTACTCTGGACAGCCCTCCCTCTAGGAGCTGTGCTGTACAGAACGGCCTGAACAGCTGGGGAAGCCGGGGCAAGTCCCTTCCCTTCTCAGACCTCAGTTTCTCCAGCTCTCAGCGAGGGCTGGGGTGAGGAGATTCCAGGAAGTCCTCTGTGCTTACTAAATTCTGCACGACTGCAGGTTGCAGGGCCCCCCCATGGCTGGTGTGGTGTGTGGTGTGGGTCTCCTGCAAGAAGCTCCGAAGGAGAAAGCTCAGCTTGCCTTCCCCCTCCTTCCAGCAGACTTCCCTTCTTAACAGGCCCTCAGGGAAGACAGCTGGGCTCCCAGGGCCCCACTCCACAGGAGGGAGATCTTACTCCAGCATCATTAAAAGTTCAAGTGGCTTTCACCCCGAGAGTGAGAGCCTCAGGACTCATTAGCCCTGCTGCCCCCTGAGCCCAATCTGGTTGAAGGGAGGGAATGTTTGGCCTTTTCGTCCAGAGAAAGTTTTCACTAAGGGTTTGAGACCTCCCTGAGAGAGCTCATCTTGGCTTGAGGTCAGAGAGGGATGGTCCCCAGAGGTCAGCTCTTGACCCAGCACTCTTCCAGAGGAGGAAACAGGTTGGGTCAGGGAGGAGGCTGGTCAAAGGTCACAGGGAGGGTGGCTGTTGGCAATATCCTCGGAGTAGCAGAGATGAGCACACACAGGAAGGGGTGGGAGGAGGGGAGGAGGACCCCTGGGCCCCAAGGTCTCTCAGAGATGGAGAGCAGAGCTGTGGCTCTAGGGAGGCCCTGCTGCGGGTGAGGGAGAGGGGTGAGAACAGAGCCCAACAACCCGCAGCAGAAGGGGCTGCTGTGGGAGAGGGTGGGTGCTGTCCCTGAGGCGTTTGAGCGCGGTGGAAAAGTGCCTGTCTAGGATGAACAGAGGGAACTCAGGACTAGGAGTGGGAGGGGAGTCCATTGCCCTGACCCGCGGGACGAACGTGGGGTGTAGCCGGAGACGCCTGCAGAAATGAAACAAGCAAGGGACACAAAGAACGACCAGCAAGACAGGATGTCTGATCAAGCTGGCACAGTTTATTGTTTGCAGGCTCAATTTATACAGGTTAGCAAGTAAGGGGTAGGTCAAAAGACAATTGGACTTTAGGTGGCGCCGGCAGGAAGGTGTAGAGGGGTGATTGGGCTTTGGTTGGCGCCGGCGGGAGCAGAGGACCCGGAAGAGAAGCGGGAAGTACGCCATTTTGTGGGTGAGGGCCCTTTGGTCTCCGGCAGTCCATGACTGCTCAGGCGGCCCACTCTGTAAATTCCCTGCCAGACTGGTAAACTGAGAGCCACACGGCTGGGACAGGAGCCTGGCCTCTCTGAGCTTGCTTGGTGGCCTCCTTCCTGCCTCCTGCAGCCATGGGCTAACACCCAAACCCTCCTGGCTCCCAGACCCAGTAGGACTGAGGACCTAGAGACGGCGTTTAGCTTCCCTGGGTGATGAAAATCTGCCTGGCGTAACTTCACTGAGCTCCTGCAGTGCCGGGCAGTTTGTTTGACCGAAGCCCACTAGTCCCGGAGGTCCCTGTGGGCTGCAGGACCGGGAGTCACACACTCTCAGATGATGAGGTCTCCCAGGTCATCTAGTCCAAACTCCACCACAATGGTGTTGATGGCAAACATGTCAGGAGCTAGTTTAAGTGCTTTATAAATCTCAACTCCTTGAATCCTCAGGGATTCCCTTAAGGAAACAGACACAGAGAGGTTAAGTAACTTGTGCACAGTCACAGAACAATTGAGTTGTGTGGTTCCAGAACCCACGTTCTTAGTCGCTGTGCTGTACTGTCTCTCAGAGAGGAGGGGGCTAAGCCAGGGAGGGGACGGGGCTGGCGGGTCACTAGACCAGGGGGCAGGGATGGGGCTACCGAGACCTCTTATCTCCAGGCTCGGGGCTTTCCGCTCCACACCCGGCCAGACAGCCCTCCCCTGTTCCCACCCAGCCTCCCTGCGGGCCGCCCCACAGTCAGCAGCAGCCTGGCCCTGGCCTTGGCAGCAGCTCCAGCCCAGAAAGGCTGCGCCCACACTCCCAGGCTGTTCTCCAGCCTGCAGGAGCTGAGACAACAAGGTCCAGGGGCCACCAGAAGGGAGGAAGCAGCAGGGCACTGCTGAGCAGAGGAAATGTCCAGCTCCCGAACGCTGGGCCTCCTGGAGAGCCCTACCCTCGGGGGCCTGGTCGCCGGCGCTGCTGTGGCTTTTCTGCTGCTTGTGCTCCTGCTGGGCTCCTGCCTGTACCGCGGACAGCAGGACCCTGATGTGCAGAGGGGCCGTCCGGCCGCCAGGAGACACCGCGTCCGGTGGGCCCAGCCTAGGCTCTTCCCGGGCAGGGGCCACCAGGGGCACCTCCACCGTTTCCATCAGCCTGGCCATGTGTCTCATGTGCACCACGCAGGCCTCCAGCACCACCAGCGCCTGCACCAGGCCCACCGAGGCCACCACTGACGCCACCTGCCCTACCAGCTCCAGGACCAGCGCACCGGATGCTCCTGTGTCGAAGGGCGCCCCTCTCTGGTGAATGCCGGGTACTGTGCCCAGGGCCTGCTTGGGGTTAATCACATACTATGCCCCAGGGTATTTTGGAGGAGAGACCCGAGGAGCGAGGGTGACCCTGCTGCACTGGAGGGTGATGGGGGAGGGGGCAGGAGGAGAGCAAGGGTGGTCCTTCGGGGATGGACACCACCTTGGGACTCTTAACTCCCAGGGGACACAGGAAGTGATGGAGCAGCGCACGCTCATGCACAGCAGATGTTCTGGCTCTCTCGGAAGTGCTTGTCCTCTGACTTCCTCAGGCCTCTGGCCAGTGGGGTAGCCGCTTGGAGAAGGCAGGATGAGGCTGCATGGTCTGTTCACTGGTGCCTTAGCACAACAAAATAAAACCACTAAGAAACTTTTGTGAAGAGGCTCTTGACACAACTCAGGTGGGAAGTGGGGAACTGCCAGGCCTGTGTCTACATTTCCCTGCACCCCCACCCCCTGATGGGAAGCTTGTCCCTGGAACAGGTGCCTGCTGCCTGCGGCCTGAGCGCTGGCAGTGCCGTGGGAGAAACTGGGTGGGCTCTGCAACGCTGCAGGGACAGTAGTTAAGAAAGGCCTGAGGGCTGAGCTCGAGGGAAGATTTAGGGTTTGCAGGTAGCCTTCCCAAGAGGGCTCTCTGTGTCAGTGGGCTCTGGGCTTCTGTGGGGCAGTGGGGTTAGCCCCGCTCTGTGAGCTGTTTGGATTCAGTATTTCTTTGGTAACTGGGTCTGGGCTTCTTATCCAAGCCTTGAGTCTTCAGCCAGCCTGTCCCACTGGTGCCTGTGTGTGGCAGGGGGTTGGGAGGGAGGGGCCAGGTTCTTCAAACTGGCAGGTATGGTGCCGAGTGGCCTTGGGAGAGTGCTGCTCCTCGGCATCTCAGTTTCCTCTTCCCTAAAATGGGGTTCCTTCTTCCCAAATACCCCACCAATAGCTGGTGGAATTCCACTGCGAAGAGGGAAATCTTTGTTCTGAGGCCTTCAGCTTGTGTCTGTGGGCTTGGGTAGGAAGTGGAGAGGCATGGGGGCAGGCGGGTGAGGGGAGGGGAGGGGCTTGAGCAGGCCAGAGAGTCAGGGGCCTGGTGACTCACTGGAACAGAATGTCCTGTTTCTTTTCTATTTCTATTTCCCGGGGATTCTCTGGGAAGACTGGGGGCAGGGGCCCGGGGAGAGGGAGACAAATCCACACTATATTTCTGGAGTGGGAAACTGGACCATAGGCCACCACCCCTTGTGTATTGTATCTCAGCAGTGTCCTTCAGATCCACTCCCCACCCCAGCCCCAGGTCCAGCTCCACCTCCGAAGTCCTGCCCTCTCTGAAGCATCTCCTCACTGGTGCCTGAAGGAACTGCTGAAACTCCTTATTACTTGGGGATAAACTCTTCGCCTCTTGGTGCCGTTTCAAGCCCCCTGGTCCAGTTCCTCTCTATCCTCTCACTCCTTCGTCCTGTCCACACTGCTCTGGTCACTGGCCTGAGAAAACACCCTGCACCTTCCTCTCTCTGTCTTTGTCTAAGAAGAATTTTTCTTATTATATTATATATGTATAAATATATATACATTTATATTTTTATTATTTATTAATATAAATTTATATTATTTGTAGCAGGTATCAAGGGGTCCCTGCCCTCATAGACCTGAGATCTCTGTGAGGGCCCCCTGCCCCCCAGTGCAGAGCCAGCCCACACCACAATATCCAGGAAGGATTCTTGGAGCCTCATGCTCTCTGGAAAAGTAAATATGATTGGAATAGCTACTGCCAGAAGTTTGGAGCTTGAAAAACACCAAATACAGCAGTCAGGCCCTGTGATGATTAGGTCTCTGAGCTCTCGAGGCCTCGCTGAAGGAGCCTGGGCTCCTGTTTTGTCTCCCCAGTGCTGCGGGTCTGAGAATCAGGAACACTGGGCAGATGGTTGTCCTTACCTACTGGCCTGGACCTCCCTCCCCTCATCCATGGAGCAGCCCTGGGAAAACAGGCATAGTCCGTGTTTTTAGATGTCTGCCGTCATCTTTCCTCTGTTAACAGAAGTAGAAAGTATGAGATGTGGTCCTTTTTCTGATCACTTGATGATAGATGCTGGGAGGACATGTACAAATCTAAGTGGTAGTTATCTCTGGGAGCCCCATCACATCTGGGGTTCACAGGCAGGGGCTGTATATCACAGGATTAAAAATTCATAAGAAGAAGAGCAGATACCTGGAAAAAATCCCGTAGGACAACCACCTCTGAATTATGGACAAAGGCTAATGGCTGTCTTGCTGTTTACAACTCTCCTGATAATGCTGCTCTTACTTCTCACTGAGCAGGGCTGTTGAGGTTGGCTGGAGGGGAGGATGAGCTGGGCTGGGGGCACCAGGGCAAAGGTGTCTAACCTTTGTCCACCTTTATCAAAGGTTGCTCTTTTTGCTCTGGGCTTGAGATGCCACGCTGCTTCTGCCATGTTACAGACCGCACATGTGAAGTCCAGGAAACCCCCCAGAGACCTTAGAGCAGACCGTACCCATCCTCACCATATAACCAGGGCCCTTGCATTGTGCCACAACACCATCATTCAAATATTGACTGGCTATTATAAGAATGGACCAGAAGGCGTATTTTACAGAGGAATCAAAGAGTCCCCAATCGCAGAACAGAAAAGGAAACCTATACAAGGTAGAAGAGAAGGCTGAACAATTGTCCTTTATTCTAGTTTAAAAATGCTGAACAGTGCATGCCTACCATAGGTGGCCTCCAACTACACGCTCCGTCAAGGAACAGGCAAATGAGGAGTCAAAGGGAAAGCAGCCCAGCTTGAAACCCAGTCCCCGGTGCCGTCCACCTCCTGCACCAGGCTGGCCCATCAGGCTTCCTTCTCTGCTTCTGGTTGCCCCCGCTAATGCGGATGATTCCAGGCATCCAGCTTGCTCCACGCTTGCTCTGCCCACACGCAGGAGCCCTGAGGTCAGGCTGTGTGATCATCTTCGAGGAGGGAAGAGGGAGAGTCTGACAGGCCTCATCTACTATGAGTAGTCACTCTCCCACTCTGGGCATCCACAGCTTCCTAAAACTGTAGCTAAACAAAGTTCACCAGGGCCTTGGAGGAACTGAAAAAGACGCTGGCTGTGTGACCTTGGGCTAGCCCTTGGCCCTCTCTGGTCATTTGTACTCTGATAGTAACACTATACAGTGAGGCAATTGCTCTGTGGCCCCGGGTACCTGGGAAGAGCACTGAATTACAAGAGAAGTGCCTCCTCAGCCATTTGGAGTTCTTGTTGTCACTACTAATCAACAGTAGACCCCATGCAGGTTATCTAACCTCTGACTGTAGGCCTCTTTGTAAAATGGAGACAGTATAACTGCACAGAGCTGCTGGAACACTTAGATAACGCCTGGCTGTATCCATACTGAAGGATCATTTCTCACTACCCCAATTCTCAGATTTTGGGTGAAGTGGGGCTAGTAATCCAGTCTCCTTTCTGGATGGTGGCGGTCTCGGTGGTGTCGGCCATGTGGTAATGAGAGTCAGGGTAGAGCCCCGTCTGGCAAACTTACTCAGTAGCTTGGGCCTGGCTTCACACCCCAGCCCTGACCCAGTTAAGTGGAGAAGAGGCTGGGCCAGAGTGGCCTGGGTTTGCAGAGGGGTGGGGTAAGTGTAGTCACCAAGGGAGGCAGGCAGTGTCCTGGGCCTATGCTCACAATGGGAGGAAGGAATTGAGGAAGTGCTCGCAGCTACTCAGACATCTCGGAGCCTAGGCCCTAGCAGGACCAGGGCTGGATGCCCCAGGGATGAGTGTGCCATGGCCTGGCTGCCGGGGTAGCCCCCAAGTCTGGAGGCCACTGCACCACGGACAGCCAGAGCTGTTGCTGGGGGCACCCAGGGTAAGTTTCCATAGCTTGAGTGTGAGCAGCAGGCGTTATCAGGCAGCAAGGAGGGTTGTGGGAGGCCAGCATGGAAGAGGGCTTCTCCCGGCAACACAGGGCAATGGAGCCCCATGGTATGTCACTGATGGGGCTCAGAAATCCTGGCTGGAGCACACCCTGCCCTATCTGAACAGTGTTCTCCCAGCTCTGCAGAGAAGGAGGCCAAATGAAATGGGCCCTCACCCACAGTACCCACTGAAGTCTCCACGGCACTTGTGGTGACCTGGTGGCATCCCCCGACCTTGCCTGGAGCTGGCGTTGCCTTCCTCCCACCTGGGTCCCTGTCCCCAGCACAGGACCAGCAACAGGCAGCAGCAGATAGGCTGACTCAAGGCCTGGCCCAAGGTTCCTCCAGAGGAGGAGGCCGGGCTCATCCTCCATCCCCAGGCGGGGGAGTATTCTGTCCTTGAGCATACAAACTCTTGAAATCTGCAGCGTCACCACAGGGCCAGGTTGGCAAGGCTCCCTGTGGGCAAAGTCTGCTCCCTCCTTCCAGCCCCTCTGAGTGCAGGGAGACTTGACCTCACATCTTTCAGGATGGCACTTCTAGAAGCTGCCAGTGGAGTTGACCGTGCTCCTGGAATCCTGGTCAGAGGTTTAGAAAACTGTGACTGAGGCCACCTAAGGTCTGAGTAGGGCTATATGGGGTGCACGGCAGCCTAGAGGGTCAAGCCCCAGGGCTTCGGAGCAGCCTCACAGAAGAAAGCAGGGACTGCGGCTGGAAGAACAGAGTACCTGCCACCCAGGAGTCCTATTTTGGATGGGGCTAAAGCTCCCAGATCCTGCAGGCAGCTCAGTGGACCAGCTGCCACGTGGGACTATGGAAACGGCGGTGATTGGAGTGGTGGTGGTGTTGTTTGTGGTCACCGTGGCCATCACCTGCATCCTCTGCTGCTTCAGCTGTGACTCACAGGCCCAGGATCCTCAGGGGGGCCCTGGCCGCAGCTTCACGGTAGCCACGTTTCGCCAGGAGGCTTCTCTCTTCACAGGGCCGGGTCACCATGCCTAGCCCGTGGCGGGTGCCCAGGACTTCTGGATCTTCACGTGAGGCCTAACAGCCCCAGGATTTGCTCTGCTGGTGGGTCAGACTCACCCACCCTGCAGCCAGCCTTCCCTGGTCCTACAGCTCTGAGTTTGTCCTTCACTGCCTGCGTCCAGCAAACTCTCTGTTCCAACCCATCCCAGCTTGTTGTGCCCTCCAGCCTGGGAGATCTGTGGTGGTGGGACCAGGTGGGAGTGCGTTCTGAGCCCTGAGAGCTCACAGGTCGGGGCTTCAGAGAGGTCTGAAGACAGGGTGACTGGGAAGTGTTGGATTGCGCAGTGAGCCAGCCCTTCTGATCTACTCTGAACAGAAATATCACTGGGATTTATTGTAAACAGGGTGCCGGTTAACGCAAGTTACCCCAAGGATGCCTAGGAATGGATTCTATTGCCACCAGGGGAAGCAGCCCCCCAACTGGACGTTTTTACGTCTTTATCTGCTCACTGAGTTGAGTGTTTTCGCTGCTTGCATGTGCACCCCGCACAGAGCCCACCCCTAAGGCCTGCTGCTTGCCAGCTGCCTGAAGCTCTGAAATCAAAAGGCAGCTTCCTGGAAACAAGGGATTTATTCTGGTTTGAAAATATATATCCTTTTATGGGTCTCCCAAGAATCAGGGTGGAAAACCACGAAAGGAAACAGAAGAGAAAAAAAAAAGAGTGCCAGCAAGTGCAAGATGTTTTATTAACAGGAAAGCCAGAAAGAAGACTTTGAAACATATTTTAAATGAGACTTTATTACTGTATTTGTATAGGTCACTTCTATTCATGGAGAATGTGAATGACTTATACTCCTTAGGATGGTAGAAAAATCTTTGACTTGAAAGATAATTCCAAATAAGTTAAAATGTTGTTACATTAAGAGCATGTAACAAAGCTCTTGTTTTCACCAGATGCTCCGTTCCTATTAATAGAAAATCTGTTTTCTGTACCCACGAACAAATGCTTTGCGGAATTTAGCATATGGTTCCAAGGGTGCAAAATTCTGAGTCTCCTGACTCATGTGTCTCCGTTCAGACCTGAAGGGACAGCTCTCCCCAGGGTCTGCCTGCTGGGTGTGTGTGTGTGTGTGTGTGGCAGGACTGGCTCGCCAGGAGCTGTGGCCTCTCAGGGTGCCTGGACTGGCTGCCAAGGAAGGACTCCCCAAGAGAGGCTTGGGGCTGCAGAGGAGCAGCAGGCTAAGGGGCCAGGGAGAGAGGCAGGCTGTTGGAAAAGGATGGAGTCGGGGAGCATGCCAAGGGCAGAGGCACAGCCCCGGGGCCGGAGCTCCTGGGGACCACGTCCTGGTCACTCTGGATCCTGAGCCCCTGGGCAGGGCCTTCAGAGATGCAGTGCGGGGGATCTGGCTGTGGTGGGGGGCCAGAGATGAGGGGGGTGCTCTTGCAGGTCGTGATTTCTGGAAGTGAGCACTGAGACAGGGTGTGGTGTGTGAGGTGTTGATAGGGACCGCCATCTGTGAGGGGGAGGCAGCAGGGCTGGAGAGAGCAAGACGATGCACCTCTGGCCCTGATGTGTCCCCCACCTCTGCTCCATCTCTGCGGGCTGGCCCCGCAGTGGGTTTGGCAGCAGGCAAAGTGGTGCTGCCACTGAAGCTGCCCCCAAAGGCCTGCCTGGGTCCTGGGCGGTCTCCCCAGCCTGTTCTCAGAGGGTGGGTGAGCACGTCCAGACACAAACAAGTACGTGGGCGTGGGAGATCCTGGTGAGTGGAGGTGGTGGTACAGGGTCTAGGAGGGGAGGAGGAGTGGGTCTTGGCATCTCTCTGCCCTCAAGCAAAGCCAGCTCTTCCATATCGTGCACCCTTCAGCTGGACCTGGGTATCAGAACCCCATGCCCAGGACCCTGTCCCCCTGCTGCGTGGTCACAGCCTCCTGGGGTCAATGGAAAGACAGTCCACAAACTGGAATCCTGTGGCTGAAATCAAAGCAGTGAGCAAAGCCTGGCCACACCCTGCAGTCTGTCCAGGCCTGAGGGCTCCTCATCTGCTCACTTGCTCATCCACACACCCACCCACCCTGACCCCACTCCATCTACCCCACATTTTCTCTCCTCACTTATTCATACATTAATTCACTTATTCCATCACTTGTTCTCTTATCTATGCATTTACTCTTCCATTCGGTAAGCAATGGCTGAACACTGGCTGTGTACCAGGCCCTGCCAAGGAACGTGTGAGTCAGCCATACAGGGTCTTGGCACTCAAACTCCCGATTTAGTGACCTGGACAAGGCGGCCAATAACAGGGGAGGGAGAGCTGGGAGACCTGGGAGGAGGTGGCCCTTGAGCTGGGCTTGAAGAAAACATTTCAATAAGCAGAGTTTGGGGGAGGGCATTCCAGCCAGAGGGAACGGCACGAGCAGAGGTTCAGAGGACGTGGGTGGGCAGGGAGTACGCAGGGCAGCCTGGCCGGGCCTTTGGAGATGAGGCCGGACAAGAGCGAATCTCCCCTTGCCACATCTGGTCACCATGTTTCTGGGCAACAGATGATAAAGGCAACGAAGAGTGGCCTGGCTTGTTGGGCCGGCAAGTAGCCCTGCCCAGCGCACCCAGCAACCTGGCATCCGCTATCCCCGTGGAGGAGCTCTGGCCACTGCAGCAGAGTCAGGGAGAAGGTCCCTGGAGGTGCTGGGTGGGCCAGCCCTGGGTGGAAGTGGGCTCCAGGGTGTGGGAGAAGCCATCCCAGGAAAGAAGTTACGGTCAGCACCCTGGAGCAGGCTGAGCAAAGGGAGGGGCTGAGGAGGAGCAGCTAGAAAAGGGACAGGGAGGTGGGGAGCATGTGTGGCAGAGAAGCAGAGGGTAGAGGTGCCAGGTTTGGCAAAAAAGAACATAGGACATCCAGTTAATTTTAATTTCAGATAGACAACAAATAATTTTTAGTACAAATATGTCCTGTGCAATATTAGGGACATGCTTATATTTAAACCTTATTTGTTGTCTATCCGAGATTCAGATTTAACTGGGTGTCCTGTGTTTTATCTGGCAACCCTTCAAGGGGAGAATGGTTCTCAGAGAGGGTGGCTCTGCTGGTGGAAAGAATCAGGGGGTTCAATGAAGGTGCGCACGGAGAAGAGACCTTGGATTCTGCAGCACAGGGGTTGACAGTGAACTTGGTGGACAGAGTTGAGGAAGTGAAGGGAGCAGCCCTGTGGAGGCGTGGGCACGTGTCAGGCGCGTGTGTGGGGGCAGTGGAGTCAGGGGGAGCTCAGGAAGGGAGGTGGTAGCTGAAGATGGTGTGAGGGGAAGAAGAGGATGTGTAGTGGCCAGAGGGCACTGCCCTGAGGGACAGTTTCTTACTGCTGCTTTTAAGAAGGGGTGGAGGTTGAGCACATGCGAGGCTGGGAAGGGGGATTGGACAGGGACTCACTGGCAGCATGCCCACAGCGAAGGGACCCTGGAGGATGTCCCTGGATAGGGTGGGCTGGGAAGCAGACAAACGCTGGGTGTGCATCAGTTGTGGGGAGAAGGGGAGAAGGGGAGAAGGGAGATACGTGCGTGAAGCAGGAATGTCTGCTCAGAGACAGGTATGCCAGGGCTGGAACGGTGACCCAGGGAAGGATAAGCAGTTCCCCCAGTCCTGCTTTTCTTAAGTGTGAGGAGTGTGTGGGTGCGATATGTATGTGGGGCATGTGGTGTGTGAATGTGTACGTTGTCTGGTGTGGGAGTGTGTGGTGTGTGTATGTGTTCTGTGGTATGTATGTGTGTGTTGGCCCGAGGTTCTCCTACCATTCTTCCCAGGGCAGCCCATTGTGTAAGGAGCTGGCAGGGCTGGGGGCTCTGGAACGGGTGGCCAGAAGCCCTTTGAGCCCCCAGGCCAGGAGGCAGCAGTGCAGGAACAGAGATGGGCTGGTGCAGGGTGCCAGCAAAGCCGAGTGTTTGTCTGGAGGCAGCAAGAGAAGGGCTGCTTAGGGTCACCCTGGAAATCTGGGGCTGAGCTGCACCTGAGCCCAGGCCTCCCAGTTCCCAAATCCAGGGTTCTCTCTGTTCATTCTGCCACTATTAGTAGTTCCTACTCACTGGGCTTCTATGCACCAGGAAGTGTGTTTTCTATATAACAACTCAGCAGGGCCTTCGGCCATGCCATTGTGGATAGCCAGGATCCTCACCTGAATCTAAACTACTTGATGATGTAACTGGCCTGCTGCTAGGCTACTGCTTCCACACCCATGGGCAATGAGCTATTATTGACTGAGTTACTATATAAAGAGTCCTGCCCAGTGCTCTGGGCGGAGGTAGAAACGGAGGATTACACATCTGCAGATGTGATTCTAGTGCTTGAGCTGTCACGGGGAGAACAAGCCGGGTAATAAACCCTTTCATCCCAGGAACGTTCTATTGTCATTCTTCCATCTCACTGAATCCATAGTGAACTTGTCCAGGGCTGAAACCCATTGGCAAGATAACTATCCTCTCCACTCTACAGTGAGGGATGGGAGCTGGCCATGTGAGGGGCTCTGGACCAGTGCCTCAGTGCCACTGCAGCAGGAACCTGTGGGGGCACAGCTAAACTGTCCCCCTCCATACCTGGGGCCTGCCTCAAGCCAGCTCTTAGCCATCCCTTCCCATCTCCTCAGGATGGAGGGGAGGGAGAGCACCCAGGGGTCTGACTTGCCCTGGCTTTCCCTGGACGAAAGCCTTGCTCAGGGGGGCCCTGACCTGGATCTCTAACTTGGAAGAAGGGGTCTTTGCCATGTGCAGTTCTGGTGGGCAGCCCACAAAGCCTCACCCCAGATAAGCATCTGTCACCCCCGAGCCAGCCCAGCAAGGCCTCCCTAAGGCTTTGCTCCTGCAGAGGGACAGACTGCCTCTCCAGGCCCAGTCTGGCTTCCCTTCACCTCCATGGCCTTCCCTCCCAACTCCATCCCAGGACAAAGGGCTGGGAGAACCCCCCTGTGTTCCAGCCATCTCCGTCCAACCCTGCCCTCACCACTAACTGGCTGGGCCTCGGGTTCCCTGATTGTGCAGAGGAGAGGACAACCCTTTCCCACCTTGTCTAGAGGATGTGTGAGAGTGGGAAGATCCTCGAAATCCAGCTGTGAGGAGCGCTCAGCCCTGCCCTGCTCCTTCTCCACATTCCTGGTTCTGCAGCGAGGATAGTGCTTCTCTCTGGGACCAGCTGGATTCTGGAGTCAGGAAGCCCTGAAATAACACGTTTTCCGGAAAAAGTACCTTCCTTAAAGGAAACCACTTGTTCCCAGGAGTAGAAAAGGGTCATTGTGCCTCGCCAGGGCCCCAGTCCCCTCAGGACATGACACTTGAGAAGACAGACACAGCTAGACACACACACCCGGGTGTGCTCATCCAGTGTATTTGTAATAGTGAAAACTTAGAAGCAGCCTAAACACCAGTTAGGAGGGGGCTTGTCTGGCAAATCCTAGCACAGCAGAAACATTGAACATAGGCTTAAAAAATGAGGCAGATTTAAACTCATTAAGAGGAAAGGGCATTTATCATATATCATTAAATAAGAAGTAAAGTAAATTGGAGAACTCTAAATGTGCCAAGTGGTAAAACTGTATTTTGTTAAAATACACTAGATATATAGCCCAGGATGTGGAGAGCTGCCTGCCCGGGGGCTAGCTGGGGACTCTCTCAGGCTGGGTGGGGCTGCTGTGTGCTTCAGATGTTTGTCTGTATTTTCTATAATTAATGGTTTGCTTTTGAATAAGAAAAAGCAGGAAACTACTAAAGGAAAAGGAACAAAAGTTACTTTTCTTAAATTATAAAATAAAGCAACCCCAATCTGAGATAGAACAGAAAAACACAGTCAAACACAGAGGCAGAAATGGTAACAGACAAGTTCAGGCCGTGTGCTAAGTGGTGTGCAAAACACATCTCCAGCAATCCCTGTCTTATCCTATGGAAACACTCACACAAGTGTGCAAACATATATGTCCAAGGGTGTTCTTACAGTAATATTTTTAATAGCAAAACATGATAAAGATCCAAGTATCCAACAGATGGAAAATACATAAATTATGGTACATATCCCCAAATGCAGTAACAGCCATTGCAAAAATGTACTGACTTGGAAACTGCCCCCTGTAAATAGAGAAATAATAGCAAATTACAGAATGGTCTCATAAAAAAAGGCGAGGAGGAGCAAATAAACACCCCTTCTCCTTAAGAAAATAAAAAGAACAGAAACACTCCTAAATTGCACATATGTATGTGCATTTGTATGAACATAGAGAAAAGCCTAGAAAGATGTGATTACCACTGGGGATAGGCTTGCAGGGAGGAAGAAATTCACTTTTTACTTTATATACTATGCATTGTTTGAATTTACTTTAACAAGCATGTGTTGATTTTTATTATATGTAATAATACATTTTTTACAAGATGGTACAAAGGTTAAGAACAAACTTTACTATTACTGTTCAGAAAATAGTTGTTATTTGCAAAAAGAGCTCTCTGGGCTGATGAATGCTAGAGCTTCTCTTAGCAGGAACATTCCAGACACAGATGAACAAAATTGATTCCTTTTTCTGTGTGAGCTGCACCAGGGAATGAGGCAGCAGGAATCCCCCAAGTGGAGAAGTGGCTGCGCGACATGTCTTGGCCTTTTCCAGGTGTGCCACCTGAAGCTCAGAGGAGTGACTGACATATTCCCCTATATTTTGTGGCAGTTTCAAAATACAATTTTCTGGCCTTCATTTCAGTGAACCTTGAACTCATAATTCACACTGCTGTTTATATAATTCAGAACATTACAAGGAGACCAGGCCATAAACCCTTCTGACCAGTGTGTGTTGGTAAACTGACTCCCTGGGGGGATAAAAGAGCCCTGATATGTAGTGTTAGCCAATTTCTGAGAGAGGTATAAATATCTCAAGCTACCAATATGACATCACTGAGAGTGGGAGAGAGATGCGCACACTGGTTCTCTCCCCAGCCTCTGCGGGCCAGCCGGCACACCTTTGGCCTCAACGTGCCAACAGCTGCAGGCCAGCTGAGTAGGCCCTGATCTCCCCTCTCCAGGCGCTCCCATTTGTCAGGAATTGTCGACCTTAATTTTCCAAAGAACATTCCAGCGTTTTCTACTCTTGCTTTCAGTTTGCTGTCAGTAGATTCCTTTGAACTGGTGACATCTGTGTTGATTGTTGAGTTTTTAAATCTCATGGGAGAATATGGTTTCCAAGTTTCTAGACTTCTCAACTTGTTTTTATTAGGACTTGGCCTTTGGAGAAACAGGATTCCTGAGAAATGCTGGGAAAGAACTCCTGCATGGGAACACTAATCCAGAAGATTTGAATTCAAACAACCCATTTGAATTAAATTTGAATGATCACGATTCTACTGAATACATTTTCATTGGTCCCAGTTCTGCTTCCTGGTCATTGTCTTTGATCTTATTTTATGGAATTTTAGGTGTGGAGTTCTACACTATTCAGTGTTCAGTTTAGTGATTTACCAGAGAGGCTGACCTTCAGGGTTGGGTTAGCGATTGTCCTTCTGTCTGATCTTGTACACATTGGCACAAGCTAGTTGTCAACATAGCTAGTTGTCTTCCAACCTCAGTTTCCCCCTTCTTCCTTATTACAGCTACAACACAGCTGCCCTTGGAGCTAGTAATGGCCAGGAGAAGTAGTATGCAGCTTCCGGGAAATGCCCTTAGATAGGGAGGAAGCACTGTTCTTTGCCTTGCCTCCTTCCTTCAGGCCAGGACATAATGGCTGGAGCTACAGAAGTCACACTGGACCATCAAGTGGCATTGGGAGAGGAAACTATGCATGGTGGAACCAGCTAGAAGGAGCCTGGGTTCCTGACATTGTGGGGGCGCCCTCCCAGGCCCACACTGCCTACTTCCAGGCTTTGACAGCACTGTTGATAATGAGGGTTTCTATCACTCACAGCTAAAGCCAATTAAACAGCATACTAACCCGTTCTTTTCCTATTGAAATCACAGACCACTAGCAAGAAACTCAGAAAGGTCAGTAACAGTGTGACTGATGGGAGACTGCAGCCACACTCAGCGCCTCGGGAGGTGTCTGGTAGGAGGCCTCACCCCACAGCATGGCTGATACTCCTTGTTTTGTGAGAGACTGGCTCCCTGGGTGCTCGCAGCCTGTCTGCCAAGAAGGTCGGTGAATAAATAAACTTCTCTACTCATCTGAGTTGATTAGCCTGGGGAAATAAGTTTTCAGACTTCTTTCAGATCACTCGCAGGGTCTTTTCACAAACGTCTATGAGCCTAACTTTGTAGCAACCAGGCCTTGGAAGCCACAGGATGTACTGAGGGAGTAAATCCTGGCTGAAGGAATTGGGGGGCTCAGCCGGGGAAGACATGATGGGAGGTGGAGCTGACAGCTACTTTCACACATCAAAATAAAAGAGGGGTCAGACTTCATATGGAGGCCCCAGGCCAACACCAGGACCCACTGGTGGAGGTGGCCAGTTCTACCCTCAGTTGAAGAGAAACCCCCCATTCCGTGCGGCTGGCCGAGGCAGCTGAGGGGCACACCTCTCCACTGCAGAGGGGGTTGCAGAAAGGCGTCAACGGCTGAGCAGCAACCCCTAAATGCCTGTCTACACACTGTTACCTGTCTGTAAAGTTTTCCAGGTCTCCTTTTCCTACTGAGGAAAGAAGGGACAATGTGGTACATTTTCAAAAAGCTAAGTATTTGCAAGTTGAAATACATTTCCTTTATTCTGAGGTTATAGTCTTTCTATCTGGGGAGGTGTTCTAAAATGTTTTGTTGTTGTTAGGTAGTAGGTGGTATTTGTTACTGTTTAGCATCCGAACTTGACAAAATAAAATCTCAGCAACTCCACATAAGTCTCTATTTAAAAAAAAACTTATGTGTCTGTGAAATCTAGAAATCTGGTAACCATGGGCAAGATGGACCGTCTGACATGCAGGTTGTCTTTGTCTTTTTTTTTCTTTGACTGTATTCCCTATGCTGTACTTTTCCTCTTTTTTTAATCGAAGTATAGTTGATATACAATATTAGTTTCAGGACATTCTGATTTAACAATTATATACATTACAAAATGCTCACCATAATAGTTACCATCTATTACCATATGGTTATTACAACATTATTGACTTTATTCCCTATGCTGTACTTTTCATCCCCATGGTTTATTTATTTTGTAATTGGAAGTTTGTACCTCTGAATCTCCTTTGCCTGTTCCCCTCATCCCCCACACCTCTCCATTCTGGCAACCACCAGCTTACTCTGGTATTTATGAGCCTGCTTCTGCTTTTATTTATGCATTGGTTTTGTTTTTTAAGATTCCACATATAAATAAAATTGTATGGTTTTGTCATTTTCTGTCTGACTTATTTCACCTAGCAGAATACCCTCTAGATCCATCCATGTCGTCGCAAATGGTAAGACTTTAGATTTTCTTTTTTATGGCTGAATAATATTCCAAAAATGTATGTTTCACATCTTTATCCATTTGTCTATCAATGGATGCTTATGTTGCTTCCATACTTAGCTATTATACATAATGCTGCAATAAACATAGGGGTGTGTGTATCTTTTCAAATTAGTGTTTTTTTTCCTTTGAGAAAATACTGAGGAGTGTAATTACTGGATTGTATAGTATTTCTATTTTTAATTTTGTGAAGAAACTCTATGCTGTTTTCCATAGTGACTGTATCAGTTTACAGTCCCACCAGTTGTGCAGGAGGGTTCTCTTTCCTCTAAACCCTCACCAACACTTGTTATTTCTTGTCTTGCTATTAACCATTCTGACACATGTAGGTCATATCTAATTGTGGTTTTGATTTGCATTTCCTTGATAATTAGTGTATGTGTCTGTTGGCTATCTGCAGGGAAAATGGGAGTTCCATGGCCAGGATTCTCACCTGACCCTGGTCAGCTTGCCCACTGCATAGTGCAGTGCTCACAAGTGCATGCTTGCACATGTGTGAGCAAAATGAGTTAGCACTGACTCTATATAAAGTGCTCTGCCCGGTGCTCTGGGGCTGCAAGGTGGTGGAGAGGTTCAGAGTCAGAGACCAGCTTGCTGTATGCAGACTTGCCCTGAGTTCAGTGCCCTGCCATCACGAGACTAAATCTCGGTATAAACCCTTTTACCCTCAATGTTCTGTTGTCATTTTTCAGTCTCACCAAATCCAGAGTGAACTTGCCCATGGGAATCCCCCTCAGGTGAGACATCTGGTGTAGTCAGTAGGATTTGCTGCAGACCAAAAAGAAAAAGGAATAAGCTGCCCTCATGGGAGGGGTGCCTCAGCAGGCTTCCCCTGTGGATGGGGAGACACTCAGGTGTCCCGCAGTGGGCATGTGGTCGGAGGTGACTTGCCGCATAGAGGAGGGGACCTCCCCAGGACTGGAGATGGTGGAGGTGATGCCTGAGGCAGCAGAAGAGGCCCTCTGCAAAACAGGGAATTCCATAAAGAAACAGTGCCTGTGAGGTGGCAGGAACTGTGGGTTGGCTTTTTTTCTCACAGTGTTAAGTAAGGCCATAAAGGAGAAAGACATACTCCTGTGAGAAGCACAAGAAGAAGCAGCATGTGAATCTGAGCTGTGAGGTATCCTAGAGGAGGTAAAAAATTTGTTGACTGAGATGGCATCACTACAAGGTGCTGTGAAGATGGTAAAGGATGTAATAGTAGCACAAGAACACAGGTTGCAAGGTGCTGCGGAAGAGGCAAAAACCAGGAAGGAGGAGGATGCACTCCTGTGAGAAGCATAAGAAAAGGCAGCACAAGAACGCCAGGTGCAAGGCATGGAGGTGGAAGTGAGAGCTGCCGGAGACTGAAGTAACATTGCTGCGAGGCACTGTGGAGAAGGTAAAGGATGTAGCAGAGGAGGCACTTGGCACGTGGGGAACAAAGCTGTCAACAGCCCCAGAAATGGAGACGGAGCTGGGGAAGGACGAGTGGGTGGGGTGGAGGTGGTGCCCGAGCAGAGGCACTAACCCCGCCTCTATTGAAAGCTCACCTGGTTGTAGTCAAGAAAATAAAGATGGGGCAACCACAGGTTCCTCCAGGAGAGGTGCAGCCCCCTCCCCAGGTCGTGGAGCACTCTATGGTGGATTTGGGTTCCTGGTTTCGGCAGAAGCCCTTGGAGTCAATACCAGCTTGGTTCCTGCATCTTTGGGATTTAGGGTTGAGTGGTATCATTCTGGATCAGAGATGGGAAAGCTGACTTCCCTGACAGTTCACCCTGCCTTGCAGCAGCAACTGCAAAATGTACATCAGACCCCAGAAAAATCACACCCTCCTCAATTGGCTTATGTCCCTGCTTCACACTGTATGGCCTAATTTGCCATCTTGCCCTGCTATGGCAGATGTATGCCAAGCTCCAATAGGTGTTACAGGAGTTAAGCATGAAAAATGCTATTTATAGTCCAGTGAGTTATGGGCCAGATGAAGAGATTTTTACTGTAGGGATGAGGAATGTGGTGATTCGAATGGTTCCCCGGTTCCTTTTTGGGCCTCTAGTGGCCATTCTTGTCCCTTACTTAGGGCAGCCCATAAGTGAGATCACCCATATGGTAGCAGACTTGGGAAAGATTGAAACAATGAGAGCATGGAAGAGAATACAGTCTGCTACACAGAGGAAGAATTTAGAGGGAACTGTGAAAGTCATGAGAACCCATATGGGGGTTGATTTGATAAAGGCAGGAGCAGACAGAGAGAACCTTGATGGAAAGTCAAATAAAATCTTACTGGAGCTGTGGCAGCAATTGAAACCAGAGCAATGGTTTAAGCAGTCAGGTAAAGTGAGGACCAAGAAATGGAAGCCAGAGACAAAGCCACAAGCCCTGCCTGTGTGTCTGCAGGACTTCCTGCTGGAGAGTGAGCTGACCCTGCCTGGAAGCTGGTCTTCTTCACAAGCAGACCATTAGGAGATATAATTTGACTGAGGGGAGGGTCAAGACACCTGCCTTGGGAGACTGGGTGGGGACCAAGAGGCCACATGTTGAAATATCAATTTGGTCCCCAGTGATTGTGAAACATGTCCTGGCTCTGTTGGACACAAGAGCTGAGTGCTTACTAATTTATGGCAACCCTGAGCAGTTTTCTGGGAGCCCCACTGTTAAAGAAGGGCATAGGGGTAAGGCTATCAGAGTGAAACAAGCCTGAATCCCATTGGGAATAGGGTGTCTACCCCAAAAGGAGCATACTGTGTATACCTCTCTCATCCCCGAATATATTTTGGATATAGATATCCTTCAGGAATATCTATATCTAACCCCCACAGAGAGAGGGGTAAAGGTATGGTGTACTAGACCCAGATGGGACCCCCTTCTTGCCAACGTCTAATTGATGGACAATACTTGCCTATGTTGGTGTTTCTAAAACATGTGTCTTATTGCCCTTGGTTAATCTTCTCTAATGTCTGTGTGGATTGGGCACACACCCTGGCAAAAGCTGCTGCTTGCTGGGTGTGCATGGAAAGTGAGAGTCATGGACTCATCTGAGTAGAACTGGTTTTAATATAACTGGAATGACTACTTGGTAGCAATTGATCTCCTCAGTCTTGAGGATTCTCATAATTTCTGTTGTTATCTGAATCATAATTTTTGTTGTTATTTGTATATTGTTGTAGCCTCTTTTGTTATTGTGGAATTTGGTTACAATGTTCCAGCTTGCTTGCATAGACCATTAGGGAAGATTGAGGGCATGTAGATTGTGAGGTGAGAATCCTAGAGGGGTGGAGTGTAGGGAAAATAGAAGTTCCATGGCCAGAATTCTCATCCGACCCTGCTCTGCTTGCTTACTATGCACGTGCAATGCTCACAGGTACATGCTTGCACACGTGTGGTCCAAATGAGTTAGTATCGACTCTATATAAAAAGCTCTGCCTGTTGCTCTGGGGCTATGAGATAGTGGAGAGGCCCAGAGGCAGAGACCAGCTTGCTGTATGCAGACTTGCCCTGAGGTGAATGGGATTCTAGAGCTTGACCTGCCACCACTATAATAAATCTGGGTATAAACCCTTTTACCCCCAATGTTCTGTTGTCATTTTTCAATCTTACCAAATCCAGAGTGAACTTGCCTGGGGAAGTTCCCCTCAGGCGAGACACCATCTGTATGTCTTCTTTGGAAAAATGTTATTCAGGTCCCTAGCCCATTTTTAAAATGGGATTATTTGTTTCTATTTTTTTTTAGTATTGAATTGTATGACTTTATATATTTTGGATATCAGTCCCTTATCAGATACATCATTTGCAAATATCTTCTCTCCTTCCTTTTTGTTTTATTTGTGGTTTCCTTTGCTGTGTGGAATCTTTTTAGTTTGATATACTCCCAGTTATTCATTTTAGCGTTTGTTTCCCTTGCCTAGGGAGATGTATCTAGAAAAAAATTGCTAAGGCTGATGTTCAAGAGTTTATTGCCTATTTATTTTTGGAGTTTTATTGTTACAGGTCTTATATTTAGGTCTTTAATGATTTTGAGTTTTTATATATAGTATAAAACAATGGTCCAGGCTCATTCTTTTGCATTTAACTGTCCAGGTTTCCCAACACCATTTATTGAAGAGACTGTCTCTTCCCCATTGTATATTCTTGCCTCCTTTGTCATGTATTTTCCAAATAAGCATGGGTTTATTTCTGGGCTCTCTATTCTGTTCCATACGTTGTCTCTCTGATTTGACCTTTCAAGGAGTTGTAGTTCATTCAAGTAGCCACTAGATGACCTTCTGGTAACTTACAGCAGCTAAATAATTTCATGGCAGAAATAGAGAAACTGGGAATAGGATCCACTTGTTTTACAGTAAATTTAACTTTATTGACAGAATATTCATTTTTTCCAAATATAGCTACTTTTTGATAAACACTAATTTTTATTAGCATTTAAAAACAAAACTCATTTTCAAAGTTCTATCCTTAAAATTGAAATGATTACTTTTCTCAAGGCTCTTTTTAAATGTCCCCAATATTCTAAGAAATAACTTACAATAAGCTGTTTCTCTTGGTCAAGAGTCTTCCGTGAGCATCTCAACTGACTAATGTCTTTATTCATGTGAGCAGAGACTATGTCCTGTTCATATTTACAGAGCGTACAGCATTTAGCAGGATGGCATATTAACATAATGGAAGTATCAATGCCATTTGTCTAGTGGTTTACACTTTACAAAGTCCTTATAGTATACTCCCTCTTGATTTTAATTCAAGTTGCAAAAAATGACCTTTTCTTTGTCCTTCTCTGTGATAAGCCAAAGTCAGTCTAATGCACACTCTTCATAGTGAAAACTTTCTACCTCATTCATTCATTCAACAAATATTTATTGAGCACTATGGTGAGATATCAGTTTTATCGGTTAAAGTATATGTAACATGTGTACCATTTTAAAGCTTACAGTTCAGTGGCATTAAGCACATTCATATTGTTGTGCAGCCGTCACCACCTTCCATCTCCAGAACTTTTTTCATCTTCCCCAACTGAAACTCTGTATCAATTAAACACTAATTCCCCATTCTCCCTGCCAACCCTCCCCAGCCTCTGGCACCAACATTCTACTTTCTGTCTCTGAATTTTAATACTCTAGGCACTTCACGTAAGTGGAATCATGAATTATTTGTCTTTTTGTGACTGGCTTACTCACTTAACGCAATGTCAAGTGTCATCCATGTTTTTGTATGTGGCAGGGTTTCCTTCCTTTTAAAGGGTGAATAACAATCTATTGAATGGATATTGTAACTCCAGGGAAAATTCTGGGGCAAAATACCTCTAAAACCAAAATCAATCAAGGGAGAAATAAAGTTAAGAAACCTTTTTATTTCTTACAAACAGTTGTCCCATCTCTCTCTTGACGCAGCTGCAGAAGGAGAGAGCTCCACCCAACCTCTTCTGGCCAGATAAACCCTCCCACACTCTTGTAATCACCTATCAATATGTAGATGGACCACTTCTCTCCACCCCTTGAAACACCTATTGATATACAGATGCACTAAAGCCAGGTGAGATTCTGGAAATATTACAATTTTACCCACAGATATGATCATTTTTGTTTTTAAAATTTTTACGGCAAATTTTAAACATACATAAAAGCACAGAGAATCCTACACTGTGCTTCCTGGTACCCAATATCCAGCTTTCACCAACTTGTTCATTTCACCTATTCTTCCACCTACTCTGTCTCCTACCTTTGGAAGCCAATTCAAGAAGTATTTAATCTGCACATAGTCTAGGAGGTATTTAAAAGATAAGGATTCTTATGACAATCATAATACCATTACTACATCCTGAAACATTTAACAATGATTCCTTAGCATCATCAAATATCAAGTCAGTGTCCAAACTTCTATATAATTTTTAATGCTTGATTTGATTATATCTTCTTTATAACTGGCCATTTTAAGCCTCTAAAGATATGGGTGGCGGTAGAGAGGAATGGTTCTAAACCAAGATAAATGAGATTTGAACAACTAATCAGGCTCCAGGTAAACTTCATGCCCTTGAAAGAATCTTGCCTTGCCTGTCTGTGCCAGGCTGTTTGCTTACCTCCAAAAGCACCAAGGTAGTAAACAATTGTTGCTTGGTCGTAGAGCACCCCCAGTGATTTAGCCTCTTATTCATTGTGCTCTCTGTTCTGGATTTGGCCACTTATGCACTTTCCTGGGGAAATTTACTAGTTCTTAGTTTTGATATAGGTAAGAAGACAGACTCCTGGTGTACTTGGAGCTGTTAACTGCACCTTGAAATCTTCAAGGCTAATGAGTGAAAAAGAAAGAAAGGGGAAATGAGTGGGGATACTGCAGGACAGACCCAAGTCTAAGGGTTAAAATGAAAGGACTAGATGGGAATTCCTGGGACAAAAGATTGGCAGCACCATTTCCTAGGAGAAGGGACAACATCAAGGAGGAGATTCAAGGCAGAATTTTTAACAACCTGAGGTAAAACTTTCCTCTCTGTTAGGGATACAGATGAAACAGTTTGCCCAGCAAGATTTCAATCGCAGATGAACAATGAGTACTTTTTTTTTAGTATAAGTATGTCCCCAAATATATAGATGCCCTTTCTTGGAAGATGGTTTCCTTTCCTTTATTCAGTCTCCTTGTCTTGCATGTCTACCTAAAATCATAGCATTGTATTTAAATTTTAAAAATATTTTTACAGTAGTTTAGCATCAACAGACTCTGAGTATTTATTTTCCTCTATCCTCATCAATGTCAGATACTATTAGTCTTTTAAGCTCTGTCAATCTTCAGGACCAAAATGTAAGAGTTGTTTGTTTAAAGTACTTCTTAACTGACACAAACTTCCTTTGTGTTGTGATGCTTAGTATCAAGGTTTTGTTTAAGAATTTTAAGTTTTATTCTGTGAAAATCTGTACAAAAAAATTTAATGACATGTGTAAGTCCGGGGAAAGGAAATCCCAGGGCAAAATACCTCTAAAAACTGAAATTAGTCAAAGGGAGAAATAAAGTTTAAAACCCATTTATTGCTTACAAACATCAGTCCAGGGCTATCTCTCTGCTCCTGAAGAAGCAAAACTGGCCCTCCCCTCACCTCTCAGGTACAGATAAGCCCTCCTTGCCCAGGTAATTACCCATTGATATGGAGATGAACTTCTCTCCACCCCTGAGGAATGATGCAAATGCACGAAAGCCATACTTCTTTCCACCTCTGAATGCCTATTGATATGCAGATATACTAAAGCCAGGGGAGATATTCTGGAAATATTACAATTTTACCTACACTTTTAACCCCTTAGCTGCTTTAAAATTCCAACAGCTGATTTCACAGCTCCCTCCAACAAAACTGATCTGTTCGGTGGGTTCTCAAGTCAACGCTCAACTTCATATTAGGTTTAGCAAAAGCGAATGTTTATATTTAAAAAGAAAACATCTGAACTCAGAGCCCATTAAAATAGAAAAGTTAATAAACTGAAGATGTCTTGTTAGGTGTTGCCCCTAATGGCAACATCTAGGTCAGATAACTTATATTGACTTAAAACAGCATTTCCACTAACTGTGTAATCATGTTTATAACTATTGCAATATGAAATTTAAAAAATCCCTAGTCTCTTTAATCCACATTTCCACAAAGAGCTGTTGAAAGAAAAAATTTCTGCTCAGTTGTTTTTCCCTTTGCTTAAAAAAAAGGGGTGGGGGGGGGCAGGAATCCCACCTCACCTTGCTGCTGAGCAACAGTCAATCATTTATTATTCCTGGATCAAACACAAGCATTCGTGCCTGTGAAAACATTTTGCAGTGAATGGGATCTTGGTCTCTACTAAAAACAAAACATGGCTAAAAAGAAACTTCAATTTATTTTCAAGTTCTATGGCTAAATTCCTAACTGGTGAAAATATTGGCAAGCAACTAGATTTATTTAGGATTGGATTTACTTCTTTGGTGTCTGCCCAGAAGTGCTATTGAAGGCTCTTTGTGGCTGCCTTCTTAAGAGACCAGATGGACCTCAAATGGAATGAATATTGACACTGGCATCCAAAGCACAATGAAAGGCAGGAGAGAGAGTGGAAAGCTTTTGTTTTGAATAACTAAGTGTAACCAATTTTTACTTCAAAGTTTTAATATTTGGCAGGCCAAAAAGGTTGCTTCTCAAAATGACCAAACTTAGAGTTAAACCCTTTTTTGGTATTTTGACAGTAAATTAGTAGTTATTGTAAGATAAATTCTAGCCGGAATAAGCAGGCAAAGAGAGGCAACAAAGGGCCAGGTAATTTATTTAAATACCCCCAGGTGAGGTTCTGTGGCCTTGCCAGAGGCCAGAGAAGTCACACCCAGTTAGGGAGGTGGGGCGCTTATAAAGGATTAGGAGGGGGAGGAGTGGGCAAACTATCTTAGGGGGGTGTTGAGAGGTATGATTGGCTAAAGGTGACATAATAGTCAACTAGAAACTTTTTTCTTTCCAAGAGGGAGGAGGCTAACATCCAGGTCTTAGTTGGCACATCAGGATGGAATTCAGGGAGAGCTGTCCCCTTTCCATATACGGCACGGACTTTGGGGTCTGGTTTGTTCTCCCCCTATGGCATCTCTCTGTTCTGTTTGCATGTCCTTGTTTTTCCTTTCTCCACCCTAACATTCCAGCCTTTTGGTCATAATGGGCGATGACTCAATCTGGCTACTTCCGGCTGACAAGGGGCATCGTGGGGGTTTGAAGCTGGTATTAGGCCGAAGGAGGGGGTTCAGTGGGAAGAGGTGCATAACGGTGAAGTAACATCTGGTTGGTGGTGACCCGGGTCATCTGGGTTAGCTGCTGTTGGAGGAACTTGAGGACACAAGGGGCAACTAAGAGTAAACCACAAACTGTTATTAAGGGGCCCAATAGGGGCATTAGCCAGGCTGTTATGGGGGACTGGAATTCTGGATTGAGTTTACATTTCAATGACTAGTATTAGGATTTAGTATAGATAAGACTGCATTATTGAAACAATACTTTTCTGTAAAATCACCCTTATTTTTATTAGATGTAGTTAGATTAAGAAAATAATTAACAGTTGGCTTGATTATTTGCATAAGTGCAGCAAGAAGAGCAATTGATTACATGGGCTCTTTTAAATATGCTTTGCTGGAACTTTTTGTAAGGAATTTCAGATTGAACTTTTAAGGGCTTCTTGAGGCCAGAAAGCCAAGCCAGACTTGCCATCAGGTTGTGCCTGCAGTACCTGTTGATTTGGGTGAATTCCTCTCTTCTTGAGGTCTCTGAGACATCCTGAGATTCCTGCACCTGCCAGGAAGTGACCTTCTTTACTCACCTGGTAAGGCTGCTGGGAACTCTGTAAGCAAGGTACCAGGCCAGTTTTTCCAAGGGGCTTTGTTGGCTCCATGAAGTCAACCTTAGTTCCTTAAAGCCGTCTGTTCATATCTGAGTTTACACACATGTCTCTCAGGTATGACGTTCCAGTCAAAGCCTTGGTAGTATAACCAGTGTTTTTAATTGGTCCTCTTACAAGGAAACAAGGTTCTTATTGAACTTATGCAAATAAACATACTGCCATGAAATATAAAAATAGTTACTGAGAGTTTTTAAATTCTGGAGGGATCAGGTAGAGAGAAAGATAAAGTTTCGATTCTGCTTATAAAGGCAGTCATTTACTAAACTGTTGCCAGCTTAAGAGAAAAAGCTTAAAACACTTTATCAGCAACATCTAAAACAAAAAGTCACAAAACGTCTTCTTTATTTCACTTAATCTTATGTAACCAATACCTGTTCTGCTGAAATCTAGTTCTTTACTAGCTTAAGAGTAATAAAACAGTGACTATAAATAATAAAAGACTTACAAATGACAATGGTTAAAGATCTGATGAGAGCTTACTGTAAGACAGTTGACATAAGGAAATTCTGATATTTCTGTAATACAAAACATTCAGTAACAAAGTTTAGCATTATTCTTTTTGACAGTGCTTCTTAGGTAATTAAGCAGGTAATTATATATCAGATAAATAAGCTAAATTAGCCAAATACTTTCTCCAATGAGAAAAAATTTCTCTGACTTGTTCCAGGGGCCCTCTGGAAAATATCAGAGTTAACTAGGGGCAAAAGCACTTTTTTGAATTTGATT
Source organism: Manis javanica (assembly GCF_040802235.1). NCBI lineage: Eukaryota > Metazoa > Chordata > Mammalia > Pholidota > Manidae > Manis > Manis javanica. The sequence continues at coordinate 34,890,118 of NC_133157.1, read as the reverse complement.
TTGGAAAGTTGTTAAGTTTTAAGACACTTGCTTAAATAGGACCATAGGTTGCTATGAAGCAACACTTATCTAATTAACTAGAATGACAACAAAGTACTTCAAAAGTAAATAAAGGTTATACAGTTGTTATCAAAGTTTAGCTTTTAGTCTTTTTAATATTAAGATCTCATTTTCTTAAAGACTCTGACAAGTCACTGAGACTTTAAGCATAAGATTTATTTGCTAGGCTTGTTTACTTATTTTTAGCAACTATGCTAGATTACTTACAAAACCTTTACTGAATGTTAGACAAAGCCAAGCATTTAAGCATTTTATTCTTAAAAGATTTAGCAGATAACACTGACTTAAATGACTTTAGGTAAACTTAGGCAGCTGATAACAGCAAGGACATGCCCACCTCAGCTAAACTCAAATTAGCTTTCATGCTTAACATTTTTCACTAGATTCTCTGGAAGTTCTAGAATGCTCAATCTTCACAAGCGCTTGTTTTTAAATAAAATATTTTTCATTTATACACCTAGACACACAAACGTACAAACTGAGATACAACAATTACAGTCAGCAACACTTTTCATATAAAAACATATACACAGACAAACTGATATAAAGATTTGAGTTTCTAATATTCAATTGCCTTCTTTCTTCTTAGCTTCTTGTCTGTGGCTTCTGGAACTAGAGGGTGGGAGGGGTATGTTCTGGTGGGGAAAGAGGGCGTTGAAGGTGGAAGGAGAGGGGGAGGGAGTGGTGCAGCCACCAGAAGAGGAGAGCAGGACAACAGCATGGTTGAGAATGCAGGACTTTACGATGGAGACGACACGTGGGAAGACACAGGACTTAGAGATGGTGGTGGAGAGAGGGGGAGGGGATTGCGAGCTGAGGGAGGCGGGCGACTGAGGTTCTGGCGGATCTGAAAAGGAAGGATTGAGCAGAGTAAGAGGCTGACAATCTTTAACTGGAGATCGGGCCAGGAGAACCTGAGTTATAGAACACTTAACATAAAGGTTTTGACGGGAGTGCAAAGTCCAAAAAGCCTGCACATGTGGGATTTCATTCTACTTTCCGCTCCGGTGGCAATAATTAGTTAAGTCGGTGAGGAGGCTAAAATCCAAAGTTCCCTCAGGGGGCCAGCGAGATTGGTTGTCCAAGGGATACTGAGGCCCGGTCTCAGAGCAAAGGAAGACTAACTTCCACTTGCAAATTTCCTGGGACAAACAGAGAGTAGCCAGATTAGAAATGAGACACTGCAGCGGGGTCTGAGCCTCTGCTTTCATGGGCTGGTTTCCCATGTCTGTGTTCACTTCCCAAAAAAATCCTGCTGAGAGGAGCGCGCCCAGCGTCCCAAGTGCACCAAGTCAGGGGAGACAGCCTGGGAGCCTGGTGAGGGACGTCTCCCCCACCACAGGGCCAGGGGCAGGTATCCCGGATACTCGCAACGGATGGGCTGAATGCCCAGACCTGGACGTAGCTACGATTTCGGACGGACCAGGTGAAACGGAGTTAGGAAGGGAAGCAGACCGGGGGAAACTGGGGGACTCACCGGAAAATAATCTACGCAGCAGAGAGCAGGCTGAGGTCCCGGGTGGGGGAAGGAGGGGGCAGGGCCACCAGTGACCGGTCAGGGCCCCATGCTCACACTCCCCCTGGGTTTCGGCACCATATGTAAGATAAGTTCTAGCCAGAATAAGCAGGCAAAGAGAGGCAACAAAAGGCCAGGTAATTTATTTAAATACCCCCGGGTGAGGTTCTGTGGCCTTCTTGCCAGAGGCCAGAAAAGCCACACCCAGTTAGGAAGGTGGGGCGCTTATAAAGGATTAGGAGGGGGAGGAGTGGGCAAACTATCTTAGGGGGGTGTTGAGAGGTATGATTGGCTAAAGGTGACATAATAGTCAACTAGAAACTTTTTTCTTTCCAAGAGGGAGGAGGCTGACATCCGGGTCTTAGTTGGCACACCAGGATGGAATTCAGGGAGAGCTGTCCCTTTCCATATACGGCACGGACTTTGGGGTCTGGTCTGTTCTCCCCCTATGGCAGCTCTCTGTTCTGTTTGCATGTCCTTGTTTTTCCTTTCTCCAGCCTAACAGTTATATCCTATCAAAATTCCTATCTAATCAACTCATTCAATCAACTTCACCAAATACAGTCACCATCAATTCAGACACATCCAGTGGTCTTCCTTTCCTCAAGCCTAATCAGCCCTAAACCTAATTAGGACTCTAGAAACCAGTGCAGTCCCCTGAAGTAATCAGTTCTCCCCAAAGTGATCAAACCCCTCCCCTCTAGCATTTCCATCAGCCAGTCGGCCACTAGGCTACAATCCAACAATCATCCATGAAATAAATGTCATTGTTGTCGAGACCCATGATATTTCAAGGTTTATCCATTCTGATCAATTTCATTTGGGGGATTTTAGGAATGGGTTCCTAGTTGAATGGTACCATAACAATAATTTTTCAGAAAGACTGTTGATCGTGTTCAGCAAAAAATTTCCTCAGTGTCATCCCTCCTTGCCAACAAAGGTGACCTTTGAAAGGCTTTGCAAGACCAGGAATGTGAAGTTGGAGTGTGGGAGCGAGGGTAGCCATTATTTCTAGAGGAAATGATTTATGTGATTTCCAACTTAACAATTACATTAGGATCATGCAATTTGCAATACAAAAGAATATGGCTGCCATTACTGAAAAGAAAAGAAAGTGAGTAGAGGACAGCCTAAGAAGACGGAGGGCTTGTTCAAAAGTGTTTCTCTCTCCCAGTACAATCTCAGTTGCCCTGGAGAAGTAGAGTTAGCTTAACGGCTTCATTATGATTGCCAAGGTATTTTCAGAAATATCTCTTTCTATTGCTGGAATAAATTAGATGATGCTCTAAACAGTTCAGCACCTGCCAGTTGGGTAATGTGTGATTTTTGCACAGGAGGAAGGACTGTTCAGATTGGAGGGGAATAGACTTGGGGGGTCAGAAGAACTATGTTCATATATCAGAAGGCAAATGATTAGGTGCATTTTATGTAGAAGCACAAAGCTGAATTAAAACTAGAAGGTAGAAGCTAGTGGAGGTTATGTTTTAGCAAAATTAAAGGAACAATGTGTTAGTAAGTCTGAATGAAACAGCTGGTGTCTTGCCAGTGGGTTCCAGCCCTGGGCAAGTTGATTGTGGATTCAGTGTGACCAAAGAAATGACAGTAAAATGTTCTTGGGGGGGTGAAAGGGTTATATCCAACTTTATTTCCATGGTGGCAGGTCAATCACTAAAATCCTGTTCACTCTGCCTAAAATCCCAAGCAGTCTCTGCCTCTGGGCCTCTTGGCCCACACAGCCATCCTCTGGGCCTCTGTCCTCAGTGCTACCACCACTCCAGCCTCTGCTCTGCTCTCCGTGTCGCCCAGAGCACTGGGCAGAGCTCTTTATATAGAGTCAATAGCAACGTATTGCCCACATGTATGTTGTGAGCTAGCCAGCCAGGGCCAGGTGAGGATCCTAGCCACAGGAACTTTCATTTTATCCACAGCTGGAATCTGAAAGTATTGAATTTTTTGTCACTGAAGGTATCCAGGCAGATGCTGGATGACTGGGGTCAGGGATATCGGAGAGAAACTTCATGCATCATGTAGAGAAGGTTGAACAAAAAGACCTCTGAAGCTTCTAAAGGCAACATTGTGTAGCTCCGCAAATGTCACAATTTGCTTAAGTAGCCACTAGATGTCACTCTTGTGATTTGCAATAGCAAGAGTGTTTCTGTACTGGTGCAAAATAGAAATCCGGAATATGACTAACATAAGTGAAATTTTATTAACAAAATGCATCCTTGTGTAATTAATTTTTTATAAATATTAGGAAAATTAAATATCACTTGAAGCAACAATTTCCAAGATCTAGTCTCAAAATTGGATTCACTTTCTAAATTCTCTTTTCAGGTAAGTCTTCTGATAGTCTTAGAATGTAGTTCAACTTGCCACAGAACTGCTTCTATCCATACACTACCATCTCTGAATCTCTCATCCATCTTCTGTGTGTATTGTGCCGGACAGGAACTATGTCTTGCTCTTTCCTACATGTCACCTTAGCACTCTACTGTATTCACACTACTATTACTACTACTAGCTTATATTTCTATTGTGCTTACCATTTATAAGCACTTACAGTATGTTACCTAATCCATGTAAAATCGGTTGTTATGGATTTTAAAATATGAAGAAATAGTCTAAGAGGGGTTTAGCAATCTGTCCAAGGTCATAGATAAGAAAATGCTTTCCAATTTTTACTATGTTAAACTACAGAGGCTCAAAATGCTATAGACAATATCTCTGCTGGACATTCACAGTATGCTTCAGCATGTTAAAAGCTCTGAGAATTCCTGGAACAAAGAAACCTATCAAACTTTAGCCCCCTAAATCTTCAAACATATCTATCATCTATCTTTTTTTTTTTCAGAATGTAAGTTATTACCTAACAGAATAGCTTTTCTATTGTGAATTGCTATAAGTGATGAATATCAAATCCAAACTCTATACTCCTTTTTAAATTCAATTTAATTTACTAGCATGTCTCATAATATGCAATTCATTAAGAAAAAAATTGTGCCTCCATCTTCTCATAACTAAAAAGAAATTGTGTTCACCAAAATAGATTGTTTCCACCCAAAGGCTCAGTATGTGGAGAACTTGTTTTTGTCTCTCAGCACTTCAGGCAAACTGAAACTAATAAACAAACGTCCAAAATAAAAATTTCTACCTCCTCCTGTTCCTCAGACTTGTCTGGTGAACCTCACAGTGAAGTTGCTGTGCTAACTTCCCCGTGGTAACCCGTAGCTTAGACATGACACAGGCCATTTGACTTTGCCCTAATGGCTTCAGTCTCCTTGGTGTTAGCATGTGTTCAGAATGTCTGCATACCTTCAATGAGAGTAACTGTTGTGCGGTACCTGCTGGAGCTGTCAGACATATGCCAGAACTCAGGGGACATAGCTGGGAGGTTGATTGCTCTCTGAAAATGGACTTAAGGGCAAGAGACTAGTCCAGCTGGCAGGCCTTGTGAATGCAGCTTCATGTCTGGAAGGCCTTTCTTTCACAGGGCTGGGACCCACAGAGGCCCTCCCACATCACCGGGTGAAGTGTTTCCAACTCACCAGGTTCCTCACAGCACCCTTCACATCCTTGTTCCTCAGGCTATAGATGATGGGGTTGAGCATGGGGGTCACTATCCCATAGAAGAGAGGGATGAGCTTGTCTGAAAGGTCCTCTTTGTCTGCTCCCAGGGGGTCTTTAGCCTTGGGCTTTGCATACATAAAAAATAATGTTCCATAGAAGATGACCACGACTGTGAGGTGGGCCGAGCAGGTGGAGAAGGCCTTTTTCCTCCCCTCAGCTGACGGGATCCTCAGGATGGTAGCAATGATGAGAACATAGGAGACAGAGATGAACAGAACCGGGACCCCCAGGAAGATCACATTGGTCAACCCCATGCTGATCACATTGGTGGAGATGTCAGCACAGGCCAACTTGAGGACAGCCAGGATCTCACAGGTGAAGTGGTTGATGACATTGTCCCCGCAGAAGGGCAGCCGTATTGTTAAGGATGTGTGCACCATGGAAGCAGCACCACCAATAGCCCAGGAGCTGGCAGCCATGGGCACGTAGGCAGCCTTGCTCATGACCACAGGGTACCTCAGGGGGTTGCAGATGGCCACGTAGCGATCAAACGCCATCATGCTTAGGAGCACACACTCTGTCCCTGCCATGGCGAAGGAGAGGAACATCTGCACAGCACAGGCCGAGAAGGAAATGGTTTCCTCCTTCAGGAAGCCATCCAGGACCAGTGGGACCGAGGAGGTCGTGTAGCAGATGTCCAGGAAGGAGAGGTTCTCCAGGAAGAAGTACATGGGCGTGTGTAGGCGGGAGTCTAGAATGGTCACCAGGATGAGGACCCCGTTGCCCAGCAGGATCACCAGGTACATCAGCAGGATGAGCACAAAGAATGTTTTCTCCAGCTTTGGGTGGGCGGAGAGGCCCAGGAGAATGAACCCCACCACGGGGGAGGTCCAATTGGCTTTTTCCATACGTTATCTCTTCTGTCATCAGCAGAGAAAAAAGCAGTACATCAGGCTTTCTTGAGAAAACTCCTGTGCATCAGGTCAAGCCCCTGCAACACAGTAGAAGAGCATATTTGTGTAAGGGAAAATGACTCAGAGACAGTAGGGGTGCCCTTAGCTCTTAGATGAGAGAAGGTCAGAGCTGGAAAAAAACAAATGGAGCAGCACTGAGCAAGGGCCTGAAATGTCCCAGCTGTGTGCTGGGGCTGTCCCGATGTTGCTGCACCCTCTCATTGGCCATAAAAGCAGTTGAGGCCGGAGAGGGGATGTGATCGAAGTCTTCTGAGCAAGCTGGTGACAGAGACAGGGCTTGAGCCCAGCAGAGCTAATCCTCAGAGAGGGCTTTTCCTCTGCAGTATGATTAATAGCTAGAAAATGCTCTGCATTATTTCTTTTTATTGTAAATATATAGAAATTTCACTTAATAAGAGCTTTCCTAGATTCACAGGGAGGAAAATCCCCAAGCTAATCCAATTCTTAGAACTAGCAAATTTTCAAGCTTCTCCAAATGTTGATTGCATTTGGAAGGAACTTGGATACAGGTGCTAATCCCCATCCACGCAGAGACAAGTCTGGGTAAAGGCTCAACCATAATGAGGATTGCTTCTTCACCAGCTGCATCTTCACATGCACTTGGCCATCATCATTCGCACCGGCACCTGCCTGATTTACCAGGGATTAATAGCAGTGTTCAGGGAGGTTCCTGTATGGGGAAGACCTTTATGAAATCAACACAGGCGTTAACTGGAGTGATTGAACCTACACTGTGGGATGACAACGGTGCAGCTTGCTTACCAGTTTACTCAGTTATGGACAACCACACTAACTACAGTTAGCAGTAGCGTAAATGGCATTAACCTTTAATCCCATTTCATTATAAGTTCTTAGCCAGGGTTACTAGGGAATACTTTCTCTTTGTCCTTTTATATCCTTTATTTTATTCTTATGTAATATTCTGGCTCTCTTGCCCCCATTTCATAGTTCCACACAAGCCACTAGCTTATAGAAGACCTGTCTGCCTTTGTGTAGAGGATTTCTAATTTCTTAGTTCCAATTGCTCAGTCTCTAAATGCAGAATCCTCATTGATAATATTTCTATAGCTCCTTCTTAAATGCAATGATGTGTGTCGGAGGGGGTGGGTGTTGGAAGATGAGTGGTTAACAATAACAAGCACCTACTCTGTGCAATATTCTTTGAAACCCGCCATGGAGAAGATACTGTCATCAAAGTTTGGTAGATGAAGTAATCAAAGCTCAGAGGAGCTGAAGAGTTTGTTCTGCGAGATTGAATGACAGAGCTAGGGTTGTATCGCATGCCCCAATTCTGAGTCCCTTCTACCAAATAGCTACCTTATTCTCTTGGTACACAGATTTTTGAGAGCCTGTCTCTCCATTATCAGGTCTGTGTATTCTTGCTTTCCACAAGCAGCTGGAATCTCAGATTCTCCAGGAATTCTGCCTGTATTAGCTTTCCAACCCAGTAATCACACGAGTATCATGAAAGCACCATGAAATGTAGGTTTGTGCTCCCAGAGCAGATCTCCGGAGCTAGATATTTAACAGTCCCAGGTTTCCACTCCCTCCCTGCTCCATTTCTCTTCCTCCTGCCAGTGATCTGGGGTGGGGGAAGGGCTTGGGTCCCTCCCGGCCACAGCTCTGGTACATTACCCCGTTCCGTTCCGTGAGGTCTGCTCTTTTCTCCAGGTCGGTCTGTGTATTCTTTGCCCAGTCTCATTGTCCAGCATGCTCTTGCTACAGGCATGAAGGGGGAGTTTATGTCACAGGTGTGGTCAGGAAGTACAGCTCCTGCCGTGAATTGAACCCAGTTTCTCAGCCTCAGCACTAGTGATGTTTGGGGCCACAGCATCCTTTGTTGTGGGGCTGTCCTGTGCTCTGTAGGATGTTCATCATGGCCCTGGCCTCTGCCCACTAATTGTCAGTAGCATATGCTCCCTAAGTTATAACAACCCAAAATGTCTCCAGACATTGCCAAAGGTTTCTGGGAGGAAAGGGAGGTGCAAACTGTGCTCCACAGGGGACCATTGCTCCAACCCAGGGGAGAGCTCCCCCATTATGCAATCATGGATTTCATTGTGTTTCCTACCCAAGCATATTACTCCTCCCCTGGTGACTCAGTGAAGCTCAGGAGGGTGTTCCGGTTTGCTCTGGGTGCTCTACTGTGACATTCCATGCAACTTATCTCACAGTCTTCCCTCTGGCTGTCCCATAGTCAGGGTCAGAAACAAGATTCTATAGTGACAGGATATGCTGTGGTTGCAGAAGCCAAGGAAAGTGGCTTCTGTTAGAGAAGCTATCCTGTCTGCTCCTTTCGGCCAAATCTGTGTGCAAAAAAGCTCCTGCCCGTGAGCAGTGTGGTGTGGGCTTGAGTGGTGCTCAGGATTTGCCTGGCATGAGAGTTGCATCCACGGGAGTCTCATTGCCTGTTGTGCTGAAGTTGCCAAATGAATCTGGTTCAATCGGAATGAATTGAACAGCTGGGAAGACCTTGCACACTGAGACCAGAGCTGAGGGATGTGCCCCTGCCCACAGCATATATATTCTGTGTAGCTTGAGCAACACCCTTCTCTGTGCCAGGCCTCAGTTTCCCCGTGTGCGTATGAGAAGGCTGAGTCAGGTGCTTCCCGGGCATCCTGACTCCGTGTGGAGGCAGTCTCCTGCAGGCAGAGAGCAGTCCCCCATGGAGGCAGCTGCCCATGTGGTTCAGTGTGTGGTGTGTGTGGGGTAGGGGGAGATCTGAATGCCGAGTTTCCCATCAAGGAATGGCCAGCAGAAAATAAGCTCAGGTCAGGATTTGAAGGGGATGCAGGAAGGAAGCAAACAAGGAGCTCTGACACCTACAGCCTGACTGGGAGGTTGGCGAGGGAGAGAGGGTGTCAGTCAGGGAGGGCAAGGAGGGGAAGGGAAGCTTTACCTCTGTGGCTGCATGGCAGGTCTGGCTCCTGCGCTGCTCCCAGGGACTGGGCCTTGCTTGCGGTCTGTCCCCACGTGTCTCCGGAGCCAACAGGCAGCTGAGAAGTGGAAGGGAGCACAGTGCCATCAAAAGACCCCTGTGCACTCTTATACAGGTTTTTTGGAGGGCAGTTTGCTGACAAAAGGAAAAATGTGAAAAACCTGTAGACTCATTGCTTCAGTGATTCCACGTCTGGGAAAAAGCCACCTCTGAGTTTCCTGATCTCAGACATGGTTGCAGCTCCTCACTGTGCCCCTGGCCAGCCACTCTCCTGCCTGACACCCTTTACGTCTGAGAGCCTCTTTCTTCTTTCTCCTCCTAAAGCCTCGTGGGGTCTTTAGCTTCTGGGCGTGACTCCCGTGTCCTTCCTCCCAGCCTGGCCATGGACTGGTGTCTCAGCTACAGACTCTTCATGTAAAGGGTCTGTCATCCTGTTCTGAGGCCCAGAAATCCCCAGGGTGCATTTTCCCCAGGAGTGAAGGGAGTCCTCAGGCAGCAGCTGTGGACTCCAGGGACCCTGTTAGTCCCAGAAGCAATTTAAAGATAGGAACATCAAGTGAGCAAAGGGTGTAGGCCCTGTATACCTGGGGACTCCAGGGACCACACTGCCCAGTCCCAATCAGAAGCAGTGACTGGGACACGACCACCTGGGTGGAGAGGAGCACAGAGTTGGGGCCAGCTTCCTCCGGAGCTGTCCCTGGGCTCCCAGACAGGCCAGGGTTCCTTTCACAGACATGCGCAGGGCCTCCCACATGGGGAGGCGGCACCAATGTCCGGACGGTGTACCTGGGATCTTATGCTGACAATCAAGCTACAACACATATCTTCGCATATGTATAACTTCACAAGTGGTAGGCATATGTTTTGTGCACATTTGTAATTTTGATAGGTATTGCCAAATTTCCATAGTCCTGTCAACAGTGTGTGAGTGTTAGTTTTTCCACACTGTTCTCACAGCTTCTTGGTCTTGAGGCTTTCTGGTGTTTGCCATTCTGAAAGGTGAGAAGTGATGTCTTCACACTGTAGTGTTTAAGATCTTTGGTATTTAGAATAATTTAAAATGTGAAAGATAACACACGTAGGTAAGTGCATATGTAACACGTATTTGTGATTTAAAGAATGCTAAAGAAGTCACCACCTAATCTAAGGAGTAGGACATTGCCCATCTGTTGGAAGCTCCCAGGGTGTTCCCTCCTAGCCTCAGTCCTCTCCCTCCCCTCCCAGAGATAGCCACACTCCTGAGCTCAGTTACAGTCATTCCCTGCTTTTACTGATTTTGATCATCTATGTATGCATCCTTAAAACAGTATAGTTTAGGTTTTCTTCCTTCAAAATGCTGTACAAATTGGATCACTTGGATCTATTTCTGACTTATTTTTTCATTCAACGTCATGTTTTTGAGATTCATTTATGTTCATGAGTGTAGCTAAATTCATTAATTTATATTGTTAAAGCCCATTACGTGAATGTGGCCCAGCTCACTGATACATTGTACTTTGGTGGATACTTGGGGTGCCTCCCAACTGAGTTCTGTCATAAGTATTTTGTACGTTTTTCCTGGTACACATATGTATTTCCAATTGTCCTAGCTGCATTTATAACCCATCCTCCCCCCCGACCCCACCCCCCACCCCCGTGAGCGGTAACACCCTTCTTTCATACATCAAGTCTCCCAAATGAATGGGTTCGTTGCAGGGGTCGCTCTTCTTCCCCAGCAGATTGTCTATTCCAACACCACGCCCCTGTTCGCAGGGCTGCTTGGATGTCTTTGTTTCTTGTGGGATGAGTCCCTCTGGTTCCATCTGCTACCTCTTCACACTGTCAGGGTCATTCTTGGTCCTTTGTTCTTCCACATAAATTACTGAGCCAGCTTCTTAAATTCCACAATAATTATTTTAGGGATTTAGAAACTGAGATTACATTGGATCTATAGATCAATTTGGGGAGAACTAATATCTCTATAATAATGAGTTTTCTAACCCATAAATGAGAGGTATTCCTCCTCTATTTTAATATCATTCAAAAGATGTTATAATTTGTAACTTTATGCATAAAGGTCTTAGAGCTCTTGGCCAGATTTACCCTGCATGGTGGTTTTTATATTTACATTTTAATGTAAATACACAAAAATATTTTTATATATAAATATGTATTTATATTTCTTGGTATCTTTAGAAATATTTCATAATCTCTTGCTGGACTATAGAAATAGACTTTTTTCTGGTATGTTGATATAGTGTCTAGGGACCTTGCTAAACTTTCTTAAATACTTATATCTCTAAATCATTGTAGATTTTCCACATAGCAGGTAATAATCTGTGGATAATGATAGTTTTTTGTTCCTTCCAAAATGCTGGGCCTGTTGTCTCTCTTGCCCTCCTGTGCTGGTGGGGACCTGCAGTTCGAAGCTAAAAGTTTTTATCATGAATAGGTGCTGTTTTTTCAAATGCTTTTCCTGCTTTACTTGATTACTCATGAGCTTTTCACTTTTTCACCTGTTAATATGGTAAATTGCACTGACTGATCTTTGAACATGGAAACAGCCTTGCAGCCCTGGGAGGAAGGGTCCACCCTACTGCCAGGCAGCAGGAGTTTCAGCTGCTCTCTGGGGCTCAGCTGAGTCCCCCCTGACTGGCAGATGCAGGAGGCCTCTTTGCTCTTCCCCGGACCCCCACTGACACCACAGGAAGGGACGGTCTCATTACCACATGCGTGGGTCCTGATTCTCTTTTAGGCCCCCTCTGATATCACCCGCGTGGGAGCGAGGAGGGGCACTGATTACTGCAGGGTGGGGGCACAAGTGCAGGCTTCCTGCAGGTCCCCACTGACCCTGTGGGAGGGGACGTGGTACTGTCCAGTGGAGATAAAAGCCCCACCTCCCTCCTCGGTTTCCTCTGACGCCACACTTACAGGGGGGCTGGTTGGGTCACCTTGTCTCGGCCGTCCTGCCAGCCTCTGCTGTGGGGGTAGGAGAGGGCCTGCTGTTTCGTTCAGAGGTGTTCAGTCAGATTTGAGTGGTTATTCCCATGATACTGTATTTTTTATCAAATATTTTCTTTATCTTTTGAGATCATTTGGTTTTCCTTCTTTAGTTGGTTAATGTGGTGAATTTTTCATGTGCAATTCATCCATGTACTTTTAGGATAAATGAAACTTGTTTACAATGATATCCTCTAGGTGCATTACTGTATCTGTTTTACTGATGTTTATATTTGAGGATTTTGCATCAGTGTTCATAGACAGTGCAAGCCTGAAGAGGGTTTATTCCTTTTGTTTTATTTGGAAAAGAGCTTGGGAGTTGACCAAGAGGGGTTTGCAGTTGCTTGTACCTCACTTGGGAATGATACACCATGTGATATAAATTGCAGTTGGAGGATGCAGCGGCCAGCAGGAGCAGTTGACCATAGGAAGCTACTTTTATTTTCAGCTTTGTAATTGTCAGGACTTTCTAGGCTGCTCGATAGAAAACTTACTCTAACCAGTTTAATCCCCAAATAAATGTTTCTTTAATGTTTATATAAATGAGAAGTTCAAGGGAACTCAGTCTCAGGCACAGCTGGAATTAGGGACTCAACATGTCATTAGGACTCTCTGTCTCTTCTTGTTTCTTTTCTCTACTTGTCTTTTCTTGTCTTCATTTTAAACTCTGGTGGACGAGCTTTCTCATGTGTTAAGGAAGAGAATTGTCAAGAGCCTAATTCACATTCTTCTTCACATTTGAGACTCCAGATGAGAACCAAGCCTGGCCCGGACCTAAGATTGCACCTTTGTGGAGGACTTGCTCAAACTCCTGATTCAAAGAAACTGCAAGATTTATAAACATACGTTGCTTTAAAGCACCAAGTTTGTAGTGCTCTGCTATGCAGCATGGAAAGCTAATACAGGACCCCTTCTCTCCTTGCTCCAATTAGAAGTATCTGGGAGAATGGCACTGATTAGTTTGACGAAGCTTCCGTGATTTCCAGTAGACCCATTGCCTAGGGTTGGTGTACTGCAGTTGGCAGCCCGCTAGCATCACATGATAAGAACGAGAGGGATCAGTCTACTCAGAAAGGAATAGAAGCGTGGTACAGTTATAGAACTGACTTCTGCGATGGCCTTCTTAAGAAGTCTGGCTGTGATTGCACTGGGAGTCCACAGATGGGACTTCTTCCATTTGTCCGCTGTCTGGCCTAGACTTTTTGATTATCTCCAAAAGCAAGGGCTGGAGTAAAGGCTGGTTTTCTTTGCTTATGAGACCCTTTCATCAGTGAGTCTTCATGTTTGCGTCTAAGGTCTGGGCTTGGGCCTTCATTCCCACCTAACAGGATGGGCCTGTTCTAGGGATGGAAAAGTGGGTGGAGCCCAGGTCCTCCCCACCTGTTGGGAAGGGGAGAAAGGCTTTGAATGAGGACACTTGCCTCTGGGTGTTCCAAGTCCCCTCAGACTACCCTGAGGCTCACCTTCAGAGCTTTTCCTTCCTCCAAAATAAAAGTGTCTTTTTTATTTCTCCTGTTAATACATTATCATTGTAAATATATGGTATTCATAGAGGTCTCCCATACCTCTTCATACAACCTCCCTAAGTGTTCTGAAGTTTTTGTGACTGCTGTGAATCATATCCTACCACTCCATTGTACTTTCTTACTAGTTCTAGCAGTTTCACATTTGATTAAGTTGTTTTCTAGGTAAAAAACATCTGTGAAGAGTTTTATTCTTTTCAGTATTTATGTTCTTTATTTTGCTGGTCTGGCTTAATTAGGTAGACTCTGCAGAATGGCACTGGCGCTGAGAGCACATGTTCTGACCCAGGTAGTAAGCGTGCTGTTGATGTTCCGATGTTTTCGTGCATGTTAGGGATGGTTTCCTATATTCAAGTTTGCCACTTCAACAGGTCAGAAATAGATACTAAATTTTATCAAATGACTTCTCAACATTTGTTGATGGGATCACTTTTTAAAAATTATTAACAAAACGGTTGCAGTAAAATTGATCTCCTCATGTTCCTAATGTTAAAAACCTTGAAACTCCTAAAGAAAATACAACTGGATAATGTGTGTTATTTGTTTAATATACAATGATTTTAATCTACTCAGGTTAAATAAATGACCTTTTCTATTTGCTCAACTTTCTTTTTTCTTTCCTAATTCTCTAATTCTTTCAGAAGTCTTCATCCTAATATTTGCCTCTTGGTATTTACTCTTAAAATTTTAACATGCGTACTAACACTTTTGTTCTATTTCAGTGTCTGTGCAATGGATTATATTGGTAAGATTGCTCCTCCCACCACATCCTTCATCAGATGAGGATTTTGGTGGGCTGTAACTTCACTTCTTTCTCCATTTTCCTTCCTGATGAAGCACCTAAATCTGTAACTCGAATAATGTCACTGCTTTGCTGTCACTGTTTACCTTTAGTGTTTTCTAGTAATTCCTTCACATATTTGTCTTTGCATTTCATCATTCCCCACTGTCTCTTATCTACCATATATATTACATTCTTTCAATTTTTTATTTTTAACTATTTGTTGGGAGAACTTTCAAAATAAAATTTCTTTTTCAGAAAGAGATTATAGAGTTATGTTCTTTCTGTGGTTGTTGCCCATGACAGTGAGTGTTTTGTTAACCCTCATGTCTGTGCCACTGTCAGGGGTATGTCAGATTCTGGACTCAAGCCATTTCCCTTAGAACTCTGCAAACCTGTTCTACTGACATCTATATTTTGGGCTGCAGAGTATCAGGCCGATGGTGGTCAGATTCTTATTCCTTGGTGGGAAATACTCTTTTCTTTTGTGCAAAAGTCTGTAGAGTTATTTTGGTGTATATGGGAATCAAAACTTATCCCTGAATATACTGTACATAGGTATGTCTTTTGCTACAATTCCTATGTGGCGATTGATGAACCTTTTATGAACAAAGTATTTAAAGCTTCTTTTCAGTAAAACGTCTTTTTTTTCTCTTGATTATTATTTGTCTTTGGTCTGCTCTGTTTCCTCCTTGTGATATCTATAATGGATCCCCTGGTATATCTTTCATGTCTCTAATCTTTTCTTAACTGAAATCTCTATCTTTTTCTCTGTGGTCTAGGAAAGAAACAAATTATTTTTAATTTGAAGTTTTGATCTTAAGCATTGTCCTATTTAAATACTTTCTACTGATTCTTATTTGATCAATAATGAGGGATTTTAATTTTTTCCCCTGAGAAAATGTTATCCTCCTGTCACCTTTTCTACTAGTCTTCTTTTTGTAGACTGTCTTATTTTATTGATTCAATTGCCTCTAGAATTCACACTACAAAGAATTTTCTTTAATGTTTTTACCATCTTCCTGCAATATTTTTATAATAAGCAAAAATGTGCAGATTTTTCCAGCTTGTCTTGATTTTTTATTCTGTTTCTTCTTTATAGGATTAAATGTTCATATTCACTGTCAGAGGTTTTCTATTCTGCTCATTCTTTTAACTGAAATTCCAGATTGATTATTTTTAGGACATGGCTTGGAATTCCCACCAGTCACGTGGGTGATTCTTAGATGTCTCCTGGTGAACCTCACCTTCTCCGCCTGACTACTCTGTGGCTTTGGGGATTCCTAGGTAGTAAATCACAGTATGGTCCCCACTTGGCTGCATGCATGGTCAAGCCAGGCCAGGAGTTTAATAGAATTCACTAGATTCTCTTCAACACATCTCCATTCCTGCATTACTCTGATGGCCCATGGGATGCCATTGCCATCTAGGAACAGATCCCAGGGATAAAGACCATCTTCAAAAAAAGAAAAGAACAATGGTCTGAGCTTTTGACCCTTGCACCAGTTTGCCACAACTTACTCTCCTCTTTGCTCCAAGGATGTGAGTGATTTTCTGGTGGGACCTTGATTAAGGACAAGGGAAAGAGGTTGATTATGGATACAGGGAAAGGACACTAACACTTTAAGAATTCATATGAAAATAGGGAGAAAGAAACTATGTGATGAAGTAAAAATAGTACTTAATATGGAGTAGGAAAAGTTGAAAGCATAGTAAGGACCCACTGAAATATGTTCAAAGAAAGAGGCCAAGGAACAATTGAATTACACACCTACAGACTGGAGCTTTTCATGAGTTAATACAACTTGAAGACTTTTGGTGACATCAATTTGTTCAGTAAGTATCACAGAGATATAGAACTATAAGGCTTGACCAACATGAATATACTTTTTTAGACCTCTTTATAGGATAAGGTGAAAAAAGTCCCATTAAATGCTCCTATTCACACAAAGCCCTTCTGTGTAAGGAGATTCTGTGTAATGAGATTTACCTGTGTGAACTTTGATGATGTTGACCCTTCATCTTATCCTCTGAGACTCTCAGGTGAGTGTAACAGGGGAGCAGAGAACCATCAGGACTCAGCCACTGTCATCAGGTGAAGTGTTTCTGAAATATAAGGTTCCTCACAGCAGCCTTCACGTCCTTGTTCCTCAGGCTGTAGATGATGGGGTTCAGCATGGGGATCAGCACCCCATAGAAGAGGGAGATGAGCTTGTCAGAAAGGTCCTGCTTGTCTGCCCCCCGGGGGTCCTTGGATTTGGGCTTCCCATACATGAAGAGGATGGTCCCATAGAAGACGACCACCACAGTGAGGTGGGCTGAGCAGGTGGAGAAGGCCTTTTTCCTCCCCTCAGCTGATGGGATCCTCAGGATGTTGGTGAGGATGAAGATATAGGAGATGAGGATGAACAGAACAGGTACCCCCAGGAAGATCACATTGGTGACGCCCATGCTGATCACATTGGTGGAGATGTCAGCACAGGCCAACTTGAGGACAGCCAGGATCTCACAGGTGAAGTGGTTGATGATGTTGTTCCCACAGAAGGGCAGCTTCATCGCAAGGGATGTTTGAACCACGGAGGCAATGCTTCCACATGCCCAGGAGCTGACAGCCATGGGCACGTAGGCAGCCCTGCTCATGACCACAGGGTACCTCAGGGGGTTGCAGATGGCAACGTAGCGATCAAACGCCATCATGCCCAGAAGCACACACTCTGTGGCTCCCATGGCAAAGGAGAGGAACATCTGCACGGCACAGGCTGAGAAGGGGATGGCTTTCCTGGGGGTCAGGAAGCTGTCAAGAATGAGGGGGACCGAGGAGGTTGTGTAGCAGATGTCCAGGAAGGAGAGGTTCCCCAAGAAGAAGTACATGGGCGTGTGCAGGCGGGGCACGCACACAGTCACCAGGATGAGGACCCCGTTGCCCAGTAGGGTCACCAGGTACATCAGCAGGATGAGCACAAAGAACGTTTTCTCCAGCTTTGGGTGGGCGGAGAGGCCCAGGAGAATGAACCCCACCACGGGGCATGTCTGATTGGACCTGTCCATGGTCATCTACTCTGTCACTGCAGGAACTCAGAACGCCAGCTGAATGATTCTCTAATGCTCAGAGTGGCCAGAAAGGTGGTGAGGAGCTGGACACAACTCTTGCAGTCTGGGGGTTCTCTGTGTTGCTCTAAGTAAAATGCAGAGATTTGAGTGAAAATTTTCCCTGTGATATTTGGCTGCTCATGGAGGTGTTTGACATGTCACCTGATGGGACTTAAGTTTCCTCATCACATTCAAGAATGACATCACACCTTTACTTCAAGTTATACCATGTGTGGCTGACTTGTTGTAGTCAGTTTGGCGAGAAATGTTATACTCCCTTTGTATGATCCCCCCTCACCCCACTTTGGGGCATAGGACTGATAGGAATAACTCACCTTCATTTTCAGGTCCTGGTGATTCTGGTATCCCAGCACCCGGGATACTGCCTTCCTCCTCTTTCCCTGCCCTCTCGCATGGTCCCCAGGCCCCTGAGAGACTCATCCATCCATTCCTTCACTCACCTGGCAAACTCCTCTGGAGCAGGTACCGAGAGAGCTGGCCTTCACCAGTCACTTGACTTGTGGGACTTGTTAAGTCCCTTTTCCACTCTGTGCCTCTGTTTCCCTAATGCTCACTTTTGAATGAATTATTTTTAGAGGTATCCATCTCAGGGGCTAGATAATCTCATGAATGTCTTGTTCTTGGACTTCCAGTCTCACCACTGAGAGGGCCTCTCCCCTTTCCCTCAAGTCCCCTCCATGCCTCTTAGTCACAAGGGACAAAGCTGGCAGTGGAACCAGGCAATATTGTTTTGAAAGTTCTCTCTTACCGTTTTTTGTAAACAGGTCAATAGAAAGAAAATCACTTTTCTGAGATCTGGGAACAGTTTAGAGGCTGAAAACATCCAACCCAGTCTGAAAGTAGCAGCCAGAGGAGTTAGCACTTGAAATGGGAGAAAGCTAAGTTTTCTTGTCTTTGTTCCGTGTTTGGGTGAAATCCACAAAGGACCATCCATTACATATGTGGGGCCACTTAAATCTCACCCTGTTACTGGGATTATTCTAGTCCCTGAAGTGATTAAAGTTTAGAAATTGAAGTGACAAAGTTTAAGTTTTATACATCTGGGATTATGTCCCCAAGATCCAATTATTCTGAAATTCTTTCTTCCTCTTCCCCCCCTTGGCCCCTTCCTGTTGAGCTATTGGAAAGTACTAGAGAGGAAGGGTCATTCTGGTCCTGCCAGAATTAACATAAACCCCCAAACAGTGAGAACTCTGAGCAGAGCCCCTGATGGATCGGGAGAACGTGAAAGCCACTGCACAGGACAAATTCTTGTAGTGCAGTAGTCCTGGCGTATTCAGGATCTCAGGGTTGGAAAGAAGCAAGTGGCCTAGAAGTTTCCCCCATGTCTGTGTCCCATCAAATAGATTCTGAGCCCCTGGCACGGGCCAGGCCTTTACAGGGCATTGGGAGAGTCACGAAGCAATGTGCTCCTGGCTCCTGCTGTGAAAGTCTCACAGGCAGAGCGCCTATGGGCTTGAAGAAGGCCATGAGCGCAGAAGCAATGTCTGCATGTGTTGTTTGCCATTGCTTTATCCTCTTTGGAGAATAAACTTTTGTTGGGGCAGCCGAGGGACAGTTGGCCGATGTCATGGAATGAGGGAGAGGATGTAGCCATTCTGTTTCTTATACATTTTTTGCCTAATCCTTATTTTAACAGCACCCTCCTAACAGCACACCTGGTTCTAGGGGGACCTGGCACCATGAGCTCCTCTTTGCTGGAGAGTCCTTGCTCAGCTCTCCTAGTCTGGCTTGGGATTTGGTTCTCTCAGATCTGCTATGCAAATGACCACTAGTCCATCCAGTTTCCAGCCTTCAAAATGTTATCACTCTGATGTCTCCCTTCTTCTCCTCAACCTTGTGGATTTTGTCATAAAAAAAATTTTAATACAAACATAAGAAAACTTACTATGGTTTTTGTGGGTTTGGGGGAACGAAATTAGATGCATGTATCCAGTCTTCCTTTATGCCAGAGTCCTGATTCTGTGCAGTTTCTGATGTCATGTATTATTTTCTTATTTATGTCAGTCCACTGTTTCTGGTCTGTTTCCCTCTTGCTAGAATGCTGGATTCTCAGAGGCTCGGTTTTTTTAAATTTCTAATTTTGGTATCATTAATCTACAATTACATGAGGAACATTATGTTTACTAGACTCCCCCCTTCACCAAGTCCCTCCCACAAACCCCATTACAGTCACTGTCAGCATAGTAAGATGCTGTAGAATCACTACTTGTCTTCTCTGTTGCACAGCCCTCCCCGTGCCCCCCCACATTATACATGCTAATCGTAATGCCCCTTTCTTTCCCCCCTCCTTATTCCTCCCTTCCCACCCATCCTCCCCAGTCACTTTCCCATTGGTGACTGTTAGTCCATTTTTGGGTTCTGTGATTCTGCTGCTGTTTTGTTCCTTCAGTTCTTCCTTTGTTCATATACTCCACATATGAGTGAAATCATTTGGTACTTGTCTTTCTCCACCTGGCTTATTTCACTGAGCATAATACCCTCTAGCTCCATACATGCTGTTGCAAATGGTAGGATTTGTTTTCTTCTTATGGTTGAAGAATATTCTATTGTGTATATGTACCACATCTTCTTCATCCATTCATCTACCAATGGACACTTAGGTTGCTTCCATTCCTTGGCTATTATAAATAGTGCTGCAATAAACATATGGGTGCACATGTCTTTTTCAAACTTGGCTCCTGCATTCTTAGGGTAAATTCCTAGGAGTGGAATTCCTGGGTCAAATGGTATTTCTATTTTGAGCTTTTTGAGGAACCTCCATACTGCTTTCCACAATGGTTGAACCAATTTACATTCCCACCAGCAGTGTAGGAGAGTTCCCCTTTCTCCACAACCTTGCCAATATTTGTTGTTGTTTGTCTTTTGGATGGCGGCGATCCTTACTGGTGTGAGGTGATATCTCATTGTGGTTTAATTTGCATTTCTCTGATGACTAGCTATGTGGAACATCTTTTCATGTGTCTGTTGGCCATCTGAATTTCTTCTTTGGAGAACTGTCTGTTCAGCTCCTCTGCCCATTTTTTAATTGGATTATTTGCCTTTTGTTTGTTGAGGTGCATCAGCTCTTTACATATTTTGGATGTCAACCCCTTATCGGATCTGTCATTTATGAATATATTCTCCCATACTGTAGGATTCCTTTTTGTTTTATTGGTGGTGTCCTTTGCTGTACAGAAGCTTTTCAGCTGGATATAGTCCCACTTGTTCATTTTTGCTTTTGTTCCCCTTGCCTGGGGAGATACGTTCATGAAGAAGTTGCTCATGTTTATGTCCAAAAGAATTTTGCATATGTTTTTTCCTAAGAGTTTTATGGTTTCATGACTTACATTCAGGTCTTTGATCCATTTTGAATTTTCTTTTGTGTATGGGGTTAGACAATAATCCAGTTTCATTCTCTTACATGTAGCTGTTCAGTTTTGCCAGTACCAGCTGTTGAAGAGGCTGTCATTTCCCCATTGTATGTCCGTGGCTCCTTTATCATATATTAATTGACCATATATGTTTGGGTTAATATCTGGACTCTTTATTCTATTCCACTGGTCTGTTGCTCTGTTCTTGTGCCAGTACCACATTGTCTTGATTACTGTGGCTTTGTAGTAGAGCTTGAAATTGGAAAGCGAAATGCCCGCTGCTTTATTCTTCCTTCTCTGGATTGCTTTGGCTATTCAGAGTCTTTTGTGGTTCCATATGAATTTTAAAACTATTTGTTCCAGTTCGTTGAAGAATGTTGTTGGTAATTTGTTAGGGATTGCATTGAATCTCTAGATTGCTTTAGGCAGGATGGCCATTTTGACAACATTAATTCTTCCTAGCCAAGAGCATGGAATGAGTTTCCATTTGTCAGTGACCTCTTTAATTTCTCTTAGGAGTGTCTTGTAGTTTTCAGCGTGTAGGTCTGTCACTTCCTTGGTTAGGTTTATTCCTGTGTATTTTATTCTTTTTGATACAATTGTGAATGGAATTGTTTTCCTGATTTCTCTTACTGTTAGTTCATTGTTAGTGTATAGGAAAGCAACAGATTTCTGTGTATTAATTTTGTATCGTGCAACTTTGCTGATTTCAGGTATTAGTTCCAGTAGTTTTGGAATGGAGTCTTTAGGGTTTTTTAAGTACAATATCATGTCGTCTGCAAATAGTGACAGTTTGACTTTTTCTTCACCAATCTGGATGCCTTGAATTTCTTTGTTTTGTCTGATTGCCATGGCTAGGACTGCCAGTACTATGTTGAATAACAGTGGGGAGAGTGGGGATCCCTGTCTTGTTCCTGATCTCAGAGGAGAAGCTTTCAGCTTCTCACTGTTAAGTATGATGTTGGCTGTGGGTTTGTCATATATGGCATTTATTATGTTGAGGTACTTGCCCTGTATACCCATTTTGTTGAGAGTTTTTATCATGAATGGGTGTTGAATTTTGTCAAATGGTTTTTCAGCATCTATGGAAATGATCATGTGGTTTCTGTCCTTCTTTTTGTTGATGTGGTGGATGATGTTGATGGATTTTCAAATGTTGTGCCATCCTTGCACCCCTGGGATGAATCCCACTTGGTCATGATATATGATCTTTTTTATCTATTTTTGAATTCAGTTTGCTAATATTTTGTTGAGTATTTTTGCATCTATGTTCATCAGGGATATTGGTCTGTAATTTTCTTTTTTTGTGGTGTCTGTCTGGTTTTGGTATTAGAGTGATTCTGGCTTCATAGACTGAGTTTGGAAGTATTCCCTCTTCTATTTTTTGGAAAACTTTAAGGAGAATGGGCATTATATCTTCTCTGTATGTCTGATAAAATTCAACGGTGAATTCATCTTGCCCAGGGGATTTGTTCTTGGGTAGTTTTTTGATTACCGCTTCAATTTCGTTGCTAGTAATTGGTCTGTTTAGATTTTCTGTATCTTCCTTGGTCAGTCTTGGAAGGTTGTATTTTTCTAGGAAGTTGTCCATTTCTTCTAGGTTTTCCAGCTTGTTAGCATATAGATTTTTGTAGTATTCTCTAATCATTCTTTGTATTTCTGTGGGGTCTGTCATGATTTTTCCTTTTTCATTTCTGATTCAGAGGCTGGGTTTTTATGTTTTTCTTTTTTTATTTTTCACAGATGTATCTCTTCAAAGTATAAAAAGTGGACCTGGCTCACACTAGGCACTCACTGAATAATTGTTGAATGAATTAATGAATTTGTGACCTAACCTTGTGTCCTTCTTTGGCCCATGTTAGCTCTTCTTTTTGTATTTTATTATATCTTCATCCCACCTTTTTGAACTTCAGTTTTTGTAAACATTTTATAAAGGACATATTGGTACAGTAGAACATTTATGTATTTTATAAATAAAGAATGAAACATACAGTGTAAATCATCAGCAAGGACGATTTTGAAACCTAGGAGACCATTGACCCCAGATTTCTGGCTTCTGGCTGTGGCTCTGCCTTCCCAGATATTCAACAAGCCAGAGCATCTATCTTGAGCACAACAGGATTGCGGAATTCAGGGCTTTTGGCCCCATCCAAAGATGTGCCAGCTTTCTTCTCATCTGTACCATTTACCTTTTTTTGTCAGAGGCTACCTATGGTGAACGGGGTTTGGTGACTGCCAAGATTTTAGAGTGCCCCTCTGAGCTGTGAGATTCCTTGAAGGTCCAGTTTGGAGTATCTCCCTCCTCCCTTGGGTTTCTCCTGCAGCTCTTCCCCAGCTCATCAGCCCCCAGTACTCCACTCATGGGATTGGGTCTCCTGTGCAAAGCTCAGGAGCAAGTGGAAGAGAAGGGCCCACACCACTGGTTTGGCCACTGTGACCGTTCCCAATACTGCCGGGCACTCGGGATTCAGGACTGCACCACAGGGACAGCCTGCCTTCTGCTCTTTACAGGAGCTCTGTCCACATTAGCTCTTGACATCTTATTATATTGATATAACGTAACACCTCCCCATACTCCACTGTAACGAGGAGATAGTATATGGAAGAAGGAGATATAGGTATGAAATCAGTGAGGTTAAGTAAAAATCCTGTAGATCTTAATTTGAATTTGAATTGTATATATGTATGAATGTATGTATGAATAAATAAATAAATAAACCCTCCTTCCACTGAAAGGGCTAGAGACTATGAGAAACTCAAAAGCACCCCTAGCTATTCCCAATAAGGAAAGAAGAGCTCTTAGAAAAAAATCACTATTTCTGGGTTCAGAGAGGACTGGGAATGTTGAGCCAGGAGCGTCTTGATGGGCCAGAAAGCAGGGAAGCCATCAGAAATACGAGGGTCTGTTCAGAAGATCTCAGGAGCTATGAACTTATAACTACGTTAAAACAGAAACACTCAAGTATCTGATCCTATCGCCAATATTCAGGAAATACAGGGACCGACTCGGCAGCGCTGTAATGAGCAAAGCGCAGACTATGGTAACGTAATATTGTGATTTGTAAGAAACAGCTATTTGTTCATTCTGATGACCAAAATGTATATCTCATATATATTTGGTCTTCGTCCATGATTCCTGGCTCACAGCTCCCCAAACGCTTGGAAATTTCTGAGCAAGAGCAATGAGAGCATCTTTTGTTGTAATATTTCTTCTCGTCCTCAGTTTCTGAAAAACACTTAGAGCCATACGGGTGATGTGGGTGTCTTGCTAATCAACAAGCTCCTTTCAACCACAGCATAAACCTCATTTATGTCAATGAGGTGACTTTTGGAAAGCAACTAAGAATTGGGGCTGGTTGCCAGCAGAACCAGCCAAGAATAGAGGATAGGAACTTGTAGTTTCACCCCCTGATTTCCAGAGAGGGTAGAGGGGCAGGAGGTAGAAGCAATCACTAGTGGCCAATGATTTAATCCATTGTAAGTATGTCATGAAGCCTCCATAAAAACCCAAAAGACATTGTTCGTAGAGCTTTTCTGGGTTGAAGAACACAAGGAGGTTCGTAGAGAATAATAGTATGCTGGTTAAGGCATGGAAGTGCTGTGTCTTTTCCCCCAAACCTTGCCATATGCATCTCTTCCATCTGGCTGTTCCTGAATTATATCCTTTTATAATAAGTTGGTAACCTAGTAAATAAAATGTTTTTCTGAGTTCTGTGAGTGGCTCTAGCAAATTAATTGAACCCAAGTAGGGGATCGTCAGAACCTGCAATCTATATAGCCTCTTGGTCAGAATCACAGGTGACAACCTGAGCTTGCAACTGGCTCTGAAATGGTAGTTGAAGGGAAGCGGTCTTATAGGGCTGAGCCCTTAACCTGTGGAACTTGATGCCCTCTCTAGGTAGATGGTGTCAGAATTGAGTTAAATTGCAGCGTACCCAACTGGTGTTAGGACCCCTTCCCTGTGCAGCCCCATCCCCCCATACACAGTGAAGCGGTACCAGAACTCTTAGATAAACCCTACAGTTTCCCATAGTGGAAAGGCATTCCTTCCTCAAAAGAAGTAAGTTAAAAGAGAGTGGGAGGAAAAAGACAAGAAATAAATGTTGGTGAGGATGCGGAGAAACCAGAGCACTCCTGCACTGTTGGTGGGAATGTAAATTGGTGCAACGGCTGTAGAAAATGATATGGATATTCTTCAAAAAACTAAAAATAAAAATAACATTTGACCCTGTAATTCCAGTCCTAGGAATTTACCTGAAGAAAACAAGATCCCTGATTCAAAAAGACCTGTGGACTCCTATGTTTATCGCAGCACTATTTGCAATAGCCAAGATATGGAGGCAACCTAAGTGTCCATCAGTATATGAATGGATAAAGAAGATGTGGTACATACACACAATGAATTATAATTCAGCAATTAAAAGAAAACAAATCCTCCCATTGCAACAACATGGAAGTATCTAGATGGTAACATGCTGAGTGAAATAAGTCAGGCAGAGAAAGACAAATACCAAATTATTTCACATATTTGTGGAGTATAAAAACAAAGCAAAGCAGAAGGACCAAAATAGGAGTGGACTCATAGACACCGAGACGGAACTAGTGGTTACCAAGGGAAAGGGTTTGGGGAGAGGGGAAAGGGGAGGGGATAGAAGGGCACGATAATTTGCAGTCATAATACAGGCAGGTCACTGGGACCGTAGTAAGGCATGGGGAATACACTTAATGATTCTGTGACATCTTACTACTTTGGTAGATAGTAACTGCACTAGAGGGAGTGAGGATTTAATAATATGGGAAACTGTTGAACCACTGTGTTGTATATTGACACCAACGTAAGATTGTATATCAGTGATACTTTAATGAAAAAAAAGTGAGAGGGAGAAAGGAAGGAGGCAGTGCCAAGGGGAGAAAAGAAGAGAGAATTATAGAGTCAAAGAGACTAATCATAACGTATAGATTTATTTGGATTCTGGTTCAAATAGATTGAAATAAAGCCTTTATAAGCCATTTGGGGAAATACAAATGTGGAATAATTGAAGATATCAGGGAATTACTGTTGAGTTTTAGGTATATAATGGTAATTTATTAATATTTTACAAGAGTACCAATCATTCTTAGGGATACTTAGAGATAATGAAATACCAATTTTTATTGCGATCTGTTTCGAAATTCTCCAGAAGAAGAAGAAATAATCCATGGGGGTGTAGATGAACAAGACTGGCCATGGACAGATCGTTGTTGGATCTGGGAGATGAATACCTAATGGTTCATCTTACTGTTCCCTTTCCTTTTCTATAGGTTTAAATGCTCCCACAAAATAAAAGAAAAAGGACTTCTCCAAGTCTTAACTCATGTGTTGCAGCCTCTATTTCTGTTTTCACATGGTTCTCTGTGCATCTGATCTGTCATCCCTCTCAGCAGACCAGCTTTCTCTTTCTTGCAAGGCACGTGGCCATGTCAGTCCTGCATTTATGTGGTCTCTTAGTTTAAGAGCCCTATGCCAACTAACAAGAGTCTCTACATACAAATTCTAAATTCCTTGGAGAGAAAGAATGATTATCCCAGTTTTGGTTGAGAGTCCAATCATCTGCGGCCAGAGGAAGGGGCATGACTGTCCCCTCCTCAGGTGCTAGGAGAGGAGACATTCTGCCTCTGGCAGGGTATCTAGTTAGCATCCCGCAGGCTCCAGATGTGCCAAGCTCAGAATTCCCTGGGGACACTAAGCAGGACATGTAGTGACCTAAGCCTCCAGCCATGAGTAGACTCATCTACTTATTCCAGGGCACCATTCAAATTCCATTATTTCCTGTATTTCATGGCAAGAAAAAGAGTGGGAAACATAGAACCTGGGAGGTGGGTAGGGTGGGGGTGGTAGTCAGATTTCAGAGAAGTTATCTACAATATAAAACAAACTTCAACATTACAACCATAATACACAGGACAGCTGGAATTGAACCAAGGTTTGGTTCTAAAGCTTCTGATGCGAACACAGCAGTATGCTGCCTCTTCCAACCATTCTACATGATTTTTGTGAAGTATTGCCAGTGTCCACAGATTCTGAAAGAGTACCCTGTGTTACTTGAGCACTGGAGTTTGCACAGTGTTGCCGATTGGGTTTGCTGGGAAGCCCAGTCTGCGATGGAGATTGGGGTACAGGAGGCTTATTAGGGAGCGGTCTTGGGCTCAAAACTGGTGGAAGGGAGGATAAAGAAGCAGGATTGGGCAGAGGGAGAAGTTGGGTTGTGATGCAGTCTCAACAGAGGTCTCAGTCAATCCCCTGGGAGCTCTGGCACTGGGATGGCCCTTCTGTGTTGTCTCGAGTGCGGCAAGACGTTTATATCTCTCCATCGATCAGTCATTGGTTATGGGCTTCCGCGAGAGAGGGGCCGTGGCCTTAGGTGAGTCAGCTCCCTTGAGCTACTCGGTGAAGGAGACCTGCTGATGGAACACCGCCTTCAGTCCTGCAGGAAGATTGGGTGGGAACTGGGGAAGTGAAGTATGTTGAAAAGGAACTTTGTTCTGCAAATATTTCATTTTTAAGTCAATTCTTGACTTGTAAAGCTTGGCATTCATCCCTAGCCCACGTCATCCTCTCTATACTGAGCTAAGAAGGCTGTAGATGGGTTCTGTGCTCAATAGCAAAAGGCAAATTCACACAAGGGTGGGACAGATAATACTGGGTTTGATATGGTGAATTAGGAAGGGCCCCTGTGCTCCTACAGGCTGAGAGACTAAGGGCCCGCACAGGCAGTCACCAGTGTCCACATTTCTGCCCAGCGTGGGCAGAGGAGCGCTGTGGGGCTGAACTGGCTGATCATGTCCCCGACAGAAGCCCGGGACACCCAAGCAAGGCAGGCAGGAACCATTGTTTTCATCAAAAAGGTTTGATTCTCAGGAAAAAATAGTCATCTGATTGCCTCAAGGAAAAAGAGATATTCAAAATCTTCTCCCTCACAATATCTTTGCCCCTTTCTGTGTCTCTACTGACTAGATCTGCCCACATTTTACCTCTGGGCATCTTCCCAGGGACATGGCAAACCGGCCCAGCTTTTCTGTGTCACCACTCCAGGTCTCCTCAGCCACTTGCTGGGCCCCCTCTCCTGTTGGTCCCATCTCACCATCCTGACTCCACCGTCCCTCAGATTGCCCTGTCGCCCCTGCTCTGCCCTCCCCAGTAGAGGAGAGAGCAGCCTACAGGCCAAACTGGATTTACACAACACTCACTGAGGGCAGAGAAATGAAACGCAAGATCAGATGCCAGCTGCCAGTGCTCCCAGGCTAGGCTTCCCCACATGTGTATTTCAGCATCCAGCTTACTTGCCTTCACAGGAAATGCCCTACATGCGATCTGCATAGTCCCAACAGCTCTGAATCTCAGGGAAAGGAAAAAGGCCGACTCCACTCTCATCTCCAGACTTAACTGTGACTCCAAGAAAAATAAATTTTGAAGGTGTGCCATTTCATCTGCAATGAAGACAATTTTTTCAAACTGTTATGTCATGAAGTTTTGCCCTGCGCTTGTCTTCAGTGCCTCCTTCCCAGAGTAGGTTCTTGGATCTTTATGTAACACAAGGGTACAACCGAACTGTTTTTCCCAAGAGAAAGGAGCAGCCTGCTCACAAAGGTAATTTTGGAGTTGCACAATAGAGAATCAGAAAGATCCCTACTTGGTTTTTCAGCAGCTTTCCAGTGAAGGTTTCCATCCCCTCGAATCATACTCCTGTCAGGTTTTAGAATTCATCATGTTTGAAATTGGGTTCAGTAACAAAGTTCTTCATTACATGTGTAATTTTTTTTCTGGTAATTATTATTCACATGTATCTTCTGTGGGGGACACATTCTTCTGAGATTCGAGGGTGAAGACAGCCGAGAGGCAGAGATCTACAGGGACACCTGTCCTCCACAGTCACCGGGTGACACATTTCCAATTCATCAGGCTCCTCACAGCAGCCTTCACATCCTTGTTCCTCAGGCTGTAGATGATGGGGTTCAGCATGGGGATCAGCACCCCATAGAAGAGGGAGATGAGCTTGTCAGAAAGGTCCTGCTTGTCTGCCCCCTGGGGGTCCTTGGATTTGGGCTTCCCATACATGAAGAGGATGGTCCCATAGAAGATGACCACCACAGTGAGGTGGGCTGAGCAGGTGGAGAAGGCCTTTTTCCTCCCCTCAGCTGATGGGACACTAAGGATGTTGTTGAGGATGAAAATATAGGAAACAAGGATGAACAGAACTGGGACCCCCAGGAAGATTACATTGTTCACGCCCATGCTGATCACATTGGTGGAGATGTCAGCACAGGCCAACTTGAGGACAGCCAGGATCTCACAGGTGAAGTGGTTGATGATGTTGTTCCCACAGAAGGGCAGCTTCATCGCAAGGGATGTTTGAACCACGGAGGCAACGCTTCCAGATGCCCAGGAGCTGACAGCCATGGGCACGTAGGCAGCCCTGCTCATGACCACAGGGTACCTCAGGGGGTTGCAGATGGCCACGTAGCGATCAAACGCCATCATGCCCAGAAGCACACACTCTGTGGCTCCCATGGCAAAGGAGAGGAACATCTGCACGGCACAGGCTGAGAAAGGGATGGCTTTCCCGGGGGTCAGGAAGCTGTCAAGAATGAGGGGAACCGAGGAGGTTGTGTAGCAGATGTCCAGGAAGGAGAGGTTCCCCAAGAAGAAGTACATGGGCGTGTGCAGGCGGGGCACCCACACAGTCACCAGGATGAGGACCACATTGCCCAGCAGGGTCACCAGGTACATCAGCAGGATGAGCACAAAGAACATTTTCTCCAGCTTTGGGTGGGCGGAGAGGCCCAGGAGAATGAACTCTGTCACAGAGGCAGTCTGGTTGGTACTTTCCATGGCATGTCTCCTCTTTCAATTGAAGAAAAGACTCAGAAATCCAAACTCAACATTCTTCAACTTACAAACGCTCTGACCTTCTGGTCTGGAGTTTCAATTAGGATGAGTGGTTAGAAAACTAATGAATTCCCACAGTCTCTGTTTCTGAAAAAAAGAAGCAATACAATCAGAAATTACTTTGGCTCCATAGGACATCAAATATACAATATTTCACATGATGATTCTGATAACTTAATGCATTTGATCAAAGGTAAGACATATAACACACTGTGGTAGTTCTGTGTCCATATGGCTATTCATCTCACTAAACTTTGATCAGAAAAGTGACTTGAAGTTTGCTCCATGTTTCCTAACTTTGTGCCAGGTGCTAGTGAAATGATTTGTTGTGACTGCTCCTTTATTTTTTCTCTCCATATTATTCTCACAGAAAACATACTCCTGCTGTTCCCAAGATCTCCTTTCTCATGGGAAAAACCAGCCTCAGGACTTTCCTTCCATTTCTTCATCTGTCCATTCACCCAACCATCCATTCATCCATATTTATCCATTTACCAAAACACTTGTTCCACACCCCGTGTGTGGGTATGACAATGTATGTGAGGAACAGGGGTGACCCACAGCTCAGGCTTAAGTGGGCTCACAACCTGGCAGGGTGGGGGAAGCAGAAGGGCTCAGGAGAGGCCAGAGCCCCCAAAAGGGCCCTCAGGGTATTGTGGGAATAGGGGTCATGGAGGGCTTCTTTGGTAACACGGAATCCGGCTGAATGTTAAGGACAAACAGAGACTGGACATGGAGAGATGCAACAGAAGTGGGGAAGGAGTGTCCAAGAAAAGTTTGTCCTCTGGAAACAGCGATATGTCCCTAATAGTTTGAATCTGATGTTCCATGAAGGTAGATGGAGGACTGGCCCCAAATCCATAGCAGATCACAGCTTCTAGAAATCTAGTTCTCTTAGGTAACTAAAGCAGCGCTTTTTTTCCCCTATCATTCTATTGGGTCACCTTCCCCCTGGGTGTGTGCCCACACAGAAATCAGTGGACATTAATAGTCCATGAGCCTTTTAGCTCAGGTGCCAGATATGCCACCCTGACTAATATCTTGTCACTGATTATGGTCCCCAATTAACCTATCCAACCCCCCTTCCGCATCCTAGACTTTTTCTGCACAACACTACAGTAATGCATGGCTTTCCTTCTTGGTCTTTTCTAAGGGTTAAGAGCACTACATTCCCAAACAGAGTATTCCATTGTTTGCAGAGTTCTGGAGTATTAGAAAACTCTCCTTCATATCAAACCAAGCAGGCAGCTTTCTAAATTTTTCTCATTCACATGATGGTGCTTAGCTTCCTTCTGGAATGGCATTGTATTTGTGGAAAGTTATCGGGTCTGTAAGCCAGAGATTTGGGCTGTATTCTGCTTAACTTTCTAACCTGCTATGTAAACTTCAGTACTTCCCTCTCTTAGATCCTCAAATTATCCTATTCTGTGTTTGGATTAGAAGAGATCAAGGATGTTCAAACTCTTTAAGAAAGAAAACTTTTGTTTTCTTAAAACCAGAAACATCAAATATAAAGCTGAGCTGCCCAGCTGATGTGGGGAAGGAAGGCTCAGAAAGTCTGGGCTGCTCAGCCTGTGAGGCCCCTTCAAGGCCAGGCCAGGCCACCGGGATGCACAGCTCCAGGAGGCCTCAGTGACATTGTAGGCAATATTAATGGCGCCCTCTGGAGCATAACTCCAGGACAATTCCAGCCTTTTCTATGGCTACAGTGTGAATGATGTTCCCCAGGGTTGTATAGGAAGAGGTTCTGAAACCTCAGGACCATCTCATCTCTGAAGTTATGTGAGTCCATTTAATACAACTGAAAGTTTCAGCAGCTTCTTGCCATTTAGTTTTGCTGACCCAGGAAGACGGGATTCTGCATGGTCCTCAATCTTCACTGACATTGTTTCATCTCTTCCCTTCTCAAGGCCCAACCCCTTTGAAAAATCAAACACAGAAGCTGAAACTGTGCTAATAAAAAGTTGAGGATCACTCCTCTAGGAACTCTCACTTACCTCTATCAGTAACCTACTGAGAAAGGATCCTTAGTCTTGGAAATAGTACTTGTGCCAGAAATAGCAACATTAGTTTGTAAGGCCCAGGCTGAGCTGTCCACCTCTGATTTGAAGAAGGGGTGAAAGCTGGTTCTTCCTATCATGTCTTGGTTCTTTGGTTTAGGCAAAACTCCAAAAGAACAACCGTTACGTTTAGAAGGAAATTTAGAATCAGTGCTGTAACTGGGACTACTGTGCTCCCTGAAGTGATTAAAAGTTTGTAAATGGAATCATATGAAGTCAGGAAGCTTATTATACTTCTGGGACAATGTCCCCAAGATCTAATCATGCTGAAAGCACTCTAGGAAGACTTTCTTTCCTTTGCTCCTGCTGGAGCTTTCGACTCTTAGGCCACTGAAGGACATCAAGGACATTTGCATGTCCTGTTTGAATTTCTATAAACTTCAAAAAGCTTAAAATTTTTGAAAAGAGCAGCTAGAGAGATAAGAATTATTTAGGAACATCCTATGTTCATGGCATTATGGAACCAACAGCTATGGGCACCATGCTTCTAAACCAAGAGCTCAAGGGCGTGGCTATGGACACATGGGGGAATTTCCATCTAGAGCCCTGGGGAGGCTTCAAGGAGGAGGCAGTTTCTGGCCAGACCTTGCACAATGGGGAAGAATCTACACATGAAGAGACAGAAGAGGGCTGGGAGAAAGGTGAAGACCATTTTGGGGACAGAGCTTGGCACAAACCTTAGGCTTGAGTATTTCTTCCATGGTTTCAATAAGATACGGGTTTGAAAAGCATCATGGAACAGGTGCTATAAGACAACTCCAGGGAAGTTCAGGGAATCTGGAATGAGGTAGCAACCTCTAAGACAGCCCCCAGTGATTCTTGCCTACTAGTTTTCATGCCTTTGTACAATTTCTTCCCCTTTGGTAACTTGCTTCTAACTAACAGACTATATACACCCTCATGGTGGGTTCGATGAAACAAACTGCCAAATGGGAGAGGCTCAAGTGGCAAGGAACTGAGAGAAGTCTCTGGCCAACAGACAGTGTGGAATTGAGGTTCTCATACCAACAACCTTCAAGGCACTGAATCCTACCAACAACCATCTACGTGAGCTTGGAAATAAAGCCTTCCTCAGTGAACCTTCAACTGAAACCCCAGCGCTACCCAGCATCGTGACAGCAGTCTTGTGAAAGACCCTGAAGCAGCTAATCTGCACTCAGATTCTTGACCTACAGAAACTGTGAAACAATACATGTTTGTCCTCTAAGCTGCTAAGTTTTGGAGTGATTTTTTTGCAACAATGAATAACTAATACATAGAGTTATAAGCTGCGAGGGAGAAACTAAGAAGAGAAAGTGGTAACACATCTAAAACAAAAGTGGTCCAACAAAGGGGCGCTGTCTGCATCCACTCTGTCTTATTGCCTCCGTAGGACTTAGGTGATTAGGAGGCCTTTCCTCATTCTGGACCAAAGCCTGCCTGTCTGCACCTGGCTCTATCCTGGATCCTTCCTTAGCTCTTGGGGCCCGCACAGGATAATTCCTCTTTTGTGTATCAGCCCTTAAGATACAGGAAGGCAATAAATCATCATAGATATACTGTTACACTGAAGATGTGTACCTGAAGTAGGAATAGCATTTCTTCTACAGTAAATTAAAAAATAACAGAGTAACTAAATAGTAACCATCCTAGATGAAATCATGACTGAAAGCAATCTTGGCAAACCGAAGCTCTGCCATCAGTCCAAGTGGCACAAGGAATCCTGAGCCCTCAATGACCTGCTTGTGAGAGGAGCTTTTCACTATTACTTGGAGCAAAGAAATAGTAACAAACACAATAACAAGCCCACAACAGAATACACCTTCCTTTTGTACTGAGGCTGCTAGAAGGTTCTCTGGACAAATTTGTGGCTTGCCAATAGTAGTCATAGCAAGTCCTTATATTTAGACAAGATAATAGAAGAGATAGTTCTTATTTTGGGTAAAATTTCCTTAGAGTAAAATGCATAAATCTTGTTTATCATCCAATAAGTTTTAACAGCCATGTAACACAAATTCTTTTCAAGTTGTAGAGTATTTCCAGCACCGCAGTTTTCTCATGCCACTTCTCAGGCAAGCCCCAATGCCGCCCTGCCCAGAGAAATCCCTGTTGTTCTGATATTTTGCACCTTTGTTTAAGCCTTACCTTTTCAGAAATATCATATTAATAAAATCATGTAGTAAGTATTCTTTAGTGTCAGCCCTCATTCAGAATAATGTTTTTGGGACTCATCCTTTTGGCTGCATGATTTAATAGTTTGTCTCTTTTCATTACTGATTAGAATTCCATTACATGAACACACCAGTTTGTTTATCCATTCTCCTTGGTGATAGACATCTGGGCTGTTTCTAGTTTGGGCTGTTATGAATAAAGCTATTATTAATGTTCTTGCAAAAGTCTTTTTGTGGACATATATTTGAACTTCTCTTGGCTAAATACCTGAGAATGGGATTGCTGGGTCATAGGATAGATATACACTGAATTTTATAAGAAATGAAGAGTTCTTTTGCCAAAGTATTTGTACTGTTTTATACTCCTATTGATAATGGATGAGAATTCTTATTGAATTACATTGTTGCCAACATTTGGTGTTGTCAGTCTTTAAAATTTTAGCCATCCTGTTTAATATGTAGTGGTATCTCACTGTGGTTTTCATTTACATTTTCCTGATAACTAGTGATATTGAGCACTTTTTTTCCTTTTCCTTTTTTTATGGAAGTATAGTTGATATACAATAGTAAATTGGTTTAAGCTGTACAACATAGTCTATTTCAGCATGTCTAATCTATTTCTATTTAATGTAATCATTGAGTAGTTGGGTCTAATCTGCTATTTTGTTATTTGTTATTTATCTCATCTATTTTTTGTTTCTCTGTTTCTACTTTCCCGCAGTCTCTTAGTTTAACTGAATAGTTCTTTGAACTAATTCCATTTTTATTTATCAATTTTTTTAAAGTTATATGTCCTTGCCTTATTTTTCTAGTGGTTGCTCTAGGAATTACTATATACATCTGAATCTTTTAGCTGTCTCAAAATTCTTGCTCAAACAAGGATATATAATCAGTTAGGCAAATGAAAGACTCAACCCCAGTGCCAGACTACTTCTACCAAAATATCCTAGGTGCTTGCTACTCAAAATTTTATCTAAGACTAGTAGTGACTTCACTTGAGATCTTCTTAGAACTATAGGATCTCCAGTCCCACTCCAGATTTAGTGAACCATATTCTCTATTTTAACAAAACCCTCAGACAATTCATTTGCTTGTTAAAGTTTGGGAAGCATTTATCTCAGTAGTTAATTGACTTCAGGAGTAACAGAGAAAATGTGAGGCATGTCAGAATCCCTATTTGGCAATGTCCATCACTTCTTGGACTCTACCACACTATGACCTTCTTGGGTAAACTTGGACACTTTTGTTTGTTCCTTGGTTGCAAATAGTACTCCCAGACTGGCCACAATCCCACAACCAGATTTTTTGTTTTTGTTATTTTTTGTATTATCAGGTAGCTGCTTGGTTCCCTGCATTGCTCTGAGACCTGGTACTCACACCTAGCCTGCTCAAGATGGAAAATACACAATGCCTTTGCCCCATGCAATGCCACATCCATTTTTCTTAATGAAATGCTGTCTTCTCTCTACCTCCACATCTGTGTTATACTTGCAGCAGAATAGCTTCTGGACTGAAATGGTGGCTCTCTTAAAAGCCAGACAACCTGATTCTGAATCTCTATGATATTGTCCTACTGTTGGAAATATAGTGGTCATAGGTTGGGTTTCCAAGGTTATAGACTCTGAGGGATTTGGCATATGAATTTTGGTGGGACAAGGCATTTAGTCCATAGCAGCCTGCATTGTGTAAAAGCAGCTCTATCTCCTCTTGATGATGAGGCTCATTTATAAATTAATAGGATAGTG
Source organism: Manis javanica (assembly GCF_040802235.1). Taxonomy (NCBI): domain Eukaryota; kingdom Metazoa; phylum Chordata; class Mammalia; order Pholidota; family Manidae; genus Manis; species Manis javanica. Next base: position 34,854,435 of record NC_133157.1, on the reverse strand, counting down.
ACTCCTTTCTTTGCCTGCTGGTCTCTTGGCATAAGAAGTCCAGTATGACTGGTGGATAGCCATAGCTTAAAGTTTAATAAATACAACAGAATAAGAGTCCAGAAATTAATCCTTACATTTATGGCCATTTGACATTCAATAACAATGCCAAGGCAATTCAATGCAGAAAAGGATAGTCTTTTCAACAAATGGTGCTGCAAAATATTCATATGTAAGAAATTAATGAGACCCTTACCTCACACCATGCAAAAAATTAACTCAAAATGGTTCACAGACCTAAATGTAAAACCTAAAGCCATATAACTTCTAGAAAAAGTAATAGGAGAAAACCTTTGTGATCTTGGGTTTAAGTAAAGACTTCTTAAGACACCAAAATTCATTTTAAACATTGGTAGATTGTACTACAAAATTAAAAACTTTTATTTTTCAAATGACACCATAAAAAATGAAAAGACAAAAAAAGGACTAAAAATACTTGCATATTATATACATGATAAAGGATTTGTATCCAGGTTACATAAGAACTGTAATATATGACTAAATAATAAAAGGACAACCCAATTAAAATATCTTCATCATGAGTTCTGCACAGTGGTATAGAGGGCAGGTCAAAGTGTGGGCAAAGGGTCTGTTGGTTTCTATGCAGAAGATCAAGGCCTAGCTTGGATACCCAGAAAATGAACTAAGATACGATATGAGGAGGAGCTTCCGGCATCAGCACTCTCTGGAGGACTCGTGCCAGGGGATGATCATCAAAAAGCCTCCACAGGGATCTGGGTGATGCTGCGGTTGTGGCTGCATCCACCCCACCGTTTCCTGGACTTGCCATTGGAATGAGGAGGGAGATGTCTAGGCTGGCATGTGCATACAGTGAGACAACGAATTTGACCAGATCTGTACTGTTGGAACTCAACCAGGAGTTGGGAGGGGTGCAAGTTGTAGCACTCCAAAATCTTATGACTATAGACTATCTACGGTTAAAAGAATATATGGGATGTGAACAGATCCCAGAAATGGGCTGCTTTAATTTGTCTGATTTTTCTCAGACTGTTCAAGTACAGTTGGACAATACCCATCATATCATAGACAAATTTTCGCAAATGCCTAGGGTGCCTAAATGGTTTTCTTGGCTTCACTGGAGATGGATGGTAATTATAGATTTGCTATGTTTATGTCACCGTATTCCTATTATGTTAATATGTGTGTACAAATTAGTTAGTAGTTTAAAACCTATACATGCTTAAGGTACTCTACAAGAAGATATGTCAAAGAAAATCAATCCTCCCATGTTTCCTTCCATATGCTACCTCTATAGCTTTTCTTCTTCCTTCCTAATTACAACCCTTAAATAGAATTCGTGCCTCATATCGAATTTACCGAGTATCATAATTCCTCCAGGTGGTAAAGATACCTCGAGACAAGTGCTGAGCATAGAAGCCACAGGGCATAAATCTGCAAAGAAGTAAAAAGCTAACCTTTTCAAACAATATGGCTTCTCTCTCACTTACCAACTTTACATTTCCCTGTATGGCCCCGGAAGATGACTGGTTAGCCAGAGACGGGTAAGATTCCTCAAGGGAGGAACAACCTAAGACAGGCACAGTTGCAGGGGGGCCATCAGGTGAGAAATTGGGGATCAACAGAGGTGAGGCTCAGAACCTCATCCCCCCGCTTTGAGAGAAATCTTCTGCATCCGTGGATGTTTTGATGCCCTTGTCTAGCTTGGATTAATACTTAGTCCACAGGCACACACCTGATCATCTACATTTGCCCTCTTACAGCACTAAACTATGTTTTCTACCTTTATCTTGCATCTACCTACCACTTCAGCATTTTATTAAAAATAAAAATAATAATAATAATAAAGGGAGAAATGTGGGATCAACATATAAATCAAGTATAAAAATCAAACGAATATTCATATTAGACCTGATTGTTTATAGTTCATAACTCGTGATCAAAACCGAAAGTTTCTGTGATGAATGCCCTTGTACTGTGCACCATGTAAGAATTTATTCACTATGTAAGAATTCGTTCACCATGTAAGAACTTGTTCGTTATGCTTCAGAAGATTGGAGACTGATGAGAATTAGGCTTGAGATGGATTAATGATTGTACATTGAGCATTGACCCCCCTATACTGAATTTTATTGTTGTTAACAACCATTTGATCAATAAATATGAGAGATACCCTCTCAAAAAAAAAAAAGGTATGTGAATGACTAATAAGCACATGGAAAGATGCTCAAAATTAATAGCCATCATGGAAATGCAAATTAAAACTGCAATGAGAATCTACTATATAACTTCTAGAAGACTTGTATTGAAAAGACTATCACAGCAAGTGTTGGTGAGGGTGTGGAGAAACTGGAACTGTTATACATTGCTGGTGGGAATTTAAAATGATACAGCCACTTTGGAAACTAGTATAGCAGTTTCTCAGAGTTAAACACATTTGTACTGTATGACTCACCAATTCCACACAAAGTTGTGTACATAAACTTTCTTTTTATTTATTTATTTATTTATTTTATTAAGGTATTATTGATATACACTCTTGTGAAGGTTTCACATGAAAAAACAATGTGGTTACTACATTCACCCCTGTTATCGTGTCCCCCCATACCCTACTGCAGACACTGCCCATCAGTGTAGTAAGATGCCACAGAGTCACTATTTGCCTTCTCTGTGTTACACTGTCTTCCCCCTGATCCCCTACACCATATGTGCCAGTCATAATACCCCTCAATCCCCTTCTTCCTCCCTCCCCACCCGCCATCCCCCACCCTTCCCCTTTGGTAACCACTAGGCCCTTCTTGGAGTCTGTGAGTCTGTTGCTGTTTTGTTCCCTCGGTTTTGCTTCATTGTTATACTCCACAAATGAGGGAAATCATTTGGCACTTGTCTTTCTCCGCCTGGCATATTTCACTGAGTATAATATCCTCCAGCTCTATCCATGTTGTTGCAAATTGGAGAATTTGTTTCTTATGATTGAGTAATATTCCATTGTATATATGTACCACATCTTCTTTATCCATTCATCTACTGATAGACACTTAGGTTGCTTCTATATCTTAGCTATTGTAAATAGTGCTGCAATAAACATAGGGGTGCATATGTCTTTTTTAATCTGAGAAATTATATTCTTCGGGTAAATTCCTAGGAGTGTAATTCCTGGGTCAAATGGTATTTCTATTTTGAGTTTTTTGAGGAACCTTCATACTGCTTTCCACATGGTTGAACTAATTTACATTCCCACCAGCAGTGTAGGAGGGTTCTCCTTTCTCCACATCCTCGCCAACATTTGTTGTTTGTTGTTGTTTGTCTTTTGGATGGTGGACATCCTAACTGGTGTGAGGTGATATCTCATTGTGGTTTTTATTTGCATTTCCCTGATAATTAGTGATGTGGAGCATCTTTTCATGTGCCTGTTGGCCATCTGAACTTCTTCTTTGGAGAATTGTCTGTTCATATCCTCTGCCCATTTTTTAATCAGGTTATTTGCTTTTTGGGTGTTGAGGCATATGAGTTCTTTATATATTTTGGGTATTAACCCCTTGTTGTACATAAACTTTCATAGTGGCATTATTCCCAACAGCCAAAATGTATGAACAATCCAGATGTCCATCAATGGGTGCACATACACAATGTGGTACATCTGTATGATGGAATACTATTCCATTACAAAAAGGAGCAGCTGCTGCTATGTGTTACAACTGGATGAGCCTCAAAAACATGCTAAGTGAAAGCTTGAGCCCCAAAATCTACATATTGTGTGGTTCCAGTCATCTGAAATTTCTAGAGAAGGCAAATCTTTCTAGAAATAAATAGATGAGTAGCTACTGGTTTCTAGAAGTGGAGATTGATGGCAAAAACATGAGAGAACTTGTAGAAATGACGTGAATGTTCTAAAATTGTTTTTTAGTGATAATTACACAACCCTATAGATTTATTGAAAATCATTGAGCAGTACCTTACATTGGTAAATTTTACAGTATGTAGGTTGTATCCCAATAAAGTACTAAAAATATTTAATGAGACTCTTTCTGTGTCCCCTGATGGAAGGAACTCTTCTTTGCATATTATATATATGATAAAGGATTTGTATATCCTGGTTACATAAAAAACTGTAATATGTGACTGTAATATGGAACTAGGACTCTTAGATCTGCAAAGCATGAGTTGCAGTGGTGCAAAGTAGGTCCCTGGAAGTGATGGTAATTAGGGTTACTCTGGCTACAACTCTTCATTCTTAGATCATGTATTTTGCTTACTGGAGACACAGTATCATAAAACGGTTAATTTAGGGTACATACTGCATCCTGGAGGATGGTGCCTCATTCTTGCAGAGTGTTATCTCCAAGCTGGTGCCTTAGCTGTGTTTGCAAAAGGCCATTATGTCACCCTCTTGAGCCAGGTGCTTCTGGGTACATGGAAGGTTCAGTGGATTCCATAATCATGACACCACATTACAGTTACTTTGCTAAGTGAGTTATTTGGTCTGATGAGATATTGTGCAGGATCCCATGTCATTAAATCAAACTTTCTGTGAGCTATCAGATGATGATGTTGTCTGATGCCCTTGAGAGAGGAAAGGCAACCCATACTCAGAGGAGGTGTTGGTTTTCGTCCAGGTGAATCTCTGCCCCTTTCAGAATGGAAATTGTCTAATGTAGTCAACTTACTACCAAGTGGCTGAGTAGTCTTTCCAAATGCGGGTTGGTCTCTGTTGCTGGCAGTTCGAACAATTAGCTCCTAAAGTAGCTGTATCAGCCTTTGTGCATGAGAGCCTTTGCTATTTAGCCCCTAGGTAGCCTCCTGCAATGATGGCTACTCTGTTCATTGTACTAGTGATAGAAGTTGGATGACATCAACTCCCTGAGTCATTCATTCTGTTTGGTTGTTGAGCCTGGTGGGAAAAATGAAGGCTCTGAAGATGCTCTTGGCACATGAGCAACTAAGGAGGTGAGAACCAGACTCAGCTTCAAATATTGAACTACTGCTGTTAGAGCATTGCTTTGTTCCCTCCAAGGGACTCTCCCACTAGAGAAAGGAACCACAGGTCCAGGGAAATTCACAGGGGGGGGGGTCACCTGAGATATTTAGCACTCCCCCTTCATTGTGTGGCTGAATGGATATATCTGAGATTGTTTGAGAGCAGAGGACACTCTTGTGGTCCCCTAGCTCTAAGTGGGAAGGCAGGGCTTTGAACCTAGGCCTCCTGTATTACATCAACTCTTGGACATGTTTCAAATTTACAGATGACAGAATCCAGAGGGCAAAGTCATGACAACAGAAACAGAATACTTGATTATGAGAAGCACTACATATTGAGTTCAGAGCAGTTGTGTTAAACTGATTTTTATGACTTCTGCTGTGCATAATAGTCTGGCATTCTGCACATCACAATGAAAGAGTTTTTTATACAAGTTAGTGTCATATTAGATAGGACTTTTGTTTCCTTCATCAATGAAAGTTAATCTAGATCAGTGAAAAATAGAACCTAATATAGAGTTGGTAAGTGTGTCCTTTAGAAGTAAAAGTGCAGAAATGTGGCCAGGTTTAGGGAAAAATGGAAACCAAGAACTGGGAACATACTAGGATACCTTCATCAGCTCTCTTCTTTGGCTATTCTTTTGGCTGTTCTTTTTTTTTTCTCTTTGCAGACTTGTTTTCTCTTTACTTTCCCAGTACACTTGGTCAAACACGATTACCCCATAGCTCCCAAGTTTGCACGGTATGGACTCAGTGACTCATTTCCCGGGTATTAATGATAATCCCCAGATCCTGCCAGAAAGAATCTGATTGGTTTAGGTAGGACAGTGTCACACAGCACAAACATGAGTCCCTCATTCCTGTGGACAAGGAAGAGGGATGACTGGGGGAAATGCCCAGAGAGATGGGACTGTTGGCTCATAAAACAGAAAGCCAATCAAAAATAATAAATTAGAGACTGTAATAGGGTGTGTAGGGGGGACTTGGTGAAGGGGGGAGCCTAGTAAACATAATGTTCTTCAAAAAATAATAATAATAATAAATTAGAATTGATTCAGTTAAGTGTGGTTTTGAACTCTACAAGTGTTCTAAAGCTTCCTCAGAGGAGTAACATATTTCATTAATAATAAAAATGTCCATTTATTAATTGAGAGGTTATTCTTTGTCAGCCACTATGCATTTTTTCTGTATATGCATGCCTCATTTTAATTCCCACAGCAACTCCGTGGTGTTGGTGTAATTATCTCCATTTTACAAACTGGGAAACCAAAGTTAAGTAATTTTTCTAATGTGCTTGAAGCTACACAGCTGGAGGCACTTCCATGTCAGTCTGGCTCCAAAGCCCATGCTCTTAGCCACAAGGGTAATTACAAGTAGATTTTAAGCAGTTGGAGGCAGGGTCCAATCGAAATCCTAAAGAGACAGAAAACTGAGTTTGACCATTAGGGTCTGGATGGTCACAAACATTAATTCCAGGGAAACAAAGCGACTCAGAATATAAATTTACATTGTAGTAGTGATTAAATGGAGACTGCTAGAAAATTTACTCTTGACCTACAATGTCTGGAATTTGGTGTTGACATGAACTCCTCCACAAATTTTGTTAGGAATAAATATGTTTTATGTACAGTAAGAGGAGTTTCCCAAAACTGGCTCTACAATATCAAGCAGGAAACAATTACATAGGAAACACTCTTAGTGCCTTACAGGGTTAAACAGTGTCACTTGGGGTGCCTTTGTGTCTTTCCAAAATGGCAGATTTGTTTTCAGTTTGGACACCAATTAAGAAGTGACTTTTCCTCATTGACATTCTCCCCATACACAGTAGAGCAAAACCCAACCTAACTGGCCCATACAAATTATAGATCATCTGCAGTGCATAAACAAGTACATATTTTTCAGAGTTTTAATTTTTATTGTTTTTTTCTGAATAAAAATACATTTTAATAGTCACTTATCTTTGTTTTGAGGTGATTTAGCGTCACCCCCTCTTCATTCCAAAGACTTGATATTCCATTGTCATTATTCAGGAAAACTCCATCCTGATGTACATTGTTTGGGCAGTTTTGTGATGAAACTGATGTTTGGGACCATTGAGCAAGTCTGTGCTCACCGAATGGTCATTCTCGAGGGAATCCCCTGTGCACACTGAACCACAAGATACACTGCTTCCTACCATATCAGTGGGTGAAGCATTTCTGACTCACCAGGTTCTTCACAGAAACCCTCACATCCTTGTTCCTCAGGCTGTAGATGATGGGGTTCAGCATGGGGATCAGCACCCCATAGAAGAGGGAGATGAGCTTGTTGGAAAGGTCCTGCTTGTCTGCCCCCCGGGGGTCCTTGGATTTGGGCTTTCCATACATGAAGAGGATGGTCCCATAGAAGACGACCACCACAGTGAGGTGGGCTGAGCAGGTGGAGAAGGCCTTTTTCCTCCCCTCAGCTGACGGGATCCTCAGGATTGTGGTGAGGATGAAGATATAGGAGATGAGGATGAACAGAACTGGGACCCCCAGGAAGATCACATTGGCCACAACCATGCTGATCACATTGGTGGAGATGTCAGCACAGGCCAACTTGAGGACAGCCAGGATCTCACAGGTGAAGTGGTTGATGACATTGTCCCCACAGAAGGGTAGTTGTACTGCAAGAGAGATCTGCACCAGGGAGTTGGCTCCACCAGCCACCCAGGAGCCAGCAGCCATGGGCATGTAGGCAGCCTTGCTCATGACCACAGGGTACCTCAGGGGGTTGCAGATGGCCACGTAGCGATCAAATGCCATCATGCCCAGAAGCACACACTCTGTGGCTCCCATGGCAAAGGAGAGGAACATCTGCACGGCACAGCCTGAGAAAGAGATGGTTTTTCTGGGAGTGAGGAAGCCGTCCAGGACTAGAGGGATAGAAGACGTTGTGTAGCAGATGTCCAGGAAGGAGAGGTTCCCCAGGAAGAAGTACATGGGCGTGTGCAGGCGCGAGTCAAGGATGGTCACCAGGATGAGGACCCCGTTGCCCAGCAGGATCACCAGGTACATCAGCAGGATGAGCACAAAGAATGTTTTCTCCAGCTTTGGCTGATCTGACAGCCCCAGCAAGATAAATCCTGCAATGACAGATTGGTTGGCCACTTCCATTTTAAATTCTCTCTTCTACCCCTGGGAAAACTGAGAAGAGCAAATACATGTTTATAGGAATCAAATCTGTGGTGATTACAATGAGAGGCTTCCAGAACTTCTAATTAAATTAATCCATTGACACGCCAACTCATAATATCAGCATCTAAGGGATAAAACTACCCCCTGAAGTTACCCTAGAAGTCAGGACATATAAAAATCAAAAGCAGGAAAAGCAGACCCAATGATACATGATAGAATTTTAGGCAGACCAATAGTGTTAATACACTTGAAGGAAGGGATGTGTAAAGATGGGTGTACATGGGGACCATGGAAGAGGATCTGAGGGTGTGCTGCATGAGACCAACAGTGCTTGGCTTCTCTGGCCGGCCATGCCTGTCCCCACATTGTCCCTGCAATGTCCTTGGGGGCTTCATGCATTATATTCAGTGATGCTGACCACTGATATCACCTCACTCACTCCCTTGGCTCTAATTCTGTGCTTACATAATACTCTTCTGATGGTAATTTGGCTCCATATGGAGTCCCTCACGGCGTGAATGTGATGAGCAGAGGCCAGGAAGATTAGGGTCTGCCTAACATTTACGTTTCCTTCTTGATGCCTGGTTTATACTGTGCTCCCTGTAAGTTTGGTTGGTGAGTCCTCTTGTACTGTTAGCAAGGAGGTTCTGGGCAAGACCCTGGAGGCCCTAACAGAAGCACTTTCCTATCCCCTCTGTCTAGACATGGCCTTTGCCCACAGCATTGCAGTTTCTCCAGTCTGTTCTCGTCCCTGGGGCTGGGGAGCAGGAATAGAAGCCAAGGACAGTGTCCCTCCTGCTTCCCTGTGTGAGCATCTGTGACTTTGTGACCAGGCTCTTTGCTTTTGGAGCTGTTTTGTAAGTCACACCTCCAGCTTGGACCCCTCTACATCTGAGCTGACCAGGAAAGCCACTGCAGTGCCACAGTAATGTGCTCTTCCTCACCGAGAAGCAGACAATTCTCGCCGGCCTGCAGACGGGTTGCTTGAGAGGTGCCGTATGCGGGATGTGCTTTTGTCAACGGTGGGACGGTTGATCTGGTGCATTAGGGAGAACTTCGGGCCTTGGCTTCTCATGGTGGGGAAGAGGAAGCTGAATCTCAGAGAGGTCCCCAGGTAAGGACAGGGCCAGGCCTGGGGCCTGGTTCCTTACCCTCTCCCTAGGGCTCCTTCCCTCCCTATCCAGATCATGTTCCTCCGTCTGGCCGGAGCAGGCCTTCTGAGGGGTAGAGGACCAACTAGAAAGTCCTGGTCCACCTTGCTTTCCCTAGGACATTCAGGACAGATAAAGGTGTCACATTTTTCTCCAAGATATCTGCCTTGTAGCAGAGCTTGGGTGGGTGGGGGTGTCCCTGTGCTTCACACGTCACATCTGTTACTATTACACTGTTGCCTGTTGGGGAAAGTTGGGTGGAAGAAACCTGGCAGAATCTGAAGCTCTTCTCATGCAGTTATCAGAGATTAACTGAGGACATTGGGACTATGTGGGTAAAGAGACCTGCGTTTAGAGAATTTAATACTGTTGACTGGAGAATCTCAGCCTTGGCAGGAATATTATAAAATAATTGGTCTTGCCTCTTTCCCCTCCTCTGAAACACAATTTTCCCATTTTTGCTCTGAGTATCTTGAGCTATATGAGTGTACAACTCCCATTTCTTTGTCAGACAGCCTTGGTTGTTGGAAAGTTTTCTCATATTGAGCAGAAACTTCCTTCTTGGCAGGTCATCCCCACCCTCGCCCCCGCCCTGCTAGCACGCTGGTCTAGGCACCCAGGACATGCCTGCTCCCTCCCCTATAAAAGCCCTTTAGAGCCATGGAAGCTGTGACCAGGACCCACTCATAATTACTTTTTCTCCTCTCCCCACCTACCTGAAGAAGGCTTGGCCACAGAGAGAACTCAATCTGTGTCCAGGGTGCCGATAAGGCTGACAGGGCTGTGTGGGATCAGGAGCTCACCTGACAGAAGGTCTAGGTCTCATGGGGAGAGGATGCTAGAGGGCCAGTAGGCTTTGGAGGTGGTCGCATCAACTGTCCACCTTGACCGTCCCTGGTCTAGTCCTGTCTGTCAAGGCTGTGCCTGGAAGTGTGCAGCAAAGTCTGTTTAGCTGTCTCAGAGCTCAGCAGTCCCTTTGCATGTCACAGCAAGGTAAAAAAATTTAGGGGTGGCCATAGCTGAAGGGGCTTTAGTTGCTCCCATTCCTGGCCTTCTCCATGCCCAGTGAGATGACGAGAGGAGGCTAACTTGAGGAGCTGCAGTTTTGCCCAGCCTGTATGCTCAGGACAACCATCTGCTCTTGGCCCTCTTGGAGGTTCTGTCAAGGAGCCATGGAGCGATTTAGAACTCTGGTTGTTTGGGGCCAGTTTAAATCCCAGAAGCAATTTAAAGTTTGGTGGAGGTCCCACAGGAGTTTAGGGCCTGTGTCCCATAAACCCTATTAGGTAAGTTGCAGACAGCTCTGTGTAAATCTTAACTCTTACTGCAAAGAAATGTTCCTTGAATTAGAGAGTTCCACCCTGTCTTTGCTGACCTTCCTGGAAGTAGAGATAACTAAGGTCTGACTATGGTTTGACCATGGTGGTATCTGTTAGAAGGGGCTCTGTGCTTGTCTTTGCCAGGCTGCGTGGCAAAACAAGAGGTGGAAGGTTTGCCTTGGCCCCAATGGACACACTGGTCATCCACATGCTCCAGAGCAGCTGGCCCTCGCTGCAGTCCCTCAGCACTCGTCCAGAGCTGACCAGGTCTGGCCCCTGCCCTCAAAAACCAGAAGCAAGAGACATGTACTGTAGGTCACCACCAGGCACTAGAAAGAGAGTGAAATGACAAGTGTTCAGTGTCTGATTCCCAGAAAGCTTTCAGTGACAGCTACAGGGACACCTCAATTGCCAAATGCCCCTAAACTTTGTGGGAGCCCAGGACAGGGAAGAGTCGGAGGACAGACGTCTGATCAGCTTGGTCCCAACTAGGAAGTGACTCTGTTTGCCAGAGATGTTGGACCTTGCCCTCCCACTGCTGTAGCACAGTAAGGAATGAGAATTCCAGATTGAAGCCAAGGACATGAGGGCAGGAGAGAGGGCTGGGCCTGCTGAGAGAGCAACAGGGTCAAGCCATAGAAGCAGTTTTGATGTCATAGGCCAGGCAGGTAACTAGCATTTTGCTAAAAGCTTCTGTTTAGTAAGAGCTCTTTGGTGGCAAGGAAGCTCAGCTGGAGTTAGGGAGGTGAGAGCCAGGTAGCTAGGATGGAGCATGGCCGTGCCTGCTTAGCGTGGCCTGAGGATGGGAAGTTCCCCTTAGAAGTGGTAAGGGGAAGGCAGGGAGTAGGTGAGGGGCCTTGGGTTGAAGCCTAATCTCTATCAAAAGCAACTGATAAGGACTAATCTTAAAGAGAAGTGTGGATAATTTACTATAAAAAGACCCTGGGTACTTATTCTTACTTGGTAAGAAGACGGAAGTTGGTATCAGAGCTCTCTGTGGACCCCCCTCATCTTCAGGCCTCATGGTCCATGTTACCCCAGGAGAAATGCACTGAGTTCTTGCCATAGAGTGTGGGTTCCACCCTCTCCATGGATGCTTCTGTCATTTTCATGTAGGCTAAGGAAAACGAGCCCTGGGTCACCTGGCTGGGAACCTCAACAGCCCACAGACTACCTCAGGGTCAGGTAGAGGCTGACATGTTTGGGATTTTCTCTTAGGGAAAAGCTTCACGCATCTGCTCCCTGACAGCCCCTCTGTGGAAGTCTACCGGCCACCTGGACACACCTCTCTGAGCACACGGGTGGGGTGGGGGCAAGAGAGAGTTGAAAGGTAACTGGGGAGAGGCACTTGTGTGCTCACTGCATTTTTAAGCTCTGCAGACAAGTTATCTGGAACTGTGAGGCCCATCTCAAGACTGTCCCAGGCTAGGGCACTGTCTCTCTCAGAGTTCCCACTCCATGTCAAAATGCACCTACACCCCACTTATGTAAATTTTGTGGTAAATTTGAATTGAGTTTCCTTATGTTATGGAAATTATTTGGCTTCTAAGTGATTCAATTTATAATTCTATGATTTTTCAACAATAAGCATGAAAATGAAGGAGTTCTTCCAAAGTGAAAGTGCCTAACTACAGAGTATTTTATTTTATTTTATTTTTATTTATTTATTTATTTTTTAAATTTTATTTTGGTATCATTAATCTACAATTACATGAAGGACATTATGTTTACTAGGCTCCCCCCTTCACCAAGTCCCCCCCACATCCCTGTTCACAGTCACTGTCCATCAACATAGTAAGATGCTGTAAAATCACTACTTGTCTTCTCTGTGTTGCACAGCCCTCCCCATGCCCCCCCACACTATACATGCTAATCGTAATGCCCCCTTTCTTTTTTTTCCCGCCCTTATCCCTCCCTCCCTTCCAACCCGTCCTCCCCAGTCCCTTTCCCTTTGGTAACTATTAGTCCATTCTTGGGTTCTGTGATTCTGCTGCTGTTTTGTTCCTTCAGTTTTCTCTTGTTCTTATACTCCACATATGAGTGAAATCATTTGGTACTTGTCTTTCTCCACCTGGCTTATTTCACTGAACATAATACCCTCTAGCTTCATCCATGTTGTTGCGAATGGTAGGATTTGTTTTTTTCTTATGGCTGAGTAATATTCCATTGTGTATATGTACCACATCTTCTTTATCCATTCATCTACTGATGAACATTTAGGTTGCTTCCATATCTTGGCTATTGTAAATAGTGCAGCAATAAACATAGGGGTGCACCTGTCTTTTTCAAACTGGAGTGCTGCATTCTTGGGGTAAATTCCTAGAAGTGGAATTCCTGGGTCAAATGGTATTTCTATTTTGAGCATTTTGAGGAACCTCCATACTGCTTTCCACAATGGTTGAACTAATTTACATTCCCATCAGCAGTGTAGGAGGGTACCCCTTTCTCCACAACCTCGCCAACATTTGTTGTTGTTTGTCTTTTGGATGGTAGCCATCCTTACTGGTGTGAGATGATAGCTCATTGTGGTTTTAATTTGCATTTCTCTGATGACAAGCGATGTGGAGCACCTTTTCATGTGTCTGTTGGCCATCTGAATTTCTTCTGTAGAGAACTGTCTATTCAGCTCCTCTGCCCATTTTTTAATGGATTATTTGCATTTTGTTTGTTGAGATGTGTGAGCTCTTTATATATTTTGGATGTCAACCCTTTATCAGATCTGTCATTTAAGAATATATTCTCCCATACTGTAGGATACCTTTTTGTTCTATTGATGGTGTCCTTTGCACTACAGAGTATTTTAAAATAAGATGCATAACTACAAAACATATCCATTACTGAGGTTCACATAATGTTTCCTTTTGTAGATATGTAAGTAAAGAATTATTAAGATTTTTAAAAGGTTTTTTGTTTTGTTTTGTTATAGTTTAGAGCCCATATGTTTTCCACCTCAAACATCTTTCTCCTTGAAAGAAACCCCCTAGCCTGACTATGTACCCTTATGCCTATGGAGTAAAACAGCCCTGCTGACTCTCTGCTTAGGAGTAATGACACTTATACAGTAAATACAAATTCATATCCACTTATAGAAGGGGAAAGTAGAGGAATTTAACTTAAAGAATAATTTTTATTTGAACAAAAGGAATTTGGTGGTTTATTTTTCTTGGGAGTCAGGATACAGGAAACCCCTGAGAGGGACACACACCAGGGACATGCACGCACAGCTTAGGCATCAGTGCTAAGATTGATGGTTGCTCAAGACTGGGCAGAGGGAGCACATGAACTGCCATGGGAATGCTCTCAAGTTGGGATGGCCCTTTAGAGATATCCCCATTTGAAACAAGGAGAACCAGGCCTTTATATTGACACTGACTAGTCACTGGACATGGGCTGCCTCTGAGAAGGGAATGTGACTTTGGGTGACATAATGTTCTTGGGCCAAGGATAAGCCAGCAGAGGGACTCAGCCAAGGACTGGCAGCCACCAGCACTCCCAGTAACAGGCCCTAGGTTGGGTGAGGGTAGGGTGTGGTCAGCACATCCACCACAGCGTCCATGATATTCTAACAAATACATCTCAGTTTAATATGCATGTGACTCACCTGGGAGCGCCTGTTAAAATAGACTCCAATTCAGTAGGTCTAAAGTGGGCCCCCAAATTCTTTATATCTAACAAGCTCTCAGGTCATGCTGACACGGCTGGCCCCTCTACCACCCTGTGAGTGGCAGGACTCTAAACTCAGTTCACCCCTCACCTAGCACTACTTTGCATTGAGATTCTCATATGGATCAGAATGTGTGGGTCCCAAGACATATCCCATCAGCACTGACTGAGGCATTTCTGACTCACCAGGTTCTTCACAGAAACCCTCACATCCTTGTTCCTCAGGCTGTAGATGATGGGGTTCAGCATGGGGATCAGCACCCCATAGAAGAGGGAGATGAGCTTGTCAGAAAGGTCCTGCTTGTCTGCCCCCCAGGGGTCCTTGGATTTGGGCTTTCCATACATGAAGAGGATGGTCCCATAGAAGATGACCACCACAGTGAGGTGGGCTGAGCAGGTGGAGAAGGCCTTTTTCCTCCCCTCAGCTGACGGGATCCTCAGGATTGTGGTGAGGATGAAGATATAGGAGATGAGGATGAACAGAACTGGGACCCCCAGGAAGATCACATTGGCCACAACCATGCTGATCACATTGGTGGAGATGTCAGCACAGGCCAACTTGAGGACAGCCAGGATCTCACAGGTGAAGTGGTTGATGACATTGTCCCCACAGAAGGGTAGTTGTACTGCAAGAGAGATCTGCACCAGGGAGTTGGCTCCACCAGCCACCCAGGAGCCAGCAGCCATGGGCATGTAGGCAGCCTTGCTCATGACCACAGGGTACCTCAGGGGGTTGCAGATGGCCACGTAGCGATCAAATGCCATCATGCCCAGAAGCACACACTCTGTGGCTCCCATGGCAAAGGAGAGGAACATCTGCACGGCACAGCCTGAGAAAGAGATGGTTTTTCTGGGAGTGAGGAAGCCGTCCAGGACTAGAGGGATAGAAGACGTTGTGTAGCAGATGTCCAGGAAGGAGAGGTTCCCCAGGAAGAAGTACATGGGCGTGTGCAGGCGCGAGTCAAGGATGGTCACCAGGATGAGGACCCCGTTGCCCAGCAGGATCACCAGGTACATCAGCAGGATGAGCACAAAGAATGTTTTCTCCAGCTTTGGGTGGGCAGAGAGGCCCAGCAGGACAAATTCTGTCACAGCAGATTGGTTGTGTGTTCCCATGTCAAACTCTCTCTTACTCCCCTAGAATAGTGAAGGCATAAAGTATGTGTTTGCTTTTTGTTGCCTTGCTTGGGTTGGTACATGGGAATCACAGTATGATGTCCCTAAAATTGTGAAGAAACTTACCCTGTGGCATTCAACTATAAAACCAAGTTATCTAGGGAGAGAGAACCAAGATGGCAGTGTGAGTAGAGCAGTGGAAATATCCTCCCAAAACCACATACATTTTTGAAAATACAACAAATACAACTCTCCCTAAAAGAGAGAGCAGAAGACACAGGACAACTGCCAGACTACATCCACACCTGCAAGAACCCAGCACCTCATGAAGGGGGTAAGATACAAGCCGTGGCCCAGCGGGACCTGAGCGTCTCTCACCGCAGCTCCCAGCGGGAGGTGAGGAGTCAGAGTGGGGAGGGAGAGGGAGCCCAAGACTGCTAAATAGCCAGCCGCAGCCATCCACACCAGAGCATAGACACACAGTGCATATGTGGGGTGCTGGAAACTAGGGAAACAAGACAGTAAGACCTGTGAGTAGGTCCCCACAGCTGGCACACCAGGGACAAAGAAAAGCGAGTGCTTTTTGAAAGTCTTAAAGGGACAGGGATCCCACAGCTGGACGGAAGTGCCCCGGGAAACCTAGCCCAGCAGCAGGGAATCCTGGGGAACTCTGGGTACCCGAACTCCCGCGGCACAGCTCGGAGGCCCCTCACTGTGATAAACAGCCTCCCACCTGTTCCCCCTCCAACGTGGCTCCGTCATATTGGAGAAGCAGCCTGAGGCAGGTCACGCCCACAGCAACTGCAGAGCTAAATAAACTCCATAGCAGCCGGGCAAGATCAGAAGCCCCATCTGCACCCAGCTGCCCAGCACAAGCTGCTAGAGGCTGCTGTTCTCCCAGGAGAGGAAGGCCACAAACTGGCAAGAAGGGACTTTCTCTTACCTAACATGCGCCAGCTCCCCACAAATATATCTATTGCCATGAAAAGGCAGAAGAAATTGATATAGACCAAGATCACAGAGGCAAACCCTAAGAAGGAGATAGACCTAACCAGTCTTCCTGAAAAAGAATTAAAAATAAAGCTCATAACCATGCTGATGGAGCTGCAGAGAAATATGCAAGAGCTAAGGGATGAGAGAGATAAAAGAATCTCCAGGAATGAAACAATATTAAGAGAACTGTGTGACCAATCCAAAAGGAACAATATCTGCATTATAGGGTACCAGAAGAAGAAGAGAGAGAGAAAGGGATAGAAAGTGTATTTGAAGAAATAATTGCTGAAAACTTCCCCAAACTGGAAGAGGAAATAACCAATCAGACCATGGAAGTGTACAGAACTCCCAACAGAAAGGACCCAAGAAGGGCAACAACAAGACACATAATAATTAAAATGGCAAAGCTCAAGGATAAGGACAGAGTTTTAAAGGCAGCTAGAGAGAGGAAAAAGGTCACCTACAAAGGAAAACCCATCAGGCTATCATCAGACTTCTCAACAGAAACATTACATGCCAGAAGAGAATGGCATGTTATATTTAATGCAATGAAACAGAAGGGCCTTGAACCAAGAATACTGTATCCAGCACGACTATCATTTAAATATGAAGGATGGATTAAATAATTCCCAGACAAGCAAAAGTTGAAGGAATTTGTCTCCCACAAACCACCTCTACAGGGTATTTTAGAGAGACTGCTCTAGATGGGAGCACTCCTAAGACTAAATAGATGTCACCAGAGAAAATAAAATCACAGCAAAGAAAACAGACCAACCAAATATTAACTAAAGGCAAAAAATAAAATCAACTACACTACCCACAAAAGCAGTTAAAGGAAGCACAAAAGAGCACAGAATAAAACAACCAACATATAAAGAATGGAGGAGGAGGAATAAGAAGGGAGAAAAATAAAGAATGACCAGACAGTGTTTAAAATAGCTCAATAAGCGAGTTAAGTTAGACAGTGAGATACTAAAGAAGCTAACCTTGAACCTTTGGCAACCACGAATCTAAAGCCTGCAATGGCAATAAGGACATATCTTTCAATAATCACCCTAAATGTAAATGGACTGAATGCACCAATCAAAAGACACAGAATAATAGAATGGATCAAAAAGCAAGATCCATCTCTATGCTGCTTACAAGAGACTCACCTCAAACCCAAAGACTATAGGAACAAAGAAAGACTGAAGGAACAAAACAGCAGCGGAATCATAGAACCTAAGAATGGACTAACAGTTACCAAAGGGAAAGGGACTGGGGAGAAAGGGAGGGAAGGGAGGGATAAGGGTGGGGAAAAAGAAAGGGGGCATTATGATTAGTATGTATAATGTGGGGGAGGAGGCACGGGGAGGGCTGTGCAACACAGAGAAGACAAGTAGTGATTCTACAGCATCTTACTACATTGATGGACAGTACTGTAATGGGGTATGTGGGGGGGATTTGGTGAAGGGGGGACCCTAGTAAACATAATATTCTTCATGTAATTGCAGATTAATGACAACAAAATAAATTAATTAATTAAAAACAAAAAAACAAAAACAAAAAACTAAAAAAACCAAGTTATCTAAAGCCAGGCTGTGTATCAGCCAAAATCATGAAGAGCAGACCCTAGGAATCTAATGAAACTTAATAAAATGAAGGATTTTTCTGCCTAACAAAGGACATTAATACACCTAAAGCAAAATCTTCTGCCCATATATGCTATGTCTTAGCACTTTACAGGCAAGCAGGGACCTCTGAATAACTCTGTCTCTGTCATATAATTGGGGACCTCAGGCTGTTACAGCTCAATGATCCTGGCCATTTGAGGTCACATGGCTCATTCTTCTGGATCTGGTTCCTCCATGCCTGGCAGGTTTCTGTTATAATTTGACTTCCCACACAGATAATCTTACAGGGACAGAATGTGCTGGCTTGAAAACATAGTTTCTTATCTCTTTAACAGTTTTCTTATACAGTATCTGGTTTACCCTTAGTATTTGTGAGTTTAGTTAGTCTTAATCAGTTAATCTTATCTTACCCTTCTTCTCTGGATAATCTGACCAATTGAATTTCTAGAGCATATAACATGGAATGCCCAGAAAATCTCCAGAAATCTGATGCGAAGAAGGCCTTGTGAGTCGCCTCCTGTAACCACACCTGACCTGTCTGCACCTCTGCTGCTCTGGGATTGGCCCAAGGAATAAACTCATTACCTGATGGTCAGAGCCCACTCATAATTCACATCGCCAGCCTGTGTGGAGGGGGACCTTGAGTAACATGCCATCCAGTGCCATTTATGTGCTTTGCAGACATCACACACGTAAATCTACTCAGCTTCCCAGAATATCAAAAGTCACACTGTAGATCATCACAGTTTACTGTCAAAAAGTTTAGGAACACCAGATGTCATCAGGTCTTGCTACAGGGTGTCCAAAACAGCATGGAGCTGGCTATCTAATTGTTACCGAAGTGCTGATTAAAACTACAGAGTGATGGGTCCTGTCTTTGCAGGTAGTCTTGGAGATCAGTTTTACTTTGTTCTGCTTATTTAAGTAAATACTCCCTGTGTACTTCTGATAAACACCAGTCTTGGGAATTGCTGGCCTCTCAGTTTCAAGGTGGAGAAAAGGAGGTCAGGAGAGAGGTTTATAAATTGCATGTGGCCCTGAAGATGGGGTTCTTTCTTCTAACTGGTAGTGATACAAGGTCCTAAAGAGGTGATCTTGGGTTATCAGGAACTAAGGGATGAGGAATTATTTTTACAGAAAGCTCCTTTAGTATCAGCGAGTACGGAATTTGAGGCTTGGCAGAATCTTTAGATATAAACCAGTACATTCCACTCCTCTAACCCACCTGATACAGGGATCCTCTCCTCAGGAAGTGATTTCTCTGCCTCTGCTTGAATAGTCTAAAGAACAGGGAGGCTCATGGACTCCAGTGTTGTTGTCAGGAAGCCTGGGCTGTAAAGAGTTCTTCAGGGACCTGATATTTGCATTTTTCTAACTTCTCCCTTCCTCCATTGATTCTAAGTTTGCTCCTTTGCCACAGCAGCAGAACATGAGAAGTAGCTGTCCTGTCCCCCAGCCCAGCCCACCCTCTGGCCCTCCCTGTACAGCCTTCTCTGCATTACTCTTTTTCTTCCCTCCCATCTGGTAAAGAGTTGCCATAGAGATGGGCCAGCACTTACCCCATGTGCACTGCCGTCTAGGCTGGATCTATTGCTCACAGACAGGTGGACTGGTGGAGTAGGAAGGCTGCCAGTTTATAGAGGCTAGAAGTGACTGTCTCTGGTATCACCTGCCCATCTGGGTGCTACCAAGCCATAACCAAGCAGGCCACACAGGCCATATCTCTCAGAGCTGCTCAAGCTACATGTGGATACACACTCTTAACATGAGCACATGCTCTTAAACTGTTGTCTAACTCCCTGATGTCTCACATGACCCTGGATGTAGAGGAGTCCAAACTGCATCCACAGCTCACACAGCTACAGCTACTCACACTGCCCTTGCCTGACTGTGGGGCTCCATGAGACAAGGATACAATGGCTGACTCCCAGCCAAGAGCCCCAGCCCAGAGGAAATTGCACACAGGGCTGGCTGGCAAGCCATGCCCAGCTTCTGGACCCAGCATCCTCTTCTCTATGCTGCACACGGCTCTCCATAAAGTCCCATGATGACGCTCTCAAGAATTTAAGGGAAGGTTGCTTT
Source organism: Manis javanica (assembly GCF_040802235.1). NCBI lineage: Eukaryota > Metazoa > Chordata > Mammalia > Pholidota > Manidae > Manis > Manis javanica. The sequence goes on along the minus strand of NC_133157.1, from coordinate 34,834,345 downwards.
GGGGCCAGGCCCTATCCCAGAAGCAATTTAAAGTTTGGTGAGGGGCTCAGACTTTAGACTTCATCCCATAGACCCAATTAGGTGATGTAGTGAAGCCTACCCAGAGCTCACCTGTCACTACAAGGAAATCTAAGCGTAGAACATTCTCTGCCAGGTAATCAGAATTCTCCTGGGCTTTGACACAGATTGGCCAAGGTGGCTCTGTCATTGGCCCTCAGCCTAGACCAGAAGAAGAGCTGGGCCTCAATGATTCAAATGTTCCTGGGAACTTTGAGCCAAATGGATTCCCAGCTGCTCAGGCATCTCCTTCCCTCCACTCAGGGACCCAGCGCATTGTGCTCGCTCACTCTCTGCTCCCAGCCTGCCCACCACTCTGGACAGTCTCTATGCCACAAATGTAGCATACATGCCAGGCCTCATGCCAGGCGCCTCGTGCCAGGTGCCTGTCTTTGTCATCAGGGAACAGCCAGCAGAGCGGGGCTATCTGGAGACTGAGGCATGACCGAGATCATGCCTGGACAGAGCTGTCCAGGGGGCTGGGCATGGGAGGGATGCACAGAGCCAGCCCGGGCTGAAAATAACAGGAATAAAAGAGAGAGTTGCCCTGGGAGACATTTGGGAGGAAGAAATGATCGCATTTACTGGGGTGGGAGATGCAGGAGAGAGAAGAATCAACAATGGCTAAAATATCAGACCTTGGGAACCAGAAGAAAGACAGGAGGAAGTGAGGAGGATTGCCTGTCTGGGTTGGTGTGGGTAGGGTGGCTATAAACTTGTTTCTGACATTCCAGTTTAGTTTCTATACATTTTTGTGCCCAGCTCCAGGCTGGTTACTGGAGATAAAGATATGACTAAGAAATAGTTTCTGTGATTGGGGAGTTTATGGCCAGTTGGATTTGTTGTACTTGAGATAATGGTGAGACATTACTATTAATAAGGGAGTGCCTTGCATTCATGATGCCCACCATCTTTGACCGCTGCCCTCTAAATGCCAGGAGCCTCCCTACTTCCACTTGGACTTCCTCAAGGATTAGAGGATATTGTGATGTTCATGGGGAACAGTGGTATGATCAGAACTCGTGGCTGAACAGGCCCTGAAATACTGAGATGTCAGTCAGCACTGAGTGGCTCCTTCTGGGGTCCGGGTGGCAGGGCGCTGCTGCGTTGGGGTCTCGCCATGGTGGCCTTGCTTCTCTTACTCCTGTTCAGACTGATCATCCTCCTCTTCTCCCCCTGACTCAGCTTCAGTGACTGCAGACCAACTGCCTTCTTGCCGCCTTCTCTCTGTGTTACTCTGGCTTCTCCTTCCTCTCCCTGCCCTCCTGCAGCAGCGGCGGTGCCCTGGAGTTTTGAGTTCAAGCTCCTAAGAGACAGATCTAAGGGGTGTGGTTGGTCATCATCCAGTAGAGACCCCCAGACAGCCCATATGCTGACTGCCTCTGAAACAGGTGTCCCCCTGGTGCAGTCAGGCGAGTCCTGTGGCCTGGGGGCCTCATGGTACAGGCATGGGAACAACGGGAGGACCCCCTCTAGAGGATGAATGTGGGTGTGTCCAGTGAGTCTTCATGGAACCAGGCAGCGAAGCAGGCAGAACTTGGTTAGGCAATGCAGCCTTCAGACATCAGGAAGTGCCCACTTACTTCCCCACTTCGTGCTTGCTGAGGAGTGGTCTCCTCTCCACCAGGAGGCAAAGCTGTGGACCCCTCGCCTTCCATGGACACCACTTCCTCCTCCCACCTACCCACTTCTCCCTCCCCAGGGAAGTTCTGTTCCTCTGACCTTGTAGCACCTGCTTCCAGTCCTGGCTTTATCTCAAAATGGTGGTGGGTCTTTTCTGCCTTCACAGACAATGTGCTGCTACCCATGATTCCTGACAGAATCTCAGTGTTTTGAGCAGGGTTGAAACTTTTTGACTAACGATCTGGTCACAGACCTAGTGAATTCCATGGGGTGTCATGTCCACATTTGTCCTCAGGAAGCCACAATGAACAGATGCCTCCCCAGGAGAAGTTGGGGCTCCTGGGCCTCAGACTCTCCTTTGGTCAGCTCCACGCACCTTTGGCAAACACATTTAGATGCACACACTCAGACACATGGAATAAGAAGACCTCTGACACTCAAAATTTTGTCTTGGCCAATTAAAACCCAAATATCCCCTGGCTGGTCTGTCTGCAGCATCCCTGGGTAGTGAGGAGAAAGAAGGGTAAACATTTTCAGCAATACCTCAAATCTCAATGCCCTGAGCACCAACACCCCCCCGCCACCCCCATCCCCCCACCACCCCCATCCCACCACCACCTGCAGTACGAAGTCGAGCCTGGTGCCACTCCAGTGTGACCAAACGGATGGGCAGCTTCAACACCACCTGGGAACTTGCTAATGATGCAGATGCACAGGCCCCTCCCTGGACCTATGGAGTCCATCACTGGGGGCAGGCCAAGCACCTGCCCCTGTGTGTGTGTGTGTGTGTGCGTGTGCGTGTGTGTGTGTTTTCAGTTGTGTTTTAACAAGCCCTCTACATGATCCTGATGCAAATTAATGTCTGAGCAGCACTGGACTATCTAGATTTTTCCTAGGACTGGGATCCCAGTCATTCCTTCCAAGGGTCTAAGAGGAGGGAAAGTTTTTTGTTAGTTAGTTTGTTTTTTTGCAGTGTTGATTTAAGTTTTATTTATATTTTTCTTGCATTCCCTAACCATAAACCGGATTTTTTTTTGGTATCATTAATCTACAATTACATGGGGAACATTATGTTTATTAGACTCCCCTCATCATCAAGTCCCCATCACATACCCCACTACAGTCACTGTCCATCAGCATAGTAAGATGCTATAGAATCACTACTTGTCTTGTCTGTGTTGTACAGCCCTCCCTGAACCCCCGCTATATTATGTCTGCTACTAGTAATGCCACTTTTTTCCCCCTTATCCCTCCCTTCCCACCCACCCTCCCCAGTCCCTTTCCCTTTGGTAACTGTTAGTCCATTCTTCAGTTCTCTGAGTCTGCTGCTGTTTTGTTCCTTCAGTTTTTTTCTTTGTTCTTATACTCCACATATGAGTGAAATCATTTGATACTTGTCTTTTTCTGCCTGGCTTATTTCACTGAGCATAATATCCTCCAGCTCCATCCATGTTGTTGCAAATGGTAGGATCTGTTTTCTTTTTATGGCTGAATAATATTCCACTGTGTATATGTACCACATCTTCTTTATCCATTCATCTACTGATGGACACTTAAGTTGCTTCCATTTCTTGGCTATTGTAAATAATGCTGCGATAAACATAGGGGTGCATATGTCTTTTTGAAACTGGGCTGCTGCATTCTTAGGGTAAATTCCTAGAAGTGGAATTCCTGGGTCAAATGGTATTTCTATTTTGAGTTTTTTGAGGAGCCTCCATACTGCTTTCCACAATGATTGAACTAATTTACATTCCCATCAGCAGTGTAGGAGGGTTCACCTTTCTCCACAACATCGCCAACATTTGTTGTTGTTTGTCTTTTGGATAGTGGTCATCCTTACTGGAGTGAGGTGATATCTCATTGTGGTTTTAATTTGCATTTCTCTGACGATTAGCGATGTGGAGCATCTTTTCATGCATCTGTTGGCCATCTGAATTTCGTCTTTGGAGAAATGTCTGTTCAGATCCTCTGCCCATATTTTAATTGGATTATTTGCTTTTTGTTTGTTGAGGTGCGTGAGCTCTTTATATATTTTGGATGTCAACCCTTTATTGGTTATGTCATTTATAAATATATTCTCCCATACTGTAGGATGCCTTTTTGTTCTATTGGTGGTATCCTTTGCTGTACAGAAGGTTTTCAGCTGGATATAGTCCCACTTGTTCATTTTTGCTTTTGTTTCCCTTGCCTGGGGACGGACATATGTTCACGAAGAAGTTGCTCATGTTTATGTCCAAGAGATTTTTGCCTATGTTTTTTCTTAAGAGTTTTATGGTTTCATGACTTACATTCAGGTCTTTGATCCATTTTGAGTTTACTTTTGTGTATGGGGTTAGACAATGATCCAGTTTCATTCTCTTACATGTAGCTGTCCAGTTTTGCCAACACCAGCTGCTGAAGAGACTATCATATCCCCATTATATGTCCATGACTCCTTTATTGTATATTAATTGACCATATATGTTTGAATTAATGTCTGAACTCTCTATTCTGTTCCACTGGTCTGTGGCTCTGTTCTTGTGCCAGTACCAAATTCTCTTAATTACTGTGGCTTTGTAGTAGAGCTTGAAGTTGGGAAGTGAGATTCCCCCCAGCTTTATTCTTCCTTCTCAGGATTGCTTTGACTATTCAGGATCTTTTGTGATTCCATATGAATTTTAGAACTATTTGTTCCAGTTCGTTGAAGAATGCTGTTGGTATTTTGACAGGGATTGCTTTGAATCTGTAGATTGCTTTAGTCAGGATGGCCATTTTGACAATATTAATTCTTCCTACCCAAGAGCATGGGATGAGTTTCCATTTGTTAGTGTCTTCTTTAATTTCTCTTAGGAGTGTCCTGTAGTTTTCAGGGTATAGGTATTTCACTTCCTTGGTTAGGCTTATTCCTAGGTATTTTATTATTTTTGATGCAATTGTGAATGGAATTATTTTTGTGATTTTTCTTTCTGCTAGTTCATTGTTAGTGTATAGGAATGCGACAGATTTCTGTGTATTAATTTTGTATCCTGTAACACTGCTGAATTCAGATATTGGTTCTAATAGTTTTGGAGTGGAGTCTTTAGGAATTTTTATGTACAGTATCATGTCATCTGCAAATAGTGACAGTTTGACTTTTTCTTCACCAATCTGGATGCCTTGAATTTCCTTGTTTTGTCTGATTGCCATGGCTAGGACTGCCAGTACTATGTTGAATAATGGTGGGGAGAGTGGGCATCCCTGTCTTGTTCCTGATCTCAGAGGAAAAGCTTTCAGCTTCTCACTGTTAAGTATGATGTTGGCTGTGGGTTTGCCATATATTGCATTTATTATGTTGAGGTACTTGCCTTCTATACCCATTTTGTTGGGAGTTTTTATCATGAATGGATGTTGAATTTTGTTGAATGCTTTTTCAGCATCTATAGAAATGATCATATGGTTTTTGTCCTTTTTGTTTATGTGGTGGATGATGTTGATGGATTTTCGAATGTTGTACCATCCTTGCATCCCTAGGATGAATCCCACTTGATCATGATGTATGACCCTCTTGATGTATTTTTGAATTCTGTTTGCTAATATTTTGTTGAGTATTTTTGCATCTATGTTCATCAGGGATAGTGGTCTGTGATTTTTTTTTGTGTGGTGTCTTTGCCTGGTTTTGGTATTAGAGTGATGCTGGCTTCATAGAATGAGTGTGGAAGTATTCCCTCCTCTTCTATTTCTTGGAAAACTTTAAAGAGAATGGGTATTATGTCTTCTCTATATGTCTTATAAAATTCAGCAGTGAATCCATCTGGCTCGGGGGTTTTGTTCTTGGGTAGTTTTTGATTACCGATTGAAATTTTGTTGCTGGTAATTGGTCTGTTTAGATTTTCTGTTTCTTCCTTGGTCAGTCTTGGAAGGTTGTATTTTTCTAGGAAGTTGTCCATTTCTTCTAGGTTTTCCAGCTTGTTAGCATATAGATTCTCATAGTATTCTCTAATCATTCTTTGTATTTCTGTGGGGTCCATCATGATTTTTCCTTTCTCATTTCTGATTCTGTTTATGTGTGTCGATTCTCTTTTTGTCTTCATAAGTCTGGCTAGGGGCTTATATATTTTGTTTATTTTCTCAAAGAACCAGCTCTTGGTTTCATTGGTTTTTTTCCTGTTGTTTTATTTTTCTCAATTTTATTTATTTCTTCTCTGATCTTTATTATATCCCTCTTTCTGCTGACTTTGGGCCTCATTTGTTCTTCTTTTTCAATAATTGTGACTTTAGACTATTAATTTGGGACTGTTCTTCCTTCTTTAAATATGCCTGGATTGCTGTATACTTTCCTCTTAGAACTGCCTTTGCTGCATCCCACAGTAGTTGGGGCTTTGTGCTGTTGTTGTCATTGGTCTCCATATATTGCTTGATCTCTGTTTTAATTTGGTCATTGATCCATTGATTATTTAGGAGCATGTTGTTAAGCCTCCATGTGTTTGTGAGCCTTTTTGTTTTCTTTGTACAATTTATTTCTAGTTTCATACCTTTGTGGTCTGAGAGGTTGGTTTGTAGGATTTCAATCTTTTTTAATTTACTGAGGTTCTTTTTGTGGCCTAGTATGTGGTCTATTCTGGAAAATGTTCCATGGGCACTTGAGAAGAATGTGTATCCTGCTACTTTTGGGTGTAGAGTTCTGTAGATGTCTGTTAGGTCCATTTGTTCTAGTGTGTTGTTCAGTGTCTCTGTGTCCTTACTTATTTTCTGTCTGGTGGAACTGTCCTTTGGAGTGAGTGGAGAATGAATGCATTGTGTTCTATTTCCTCCTTTAATTCTGTTAGTATTTGTTTCACATATGTTGGTGCACCTATATTGGGCACATATATATTTATAATAGTTATATCCTCTTGTCTTCCCCCATTATCATTATGTAATGTCCTTCTTCATCTCTTGTTACTTTCTGTGTTTTGAAGTCTATTTTGTCTGATACAAGTAGTGCCACACCTCCTTTTTTCTCCCTATTGTTTGTATGAAATATCTTTTTCCATCCTTTCACTTTTAGTCTGTGTATGTCTTTGGGTTTGAGGTGAGTGTCTTGTAAGCAGCATATAGATGGTTCTTGCTTTTTTATCCATTCTATTACTCTGTGTCTTTTGATTGGTGCCTTCAGTCCATTTACATTTAGGGTGATTATGGAAAGATATGTACTTATTGCCATTGCAGGCTTTGGATTCGTGGTTACCAAAGATTTAAGGGTAGCTACTTTCCTATTTAACCATCTAACCTAAGTGTCTTATTAAGCTATTATAAACACTGTCTCATGATTCTTTATTTCTCTCTGTTCTTATTCTTCGCCCTCCATTCTTTATATGTTAGGTGTTTTACTCTGCGCTCTTTTGTGTTTCCTTTGACTGCTTTTGTGAATAGTTTATTTTATTTTTAGCCTTTAGTTAGTATTTGGTTGGGCTGCTTTCTTTGCTGTGATTTTATTTTCTCTGGTGACATCTATTTAGTCTTAGGAGTGCTCCCATCTAGAGCAGTCTCTCTAAAATAACCTGTAGAGGTGGTTTGTGGGAGGCAAATTCCCTCAACTTTTGCTTGTCTGGGAATTGTTTAATCCATCCTTCATATTTAAATGATAATCGTGCTGGTTATTTAGCAGTCCTGTGCTTCCATGCCCTTCCCACTCTGATTCTTTTCCTCCCGCCAGTGAGCTGGCTTGTGGGGAGTGCTCGGGTCCTGCTGGGTCATGTCTTTGTTCTGACCCTTTTCGTGAGACGCTGAGTTCTTGCAGACGTAGATGTAACCTCGCTATTGTACTGTATCTTCTAGTCTCTCTGTTAGGTGTAGTTGTATTTGTTGTATTTTCAAAAATATATATGGTTTTGGGAGGAGATTTCCACCACCCTACTCATGCCACCATCTTGAGCCTCCCCCCAACCCCAGTATTTTTAAATGAATGATCAGAGCAGCTGCCTGTGCTTCCTCTGCTCTGGAGTCAGCTACTCTTTCAGTACTTGCTTGCCCCTATCTCCTGACCCCTAACCCTTGACCCTTGACTATCCACAACCCTGCTGACCTCCTCTGGGTCAATGGTCTCTGGGGCCTTTCTGTCTCTCCTGCCAGTAGGGAACCTCCTTCCTATCTTCAGGATCCACTTTCACAGAGCATTCGCACAACAGAGTGGATGGGCTCCTAGTGGCCAGAGGTCATAGAAACCCTAGAGATATTAGGAATTTGATTGTAGGGACCTCCTACCATCTCCCATGGTAGCCAAATTAAAATTGCATCTGGAGACATCTCCAGGGTTCAGGCTGCTCTCCTGAGGTGATGGATAAGTCAATGAGTCTTCAGCTGAGACGCCTTCCCCATCTTGGCCTGGATAGTCCTCAAATACACTATACCCCAAATGAATTCAGTTCCCCTTCTCCTCAGCCAGCAACTGGTCAAGAGTCTTTACTTCGGTGGCATCATCATCATCCACCTGTCATCTGAGCTGGAAATACTGACTCTAAGCTCTTTCCTGCCTGCTGTATCCAGCTAAACTCTATCATTGTACTTGGTATCTACCAAACATTCCCCAAATCTCTGTCTTCACCACCCCTCAGTCATCTCCCAGTTAATGTTCTTATCTTCACTTGCATCAAGTGTTTTCCCATCTCCTTAGTACTTGTCCTCCTGTCCCCAGTCTTCTCTTCACATTGTGCCCAGAAGGACCAACTTAAGGGGAAGTTTGCTCATGTCAGACCTTTCCTTAAAATCCCCAAGTGCCCCCTCACCCCTTACAGGAGGAAGTCCTAACTCCTCACTTTGCTCCAAAAGACCAAGTAGGGTCCAGCCCTGCCTCCTTCCCCAGTGGCAGCACCTGCTCCTGGATGCCCCCGCACTGCACCGCTGCTCACTTCCTACTCCCGGGGCTGTTTCCCCTCTCTGCACCTTTGTTCTACAGCCTTGTCTGCCTGGGGTGATTCTGTGCTCCTTTTCATCAGGCAAATGGCCCACTCATCCATTCCAGTGGTGCGCTGGTAAATGTTTAACAACCCAGTGTCCAGATCAAAAAAGCTCTGAATGGAAGCATTTGCTTATTTCTGTGCTGTAAACACGCCCACTGTGGCTAATTTCAAGCTACCCCCAAAGTCACTGAATGGGAGCTGGGAGATGTGCACAGTGGGCATGTCAGGTCCAGCACACCATGGGCCTTGGAACAGGTCTGGAAGTCTGGCCCTGCCCCCTAGGCTTTCACAACAGCCAGAGTGTTCCCTTTCTGTGCTTCCTACCTTGATAATTTTCTATTCACATTCTTCTCTGGCCACTAGAGGGTGCGCCCCAGAAGTCAGAGATGGGTTATCCTGCACATTTCTGCCCTTTTTGCAGTGCATACTCAGTAATCATTGGCTGAGTAAAAGAATGTACCTAATCTTTGGACCATCTTTGTTCTGAGTCACATTCTGTCAACGACTCCCAGGAGATCTCAGAGTACATGACAGATGATGGGAAGCTGAAGGGCCCGTGACTTAGCTGGACACTCAGGGAGGACTGAGGAAGAACTTGCAGGAGGCTCCAAGGATCTAATCCAAGGAGCTGAAAATTTAGAGGAAGAGTACAAGTCTTTCACTGAGAGGCCTATAAACCACTGCAGAAGCACAGACTTAGGGTGATGGGGCTTGGCTACAACACCGGAGAAAAAACTTTGGGGTCTGAATGAGGCATGTAATGACTGATCAGCAGGCTGCTGGATGCTGTTAACGGGATTAAGATGTTCAGAGGGAGGGAAAGAAGGAAGGAAGCTGGAGGGATGAAAGAAGCAGGCAGCAAAGTTCTTCTAGTGCCTTTAGCATAATTGGATCTTGGGGATGTTATCCCAGAAGGACACAAAGTTTCTAAATAGTACAACTCACTTTCCAAACTTTAAACGACTTCAGGGACTAAAATGGTCCCCAAGAACAGACTGGAATTAAATTATCCTCAAAGGGTGATGGCCAGTCCTTTGGAGCCTGTGCCCTGGCACATGAGGCCAGCAGAGGGGAAAGCACAGGCTGGACCCTTCACCTGTCACACATTCTGAATCCTTACCCTGGAGCTTCAGACCCAGCATCACTTTTTCTGATACCAGCCCTTAGGAAGTTAACCATCCTTGCTCACCATGTTTCTGATAATGGTAAGGGCAGGTTTTGATCATATCAAAATTTTCATTAGCAAAGTTAAATTTCTGCCATCAGACTTGATTGTACTAGCATGCGGGCTTGAAAAGGGGAGCTAGGAAGCCCTTTCATTGGTATGCTGTGATTCTCATTGAATCAGACCCGTTAAACTGCAAGGGTCTGTAAGATCATCTGGCCTCACCCCACTTTGCACAGAGGAGACAGGGCTTGCTCAGGGCTGCACAGCTCATAGTCGTCTTCATGCACACAGTTGTCCCTTCTTGATGAGAACTGGGGGTTCTTTCTCTTTCTTAGTTAAGAATCCAAAGTCCAGCAATAATAACAAGCCATGTTTCTGGGTCTGGTGACAATGACATGGAGGGAATATTTTCTTCATGATCCAGGTTCTTGAGAGGGGGTAGAGAGCTGGTGACATAGAGTGAAAACCAAGTCTGGGACTGATTTACTGTGTCACCACATACATCCCAGGTAGTAGTGTGTCCTGGGCATCTGAGCCATCCTCAAGCTCAAAGCCATTCTCAGTACTGACCAGCCTTTGTAGTCAATTCCTGGAAGGTACAGTTGCTCTAAGAGATACGTTGATTTTTTTTTTAAGGCCCTGGGAGAAAATGGGAGATTGACTCTTATTTATCTTCATGCTGAAGCCAAGCTATTTCTAGATATTTGGAAGGACTGTGTGGGAGAGGGATTAAAGTTGCAAAGGAGCAGATTTTTTAGCTCAATTTCAAGCGGGAACTACTTCAAAGTAAAATAAATGAGCCTTGCCAGGAAGAACAGTGTCCCACATCACTCAGGGAGTCAAGCGCAGGCTGGGGGACTGTGGGGAAGGCAGTAAAGGGCTTTCTACGTGGGAAAGGAGCAGATTCCTAAACAGGCCCCAAGGCCCGTTGTCGGCAGCATTAGAGTGATTATCATGGTGGTGGTTGGTGATAATGATGAAGTAATTACTTGTTGCCTGTTTCTCCAGCTAGAGTTTGAGATCTTTGAGGACACAGCCTGTTCCTTTCATTGCTGTGATCCTGGCACCTAGAATTATGCCTGACCCAGAGCACATGCTCACCACGCATCTGTTGGCTTGAACTGAATTTTTGTGGCACTGACTTGGTCACAGCTACAATGCTGAGTGCCAGTGGAGGAGTGCCTCAGAGCAACCCAGGCAGGAAGTGCCCCTGCACAACTGAGGAAGGGGCTGGATTACCAAGAGCTCGGGGAGAGATGGGTATCTGGGAAGCTCGTGAATATTTTAGATATGGGGCAAATAACCTCTTGATGTTGCCTGCAAGTTCTTTTCTGGTCCAGAATGAATCCCCTTTGGGGGAGCTCTTAGAGGTCTGAGGAGAGATTCAGGCTTCCCAGCAAGAAGAGCCAACGGAGCAGGACCCAGGGGTCTGTGCAGAGTCTCAGGGAGAAGCTAGTGCCCCTGTGTCAGGCAGCTGGAGAAGAAAGAAAAGAAGGGATGTTGGGCCAGAACTCTCCTTCAGCTTGGCCACAGTGCACGACAGGCATGCTTGCTGCCCAGGTGTACAAAAGGCTCAGTGGGATGTTTAGGCCTTGGCACAGAGGTCTGGGTTAATTCTCTCAGCAGGTGACATCACGGTAGAGTAGCTGTGGCTCCCTCCTGCTCCAAGGAAAGGGATGAGTGATATTCCACTTTTTCCTCTTGGTTTTCAGTATGTTGTCGTGTCTTCTATGTGCTTTATTCTTTTTTAATGTGTGGCATATGTTGTACTTGCCAAATTATTTGGAGAAATGATTTAGAGACTAGGGTGATGTTACTTTTCAGCATGGATTTATGTTTGCTTCTGTTAAATATTTGGAAGCACCACAAATCTGGAACCACCTCAACCCAATTTCAGGGCTAGAGAGTATTTGAAGCTGAGCTACAGCACCAATTGATGTGTACTTCCTTCTGATTCACTCTTATTCCTATGGTGCTGCCCTTTAGGGGACCTTCACAGTGGGCCTTGTACTTCAAATCTGTTGCAACTTCCAGGAGCCTGTCAGTTGTGCTTCTCAGCCTCTCAGAGGCCATCTCCAGAAGCTGCAAATGTCATTAGCACAGCTAAATTTCTGCCATCAGACTTGATTGTACTAACATGCGGGCTTGAAAAGGGGAGCTAGGAAGCCCTTTCATTGGTATGCTGTGATTCTCATGGAATCAGATAGACCTGTTAAACTTCAATGGTCTGTAAGATCATCTGGCCTCACCCCACTTTGCACAGAGGAGACAGGGCTTGCTCAGGGCCACGCAGCTCTAGTAGCCTCAAATGTTGGATTGACTTCTCGGAATTCCTGTTTTTTCTAGAATCACAACCCATAATTCTTCATCTCATTACCTCTCCAATGCTTAATGCAGATGTTTTATATAGTTTGTCCAGGTATTAAAATTATCATCTGCAGGAGAGTTAGTCCACATTAACTTTCATTCTTAGTAGAAACTAAAGTTAAACACTGATCTCTACAACATTTTTCCTAGAATCTCATAGAGACAACCCAATTGTAGGAGCTATTCTCCAGTTGCTCAGCAGAGTGGAGAATGTTGCCCTATTGCTGAGGCACTTTTGGAGTCAGAAAGTGCTGATACTGACCTCAGCAGAGTTCCTGCAGGTGGCAGAGCAGATGCACCATGGACAGGTCCAATCAGACCTCCCCCATGGTGGGGTTCATTCTCCTGGGCCTCTCTGCCCACCCAAAGCTGGAGAAAACATTCTTTGTGCTCATCCTGCTGATGTACCTGGTGATCCTGCTGGGCAACGGGGTCCTCATCCTGGTGACCATTCTAGACTTCCGCCTACACACGCCCATGTACTTCTTCCTGGGGAACCTCTCCTCCCTGGACATCTGCTACACAACCTCCTCAGTTCCCCTCATTCTTAGCAGCTTCCTGACCCCCAGGAAAGCCATCCCCTTCTCAGCCTGTGCCGTGCAGATGTTCCTCTCCTTTGCCATGGGAGCCACAGAGTGTGTGCTTCTGGGCATGATGGCATTTGATCGCTACGTGGCCATCTGCAACCCCCTGAGGTACCCTGTGGTCATGAGCAGGGCTGCCTACGTGCCCATGGCTGTCAGCTCCTGGGCAGCTGGCATCACCAACTCTGTAGTTCAGACATTTCAAGCCATGAGGCTACCCTTCTGTGGGGACAATGTCATCAGCCACTTCACCTGTGAGATCCTGGCTGTCCTCAAGTTGGCCTGTGCTGACATCTCCACCAATGTGATCAGCATGGTTGTGGCCAATGTGATCTTCCTGGGGGTCCCAGTTCTGTTCATCCTCATCTCCTATATCTTCATCCTCACCACAATCCTGAGGATCCCATCAGCTGAGGGGAGGAAAAAGGCCTTCTCCACCTGCTCAGCCCACCTCACTGTGGTGGTCATCTTCTATGGGACCATCCTCTTCATGTATGGGAAGCCCAAATCCAAGGACCCCCGGGGGGCAGACAAGCAGGACCTTTCTGACAAGCTCATCTCCCTCTTCTATGGGGTGCTGATCCCCATGCTGAACCCCATCATCTACAGCCTGAGGAACAAGGACGTGAAGGCTGCTGGGAGGAACCTGGTGAGTCAGAAACAACCAACTGAGTGACTGTCTCAGATTCCCAGACTGCCAGAATGCAAGACCTCCAAACTCCCCATTGTACCCCTAGGGAAATGATAGCCCAGAGTAGAAAAGGGACTTCCCATCGTCTGTGTTGTGGGCCATGTAAGGATGACTAAAAAGTAAGCTGGTTGCCCCCCAACCCCTATTGTTCCAAGACCCTAGAAGGAAAGAACCTTCATATTTCTAGACATGCTGGCTAGTTGTTGGCTTTGTACACAGCCACAGGACACCTTATCACAGCTATTTTATGCTAGCAAAATCTTAGATTTTCTTCCACCAGAAGTTGGTGCATATCTATGAAGAGTCATTGATGTGTACAAAATTAAGAGACAAACACAGAACCTGTTTTTAGTAGAACTGGTTTCTTGGAATGTGCTGTTCAGCTCTATGTAGAACTGCTGATTACTGTACATGCTTGGGTGTTATCCTAGAGGTCTGTGTTCAGTGAGAATAACATGAAAAATATCATCCATGCTATCATGGTGTATTGCCCAATAGCACCATGCCAAGAATTCTCCTCTAGTCTTAGCACCAGGAAAAGAGGGCTCCTACATGGAGCAGTGGGGCTTATGCACGAGGAAGCACGGTGAGATGTTTGCAGTCTCCTTCTCGGACCCAGTTCCAGCCATGCAGTGGTGCAGTGCTGCAATGTTGCGAGGCAGCCGCTCTTGATTTCTTCTTCCCCGCACAGACTACACAACTCACAACAGTAACACCAACCAAACATTCCTGTGGGGGCGCCCAGACTATAAGGAAATCCAAAAAATGTTTTTGGGAAAGCAAAGTGTTATACTAATCCCCACACAGTTATCATTGGCCATTAGTAAGGGTTGCTCCCCGCTCCCCCGGCTGTCCTGTTGCAGCCCAGGTATGAACTGTGGGTCTGCAAGTTTAGACTCTTGGGTGATCGTAAGCAACCACAACAGCATGGAAGGTGGAGGCTGTATCAGGGAGGAGGCCTTCAGACAGAAGAGAAAATTCTACTCAACCTGGCTTAAGAATAGCATGCATTTATTCAAAAGTAGGACCAGACTCAGGTTAATCAGGCTCTAGCTCCTGTGCTCCGACATCTCTTGACTCTCCACTCGTCGGCTTTGTTCTCAGACTGACTCTTCTCATGGTCACAGGGTGGTTGCTGCATACCCTGGGCCTGCTGTTTCCCTTCCAGAATAGGAACCAGTGGTTCCCACAGTCAGAGAACAAATGTCCCGGGGTTTGCTCTGACTGGATGCATGTGAAAGACAAACCCACTGCAGTGGCAGGTAGGATAAGATTATGCAGCTTGATTGAGGCCAGTAAGGCCCTCCTCTGGTATGGAAGGTGGGGTCAGTCTCACCTAAGTCGATGGTTGCTGTACAAAGGAAAATCTGGAGTCGTTAAGAAAGGCGTATGGAGCAATGGATCCTGGGAGAGCAACCGACAAATGTCCACCATTTTCTGGGGCTGGGTAAGGCTTCCTGACTCTGGGAAATCTGTGGAGAGTAGACTGCCTCTTGTTGAATACTGAGACAGAACGTTCTCATTCGATGGTCAGTTGGGTGCTTCATGTCAGACTTCATTTGATTAAAGGAAATAAATACAAGACTCAAATTTTTTGTACATCTGAGTTTTTGTCTTAGATTCAGACCTGTTCCCGTGTGTTTGTATCATGTCTCAACTCTGCAGCTGGGAAGGCCTCTTGATGGTCTTCAGTTTGAAGTAAATCACACCCCTTCCTGGTTTTGTGATTTTATAATTTTTTTTTATTTTTAATTACCCTTTGCTCCACTTCCTCACCTGTTTTTATTTTTTTGGCCTCAGATGTATTTTTGGGTTGCCTCAAATCCTTTGTGGGATGATGCCAGGCATCAGTTGAAAGGCCAAATATGCCAACAAGGCAACAAGCAAATAAAAACAAACTAATGGCAAAGCATGGCGGTGGGGAGGTGGGAGGAGCAGTGGTCCAGCCGGTGTAGGCTGCAGCCCCTCACAGCTCCTTGCTCTGGGTGTTGTGGTCCCTCTCCCTTGTTGTCAGCTAGTTTGGGACTGGGGAGCCTTGAGGTTCTTTCATGGCTGACCCTCTAAGGCAGTGATTCTAACCCCAGGTCCCCAAACTGGTATGAGACTAGAGATGGGGAAATGGGAGGATATTAAGTCACCTTCCAGTGTCATGATTCCTAGGGCACCCCTGCCCCACACTGTCCCCTCAACCCCCAGGCCCCTGGATTTATTACATGTGTTACATGACATACATAGGAGATGGTGATTATAATTACTTCCACGTGTACTTAGATTTACCTGACTACAAACCCCTGTGAGCGGAGCTCGGGTCCTTTGTCATGGACACCCCAAAGGTATGTCTGTGCTCTGATAAGAGCACTTGAAAGAGTCTGCTCATTCCCAGATTCTGGGCCGTGGCAGAGGTTCCTTTCATGCAGGATCGCATATACAATGTAAAACTACTTGCAAAGAGATTAGGACTTCTTGTGGACTTTCTAGGAGAAGAGGGGAAAGAGAAAACCAAGCTCTATTGACCTTTTCTTTGGGCTTGGGGACAGGGAGAGGAGCTCTGTTGGAATCTCCTTCCCTGGAAATCTGTAAAATGAGGATACTACTCTTACTGAATTGACCATAATCCTAACCTCCTCACGACCCAGAGGTGGGTGGGGCCTCTGCAGAGAACAAGGAAATGGTGTGCAAGCACACAGGGAAGGTCTGGGGCGCCTGGGTGGCATCTCTGCTATCTCTCATTCTCTGTACTGTCTCTGCATTTACCTTTGTTTCATGATCTCCACTGCATCTACTTCCTGTATTAATGTGGTGAGAGCAAGTCTTACTAATGGTTAATAAGAGGGGCAGAATTTGGGATTATTGGAACACATTGCTTCCCTCAAAATAGTTTTAAAAATTCCTTTATAGTATGGGCATGTATAGTTCAGACTCAACCAGCCTCAACTCTGTTAAAATTTCTGTTCTTGAATTCTATGTGATTTGCCTGAACAACCCAAATAAATTCTTACTTAAGAATAAAAATAAGAGAAAAAATTTATTTGAACTTCCACAAGTGAATCTTTGTTCTTATAACTAAAAGAATGAAACTAAACAGATTGGGGTGAAAGTTCATTCAAGAGTCAGTGGCTCACAGCTGGTACTGGCTGTAGACTCAGAGACAGGATTCCCAGGGGAACCTCAGGGGACCAGAGCTGGTGCTATTTGCCACCAATTAAGACTGATGCTGTATTCCCTTTGGGGTTAAGTCTAGGACCCTGAGTTTTGTGGAAAGTCCACTAACATTCCAAATTGAATTATTATAACAGCTTCTTCTAGCACTCCCAAAGAAAGCAAGATAGCTGTTCGAAGGCTGACAGGGTAAGGGAGGACTGGGAGAGGTATGTGAGGAGAGATGGGCTAAGCCACCTTGCTTGTCCCTCTAGAGGTGCTCTCAGCCCAGGCAAGGCAGCCAGAGAGCTACCTTCCATTTCTGCCCCCAAAACCATTTGCCACAGTGAACTGCTTGACTCAGTTTTTTGCCTTCTCTGGGCCTCAGTTTCTTTGTATGAGAGCATATTGCCCTATTGCTCTCACTACACAATGAATATAAGAACACCTGGGGAAAGCTCAGAAAAGAGCTTTCATCCCACAACCTGCCACTCATTGATTAGGGGTCTCCTCTGGGCTCTCTCCCAATTCATGCAGTCCACAGTTCATGAGCAATGCCTCCAAACTTTTAATGCCACTTAAGGCACTATTTGAGAGTGTTGCGGGTGCTGGTTGTGGCTCTGGCTCCCCATGCCTGCTGCAAACCTGCCCCCTGGTGGATATTTCTGCAAGCTCTTGAGGTCTGGGCTTCTTGAACTTCAATATGCTCCCAGGTTGCCAGGGGGTGTTGAGAAAATGCAGGTTCAGATTCAGTGAGTCTGAGGAGGGATCCAAGAGTCTACCATCTCTGACAAGTTCCCAGGTGATGCCTACGCTGCTGCTCTGGAGGCCACACTTTGAGTAACAGGCCTTAGAGGACTTGGGACAGGTCGGAGGGACTGAGGAGGAGGCAGGGAAGCAACTGCTGTATGCAAGGCTCTTGCTATGTGCCTAGTACTTGGCATCTGCAACCAGACTGTTCTCTCCAATTTGAGGGGGCCAGGGGGCAGCAGTTTGTCCTGTGACCTTACTTCTCTTACAGATCTAAGAAGAATTGTTGTGTCAGTTTGTTCAGTCTTTCATTTATTGGTACACAGTGGTGACTTCCAAGTTTCTCACATGCTAGACCAGAAACCAGCCATTCCCATTGCAAATTGCTCTAAAGTGCAGTCAAGTACAAATAAATATAAAAATGTGCTTGAGTGCAAAGTCAGAAGATAACTATAGCAAAGGAGAAATACATGTCCAATTTTGCAGAAAACATAATTACTATATTTCTAAAAACTAACCAAGAAACTATTAGCAGTAATAGAAATTCAGAAAAGTAAGACAGGAATAACTTCTCAATAATCAATTGTATTCCTAAATACCTTCAGTATACAGAAGAAAAAAAGCAGGAATAATATCCTATTTACAGTAGCAACAAGTATCAAATTACTAAGAACAACATGGTTCCAGACAGGAGACTGAGTCAAGAAAAAAAAGAAATCCTAAAAGTGTTACAGGAGTATAAGGAAAGGCAGTGAATGCCCAGGCTCTAGAGAGAAGAAATACAATAAAAATGACCTTAATTTCTAAGGTGGAAACTCTCAAATTGTAACAAATAGAAGAACTTTCTAAATATGTATGCTCTTGTGGTCTACCCCACTATATCTGAGGTAAGGCCAATAGGAAATCTGGATTTTAAAACATAGTGATTTAGAGTTTTTCAATCTCCCAAAAGACTACTGAACTACACAATTTGCTAGTGAAGAACAGCTGAACAGTAGGAGGATCTTTTTAAGGTAACAATGTTAGATTCTTCCTACCAGATTTCAATTTACTATAAAGTAACAATTACTGAACTAGACACCACTGATTTTTTTGTTTTTTCAAATCAGTGGTATCAGAGGTACCAGGAAATTAATTCCAACTATAAGATGTTAATACATATATAGTCAGATCAAAATTAATTGCATGAAGAAGGAATCACTTTTTAATAAATAATGGGAAAGTAACAACACTCAGTTGAGTGAAGGTTTTCTTTGATCCAGACATCACATCATATGCTGCCATAAATTTCAGATGGATTAGAATTAAACATAAACAACATAATGATTATAAAAAACTAAAAAAGGACAGAATGATATATTTATTCCAGCTGTGGAAAGGAGCATGATTCACTATTTTGGAAGAGAAAGAGGGTATCAGAATTAAAACAGACATGTTCTAACACACATTGTACAAAACTCTTGGATAACATAGTCTGGTCAAATGCCGTATTTGTTTTGAGTTTCTTTAAAAAGTGTGCATTATATATATATATATTTCTAGATAAATTTTGATATGTGGTAAGACAACAGACACATGCAAGTTTGTTATATTTTGATAATGGACACACTAGAGGCCACTATCATATTAACATGTGTGCTGTTGACTATTTTGTATGGACCTTGGAATAAATCTTTTCCTGCCATCTCTGTACATTTTTTGATCATCTCTAAGTGTATCCTTGATTAGAAAAAGTGCAGTTCTGCACTGATCTTTTATTTAATCCAAGACTATGCACATCTGCTCACATCTAATTGTACCAGAGAGGACATGTGTACTGTTCTCTATTCAATGTCAGGCAAGGCCCAGAATCAGCTGCTTGGTGCATGGTCTCATCATGGTGTCAGGGCCAACTGCACAGCAGCAAGTGAACATGTAACTGGTCACACAGTAATAATGTCATGTTGTAAATGGCATTGGGATTAACCATAAATTTGGAGTGTTTCCTCTCTGATTATATATGACAAGGAATTTGAACAGTTATCCATTCTTTTTAGTGAATCAATATTTCTTCTGATTTTCAATGTCTCACTGCATTTTTTAAACTAACAAACTTTGATTATTAGAGCAACTTTAGACTCACAAAAGACTGAGCAGAAAATACAGAGAGTTCTCATATACCCCCATCCCTACACAGGCACATTCTCCACCACTCTCAACATCCCACCCCAGAGTGACAGCTTGTTACAATCAGTGAACCCACATTGACACATCATCACCCAGAATTCATAGTTCACATTAGGCTTCACTCTTGGTGTTGCACATTCTATAGGTTTGGACAGATGTATAAGGACATGTATCTAGCGTTACAGTTTTGTACAGAATACTTTCACTGCCCTAAACATCCTATGTTCTTCTTCCTCATCCCTCCCTCCCTGCTAACTCCTGGCAACCACTAATATTTTCCTTGTCTCCATAATTTTATGTTTTCCAGAATGTCATGTTGTTGGAATCATACAGTATGTAGCCTTTTCAGACTGGCTTCTTTCCCTTAGTAATATGCTTTTTAGTTTCCTCCATGTCTTTTCATGGCTTGATAGCTCATTTCTTTGTAGTGCTGAGTAATATTCCATAGTCTAGTTGTACCACAGTTTATTTATTCACTTACCTACTGCAGGACATTTTGGTTTTTTCCAAGTTTTGGCAGTTACAAATTAAGCTGCTATAAATATCTATGTGCAGGTTTTTGTATAGACATAAGTTTTCAGTACTTCTTTTTCAAGGTACCATCTTCATGAAGTCTGAGATTGTAAATTGAGCTATTTCCAAAACTGTGACTCATCTGGATGAATCAGGATTTTCTCTAGAGTAGGCAACCAAAACAAAATACAGAAACTAACTGGAAGCTGAAACTGATGTGATTGCAATTATCATTCATAATTCCAGATTTCGAAGTTTTATACTCATCAAAATCTCATTTATTATCTTTGACTTCTCATTCATTATCTTTGAACCTATTAAATAAAGGCAGCTATAAAACACAGCTTTTTTCTATTTTATATAGCAGGACTCTTAAGATTTTGTTAGAAAAAGGACCCACTGCTAAAATATAAAAATATTTTTTACTTTTGAAAATTCCTGAAATAAACAGGCAAGGAGAATAGATATCAGGGATAATTTCATACTCACAGGCCCGTGTCTTTAGAGGACTCACTGGTGGCCAGCAGGATATTGTACCAGTATCAGAGGTTGAGGGTCCCAATGCTAAATTTTATAACACATTGGTTTTGGATGCCTTGGGGTAGGGGTTCTCATCCTCCTGTGAGATCCCAGTATAGGGGCCGGTGGGGCGAGGCAGAGGGAACCTTTGTTCTCCAAAGCCATACTCCCACTTCTTCCATTAATAGTGAACATGACAGCAGTTAGAAAATATTTTCTCTATCTTGGCAATCGCTGCCAAGCAACAACTTCTAGAAGGGCTGCACAAGTTTTTGCTGGACAACTGTCTGTCTCGGCAAGTGCCCTTCCTGCTTTATGAGTAAAATTTAATCTCAGTCACTTCAGTTGGATCTCAGCTTAGTCAAGGCTTCTCCCTAGCCCCCTCCCTAGTTTTGAGAGGAACATACAGAGCCAAACCCACCACCTGGGCCTGGGAAAGAAGGGAGGACAAATGACCCTCAGTTGTCATCATCAATCCCTGTTGACACCTGCTCTCTCATCTGGTATCCAGTGGTACAGACCATGCAAATAATAGCTGCAGCCTTCTTGTTCTCATCTTGAGGCCCCTTCAGGCTCTGAGCTCTCCCTCAATTCCTGCCCTGCCCCCTCTTGAAGGGCATAGAAAACATTCAGCCACTATTCTGTGGTGCTCTAGGTGGGGTGCAAGGAATAGGACAGACTTGCAGCCATTTCTGCTCCACACATCATGCTGAGTGTGCAGGGGAGTTTTAGGAGGCTAGTCACCTCTCAGAGCTCCAAGGGAAGGAGGTTCAGATCTTCCCTTCTATTTTTAAGCCTTTCTGGGGTTCTAAGTCCCACCCCACTGCATCTCCCAACAAGGGACCCCTTCTCTCCAGTAGCTTGCCCCCTCCCCCATCAGAGAGAGCCAAGTTGTTGCAGACTGGTGAGGGGAGGGACTGTGTCTGCCTGATCAGAGTATTCTTCCAAGTCTGTTGTTCATACAGATATTTTATGCCCTCAGCCTTTCAGGCTAGGTTCTGATATCTCAGAAGCTTTTAACTCTTAAAGCCACTCTTTTTGCCTGGAATTTCAAATGTCTATTTTTAAAACCAAAAAGCTAGGAATTTGTTGTTTATTTTTCTACTCTAATAATTATCATTGAAGAAATGAATGCCTTCCCCCATGTTTTAGTTCTAGTGAAGGAATGAATGGGAATAGAAGTATATTAATTAATATTTCAGAAAATGGACCCACTATATACAAATGAAGCCAGATATCATGAAGTCTTAAAGAATTCAAAATGGACTTTTTCCTTATCAAGATAGGTCAGTTCATGATAATAAAATGTGTTTAGGCTAAACAAACCCAGAAAAATTATTTCCATTAAAGATTAACTTCACAAATGTACTATGTATAAATTCCAGAAAACAGTATATGGGATCCTAGTTAATTAAAATCAACAAAACCTGCCAGGTTACTAATCAAAAAGTTCTCTTCCTCCAGATACCTGAGTGAAATCTGGATCTACATGAAAGAATGAGGAGAATCGGAAATGCTTAACATGTGGGTAAATATAAAAGATATTACTTTTCATTTTATAATTTCTTGTTTAATAATAGACTATTTAGAGCAATATAATAATAGTGTGTGGAAGCAAAATGTCTGACATTAGCACCAAAGATGGGAGAGGGTAAAATGGAAGCATACTGTTGCCTGTCCTTATATTTTACATGAAATAAGTCATTATTAGAAGATAGTATACTGTAATAAGTTAAAATGTAAACTATAAACCCTAGGGCACCCACTGAAAAATCAAACAAACATGAACTGAGGAATTCTGGGCAGAGGAGATACGTGTTATGACAGAGGGGTGAAAGCAACTAAAAGGTCTGGAACAGGGTGAGAGGTTCTGCCAAAAGGATGGTGGCAGGGATACAGGGAAGGTGTGGAGATGAAGCTGGAAAAATAATTAAGTCCAATTGCTAAGACCCTGACACCATGTTAAATACTTGTACATCATTCTATCCTAGAGGAGTTGCCTCTCAGAGAGTTTAAAGCAAGTGATTTGTCATCAGAGCAAATGTTTGATAAAGATTATTGTAACTTCCTTTTTCCTTTTGTTTTACTCATGTTTTCATGTTATCCTTTTGTAAACTTAAGAGAATTGATACAGAGAGACTTAAAAAACATACAAACCAACTTCAATATAGGGACTTTGTCTGGGACTTGAAATACTGTTAAGAGGATTATGAGACAATAAGGGAAATGTTAACAACTGGATACTTAATATTAAGGGATTTAGAAATTTGAACTACAGTTCTGTTTTTTTTTTTTAAAGAGAGGGGAGACAAATAAGTACAAATTCAGGACCAGAAAGCGGGAGGGAGAGGGAGAGAGAACTGGTGCTTTGATAGCCAGCGGACCCTCTCACACATTTCCCATGGTAACTTTGCAGGTAAGGAGTGGAATGGGGACCCACCTCCAAATTGTCTCTTAAAGTTTACATTCAACCTGACATTCAATGCTATGTCTAGATACACGAGCATCCCCTTCCCCACCTTTTCCTAAAAGGAATAGGTTCTTAACAGTACATCAAAGACACATCGAGGCTGCTTGTGCTGAAGAGCTTTAATGGTGAATCTGTGCCTCAGGCCCTTGTCAGGGGACCATGTCTTCGGCAGAGCCCCCAGATTTTAGTGGAGGACGGGTTGTCCCAAGTGGCACAACTTCTTTGGGGGTAAGGCAAAGTCTAGGCAAAGAAATATAAGAGGATCGTTGAGGGTACGTAAAGGGAGAAGCCCCTTTGGTTCAGCCTTGGATTATGCCCTAGTTCTTAGGTGAACTTAAGTGTAATCGTGGACAGGTCGGTCTCCTCTCTGAGCCTCAGTGAGCCCATCTGCAAACCACGGGAGGTGGTAGAGGCGTTCTCAGGGCCCTTCCAGCTCTGACATCCTCTGGCTCCGCTCTTGGAGAACGCTGGCTGCGGGACTCTGCGTCAAGAGCGGACGCACAGCTGGGCCGTAACAAAGAGCCGCAGTCCCGAAAGCGTTCCCGCCCCCAGCAGGTTTTGGAACCTACTCGCGGCCGAGGGGCGGGGCTTGAGCGCGCCGCAGCCAATCACGAGAGGTCCAGCGCCCCGGGGCGGAGCCTTTGCGAGTGCGGCGGCGGCCAGGCTGGGTCCGAGCATCCCGTAGCTCCGGACCCCCCGGCCCGGACATGGCGACCGTTCGGGCCTCCCCACGAGGCGCGCTGCTACTTCTCCTGGCCGTGGCGCGGGCCGTGGGGGTGACAGGGGGCCTGGCTCCGGGCAGTACGGGTAAGTGCTGAGGCAACGGTTCTGGGCGGTCCGAAGCAGTCGCCTGAGCGCTCCAAGATGGCGCTGGGCAGGGGGCGGGAGTGCGCGAGGGCGTGAGACCCCCCGGCCGGGCCCACGTCCGGTGACCCCGGGGCCGGAGTCCCCACAGGCGGGAAGGCGTGCCGGCACGCGACGGGCGACGATTCCTCTCCACCCTTGCTCTCTCCGCGCCGAAGGTCTGCTGACCTGGGAGCGGCGCCCGGGGTTCGAGGCCTGGCTCTGTCACCCACTGGACAGGTTCCCCCTTCGCCGCCCCGGCAGCTCACCTGCCTCAGGTCTCCGTCAGGAGAGGGTGAAAGATCTTCTCCCAGGATCGTCGCCAGGGTTCGACCGCATTTCCGAGTCGCAGCCGGCTTTCGCCCGCCCTGAGCAGTGGTGGTTACTTGCACTGGATCCCCAGTTTAGAAAGGCCGACGGCGTTGATGGACCCTGCAGCCTGCCAGGTTCTAGACTCAGAAGAGAATGGCTGAGCTGCTGCTCTTCCCTGTGTGTCCAAGACAGCGCTGGGCTCTGGCGGAACACAGATAAAAAAATTTGTAAGAAAATTAGTAAACTCTGCTCTCCAGGGGCTGGCATGCTTGAGGAAAGTCTTGTTCTTGCTCTGGAGGAATTAAACTAAGGGCGGTTAGGAAACTGTTCAGTTCTTATTGAGTGTCTCCCACGTGCTGGGCTTTAGGAATTGATGCCAACTTCTGCTCTTCAGGAGCTCTCTGGCTAGGAGGCTGGGTACAACAGGACACAAGCAGCTGGAATTCAAGGTAGAAGTCACCAGGGGAGATGAAAGGCTGTGGGTGCACAGAGAGAGATGATGTGTACCTGGAGTGGGAGGAAAGTTGAGCGATCCTCTTGCTGCACTAGACATTAAAAGATGTCTGAGATTTATACATACAGAGAGGTACATTGCTTACAGGGGGAGACATCTAGAAAGAGCAAAATCAACCCAAACAGGGTGTTAAGGTCATTTACAGTATTAAAGATTTTTTTAAAAACCATGAAGTATTCAAAGAAGGGAGAGAATTGTGTCAGGAACCTAGGATTAAATAGTAAATTTAGCTGTCAGTTAGATGGAAATCAAAGGAGAGACAATGCTATGTATTCTTGGCTAAATCAGTTTACCTTCCTGGGCCGCGGTTTTCTCATTACGTTAAAGAAATTGATCTAAAGCACTTCCAAAGTTATGGTCCATAGAATTCTTGTTGGCTTTTCTCATTACACAATTAGCTGGTTCTGTGGGAGGTAGAGTCGAGTAGTTAGGAATACTTGGACAAGTTACTTAACCTTAGTCCTTTTGTGCCGTAGTAGCCACATATATATAGTACCTTCTCATAGATTTTATTGTGAGAAATAATGAGGTAATACATATGTAGCACTTACAAGCATATAGTAAGCACTGAAATGTTAGCTTTTAAATAGGTTTGGGACATAGCACTCCTCATTAAGTCACAAAACATGTTAGATTCACAATATAGGATCCAAGGATTCCTGTGGTAAAGAAACTTGCTTGTTTGGAGAATGAGGAAATGACTGCTAATTGGTATGGGGTTTCTTTTTAGGGTAATGAAAAAATGCTCTGAAATTTGTGGCAATGGTTATACAACTCCATAAATACACTAAAAACAGTTGAATTGCACATTTTAAAAGGATGAATTTAGTGGTTCGTTATTGTTAATATAAAAACAGGAATATTAAAAATTTAAAATTTTGAGACTTAAATCTGGCAGCTTCAAATGGGGAGTGACAAGTGCTGGGGAAAGACTTTGATAGAGAAGAGGTAGAAGCAAAGCAAGGAAATTGTTTGCCTATAGTGTAAGTGGTTGCCTTATTTGAGAAAGCATGCGTGGCTGTTTGTGATGGATTGTCCATAGACTTAGGTTTTGGTTTGCTTAGGTAAGCTGCTAAGGCATTAAAGCCACCGCAGTCTAATGACCTCCTTGTTTAAGTAACATGATTTATATCTCAATAAAATTATTGTAGAGAGAACTTGTTTGCTTATAAAATGCTATTTATAATACCTAAGGCATGCTTTGGAAAATGCTGGCCTAGATGATTCCTGAAGGCTCTTCCAGCTTTAAAAGTCCATGGTGACATAGAGTTGCATTGTTTGATAAGAAGAAAAATTCCAAGTTTGATCTAAAAGTGAGATTTGGCTCTTGCACTAAATTCTAGGAAGTGTATGTTGCCTGGTTCCTTACATTAAAGGACATTGAGTAATACAATGGACAAAAGCATCCACTGTGGACTTGTAGAAAGTGTGGAAATGTTCTTCAATCCTAAGCAAAAATTGAGAGCACAATATTAAATTGTATTTCAATGAAGGCCTGGCTTGTATTTCTGATTAAGACAACCTTCTTTCCCCCTCTCCTTACCTCTCTAAGGATGGGTACTCGTGTCCCCAGTGGTTGGTATAAGGCTTTACGAGTCTTATCTGTTTTAACTTGGAGATTTTCATTCCTGTTCCTGGGAGGTGGCAGTGAGGGAGGGTGATATTATTTGCCCAATGATTATTATCGTTTGTGAAGTTTGGCCTTCCCTCTACATTGGAGTAATGCTTCACTTCCTATTCCAGTGTACAGTCCCATTCCCCGGTAGGCCCCCTCCCTGCCATACTTGTAGTGTTCCCTTTGGGGGATTGGATGGGACCCTATGCTGCAGTTTTAGGATCTGTGTGTCATGACACCTGATAGTAGCTCTGTTCCTATTTAAGGTGTTCTGTAATAGTACAAAAGAGAGAAAGATGTGACATTAAGGGCTAGGTTTCAGTAAATTGACATTTAAGAAATTACGTAATAGCCTAGAATCCTGGAAGAGAATGTAATGAATTTCAAGTTAGAAAAAGCAAACGCCTTTCTAGAGGAAAGTAATAAGAAGCAGATTTTCTTCTCAAAAAAGTATCTTGGCCCACAGTTTAGAAAGAGCTAGGATTGGTGATAGACCAGATATGATAGTATATTCTGATACGCTGCTAAAAGTTCCTGTCTTGTATCCATAGATTTAAGTAGTCTTTTGTTAATCATACTTTCACAATGGCATATTTTCACTGTGTGCCATTTTTACAAGAATGTGGGACAATGGCAAGGAGGTGGTTTTTATATGTTATAAATGTGGCTTTTTAAAAGAACTAAACAGATAATGCAGGAATTTGTTTATTCAAAAAATATTTATTGAGTGCTTACTATATGCCAGGTATCGTTCTAGTTGCTACTCTCAAAGAGCTTACATTCTAGAGGAGAGAAAAAGACAATAAACAAATAAAATGATTTCTGATAGTGATAAGTATGCTATGAAGGAAACCAAATGGTAACAATTGTGTGATTAGAGGGGAAGCAGTTCTTTACAGAGTGATGACAAGAGGCGTCTTTGAGAAAATAAATTTCAGAACAAGAGATCTGAAAATTGTGAAGGTGCTGTCCTTAGGGAGGATGGGGATAGGGACCAGGAAGTGCAGAGGCCCTAAAGCAGGAAAGAACCAAAAGTCCTAACAACAAAGTGAGCAAAAGGGTAGCTGGGGCTGATGGTACTGAGCCTTACAAAAAGCCACATAAGGATTGTGCATTTTATTCCATGTGCAGATAGAAACCAATAAACTTTTAAGTCAGACTTTTAAGTAAGAGATGTATGCTTTGATAAATATTTTAGATTTTTCTGCTGAATGAAATGAAAGGGTTTGTAGGGATAGGAGTCAAAGCAGGGTGACTAGTCTAGTCTTCTGCAGATGATTGTGACTTAGAGCGGTGGTGAGGATAGAAGGAGAGAGGTTCAGAATACATTGCTGATGGGTTGGGTGTGGGAAGTGAAGGAAGGAGGAATTAAAGATTATGCATAGATTTTTACCTTGAGCAATTTATGCCATTTACTGAGGTCGGGAGGATGGAGAGGAACAGGTTGTAGGAGGGTTGGCAGATAAGCTAGGAAGAGAATCAAATGTTCCATTTTTGTATATGCTTAAGATGGATATTAGGAATAACTGCCTCAGATCCATTGTTCATTAAGCTAAATTTCATACCTGTAATTAATCTATTCAGTAAGTATTTTTTGAACTGTTAATAGGGCCATATACCTTGTTTAGTCACTAGATAGAAAGTGTTAAGCAAAACAGACATGGTCTCTGCTTTCATGGGGTTAATAGTGAGAGTCATTTGCTTTAGTTGTTTCATAGTGATGAGTGTCTGGGTTAATGCTCTTTTGGTCCCTAAAGGAAAGAAACCAAGGTGCCTCAAGATTAGGGGGCTAGTTAATGTAGCATCTAACAGGGACGTGCATGGAAATCCCAGGATAGGAAATTCAGCACAGCACAACCTCAGGAACTGCTGTGGGAACTGGAGCTGCCAGGAATGAAGCTTACTTTTAAAGACAGTTTCTACCTCTCATAGCTTCTCTCTGTGCATCTCTTGCATTTCCAGCTCTCCACCAACCAGCTTCCTCTATTTACTCATGGTTTCTGCACCACCATAAAACTTAAACTTCTCCAGCCCCAGCTCTTGACCTTATAGCTGCAGAGCCCACCCCCAAATGGCTGCATGTCTCTGTTCTTGAGTATATGATTGGGTGCAATTTATCTTTCGCCCTAGGCCAAAAACTCATATGATGTTTTGCTAACTAATTG
This sequence comes from Manis javanica, assembly GCF_040802235.1. Classification (NCBI taxonomy): domain Eukaryota; kingdom Metazoa; phylum Chordata; class Mammalia; order Pholidota; family Manidae; genus Manis; species Manis javanica. The sequence goes on along the minus strand of NC_133157.1, from coordinate 34,805,954 downwards.
GTTGGTCACCGTATGAAATGTGGTACTGAAGTGGTACAGTGAAACTTTTTCTGTGAAAAGGCCTTGTATAACTAGGAAATTATTACTTATTAACCAATGAATAAAGTTTTTGAGCTGAGCACCATGCTAAATGGGTATAAGAAATTTACAGTTAATCTGAGGATATCATAAATACACACATGAAATGATTAGAGATGAGTTAAGTGTTAAAGTTTCCAGTTCTGACTGAATAATAGGCCTTAAATAACAATAACAAAAAAAAAAGATCCAAAAACCACTCTGGCTTGGAGTTGTTGGAGAAGAAAGGCTTACTAAAAGTTGAGATGGGATTTAAACTTTGAACGATGTTTGCAATATAGGTCAGCAGAAAGAGGACCCTAAGCATTTCAGGCAGAAGGCTGTGTTCAAGGTAAATGTACTCAAGGCTTTCATTGTTAAAAAATAATAGAAAGTTAGAAGAAGACTGGGAAATGATAGATAGGGAATAATTGCAGGAAGTCATTGAAGGCCCTTCATTGGAAGGCCCATGATATCATGAAAGGTCTACTCTAAAACTAATCTGGGAGTCATATTGGTAATAGAATAAAGTAAATACAATTGGCTCTTGTGGTAGTGAAGTATGAGGCAAGCAGTGGAGGATATCTAACTTGCAACTGATTGGGGGGGTGAAAATATATATATATATATATGTCTAGATAGATAAAGCATTATGACAAGATGTTAGCAATGTTGACTACAGGTAATGGGTATATGGATAATCATTTTTTGTTTGGTTTTTCCTTGGCTGACGATAAATTTTGTACATAAATGCAAACACGTGTATTTTTAAAGGGATAAATGTGACAGTTACAGGAATGCATTTGTAAGTTAAAGTTGCAGTTTTAAATGTTTTAAAATGGTTGTGAGTTTCCAGGCTGTTTTGAAAAGAAAAATTTGATTTAAGGTAAGGTCAAACTTTTCATTAACATATCTTTTTTATTTAGAATGACCTTTTTCCAGTGTCAGCTCAGATTTGGTTTTTCCCCCCTCATTGTGGGATATGTATATATTCTGTTTTAGTAATTCTTTAGGAAGACATTAACTAGAGGAGGGTCTTTATGTTCTTTAGAAAAGAAAAACAAGACTGGCTTTTCATTAACCAAATTGAATTACAGGTTTTAGGTGGCTTCTCTGGCAAAATCCTTTTAACTTCAAAAAATCCTGTAGTTCTATGAATATTTTGGTTTTAGATTAGGTGTGTGTTTGTTTTTTTTAATGCTGGGTTGGTTTTAGAAGTTGCTTTTTTCCCCTTGTGGCAGGAGCATGTGCTTCCTGCTTATTTGCCTCTCTTTAGTACACATGTGGCCCAAACTAACAACCAAACCTTGATGTTTCTAATTATTGATTAATTCTGCTTGCATATTTCTAGGTTACGCTAATACTTTCTTAAACTCAGCATGCTTGGCCTTTAGCAATCAGTTTTGCTTTTTATTAATTTTATAATTACAAACTCTTAGAAGAAGAATGCAAAATATGACATTCATTCTTATGTCTTTAATGAGGATAACACCTGTGTTTTTATTTTCATCATGTCAGTATCAAGTTTTATTTTAAACTAATTTACCTTTATTTGTTCATTTTATGAGAATAGGCAGAGTTTTAAACTATTTTTCTTGAAGAACAAGAAATTAGATTAGACTCAAATTGTAAAAACAAAACATTTCTAGAGTTCATTGTCTTCTCTTGTATAAAATATTAGGTCTTGAGAGTACTTTTTGCACTCTAATAGCTGAATGACCCAATTAACCCATTTTAATACCTCTAAAAAAGACAAAGACCTTTAATTGACACATTAATTACATTTGAATCCCTTCTTCCATGCTTAATGAAAGCATATGAGTTGATGTTAATTTCTTAGAAAATATGCAGTGTTAAAGATTCTAATAAGTTTTTGTTGTTTCAAAGGAAGAAAAATGTACACTAATATAATAATAGCTAAGGTTAAGAATAAAGTATGAAAAATGTGATGGAGCATTTGTCCCCTTGCCTGTTCACAGAGGTGGCAATCTTCTCCAGGGAGGAAATGTACTATTACAGAGGAATACTTGGTTGGGAGGGGTAAGGGGTTGGGGAGTTATTACCAGAGGATTTTGGGTTGCCCTTTTTAACACCATCTTGTCGGAAATAACAGAAGGCTTTTGGAAAGACTAGAAAGGAATATGTCAGAATGTCAACACAGATCTGGCAAGACAGTGCGAGTATAGATCATTTTCCTTTTTCTTTTCCACATTTTGGGGTTTCCTAATGAAAAAAGGAATTATTTGAAAATTTTAACTTTGGGTGTCACTGCTATAAATTTGACATTTACAATTAAATAGGAAAAGAATAGGCTAATTTTTTTTTAATAAAACCTTCCATTGTTACAGGACTATAACATGTTTTCTGTTTCTGTTCTAAACAGACCTTTGCTCCAACAAACTTTTTCAAATATCCCTAGTCCCAAATCAGACTCTTGTCTGCCTGACTGTTTACTTTTTGCTAAGCCTGTGCTTATTGGGACCGTATGTTATCCTGAGTTATCTTTGCTCGTGATCAGCTGGATTTTTTGCCCTCATATGACCTTTGTGTTAGATAGTATGAAGTGGCAACTTCTAGAGCACTTCAGAGAGCACATCAGTGTCACACAGGCGAGCCTTTTTTTATACCCCCTGCCTGCCTTCCCTGTTCCAGTGAGGCTAGGAGCATAACAGAATCTTAGAAGATGGAGGTAGCATGGTGTGGCATGGCAGGGGAGGGTGGGTGTTGGTGAGAAAGCTTCATGAGTGATTGGGCCCACCTTGAAATTGAGCTTCTAAGAAAGTAACTGTAGCCTTACAAGCAAGGAAATTTTTTCTTGTGAAACTTAGTGAAATGTTAATGTTCTTCGGAATTTTTAACTTGTATGTTCAGAACTTCAGAATACCTTTTCCCAGAGAAATAGTGTTAGAAAGCCAGCCCCACAATAGTCTTTTATGAAACCAAACTATAGTAATATGCCAATAGTATATACCCTGTTGTTTTATGTGAAAACAATTTTCAGTTTCCAACTTAGAAGTCTTGTTGGTAAGGTCTAAAAGGACTTTTTTAATTCATTTACTTGTTCATTTCTCCCCAGTACAAAGCCTACCTGCAATCAAAAAGGCTCTGCTTTCCTCTAAATTTGTATGCCAAAATTGTATAGATTTCAATTGCAAAGATTGTTGCAAATATATATATATTTAACCATCTTATCAGATGTAGCTGCCTGAAATGTAGTATTTTCATCTCCTTGTCTCTTTTGTCTTGCCAGTCTAGACAGCCCCTGATCCATCCAGCTGTATCTTTTTCCAGTGAGCTGTACTCTAGAAGAGTAAAAAAGCCCTGCTGATTATCTCCATAGCCAATTTATGAATTTCTCTGGACCCATAATGCTGCTTGGCAGCAGTTTTCCTTTTTTTCTAATTTGGTGTTTCTCAAACTGGCATTCTGAAATGTTAGTAAGTAGCATGAAAGAAGTGTTGTGTGCCCTGAGAAATCTGTCTAGTGATTCCTTTTTAGGAGATTAATAATGCATATTAAAATATTAAAGCCTTCATGAAGTACAGCAGTAATTCTCTTTTTTTAATCCTCTATTTCCCAATTTATTTGAACATGAAGCATTTTTTCTTGAGAAATAGATATCAACAACTCATGAAACAGTGTTTCATAGGACACAAATTTGAGAAATATGTCTGTAGTTGCCTCCTTTATTCTCCAGAGTGGCTGTTCCAGACCTCTACAGTTTTACCTCAAGTCCCCAACCCCATCTCAACCCTTTATGTTTTCAGATATAATCTCCATTTCACCCGAAAATGAATGTCAGCTTCCCACTTATTTTATTAGTGTCCTTATATCCTTTCCTCTTGTCTAGACTTTGTTCTACCGTTACACTGAAACCTGGATGAATTCAGAAAGCATAACATTTATTCACTATTGTACCCCTGACCCCAAACACAGTGCCTCTTGAACCCATATCCCTTTCCAGCAATTGCCTCATTTCTCTGTATTCTGTTTCAACCACAGCTGGCTTTATGGCAATTCAATTCTGGCACTTACTACCCAGAGTTAAAACAGACTCCACAAGTTAAAGGGCATGGTCCCCAACCAGACTGCCCTTACTCCAGCCACCAGCCACACTTTGGGGGTCCCTAGGCCACCCACACTTCTGACCAACTGGCTGTAAATCCTGGCTTTCCATGGCCCCCTCAAAATTGGTAATTCACTAAAATGACTCAGAGCTCAGAGTGTAATCATAACTGTGATTACAATTTTATTACAAAGAATACAAATCAGGAGCCAAATGGAGAGATGCACAAGGCAAGTCTGGGAGGAAATGCAGGCCTGTGCCCTCTCCTCATGGAGTCAGTGTGCATCACCTTCCTGGCACATATGTCTTTACCAACCAGGAAAGGTCCCCTGAGCTTCAGAACCTAGAGTTTTTATTGGGATTTCATCACATAGGCATGATTGAGTTACTGGTGATGTGGTTGACCTCAATCTCCAATACCCCTGTCCTATGGAAGTTGAAAGGTCAGGCTGATATGTGGCTCAAAGCCCCAACCTTCTGATCACATGACTAGTCTTTCTGGCATGGCCAGTCCCCATCCTGAAGCTATCTAGTGAGACCATGGGTCACCTTATTGGCATAAAAAAAGGCATTCCTGTTACTCAGGAAATTCCAAGGATTTAGTCTCCAGGAACCAGGGACAAAGGCCACTCTAAAGAAGGTGGGTGGGGATTCCTGCCTTGATCCTGCATCCCCCTGTAACTACCACTCTTTTTTCCTGCAGTCATTGCCAGACTTATTGAGAGCCTATTTGCTATTCATACTTCCTCACCTCTGGTTTGCTCCTTAATATCATTCACTTATACCAGCTCCACAGAAAGTACCTTGTGAAGGTCACTAAGTGGCCGCCTACTTAGTAAATCCATTTCCTTTCTTAAGTCAACCTGACTTAAGTCAACCTTTCTTAAGTCTAACCTGAATGTTCTGGTCCATGATACTAACCACTCCCTCTTCCGTGATGTCACACTCTCAGTTGACCTGCCTCTCTGACTATTCTATCTCAGTCTCTTTCCTTGTTTGTTCCTGTGTCTCAGATACTGCTGTTTTTGAGAATTTGTTGCTGTGTCCACTTCTCACTAGGAACACTCTCCAGGCAATGACTTTCTTTTCCATATACCTTCTTTGTGCTGATGACTTCCACATTTGGATCTTTAGGCTTGGCTTTCTGACTTTACTGGAATTTCCATCTGGATGTCCTGTAGGAACCTTAAATTTAACATGTCCAAAACAAAATTAACTGTCTTTTTATTATTTAACCTTTCATTACAGATATTAATAGAATATAGCCCATAGGGGAATTGTAAGGATCAAATGAGATAATAAACTAAGTAAAATTCTGGCACATAGAAAGTACACAATACACAGTAGCTATTACTCTTACATGACAGTCTCCCATGGCAGCAACCAAGCCCTCAAACCTAGCATTGACCTTGGTTTGTAATGGATGCATAGTGAAGGTTTGTTGAGTTAAAATGAATAATAATAATAATCTTGGATAAAGAGTTTGTATAACTATCTGATTTAGCTTAATCATATTGTCTACTTAAACAGTAGGCAACATCAGGTGTTTATTTTTTCTCCCTAGGTGCATTGTGTTGTAATCATTCAAAGGATAACCAAATGTGCCATGATGTATGTGAACAGGTAAGCTTACATAATAATTGTAGAGGCTCTTAGTTATATAACTGTTTATTAAGTATAATTGTTTTGGAGAAATGTGTTGGACAGCACCTTAACCAAGAGATCAGAGTTCACATTACCAATAATGGAATAGATTTAACATGTGTATGCTGACTTAAGACACTGAAAAGAGCACAGTGTCTTTAGTAGGATTCTTGCCAAAAATGCATAACCTGAATCATCAGAAAGCAATAGTGAAACCGTGATTGAGGGATATTCTTCAAAACAACAGCCTGTTCTCTTCGAAGGTATCAGTGTTAGAAAAAGGCTAGGAAACTTCCAGATTAAAGAAACTAAAGAAGCATGACCACTAAATGCAACTCATGAGCCTGGATTGGATTCTGGAATAAAAAAAGATTGCTATAAAGGATGTCATTGGGATAAATTGGTGAAATTTGAATATGGACTGTAATAATATTGTATCAATGACATCTTAAATTCGGTGATTCTATTGTGGTTTGATAGTGTCTTTGTTCTTAGGAGATACATGCTGGGGTTAAGGAATGAATGATCATGTCTATAATAAATTCTAAAATGTTTCATCAAAATAGAATATGTAGTAAGTGTTAAATGTTGTGAAAAGTAATGAGTGAGTCTAAATGAAGGCTATGTGGATGTACGTTGTGCCATTTTTGAAACTTTTCTGTAGGTTTGAATTTTGCTGGTTGAGCCTTTTTAGGCAAGTTCCCCTGAGACAATGCCTGTTTGTAAAGTTTTATCTTCTTTAATCATCTTGATTGTATAGTTCTAGGCCTAAGCACTTGGGACTTAATGGTGTCAGTCATCTTTTGGAGGAGTTCTCAAATAATAATCTGGATTTTGTCACTTTCTAAAATTTAGAGAGCTACATAACTGGGATTAAAACTTCTCTCAAACAGTATTTTGAATTTAGTAAGAATTTACAAAATACTCTAGTTATAAAATAAGGCAGTGACTCAACTCATCTGATGGCTACTGTAGAATTCATGTCAAAACACTATAGTAAATTACATTTTCTGCAAATTTACTGCTGGAACAATAGCTTTTAATAGCAAAAGTGGCCCCTTGATGGTGTCACTGAAAGGGAGCTTTTACAGTAGCTCTGCTACTTTTGGAAGCATTGCTTTCCTGATTTTTTGCTTTGTTTCCTCTTGTTTTTTCCACTGGTGTTCCATGGGGTGATTGATTTTTATGAGGCCTCTGCAGTAGGCAAGGTCTAATTTCTTAAAATCTGTAATGTTAGAATTTCTTTAACTTAGCAATTTAAGTGAACACTATAGTCACCTTAATAAAGAACAGTCTTCCCTGACCAAGTTCTTAACAAATGAGAGATAAGGCAAAGGAATAAGGCAGATAGGAACCCAGATATTACTTCTCTTACTAGTTACCCAGATGTTGAATGTACTTTTATATCCAGATACACACTAACCTACAGAATTAGACAATCCCAGAGGCAGAGAAGGAAGGGTTGGGTTACACATGTTTGCTTCCTCCGAACAAACTTAACAGTCAGAGAAGTCAGGCATCCCAGTTACTGGTAGAGTGAATGAGTGTGGTGTGGAGAGAGGCCAGACTGCCAAGACTAGCAGAGCTCGCTCAGAATAAGACTGTGTATCAATCATACCTTAATAAAAAATTTAAAAACGAAAAAAAAAAAGAAATGCCAGGAGTGAAAAATCATTATTTATTCAACCCATAGGAAATGAAAAAAGAATGGAGTCCTAACGACATACAGGTTTTGAGTTGCAATGAATAGTCTACCCTGATGGCTATAGGAGGCTGGGGAAAAGATTTGGTTTCAGGGGAAGGTGAGTTGCTGAGCTGTCAGTGGACAAAGAAACCACAGTATGAAGACAGTTTGGTGATTTGGAATTAAAACTTTAAGGACTGGAATCTAGATAATAAGTGAGGGCTGGTGTTTTATGATAGTAAAATAAGGTGTCAGGTGCCAAATGAAAGTCATGAAGTTTGAGAAAAGAACTTTTTAAGTTTTAAAAAGAAGATAGTTAGGGGAGACAGTTATTCTAGAGAGGTGATGGTTGTTTCCTTTGTTTATGCTGAATCCCCCAGTGCTTAAAGTAGTGCCTAACACTCAAAACTCTAAATAAATATTTCTAGATTGATTGGAGTAGTGGGGCTAAAAGTCATATGGCAGGGATTTAAACTTTTTTTATTTAAATTTATTATGTACAGAATGTGTTCAGTTTTATGTTATGTCTTATGTTCCCAATTACATTATAAATTCTTTGACTTTAGAGACGTATCTTACTCATTTTTGTTGTACTCATACCCCTGCTCCTGGAAGCTGATCAGTGAATGTTCGTATGTTGATTGATGAAGAAATGGTTGCAATGAAAGGAAAAAGTAGGATATTAGTTGAAGTCAGTAAGTCAGTGCAGGAAAAGATTTGTTCCAAGATGAGAGGACTTTGCTAGTTGGAAGACAAAGGGAAATGAGTTAAGACAGAGGGAGGAGGTAAGTATGGGTAAAGAAACCTCTCAAGATCAGGATTGTTAACCCTGTGATCTGATTTTTTCTGCCTTGAATGGGGTATAAGTTCAGTCTTTAAATTTTTTTGCTATGAGATGATTTGTATAATCATAGCATATATATCTGGGTAAGCGTTCATCTTTCTTTTTAGGTGTGATTGCTAGTTGTTTAGTGAGAAAAGTAACTGCTTATGTTTGTGTACGTTGTTATCTGTAAGTATATACGTGCTGCCTTCTTTCAGCTAAATGTATTTCCAGTAACTGTGTTTTTCAGTTTAATTCATTCTCCTTAATAGAATCATCATTTTAAGACAGAAGGGACCTGACAGATTGCCCAACTTCTTAGTTTTGCTTGTTAGTTATTCAGGAAACTGGAATCTGGCAAGCAAAATTTTCTATTTTTTCCTGATGTCCCAAGATGTATTGTTTCATTTACTTCTTACATCAGGTCCTTGAAGGAAATAATGTTGCTATCTGCATTTTATAGGTGAGGAAATTGAGGTATAGAAAAGTTACTAACTTGACAAGTTCTCCAAGCCGGTAACTTGAGGAGCAGAGGCTCAAATCTAGATGTGTTTGATTACCAAGTCCATGCTCTTAGCCACCAGGCTATGGCCAAGAAGGCTGTTAGGCTCACTGTTCTTCCCGTTGTTCTAAATGGTTTCAAGTACTTGTAGGTTTTCTGCTTTTATTTTCTGGTATTCTGTTTTGTGAGAAGATGGAGTTGAGAGAAGAGGGAATGGATCCTGGCCTTCACCGTGCTGCTTCCTGAAAGGAAAAGAGGGGATACCAACTCCATAGTCCAAATCAGGTTTATTGCTAAACCTGAGAGGGACCTCTGTTCTGGCGAGCAGAACAAAGGGGGGAATAAAGGGTCTCTAACAGGCCAAGAGGCTTTTTATGGCCAGAGTTTTTGGTGGGCTCTTTGAGGGGAGGGGTCAGGGAAAAGGTGGGCTTGTGGCTTGCTGACATGTCCTCGGAGAATGCTTGTAGCCTAAGGTGAAACCTAGGTCTCTCTGAGATGGTGGACGGGCTTATTCCAAAAGGCGGTACTCTTGTCCAAATTCTGTCACTTCCCATTCCACTACCAACAACATGTTCATTCTTTCTTTTCTTTATTTCCATTCTCTTTTTCACTCTTTCCTACCTTTCATTGTTGTCTTTTCCATCTATTTTTTTAAATTAAAGTATCATTGATACACAATCTTATGATGGTTTCAGATACACAACACAGTGTGGTTCAGGGTTCACCCATATTATCAAGTCCCCACCCCCTCCATTGCGGTCACTTCTACCAACGTAGTAAGATGTTATAGTCATTAACTATATTCTCCGTGCTGTACTACTGTCCCGGTGACCTGCCTATATTGTGATTGTGAATTACAGTGCCCCTTAATCCCCTTCTCCCTCCCCACCCTCTCCCCTTTGGTAACCGCTAGTCCCTTCTCAGTGTCTGAGTCTACTGCTGTTTTGTTCCTTCTGTTTTGCTTTGCTTTTATACTCCACAAATGAGTGAAATTATTTGGTATTTGTCTTTCTCCATCTATTTTTCTTTTCATCTTTTTACAGTGGGAATTTTCAACTACACACAAAGGTAAAGAAAAGTATAATAAACCCCATATTCAGCTTCAGCTATTAAGTCAAGGCCAGTTGTGTTTTCATTTATGCACCTACCCCCTCCTCCCTCCTATTATATTGAAGCAAATCTCAGGTCATATCATCTGATTCTTAAATTTTCAGTTTGTATCTATAAATTATAAGTACTAGGAAAACAAACTATAATACCATTATCACTTCTTAGAAAATGTGGCTTGCTGAAAGGAAAAGAGGGGATCTCAAATATCTAGTTGTCTTTCAGATTTCTTAATTGTTTTGTAACTTTTTGTTTAGTTTTTGTTCTTAGTTTGAATCAGGATTCAGGTGAGGTACATGTATTGCAATTGGTTATATGTCCGTATCTTTTGATCTATGAGTTTCTCTCCTTGTACTTTATCTGATGAATAAATCTGGTCATTTGTCCTGCAGAGTTTCCTAGTCTGAATTATGCTCTTTGCATCCTCATGGTATCATTTAATGTGTTCCTCTTTCCTCTATATTTCTTAGTAACTGGTAGGTAAACTTAGAGCATTCTGTGTTTGTGATCCAACACAGTAGGCACTAGGCACAAGTGCCAAGTGAACACTTGAAATGTGATTAAGGAGATTAAGGAATAAAATTGCAGTTTAATTTTAATTGATTAAAGTTTAAATTTAGATAGCAACACATAACTAGCAGCTACCTTTGGAAATGGACCCAGAAGCTTGATCAGACTCAGGTTAGGTTTTGTTTTTGTTTAGTCTATTTGGCAAGTCTTACTCATAAACGGTTACTGCGTCTGGTTGTCTCTTTTTGTATCATTACCTGTCATTGTTGGTAATTGGCTAAGTGCATTAATTCATTAATTCACTAGGGGTTGCAAAAAAGTAGTAGTCTAGCTCTCTTCACCTATTAATTGTTGGTAGTTTTGGAGAAAAATGACTGCCAAAACTAACTGAAGGTAAATCCTTTTTCATTGTCCTTAGTACTATGGATTTTTACAGTCTTGACTATTTGCATATAACCATGCAGGTTTGATATATATAATGATTATAATTTACTGGGACATTGAATTATAGTTGCATTAATAAAAGTCCTATTTGAAAGTGAGCCAGTTAGCCTGGTGAGTGAACTTGTCGGCTCCTCCGCATCTTTATTAAAAAATAATTTTGTCTCTATTTTATGGCATTTTCGGGAGAAGTTATACCACAATGCTATTCACAAATTTGTTCTTCACCAATGTCAAGGGTGTGACCTAGTCTGTTTTTTATTGTGGTCAGTTGACTAAAAGCGTTTTTTAGGACAGCTTAGGATAAATTTATCTTTTTTTTCTTTCTTTGACTGTTTTCATGTCTCTTCCTCTCCCCTATCCTTAAAGGTGGTAGCCTGGTTTTCTCTGGTTTTTGACAGTAGAAAAGGGTCTAGACTTGCTCTATTTGGACTTTCTTGATTATTTGCCAAACTAACAAACCTTTTAAGAAATATTATCTCAGCTTTAACTTGGGTCTTTCCAAAGGTTTACCATTTATAAATAGAAGTTGAAAAATATTCTAGACAATTGATAAATCTAGAGGAAAACAAATTTTATCTCTTATTTCATATGAAAAATGTTACAAAAACTTTTTTTGTATGTCGAATAGATATTCTCCTCAAAAAGTGAATCCCGACTAAAACATCTGTTGCAGCGAGCTCCAGATTATTGCCCTGAAACGATGGTAGGTCTTGTTTAATTTTACTACAGAAGCTTTTGTCTAAGGATCACTTTTATTAGCTTTGGTGAATTTATCAAAACGATTGGGGTGTGTAGTCCAAATGATAGACTGAACTAGATACTTTAAAAAGACCTTCACACAAATTGCTGGATAGGATACTGTCCTCCTTTTTTTATTGTTTATTCTATAGTGCAGGTATAAGAACAATATTAAATGTAAATGCAGTCTAGTCTTTAAATTTCATTGTAATAGTTTATCTGAAACTTGGAATTTTACTTGTTATTATATTTTGATGATTTTATGAAAACCATAATAATTCTACTCATTTTGTTTTGAAAGTTGGATTTGGGATAAGGGAAAATATATGACTTCTCATTATTCCTATCTTCCCATTTTCTGGTATACTATAGATATATTGCTTGCCTGTTGGAATCATGTAACTTAAAATGTCTCTAATGCTCGGGCCATCCTCAGTATTTGGGATGCTCATGGGCCAGGCTAAGAAAGTCTGCTTACATGAGAGAGCCTCTTTGGATATGGTAGCTTGCATGACATGTAGCGGGAAAAGTGATCAAACAGTTATGGATGACACATTTTTCCTTAGTCACTCCACAGACACTTTTGTCATTGTGCTTAGAAACAGTGGTTCCAATAAGTATCCTGCGTAAACCCCATCCTTAGTGCTCTTAGATGATGGGGAAAGAACAAGCAATATTTCTATATCTCAGTTTTATTTTTTCTTCCCTGAATAGCTGCTTGATACTCATATAGTTCTAGAACATTGACTGTCTAGAGACAAACATAATCAAATTAGCTATACATAATTTCTGTAGAAAATGTCATACTTAGGAACTCATTATCTACATAAAAGCCTTTTGGTGATTACAATTTTAGGTTGAAATTTGGAGTTGTATGAATTCATCTTTGCCAGGTAAGCAATAGAAGTGTAACATTTAGCACTTTATTTTTAAAAACTTATTCTGAGATTGTAAAATCTGTGTCATAGTCCTATAACCTAATATATCCTTGAGTTTGTATTCTTTCTCTTAAGCAGCTGAATTTTCAGATGTATAACTTACTCTTATTCACTTGATACTTAACAGTATGCTTGTCTCTGCTGTTGGCCTCATAGTGAAACTGGTCTTGAAAAGATCACCAGGATCTCTTGGTTCCTATATCTTAAGGTTTTTTTCTCAGTATTTACTCTCTTTGATTTCCCTATGATACTTGATATTATTGACCACTACCTCCTTGTGACTCCACCTTGGCCTTATGACCTTGTCCTCTCTTAACCTCTTTCCTCTTTAACCCAATAAAATGGTTATTCCTCTGTTTGGTCCTCTTCCACACTGGCAATCTCTTTGCTTCCCACAAGTGTTAAGTAATCACCTCTAGGAAGACACCTTTCAAATTCAAGTTATCATTTGTGACTTCTGGACATCTCTACCTGGATCTCTGCATCCAGGTGACATCCAAAGTGCAAATCTAAAACCAACTTATTTTACAGCTGCCTGTCATGAATGACACTAGACTGGAAACCCTCAAATTTTCTTTGACTGCTTTTTCTTTTTAGCTCCATTGACTCTTCCCTTTTAAAATCTTGCATCTGTCCTTTCTTCTCCTAGTTCAAGCCTTTATTATTGCACTCTTGGGATAGGAGATTTTAATAACCTTGTAACTGGTGTTTCAACAGATCATAGCTGTCCTCCCCAGTACCTCAGGGGATATCCACTTCCATTGGATAAACTCCCTAGCCTGGCATTTATGGTCTCTGGGATCGAAGCTCATTTTCCAGTCCTGGTTAAAGCCAGTGCCTTGAAAAGATATCTGAGTATGTCTTATGCATGTCTGAACTCTAAAGGCTTTCACATTGTTTGAAGTTTGCATTTCAAACAAATTGCACTATTTTGCCTTCCTAGAATTTCCCATGTCCACACATATACACACAGAGTTTCTACCAAACTATATTCCCCATAATGGGATAAATCATATACTTTATTTCATATCCCTCATAGTAACTAATGGAGTGCCTTGTACATAGTGGGGGTCAGTGAATGTAAATGCTTGTTGAGCAGTTTAATATTTTCTAAGAGACTGCTGGGTATGTGGAAACAGCAATATACTGCATTATTGTAGTTTACAGAGTTTATGACCTACATTGATTCCATTCAGAAGTCTTTCTAAAATGTGAGTGATTCTGAATAGCCAGCAGCAGAGGAAGCTATACTAGGCAATGGGATTAGAAGGGAGTCTGTTACCCTTTGTACCCTTAAAAAATATAGGGATAAGAAACTTATGGGTACGTGGTATTTTTAGCCATTTTTAATAATTGGGGTGGTTTATAATTATGCTTTGAGAACTTTGTGGGGCATTTGCTTTGCTTCTGTCTTGTTTTTTAGCAAAGAGTGTTTGTATTTGTATTAAGTCCTAATTTTATTTGGATCCTTGACATTTTTTAAAAATTAAATATAATTTAGTGTACGTGTGGATTTATAGATCTATGTATTACATGAAAGCAGCATAATGCATTTCTGAATAGATAGGAGGAATTTGCAGCATCCTTATAGGCATAAATCTTTAAATCTTTTCATAATTGTTATTTGTGTCTTCTAATTTTACATTAGGAGTCATTCATTGACATTTATGATTGCAAAAAGGGACATTAAAAATGCATTAAAACACTTGTAAATTGTGTTACCTTTTGGTATCACAGTAATTTGGTTGAAGAAATAGCTGCTGTGCATTGAACCAGAATAGTCATTTTGTCCTATAATTAAGTGTATCCATCAAAATCAGTCCTCGTTCACAGGAGATACTCCAGTCATTTACTGTGTATCAGGTTTTAAAGAGAAGAGTATCGTGGGTTTTTATGTATTGTGGGCATTTAATTTGAATACAATGATACTTATTCCCTTTTTGTTTGCTTTTTAAGTTAAATTGGAACCTTTGCCCCCAATTCACAGTCTCAAGGTGAGGAAGGCTTCTCCTTGCTTTCCGTAACCTGTATATCCTCAGAGATGTTGCCTACCTAAGAGTGAGAATGACCTAGAGAGAGTTTAGGGTGGGCAGAGAGAAAGAAAAAGGACCTTGTAATTCAGCTGTGAGGGACCCTGAGAAGACTGATAGCATTGGGAGAAGGGGTTGGGGGAGGGACTTAATAATTATGAGGCCCTACTGTCTGAACTAGTTTTCCTATGTTCACCTCCTTTGACTTTTAGTGATATCCATGATCCAGTCTGGCATGCTGTTTGTGTTTATCACTACTTATGACCAAAACACTTGAACATTCTTTTTTTTTTTTTGACACAGGAAACACTTTTATTTATTTATTTTTTTTGAGAGGGCATCTCTCATATTTATTGATCAAATGGTTGTTAACAACAATAAAATTCTGTATAGGGGACTCAATGCTCAATGCACAATCATTAATCCACCCCAAGCCTAATTCTCATCAGTCTCCAATCTTCTGAAGCATAACGAACAAGTTCTTACATGGTGAACAAATTCTTACATAGTGAATAAGTTCTTACATGGTGAACAGTGCAAGGCAGTCATCACAGAAACTTTTGGTTTTGATCACACATTATGAACTATAAACAATCAGGTCAAATATGAATATTCGTTTGATTTTTATACTTGATTTATATGTGAATCCCACATTGCTCCCTTATTATTATTATTATTATTTTTTTTTAAATAAAATGCTGAAGTGGTAGGTAGATGCAAGATATAGGTAGAAAACATAGTTTAGTGTTGTAAGAGAGCAAATGTAGATGATCAGGTGTGTGCCTGTAGACTAAGTGTTAATCCAAGCTAGACAAGGGCAATGAAACATCCACGGATGCAGAAGATTTCTCTCAAAACAGGGGGGGTGAGGTTCTAAGCCTCACCTCTGTTGATCCCCAATTTCTCACCTGATGGCCCCCCTGCGACTGTGCCTGTCTTAGGTTGTTCCTCCCTTGAGGAATCTTACCCATCTCTGGTTAACCAGTCATCTTCTGGGGCCATACAGGGAAATGTAAAGTTCGTAAGTGAGAGAGAAGCCATATTGTTTGAAAAGGTTAGCTTTTTACTTCTTTGCAGATTTATGCCCTGTGGCTTCTATGCCCAGCATTTGTCTTGAGGTATCTTTACCACTTGGAGGGATTATGATACTCGGTAAATTCAATATGAGGCGTGAATTCTATTTAAGGGTTGTAATTAGGAAGGAAGAAGAAAAGCTATAGAAGTAGCAGATGGAAGAAAACATGGGAAGATTATTTCTTTGACATATCTTCTTGTGGAGTAACTTAAGCATGTATAGGTTTTAAACTACTAATTAAATTGCATGCACACATTAACATAATAGGAATACAGTTACAACACTTGAACATTTTGTTTTTAAGGTGTGTTTAAGAAGTCTGATGGCTGGGTTGGCTTAGGCTGCTGTGAACTGGCTATTACCTTGGAGTGTCGACAGGCATGCAAGCAGGTAACACAGGGCAATCAAGCTTTTAAGCAGCGTGGAGTACAGTGTTTGGCTGTGCATATGTCATGGACCTCTCCTGCCTCATACCTTTGGAGTAGTGACCCATAAAAGCTACAAACTTAGTGTTTCTTGCATAGACCCTTCCTTTTAGACTTGCTACTTTTTCAGTTATGGCTGCTGCACGTAACAACCTCAGCTTTGTCTTATTCTTTCTTAATTTCTCTCCACTGTGTAAAGAAAGAATATTATAGGAATCAAGGCATTTTGTCCTTTGCCTATGGTCAATGCTGAATGACTCCAAAAGGTCGTGTAAACGTAGTGCAGTGTGCATGGGAGCAGGCGCAGTTGGCTTACGTCCTCTCTGTTCTCTTTCATCATGGGTTTGCCCTGAGCACGTTCTATCCCTACTCTGCTCCGAAGGTGAGAATGACTCCCACAGTAAGTTATGACTTCTCTTTGATTTGATGTATCTCTGTCCCGTTCAAGTTAGGCCCCTGAATTCTTGTTCACTGTATATTTTCATAGTGGTTTCTCACAGTGCTTTGAGAAAACTGGTCTCCTGGCTTCTCATACTCTAAATGGTGAGAGTAGACTAACTGGGAAATCCAGGTGGACTTGAAACCACAGCTGGAAAGCCTTCTCTTACTTTCTGTTTCTAGTGACTGGTCTCTGAGCAGGAGTGTATGAGACACGGTACCATCTTCACTGTCATCCAGACCACCATGCTGTGTAGCCTGAGCAACACTCATTGGGCAGCACACACAGCCTAGCTATCTGATGCTCTTCTCCAGACACTGAAATACAGCTGGGTGGCAGAAGATTTGGACTCTAGTCAATCCAGTGGGATGTAAAATAGTTGCCAGTCCATTTTGTTTCTTGCTCTTCCTGTCCTCACCAGCTAGCCTGTTGAAAATTGCTTGAGCCTTGGTGATAGAACCAGAGTGATAGAACAAGGAACAGAGCCCATGGCTCTAGAACTGTCTCTCTAAGTAGGGACTGATGCCATGTGGAAGAATAACCACCCCTTAGCATATTTGTTTGGGTTTGCTTTATGTATTTCCCTGAGCATCAGTTTCTTCTGTAGAAGGGACAGTATCTTCATAAACTTACTAAGAGAATTACATAAAAATAACATTTGTTAATTGCCTAGCATAGCCTTTCCCTCTTTAGCTATCCCCTCCATTTTATATGGATCTTTTCTGAGAAAATTGGCTCATAAGTCAGTATGAGAACTTAGGATATGAAGGGTTAAAGAAAAAGAAAAATATAAATACTCTGGCAGAGCTTCAGAAGAAAATTCACTGCAGCAGAGCTTCACAACAAAATTTGCTACAGAGTGAAATTCAGCTTAAAAAAGTTCTCTAGCATATGAAGTAGGCTCTGGGGCTGTTTGTTTTAAAGAAATTGCATGAAGTTTGTTTGTTGTATTTTAGGAACTTTTAAATACTTGAGCATAGTTGGTGAAATAAAGACTACTATACCAGCAATTAACCTTAGTAATTTGTGTTCTTTTTTAAATCTATGCTGAAGAGCATGTGTAATCAATTAATGGAAAATTTATTATCTTTTAGGCATCTTCAAAAAATGATATTTCCAAAGTTTGCAGAAAAGAGTATGAGGTATGCATTTTATTTAACAAAATTGGGTAGACTATTCAGATGTTCCCAAAATTGATAAAAATCACTTAAATTTTAACAGTGAATCATTCTTACATAAATTGCTTTTTGCCTTACAGAAAATACATCCTTTACAAAAATATTATTGTCCTTGTTTAGAAATGTTACGACTTTGACTTGTTGAAATACAGTATTAATAGAAAGAAATCATAGATACAGAGGATTTAACCTATAATGTTTTCATAATAAAGCAACTGGTTGTTTCCAAGGCTGTAAAATTGTTTTTCTTAGGTTCCATATCCTCTTTTGCCCTTTTTCCTGTACCTTGATCCATCCAGGTATCTATCTTTATAAACTCCCTCTAATCAGAAGGAACAGAATCACACTGTCAGTGTGTAACGACTTTCGTAGCATTTTGCATTTGGGGGGAAAAGGACTAAATTACAATGGCTGTATTAAATGTAAAGGACTCTTGTCTCCCAGTGGTGGTACTTCAAGCACTGTGGTATCTAAATGGAGGAGTATTAGGGCAGGGATAGAGGAGGTATTTCATGTAATACAGATATGTACAGATACAGATTGTCCCTGATGTGAAAAACTCCTCATTGGGACTACTTTGTTCATAGTGTAAGACCATATAATTAAAGATGCTTAAGTGCATGTGCCTCATTTACCATACTTATATATGAACATTAGGACTCCTGTTTTTTTTAATAGTATGTATTCTCTTGGAGAAGAACAACTCTCATAACTGCTTCTAGATTTTAGTTCTGATTTTTTTTCTCAAAGCCTATAATTATGTCTCTTAATTTTTTTGGATTAAAAAAATCTCATTTAACTTTTGTCCCTTTGTACTATTTGCTGTTATATCTTTTTCTCTGAAGACAAATTTCCAAATTAACTGCAATTCTCTGTTCTTATTGAAAGGAACCTTGCTACAAAGAAATGAGAGCTTTCTTTTTTTTCTTACCTCTCTACCTTTGAAATAACTAGTTTTAGTTTCTCTTGAATGAAGTGGCTAATTGTGATAATTCCTTCTTTTCTCCCACATGATGTCTGACACTGTCCATCTCCTGTAGCCTGTCCATTATTTTAGTGTGCTTCCTTCTCTTGTCTGGATTTCTGCATTGCCCTAGGAAGTCTGCCAGTATGTGTTGATGAAGGACGGGACAGGAAAGGTAAGAGAGAGAAATGCTGTCCTATGAGAGAAATACTAAGAGTAGTTTACTTTTCCCAGTCTGTCCTCCCTTATTTGGTCTAGAATTAAGCAACTGTTTTCCAAAAATCTACATGCCAAGAGGATTCTTTTGTATGTATATGTGTGTGTGTGTAAAAAATATACATAATATATATTAAAACCTGACCCTACAAATTATCCAGGATAACTCAAGACTGATTTCTTATATATGTTATTAAGAAATAAAAAAAGAGAAGAGAGCACCTTAATGCAGAAAGAGTATTCTGCATTATAAACTCCAATTAACAGTCGCTTTCATGATTAATGAAGTCTAGGCTTAGAGAAATAATGGCTATTTATTTTAATGTAAATTGGGCAACTTTGGGTGTAGTGCAACCTATTTTAACTGGACTGGTTGTTCATCAACATTAGAATAATTTGTAAAACTAGGTTTTTAGTATCTTACCTTACCACTGGAGTGGTCCCTGGGGTGAACATCTAGATGTGTAAGCTATTCCTTTAAGGCTTACAATTTTAGGAGTTAGCATGTACCCTGAAGGATGGTTTTGTGTAGTTTGATTAAAGATTCAGAGAGTGAACAATTACATTTGGAGGAGCTAATATTTATTTTTACTGGTAAACTGATGCAGAAACCCCTTTTGAGGGGATTTCCTGAGAAATAGACTTAAATGAACAAAGTTAAATAAATTTTTTATGCCATTTAGGGTTCTGTTGTCCAGCCAGACTATGATAAGCCAGTTAAGTGTAAAGTATTGTTATGTCTGACTTTATAACATCTGGTTTCTTTCTTATAGAAGTCAACAAATATTAGACTACCAAGGGAGGGCTGTGTATATATATATATATATATGTATATGAAGGAGCACAGACTTTGGAGTCAGACCTAGGTTAGAATTCTGGTTAATCTACTTGTAACTTAACTTTGAATACTAAAAAAAAACTGTATCTATTTGAGTCAAGACAATTAACATATATACTGCACACACAAGGGCCCAGGGAAATTAGAAAGCAGAGTGAGCATTTGGGGAGTTATCAGTGAAAACTCTGTGAAGGAGAGAAGCCTGGAACAATTGGTATTAATTTGGATCAATAGCATGTTAACAAAATGCACGTGACTTGTGCAGGGGGCATAAAGAAGATAGGCCTATTTGGGGCTGATAATCTGTGCTTGGATAGGCAGGCAGTGTGGAACCAGATCCTGGAAAGATGATGTTTGGGGGCTCAGCCCTTTAGTAAGTAGAGGGAGATGATGAAGATTCTGTAATAGGAGGCCAACATAATAAATAACAAATTTGATATTTTAGAAAGGTTAAAGCCTTAGTTATGTACACACTGTTTTTAGATCCCCCAAACCTCTCTTAGTTAAACACAGTTAAGAACCAAAACTAGGATGATAACAGTAGAATCAGGTATTCAGGAATAAATCAGAGATTCGAAGGTAGAATCCATTAACAGGATTTGTGATGGATTATAGATGATGTTCAGGGAAATATAAAAAACAATTATTAGTGAAAAGACAGGTAGAACTGAAGAAATTATATGGAAAAGCAGCACAGAGGAATGAACTAAGAGGTTAAGGGACATGAAGGATAGAGAAAGTGTTATAGTTGGAAAACTAGAAGATGAAGAATGTGGGGCAGAGGTAATATTTAAAGAAATTAGACAGATCCTCAGGAGTTTTTAAAAAGAATCCACACATTACAGCCAAAGACCTTAAAAGCAATCCAAAATAATAAAAATAAAAAAGACACTGCCTTCAAAGGAGACCAACAACTGATTTCTCAAAGCAACAGGAGGCAGAGACAGTAGAATGTCACCTAAACTGTTCAGAAAGAAAATAACTATCAACCTAGAATTCCATATCCAGCAATAATCCTTTTTCAGTAAAGTGGGCAAAATTAAGATATTTCCAGACACCAAAAACAAAGACTTGCCATTACTAGATTCTTTCTAGAAGTCCTCTAAGGGAAGTTCTAAAATATCTGTAATTATTTGAGATGCAAAATGAGAATGATGAAATACAAAGTGACTGAGTTAAAACACACAGATTATATAAAACAATAATAATGTATTACTGAGTTTTTAAAAGAGAAAGTACACAGCAACAAAAGCATGTATATTTGGAAAGGAGTTTAAAGAAATTCAGGTTATTGAGTGTTAGGTCTTTTTAAATGTAAAAACTCCTATCTCAGAGGTAGTTAGGAATACAGGACTAAAAATAAGGAGAGGTACCATGACCAAGTCGACTGTGAAGTAACCCTTGAACACTGAGATAGAAAGAAAGCTCTATAAAGGGGAAAGTATAGACAGAAGTAGGGAGCTAGGTTTTTGAAAATTATTTTTTTAGGAACTGGAAGAGAAGGAGTCAGATACTGATCTGACACTTTAATAGGAGGACCCTACCTGTGTTCAGTGAGAATGTTAGAATGAGATAGTCGAAGAAAAAGAAAACTTCTTATTACAGGAAATGTGCATGCAAAGACTTATTGGATCCACATATTGTGGAGGGGATTTCTACAGTGGACAAGAGACTAAGCTAATGATATCCCAACTCTTCAGTTCTCTTATTCTGACCCATACTTAAGAAAGTACTTCCTTTAGCATGTAGGAGTACTTCTTTCAGAATCACTCCTGTTTGATTAGAGCTATCAGAATCAACCAGTGGCTTGATAACTCTGACATGGACATGTTCAAGTGTCATGGCATGCTCAGTTCTAGGTTCTCCTTGCATCACTGGTTTGACCCTTGGACCTCTTAGTAGTATTGGTCAGGGCTCATGGGTCTCTGATGTTAGAACCAGGGATGATATTCAGAATATTCAGCAGCTGGAATGATAGAGGCACCAACAGTCAGAACAGATGCTAGTTGTAAATCATCGGTATAGCCATACTTCTGCACCTTGACTGATAAGATCTAAAGTAAAAACTAATTCATGTTTTCCGTGAGGTATGAGACATCCATCTAGTGTAATTCTTTTTATAGTCTGTCTATAAGTTGGCTGGAAACATTTTCTTCTAGCCACTGAAATAATGATTTAAAAGAAAAAAATTGGTTGTTGATAGTTATTTTCTTTCTTGAACGTCAGGGTAAACTCCAAGGTGATGTGAAGCTGTTGAGTTTCCAGAGACTTGTTAATGGCTGTAAAGTAATGAGACAAATTTTAGTTTCAGGTTCATAAATCCATTTCAGATCTTTAATGTCAGACCTTATCTGCCTGCCATTCTTTTAACTCAGTGGCCATAAACATAAATACCTTTCCATTTGCTGCATGAGCCCCTGAAATGCTACAAATTTGTCATCAGACTTTTACATATTTACTTGTTTCTTCCTTATGTCATAGGTCCTTATCTATGCTTTTCTTTATATTCTTTTCAGAAATATCATTTTCAGTTCTTTCTTCGCCTACTCCGTTCCAGTCATTTGATGTTGTTTCATTAAGGAAAATGAGAAACTATAAAGGAAAGTCAGTGGCAGATATTTTTGTGAGGACTCACTTTTTAAAAAATCTTAGGGCATTTAAGTTTTAAACTAAATAGTTGCTAAGCAAAACCGAAGTAATGTTTTCTGTCCTGGAGCTCTGGCTCTGTGAGAATGCCAAGATAAAATTAAGGCTCCAATGATATTAAAAAGAGGCTCTAAGAACCACAAAAACACAGATGGTTCTTCTTGTGAGTTCCAGACTCAGTTCTGTCAGCACCACCCTATCAACACACAGCTAAGTGCATAAGAGAAGGGGGCAGGTGTGTATTCTAATTTCGGAATATTCACATGTTCAATTCAAAACATACACAATAAACAATAAAAAATAAAAAGGTAGGTCTCTTTCCTACCTCTTGTAATATAGCCACCCAGCTCCTAAAGTCATCAGAGATATTTTATGGAGATAAAAATAAGTACATGTGTATACAGTCCTCTTCCACCCCCTTGTAGCACAAATGGTAGTTTATCATACATTTTATGCCCCTGGATGTCAGTGTTTGGTGCATATTTAGGTGTGCCTGCATGGGCTGTACAGTGTACCCTTAAGAAATGTTCTGCTTGAAGGACTTATGTGTATTGATTTTATTTAGTTCCTTTTTCTCTCAAGTTAACCTTTATTCTAGATTTACTACTAGAAGCATAAAGGAAGGGATGAAAAAAATAGCCCTAAAAATGGAGAGAGAGGAAGGCAGGGATGTCAGGACCAGTAGGATTGTCTGGTGGCCTTCTGTGCCTCAGTGTGATTGGGTCTGTGCTGCAGTGGTCCCAGAATAGTAGACGCTCTTTTATGGCAGATGACAGCCCAGGCTGTGTATGGTCCACTTTGAGGGGTTTTAGCAAAATTAATTATGTGGAATTTTCCCCCAGCAAAGCCTTCAGGACCTACATGTAAAGCTTGTTTTAATTAATTAATGTTGGGTGAGGAAACTCCAAGAATTATCAGGATATAGTAAACAGAAGACTGTGACTGGGGAGTTTGTAAATGGAAAATACTATACAGATATGCTGTATCACAGTTGATTTTGAGCCGTTACCTGCAGCTGATGAGCTCCAAAAAGAGCGAAACCTGTTAGGTCCTGCAGTACTGGCTTAAGATAGCATAAAACCTTGATTATGTTCCATTTGTATGTTGCATTGTTTTGTCATATATTGTACTGGGGAAGGGAATAATTCCTATTAGTTTCCTTGTGCTAGTGTATTTCCCTACTAGTCAATTCTCAGAAGTAACCTGACTGGGATTATCCCTGAAAAGAAATCTGATCAAGTCTTGAGTAGATTGTGACCTGGTCTAATCTAAATGGGCAAGTTTTTCCCCCCAGTCAGTCTCACCTGCTCCCATCTACAATATTTTTGCCCCAACAATACAATACAATAATTGCCCCAACATGATGACACCTCCAGAGTCTTTTTTGAGTTCCTGGATCACTATTGGATGTATGTACTTTTGATGTCCAACTGGCATTTCAGATCAGCCAGAATGATTGTTAACCTTCCCTTGCCTGCCCTTCCTTCCACCCTGCAGAACCCTGCACACATACACATCCCAAAACAAAACCCATTTTTCTTACATTTCTTGCTTGGTTGGTCAAGTACAAGTACAATCTTCCCAGAAATATAAATTAAAAGCTAAGAGGTATTGTCACCTCTTTCCTCTTTCTTACCACCTCCCACAAATAACTGACTATCAAGTCCTAAAGAGTTGCCTCCAAAATACATCTTAAATCATTTTCCTTTCCATAGCCTCAGCCACTGCCTTAGCTCGGGCCTTTATACCACTGCCCAACTAGCTTTCCTATCTAATTCCTCCTCTTATTTACTATATCCATTTCTCCTAGGGTGATCTCTTTAAAGATCAAATGTGATCATGTCACTCTGTTAAAACACTTCAGTGGCTCACCTCTAGGATACTTAATGTTCTTCAGCCTGGTATACTAAGCTTTTCTCCAGCCCTAACTCATCCCTCCTTTACACTTCAGCAGCATGCTGCTTATAAGTTCCCAGATTGACCGTGTGATTTATTTGCTGGTTGCTATTGTACAACTTGTTTGTTCCACCTGTAATTCCCTCTCCCTGAATCTATGCATTACCCCCATCTGGTAGTATGCTGGAGCCATCTCCTACCAGCTGGGAAAAGTCATTGTTAAATATTCAGAAATTCTACAAACAGGTTTTTAACTTGAAAGCAGCAGCCATGATTGGGTTATTTACACCCAAAGAGCAAATATTACAAATCAGGACTCCCCTGCCTCCCGTCACCCCTGCAAAAGCTTGTCCCAGTACACCACTACTCCTATCCAACTGGCAACCTTTGCCTCAAGTTCTGTCTTAGATTTCTTCTTTAAAACCTTTCCAGCCCAGCCCTCTTCCCTACAAACACTTGATTGCTACTTCTAAATACTTAACATGGTTTACTTACTGTATAATGTAACTCTTTGTTTATATGTCACTTTTTAATACTTAACTCTTGAGTTCCTGGGGCAGAGTCCATGTCCCAGTTGTCTGCATCTATCATTTCTTCACTCATTTGACATTGATTGCACTGATACATACTGAACTGATATATTTAATGTGTACTAGGCACTGTTCTCAGGGTACAAAGATGAAAGGATTTAGCCACTGTCTGCAAGAAGCTCGTTACCTAGTCCCTGGGAAGAGAGAAATTCAAATAGTCCATTACAGTACAGTGAGACAAGTATATTGCTGGAAGTTTGTAGAAGACACATTGGAGAAAAGAGAACCCTGACCAGGGTATTGGGGATGTCTTAGCAGAGCAGGTAAGATTTAAACGAATGATTTGAACAAAATTTTTATAGATAGAATTTTTTAATAGTAAGTTTTTCCACTCTGGACAGCTAAATTATATAGGGCTCTTTGTTTCAGAGAAAATAACAGTTTTATGTGAAACCCTGTATAAATGTCTATGAATTAGTCATTCCTCAAGTGAGTAGAGACATCACCGAATACTGTGTCTGTTATCACGATGTGTAGCAAACCATCCCTAAACTCCATACCCTAAAACAAGAACAGTTTACCATCTCTCGTTAACCTAAGGACCAGTGAGGCCATTCTGATCTAGCCAGTCTTGGCTGATTCTGGCTGGATTCACTGTTGCATCTGCAGTCCAGTTGGCAGGTCTGCCTGGTCCTTCCTGGTTTAAGATGTCCTTGGCTAAGCCAGGTTAGCTCTTCTCCATGTGTCTCTCCCAGCCCTCTGGCGGGTTAGCTCAGGCATGTTTCCGTGGTGGTGGCAGGGGCCAAAGCGAGGAAGTGGAAACATGCAAGTGTATGTGCAGGCCTGTGCAGGCCTCAGGCTTGCTACTGTCCACTTGACCAAGGCAAGTCATGTGGTTCAGTCCAGAGTTTATGTTGGAGAAGTAGGTACAGGGAACTGAAATACTGGGCCATTGCTGCAGGCCGTCTACCACAGATACGTACTCTGTGCCAGAGTCTGTCTAGACCTTGTGTTGTTTTGCAGATGTTAGTTACCAGTGCATTTGCTCCCAGCTGGTTGGATGCTCTGGTGATAATGAGCAAACTTCTCTTAGCAGGTTAGACCTATTAATCTTACTTGTTTTGGGTGTTCACTTCTTGGATTATTGAAATGACATTTATTGTTTGGGAAGCAGAAGAAATAGAAGAATCACTTGTTTAGTGATACCCACATTGTGATACTAAACTCCTTTGCATATTCTAGTCACTTAAACTTGTTGACTGAAAAGGCATGGTGTCCACAGCAAGGAGAAAACATCTTGTTGTAGAGATTTAACACATGTCTGTATGAAAAGGTCAGTTATTTAATGTCTCCAACAGCATTTGATGAGCTAGATTCCTCCTATGAAATGCAAAACTTTAAACTGGGAGACATTGCAGTCTATCTGTTAAAAGCAGACCTTATGTGTTGAGGCCTTAGGAACAGAGTGGCCCCTTTACTTGTAAGTAGTGGCCTTGGGAATAGAGATCATTAAATAATAGTTTGTAAAATGTGCTCTTTTGGGTCCTTGTCAGGAAGTGACTAAAACATCCAAATTTCAAACCTGTTTTTTTTTTTTTTTTTACAAGATTCACAGGATCAGTGTTTGTCTAGTGTTCATCCTCCTCATCATCAGTGAGAATGGGAGAGGGAGCTGGAGGAGCCAGTAGTAGGAAGGCGGTGGATAGAGAAAGGATTGAGACAAGTGGACAAGCAGAGAAATGTCAGAAAAAGTTCACAGAAGTGGAGAAGTGAGTGGCTGGGACAGAAAATAAATCTCAGGGCTAACTTCTGAGCAAGAGATTGGCCCAGCAGAGTTTACCTTCCAGACGCACCCCAGTGACTCTTTCCCCCTAAAAGAAGGTCACTGTGGCATGAAGGCTCATGTAGGGTTTCCTCAACTTAGATTTTGCCCTGTATCTCAGTTTTTCTACCAGGTGTGCCCACAGGTTACCTGCCTCACTAGGTGGAAGGGCTTGTTGCTGTTCTTGAAAACTAGTGGGAGTAGGGCAGGGAACTGGTTAATAAAAGCAGCTACTGATTTAATGATAAAAAATTTTAAGGGAAATAATAAACTCAAGAGATGATTTTCTTTTCTTTCACAATTTAAGGTGCCAATTTTAAAAGTAGGAAACTGTTGAAGTAGATTATTCTGTGGATGTAAATTCAGCCTTGCTTTGGCTGCATGCAGAAAAATAACCTGAAGTCTTCCTACAGCATAGTGTCGGGAGAGCGCTGGCAGAGCAGCAGTCTGGGTTCTAGCCCTGGCTCTGCTTTCTGCTTACTAATCTGTCACTCCAGCTGCATAGTGAAGGTTTTTGGATTTGAAGATCTTTTGGGACCCTGTCAACTCCAGCACACTGATATGTTCTTTGGATCTCTGAGGCTGTGGTAGATCCTTACCTTGGGAACACTAATTTTGATCGATTCTAGAACAAAATGGGTAGGGTGAGGAAGCTGTAATACGGAGGCACATTAGGTACTGTGTGGGTGGCAGAAGGTCAAAAGAGGCTCGGTTCAAGTGAGTATAAACCATCAGTTACCTCCTGCTTTTCCCACCTGATGGCAATCCAACATTTAAAAGACTTCGGAATTGACTCTAGTTTAAAGACCGCAAAATTGGCCGCCTTAAGAAATGAAACTATAAGTTAATATAATTAATGTAACTCATTATGTGTATGTCTTAAGCTCTGTCAGACCAATCTGCAATAGTTAAAGCAGTGAAAAGTAGAGTTACCTGTAGTTGACACCATAGGAATAGCTACCTAAGGTATAGCTTCTACTGAGGTATAGTTACCTAAGGTTAGAAATCTTATCAAAGAGTGGGTATATGATCGGAGTCTTTGAAATCACGATTAGTGTAAAGTAAGTAGCAGAGAATGGATAAACGCATCAAATACCAATACACTTGAATGGAAGACCGTTCTTTTAAAAACTTAAAATTTATAAAGATAACACTAGAGATGTAAAAACAGTAAAATTAATACTGGAGGTGCTGTCACGTGGAAATATAGAAGGTTTTAATTCAACAAATTAGGATAAACCTATGCATGAAAGGTCTATCAGTGAACATTAAAAGAAATGAAAATGCTTGGAGAACATCTCTGAGCTCCAGATGAGATTCTAGGAAGATAACTGTGCCCTTTTATGACATGAGTCAGCAAACTTTCTGTAAAGCATCAGATAGCAAATATTTTAGGCTTGCAGGCCAGTGGTCTCTTGTCTGGTTAACTCTACCATCATAGTGTGAAGTAACCATATACACTATGTAAGTGAATGAATGGGTGTGACTGTGTCCCAGTAAAACTTTATTTACAGAACAGGCAGCAGGCAAGATTTGGCCTGTGTGTGATAGTTTGCAAACTTATTTGTAAATGAAGCTAGGGTCCCTAAGTATTTCTCCTTTCTAAGCCTCAGTTTCTTTCTGGCTTCTGTCAAACAAGAAATTGCTTTAGATGATCTTTGACATTTTTTGGATTTTGTTTCCTTTAATACCTTTCTCTGAAGCCAAGTGACCCACAAGGCTGACCCAAAGAGATATCTTTTTTTTGTAATGTCAAATTTTTAAAAATCCAGTTTGAACAAAACTGTAGGTCTCTAGAGCAGAGTTTCTCAACCTTGACACTATTGACATTTTGGGCTGTATAGTCCTTTGTGGTGGGGAGCTGTCATCTACATTGTTGGGAGATTACCAGCACCTCTGGGATCTTCTACCCACTAGATGCTAGCAGTGTACACACCTCTCCCCCCACCAGTGAGGACAACCAAAAGTATGAGATGTTGCTGAATGTTCCCTGGGAAACAAGTTACCCCCAATTGAGAACCATTGCTCCAGACACTTCAAGAGCAGCTAGAAGAACACCAAAATGGGAAATCAGGCCTTGTAACCCAGGATGACCACCAAGATAATAAACGCATTTCTTCAGGTACAAGTTCCAAAAAGCCCAAACCAAAAGGAGCAACCAGCTTATTAGAGAGAGAAGGGCTGTGAGAATTGTTTTCACACAATCAAAAGGGGCTGCAAAGCTGGTCGTAGATTGGTTTTTAATATTGATTTCGATCATTTTATGGAAAATGTTCCTGAAACCATTGTACCAAAATAGAGGGCTAGCTATAATAGGTAGGTGAAAAGTCAAACTAAAACAAAGAAAGATGGATGAAAAGAGATAGAAAAAAGATTATTATTAAAGATCACCAAGAATATTTACTTTTCACTACTCTTACATAGCTTGATGAGATAGCTAACAAAAAGGATTCATACTGGGTAAACTCATTAGCCCTTAGGTGTGAGGCCTTGATGTTGTTTTTTGTTTGACTTTAACAAATGGATATATCAAGTATGGTTTATTCCTGCAGTAGAGTATTATTTAGTGGAGAAAATTAATGCAATACAGCTTCACACAACTACATAGATGCATTCTTAAAGACAGGTTTTAAATGTCATAAAGCTGGTTCTTTAACAAGTCCAGATCCCATAGCTGGCTTATGATTTAGCTACTGCTAAAAGCCAAAATCATCTCTACTCAACAATAAGAATGCATTTGATTTCCATCTACTTTTTGTTTATGCTCATATTATTTTTCTTAGGAATTCATTCTCTTCCAGTTGTGAGTGATACTAATCATAGCTGACAAGCCTTCAATATCCAAATGGATTTGAATAAGGAATTTTTTGTTCTTGTCTTGTTTTGCTTCTTATTTTCCTTATAGTGACTTTAACACAGTGTGATGTTTTCTGAACAGTAATCTAAGAGCTCTAGAAATACAAATTCTATTCTCAGTCTCTGCTTTTGACTTGCTCTGTAACCTGGGGCAATCTTCCTGCTGCTAGGGAAACAGCTTCTTCATCTGTAAACTGGTTGAGAGATTCCCCATCTTTGGCCCCAGGATGGCTACATAATCATTTTTGAAGCCTTGTTTAAAATTTAGATTTCTGTGCTTCGCTCCCAAATTCTGATTCTGTATTCTGGGGTAAAGCCTGGGAAGCCTAGGTGGCTCCAGTGCATGGCCCTGTTTAAAAACATTTGAGATGATCTCTAAGGTCCTTTCAACTCTAAAATGCAGTGGATATATGGAGTGTGAATTTCCCTAAATGTCCTTTATTATATTATTTTCCAGAAGCTTTTTTATATACTGCAAGAAATAATTGAGATTAATACACTGGAGATCCCCCCACTGATCCCCCAATGTTCCATCATTGGTACAGGTTTACATAATAAATTTGGTTTGCTATAATGTGATCATCTTATGGCTCAGGGTGATAACCTTGATCCCCAATATGTGTTAGAAGATGGTTTCTCTTTTCAGCAGAATGCAATCTCATAGCTTCTTTGTTTTAAGTCTTGGATTTAGAGAAGAATTAAATAGTTTGAAATCCTGATTTCCACCTAACCATAAAGTGGAATGAAATTAGGAATTCTATGTGGTGGTTAATTTATTTGTTTTTCTTTAATTTACAGAATGCTCTTTTCAATTGCATTAGCAGAAATGAAAGTAAGTATTATTGTCAAAGGTTATACAAGCAGTCCAAATAGTAAAACACAGTTTACAGAATACGATTTCGCTGTTACAAGACCCTAGCATTATGATGTAGGCTTTTAATAAGCCATCTGAAGGAATGTGCTCAGTAGGATTCTGATAGGCTCTTTCCTCTGGGATATCCAGCCTTTCATGAATTATAACAATTCCCATGTCCTAATTGCAGATTTACAAATCAGATACCAGTGCCAAATGGAAAGATCATGCCCCGCTTGAATAAATAGTGTCACTTTCAGAACTTAGGTGCTGCCATGCAATGTAATGTAGCACTTGCTGAGGGTTGCCTCTCAGTTCATTCAGTGTTTATTGATTACTTGCTCATAGATGGGCAGACGCACATCTGTGTGGGACACATCTGTGCACAAAGAACTCAGGAATATGGTGGCCTTGGGAATGTGTCACTGAAAGCTCTGTGAAAGTTCAGAAAAAGGGATCACATCCTGCCGGAGTGCTTAGAGGTGACTTCATCGAGTTGGTGTCTGAGCTGCACCTTGAAAGATGGACAAGATATGAACAGTGGAGACTGAAAGACATTCAATCTGAGATTCAATAATGAGAGCGGTTAGAGATGGGAAAACACATCTGAGGAATGAAGAGCTATTTAAATTAACGTGGCAATGGGACGTATCAAAGTATAATAAGAAACATTAGTTGTCTATACTTTATCTTCTATCCTTTCTGGAGCTTAGTTCAAAGTTTCCCGGATAGTGCCTGGCTAGTAATCTTATATCCTCCCACATTGGTGAGGATGCCAGCCTCCTGGAGGAATCAGAAGATAGGCATCTTTGTCCTATTTTCACTGTCTTCTGTCCTGACCATCCCTGTTATTCTCACTGAGCTTGACCTGGTAAATGCAGCCATTAGTAACTGTTCTTTGTGATGAAACTGAATAGTTCAACAATGAGCACAGTTGTTTGGTAATGATTTAAAGGTGGCACAGTAGGTATGAAATAGTTTCCTGATCCAGGAAACTGAGGCCTGTCCTGCATCACTTCAGTTCTAGTTTAAGTAATTTCTATATGATTTTGTCATAATTTCTGGAAGTTCTCCTGAATTCCCCGTTTATTCTAGAATTCACTGGAAACCTACTTCTGATTCTTTCATAGCCATTTCCTGCTTGCCTTTCTCTTTACCTTTTCCTGACATCCCTCTACCTTGGTTCCCTTCAGCCTCCCACAGATCCCTTAGCCACACCTATGGGGGCCTCTTGCTCTTCTCCAGTCTAAGTCCCATATCTCACCCCCAACCACTCATGTAGCTCTCCACAGATACCTTAAATGGTCCTTCTTGATTTTTAAAAATACATAAATCCAGAATGATACTAACTTTAAATGTGGGTTTTACTTCTCAGTGTTGAAGCAGGTCATATCAGTTGTGAGGTAAACACTGTTTCAGTGTGGGCACATTCTTGCAGATGTTCAAATGGTATAGGCCTTTGGGGATTTTGTTTCAAGATATACAGTTATATAATTGTCAAATTTATGAAATGATCCTCATATCTCTTAGTTTTTACTGGTCCTATTTTATAAATGTGAGGCGTTTGGAGTTCTGTTTTATCTTGGTTTTGTTAGTTTTTTAATGCTTCGCTTTGTAAATCTCCACAAATCTTATGTGGAAAGGGACTGTTCCACTGGTTCTCAGCAGGGGCACTGTTGGCATTTTGGCAGACAGTTTTGGTTATGTGAGACTGTCCTGTGTGTTGCAGAGCATTTAACAGCCAAGACCCCCTCTGTACTAAATGCTAGCAGTAGTCCCCAAGACATCGTGACAGCAAGAAACACTTCCATATGCATCCAAAACCTCCCAGAGGGTGGTACTGCTTCTGCTGAGAACCACTGGACTGCAGATTATAAATTGATGAATAAAGACTTTCTTATACAAGTGAGCACCTGAATGTCCCCATGGCTGTGCCTACAACAGTAATGCTGATTTTAAGTACTTGTTCTATGCATGATTTTATTTCTCAAGTTCAAAAAGACACATATTATTCCATCATTATGATGATTTAATGTTAGCCAGTAGCTGTTTCTGTTTCAGTGTCATCTCCTGTCTTTCCCCTTAGTGGGCTCAGTGTGCTGCAGTTATGCAGGCCATCACACAAACTGCCGAGAATACTGTCAAGCCATTTTTCGAACAGACTCTTCTCCTGGTCCATCTCAGATTAAAGCAGTGGAAAATTACTGTGCCTCTATTAGTCCACAATTAATACATTGTGTGAACAACTACACCCAGTCTTATCCAATGAGGAACCCAACAGATAGTAAGTAAAAGGGACATATTCCTCTCATTTCAGTCTTTGGAAAAATAATTTGCAAATAGGAAATCTGTGTAAATATCTACAGTCTGGGTCATTTCCATTGGTGGTTTAGATTTGGGAGACTGGGCATTCCTGTCAGAGCTAAAAGATTCCAAGAAAGATGGAGCTGTCAGTGGTGTGAGGAAACAGGCTCTGTCTATCCTGTGGGTGGGAGAACTCACTGTAGGAAAGGTTGGATGATGACCTTGAGATTTCTAAGTAGTCATACCCTTTAATCTAGCAATTCCATTACTCAGAATTTGTCCTTCAAGAAAATGCAAAAATTTGAAAAAACATATCTCCATGTAAAGAATGTTCACTACAACATTGGAGGTAATAGAGGAAAACCAGAAATAACCCAAATATCTATCAATAGGGCATTGACTAAAATTGATTAAATAAATTAATGTATCTATATAATAACAATGCTATACGACCAAGATAAAGAAGTCCAAGAATACAATAAGCAAAAAAATCTAAGCTACAATAAACAAAAATGTTAAATTGTAGAACTAAATGTATAATATGGTGGTTTTTAGTTATATACCTGTTTGTTCCACATTGTATGTATCTGTAATGTTTGAATTTTTACCAATCAATAGTTACTGCTTTTACAGTAAAACATCATAAAAAGGAGAAGAGATCTTGATATGTTTTAAAATCAGGGCCTCCTAATGAGCCTGCACCTTATGGGGTTTTCAAAGGCTCAGCTTTGTATGTCCTATAATCCATTTTCTTCATTTAGAGGTGATCAAACTTTATTAAAGAACTGGCATGTTAGCCAAACTGACAGAAGACTTATAAGATTTATAAGCTAGATGCCAGTGTTTTGATTTATACTAGGACATTGAAAGACTTGTTTTTATAAACTCAAAAGCAGTGTTATGTGCCTTGTTTGTCCAGCATCTAAGGCAGGATGCTAAGACTTACAACATTCTGTGGTGTGGCTCTGTGATAAAAATCAAAGGATGCAGCATTTGCAACAAATAACCTTCATCTATATTTTAGAGGCAGATCTGTCCTCACTGACATTTAGGCTGTACTTGGTGCTGCTGGAGCTAAGGTGATAGCAGCTTAAAAAAGAAAGCAGAAAAAGAAAGGTAGAAGAGCAACCATCTCAAATGTCTGTTCTAATACATAGGAAACCTGGAACTACAGATATACCTGAATAGATTTTTTTTAAAGTCAAAGACAACTAAAGCTACTTCAGAGAAGCCCTTCTGAATTCTGTAGTCTGGTTGATAGTATTCTATTACTTTCTGATTCATTGTAGAAAATTAATGGTGGAAGCAAAGTGACAACTTGTCAGAGTTTGCTATTATATATTATTTAAATTACAACTTAGATTAATAAACTTACACAGATATATAAAGCTTTATATCCCAGAATGTAATGAAATGTGTTTGTGGTTATTGCTATTAAAATTAGTCATCTCTCATGTCCTCTCAAAAAAAAACACCAGGCAGTCTCTCTCTGAGAGGAAAAAAAAAAAAATCGCATATTATATGATTCTATTTATATAAAATGTCTAGAATAGACAAATCTATAGGGACAAAAGTAGATTAGTGGTTGATTAGGGCTGGGAAGAGGGGCATTAATTAGGTAATTGGAAGTGACTTTTAATGAGACCAGCTTTCTTTCTGGGTTGATAAAAATATTCTAAAATTGTGGTGATAGCTGTACAACTCTGAAAAACCACTGAATTGCACACTTTAAAATGTTGTACTTTATGGAATGTGATTTATATCTCAATAAAAGTTTTTTGAGAAGTAAAAAAAAAAAAAATTCCAAGGATAAGTGAATTCCAACCCAGAAGCCTATTTCCTCCTGTTATGGACTGCATGTTTGTGTCCCTCCCAAACTCATATGTTGAAACTCTCCCTCCCAAGGGGATGATATTAGGAGATGGGACCTTTGGGAGGCAATTAAATCATGAGAGTGAAGCCCTCATGGATGGGATTGATGTTACGAGAGCGCTTGCTTCCTCTTTCTGCTCTCTGTCATGTTGAGGGGACAATAAGAGGTTTGCAGACTGTAACTCAGAAGCAGGCTGGCATCCTGATCTCAGATTTCTAGCCTCCAAACTGTTGGAAATAAATTTCTGTTGAAAAAAAAAAATTAGTCATCTCTCTCGTTTTCTCTTTTTATCAAGAAAAGAATCCCTTTTTAAGTAGTTGTTTCTAGCCTGAAATAATTCCAGTTTGATCTACAATACTTTTCCCAGGAACATAAAATACCTCACATGTAAGGACTTCTTAGGTGTAGGATGGTCTTTTATTTAGAGAGGAATGGTGCTAGATACTCCATGACTGGGGACAGTGGTGAATTCTGGTAATTGATACCTAGCCCACCTTTAGCTCTTCACTTATATGCTACACTGCAAAGTAATGGAGAGAGGATTTGGTAGGCCCTGTACACTGCAGGTACTGACATATGATTCAGGGTAGTAATAGTTTCCACTGTGCCACCACGTTTTTCTGTTCTGAGCAGTGCCTGACAAAACCAGCTAACTAAGTCACATGTACTCTGAAAATGTAGGTTTATATTGCTGTGACAGAGCTGAAGACCATGCTTGCCAAAATGCCTGCAAGAGAATTCTGATGTCTAAGAAAACAGAAATGGAGATTGTTGATGGCCTCATCGAGGGTTGTAAGACTCAGCCTTTGCCTCAGGATCCTCTTTGGCAGTGTTTTCTTGAAAGCTCACAATCTGTTCACCCTGGAGTCACTCTACACCCTCCTCCCTCTACGGGCCTTGATGGGGCTAAATTGCATTGTTGTTCTAAAGCGAACACTTCAACATGTAGGTCAGTATCTCATTTTCCTTTATTAAAACCAACAGAAAATAGCATTTTAATTAATGATTTTAAGTCTAGCAAATGTGTGCTATGTTTTTGCATTGTGCAGACTTGAGTTTAGAACATATAAAATCTTTCATTCTTTCATCCCGCAAGTACTTACTGAACATGATGCATATATGAAAGATTGTGTACATTGAATGCTAAAAGCACTGTGTTTTGGGATGTGGAGGATTAGCATTGGCAGGGCAATACATACTTAAATATGGTGCAATGTGGATTCTACCCCCAAGTATATCATTAAGTCAGCTTACAATTTAGAAGGTGTTTTGATATGACATCTCAGGGGTATTCTTTTCATTAAGTTATGAAACTTTGAACTTAACCAACCTTTCATATATATTGGTGAATAACCTGGGTTGGCACTTAGATAGCTGTGTGTTGGCATTCATTTGTGATAAAAAATTAATAATGCAAATATAGGATGGAAGAAACACAATCTAGAGACAAGAATAAATGGAGATAACTGAGGTCATGGTAGAACTCAGGTGAAATAAAAGTTTGCATTTTTAGAGACATTTTGGGTGAAAAGGGACCACATATTACTAGAATATCCTGAAGTGAATATGACATACCATGATTGGTTTGCTTATCAAACTTTACCAAAGGTATAAAAAATCTGGAAAAGATCCAAAGAAAATTACCAGAAGAGCTTAAAGAGAAATAAAGTTGGTTATGAAATTAAGGAAATTGGGTTGCTGCTAGGAATTAATAATTTATGGGAGAGACATTTATGGAAGAGATACTGAGTAATTTGAATATCCACAAAAGAGTTTATGTCCTAAATTCACTGGAGGTTGGACTGGCTCTGTCGTCACAGAAGAACTTGAGTAAGAAATAAATAGCATTTGCCCTCTCTTACCTTGACGTAAGATCTTAGGGCTGGCAGAGAGAGGGCTTTCACGTCCATTCACTTTTGTTCTCATGAAACCTTTTAAAATGATTGGTGTCAATTTGCATAATTTCTATTTATATGTAAAAAATGAACTCAGATGTTAAATAGTCTGTCCAAGGTGCTACAGAAAGTTAAGGACTGGAGAAAGGACTGTTTTCCAGGTCCGGGTACCTAATGTAATGTGATGGCTGCTTCCTCGTCCTCATGACTTGTAAGCTCCTTTGAGACAGACCTTGTCCTTTGTTCACCAGTGCATTTCTAGTGCCCTGAACAGGGCCTCACTCAAAATAGGCACTCAGTGAACTGTTTATTGAGCTTATAAGAACAAACTTATTAAAGTAAAGATACCCTTCTTGTAGGGCTAATTTTGAGGGTCAAATAAAATCTGAAGGAAGTGAAGAATTTTTCCTTGTGACTTTGCATATTTCACTCACAGTATTAAAATTTTGTATTACGTGTATTACTTTCTTTTTACATTTCTATTACATTTATAAATTTAAAAAATTTAACTTGAATATAATATGTGAAAGCCCTTTGTACTGATATTAGTTTAGCTATACATATGCACTTAAGTTGTGTTGTGATCATTGAGTACTGAAAAATAAGAATGTCATATATTAACTACTATATATAGTATAATACAATCATATAAATACTATCTACAGTATATAGAAGCTTTGGAATTCATAAGCCTTTACATGTAAACTATCTTGGTATATCTTAAGGAATATAAGTGGCTTTGGAA
Source organism: Manis javanica (assembly GCF_040802235.1). NCBI lineage: Eukaryota > Metazoa > Chordata > Mammalia > Pholidota > Manidae > Manis > Manis javanica. The sequence continues at coordinate 34,768,856 of NC_133157.1, read as the reverse complement.
TCGTTTCTTAGGGAGAAACTAGTGAACCCTAAAGGATTCTGTGCTTTTTAAAGGAAGTCTGAGACCGTGTCACGGTTTACCTCCTGTGACTGAGATGTAAATATAGTGGAATATGTCTTTGTGGAGGCAAAACCATATGTTTTACTTTACTTTAAGTAAAGGTAAAAGAGAAATCAGTGTTGAACCACTGTAATGTACATTTGATTAAAAAAAAAGTGAAGGTGAAACAATTTCTGTTTCACTCAGCCTGATTGCAGAACTAGCCCATGGGACAGCCCTCTGTGAAATTACACCTCTTACCACCATGCTGGCTCTCAAAGGGCTTCACTGAAACCTTTTAGTCAAGGACCCCAAATAGGTTCAGTCAACAGAAGAGAGATTCCATTAAAGAGAAAATTATCCCTACAATTGGGGGTTTTGGAGAACAAGTAATGACTGGGAAATGATCACTAAGAAAAAAATGAAAACTATCTGTTGTAATCTTAATTTAAAATAAATCTGATAAATCAAGGGAAAGAACTATGTATGTAATATTATCCCTATATATGTAATATATCCCTAATTTCATGGAAAATATATTTGTATTCATATTGAAAGAAACAGCAAGTGCTAACAATTATCTGCAGTCTAGATGCTGGAATTAGGACTAATTTTTTCTTTGTCCTTTACTATTCAGTATTTTCTACCATTAAAATGTACTCATTTCAAATCAGAAAAAAAGAGGAGTCAGAAATATAGAGGGAAATAACTGTGCCAAGAGGATGTACAAATACTATAATTAAACATTAAGTTTAGCACTTACTGAACTTTCTAGCAATGGCAAAAAGGAAAGAGATAAATGATAAAAGAAGGCTAACTTTTTCATGAAAAAGATCCTGGCTTTAAATTCTAGGTGATAAATGTTAGTCTTTTGGGTTTTCTGCTTTTTTCCTCATTTATATTCTAAAGTATAGTACATAGAATTTGAGTTTTATGCAAATCAAATATTTATTCATTTGGCTCATCTGTATGTTTCTGTATTTGGTTTTTTGTTTCAGGGAACTGTGCACTAAACTTTATAGCATGAGCTGGGGCAATACACAGAGCTGGCAAGAGTTTGATCGCTTTTGTGAGTTTAATCCAGTGGAAGTGTCCATGTTGACTTGTTTAGCAGATGTTCGGGAACCTTGCCAGCTGGGCTGTAGAAACCTTACTTATTGTACTAATTTTAACAACAGGTAGGAGCAAATTATTATACATGGAATGGAAATATTTTATCATTAATTACCTTGTTTTTAATTAAGTGAAAAAAACACTTTAGTCTGATTTTGTTCCTGCTAAGCTAAAAGGAAATAGTATTTCTTTATGATTTCATCTTAAAATCCTGTATTCCATCTGATAAATCACCTCTGGGAATGGAAGCACTATAACAAAGTCTCTTCTAATCTAGAGATACTTCAAGCTTCTAGAATTCAGAGTCTCTTCTGCCTTCAGTCTACCATTCTTCCCGAATCCCTTCTACTACACCAGGAGTGGGAACAAGTCATTGCAGAATAAGTCACTGTGAACAATTTGGTCACCCAAATGACTTCTTGTGGACAGTTTAACTTTGAAGGACCTTCAGACTAGTTGAGGTTCCCATTTAATGAATCCCCAGTTTCTTACAAAAAATTTTCTTTATAGAAGCAATTAGAGTAGGTGTTTTCCTGAGGTATCAAGTATAGTAAGAAAAACAAGGGCCAAGAACTAAAAGGCTGAAGAAGCAGGAAAGAAAGCAGAAAAAGGGCTCCGGCAGCATAGAGAACACCATTACCAGAAAACTCAGAGAGTTTCTGAAGAAGAGAGGGCTAGTTAGGTGAGCTGCAGCCCAAGGATAAAGAGGGCAAAAAGGAAGAGAATGATTCATTGGGCCAGAAGGAGGTTCAGAGGATGTCTACTTCAAGCTAACATATATCCTATCCTCTTAAAAGTATTCAGATTATTATATTGAGTAAGAAAATTGAGATATCTTTACGCCTGGTAGTAGAGTGTTAGCCAATAAGTACCTGGTTTAGAGATTGAGCAAATTTGAAATCCATGAAATGTTTGCAGTTAAACTTGGACACCTAGTTCTAGCTTCTGGAAATGGTGAAATAATTTGTATCAGACTGATACTTCTGCCAATACCAATCATGAACTCTGAACATAACATTGAAAAACTGTTGTCTTGAAGGCACTGGAGGGTGACCAAAAGCAGGAGGGGCTACGTCTCACAAAAGGTAGAAAGCACACTGAGTGAGAGCCATATTTGTCCAGTTTTCATTCATGGGCGTGCTCAGTCATGCTCAGTCCTTTTGTGTGGCATATAGAAATCTATCCAAAAGCAACAGTCTTGGGCTGAAGAGTTAGAGATCCAAGTTTGGGGCTGCCAGAGTGGCTGGACATGTAAGAGGAAAATCTCAGGAAGCAGGGAACCATAAAAGCAAATGCCCTATAGTCTGATACAAACAACCCTTAAATCTTTGAATTTGATAAATAATTGGAAAGTGAAACTTATCTTTTTAAAAATACTAGTTTATATAATTGCATCAAAAACATGAACTATTTAGGGACATATTTGACAAAAGATGTAAAAGCCAGAAAACTTTGCAGAGAGAAATTAAAGACAGCAAATAAATGGAGATAGTATCATGTGCATGGATTAGAAGATTCAATATTGTTAAGATGTTAATTCTCCTGAAACAGATCTCTAGATTCAGTGTAACCCCCAAAAAAATCCAACAGCCTTTTTAAAGTAGAAATTGCCAGACTAATTTTTAAATTCATATGAAAATACAAAGGGCTTAGAATAGCTAAAACAATTTTTTAAAAAGAAAAAATTTAGAGAACTTACAGTACCTGTTTTCAAGACTTATTATAAATAACAAATTAAAACAATGTACTATTGGTATAAATTTGGACAGATGGATCAGTAGGACAAAATAGGCAAGAATATACCCACACACAGTAAACTGATTTTCAACAAAGGCAGCAAGGCAATTCAATGCAAAAAGAAACATTTTCAGTAAATGATGCTGGAAAAATTGAGTATCTATATGGGGAAAAGAAAAGAACCTCAACCTCTGTCTCATACCATACACAAAATTTACTTCAGTGGGTCATAGAACTGAACATAAAAGCTAAAAATATAAAGTTTCTAGAAGAAAACGTGGGATATCTTGACAACCTTGGTATAGGCAAAGATTTTGTAGACAGGACACAAAATGCACTAATTATAAAAGAAGAAAAACTAATGAATTAAACTTCAGTAAATAAACACTTTGTTCACCAAAAGACACCATTTAAAATTCGAAAAGGGAAGCCACAATCAGAAAGAAAATATTCAATACTTCACATGTACACCCCCTGACACACACACACACACACACACACACACACACACACACACACACACACACACACACACACACACACACACACACACTTGAGTAAGGACTTGTATCCAGAATATATAAATAATGCCTGCAACCTCATAATAAAAAGTCAAACAATTCAGGTTTTTAAATGGGCAAAAAACTTTCAAGAATCCTTCACCAAAGACATCAAAATAGCCGTTTCAGTAAGCCAGGTGGAGAAAGACAAATACCAAATGATTTCACTTTATTTGTGGAGTATAAAGGCAAAGCAAAACAAGGAACAAAATATCAGTGGACTCATAGACACCAAGAAGGAACTAGTGGTTACCAAGGGGGGGAGGAGGAAGGGGAAAAGGGGCACAATAATTTCCGATCACAGTATAAGGTGGTCATGGGGACAGTAGTATAGTACAGAGAATACAGTTAATGATTGTGTAACATCTTACTATATTGATAGTAACTGCACTAGAGGGGGTGAGGATTTAATAATATGGGTTAACTGTTGAGCCACTCTGTTGTATATTTGAAACCAACATAAGATTGTATATGAATGATACTGTAATTAACAAAATAGCCATTTCAGTATATGAAAAAGTCTATTATAATTAGTCATACAAAAAGCAAATTAAAACTTCAGTGAGATGCCTTTAACACCCACTAGAATGGCTAAAGTTAAAATACTGACAAGCATGTGAAGCAAGTGAAACTCACAGACTGCTACTGCGAGTATAAGATGAATGAAGTGCTCTGGAGAGTTTTCTTGCAGTTACTTAAAAAGTTAAATCTATGACCCAGCAATTCCATTCTGAAGCATTTACCCAGGAGACATGAGAACATGTCCAAAAGAAGACTTATGTAGCAGCCTTATTAAGAACACAGAATGGGGAAAGTTAATAAAACATCCATCAAGAAGAGAATGAAAGAACATACTATGGTGTACCCAAACAATAGAGTAGGCCACAGCGAGAAAAAAGGCCAAACTACTGATAAACCCGTTTAGATGAATCTTACATGGAGTGTAAGAAGCCCAAAACAAAAATATTCTTTTCAAGTCCATATATATGAGATCCAAGAATAGGCAAAAGTAATCTATGATGATAAAGATCAGAAAGTTATTGCTTCTAGTAGAAGGGGAAATTGATCAGAGGGGGGCATTAAGGGAACCTTATGATGTGATGGAAGTGTTCTATATCTTGTTTAGGGTTTTGGTTACATGGGTGAATACAATTTTCCAGACTAATTGAACCTGAATTCTTAAGATCTGTGCATTATATTGTATATAAATTATACTCCCATAAAATATTTTAAATTAATAAAATAAATGTTAAAAATTGAACAATTTTGCTCATCAAAAAGACATTAAAATTAAAAGGCAAAAAACCATAAACCCATAAACCACGAGAAAATATTTGTAATACATATACCTGATGAAGGACTTATATCCAGAATATGTAAAGAACTCTTACAACTCAGTAGTAAAAAGACAACATTTTAAAAAGGGGCAAAAGTCTGGAAAGATGCTTAACGAAAGAAGATATCTGAATGGCTAATAAGTGCATGAGAAAGTGTCCATCATGATCAGTCATCAGTGAAATGCGAATTATAACCAAGATACCACTATACACTAATAGAATGGCCACAACTAAAAAGACTGAAAAGCGTGTAAAGCAACTGGAACTTTCATGCATTGCTGGTGAGAGTGTAAAATGCACTTTGGAAAACAGTTTGGCAGTTTCTCAGAAAATTATAATCCAACAGTGCATTTTATAGCTGTGAAAAGAGACATGAAAACTGGAAACAACCTTAGTATCTATGAACAGGTGAATGAATAAACCAGGGTCTCTCAAAGTGTGGCCCATGGTCCCCAAAACCCCCATGCAATCAAAACTATTTTTGTAATACTAAGATGTTATTTGTGTTCTTCACTCTCATTCTTACACGAGGAAACAGTTTCCCAGATGCTATATGACTGATAGAGGAATAGATTGAATGCAGGAGCAGATTTAATAGATTAAAATCCAGCTGTCTTCTATTAAGACATCAAAGAGATTTTCAAACTGTAAAATAGTTCTAGCCTCACTAATTTTTGTTTTGTTTTGGAAAATATAGTTTTCATAAAAATATATTAACATTTAAGGGATTTATCATTTTAAATGTATTAATAACTTTAAAATACCTCTCAGTTTTGATTTGTGTGATATTGGTAGATATCACCTACATAAACAAAAGCTTTTTGAGAACCCTATAATTTCGAGTGAAATGGGTCCTGGTATCAAAAAGTTTGAGAACCACTAAGATAAACTGTGGTATATTTATAAATGGAATATTACTCAATAATAAAAAGGAACAATTTACTATATAAACAACATGGGTGAATTTCAAAAAGATTGTTTAGTTAAAGACAGCAGACCCAAATGAGTACATACAACATGATTCCATTTATATAAATTTCTAGAAGAGGCAAAATTAATCTCTGGTGATATTAGTATGAATGGAGGTACTCTCTGGGATACAGTCAGAAGGGAGGGCATTGACTGGACAGGGTCACAAGGGAACTTTCTGACATGATGGAAATACTCCTTAATTGATTTAGATATGCTTATATGGATGTACACATCTGTCAAGTCATACCAGATTATATCATAAAATCTGCATTTTCTTTTTTATAATTATATCTTAATTTTTAAAACTTGGACTCATCTATTTTGTGAAATGAAAGAAATGGTAAGGCCTAGAGATGATAGCACTGTCCCAAGTGTTTTGAAGTTTTTAATTGACTCACAAAGACCTGTGTTAAAAAAGAAAACATGTAGTCAGAATCTTAATGCTAGTGTCTATGCTGTTCATATGTTCAAAGCTGACTTCCTTTGATGGGTTGCATGTACTTTCTTATTTAAGAAAATCAGATTTTCCTGGTGCATTAGTATATCAGGATATTACATGTTGCTTCTCTCTAGAAAATAATTGCCTCTTGATTCCTTCTGGTCTTTTTTCTCTTTAGGCCAACAGAACTTTTCAGGAGTTGTAATGCTCAGTCAGATCAAGGAGCCATGAATGATATGAAGCTGTGGGAGAAAGGAAGCATAAAGATGCCATTTATCAACATACCTGTTCTTGACATTAAAAAGTGCCAGCCGGAAATGTGGAAAGCAATAGCTTGTTCACTGCAGATTAAACCTTGTCACAGTAAATCCCGAGGAAGTATTATTTGCAAGTAAGTTTCTTTCATCCTAATGACTCTACTTTTGATCCAGACCCTCCATAATCTACTCCCAAAGCCTATCTTCAGAGTTTTCCCTCCTACCACTTCCCTTTGCCCACCACCCCCACATGTCAAATGCTTTCTCACTTTTTCCTCCTCTGCTTGAAATATTCTTCCCCCATCACCATTTGCCCATTACCTGTCCTTCGTAGCCCTTCTCAAATGCTTGTCATTCCTCTGAAATCTCCCCGTATTTCTCCAGCTGATAGTAATTTGTCCATACTACAAATTTCTATAGACATCTGTTTTTCTTCCCTTACTGAATTTGGTTCAAGAAGCATTACCTTCAGTGCACAACTCTATTTTTATATTTTAATTTTTGTATTTGTCATACATTCTGTTAGACTTTGCTCTCCTTGAGTTTCTTTTTTTCTTGTCTCCTCTTTCCTCTTTCTCTCCTTTTCAGGGTTTAGCATAATCCTGACACACAGTAGGTATTCCATAAATGTTTGAAGAGTGAAGGAGTTAGTGAATATATTCATTAGGGCCTGTTGGTAGTAAACATTTCATGGATGGTTTGCTTAGGAGATCTAGGAGAAAGTAAAGATGAAAGCTTCTATGGCCTGAAACCCAAAGCATTAGCTATGTAGTAATATATGCTATCTGGTCTATGAGCGTCTTTTTTTCCAAAAAGCTTTTCCAAAACCAAGTTAATACCCAGTCCCTAAGTTGGTGTGTGGCTCAGTGCTGCTGCGCATTTGATGACTGATTGCAGATTATGTCAGCCTTAAACAGGATCCAGATCTATAATCTGACATGACCTGGGGATGACCTGAGTAGGGGAAAAATGAGAGGTAACTGTTGGGTGCAAGTGAGAGGCAATGCGTAGGAAATTTATAGACTCTTAGCCCAGAAAACTCATAGAAAAAGAGACAAATCCCAATTGAAGACTGAGAAAACTTTAAAGTAGTGGACTTTCCAATAGTTATGGGCCAAGCACCTTAATGTTGATAACTAAAGATATATTTAAAAAGAAAAAAGGAAGGTGGGGAGAAGGAGGGGAGGAGGGCAGGCAAGGAGGAAGGAAGAGGCAACCGAGCATTGTGTCCTGAAAGAAGGGACGGGTGATTTTGCAAAGAGCAGAGCAGACTGGCCTAGTTTTTCTTTCAGAGACATTGAAGAGCCACAGTCGTGGAGGTAACAGTAAGTTAAGAATGATTGTAAAATTTGAGCAAGGTCTTTGATCTCAGATAGGAGAAATTTAGGGGTGCTTTGATAGTGTGATATGTCACTTATTGTTCAGCCTGAGGTCCTTTATGACTTCTGTTGTTTTTTTCTGTACTTAACTGCTAACCAATTGTGAAACATTGTTATGAAAATTCACTTTGGGAAGCCTCAGAAGTAGAACTGATTTTGACTAGAACATGAGAAGGTTCCTTGGACCCTAAATTTGTGTGTATTTTTCTTTTCAAGGTCAGATTGTGTGGAGATTCTCAAGAAGTGTGGGGACCAGAACAAATTCCCTGAAGACCATACTGCTGAAAGTATTTGTGAACTTCTGTCACCTACAGATGACCTGGAGAATTGTATACCTTTAGATACATACCTTAGTAAGTTCTTCTTTTTTCAGATTTCAAACCCTTCTCCCTGCTATCTCTGACCATGATGTGTGTTTGGGATGAGCATGTATCTGGTTTAATGATGCTATCTCAATTGCAAACTGTTACTTTATTTGCCTGGCTTTTTTGGCCCTGGGAAGAATTGTCATTTTAAAATATGTAAGCAGAAATGATTGCTGTATCAGTCAGAAGAGGTGGTGAACTGCTGTCAATCAGGAATTCTGAGCATGAATCATGAGCCACCATTCTCAGATAACCAGCTCCGTATCATTGCTGTCTCCTTGCCATGGTTGACCAGAAAGTGGAATTTCCCCCAGGGAGTCTTCAGCTTTTTGTCCTCAGTACAGTGGACCTGAGCCAGGCATTGGCTTGGATTTACCCACCAAACAGGGAGGAAGGAATGATGGTCTGGGTTAGCACATGAAAGTGGAATTTTTATCTCTGCCAAATACTCCTGCCAAGAGTTAGAAGAATAAGGTGGTATCTCATTGAGGGATCCTGGAGCTGAGCTTCCTGGCAGGAGGTGACTATGTGTTAGAAACCAGAATAATAATAATAACTCACACCAGTTAGGGTGAGGGAATAGCTGAAGCTACCACCAGGGGGCATTAGGTTCCTGAGCTGGCTGCAAAGGTGGATGGGGAATTCAGTTCCTGTGCACTTTGCTTTCCTGTATCAGGTAGGATTAAGTTTGTGAATAACAGAACAGATTGAAGTAAAAGAAAACCCAGAAATAAATGGCCCAACGCTGTTATGGTGGCTCAATCATCAGGAATCCAGGCTCCCTTTTCTTTCTCTACCATCCTCAGTGCGTAGCTTCCACCATCAAGATAATTAGATGTACTTTATCATTAAAATGGCTACTAGAATTCTAGCCACTGCATCCTAGTATAAGGGAAAACTACCTTAGTTGTAAGGGAAACTGAGAAAGATTCTCTGTTTAGCTGTGGGCCTATTGCCACCTTAAGTAAAATCGGAGCTCCACTAGTAAGCAGGAAGAGAAGAGTGGGTGGTAGATTTGCAGCTAGTAGTATCAGCTGCATTTTCTCAAGACCAACAAGCTATGTCCCTTAGCCTTTATGACCAGGATAGCAAAAAAAAAAGAGAGCATTAGACTCGAATATAGATCTCTGTGACTTTCAACATACCAATTTTTTGAGTCTCAGCTTCCCTATTTGTAAAATGATTGGACGGATAAGATAAACCTGAAGAACCCTTTTACCTCTATTGGCCTAAAGTCAAGTAAGCAAAACTTACTCTACCACAGCCCAGACTCTGTGAGAACAGTCAAATATATACACAGAAGGAGGAAAAATAAAGAAATGCTTTTTTAAAAATTTCAGTACTCTCTTTAAATATCATATGCACTTTATATTAAGTGAGACACTTCCTTGGTCATTATGTCACAAGTTAACAAATAAAATCATGGTACAGGATCCATTTTACCATAATAAATTATTACCACTTCTGGTAAAATATACTAAATTATCCATCTTAGACATAAACACCTATTTAACCACCTTATCCAAAATATACCTGTCACTTTCCATCCCTTTACACTACTTATTACTTAATATTATCTGACTTTTTTATTTACACACACACCCCAATACACAAAGTCTACTTAATGTCTATTTCCTGACTAGAATGTAAATTCTGTTAGAGATTTGTCTAACAGAACTGTATTGCCTAACAACTGTCTAACAACTGTATTGCCAGTGTGTAGAACCTTGCCTAGCATACTGTAGATACCTGATAAATAATCAAGTGAATGAATGTATGTATGTTTATGCTAACTTGACAGATGACCAAAGAATCTGTGTTTTAGTAACTTGCTAGCATCTGGCCTTGCTTTATGTTCATGAGTTCTCCGTTTGTTCCAGCCACAACTATTTCAGATAATTAACAGAACTCTGTTACTCGTATTGGTTGGTTAAATGGATCTGTTTTTGGTCTTGCAGGACCAAGTACTTTAGGTAACATTGTAGAAGAGGTCACTCATCCCTGTAACCCAAATCCTTGCCCTGCTAATGAGCTCTGTGAGGTCAACCGCAAAGGATGTCCATCTGGAGATCCCTGCCTTCCACACTCTTGTGTTGAAGGTAAGATGTAGATGGGATGGGTGTGGGATGGATGTGGATATGTGCTGCTGGCATTTCTTTGTGGGGATTCTCTTTGGAGTGAGGTTACAAAGAACTTTATTTTCTAAATTATATTTTTCTGTAATGTTTGAAGTTCTCCCAATAAACCTAAAAAAAAGACAAAGGCAAGTGTAATATTCAGTAGTTATTTAGATTATAAACTAATATCAGTCTAAAACTAGACTCATAATGAGTTAGAGGGTTCTTAATAACAAAAGAAGAGAAAACCTTTAGCCAGCCTTTCATATTTTCTTTTCCATGTTGTAATGTTTGAGATATACTGCACATTGTGATTTTTCTCTTCTTTTCTTTACATATGGAGAAATGGCATACTGAGTGGGATGTGCAGTTATCTCTGTAAAGATTAATGTGTTGAAATGTTAATGATTTAAGGCTGATTTAAATTTTCATAGGGAATGAGGAGGGCTAGCTCTAGAATGAAGAGTTTTTATATGATAGAATTTTGATAGTCTTTATCTTTCTAAGCCCAAAGCCAAAAAAAAAGTACATATAGCATTTTGGTACTGAACTATAGCTAACTTTTAGGTATAGTTCCTAAATCACCACCATCTCACAGAACATGGAATTTTCATTTGAGAGGATGTTTTTGGCCAGTGAACCCAACCAGCTCCTTAACTTGGTGGAAGTTCTATTATATAATCTTCAGAGGCCACACAGTACCTATAAGACCTATGTGAAGTATATGTCACTAAACAGTCCCATAGAACAATACTGTCTCTCTCAGCTAATTTTTGTTTGCGCAGGTTGCAAATTGGGAGAAGCCTCTGATTTCATCGTGCGGCAGGGGACACTGATCCAGGTGCCGTCATCCGCAGGGGAGGTTGGTTGCTACAAAATTTGCTCATGTGGACAAAGTGGACTTTTAGAAAACTGTATGGAGATGCACTGTATAGATCTTCAGAAGTCTTGTATTGTTGGAGGAAAAAGAAAAAGTGAGTCTTGAGCTGTAATTGTCTTTTGTTAACTTCGTAAGAAGAGTATTGGATGGATTCTTACTGAAAAGTAAGATCTATAAAGGAGATATTCCAGAGCAGTATTTTTCAAACTGTACTCTACAAGGCACTAGGACTTCTAAGGAATCCTCTAGAAGCCTCCTCAAGAAGGGGCTTTTAGCTAATAATGATTAATTAATACTTATTGCCACCTATTTGTGTGCCAAGAACTAGGCCAAGTCTTGGGCTGCGTTACCACATTTGATCCTCCCAGTTGCTCTTTGGTATAGGTACTATAGTGAGGAAGCTGATGCTCACAGAGGTCACCCAGCTAATAGGAGTCAAAAGCAGAATTCAGTTCCTGGCCTGTTTGACTCCAAAGCCCTTGTCCTCTGCAGGCAAGGATGGGGGTGTCCTCCTCCCCACTCCCTCCTCAGCCGTGTCTCTCTTCCCTGGGCCCCTTTACCCAGAAGTATAAGTCAGAGTTTGACATTGTGGAGAGCAGACTGGGGATGGGAACTACACTGTTGATTAGGGGTTGGGAGGGAGCACATTAAAAGGTGTCACTCTTTGATGCCTTCTCTGAACATCTTAGGGTCTTGCTTTCTCACTGCTTCCTTATTAACCATCTTTTGCCCAAACAACTGTCCGTGTCAATATATGACTTCAACAACTGTAGGAAAAAAATGCTACTTTTGAGCATGTACTTCCCCATACCTGTTCACTCTACTGTCCTACCCCCACCTCCTTCCCCTTACCCATCAACCAGGCAGTTCAGCTTCTATATGTCTCTTGGTTTACTCTTCTTTGTGAGATCTTATTTGAAAGAAGAATACTCTTGGCTAAAGAAGCTTTCAAATTTCTGCCCTAAAGTAAGTCAGTTATTCATTTCTTAGTCCATATTCTACCTAGCTAAAATGTAAAAGAAGTAACTTACACCACAGAAAATATCTGAGGAGAAGCAAATTCATTTCTTCTGTAAGTTTTCACTGATTTGAATGCTTGTTCTGTACAGAATGACATCTTAGTGCCTTGTGGAGCTGACACTGGGATGAGGGACTGAGGTCATGCTTTACATGATAAAATGGGAGAGAATTTGAGCCACAGAAAGGAGCAGACCAAGTGCTTTTCAAGGAGCTAGTCATTCCTGCCAGAGCATTGGGAGAGTCTGCCATCCAAAGATGGCATTGTCTGTCCTGAAGAGACAATGAAGCTCTAGAAAGAGGACGGCAGCATTTGAGGCAGAAAGGGCAGCCAGAAACATCCTCAGAGCATAGTGAGCAGTCTCGTGAGACTGGTACATTAGGTTAGGGGTTTGGAGGGATATGGTGGGAGGTAAATATGAAAATGTAAGTATTGTAGATTGAACGCCCTTCAGAAATAATCTTTCAACAATTTCTATCTTAAAACACTTAAAACTATCAAAATTTTGTTTATGATGTATTTATAAATGCATGATTTATCAGACTTTTTATTTATCTTTCTCTCAGGTCATGGAACATCCTTTAATATCGACTGCAATATCTGTTCTTGTTTTGCTGGCAATTTGGTGTGTTCTACCCGCCTGTGCCTCAGTGAGCACAGTTCCGAAGATGACCGTCGCACCTTCACAGGTAACCATGTCACCCAGAAGCTGTCTTCACTGGGCTACCATCCTTCTGTACCCGTTTTCCCTTCAAGACAGCTTCTCTGGTCTCACCTTAACTGCAGATGTACACAGTTAAATAAATACATCATCTGAGAACAGGGTACTTTCCCTCTCTGGTTCTGTTTCCTCCCCAGTAAGTTGAAGGCTTTAAACTAAATGGTTTCTTAGGGCCCTCCAAGCACTACTGTTTTGGCATTCCATGCGTCAAAAGAACAAGGCCAGTGATTGGAATGGTTTTAATTAAATGAAACTTTTCTACCTGGTAAAATACCCATTTACCCCTATCATTATGGGGTAATGTCTAAAATGTCCATCTATTTTCTAAGTTTGTTTCTGTTCTTATGTTTTTCTCACCACCTTCTTTTTTGACCTTCCTTAGCTTTCTGGTTCATATAGGTAGAGACGCCTATAAACAAAGCTATAGGTAGGAAAGTAAAGAATGTTTCTCCCAGTCTACTACATAAAATCTAGAATTTAGATGCTTAAAAGTCTGGCTTGGGGGATTTCTGGAATGTTAAGGAGTAATACCAAAAACAAGACAAAGACAACAGTTGTAAACTCCTCACATGGGTTCTTTCCACTGTCATCTCTGTAGGAAGGGGCAACAACAAGAAGGTAACTTGGGAAATTACTGTAATTCTGAGACTTAAGAATTTTTAGTGCAATCAGTCAAGAATACTACGTTCTTGACCTTCCCGTGCTTTATGCTGCTAGTATTATGCTCGCACCAGCTATAGTACCAGTGAGATGGGATGCTCTTTTCTCGAGAAGAAGCTGCAGCTGCCGACAGCAACAGCACAGCCCACGGGTATCTATCTGCTGGTATCTGCTTTCCCCAGATCTGAAATATTTTGGTTCTGGGTAAAGAGAAACCAGGTAGCTGCCTTGCCCTATTTCATGCTGCTGCAGCGGCAATCAATTCTTCTTTCCCTGGAGTTAGTATTACACATGGAGTGGGGTGGGAGTGGAACAGAATAGGGATTTACCAGCCTTGTATCTCCAGCCCATTGGAAACAAGAAAGGAGATGAGAAATAAGTGAATGGCAGACAGATGGGAAGGTAAAGGCAGTACTACTTCCACCCCATTCTGTGTCCACCCTGACGAGTACCCACTTTCTGCTTTATTTTTGTTGTTATTCTTTATTATTGTCCTTAATCTGCTCTGCTCTGTTCTGATGAGGACAATTAAATCTGCTTAGAGAAATCATAAAATGATGTGGGGATAAAACTAAAGTTTACATAGAAGACATTTATTTATTTACATCTAAATGTTTTTAGAAGGTGAACTTTACAACTTGCAGGACCCTTTTTTAGTGTGTAGCCCCTAATGTCCTAGAATAAATTAAGTTAGTGACTATTCAGCTAGCAGACTTTAAGCAGATTTTACTGGCCACAAAGTGTGCTGTATTTCCTGGGACTCAGATAATGCCTCAGTCCAAACATGACTGTAGCTCTGGGAGGAGAGGATTCCCTGCCTGGCCTAAGTTCCCTGTGAATTTGGTGAGACCATATTAAGGCAAGGGCAAGAAGTTGGGGATTAAAGAATTTATTCTCATGTCTTGCTCTCTCTGTGCTTGCACCAGTAGGGACCGCCTCTTGTACAGCTCCCAAGGTCGCTCTCTGTAGCCGTCCTCAGGACCCTCCTCTAACACTGGGAGGAAGTCTCTGGGTGGGTCCCTGGTGACTGGCAGATGCCTGCCAATTCCGTCCCAGGAACACAGGCAGAGGAGAGAATGAGTGTTTCCTCTCTACTCCTCCCCTGGGCAGGTACTCCTTTGATTGCCTTGGACTCTGTCACTGGTAAATATCCCATAAATGTGCAAACAGGATACAGTGGGTGCTATTAAGGCCAGCAAGAATACTGGTCAGAAAGTTCCATTTTCCCCACAATGACTCAGAGAGAGACATTCCTAAAAATTCTCAAGTCTCTAAATCAAAATAATTTCCCAAGTTATCTTCTAGATGTTGCTCCTCCCTACAGAGATGAGAGTGGAAGGAACCCATGTGAGGAGTTTATACCAGTTGTCTTTGGCTTGTTTTTGGTATTACCCTTAACATTCCAGGAATCCCCCAAGCCAGACCTTAAGCATCTAAATTCTAGATTCTATATACCAGACTAGGATAAACAGTATTTTCCCTTTTGTAGCTTTGTTTATAAGGCGCTCTACCTGTGGGTCAGGGTCCAGAGGCCCTCAATTAGATGGCAATAAATGGAACAAAGGAAAGCCATTATACAGACAAATGGCTTTTCAGAGCCTTGCCATCTTTAAAAACACTGTGGTAGATTGCAGGGATGTTTCCCTAATTAACTTACAACTCTGTTTTAACAGGAGACCACCACATGGTTGTTAGTGGTTTGCCTTAACTGAGAAATACGAAAGGAAGGGGAACGTACAAGTACGCATTGTTGAAGCTGTTTCTTCTCCTCAGGTCTGCCCTGCAACTGTGCTGATCAGTTCGTCCCTGTGTGTGGGCAGAATGGGCGCACGTACCCCAGTGCCTGCATTGCTCGCTGTGTGGGCCTCCAAGACCATCAGTTTGAGTTTGGATCGTGCATCTCAAAGGATCCATGTAATCCCAACCCCTGCCCAAAAAATCAAAGGTAAATCAAACGGCTCCTTGTCTTTTCCAACTGAAGACTGACACTAAGCATCTAGTGAAAATACAAAGATGAAGAGTTTGGAGTCTAGATGGAAAGAGCCATGTAAAGCTGCTTGGTAGTGTGCAGTGACTGGAGGCCCTGATGTGGAGCAGTTGATGCAACTTTGAGGAGGTGTGGAAAAGCCTCTAGAAGGTGATAACTAGGCTGGAAAGAAGAGGAGGAGATTACAGGCAAAGTTTACAGTGGAGGAAAGGTGGTGTTGGTGAAGGCAGAGAGCAACAGGAGCAAAGATCTGGGCAGCTGAAAATGAAGAGATACTGTGGTGTATGCTGGGAGCTGTGGCAGTTGTGTAAGCCTGAAACCAGTGTGAAGCAAGGAGAGGTAGCTGATTAAGTGGGAGAAATGGATGTGTTCTTATTATCAGTTATTTGTGCCTAATAGTAATGGGAAATTTTCTTCCACTTACCTACCTCCATCTTAGCAACTGAACATGAGAAATCCCTGGAAATGCAATGTCGGTGTTACATGAAGTTATTTGTTTAGGGGCTTCTTCTTCTGTACTTTTCTCATGAGCTCAAAGTAAGTTGAGCTAGCCTTAATGATGGACTTCTGTATGTGGTGGCTGCAGGGCAAGTGTCCTGCCAACTCTCTTAGGTCTCAGGCTTCTAGAACTGGAGGTTTGGCTAGCTGCCTTAGAGACCTGATCAGGACACATCCCAGTGCCACAGTTCTTTACTTAAGAATGGTTTTGTTGGGAAGAACCAATTGCTTCTCCTTCCTGAAAACCCTGGTGTGGTGTGGAAGGAGGCATCTTTCTAAACTTTAGGACACAACAATAAGCAAGACAAGCCCCTGGCTTAATCATATTTACTTTAACTTATCCCCCAACTTCTCAGTCTTTCCTATTGATCCTCTTAATATCTGTGTACTTTAATTGATAACGTTTCTTCTTCCCAACTTACCAAATTTTCCTGATATTCCTGGCTCTCATCCCTTCCATGTTAATAGATAATGAAGTACTAATATTCTTCTCCATTATTTCTCTTCAGATATCTTAAATTTCCAGAAATCCACAACTCTGTGCATTCTGATTTTAAATCCCATCATAAACGAATAGTGATGATGATGGTGGTGGTCATTTCAGTGCAGGAGACTTATCCCTAAAAAGAGTAGAAGTTATTTCTTTAAGATTAAAATAATGCTAGCTACTATAGTCTCCTTTTATTTTATAGTCTGATATTTGTGTATCCTATTATTTCAAATGCCCAGTGAAAGCTAAACATTTTAAGAGGTCTTGTGTTCTTACAAAAAATTATAAATACCCTATATAAAAATGAGGGAGGCAGAAACATCTAAAGAAGAAAAGACCTGCATCCCTAACCCTTCTAAAGAAGTTCAGAAATTAAGAATGATGCAAGGCCCAGGTATTGCTAGGAAAATAGGGAATTCATGGGGTGGCATTCTCTCAGTGATTAACAACTAGACAATGTCATGTCCTCGGTCTTGTAAGCACAGAAACCTGAAATTTACAGCACATACTGGGAAGCCTTCTCTTAAAATAGGCTCATATTAGGAAAGCTAAAAATTAGGCCCCTGAAAATGCTTCATTGATTGTTGACTACCAAGGCCTCTAGCATCAGACCCCAGTCCACCTGGCGGCCTTCTCATATGCCACTTCTAGCCTGTGCGTCCTTTGCCCCTGCCCTGGGTCTCCTGTGCCACACCTTTGCTCCTGCTGCCCCCTCGGCCCCAGGTCTGCACTGCCCTCTCCATCCTCCAGGCTCCCAGTCAGAATGACTTTTCTGTATAGTTTTCTACCTGATAGCCCACTTTTTATACATGCTTGACTCCCCATTCTCCATAAGCTCTTGGGGCCAGGGACTCTTTCTGATTGCTCTCTGCTGTCTCCTCAGTCGCCGTTCCTGTCCGTGCTTTCTTTACTGGCCCCATAGGAGTCCCTTCTGCCACTGGCTCAGGGTGCTGCATTTGTGTTTTTCAGATGCATACCCAAACCACAAGTCTGCCTGACCACTTTTGATAAATTTGGATGTAGCCAGTATGAATGTTTGCCACGACAGCTCACCTGTGACCAGGTCCGTGATCCTGTTTGTGACACAAACCACATGGAGCACAGCAATCTCTGTACTTTGTACCAGAGAGGGAAAAGCCTCTTATACAAAGGCCCTTGCCAGGTACAGTTATTTAGCTGACAAACCCACGTACACTGAGCATAAACTCGGTTTTATGAGATGAATCAGCAGTAAGACTGCTTGAGGGTCTTCTGTGAATCCTGTCAAATCTAGAGAACTCAGTTCTCTACCAAAAACGAGCCACCCCAAGACTAGTTTTTTCTCCTAACTCAGAGGGTTCTCTTGCTAGTGTGTGTACCATTGCACATCACGTGTACAAGCAAGAAGAGAGTGGTTTCTTGCTGCTCATCTTCAGGAAAGAATTTGAAGTTGCACACACTGGCATGAGTCAGCACCATTTTCACCTTCCATAGTTCTGTGGGCCCTCATTAGAAAACAGCTCAGGAAGAATTCAAATTAAAACAACCAAGAAAAGGGTTCTTTTCCACTCTTCCCACCCAAGTCCCACCCACAGTACTGAAAGTGGTTGGAAATTTCTCGAAGACTTAATGTCTTTTTGCATCAGTTTGCCATTCAGTCTTTTAGGGTTGTGAAATCTGTGTTCACTAAAATAACCCCAAAGACAACTGCACTGAGGTTTCCCACCTGCACACCTGATCTGTGTGCTGGCCCCTCTGCCTGAGGGAGCCTGTCTGTGGGCCCTGCATCTTGCCCACAGCCAGCTAATACCTCACATGACTGCTTCTCATTTCCTGGTTTTTCTTTGTCAGGACGATCCCTTCAGGTTGTCTCCCTCAGAGCTCTGGTATTCAAGTACATTGATACCTTCTACTCTGAATTCCCGGTCGTCAGTTCCTACTTGTTCCTTCTTCCTGGCTACAAGTCTTCTCTTACATATTCCTAACTTACCTGATGGATGCAGTCATCTCCCACTGATCTCTCCACTCGTCCCATACCTAACAGGAGATGATAAGGCCTCTAAATTTGCATGAAGATTGATCTTATTTCCTTCAGTAGGCACTTAGAGTAATAGAAGCCTGGAAGAAGGGGGACTTTAATCTCATTCAGTGCACAATGAATGAGTACCCAAGTCCCAGAAGAGCTGAGAAAAGTAGTCTCTCTAGTTCATCTTGGGACAGCCCCTACCCCATGTTAGCCGACCTCAGGAGCTTTAATTAAAAGGGTCCCAGAATTTATACCTGCGTCCTTTTTCTTTCCTGAAAATAAAGGACACCTGCTCTGCCCTCTTGGTTAGGAAAAGTGCACCACAGAGAGGTTTTCAGGCTAAATGTGCTTTGTTTGCCCTCAGCCCTTCTGCAGAGCCACAGAGCCCATCTGTGGGCACAATGGAGAGACATATAGTAGCGTGTGTGCTGCCTACTCGGATCGTGTAGCAGTCGATTACCATGGGCCCTGCCAGGCTGTCGGGGTCCTCTCAGAGTACAGTTCCATCGCCGAGTGTGCTGCCGTGAAGTGTCTTTCGCTCTCAGTGACTGAGTGCAAACCCATCATCCCACCCGGTAGGCTGGCAGTATCTGAGGTGGGGCAGGGGTGGGATGGATGAGACTTGCTTGTCCACTTCCAGAGAGTGAGTTACTGAGGGGAAGAGAGTTGACTAGTTTATTTAAGCTTTTCAAAAAGTCTTAACTCTACCTGGTGCTGATTAGATGCATTACTCTATGTTGACCTTAAAAAGCTGTGGATTACCTTAGACATCATCTGGTCTGCAGGTTTTAAAACAATGTGTCCAATTTTTTCAAGCAAAATCTCACACCAAACTGTTACTAATGTAAATAGATAATTCAGCATTTAATTACTAAAATGATGGTTATTTGTTCGAATGTATAACATTTATTATAAATTTAATGAATAAAGAATTAGTAATTAATGAATGAATAGTTGAAGTACTTTTGATAAACACAAACATTTGAAATTGAAAACAGGATAGTTGTCTTAGATTGGCCCTAGTATCTACTTCATTTAGTTACATATGATCAAGAAAATCTTGTTTCATACAAACTATTATGAGTGGTAACCATTTTTTTAAACAGCTTACCTTACAGTCCCTACATTTCAGTTAAACAGAGGTGCAAGATACTTTATCCCAAGTCTGCACAGACTGGTTAATCTGGAATCTAACAAGTTATTCCTCCATCCATGGATTCCCCAAATGTTTCCTGAGCTTCCGCTATGTGCCAGGCCCTCTTCTAAGCATTGGGGACACGGCAGTGAGCAAAGCAAAGTTTCTTTCCTGGAGACCACATTGTGATATCTTGTTAGCATTTTCTAACAGTTCAACATATTGTTTAAAGTTCATTTGATGACTCTAGCACTCATGGAATCCCTGATATACTTGCTCCCTTTTTTTTTTTTTTGGCAGACAGGAAATCAAGGGCCCAGGAAAGCACTTGCCCAGGATCCTGCAGTGAATTTTGAGGCAGGGCAGGGTCTAGGCCCCACATCACCTGCAAGTCCAGCTCTCTCTGTGCTGTCTTATACCACAGCTGCCTCACCCTGAGAAGTGGTAAAGGATGAAAGCAGGGAGGGAGGAAGGATTTTGGCAAACACATAGATTATAAGACCCCAGGTTGGTCACAAAACTCAACTATAAGTGCAGTCATCCATAAGGACAGCTGTAACTCTCCCAGCACAAAATGAAGGGTTGGTAATTTCACCAACTTTATGAATTCTCCTGGTTTCTAATTCTAAACACATAATATGGTTTCTGTTATCCAGGTGCTTGTTGTCCATTATGTGCTGGGATGTTAAGAGTTTTATTTGACAAAGAAAAACTGGATACTATTGCTCAGGTAAATTGCTTTATGTGGCAGATATTGTTGAAACCTTATTGATAAGCCTATCAGTAACCATCCAGAGAAGAATGTGTTGTCCTGTTTGTAGATGAAGAAACTAATTTGCAGAGAAGCAACTTGCTGCAAGCTGTATAGCTCCAAACCAGCAGAAGTAGGGTTGAACTCAGGCTGTCTAGCTCCTGACCCTGTGCTCCTTTCCTCTACACCCTGGCTTGTAGGGAGCTCTATCTGCACATCAGTCAGCCTGAGCCTTTCTTAGAAAAGGTCCCTTGCTAGCATAGTAAGCAGAGTTTGGGCTAGAAGCAGAACCAGGGAGCCAGAGACTGGGAGATGCCCAGAGGGTTTCCTCCCCTCACAGTCTCCTTTCCTCCTGGGGGTGCTTCCAGGGCCTGCCACCTTCTCATAATAGTTCTTCCCCTTCTCCCTTGCCTCTACCTGACTTTTTCTGCTTGCTTTTATGGAGACAGGGCTTCAGAAATACAGCAGCCAACACCTGCCACTACCTGGAAAACTATCCCCATTTGGACTAAAAC
Source organism: Manis javanica (assembly GCF_040802235.1). Classification (NCBI taxonomy): domain Eukaryota; kingdom Metazoa; phylum Chordata; class Mammalia; order Pholidota; family Manidae; genus Manis; species Manis javanica. Next base: position 34,747,881 of record NC_133157.1, on the reverse strand, counting down.
ACCTGTATTTTTACAAGAAGGGGACTTTATTTCCCTATGGCCTCCAACTCAGAACAGTCACTTAAAAAAAATGTTTCTGATGAGAGTGTTTATCTGGGCCACAAAGCTTGGACAAAACCCCACTGGAATGGACTCTGGAGATCTAGAATTCAGTCCTCAGGGCCCTTCTGGGGCCCTGCACTTTGGGGCTCCTTGGTCAAATGACCCTCTTCCTCTTAGGCAAGGCAGCTTAGGCACTAACATGGAATTGTTCTTTTGTTTGAAAAAGTAGAAATATTTTTTTTTCTTTCTAGGTAACAAACAAAAAGCCAATAACAGTTCTGGAAATACTTCAGAAAATCCGCATGCATGTGTCTGTTCCACAGTGTGATGTATTTGGGTACTTCAGCATTGAATCAGAAATTGTGATCCTGATTATTCCTGTTGATCATTATCCAAAAGCTTTGCAGGTGGGGTTCAGCATATGCTGCTGACTTATCTTCAGGTGGTCTTAGAAGCGGGTGAGGAAACGGAGGCATTTGGAAAGCTAGGCAGAGTAGGAGGGAGGAAAGCTACGCAGTTAGTGAAGGACAGGGCTGCGCCTGGTGAGCATTTTCCAGGTGGCTGAGGTTGGGTACACATTGGACAACAGGACGCAAAGGAGCTGGAGAGGGTGCACACTGGCTCAGAGTGTGCCGAGACAGAAGGCATCTGCTCATCATACAAATAAGGAAGCTGAGTCCTTCCCAGGGAGGGGAGGGACTGACCCAGGTCACACAGCGACACAGCCAGAGTAGACTTCTGTCCCCTGAAGACCATGTTCTCACTGAAGAGGGGGAGCACCCCCAAGCTGGTCCTGTGGGCCCCCATTTTTCTTCCTGACAATCTAGACATGAACCTCACTCACTCATGCAGGCCCAAATGTCAGCATCAAAATAGTGAGGGCTCAAGTGAAGGGGGACTACAAGCAGTTTATAAACCACCACAATCCGGAAGCTGATTAAGCCTAAGTGCTTGCTTGCTGATGTGTAAGTAGGCACTGGAAGTCCAATCCCTGTGGCTCTGTTTAACCACATAAAGATAATGTTTAAGTGTAGATAAACGGTGAACAGGATGTGAGCAGAGAAAGGCTAGTAGTATTGTGGGTCTTTTCTAATTTGATTGCCATTGATGCTGTTGTTACTTGTGTAATAAATTAAGACTTTATTAAGATGTTACTTTGAGGAATAGAAGGACAAAGAAAACATTTTTCTGTGTTAGGATGTAGTGGAATTTGTCTGACTTGACCTTTCCAAGGATTCTGTGGCTTTGTAATAAGAGAATCTGATTCTCCTCCCCCAGATTGAGGCCTGCAATAAAGAAGCAGAGAAGATCGAATCCCTTATCAACTCCGATAGCCCTACGCTGGCATCCCACGTCCCTCTCTCTGCCCTCATCATTTCCCAGGTACAAGTCTCCAGCAGTATACCATCAGCTGGCATCGGAGCCAGTCCCCCCTGCCACTCCTGCTTTTTCCTCCCCAGCCTGGGCCTCACTTTGCACATGGTCTGGACACATAAGTGACTGCCCATAAAAAGGGCAAAATGTTCCTCCACCTGAGTTTTCTACCTTGTGAAAGACAAATACAGAACTGCTGGTTTGAAGTTTAATAGCGGTCAAGTAAAAGCACTTGTCACCTCTATTCACCACACAGTATTTTTTTTTTAATTTGCCAATATTAGTAGGGTTTTTGTTTGGTTTTTACAAATGTTAAAATAAGTTCTTCCAAATAGTAATGAAAAGAGGATATCTCTGGTGGATCACTGCCTTACTATTCACGTTTTGTTCTTTAAATGGGTCCCCCACTCTAAAACAAATTCAAGATCATCGATAAGTGAAATGATCACTTTTTAGAAAAAAACTCATTTTACTATGGGCTTCATATCCAGAAACCTCATTTCAGAGTCCCTTTAGGTATTAAAGTGCCCCCGTGTCTGTGAGTGTGTGTGTGTGTGTGTTTACAGGTTTTACCTACTCTGTCTAGAGGCTCTAGGGGTCACAGTGAAGAGCCACTGTTGTTAGAGTATGAAGTAAAGATAAAACATCTTTGAAATTATCATGTAAATCATCACACTTAATTTATAGAAATTTAATTCAGGAACCCATCTGTTGTGTTAAGCAAAGAAAGCTAACCAAGTGGCACTCACATAGTATATGGTGATAGGCTCAGTGGTTACTAGTGTGTGTCTTTGACTTTTGTGAAAGGGAAAAGTTATATGGCATCAAGGCATCTTGTGGTGTGCATTTTTATAGTGACCAAATATATATTCTCCAGTATTCATCAGAGTTAAATTTAGAGTTTTTAAACATCACTCTTTAAACCAATTGCTGCTACTTATATAATGCCAAAAAGTGAAATAATTAGTAGTGCATGTAAATAATACATGATTTTTCTATTTTATTATGAAGAAGGTGAATAGCCATATTTGTAAAATGACAATCATGTGTGTTAACCCAATATTTTCTGTTCATGAAGACACATTTGCTTTTTGTGATATGCACAGTATAATAAATGTTGTCTTTTTTGATATAGAATTATAAAGAACAGTGGTTTATATATTTAAAAATGTCAATCTAAGTATTAAAATGTTTGCATATGGCCTAAGAAACTGAATACTTTGAATGTGTTTCACAGTTTGAAATAAGCTATTCGATGTAATACTTCTTTATATGCACCTAAATTTAGATTTTACATGAAGTCTTTTTTTTTCAGTATTATGTATACCCTCTGAAATATGGGGATATGCTCATTATACCAAAATGTTGTTTAAAGTGGGCACTTAAGGCTTTCAGAATATCTCAGAGCTGATGTAGCATGTTTGTTGCAATTGCTTTTTTTCTATATAAATGTGTTCAATGCAATATACTGGAAAGCTTTTCTATTTTAATAAAAATAATTTTTATATGATTATGTTTACTTCCAAGCAATGTGGACACTTAAAATGAAACCACTGATCACTCTTGTGTGAGCTGTGTCATTTGCTCTGGAATAAGAAGTTATGGGAGTGTTATTATTCCAAGCCAAGGGCCCTGGGAAAGTGGGGGACCTGGAACAGGGCCAGTCAGACCAGATCCAGGCATGACCAGGGGAAAATGGCAGGGTCAAGTACAAAGACCCCAGCTTTATACCCTGCAAAACTTGGGAAGTGCTACTCCCCACAGTCTTGGGCCTGATGTTCCAGTTCCAGAGTGTGTTCTGGGGCAGAGAGAACTTTCAACTGTGGAGAAAGAGGCCCTATTGACCAGGGCCTGAGAGGTTCTATCAATCAACTGAGGCTCGGGGCCCTGAAACCTCCATGGCTGACAATAGCTGAGACTTCCATCTTGTTCCTGCCACATGTCCAGTGTGGGTCAGCTGCACTTTTTCTCTACATTATTGTCACTCCAGGACCTACTCCAGTGTCCTTACAAAGAAGAGGAAAGAGACATAGAGAAGTGCAGGTGGCCTTTGGGGTCTGCCCAAAAGTGACATCGTCATTTGTGCCTACATCTTACTGGCCCGGGCAAGTCACATGGCCACTCCTGAGTTCAAAAGGCAGGGGTGTATAATGTTGTGTGTGAGTGGAGGGAAGGTGGCAGGGACGGAGCTGGGGAAGGGACCCGGAGTGTTTTGAACAATAACACAGTCTACCACAGAGGTCCTTCCTCACCAGGTTAGGCCAACAGCCAGGTCTGATTCAATTTCTTAGTAGAAAAGCAGTAGACGTTTCATGGTCTGGGAAGGAAGTAGAGAAATGAGAGAGGTGCTTGTGTTTTGATAGGGGTAGGGAGCGGCGTTGTATCAAGGGAGAGAAAGATCGAAAGGTTGTTATTCCTCTGAGAATACAGTCATGAGATTCCAAAGATGGTGTGGGCAAAACAAGCTCAGGTCAGGTCAGTGCAGGGAGGTAATCCTCCTCACTTGCCAGTTGCTGTGGTGGGCACACCCAGGCTGCTTTCTGGACAGATTGCCAGTGCTTCCCAGCATCAGAGCAAGATGGAGCCCCTGCTGCATGGCTCAAGCATTCTGCCCAGGCCAAGTGTCTTAGGCTGGTGGAGGTTTGAATTGGGATCCAGTGGGAGACAACTGGGGCTGTGAGGAGAGAGAAGGTTCCTATGCCCCTGTGATTTTTCTAAGCTAGTAGTAGGTAGGGCCTGAAGTCTAGAAGAAAGCAGTTCTGCAGGAGGACAATTTAGAAGGTGAGTAACTGCATAAGAAGTAATTTCCAGAGAAAATACTAAGAAGCTTCCATGGCCATGGGTAATGAAAGATACCCAAGATACTAGAAAAACAGATGAAATAGCTCCCTGTCCAGTCTACAGAAAGTGATTGGGCAGGAATGGACTCCAAGAGGATCATAGGCCTGCTGGGGTCATATGCCCACTTCTGTGAAGAAAAGGAAAGTTAGGGAAACTTCAGCCCCACCTAAACCAGATGGAATGGATTTCTCACAGGACATAACTGTTCCTGGAAGAAGTCTTCTGCTAGATGTCTCCTCTAGGGAGTTCACATGTCTCCAACAGGCTGTTAGCCCCCACACCACTCTGAGCACGCAGCAATGCCTCGCCCTTGGGCTGGGCACACACTTCGAGGTGTTGTATCCATCAGCCACCAGAGCCCAGTAACAACCAGTGGGGTGCTTTGTATGACTGACCTGTTAAAAAGGGGATTATCCAAAGTGACTAATAATTCAACAGTTGTTATACCCAGAGCAAAAATGCGAACCAAGAGGAGATGGTGATGGGTGCGGAAAATGTAAGTTTGTCAGTATGAAAAGGAATGGGCCAACCTGGGGGAGGTTCTGCTTGCCTCCTGGATGCCTGGCTGGATCCTCACTTTATGTCCACAGTACAGAGATCACAGCTCTGTCATGGGCTCCTGGTGTTTGTCTCAACTGCAAGCTGAGCTTCAAGCACGGTGTTCTGAGCAGGACGAAAGGGAATGAGCGTCACAGTGCTGCCTCCTTTTGCTCTCAGTGCCTCTTGGGAGTGAGAGACATATTTCTCAGAGATCCCTCAGCAGCTGTCCCTCGTATCTCCTTGGCCAGGATCGGCTTGTCTTCCCACCCCTGGATTATTGGCCAAGGGGAGCAGGATGGCAGGAGCTGGCTGCCTAAGCCAAGTCGAAGTGCAGAAGGGAAGAAGGCAGAGGCCACCAGCAGCAGCTGCCTTAAGATAAAACCAGGTTTTTGCAGTCGTAAATTACTAGAATATAAATTTTAAAGCCATTTTGTTTTTCCAATAATTGTCCCCAGCTACGCTAGGTGGACCCCTGTTCTGGTTAGGTAGTGGAACCCGTATCAACATCTCTGTCTGATTCCATAACGCAGTACTTTCCTCGTAATTCAGACAGCTTCGCTTCATTTCTCAGGCCTCTTCCCTAGTCATTTTAAAACTTAAATCCGTATCCAATGCAAAGTTCTCTTCTGCCTAGGCTAGATGAGTGTCACTAGTTGCTTAGAATAGAGAGGAATGGCAGGTATGGTCTCTTGACCCCACACAAAGGTAAGTCTCACTTCTCAATGAGTTGGTGAGCTTGGCATGGTGTCACTATTGGCATCAGTCACAGTCAATCATTAGGACATCTTTAGTACAAACTGTCGGACATTTGTTTCCATTAAGAAAATTGTCCACTAAGATCTCCTGAGTGACATTACCCTTAGTTATGGTTTGCCCATATAAGACAGGAGCAGGTAATCTGATTACACAGACAATGTGCCTTGGGAGGTGTGAGAAGGAGGGAAAGTCTAACAAGGGGAAGACAAAGGCTTCTTAGGGTTTGGTTCGAGCTGGGCCTGCTTAGAAATAGGGAGGCTCTGCTGGATGGGTTTGAGGAGAGGCATTCTAGGTAGATGGTAGAGCTTGAGCAAAGGCACAGAAGTGAGACAGCCTGGGCCCATCCCAGTGGTAGAAAAGTGGAGCTGATAAGTTGGGAAGGGGTGGTGAGGGACAGTGTTAGGCAGATCACACTTGTGGCTTTGAAGGCCACATCAAACTGGTGTCCACAGCCTCTGCCCTTGCCCTCGCTGACTGACCTGGGTAGCTCTGGTGTGCACAGACCTGTGTGCACAGCTTCTGTGTCATGAGAGACCTTTGAGATCATTCAGGGATTTCGTTATCTGTCCTTCCTTTCCCTCTGTCCTGTGAATATCTTGGACTCTATTAAAGAAACATTAACGGAGCCAGGCTGGGTGCCAGGCTTTTCCTGGGCCTGGCCTCCTCCTTCGGGGTTCAGCTCCACAAAGGGAAGGAAGTTAAACCCTCCAGTAACACTGATGGCCTTGACACAAAATCCATAGAAGACATTTATTTTCCCTCATTTGATTTAATGGCTTTCCTTCACCCTGGGCTGATGGGAGTCAAACCCACACACTCCCATAGAGGGCGCTCTATTTCTCAAAGGGACCCAGGGCCCTGCTCCAGGATCCTTCTCTCTCCCTCTCCCCGCCACTGTGGAAGAGGCCTGGGTTGTGAGCTTTGCCAGTTGAGGTGAAGCAAAGCAGAGTGATCACTTCTAGGGAAATTTCTTTCCCCAATCCAGCAATCTTGGAGCTAGCGGGGGTTGATCTCCACTTTGTACATACAGGGAAAGAGCCCAGAGAGCCAAAGTACTAGCCCAGGGTCATACAGCAAGTCAGGGCAAAGCCAAGACCTGGGGCCAGCTCTGGGCTTTCCCTGGCATAAGGCAGCTGGCAGGATGTGTGCTTCTCAGACATGGCGCCAGCCATGCAAGAGAGCTTCATGAATGTGGACACCAGGGGGCGGACAGAGCAAACTAGGTTCAGCATTAGATCAGACTGACAGGCAGGTACACCTGGTGGGGTCTGAGAAACAGGCATAAGGAGAACAGGAATCATAAAGTAACTGACACAGCTCTCCGCTTTCTGTGACCATTTACACAGTGCTTTGCACCTTGTTCTCTCACTGGCCCACAGCAAAATGGTGCACAGAGAGCACATGCAAAGTCTAAGGTCCAGTTAGAGTCTGGAAGTTAGGCTGGTGGGGGATAAGGGTAAGGTAGGAATCCTTCAAGTGGGGAGCATGCTGACAGCCCTACCCTTGGCTCCACCCACTCTTTCATTTTCCAAAATGAAGTTCACCATATTGTTTTCTCATTACAGAATAACATTGTATTCCCCCAAATACCTGGAAATAGAAACAAAGGAAAAAGTCACCCCAAATCCACATTTTATCTCCCTGCCTCTACCAGTGAATGCAGAATCCTTCTAGAGCCTTCTCTACTGATATCCCTCTGTATCTAATTGGGGCTGGGCCCCTCCTCTGACTGCCTGCAGCAGAGGCGGTTACCTCACTGCTCTGTGAGCAGAGGCTGGCGCCTCCCGCCTAATGGTTCACAGGTGGAAGCCCCTGTCTGGTGACATGACCAGGTGACGTGACTCTCCCTGAGAGCCACCTGACCTGTCTTCCCCAGACCCATTCTCCCCCTGAACTCTCCTGGAGATGTGAGCAGTTGCTTCACTGAGCAGTCAGGTAAGCATTTATGTTGGGCAGGACCCAGCAGGAAAACAGGTGGCCTATCCACATTAGGATAATTTGAAGAAGGCTTAATGAAGTGACACACAGAGGGTTGTAAGGAACCATAGAGAGTGCAGGACACAAGCTATAACGGGACTGCAAGTGGCCCTTAAGCACAAAGTGTAGAGGTTGCTACCAGAGCCCAAGGAGAGCTCTGTTAGGACCCCAGGTCCTCCTTCCCTCCCCCAGGTTTCCCCCCGTTGCTGAGCCCTGCCAGAAACTGGAGGACAAAGGAGCCTGTGTGGTAACTATACAGGTCAGCCTTCTGGGCAGAGAGCAAAGTGAGAGCCCATTTAGGGAGGGAAGTGGAACAAAAGTAGATACCAGCACAGCAGGCCAGGCCAATGCTGAGGGGGCCAGGAGCCAGGACAGTATCTGCCCACTCTTCACAGCACACGGCTCAAGACTGGACAGCCTCCCTGTGAAACCTCTGGAGGTGTCTCCTGACTGCACCTCCTCCCCACCTCCCTCTGCTAGGCTTTCCTCATGCCCACAAGTTTCAGTATTTCTCCCCACCAGCACCTGCACCCCTCCATGACCTAGAAATGAGCCCAGGCCCTCTGCCCTTCTTGAATCCCACAAACGTGGCCCTCCAGCTATAGTGCTTCAGACAGAAGCTCAGCAGGCTGTGCTGGGGCAGGCTGCAGCGGAGCCGTCCTTCCACCAGGCTTTGCTGGCTTCAGGTGCAAGGCCAGGCTCTCACCCCATGGGTGGGGGAGGTGGGCACCCCAGATCCAGCTCATCTTCCCTATCAGCAGGAGCCACCTAAGAGCAAGCTGCCTCATCACAGTGAGTATTCATTTTTCTTCCTGAAACAGCCCAGGCTGTCCATGGACAGAAGGTATATAATCCTCATAATAGAATGAATTTGATCATGTAGCTAGTGAAATAAAGCTATACCTGGGCGCTATTGTCAATATTTTTCCCATGATAAAATCTAACTAGCTATTGATACTATGTAAAAACGCTATCGATTTTTTAAAATCTTGGGGGGCCTGGCCATCATTTAACATTGTTTAATTTTTTGGATTTTCTTAGGTTTTTCCAGAGACAAGCAATAATGAAAACTTTGCTCTTCCTTTCCTAATATTTATAACCTCCTGTCTCCTTTTGTTGTCCTAGTATTGACTAGAACTCCCAGAACAATTTTGACCAACAGTGGTAGTAGCAAGAAACCTTTTATGTTCTTTATATTCTTTTATTTTAATGGGTATTTCCCATTGTTTTACTGTTAAGTATGACATGTTTGTTTTAAATATGACATGTTTTACTGTTGGTTTCAGGAGGCTTTACTCTGTTAAGGTAAAGTCAGAGAGTTTTTAAAAACTCAGTAATGGGTATTGACTGTATCAAAGATATTTTCAGCACCCATCTACATTATATTTTTCCTTTGACTTATAAATTGTGAATGTATTTCTTAATATTAAACCATCCTTATACCCTTGAAACAAATTTTATTTGGTCATGATGTATTGCTGCTAGATTGGATTTGCTGATATTTTTTTTAGGATTCTGGTGTTTAGATCCATAAATGATGTTGCACTATAGTTTTTTGTATTTGTTGTATTTTACAGGTTTTAGAATCAGAATCATTCCAGCCTCATGAAATGAATGGGAGAGGTTTTCTCTGCTTTCGAACATGTAAACAGTACCAGCATCATCTGGCTCTCAAAGGTATCATAGAACTTGCCTGTAAACCTCTCTGGGTCCAGCTCTATTTGGGTAAGTAGTGATGTTTTCCTGTTTTTTTTTTAGGTTATATTGGTTCATTTAGATCTTTTTTCTCTCTTTAAATAAATCTTAGTAATATGTATATTCCTAGAAAATTGCGCATTTCAGAAAAACTGTTGGTGGCAAGTTGTCAGTATTCTTTTTCTGAACATTTCTAAAGAGATTACATCTTCTTTTTGTTTCCTAATGTGGTACATTTGAGTTTTCCTCTTTTCAGTTTTTTTTATCATTAATCTACAATTACATGAAGAACATTATGTTTACTAGGGTTCCCCCTTCACCAAGTCCCCCCCACAATCCCCATTACAGTCACTGTCCATCAGCGTAGTAAGATATTGTAGAATCACTACTTGTCTTCTCTCTGTTGCACAGCCCTCCCCATTCCCCCCCTGCCACATTATACATGCTAATCGTAATACCCCCTTTCTTCTTCCCCGCCCTTATCCCTCCCTTCCCTCCCATCCTCCCCAGTCCCTTTCCCTTTGGTAACTGTTAGTACATTATTGGGTTCTGTGAATCTGCTGCTGTTTTGTTCCTTCAGTTTTTCTTTGTTCTTATACTCCACATATGAGTGAAATCATTTGGTATTTGTCTTTCTCTGCTTGGCTTATTTCACTGAGAATAATACCCTATAACTCCATCCATGTTGTTGCAAATGGTCGGATTTATTTTCTTCTTATGGCTGAATAATATTCCATTGTGTATATGTACCACATCTTCATCTATTCATCTACTGATGGACACTTAGGTTGCTTCCATTTCTTGGCTATTGTAAATAGTGCTGCAATAAACATAGGGGTGCATCTGTCTTTTTCAAACTGGGCTGCTGCATTCTTAGGGTAAATTCCTTGAAGTGGAATTCCTGGGTCAAATGGTATGTCTATTTAGAGCATTTTGAGGAACCTCCATACTGCTTTCCACAGTGGTTGATGTGGGAATTATATGGAATTATATATAAAGTATGAAAATTGTATGTATAAGCACTTTTGCCTTGATGGTTTGTTTATGGTTCATGATTGTAGTCAAGACAGAAACAGCAGCCAAGACAGAAAGAGTTTCTGTGTTCATTCACCATGAGGATTTGTTCGTTATCCTTCAGAACGTGAGAGTTGAATTTAATGAATGATTGTGCATGGAAACCCCAATATTGTTGTTAACCATTTTATCAATAAATATGAGAGATGCCTTTTCAGCACCACTCTTGCGCTGTCACGCCTTGAGTCCCCTGGCTGGTCCTTAAGATCTTCGACAAACAATTGCGTCTCTTCCCTCATCTGCGGGTCAGAGACAGGGAAGGGACCCGACAAGTGGCGCCGGAACAGGGACCTGAAAGATGGTCAAAACTAAGGGCGGAGAACCTCCGCTCGGCGGCACTTGCAATTCTAAGGCGGAGAAGCTCCGAAGATCGTCGATCCAGTAAGATTCCCGGGAAAGCGTACGTAGGGAAAAGGATCAAGACGTCAGGGACACTAAAATGGGCCAAACAGAAACTAAAGCAACTTAACCGGAGGATTATTTAAAATTACTCCGTGCCTTCCTAAAAACATCAGGAGTGAAAACTTCTAAAAAAGATTTTGCCCAACTCTATAAGTATATTAAAAAATATTGTTATTGGCTACCACCACAAGGGACACTTAAGCAAGCTGATTGGGATAATGTTTTAAGAGATTTTAAAAAGGCTCCCAGGCAGGGAAATGTCATCCCTGTGCCTGTCTGGTCTTTATGTAATTTGATCACTCTCGCCTTGCAGCCTTTGCAGACTCCCCCACTGTCTGAAACTAAGTCAGACACACAAGAGTGCGAGAGAGCTCTTAGATGATGTGGAAAGATCAAGTAGGCGATCTCCATCCCCACATCTACCTAACTCCTCTTCATCCTCCTCTTCCTCTTCTTCAGAGACCGAGAATGAGAGTTCTGTTCGCTCCTCTCATCATAAAAAATCCCCAGTCCCTGTTCCTGCAACGTCTGCCTGCGCGGCAGGAATACGTAAAGCTCAGAGGGAGGGTGATAGAGATGCTTATCTGACACCCTTAATAGCACCAGTTAGTTTAACTCCTTTTGGGCCAGGTGAAGATCCTGATTTTCCACAAGGAGGAGTTAAAGCACTTTATACACCTAAAGACATTAAAAGACTTTAAACAGGCTATTTCTTCATATGGTACTAATTCTCCATATGTTGTGGGTCTCTTGAGGGGGTTAGCAGAACAGGAAAGGATGATTCCTCATGATTCGGATTTGTTAGCTCGTACTTGTCTGGACTCTTCTGAGTTTTTACAATTTAAAACCTGGTGGTATGAGGAAGCAAACCCACAAGCTTTGAGAAATCAGCATGCCAATCCTCCAATTCTTATAACTGCTGAACAACTAGCAGGACAAGGAGACTGGCTGCAGATAGAGAGACAAGTTAGATATGAAGACATAGCAGTAACACAAGTACGTTTGTGTTGCTTAAAAGCCTGGGAGAAAATACAAGCAGCTGGAAAGCCTGTCTTGCCATTTAGTAAACTTTAACAAGGGCTTAATGAGTCCTGTGTTGACTTTGTTGCGAGATTGCAAGATAATTTGAGAAAGACAGTAACACATCCAGAGTTGAGAGATATGTTGTTACAGATGCTAGCCTATGATAATGCAAATATAGAGTGTCAGAGAGTTCTTAGACCTTTAAAAGCCGCAGGAGCTAAGATAGAAGATTATATCAAAGCCTGTGCTGATATAGGTTCTCCTACATATCAAGCTAATTTACTAGCAACTGCTATGAAAGTCAAGGAGAAATGCAAGAAATTTAAAGTGTTTTAGTTGTGGCAGACAAGGGCATATGAAAAAAGACTGCCGATTGCAGAAGAGAACAAAAGAGTCAAATTTTAAAGATAAACTGCCATCTGTTTGCCCAAAATGTAAAAAAGGGAGACATTGGTCTAATGAATGTTGTTCAAAATTTGATAAAGATAGTAATCCTATCAATGAATCTCAGCCTTTAAACCTCCAATCGGGCCAGCCTCTGAGGCCCTAGAAAATAATACAGAGGCATCCTCTCCAAGTAAAAGAACATGGCATGATTTACAAGCTGCAACTAAAGGAAGTGCTGCTGTAGATCTTGCCTCTTCTCAATCTGTATATTTACACCCATCACAAGAAGTTCAATTACTTAGTACAGGAATTTTTGGTCCTTTACCAGCTAATTCTGTAAGATTAATTTTAGGCCGTAGTAGCTGGACTCTAAAAAGATTAATAATAAGACCTAGAGTTATTGATCAAGATTATATAGGTGAGATTAAAATAATAGTGTCATCTGATAAGGAATTATATATACCTCAAGGAGAAAGAATTGCTCAATTACTTTTACTTCCCTATCTTCCACCTTCAACAACACCTTATGAGAGAGGACAAGGTGGATTTAGAAGTACAGATAAACAAATATAGCTTAATACAAAAATTACATCAGATAGACCTCAATGCAAGATCAGTATTCAAGGCAAGTCTTTTACAAGATTGTTAGATACAGGAGCTGATGTATCTGTAATTGCTCTTAAATATTGGCCAAAAAATTGGCCCAAACAAGAGAAGCATATTCAAGTTTCAGGTATTGGTACAGCTTCTCAAGTATGGCAAAGTTCAGCTACCTTGCATTGTCTTGGTCCTGAAAAACAATTAGCTTTGTTAAAACCTTTAATTGTTAATGTAGCAATTAATCTCTGGGGATGAGATTTAATGCAACAATGGCATACTACATTGTCTTTTAATGAGCCTTCATCAGTTCAGTCTTTTTCTTAGAGGTCATTGATAAACAGCAGCCAGCTCCTATACCATTACAGTGGACCACTGAGACGCCTGTTTGGGTGGATAAATGGCCCCTCAATAAGGAAAAATTGGCAGCCCTACACACATTAGTTCAAGAGCAACTTCAGCTAGATAAGTTAGAATTTTGCACGAGTCCATGGAATTCTCCTGTATTTGTTATAAAAAAGAAATCAGGAAATTGGAGACTTTTACAAGATTTAAGACAAATTAATGCAGTTCTTAAACCTATGGGACCTTTGCAACAAGGCCTCCCTTCTCCAACTATGGTTCCAAAAGACTGGAACATGGCTATAATTGATCTTAAAGATTGTTTTTTTACAACTCCTTTAGCTATAATGGACAGGGAAAAGTTTGCTTTTACTGTCCCTTCTTTAAAAACTAAACCCTCCTTACAACCTTACATTGACAAAGTAGCCTCCATTATCCTTAAAGGACGACAGAGACTAAGACAGATGATTGGTCAAGACCCTCACTCTATTATTGTTCCTTTATCTAAACAAAATATTATGCAAGTATTTCAACAAAATACTCATTGGCAAATTGCACTTTCGAATTATTTAAGAAATATTCACTGTCATTATGCTAAGAATAAGTTATTTTCATTTTTTCAGCACCATCAGTGGATCCTTCCTCAAAAAACTTCTCCTAATCCATTATTAAATACTGTTACCTGTTTTACAGATGGTACAAAATCTTTTAAAGCAGCCTATATAACTTGTTTTGGTTTGTCAAAAACTTTTCAAACATATTTTACTTCTGCACAACAAAATGAGTTATATGCTGTGTTACAAGCTTTGCAAGATTTTCCAGGTCCTGTCAATATTGTTACTGACTCTGCTTATGCTGCTTTTTCTGTTCCTCTCTTAGAAACTGCAACATTGGGCACCGTACAATCTCCTATTAATACTTTATTTTCTCAGTTACAGGTGTGTATCCGTTAACATCTACATCCCTTCTTCATTACTCATATATGATCCATTCTAATTTACCAGGTCCTTTATCATATTATAATGATAAAGTAGACAAGCTTGTTTCTTTAGTTACTTACTCACCAGCTGAACGATATCACGACCTGACTCATGCTCCTTCTTTCACCTTACAGAAGCGTTTTTCTCTTTCTGCAACTGAAGCTCACAATATCTTGAATTCTTGTCCAACCTGTTCTCAAATTAATTCTCCTCGTTTGCAAGCAAGAACTGTTCCCAGGGGAACACGTCCTAATGCTCTATGGCAAATAGATGTTACTATTGTTCCTGAATTTGAAACTCTTAAGCATGTTCGTGTTTCTATTGATACTTATTCTTCCGCTTCGTGGACAACAGCTTTACCAGGAGAACGATCTCATCATATTATCACTCATCTTTTACAAGCATTTGCCATACTAAGTGTTCCTGCCACCATAAAAACTGACAACGCTCCAGTTTACCTCTCCTCTACGCTAAAAAGATTTTTTCAGCTGTATAATATTATTCATAAAACAAGCATTCCTTATAATTCTACAGGTCAAGCTCTAATTGAACGTCGTCATCTTACTCTTACGCATTATTTGTTAAAACAAAAAGGGGGATTACTCCCAGATATGATAAAATTAACAGCAAATCAACGCTTAATGCATGCTTTACATGTTCTTAATTTTGATCTTTTCAAAAGTGATGGACGATCAGCTATAGAAATACATTTTTCTGACAATGTTTCTTTTCCTGAAACAACAGCAGTTCCTGTATGGTGGTCTCTACTAAGTTCTTCACAGTAGTATAAAGGTCATATCAAAGTGTGGGGCAAAGGGTTTGTTTGTGTCATTACAGAGGATCAATGCTTGATTTGGCTACCCAGAAAAAGAATTAAGATATGATATGAAGAAGAACTTCCAATATCAACATCCTCAGAAAGAGCTGCTCCAGAAGATGGCTACCAACAAACTTCATCACTGGAATGAAGCTTCCTGGATAGTGAAGTTTCTACTTCTAATTTTGGTAATAACATTCATACATACACACACTGCACAAGCTTGCACTATTACAGCTAGTGTGAGCAGTCCTCCATATTTAGGCCGAGGAGTAGTCCTTCAGTGTGTATCCACCTGTTCTACTCCTGTAAGTCCTATAGTATAGAAAAAAGATGGCAAAGTGATATATAGACAAAAGTATGGAGGAAAGCTTGGATAGAATAATGCAACTGATCAGTCTAAAAGGGATAATACTCGCTATGATATTTATAAAACAGTTTTCACCAGAAATGATATTGGCAATTATTCTTGTGAGAAATATCAAAAAGGATCTCCTGATATATTATATAAAAGTAGTTATGTCTACTTAGACATATCACTGTCTCCAGAGTGAGAATTTTCTTCACCTAATATGTGGCTACAACTTGCAAGTCGAGAACTGAACAAGTCATCTTTTTGTGTAGCAGGAGATTCCTCTATTAGTGGATTATTAAAGAAGAATTTAATAAGTATAGGACTCCCTTTTTCTGTTTTCACTAATATCTCAGGAATAAACATTACTCCTAAAGTTCTTACTCGTGAAGTTCAATTGAACTTACCTGTCAGTACTACTATAGTTTCTGAATGTATATGCATTAATTGCACTCATATTCCTTCTTACTGTAATTCTACTATTCGTGTAAAATGGCCTTTTAGATATAGACTTCCAAATGGCTGGGTATTTTTATGCAATAACAAAACATATCAAGCCTTTTCTTCACATTATCAAGGTGTTTGTGGAGTAAGACGTATTCTTCCTGCTCTTATAGACCATCCTGGATATAAGCACAGACAGATTTCTCGAGCCCTGTCACCTGATTGCGATGACAACTTGAAGTTGTTGGATCCTGTTGTTGTAGCTGTCGCTGCTGCACTCATCTTACCAGTTCCAAGACTCATTGTAAGAATGCAGAATGAAATATCCAAGATGGCCTGTGCATATAGTAAAACAACAAATCTGACTGCTTCTGTTTTATCTGAACTCAACCAAGAACTGGGAGAAGTACGAGTTGCAGTACTTCAAGACCGCGCTACTATAGACTCTATTGTTAAAAGAACATATGGGATGTGAACAGTTTCCAGGCATGTGTTGTTTTAATTTGTCTGACTTTTCTCAAACTATTCACAATCAAATAGACAATATTCATCATATTATTGATAAGTTTTCTCAAATGCCTGAATTACCTAAATAGTTTTCTTGGTTTCACTAGATTTAGCCAGTAATTGTAGGCCTGTTTCTTTTGTGTATTTGCCTTCCAGTCTTGATAGCCTGGATGCGTCATATAGTCACCAGTTTGTTGAAACCAATGCATGCTTATGCTACTTTCCTGGAAGTAACGTCTAAAAAATAATGTTCTTTGTTTGCATTGTTACTCATGAAAGTCCGTGCACTAAATCTTTGTATTTTGTGATTTCTATGATTAAGGCTGGACATAAGAGTGAGAGTATGAAAACAAACATCAGTCTACTCCTAATGCCTCCTTTTTCCACACGTTCTCTCCCTATGTGGCCCCAAGAGATAGCTAGTTAGCCAGAGACGGGTAAGGTTCCTCATGGGAGGAACAACCTAAGACAGGCACAGTCATAAAGGGTCAACAAGTGAAGAGGTGGGGGCCAACTGAGGCGAGGCTTAGAACCTCATACCCCCACTTACATGAGGCATTCTCTGCTGCTTTTGTCCAGTTAAGTTGATATTTAAAAAATTAAGAACAGATCTTTCACTTGAGTTACAACAATCATTATCTTGAAGCCTTTTAAAAACAAAAAGGGGGAAATGTGGGAATTATATGGACTTATATATAAAGTATGAAAATTATATGTATAAGCACTTTTGCCTTGATGATTTGTTTATGGTTCATGATTGTAGTCAAGACAGAAACAGTAGCCAAGACAGAAAGAGTTTCTGTGTTCATTCACCATGAGGATTTGTTCGTTATCCTTCAGAAAGTGAGAGTTGAACTTAATTAATGATTGTGCATGGAAACCCCAATATTGTTAACAACCATTTTATCAATAAATATGAGAGATGCCTTTTCAGCACCACTCTTGCGCTGTCACGCCTTGAGTCCCCTGGCTGGTCCTTAAGATCTTCGATGAACAATCGCGTCTCTTCCCTCATCTGCGGGTCAGAGACAGGGAAGGGACCCGACAGGTTGAACTAGTTTACATTCCCACCGGCAGTGTAGGAGGGTTCCCCTTTCTCCACAACCTCGGCAACATTTGTTGTTGTTTGTCTTTTGGATGGTGGCGATCCGTACTGGTGTGAGGTGATACCTCACTGTGGTTTTAATTTGCATTTCTCTGATAACTAGCAATGTGGAGCATCTTTTCATGTGTCTGTGGGCCATATGAATTTCTTCTTTGGAGAACAGTCTGCTCAGCTCCTCTGCCCATTTTTTAAGTGGATTATTTGCCTTTTGTTTGTTGAGGTGTGTGAGATATATTTTGGATGTCAAGCCTTTATCGGATCTGTCATTTACGAATATATTCTCCCATACTGTAGGGTACCTTTTTGTTCTATTGATGGTGTCCTTTGCTGTACAGAAGCTTTTCAGCTTGATGTAGTCCCACTTGTTCATTTTTGCTTTCGTTTTCCTTGCCCGGGGAGATATGTTCATGACGAAGTCACTCAAGTTTCTGTCTAAGAGATTTTTGCCTATGATTTTTTCTAAGAGTTTTATGGTTTCATGACTTACATTCAGGTCTTTGATCCATTTTGAATTTACTTTTGTGTATGGGCTTAGACAGTGATCCAGTTTCATTCTCTTACATGTAGCTGTTTAGTTTTGCCAGCACCATCTGTTGAAGAGACTGTCATTTCCCCATTGTATGTCCGTGGCACCTTTATCGTATATTAATTGACCATATATGTTTGGGTTAATGTCTGGAGTCTCTATTCTGTTCCACTGGTCTTTGGATCTTTTCTTGTTCCAGTACCAAATTGTCTTGATTACTATGGCTTTGTAGTAGAGCTTGAAGTTGGGGAGTGAGATCCCCCTACTTTATTCTTCTTTTTCAGGATTGCTTTGGCTATTCGGGGTCTTTGGTGTTTCCATATGAATTTTTGAATTATTTGCTCCAGTTCATTGAAGAATGTTGCTGGTAATTTGATAGGGATTGCATCAAATCTGTATATTGCTTTGGGCAGGATGGCCATTTTGATGATATTAATTCTTCCTAGCCATGAGCATGGGATGAGTTTCCATTTGTTAGTGTCCCCTTTAATTTCTCTTAAGAGTGACTTGTAGTTTTCAGGGTATAGGTCTTTCACTTCTTTGGTTAGGTTTATTCCTAGGTATTTTATTCTTTTTGATGCAATTGTGAATGGAATTATTTTTGTGATTTTTCTTTCTGCTAGTTCATTGTTAGTATATAGCAATGCAACAGATTTCTGTGTGTTAATTTTGTATCCTGCGACTTTGCTGTATTCCGATATCAGTTCTAGTAGTTTTGAAGTGGAGTCTTTAGGGTTTTTTTATGTACAATATCATGTCATCTGCAAATAGTGACAGTTTAACTTCTTGTTTACCAATCTGGATTACTTGTATTTCTTTGTTTTGTCTAATTGCCATGGCTAGGACCTCCAGTACTATGTTGAATAACAGTGGGGAGAGTGGGCATCCCTGTCTTGTTCCCAATCTCAGAGGAAAACCTTTCAGCCTCTTGCTGTTCAGTATGATGTTAGCTGTGGGTTTATAATATATGGCTTTTATTATGTTGAGGTACTTCCCCTCTATGCCCATTTTGCTGAGAGTTTTTATCATGAATGGATGTTGAATTTTGTCAAATGCTTTTTCAGCATCTATGGAGATGATCATGTGGTTTTTGTCTTTCTTTTTGTTGATGTGATGGATGATGTTGATGGATTTTTGAATGTTGTACCATCCTTGCATCCCTGGGATGAATCCCACTTGGTCATGGTGTATGACCTTTTGATATTTTTTAAAATTTGGTTTGCTAATATTTTGTTGAGTATTTTTGCATCTACGTTCATCAGGGATATTGGTCTGTAATTTTCATTTTTGGTGGGGTCTTTGCCTGGTTTTGGTATTAGGGTGATGTTGGCTTCACAGAATGAGTTTGGGAGTATTCCCTCCTCTTCTATTTTTTGGAAAACTTCAAGGAGAATGGGTATTACGTCTTCTCTGTATGTTTGATAAAATTCTGAGGTAAATCCATCTGGCCTGGGGGGTTTGTTCATGGGTAGTTTTTTGATTACCGCTTCAATTACTTTGCTCATAATTGGTTTGTTTAAATTTTGTGTTTCTTCCTTGGTCAGTCTTAGAAGGTTGTATTTTTCTAGGAAGTTGGCCATTTCTTCTAGGTTTTCCAGCTTGTTAGCATATAGGTTTTCATAGTAGTCTCTAATAATTCTTTGTATTTCTGTGGAGTCTGTCATGATTTTTCCTTTCTCGTTTCTGATTCTGTTGATGTGTGTTGATTGTCTTTTTCTCTTAATAAGTTTGGCTAGAGGCTTATCTATTTTGTTTATTTTCTCAAAAACCAGCTCTTGGTTTCATTGATTTTTTTTTCTATTGTTTTATTCTTCTCAATTTTGTTTATTTCATCTCTGATCTTTATTATGTCCCTCCTTCTGCTGACTTTAGGCCTCATTTGTTATTCTTTTTCCAATTTCTATAATTGTGACATTAGACTATTCATTTGGGATTGTTCTTCCTTCTTTAAGTATGCCTGAATTGCTATATACTTTCCTCTTAAGACTGCTTTTGCTGCATCCCACAAAAGTTGGGGCTTTGTGTTGTTTTTGTCATTTATTTCCATATATTGCTTGATCTCTATTTTAATTTGTTCGTTGATCCATTGATTATGTATGAGCATGTTGTTAAGCCTCCATGTGTTTGTGAGCCTTTTTTGTTTTCTTTGTACAATTTATGTCTAGTTTTATACCTTTGTGGTCTGAGAAGTTGGTTGGTAGAACTTCAATATTTTGGAATTTTACTAAGGCTCTTTTTGTGGGCTAGTATGTGGTCTATTCTGCAGAATGTTCCATGTGCACTTGAGAAGAATGTATATCCTGTTGCTTTTGGATGTAGAGTTCTATAGATGTCCATTAGGTCCATCTGTTCTAGTGTGTTGTTCAGTGCCTGTGTGTCCTTACTTATTTTCTGCCCGGTGGATCTATCCTTTGGGGTGAGTGGCGTGTTGAAGTCTCCTAAAGTGAATGCATTGCATTCTATTTCCTCCTTTAGTTCTGTTAGTTTTTGTTTCACATATGCTGGTACTCCTGTGTTGAGTGCATATATATTTATAATGGTTATATACTCTTGTTGGACTGAGCCCTTTATCATTATGTAATGTCCTTCTTTATCTTGTTACTTTCTTTGTTTTGAAGTCTATTTTGTCTGATATTAGTACTACAACTCCTGCTTTTTTCTCCCTGTTGTTTGCATGAAATATCTTTTTCCATCCTTTGACTTTTAGTCTATGCATGTCTTTAGCTTTGAGGTGAGTTTCTTGTAAGCAGCATATAGATGGGTCTTGCTTTTTTATCCATTCTATTACTCTGTGTCTTTTGATTGGTGCATTCAATCCATTTACATATAGGGTGATTATTGAAAGATATGTACTTATTGCCATTGCAGGCTTTAGATTCGTGGTTACCAAAGGTTCAAGGTTAGCTTCTTTAGTATCTTACTGTCTAACTTAACTTGCTTATTGAGCTGTTATAAACACTGATTCTGCTTTATTTCTCTCCCTTCTTATTCCTCCTCCTCCATTCTTTATATGTTGGTTGTTTTATTCTGTGCTCTTTTCTTTTGTGTTTTCTTTAACTGCTTTTGTGGGTAGTTGATTTTATTTTTTGCCTTTAGTTAGTATTTGGTTGGTCTGCTTTCTTTGCTGTCATTTTATTTTCTCTGGTGACATCTATTTAGTCTTAGGAGTGCTCCCATCTAGAGCAGTCCCTCTAAAATACCCTGTAGAGGTGGTTTGTGTAAGGCAAATTCTCTCAACTTTTGCTTGTCTGGGAATTATTTAATCCTCCTTCATATTTAAATGATAATTGTGCTGGATACAGTATTCTTGGTTCAAGGCCCTTCTGTTTCATTGCATTAAATATATCTTGCCATTCTCTTCTGGCCTATAAGGTTTCTGTTGAGAAGTCTGATGATAGCCTGATTGGTTTTCCTTTGTAGGTGACCTTTTTCCTCTTTCTAGCTGCCTTTAAAACTCTGTCCTTGTCCTCGATTTTTGCCATTTTAATTATTATGTGTCTTGGTGTTGTCCTCCTTGGGTCCCTTCTATTGGGAGTTCTATGTACTTCTGTGGTCTGATCAATTATTTCCTCCCCCAGTTTGGGAAAGTTTTCACCAATTATTTCTTCAAAGACATTTTTTATCCCTTTTTCTCTGTCTTCTTCTTCTGGTACCGCTATAATGTGAATATTGTTCCTTTTGGATTGGTCACACAGTTCTCTTAATATTGTTTCATTCCTGGAGATCTTTTTATCTCTCTCTGCGTCAGCTTCTATGTGTTCCTGTTCTCTGGTTTCTATTCCATCAATGGCCTCTTGCATCTTATCCATTCTGCTTAGAAATCATTCCAGAGATTGTTTCACCTCTGTAATCTCCCTCCGGATGTCATCCCTTAGCTCTTGCATATTTCTCTGCAGCTCCATCAGCATGGTTATGACCTTTATTTTGAATTCTTTTTCAGGAATATTGATTAGGTCTATCTCCATCTCAAGGGGTAACTCTGTGACTTTGGTCTGTATCAAATTCTTCTGCCTTTTCATGGTGATAGAGGTAGTTGTGCAGAGCTGGCGCATGTGTTGGCTGGGAGAACGTCCCTTCTTGCTGGTTTGTGGCCTTCCTCTCCTGGGAGAACAGCAACCTCTAGTGGCTTGCTGGAGCCTCTGATTCTTGCCCAGCCTCTGTGGAGTCAGCTCTGCGGTTGCTGTGGGCGTGGCTGGCCTCAGGCTGCTGCTCCAATATGGCAGAGCCGCATCAGAGGGGAAACAGGTGGGAGCCTGTTTATCACTCTAAGGGGCCTCCGAGCTGAGCTGCCACCCAGGGGGTTAGGGTACCCAGAGTTCCCTGGGATTCCCAGCTGCTGGGCTAAGTGTCCCAGGACACTTCCATCCAGCGGTAGAGTTCCTGTCCCTTTAAGACTTTCAAAAAGCACTCGCTTTTCTTTGTCCCAGGGGCGCCAGCTGTGGGGCCTGCTCACAGGTTTTACTGTCCTGTTTCCCTAGTATCCAGCACACCACGCATGCACTGTGTCTGTGCTCCAGTGCGGATGGCTAGGGCTGGCTATTTAGCAGTCCTGGGCTCCCTCTCCCTCCCCGCTCCAACTCCTCTCCTCCTGGCAGGAGCTGGGATGAGGGATGTTCAGGTCCCACCGGGCTGCGGCTTGTATCTTACCTCCTTTGCGAGGCGCTGGGTTCTCACAGGTGTGGATGTAGTCTGGCTGTTGTCCTGTGCCTTCTGGTCTCTCTTTTAGGAATAGTTGTATTCGTTGTATTTTCAAAAATATATATGGTTTTGGGAGGAGATTTCTGCTGCTCTACTTATGCCACCATCTTGGCTCCACCTCTTTTTAGGTTTTTTCTTATTGACTTGCTTTTTGTGGAGATTTATCTACTTGATATGTCTTACAGCTGTGGGGTGTACTTTTCAATTCTGCTCTTTTTCTGTTTTCTAATGTATAATTTTCTGTTTTATCTACATTAATTTCTTCATTTAATTTTCCAACACTTTATTATGGAAATATCAAACCTACAATTTGGAAGGAAAATCTATGTATCCACCATCTAGATTCTACAATGAACATTTTGCTGTATTTGCTTTATCACTATTTATCCACCTATCATTCTATCCATCCACCTTATTTTTATGTGTTTCAAAGGAAGTTGAATATATATTTTAATTCATTTCAAAGTAAGTTGCGAACATCAATACATTTCACCTCAACACTTCAGCACTCATTCATTAGCTAGGGTTCAGTGTTTGTTTGTGGCTGCTTGATTTGTTTTTTGTAATTTGTCTATCTCTTTAACCCAACAGATTGTTTATTTTTCCCTTTTTAGATAATTAGTACAATAATATTTAAGAGTTGTTGACCATCAGTCATGTTTCAAACCATTTTAGGGGAATACTTTTTGATATAAAAAGGTAACAGGCTCTTTTTATAAGTCAGTAAATGTAAGATTCGGAATTCTAAGATACTTGAATTCTTGAGATACTATTGCAAAGTACCATAGACTAGGTGGCTTTCAAACCACAGAAATTTATTTCTTGCAGTTCTAGAGGCTGGAACTTTGAGATCAGGAGGCCAGCATGTTCAGGCTCTGGTGAGGGCCCTCTTCCAGGATGCAGATTGCTGACTTCTAATTGTATCCTCACATGGTGTGTGGAGAGGGAGCTCTCTGGGGTCTCTTCTATAAGGGCACTAACCCCTTTCTTGAGGACTCCATCATCATGACCTAATCACCCCCAGAGTCTCGACCTCCAAATACCATCACATTGGGGATTAGGTTTCAACATAAGAATTTTAAAGGGAAATAAACATTCAGTCTATAGCAATACAGATATCAGTATGAAGGGAGTTTCATTAAAGTCCCTTTATTTTCTAATTAAGGTAGTATTAAGTAATAATTCACCATCTACATTCTTTTTGGCCCTTTGATAGTAAAGCTTCTCTCCCTTTTGGTTTCCAAGCTCTGGGCAGAGTCGGGTGAACCCCCTCTCTTGGTCAGTGGGGACAGTAAGAAGCTCATGTACAGTTGAGCTCCATGGACATGACCTGGCGACTACTGCTCTCCTTCCCACCTTCCTGCCTTCCTCTTTCTGATACAGATGGACAGTGATGTCATCTAACTACAGCTTTCCTTTCTCATTTGGAGCACTGAGAGATGAACTTGGTCTACACATTAACAGGAATATCATGCTACAAATCACCTAAAATCTAGCAAACACTCCATGCTCAGCTGTGTCTGTTACCTCACAGAACTAGAACAGCTTGAGCCTTGTGTCTCATGCTTTTCTATTGACAGTTTCCACTAGAAAACACTCAGGTGACAAATGGTCAACTATGACCCAAAGGTTCCTAGACCACTTTCACAAGATTGTCCAAGGATGCCTTTCATACAAGCATAGTATCAAGTACTTTAAATTAATTATCTCATGCAGTTCTCACAAGCTTTCTGTAAGGTAAATAGTATTCCTAACACTCTTGACAGTTGATGCAACTGTAGGCTTGAGGAAATGAAATTATTTCTCCAGGGTTGCATGGCTGGTAGGTTGCTGAGCAGGGTTACTTTGAACCCAGGTCTAACTCAAGCCATGCTCACACTTATACTGTGTATTTTTCTCTAAGCACAGTTTTGGCTGTTTCCCATATGTATTTGAACAACAGTAATAAAGAAGAAAAATAAGATAAAGAGAAAAAGTATAAATATCTCTGATAAAATAAGGAGATTTTCTGCCAAGGTTTTTGGCAGGGTTTTGTTTCACCACTTTTTTAGTTGCTGTGGCCTTCTACCCATTGAGCTATTACAGTTAATTTTTTATTCCAAAAACCTCTGCATATCAAGAGCCAAAGCCTGAAGGGCTTAAAAGCATACTGTATATCTTAAGCCATAGTTTAGGGAAGAATTCATAATGATGGAAAAGCTTAGACACTGAGGTCTGAGTCATAGAGTGGGGCACATTCTGGGCAAACAGATTTAGGACAGAAACAAAATTTCCCCTTCTGAAAAGAGAGATATAGTGGACATTTGCTAGTTTGGGCTGCTGAACATGTGGAGGAGGCTCTATGTGAGTATAAAAATCTTGCATCTAATATGGCCATAAGCTGAAGGGGGAAGACATTTCTCTGTTCTCTTTCTGAAAGCTTGTGTGAAGGCATGTGACTGAAGTTCAGCCAGATAGATGCTTCTGCCCAAGAGGAGTTGACCCAGAGGTGTGAAGAAGGGCAGGGAAAGATTCTGGATTTTTGTTTGTTTGTTTGTTTATGTATTTATTTATGTATTTATTTATTTATGTATGTATGTATGTATGTATCTATCTATCTATCATCTATCTAATCTATCTATCCCCAAGGGTTGAAATATAGATGTGACTGAGTTTCCTTCAATGCACAAATTTAAGTTTAACACCATCAGCAGAATTTGGGCTTTATCTCTACAGAGAAACAAAGTTGTCTTTTTACATACCTAAATTGTGACTGTGAAATAATACACACACAAAAATAAGTGACGTTCTAAAGAGTGCTTTTAAGCATCTCATTTAATCTAAAAAACTTAAAATCCCCTTAGACAAGTGTTACGATCTTCATTTCAAGCACCTGTGTCAGAACCAGAGTTGGTGGTCAGAGGAGCTGGAACTTGGTCTAGGGCCACGTGACTTCACACCCACGCCCCATAGTCTTAAGTCAGTGCTCTAATCGTCATTCATCTCTGAACATCTGTTTGATTTTGCCTTTCATACTCCAGGAGGGACTTTTTAAAAATTTCTAAATAGTTAACATTTTTCAGTTAATTTTTTGTTATTAAGCTTACTTTTTTTACATTGTGTTCAGAAAATTTGAAGTTTCTACTTTCAGAAATTTACCATGGAGTACTTCAAGGCCTAATATATGGTCAACTTTTCTGTTTGTTCCATAGAAATTTGAAAATAATGTTATCAGATAGAAATGGTCTTAAACTGAAAGGTAGCTATTGTCAGACTGGATAAAAAAGAAAGACCCAACTTGCTGAAAGAAGGGAAAAAAAAGTTAAAGGATGGAAATTAGATGAACCTATTGACACTAATTAAAAGGAAAGCTAGAACTACTACCTTAATATTACCAAACTAGATTTCACAGGAAGGAATATTTCCAGAGATAGAGTCCTTTTATAATGAGAAGAGTCAGTTTATCAAAATGGTGTAAGAATTGTCAATGTTTATGCTCCCAATAAAAAAGGTTCAAAGCACATGAAGCAAAACTGATTAGAACATGAAGGAGAAATAGACAAAACTACAGTTACAGCTGAAGGTTTCAACACCAGTCGCTCATTATTTGATAAAACAAGTAGACAGAAAATGAGTTTAGTATAAAAGATTTGAACAACACTATGAATCAACTTTATCTAATTGGCATTTATGGGACATTCTATCCAATTACAATAGAACACACAGTCTTGTCAAGGATACACAAAACATTTATCAAGATAAGCTACATGAACATATTCTCATATTTATGGCCCATAGAACAATTCTCAATAAATGTAAGAAAGGATTGAAACCATACTATGTATATTCTCTGTCCATACAGAATCAAAGTGTGAGTCAGTAACAGAAAGATACCTGGAAATTTCCTGAATACTTGGAAACTAAATAGCATTTAAAAATCGCTCGTAAATCATGAGGGAATAAATCATGAGGGGAATTAGATATTATTTTGAACTGAATGAAAATGAAAACACAACATACAAAATTTGGTAACATGCAGCTAAAGTCCCACTCTTAAAGGGAAATTTATAGCACTAAATACTTGCATTATAGAAGGAGAAAGGCTTAAAATGAATGACCTCAGCTACTATCTTATGAAGCTGGAAAAGGAAAAGCAAATTAAATCTAAAATAAACAGAACAAGTAATAAATACAAAAAGAGAAATCAATGAAATAGTAAATGGGAAAAATCAATGAAACAAAAAGCTGTTTGAGATCAATACTGCAGTTGATTCTTGTTATTTCCAGTAGTTCTATAAAGTTGCTGGGACACTGAATTAGAGAATACTGAACCATTGCTTCTAGGGGAAATACAAGGTTAGGTTCCTGCTGGCCTCTGGTCACATTTTGTCAGCCAGTCAATAATAATTTGTCTTAATGTTGTCTCTGTTTAAAAACACCCTATGGAATTTATATTGTTGATTCATGAACATTGGACACATGGCCAACAGCACTATCACTCATGCCTGAGTGAAGCTCACCTAACACATACATTTTCTCCATAAGGCACACCACAGCCTTCATACTCTTAGGACCACTTCACGGCATTTCATTGGGGGCCATTTTAAGAAGCAAAATTACAAAACAAAACAAAACAAACACACACACACAGAAATGCAAAAATCATGGTACTCAATAGACTGTGAAAAGGACATTTGTTTACAGTATGATAGCTGAAACAAGAAGAGCATCCCTTTGAGCAACCTCAGCTGAGAACTTGTGTGTTGAGCAACTCAAATTTTTCCATCTGTGCATGTCCTTGGATGACTATGAAAGCATCACAAGTATTGACTTTGGGATTACAAATAAATCTTAGCAAGCAGGTAAATTCCTAAATAACAGAATCCACAAATAATGAAGACTGACTGTATTGATAAAACTCTGGAAGTCACAATTACCAATACCAGAAATGATAAAGGGACATCGCCTCACATCATATAAACAATAAAAGAATAACAAAATATTAGCAACTTTTTTCCTATGAATACCACCACTCAGATGAGTGAAATGGACAAATTCCTATTAAGAGAGCTGAATTTGTAATTTAAAACCTTACCTCCCCTCAAAAAGAAAAAAAAAGAAAAACACCTCCATGCCTAGATGGCTTCACTGATGAGTTATGGCAAATATTTAAGAAGGAAATAATACTAATTCTATACAAACTCTTCCTTTCCAGGTTCTTTTATAAGCCCAACATTACCCTGACCCCCAGATCTGAAAAAGACATTATAAGACTAGAAAACTAAATATAGAGCAACAGCCCACAAAACAAGCTGAGAGATTGAAGAAGATGTAAATAAGCAGGAAGAGACACCATACTAATGGGTCAGCAAACTCAGTACTGTTAAGAGGTCAGTTTTCCCCAAGTTTATCTATGAATTCAAGTCAATCCACATCAAAATCCCACCAGGCTTTTTGTTCGTTTTATGGTAAATGACAAGTTGATTATAAAATTTATACAAAAATGCAAAGGATTAATATGAACAAAGCAACTCTGAAGAGAAAAAAAAGAGTAGGAGGGTTAACAGTATCTGATTTCAAGGCTTACAGTAAAGCTGCAGTAATCTAGACAATGTGGTATAAGTATAAAAATATATACATAGATCAATGGAACAGAATAGAGGGCCCACATATATATGACAAACTGAGAAAGAATAATCTAAGAAATAATACTGGAGCAATTGGATAGTCATATGCCAAACAAGAAAAGAAAATGAGAGATTGAGAAAGAGTTGATTTCATACCACACACCATAATCAAAATCAATATAAAAGCTAAAAACTGTAAAACTTCTAAAAGAAAACAGCAACTTTTCTTGATCTTAGAGTAGGTAGGGAGTTCTTAAAGAGGACATTAAACAAATGATAACCTTGGTCAAACACTTTGTGTTTGACTTCTGTTGCCATTTCTTTTGTCTCTGTCTGCTGCCTGGACACTAGCTGGAATCAGCTGGGCAGTGACTCCCCTCCAACCAGCCCATGGCTCTTGGTAGGAGGCAACTCTGGCACTGCCCCAGATCCACTCAGCACACTGTCCCTACTCTGTGCTTGCTGCTAAGGCCAGCTCTGAGGCCCATAGGATACAACCCCACACAGACTCCAACAATGCCATGAAGTTTGCATTTTGTCCCCCACCCAGTCCTGGGCCCTCTCT
The DNA here is from genome assembly GCF_040802235.1 of Manis javanica. Taxonomy (NCBI): domain Eukaryota; kingdom Metazoa; phylum Chordata; class Mammalia; order Pholidota; family Manidae; genus Manis; species Manis javanica. The sequence goes on along the minus strand of NC_133157.1, from coordinate 34,719,231 downwards.
CACTTCAGCCCTCACCTCTGTACAAGGAGATTTGAATGGAACTTGGTGGTCCCCAGATGGGCTTTCCTCTGCGTGCAGTGAGTGGCACCACTGCACTCCCCTTCTCCACCTACGGCCTTGAAATTTTGGGTACAGTGGAAACAGCCTTCCAGAGATTCTAGAGGTGATGTGGATTCTTCCTTCTGGGTTCATTTGGTCGTGTCAGGGGGTTTGTTGGCAATTGGAAGTTGAGCATAAGTGATTAGAGCCCCACCTAACACCAGAAGTCCCTTTTCATTCAGAATGAGCCATACTTTCTAACACTGTTTCAACAGACTAAAATACAGTAAGTGCGTTTGTCTGGAATGGAGTGAGGGAGTAGACAGAGCGGTGTCCAGCCTTCCTGTTGCCCTAATGGGCATTTGAAGCCTTGGTATTGCAACCTCTACCTTTATATAGTCAGCACGTCAGTTCACTTCAGGATCCATTTATTGAAAGGTCTTAAAATAAGCTTCCTTTAGTTAGGATTTACTGAGTCCCTTCCCCAGTAAGTAGTCACTCTGGTGGGGGGGTCATACAAGTGACCATCTGCATCTTCCAGTGCTCTTCTTACACAGAAGTGGGGCCATGACCAGGGCCAAGTCTCCCCAGTGCCAGGTGTATAGTGACCACTGCCTTCTAGGTCAGGGCTTCTGGAGGTTGAAGGGACCCAAAGGCCCTGAGGGATGATGACTTGCGTGGGCAGAGATGAGCCAGCACTGCAGGCTGAGAGAGCAGCCCTCTGAGGAAAGGTGAGGAGGTGGGAAATCTCAGCACACGTTCGGGGACTGTTAAGAAGTCTAGTCTTGGGACTGGGATGAAGGTAGGGAGCTGAGGAGACAGGTCTGGGCCCAGCCCTCCGAGGTGGGGGATTTGGCTTGGTCTGGCAGGCAATGAGGGACAAGCGGACAGGTCAGAGCCCGCTGGTCCATCCTCCCTGAGAGTGCCAACTTCAACCGGGACTACTCGCGCCGGCGGGGCTGCCCTGGGGAGGGGTCACGGATGCCTTTCTCAGCCCGGTGTTATCAGGGAGAAGGCGGCACGCTCGTGGTATTTGCGGAAGTCAGGCCAAAGTGGGGAGAGCACCGGCCCTGGTGACGCGGGCTGGAACCAACCCTCGCGCCTCGACAGTGAGTACCGCGGGCCTCGCAGCACGTTAGCCTCTGAGGAGCTACTGGGAACCGTCAGAGAAGCGCGAGTTTCCCTACGCACCCCCATTACGTGTCCCAAGAGGGCTGCTTGGTGCTGGGATCCAGGAGGCCCCGGGCTCCCGGTCACACCTGGGGAACCCCGGGCGGTCACTGGGGTCCCTTCGAGGCGGAGTTCTTCGGGGCCGGAGGAGGAGGGTTTCGCGGCGCGGGGGCGCGCGCCTCCTCCGGGCAGCCGGCGGGATAACCCCGGGCGTCAACGCCTGCAGCTGCCGCGGCCTTATAAGGCGGGGGCCGGGCCGCGCCGGGGGAGGGGCTGCGACCGGCCGGCCTCCGTCCTCCCAGCAGCTGGGGGGCGGTGAGAAGGAGCGCAGCGGCAGCGGGAACTCCGGAGCGCGCCGAGCCGGCCATGGGCAAGTCAGGTGAGCCGCGGGCCGGCGTGCGGGACGGCTGGAGAGCCCCGGGCTCCGGACTCCTCGCCGTCACCGTCGCCCGAGGCGGGCTGGATGTCCGGGGAGCAGGGCGGCCGCCTCCGCGCGGGGACTCCGCGCCCGCTGCGCGGCGGGAGCCCGGATGCGGGATGGAAGGGCGCTCGGGGGAAGCTCCCGGAGGTGGGCAGGTTCCGGGATAGCCGGGCAGCAGGGGCGGCCGTCGGCCCCCAGGAGCAGGAGGGCGGGCGAGGCCGAGGGAGCGTCCCCCTGGCCGCGAGCCAGAGATGGCGTCAGGGGGGCTTGCAGGCACTGATGGGATTAGCGCTCTGCCCTGTCGAGGCGTGGCTTTTGCTTTGTTTCAGGGGGACAGAGTTACGAGTTGGAAAAAACCACCAAACTATGACAACATCTCTCACTGCAAAGCAGCTGGCGCCAACCAGCCCTCCTGAGGGCAACTCTGAGCATCCTTTCCTTCAGTCGTTGTCCCTCCTCCCCTGAGCGTCCCGTTTGTGCCAGGCTCAGTCAGGTCTCACCCTGGTAGGGCGTCACGCTTCCCCTTTATCTCTCGCCAGTGGAGGCCCATCCTCAGCACTGTGGTTGTCCCCGTGAACTTTCTAAAATGCAGATTTCATCCTGTCACTTCCCAACACCTTCCATCCCATTGTCTGCGGGTGGGAGAGTAAACACCCCTCCACCTGCCTTGGGGCCCTCTGGGAGCTGGTCAAGCCCCTCACCTTCCCACTTAGATCCTGAGGCAGGTATGCTAGGCCCTTCCCTTGGGTTCCCTTTCCCAGCACTCACCACCAACACTCTGCCTCTCCCACTTTTCTGCAGTTGAAAATACTCCCCATCTTTCTAGGCTCAACTCCTGGGCAGATACCACCCACGCCCATTTTCCTCTTCCCTCGCCCAGCAGAGGGACGGCCCCTCTCGATATCTTTGTTGCAGCCCTCCCAGCAGTCAGCTTGGGACACTACCAGCCGTAGACCTGTTTCCCATAGACTCCTCACTCCTGGTGGCCAGGGGCCATGTCTATCTTGGCATAGTTGCTGCCTCACAAGAGGCTCTTAATGAACAGCTGTTCTGCTTCGAGGGAAGTTAGGCTTGTCAGCCTCGAGTGAGTGAGGCTGGGCCTCTTGAACCTGTTCTGAAGATCTGGGCTCTTGAGGTGCCAGGATTGGGAGTAAGTGGCTTTCCCTAGCATTGATCCTTACCTGCCTTTCCTGTAGTGACTGGACTGGCTTTCAGCTCTGGCTCTGCTAATCACTTGCTGTGTGATCTTGAGCAACTTCAGTAATCCTTCCCTCGCTATGCCTCAGTTTCCCCATCTGTACAAAGAGGGTGGCCTGTATGATCCTGAGGGCCCTTCATATCATGGAAAGGTGACATGAGGATTAGTCATGTGGTTAAAGAACGGATGATAGGCGGTGATGGGAGAAGAGCATGGCAGTTGTGAGAGCATTCTGAGAAATTAACTCCTTTCTCTGTAAATGAGGAGAAAAATCCACAAATTCTTTACAGCTACATTTTATTCAGTTGTTTCTGGCTTCTTCCCTAAGAAATAGCTTTCCAGAGCTGCTCATATTCATCTGCGTGTCCATTCTTTATCTGTTCCCCCATCTGTCCCTTCCTCTCTCCCTCACTTCTTCCTGCCTTTTCTCTGTCCCTCTTTTCCCTCCATTCCACCATCTATCAGTGCCAAATCGTAACCCACTGCTGTGAGGGCGTAGCCACTGTCTTCAGGAGTATTTACTGGATTGTGAAATGAATAATCAAGCTGATGGGGAGTGGGAGGCAGACAGGCAGTACGTGGCTCCAGTAAGAGATAGAAGGTGATTCAAACCACAAGACGGGCAGGTGAAGAGCATTGGAAGCTCAAGGAAAGGAGGAATCTGCAGAGGGGATCACTGAAAGCTCCAGGAGGGTCTTGGGAACCTGGGCCTTACCGTGGAACCAGGGGGGCCACTGGAAGACATAGATTTGAAAGCAGCAGGACCAGAGCTGTGCCTGAGGAGTGGGTATGGAGGGGACCATATGGGGATCTGCCGGAGGTGAGGGCTCAGGGGAGGCTACTGGAGTTACTCAGGCAAGTGACGAAGGAGGCATCTAAGGGGAGTGGAGAGGAGGGGATGGGGTTTTGAGATGGTATCCTCAAACAGATTTGGTGACCAGCTTCTCTGAATGAGAGGCAAGGATCAGCAGTGTGAGCCTGGGTGCAGGATGGTGGTGACACCTTCTAGGGTGGAGGTGCAGAAGTGGGCAGGTTTCGGCAGCAGGTGGGGGCAGTGGCAGAAGGCAGGTCACAGATGGTTCAGACAGGTGCCACCACCCCTCACACATACCCAGGCACCTTCCAGAGTGCTGGCCCAGGCCTATCACTCTCATTGCCACCTGCATTTTATTTGTCTACCCCAAAGGCTGAGCCCCCAGGACAGTGCCTGTCCCCCTTAAGGGTCCCCAAGAGAGTGACTTTCCTAGGTGACACAGGACCATCCTCGAAGTTCTAGGCCACTGGCCTGAGGCTGTCTGCACACACAGGGTCAGAAGCACTTACCAGTGTGTGTCCACGTGGGCTTTATGTGGTTCTATAAAGATGGTGGAAAGGAGCCAGTCCCTTGCCTCTTCGAGGCGTGTTTCCTCATCACTATATAGGAGCCAGCCTCTTTTTAACCCTTAACCTCAGCTATACCTCAGAGCTGCTTGGGGTAGCGGGCATTGCTGAAAAAGTATCATGCAACTGATACAGCTTAAACTCCAGCAGATGCTCTGCCCAGAGGCCCTGAGGTCCTGCTGCTAGCCCTGGTCTCCCTGCTGGGTTTCAGTTTGCAGCAAATGTGGTGGACGCAGAGAAAGGCAATGGCCTTGGGCTCAGTGGAGGTTTCTAGTCTGTAATAATAGTTATTACCAATTAATAAGCTTCTGCATGCCAGGCTTTGAGCTAGGTTTTTTATGTATGTCACCAACTTTTTGTAACAGCCCAGTAATGTGGCTATTATTAATTTTATGGATTTATAGATGTTGAGTAACTTGCTCAAGCTCATATCCTGACTGTTATATGGACAAGCTGCGATTTGAACTCAGCTCTCTGACTTCTCAGCTGTGTGCTTTCCCCTCTGCCACACTGACCACTTGCTACCTGCTCCCCTGCCTGCTTCTCAGCCTGGACTGTGGCCCAATAGTGACCTTTACACAGCCTCCAATTATCTCTAAGAATCTTAGTGTCCCTCAGTGCACATCTCCAAGCACCAAAGGCTATCAGAGCAGAAAGGCCTTTAGGGAACAACTAGCCCAGGAATTTTCTACTGGGCGATGCCCTCGCACCTCTGCAGGGTCAGGTCAGGCACAGCAGTTCCATTTTCATCTGTTTATTTTATTGAAAAAAACAGATTCAAAGAAAGGGCTTCCTGCTTTGAAGATACTTTGAAAACCGCAGATATCATCCTTCTCATACAGATGGGGAACCGGGGTGCAGAGAGGCAGGGACTTGCCCAGTGCTTGCCTCAGGGCTGGAGAATGGACTGCTTTTCTATGCTCCGGGGCATCCTTGTTCCCGTAAGCAATTGAGCAACTCTTCACTGGTCATCATTCTTGCCGTTAGGCAGAAGAAGATGTGTGTAAATTGAAAAGTGTGCGGAATTTGAGCAAGGAGAGTGAAGAGAGGAGCATTCTCAGATCTGGCTCTGATGTGGACTCACTGTGTGACCCTGGGCAATTCACATGCCCTCCCAAAGACTGCAGTTTCCTCATCTGGAATGAGAAGACCCCTGTCCTAGTACCTTCCCAGTGCTGGTGTCAGCATCTGTTTGTTCACACATGCACTCATTCACTCAGCAAATATCAGAGCACGAGCTCAGAGAAACTGCAAGAAGTCATCAAAGACCAATTTAAATGCCAGCAGCCCGGCTACTTTTATATCAGGGAGGGAATCTGACCAGGTAGTTTCTCCCCAGGCCAGAGGCAAAAGGGTCTCCACCCAATAGTAATGATAATTATTATAGTTGACATTTAGTAACTCTTCACTGTGTTCCAGAACATTGTTCTAAAGCATTTACATAGATTAATTCATTTAATTCTTAAAACAACCCTGTGACATAGATCCTGTTACCCCCATTTTATATATGGGGAAAATGAGACACAGAGTGATTGAGCAACTTGCCCAAGATCACACAGCTAGTAAAAGGCAGAGCTGGGATTTGCCTCTTGAATTTCCTCGAACCCAGGCCAAAAGAGTAGGAGCTGTCCATCTGGAGCTCTTCCTCCCTTCCCTTCCCTCCTTTCCTTTCTCAACCCTCTGCCCCTCCCCGACCTAAGGTGTTAATTTTGTCTTCCTGATAAACTAGCAAGACCAGCTTTGTGCCAAAGGCAGGACCAGGTCCCTTAGCCTCTCTCTAAGGGGAGAAAGGGACCTGTCCACAGTTCCTGCCCTGGCCTTTGATGGTCCTGGGCCTTTTTTGGGAGTCTGGAGAGGCCAGAGAAATGAGTCAGGCTGGGCTGAGGGAGCTACGGAAGAGGACGGAGGCTGAGAGAGGAGCCTGTCCCGCAAAGCCAGGAGGGACGAGGGGCACAGGTGTCAGCGTTTTTATCAGGCAGTTAGAAGCTCAGACCCAAAGGCACCTTCTAGAGTCCCCGTTCAGCACCCCCTGAAGTGCCTGTACCCTCTGCCCCAGAGCCCAGCCCTGCGCCTTCCCTCAGGGGCAAGCAGCTCCCTTTATACCAGGCGGCTCCTTCCACCTTTCAGCAGCTCTGACCTGAAGCCCCAAATCTGCCCCTGGAGCTTCTCCACCCACGGTTGCTGATTTCCTCTGGGGCTCCTTGGGCAGGTCTGTCCATAAAGGGTGTGGCACAGAGCAGGCTCTTGAGAAATCTTGTTTTCGCTTCCTTCCTCCCCTTCTCCCTGCTCAGAGAGTCGAAGGCCCTGGCCAGCCTCCCTGTGCCTGATCCTCCTCCTAGGTCTGGGGATCCTCTGGTCTCCCCTCTGTGCTTTCGCTGTCTCATGCCCCTTGGGAGTGGTGTGGGGTACAGGACAGGGTTCCCCTCTTCATGGGCCCACCCCTGGACCATTTGTGGCAACTTCCCTTCTTGAGCTTCAGTTTCCTCATCAAAAAAATGGGTACACAGAAGTCCCTACAAGGTGGCGAGAAGTTAATGTCAGGCCCAGTACCCAGAACGGCTGGCCAGCAAGCAGGAGAAAGGACCTTCCTTCTTCCGGGCTGGGACCCTGGGCCTGTGGGACCTCTCTGAGCATCAGTTTACCCTCCTACAAAATAAGGACATCATCCCTGGCCTCTCCCCATTGTGGGTTCGCCATGAGGGCTCTCCCTGCCTAATGCATGATGGATGGATTTCTGTGACTTTTTTCCTTACGTTTATCTGTGTTCTTGGGTTTTTCTACAGAAGTGGGGTGTGCCTCTTGCTGGGTATGGTCACCAGTGATATCTTGTCTCCCAAGGCTGAGGCCTTGCTCTGTGGACTGGACTGGCTGCCTTTGGGGGAGGGGACTCCTGGGGCCAGCTAGAGTTGTGGCTGTGGGGCCACCATGCCTCCCAGCCAGGGGTGGGGAGAGAGAGCCCCTCTCCTGATTACCAAGAAGTCCTCCTGCCCCCTTCCTGGGGACCCTGGCCCACGGAACTGGCCCTGCTGGGAGCAGTGACCAGATGTGGCATCTAGGCACCAAGCTTAGGTTGAGAACAAGAACTTTCACTTTTGCTTCTCTTCCCCCATTCTGGGAGTACAGTGACCTACTTTTTAGTAGCTTTATATGTCACTCTCTGCCAGAGACTGCAGGACATACAGCAGTTCGAGGTCCAGTGAACCCAACCCTGGATCTCAGGGTTGCCTTTAAACTGGCTTCACTTCAGCTACCCACCCCTCCCCTTATCTCCACCTCCTACCCAGAGACCCAGATCTCAGCACCACCCTGGCCCTTCTGTGCCTTCCCTTCTCACCACCTCCTCCAGGGAGCCTTCCCCAGTACATCTGTGGTCACTATTGCACATACACCTCCAGTTTTGTCCCACCGTAGCCTGCCCAGGACGCAGAGCTAGAAGGGACATTAGTATGGGCCTGGCCAAGCCTGCTTCTCCGATAAGAACTCTCTGCTGCCTTGACCAAGTATACCTACATCTGCGCCTATGTGTTCGTACACACTTAGTATTTTTTTTAACAATTTTTATTGAAAAAAACTGACATACAGTATAATATCAGTTTCAGGTGTACAACATAGTAATTCAACATTTATATACATAAAAAAGTGATCACCACAACAAATCTCATTACCATATGTCACCATATAAAGTTGTTACATATTATTAACTATATTCTCTATGCTGTTTTAGTAATATTTTTGAGACTCTTTCCAGAAGTTTTCCTTGAATATATAAATGTGTGAATAATTCTTTTTTTTTACCCAAGTGGAAATTCTGTTTCTTGCTTTCTTAACAATTTATACTAAGGACTTTCTCAATAACATAGAATTAAAAAAATTACTGTATTTATTTTCATTGTATGGTTGTACCTTCATTTATTTAACCAGTTCCATATTAATAGCCACTGAGTTGTTTGTATTTTTTTGCAATTGCAAATAATCACACTTGTTTTGATACTGTCTCCTTACAAAAGCTGTGAGTTCCTGAAGTCTGGGCTCAGTTGTTTGTCTTGCATCCTTTCATCCTACCCTGATGGGACCTTGTAGAACTTTGGGATTGGAAGGGACTTGAAACTCATCTGACTGGGCCTCCAGGGCCTGAATCCTTTTGAGAGGAGACACCTGCTTGTATTCCCTGGTGCCAGAGAGCTCACGACCTTGTGAGGTAGCCCTGTCAATCTTCAGAAGGCTTTGGTTGAGGGAAAGATCTTCATTTGAGTGAGCTGAAATCTGTCATCCTCCCCTTTCCACCTACTGGTCCCAACTTTGCCCTCTGGGGCCCCAGAATGCACCAGGGGCCTCCAGGCCTCCACAGTGTCTTCCGAAGTGTGATCTTCTCCAGGATGAACATACCCAGTACTTGACCCATTCCTTGTAAGACCCATTTCCAGCCCCTTCTCCACCTCATCACTGTGTTTGACTGTCGCCGCCTCTCACATAAGGCTGGGGCCGGCCTGGGTGAGGCATTCCAGCTGGGCACGGACTCGTGCAGGGCCTGGAGTGCATCACCCAGAAGCCTGCAGGTTTCTGGCAACCATGCCACTCTGCTGTCTCCTTAGCATATTGTCAACGAGACCCCAGTTTGATTCTCTCGAGTTGCTCTGCCTTCCACCATTTCTAATTGAGATAGTAAAACAAATCTTTGTGACTCCATTATTCCAAATACCACATTAACATACTAAAAGCCCAAATTTTCTTTTATTATTATTATAAAGTACTTGACATAAAATTGACCACCTTGGCCATTTTTAAGTATACAGTTCAGTAGTGTCGAGAATATTCACATTGTTGCAAAACAGATCTCCAGAACTTCTCTGTCTTGTAAATCTGAAACTCTATGCTTTTAACCAGTACCTGTTTACCTCTCCCTCTAATAAACCCACAAAACTTTGTCTTTCAAACCAAAGGCTTGGTCCAGCTCTCGGCCTCAGAGATTTGGACTTTAGATTGTAGCTCTGCCTTCCACCTTGTGACCAGCTACCATCGCCACATTTTTTCCCCTCCTTGCCTTGGTTCGCAACATCTCCTTATTCCTGCCCAACAACCAAAACCTCTGAAGTCCTGGCATTCAGTGCCCCCTACCCATCCTTGTCCCACTCCACGTTACCTTGACTTGGCCTCACTGGACTGCTCCGCTGACCCCACAGTATTCGAGGTCAGCACCACTCACTCTTCAGTTGACCAGAAACCCCTTGGACAGCTTGACCATTGTTGTTAGGCCTGCAGGTACCTTTGCCCCTTGTAGCCTAAAGTCCCCTGAGGGGAGGCCTGGGTCTCCTTCCTCCACCCCATCTCCCCTCACAGGCCGCTGTGGGGTGTGACTTGAAGGGCTGAGGGGCAGGGGATCTGACTGCGGGAGGGGAAGGGTACCCCCGTCGGGTCATCTCCTCAGCCTGGGGTTGGAAGACAGCAGAGGAGAAGGCTGGCCCAGGACGGCGGGAGGAGTGGTGTTCGGCCAGCCTCCAGTTTGTACCCTCGCTGCCCATGGCAAGGCCTCAGGGACAGGCAGGCTCCCACTGGGGCCAGCTCAGTTTAGAGGCCCTCTGTGGCCCCCACTCATAAGTTGTCTCAGGCACCCCCATTCCCACAGAGACCCCCAGACCCCGAGGGCTGGCATCCAGGGCCGTCACGGTCTCAGCCTGGCCAGCTCCTGCCCAGACATCTCTGGGCCTCATATCAGGGCCACCTTCCTGATCCTTCAGGCCAGGTTGGGTTGCTTTTCTCCAACTTCCTCTTGACCTGTGCCCCCGTTTGCCTGCACCTTGGCCCTGTCGCACGTTTGCTAGTGTCCATTTGCAAAGCTTTGTCCCTTCCCTGTGTGAGCTCCTTGAGGGCAGGACCTGGTGACTTGTCCCTGGCCCCCTTGCACACAGGGCGGGGCCTGGTACAGAGGAGGTGCTCAGCAGATGACCGGATGTTTGGATGATGGGTGGATGCACGCTGCTGCTGAAATGACGGTGAACCAACAGGTGGATGGAGGATGTGGAATGTCTGGGCTTCCATTTCAGATCCAAATTGGTGTTGCTTCTGTCCACTGTGACCTGCCTACCCTTGGCTTCTCTCACTTCCTCTCTCCTTAACTCCAGGCCCCTTGACCTGGCCCTTTCTGAGGTCTTGCCTCAGTTAGGCACGGGCTGTATCTCTTCCCTCACTGCAGCCCTGGGCCAGCTAATCACAGCCTGCCCCTCAACACAACCGTGGGCTTTCCTACACTCCCCCCTCACCCCACCTCTCCAGTGCTGTCCTTCCCTGGTCCTCTTTTCTTTATCTGTCCCTCTGTGTTCTTGGTTTCAACAGATGGGTGCAAGGCCCCCCTGCACCACAGCCAGGCCCGTTCTCTCCGGGCTCCTACCTCCAGCCATTCCCAGGCCCCACCACACACAATAGGTCCAGTCTGAGATGCAGTCTCCTTCAAACATTTTCTTTCAGAAGTCCTGTTGCTCACTGTCCAGCCTCCCACCATCTGCTGTGCACTTCTAGCCCGTCCTCCACTGGGCAGCCAGCAGGGTCTTTCAGAAACACAGATCTCATCAGCATATGCCCCTGTTCCCGTTCCTCCACTTCCCATTGCCTTAGATACAGACCCACATTGCTGACAGGGCTGGGAGGCCCACAGAGCCCATGAGGTGTAGGTTTGCAGAGATGTGGAAGGTGACTTCATGCGTGGAGACAGGATGAGAAGGTGTGGAGCAGAATATCATGGTTGCCCGTTTGGCTGGGGTGAAAGGGGACAGCAGCCTGTCCGTGTGGCCTGAGGCTTGAGCTGGCAATTACTCTGAAGCCTGCCGTCTTACTTTCAGGAGTCTTTTCTCTGCACTGAGATAGTCTCCATTTTGAAATCATTGCAGCTTCCAAGCAGTTCAATAATGAGGTCCTGAAGGCTCACAACGAGTACCGGCAGCGGCATGGCGTCCCCCCGCTGAAGCTCTGCAAGAAGCTCAACCAGGAGGCTCAGCAGTGAGTCCCCTCAGTGCCCCATAGTGACTCGGGCCCCTCACGGTACTGCTGCCGCAGTCATGGAGGGAGTTGGGGGCGGCTGCAGGCAGATGAAGCCAGACTCGAATAACTACTCTCCCACTCACCTAGGCATCCCTTTGGGCCTGTGGGCCTCAGTTTGCCTCTCTGTAAAATGGGGCCCTTGGGGGAGGCGATGCTCAGAAGAGATGCCGATGTGCTCCTGATTTCCTCAGCGAGCCGGGGGTGCAGAAGGAAGTTGAGCCACACCAGGCTAGGGCTTATTCTTTGGGGCTTCCCTGGGCTGCTCCCACCCAGAGGAAACACCATGGACTCTGGTAGGTATTCGGAGGCCCTGGCCAGCACGAGGATCCTCAAGCACAGCCCAGAGTCCAGTCGCGGCCAGTGTGGAGAGAATCTGGCGTGGGCATCCTATGATCAAACAGGTGGGTCATGTTCTTAGCCCCCCTCCCCTCTGCCTGAGCCAGGCCCAGGACGCCCACCGATCAGGCCCCTGCCGGCCTCAGCGCCCTCTGTGGTGCAGCCACAGGCCCAGAAAGGGAAAGGAACCCCCAGCTTCCTGTCTGCTCCCGGGGGCTGACTGCAGTTCACCACTAGGTCTCTGATGCAGGCTCAGCGCCAGGCCTGTGCTGGTGTCAGGGACACAGAGATGAGTCAGACTGCCCGCCTCCCCCCTCCTTTGGAAGAGCTTCCAGCTGAGGAGGGGGTGGGGGAGACAGACCGTTTCTGTGCAGTCTCAGCCTGAGCCCGTGGGCACTGAAGTATCCCTAACTACAGAAGAATGTTACTATCATGATAAATATGTGTGTGTGTGTATTGTTTTTTTTTACAGTGCTGGTGTCTCTATTTTTATCAGAAAAATGCAATAGAGCTTTTTCCATGTAAAAGAAATAATAATAATGGGAAAGACAATTCCTCTCTCAGAGGTCACAGCCTGGAATGGCGATCCCAGCCACACCGACTGAGCATTCCTGAGCTCCCTGGCTCTGACTGGGCTGTCGTGGCTTTTTAGGAAAAATGCTGGCGAGCACTGCCTCGCCCTCGGAAGCTTCCTCCAGACCCCGCGGGAGAGCGCCTCTCCCTCCCCAGGCCTCGCATTCCTGGGAGTTCCCAGGGGAGGCCCTCCCGTCCTCATGTATTCCCCAGCTCAGCAGCCCTCCAGGAGAGGCGTGTGCATGCTCCTGGGGAAGGCAGGAGCCCCAGGGAGAAGGGAAGGAATGGGAAAAGACCAGCAGGAGACACGGCTCCATCCTGGCCTTGTGCTGACTCCCTGTGGCGCCCTGAGTAAATCACTACCCTCTCGGGCCGTTTTCCCCGTCTCTAGAGAGGGGGCTGGGTAGGCAGGCTCTCAGGCAGTGGTTCCCCACTCTGGCTGCTCACTGGGATCTTTTGAAGAGCTTTTAAAACATGCCAATGCCTAGTTCTTTCCTCCAGAGACATGATACAATCAGTCTGTGGCAGGCCCGAGGCATCAGGGATTTTTAAATATACCCCAGATGAGGCCAGCATGTAGCCTCTGTTCTTTAAGGCCTTGCTACTCAATGTGTGGTCCATGGACCAGTGGCATCATCTAGGAACCTGTTAGAAATGCAGACTCACAGGCTCCACCCCTGACCTACTGAAGACAGAGTCTGCATTTTAACAGAGCCTCAGACAGATCGTGCACACATTAAAGTTCACCACTCAGTTTTCCGAGGTCCCAGGCTCTAGCTCCGGCCTTGAGATGTCTCAGGGCAATGCTGCAGGTTCCCAGTGGGCCTTCCAGGTGAGGAACCTTCTGCCTGCAGTGCAGACCCTGGCCCACCAGCCCAGTTGCTTTTCTCCTGTGGATTATTTCAGGAACCAGCCTTGGCGTGGGGTGAGGTTGGAGTCTCCCTGACACTCGGCGCATCATTAGAAGCCCTTGCCATATGTTGTATTCAACCCTCTTGTACAGAGGCTCAGAGAGGGGAAAGCCTTGCCGAGGATTACACAGTGAATTAGGGGCAGGGCAGGGACACAGATGCAGGCCCCCCTGAGCCCCGGCCAGGCCTCTCCCAACTCCCAACTAGACCCTCTCTTCGCCCTGGATATGCTCGGGGACAGGAGTCCCTGTTTCAGCTCATTGTCAGACTTGGACTTGTGGGAGAGGTGGTTCGGGGTTAATGGCCAAGATGGAAGGAATAGGGACTGGCTTGATCTTGGCTCCCAAGTTTTAAACAGTGTCTTTTCCATGCAGGAAAGGAGGTGGCTGATAGATGGTACAGTGAAATCAAGAGCTACAACTTCCAGCAACCTGGCTTCACCTCTGGGACTGGTGAGTGGCCAGGCCCTGGGCAGGGTTGCAGGTCAGGGGTCCGATTTCAGAAAGAGGCTAACACTCTGAAAATCAATCATTTCCCTCCTGTTTTACCTCTTCCATATTTCTCTGGTTTGACTTTGCCTAAAGGGCAAAACTCTCCTCCCCATCACCTTTCCCAACACACACTCACCCTCCATCGAAGAGCACTGGAGCTGCTGATTCCTGCCCCACCAGCTCAGAGTTCTGCACATGACTGGGGTCTGTCCTGAGAAGGCTGCAGAGTTAAAAGCTGCTGAGTGCTTCCTTCCAGAGGGGGTACCTCAGACTTTTCACCAGGCATCCTACTTCTAGTCTTGCTCCTGCCAAACAGCCTGCTCCCCAGCAGCTAGACTATTCTAAAACCCTCTCTACTCCTGTTGCTCTCTGGATTAAACTGCAAACAATGGCTTCCTGGGGCCATCAGGAAAAGGGCCCAGCTGCTCACCCTCCTGGTCTGAACTCCCTTGGCACCCCACATCCTCCCTGCCATGCTTCCCACGCATCACAGCCTCCCAGGCATTCTGCTTTCATCTTTATGCTCTAGTTTGTGGTTCTGGTGAGCTTGGCTGCTGAAGGGGTGAGCCAGGGTCCTGGCTCTATGGCAATTAAATCTGAGGGGTCAGGGAGGAACAGTAAGAACTTCCTACCAGTGATTAGGGGTGTGTAGGCAGAACCTTGTCTTCTTTTCATCAAGATCTGTGTCCAGGAGACATTTTCTTTCACAGCATCTGAATCTGGGTCTAGTCTCAGCTTGGACACCCTCACTTATGTGATCTTGGGTCAACTTGCTGTCCTTCAGTGTCTCCGACGGAGAGGAACAAGGCGCTGTCCCCCATGGGACATTCTGAGAACTGGTATTTAGAGGCAAGGAGGAGCCAGCTGTGAGGTCACGTAGCCTTTCTCAGAGGCCTCCACAGTGAGCAGTAACATTTAGCTTACCAAAGCAGCTCTGAGTTCTGGGCTTCATCCCACCCCTCACTAGGCTCCTGTCTTTTCCTCAAAACCTGCTCAGAGCCACCTGGGGCCAGGATGGGTTGGAAGGGGCTGTAAATTTCTCTGACCAGAAGGCACCCAGGAAACTGGGAAGGGTGTTCTCCCCCCACCCCCATTCCTCTACTCCACCCCACCCCACCCAGGGTGGAGCCACCTATAGCCTCCCACCCCCTGGATGATTGTTCAGAGGCAGAAAGTGACATGTTCTCCGAGCCAGTCACCATTTCCTGTGGTTTCCGCTCACCCTTTGGGCAGGACTTCTGCAAGTGTGTGGGCAGAGCTGTGATGGCAGAGGTAGAATCATCCACTGGGGCATGTCTCCTCTCAGCTCTCCAGGCTGGGAATAAGAAGGCCTCTTTCAGGGTCCTGGCTCTATGGCAATTAAATCTGAGGGGTCAGGGAGGCACACTAAGAACTTCATACCAGTGATTAGGGGTGTGTAGGCAGAACCTTGTCTTCTTTTCATAAAGATCCGTGTCCAGGAGACATTTTCTTTCACAGCATCTGAATTTGCTTTTCGCATGAGCAAGATTCACTAGCAACTGGACATGCGTCAGAGCAAGTTACTAGTGTTGCTCATGTGCGCACCCCTAACAGTTACAAAGCGCCTCCAAATCATGGCCTCATAAGCCTTGCATCGCCATTTGAAGGGAGGGCTTTATTCCACCCATTTTACAGAGGAGGGAACTGGGGCCCAGAAGGGGGAAAAGACTAATCTTATACTTTCTCTCCTCAGTCTGATGCTTTTTCCATGGCTCTTGCTCCAAAATGGGAAGTGTCAGAGTTGGGGGTAGGACTCAACTTTCCATGATCACTGACAACCTGTCCCACCTATTGCCCCACTTCTCCCACCCCTGAAGAGGAAAACCCAGAACAACTAGCCCCATGCCATCCCAGATGGCAGTGGGCAATGCTTGGGGACAGACAGAGCCTGATCCTAAGAGGAGAACACAGCTTTGGATGGTGTTATGATCACTAGATCCTTAAAGATCCTTAGAGCCATCTCCCCTGCCTCGGCCTTCCCCTGAGCTGCCGCTTGTCGCACCACTATTCAGGGATTCCCCAGCCTGAGTCCATGTTACAGGTGAAAGGGCTTCTGAATATCCTATGATCTGTCCCCCCACACTCTGGCTCAGCATCTTGTGAATGACACAGTTTTATACTATGTGCTGAGTGGAAAAAGACAGTTTCTTGCAATTCCTTGTTATGTTCTATCTTAATGAGCAGATTTGTTTATTTATTTATTCTGAATAAGCATTAGAAGACGTGATACTTGCATGCTGTATAAGGTGAAATTTCTTCCTTCCCTCCCTGGCCTCCAGTACTTTCCTCCCAACCAATGACACCAGTTTCTCTTGTATCACTCTAGAGCTATGCTGAGCTCCTACCAGCATTTGTATAAAGAGGTTCTCTTTTTCTGTTGTTTATACTCTGGTGTCAGATGGAAGATCTGTGTTGCACTTGGCTTCTGTCACACCGCACATTCATTGTTAAATACTGCTCCATGTCAGCACAGAAAGAGTTGTGGCATTCTTTCTCACCGTCATGTATGATTCCCTTGCAAGCATATACTGTAACTTTTAATGTGTTTTTCAAATATCTGTTCCAGGCAGTTGCAGTCCATAGCAGGAAGGAGGATGTGATCCCTTAAGAAGGAAGTTCTGTTAGTAGTTCAGAGTTAGAGTTAGTGTGTATCTGATGGTTGCTAGGGAAGTTGTATCCTTCAATCCATCTCTAAATACCCATCCATAATTATCTCTGCATAGACAGAAACCTCCCCCACCAGAAGAAAGATTACTTTGTCTCATCTCTTTGCAAAGGGCCTCCAGAGGCTTTCACACTTCCGGTGTGCACGTTGTGTCTGTAATCATTTTCTTGGCAACCAGCGGGCAAACAGCAGCTCTTCCTTGTCTGGGCAGCGGAGAGCATGGGTGGGTCAATGGCCAAAGTGTATAATCTCGAGAGAAAAGGCTTATATGTAGAAGGGCTTGAGCCTTAGTGAAAAGAGAGCCTTTGAGACCAGTGGCACCTGGCAAAGCTGCAGGAAGCCTGGGGCTGAGACTCAGAGGTCCAGGGACCAGGGTGAGTTGGCAAGAAGTGTTTCTCTCTTCTGAGGGGACAGAGTTAATGGGCAGCAGCTAATACAAGCTTAAGAGCAAGTGATGAAGTGCATGATTGTAATGAGGGTTTGCTTGCCTGCTCTGATCATATCACAGCAGCTCTACTGATAAGTGTTTATGTTTGGTTATTTTCATAAAGAATTTAGTAATGTCAAGTCCTATGGATGTAGACAAAAACTATTTAAAAATTATAAAAATGAAGTTTATCTGTAGGGAAAAAACCCCACAGTTTGATCTGTGAGCATTTATTCAGTCCTTCCCATATTACAAGACACAATGGGAAATGCCAACTTTGTCTCCTGGGTAGGAAGAGTGAGGATACAGCCTCCCTCTCTCCACTCCTTGCTTCCCTCCTTCCTCCTTTTGTTTCCTTCTTTAATTTTGCAGTAAAATATACTTAACATAAAATTTACCATTTTAAATCATTTTTAAGTATACAGTTCAGTGGAATTAAGTAATTAAGTACATTTCCATTATTGTGCAAACATCACCACCATCTCCAGAACTTTGTAATCATCCCAAACTGAAGCTCTGTACCCACTGTACAATAACTCCCATCCCTCTCCTACTGTTCTACTTTCTGTTTCTCTGATTTTGACTATTCTAGGTAACTTTTAGAAGTAGAATCATACACTATTCGCCCTTTTGTGTCTGGCTCATCTCAGTATAATGTTTTCAGGTTTCCATCCAGGTTATACTGTGTGTCAGAATTCCTTTTTAGGCTGAATAATATTTCTTTGATGTATATGCCACATTTTGTTTCTCTGTCGCTCTATCAATGAACATTTGGATTTTTTCCCCTTTTGGCTATTATAAATAATGATGCTATGAACATTTATGTACAAATATCTGAGTCCCTGCTTTCAGTTTTTTGGGGTGTATACCTAGAAGTGGAAATTCTGGATCATATCAATTCTGTATTCAGTTTTCAGAGGAACTACCGTCCTGTCTGCCACGGTGGCTGTGCCATTTAACATTCCATAAGCAGCGCACAGGGGTTCCACTTTCTGTCCTCACCAACATTTGTTATATTCTATTAAAAAAATATCCAGCCTGACGGATGTAAAGTAGTTACCCTCTTTCTTAACCACCCAGTGGGAAGCATCCCACTGGGTGGTTAAGCTATTCTGATTGTGATTTTCCTCCCTCCCTCTGCTTCTTCCATTCTTCATGAGATATTACTGAGCATCTACCATGTGCCAAGCTTAGTGCTAAATGCTAGAGGTACGGTTTCTGTAAGACAGATGTAGTGCCTGCGTCAGGGGGAAAACATGGTTTCCCCAGGGTTGTTCTAGCAAAAGAGTGCCATCCAGTGAAATGGAAGTTAAGTATTGACCTGTCAGAGGGTCTCTGTGAATCCTTAACAGTAAAGGTGGGAGAAATGAATTCCTAACCTCTGCTCCCAGGAGATAAGAAGGATTATGGTCACCAAACAAAGAGTACCTTACAGCATCAACTCTGTGACCCCAAAGCAGGAGGGGAGTGGAGGCTGAGCTATGTTAGTAGCTTGAAAGAACCAGTGAGTGAGGGGCAGGCAGCTTGAGCAGTGGGACACTGATGCTGAGGAGCTTCAGCAAGCCAGAAGGGTCTGGAAGGTGAAGCAGCAGCTTGAGAAGGAACTGGGCTATTTGGCTCAGAGCAGAGGAAATTAAAGGAAGCTCTGACTTGTCAAGGTCTCAAAGAACTCAAAACATAGAAGTCCTGCACATCTGGTGAGGGCAGAACCTGAGTCCAAGATGGTTCTTCCATATGCCTTTCATTCATTGACTCAGCCATTCACTCATTTATTCCGCTCATTCATTTGACAAAAGTTGATTTCCCACTTTCACATGCCAGGCTGTGCCAAGGTACTGGGTAGACTTGGGGGCAATAAAGCAGTTTGGCTCCTGCCCATATAGGGCTCAGTTTAGTGAAGGAGCCAAGCAAGTAATCAAACACATGTATCATTGCAAATAGAGTGGTATAAAAAAACAGGGTGTGATAAGATGATCTTGGGAGGAGGTATTCAGGGAATGGGTGGTTATGAAAGGCTTCTCTGAACAAGTGACATGTAGGCTGAGCCCTAAGGGAGAAGAAGATGCTGGTCATCGGATGAGCGTTCCACTTCGTGACCAGCTGTATTCAGGGGCTTCACGGCGGGAAATAACCTGATGTGTTCAGGGAATGGAAAGAAGGCCACCAGAGTATTCACTTTCATTCTAGTGCAGTTGGAAGCAACTGAAGGATTTTAAAGCAGAGAAGTAGACAGGTATTACTGTTGTCTCAAAATGATCACTCTGGCTACTTAAGTAGAAAATGACTTGGAGGAGGCAAAGGTGGATGCCAGAGAACCATTCGAGGGCCAGAGCAGTGGTCCAAGTGAGAAAAGTCCGTGGTTGGGACTAAGGTTTGGTGAATGTATGGACTGGAGATGTATTTTGGAGTTAGATTCTTCAGGATTGAATGATGGGTTGTTGTGGGGGAAAGTGAGGGAGGAGGAGGACTGCAGACCAACCCCTGGGGCTGTGTGCACAGGGGCACCTTTAAGGGGAAAGGGAGGAGAGGTGGGCAGTAGCCCTGGAGGGACCAAAGTCAAGGGGGAAGTTTGGATAGGTTGAATTTGAGATGGCTGTGAGTCATCTAAGTGGAAATGTGAAGGAAGTAGTTTTGTCTGGAACACAGAGAAGAAATAAATTTGGGAGCCAGGGAAAGATCAGACTGCCTAAAGAGTGCAACAGGAAAGGAACCCAGGACTGGGCCTTGGGAAGTGCAGGCCCTCGAGCCTTTACAAGTGGGATGGAAGAGGAGGAAGAGGCAGTGAGAAGGAGTAAGGGAAACCACCAGAGGAGAGTGCTTTGAATAGGGGAGGAGGCGACTTATTAAATGTTTCTGAGAGTCAAGTAAGATGGAGACAAAAGTGACCGCTTGGGAGAAACATGGAGGTCCCTGGTGACCTCAAAGAGTAGGGCCTGGGGGAAGGGGTGGAGGCAGGTGCCAGGTAGGTGGCATCCTAACCTCTGGGGTCACGTGGCTTTGGCATGGTCTCTAGGAGACCGTGAAACGGGAAGTCAGACTGTTGGGTGTTTTGTGTCTCCTTCCTTTGATGGGTGTCTGTGAAGATCAAGCTTTTCCAAGCCCAGCAAGATGGTGCGGGTGTTCCAGAATCCCTTGAAACAGCTTTCTCCAGGCTCTGCTAACTAACCTGTTCCCCTGTCCCCCACCTGCCCCCTGCAGGACACTTCACAGCCATGGTCTGGAAGAATACAAAAAAGATGGGAGTGGGAAAGGCATCTGCAAGTGATGGGTCCTCCTTTGTGGTGGCCAGATACTTCCCAGCAGGAAATGTCGTCAACCAGGGTTTCTTTGAAGAAAATGTCCTACCTCCAAAGAAGTAATTTGTCAAATGTCATGGGAAAGTGCCAGACTTTATGATGTGGATATGAAGTGCCTAGAAAACTCAGCTGTGTGTCTGTCCCTGTGGGTGTATGTGCTTGTGTGTGTGATGCATGTGTCTTGCACACTCTTTAGGAGATACAGTCTTATATGAACTCATTCTTATCAAAGCAGTGATTATATGAAGGCTTTACCCTCATTCATGGTTCCTACCGAGACCACAATTTTTGGACTTTGGAGGAAAAATCAAGTTTTAAACTTTTTTAAGCAAACTTTTACTGTACATTTCTCACTTATAATATCCATCCCTGAACCTTCTGTATTCCAAAAATTCATGATGCTAAGAAGGGAAGTTCATTTTATGGGTCTTCATGCATTATAATCTACTTTTGGTAGATAGTTAAGAATATTAAGCTCTCATTAAATATGACATAAAACAGCTTTAAACACATAAATATAAAACAGCTTCCATTGGAAACATGGAACAGGCAGGGGCTCCGTTTCACAGAATTACTGAGATTTCTCAGTTGTAAGACATGATGTCATCTGAAAGCCTCCTGGAATTCTCTAATGGCACTGCCAAAGAACAAATGGAGAAAAAAGCTTTTACTTCCTGAAATTTTTCTACCTTTTAATAGCAAAGTACAGCTACCACAACTACCCTTCCCACCACCACCACTTTTTTTTTCTTAAAATCTTCTGGCATTTCAGAGCTCAGAAGTCACCCCCTGGTTTCTGGGGATCCTGGGCCAGGCCTGAGACTTGCCCCTCCCCCACCTCTGTTAGGTGGCCCAGGGCCTGTTCTGGGAGAAAGCCCCTCACACTGCCTGGGCTTTTAGCCAAGCGGCCTTGAAATGGATGAAGTCAGTGTGGGGGTGAGTGTGCGCTTACACAGGGCCTCCAGAGGAAGCCCTCCAGCCTTCCCCACCCCCTGACCCAGGGCGGGAGCCCTGGGTGGTTCCTGGCAGCTGTGGCTGCAGCTGTGCTGCTCCCTCCCGGAATGTGTGACAGGCCCAAATGTTCCAGGGAGGTATCCCATTTGGGGCTTAGATTTGCTAATTTGGCTCTGTTTAGCCTCAAACTACATAAAGTTCTTCTGCATAATTTCACATGGTCCATGTGGAAGATGCCCAGCTGTGTGTGGCTGGAACCATGGCATCTCCAGGTGGTAAAATAGCAAGGCCAGGGGCTAGAGGGTTGCCAGCTTGGAAGCAACAGTCTGAGCAGGCCGGTCTTTGCAAAATGCTTCTTGAAGGTCTAAGTTGCACTGTGAACAGTCTGTCTCGTGCCCTTCATTTCACACAGGGATACTAAGACAACAATAAAAATCTTTCTTTTGTGTAATATCTTCCTGCCATTTGATTCATGCCCAATTCTTAGTTGGTGACTAAGGTAACCTATAACTCTTGAGTTTCTGTTTTAGGTAACTCAAGCTTCCAAATGCCTCCAAACTCTTGTCTGTAGATTGTGTTCCTAAGACAGCCATGTTTCATCCATGTGACCTACCACCACACAGCTGATTGGATAGTGGGCTTGTGATCCAAGGGCAGCCAATCCCTGAGCTGGCATGGATCAGGAATTTGAGTTAAGAAATATGTTATGCATTTACCCATGGGACTTTTAAAATTAGAATGCCATTGAGTCTGGCCACGTAAACCAAAGCTATATGCAAACCAAGTTCTGAGTTATAAATATATAGAAGTGAGAAAGCCAGGTGTCAGCAGTACAAAAGAGGTGGAGATTCTGAGACTGTTGCTGAGCTTTCTAATTCCAGGCCAAATCCGTGTGCCTGTAAAACGGCCCTCATTTTCTTCAGGGCTCCCCAACAAATTGGTTTATCAACTGATGGTCCCCAAAATATAGAATATTAGGGGTCCCCTTAGGGAGTCTCCATAAACAGAAAATACTGAGCTGGGCAGAAAGCTGAGGATGGATGATGTAAAGAAACCCAGCTGAGGGAACTGGGCTGACATCCTTTTCTGGCCATACCTGGGAAGCCACCATGAGCAAGATGGGACTCCATGACCAGTCAGTGAACTTCCTGGTGGCTCCTAGGGACACCCTCCACCCAATACAAACACAAACACCAGGTGGTGTAGACACTGGCATGTGGCCAGCCTCCAAAGGTTGGAGTATTTCCTCAGTTGGCTACAGTAAGGAAAAGGCTGATCAGGGGGGTTTTCCAGGCCGAAGAAAAGCTAGACAACAAAGCTAACTAAGCAGGTGGGCACTAATCTTACTTCTTAAATGAATTTCATAAAGATGGCAACTCCCACAAGCTGAACAAGAGCAGGATAAGCCAGACTGCCAGCTCACCTATGTAGCCAGAAAACAGAAAGGAGTCAGGCACTCTGGCCCCAAGCCCTGACTCTGGGCACTCTGAGTTGAACAAGCCTGTTCCCCCCAGTCTGGGCCTCAGTTTGTCCAGCTGTACAAGGTCTGACACATTAGGCCTATTGGATCCTCTCAGGCCTCCCTGACAAGCTCTAGGTTCAACGTTCTTAACTAGATGTTAGAATCTGTTCAAACTTCCTCCCCTGGTGTTCTGAGACCTGAAACAAAAGTGAAGGGGCACAGCCACTTCTTCCACCAAAATGCTCCCAAGGCAGAGCAAGTGAAGCAGCAGGGTCTGGCCCACCATCCTCTACTCCTGGTAGAGATGCCCCAGGAGGTGCAGTCTGCTAGCTTCTCCTAAGGGATGACCCGGATGCCAGGTGCCAATGAGAATGAGAACGTGTCCGGCGACAGCAGCAAGAGATCTCATCTTTGGCCCAGTCGCTGCCACCTCTCGCGAGATCAGGGCCGGGGAAGTACTTGAGTTTAATATCCCGTGGAAAGGACGCTCAGAGAGGAACTCACCTAAGCCGCATAGCTGGTCTGTGGCGGAGGGGCTGGAATCTAAGCCTTCTTCCCAAGATGAAAACATAAGTTTTTAGCCTTGCGCAGACAAGTATCTCAAGAGACTGAGTGCTTCTATCCCATTAGGCATCACCGTGAACAAATTCAGCATTAAAAGGTAGGTACTTTTAAGTAATGTTCAATTTACCAAATCCCCAAATAAAGGAACGGCCAGCCCTGAAATGAAAGGATGAAGAAGAAAAGGAATAATGAGAACTTGACTAAGCCAGTGAGGGAGAGAACTGGCAGGCTTCGGGTGGCGCCGTTTCCCTAGTAGGGGCGCTAAGGACGACCTGAGGGTCCGGGGTGGGGCTTGGGGCCCAGGCTGGAGAAGATGGGGGCCCGAAGCCTGAGCCCTGGTGCGCTCTGCACCATCCGACCAAATGCAGCGAGGTCCTGCGTGTTGCGCTGCTTCCCGGAAACCGCTAAAGGCTAGTCCGGTGGGGGCTCGGGCTGGCCCTTTTCCCTTTCCTGGCACTGGCAGCAGCCCTACGGGCGCGCCACGTTAACTCCAGGACCCCGCGCCTGCCCGAGCAGGTCTGCCGGCGGGGCACTGAGGGGTGACGCCACAATCTGTACTGGGCACAGGTGTGTTTGTGGCGATCGTAGCAAACCCTGCCAGTTGAACCCAGGGTCGCGGCGGACGCCCCAAAGCTGCCGCCTCTGCCCCGGGCCCGCATGTGCGTGGGAGCCGGCTCAGGAGGGGAAACCCCGGGTCTCTCCTCGGCGGGGCCGGGCGGGGCCGGGCGGGCCGGGCGGGGCGGGGCCCCGAGCGGGCGCTTCCGCCCGACCCTCCGGCTCCACCGTGTGGCCGGAGGAGGCTCGCGGCGTCCGCCCGAAGGCTCCGCTCTCCCCGCACCGCCCACTACCAAGGACCACGACAAGTAATTATCAAGTTAGCCACCAAGAACGTCGGCTCTGTACGAACTGATATAATATTAATAACGTAACGGCCACTAGCATTTATTGAATGTTTGCTAATAGCCAAACACTGTGCTTAACGCTCTCTAGTCATTTTCTC
Source organism: Manis javanica (assembly GCF_040802235.1). Taxonomy (NCBI): domain Eukaryota; kingdom Metazoa; phylum Chordata; class Mammalia; order Pholidota; family Manidae; genus Manis; species Manis javanica. The sequence continues at coordinate 34,695,291 of NC_133157.1, read as the reverse complement.
ATTTAAACTCTTAAAATCTGTGAAGCAGGCACTGTCACTCCCATCTCACAGATGAGAAACTGAGGTGTAGAGTCTGAGCTACTCACTCCGAGTCCACACTTGATGGAGACCACCAACGCACCAGAGTTCCCAGCATTTTACGACTAGAGACTTAGAAATGTGGAGAATGTCCCTGTTTGCCGTGGAACTGAAATAATCCCGGCTTCAGAGACCATCCCCATCCCATGTGTGGCTAAATGTTGTCTCCCTGCTCTAATGAGTGACCTCTACCACTTTTTTTAAATTAAGGTATTATTTATATGCACTCTTATGAAGGTTTCACAAGAAAAACCATGTGGTTACTACATTCACCCTTATTATCGAGTCCACCCCCCTTACCCCATTGCACTCACTGTCCATCAGTGTAGTAAGATGCCACAGAGTCCCTGCTTCTCTGAGCTACACTGTCTTCCCCTTGAGCACCCCCCCCACCACGTGCACCAACCATGATATCCCACAATCCCCTTCTCCCTCCCGCCCTCACTCCTCCCCTTTGGTAACCCTAGTCCCTTCTTGGAGTCTGTGAGTCGGCTGCTGTTTTGTTCCTTCAGTTTTGCTTTGTTGTTATACTCCACAAATGAGGGAAATCATTTGGTACTGGTCTTTCTCTGCCTGACTTATTTCAGTGGGCATAATATCCTCTAGCTCCATCCATGTCGTTGCAAATAGTAGGATTTGTTTCTTTCTTATGGCTGAATAGTATCCATTGTGTATATGTACCACCTCTGCTTTATCCATTCATCTACTGATGGACACTTACTTTGTTTACATATCTTGGCTATTGTAGACAGTGCTGCAATAAACATAGGGGTGCATATGTCATTTTGAATCTGAGAACTTGTTTTCTTTGGGTAAATTCCTAGGAGTGGAATTCCTGGGTCAAATAGTATTTCTATTTTGAGTGTTTTGAGGAACCTCCATACTGCTTTCCACAATGGTTGAACTAATTTACATTCCCACCAGCAATGTAGGAGGGTTCTCCTTTCTCCGCATCCTTACCACCATTGTTGTTCCTAGTCTTTTCTATGTTGGCCATCCTAACTGGTGTGAGGTGATAACTAATTGTGTTTTTAATTTGCATTTCCCTGATAATTAGTGATGTTGAGCATCTTTTCATGTGCCTGTTGACCATATGAATTTCTTCCTTGGAGAAGTGTCTGTTCAGATCCTCTGCCCACTTCTCTCTCTTTTTTTTTTGCTGTCATTAATGTACAGTTACATGAACAACATTATGGTTACTATACTACCCCTATTATCAAGTCCCCCCCCACAAACCCCATTACAGTCACTGTCCATCAGCATAGTAAGATGCTATAGAATCACTACTTGTCTTCTCTGTGTCCTCCGCCCATTTTTTAATAGGGTTATTTGCCTTTGGGTGTTGAGGCATGTGAGTTCTTTATATATTTTGGATGTTAATCCCTTTTCAGAAATGTCATTTACAAATATTTTCTCACATCCTGTAGGATGCCTTTTTTGTTCTGCTGATGGTGACCTTTGCTATGCAGAAGCTTTTTAGCTTGATGTACTCCAATTTGTTCATTTTTGCTTTTGTTTCCCTTGCCTGAGGGGATGTATCCAGGAAAAACTTGCTATTGTTTATATTCAAGAGATTTTTGCCTATGTTCTGTTCTAAGAATTTTATGGTTTCATGACTTACATTCAGGTCTTTGGTCCATTTTGAGTTTACTTTTGTGTATGGGGTTAGACAATAATACAGTTTCATTCTTTTATATGTAGCTGTCCAGTTTTGCCAACACCAGTTGTTGAAGAGGCTGTCATTTCCCCATTGTATGTCCATGGCCCCTTTATCATATATTAATTGACCATATATTATTGGGTTTGTATCTGGGCTCTATACTCTCTTCCATTGGTCTATGGGTCTGTTCTTGTGCCTGTACCAAATTGTCTTGATTACTGTGGCTTTGTAGTAGAGCTTGAAGTTGGGAAGTGAAATCCCCCCTGCTTTGTTCTTCCTTCTCAGGATTGCTTTGGCTATCCAGGGTCTTTTGTGGTTCCATATGAATTTTAGAACTATTTGCTCTAGTTTGTTGAAGAATGCTGTTGGTATTTTGATAGTGAATGCATTGAATCTATAGAATGCTTTAGGCACGATGGCCTTTTTTTCTGGTATCATTAATCTACAATTACATGAGGAACATTATGTTTACTAGACTCCCCCCATCACCAAGTCCCCCCTACATACCCCATTACAGTTACTGTCCATAAGCATATTAAGAGGCTGTAGAATCACTACTTGTCTTCTCTGTGTTGTACAGTCCTCCCCAAGCCACCTCCCACATTATGTGTGCTAATAGTAATGCTCCCTTTTCCCCCTTATCCCTCCCTTACCACACATCATCCCCAGTCCCTTTCCCTTTGGTAACTTGTTAGTCCATTCTTGGGTTCTCTGAGTCTGCAGCTATTTTGTTCCTTCACCTTTTTCTTTGTTCTTATACTCCGCATATGAGTGAAATCATTTGATACTTGTCTTTTTCCATCTGGCTTATTTCACTGAGCATAATACCTTCTAGCTCCATCCATGTTGTTGCAAATGGTTTATATTTGTTTCTTTCTTATGGCTGAATAGTATCCATTGTGTATATGTACCACCTCTGCTTTATCCATTCATCTACTGATGGACACTTACTTTGTTTACATATCTTGGCTACTGTAGATAGTGCTGCAGTAAACATAGGGGTACATATGTCTTTTTCAAACTGGGATGCTGCATTCTTAGGGTAAATTCCTAGAAGTGGAATTCCTGGGTCAAATGGAATTTCTATTTTGAGCATTCTGAGGAACCTCCATACTGCTTTCCACAATGGTTGAACTAATTTACATTCCCACCAGCAGTGTAGGAGGGTTCCCCTTTCTCTGCATCCTCACCAACATTTGTTGTTGTTTGTCTTTTGGATGGTGGCCATCCTTACTGGTGTGAGGTGATCATTGTGGTTTTAATTTGCATTTCTATGCTGATTAGCGATGTGGAGCATCTTTTCATGTGTCTGTTGGCCATCTGAATTTCTTCTTTGGAGAACTGTCTGTTCAGATCCTCTGCCCATTTTTTAATTGGATTATTTGCTTTTTGTTTGTTGAGGTGCATGAGCTCTTTATATATTTTGGATGTCAACCCTTTATCGGATATGTCATTTATGAATACATTCTCCCCTACTGTAGGATGTCTTTTTGTTCTATTGATAGTGTCCTTTGCTGTACAGAAGCTTTTCAGCTTGATATAGTCCCACTCGTTCATTTTTGTTTTTGTTTCCCTTGCCTGGGGAGAAATGTTCATGAGGAAGTCACTCATGTTTATGTCCAAGAGATTTTTGCCTATGTTTTTTTCTAAGAGTTTTATGGTTTCATGACTTACATTCTGGTCTTTGATCCATTTTGAATTTACTTTTGTGTATGGGCTAAGACAGTGATCCAGTTTCATTCTCTTACATGTAGCTGTCTAGTTTTGCCAGCACTATCTGTTGAAGAGACTGTAATTTCCCCATTGTATGTCCATGGCTCCTTTACCATATATTAGTTGGCCATATATGTTTGAGTTAATATCTGAACTCTCTATTCTGCTCCACTGGTCTGTGGCTCTGTTCTTGTGCCAGTACCAAATTGTCTTGATTACTGTGGCTTTGTAGTAGAGCTTGGTTGGGGAGTGAGATCCCCCTGCCCCACTTTATTCTTCCTTCTCAGGATTGCTTTGGCTATTCGGGGTCTTTGGTGTTTCTGTATGAATTTTTGAACTATTTGTTCCAGTTCATTGAAGAATGTTGTTGTTAATTTGATAGGGATTGCATCAAATCTGTATATTGCTTTGGGCAGGGTGGCCATTTGACTATATTAATTCTTCCTAGCCAAGAGCATGGAATGAGTTTCCATTTGTTAGTGTCCTCTTTAATTTCTCTTAAGAGTGTCTTGTAGTTTTCAGGGTATAGGTCTTTCACTTCATTGGTTAGGTTTATTCCTAAGTATTTTATTCTTTTTGATGCAATTGTGAATGGAATTGTTTTCCTGATTTCTCTTTGGATTGGTTCATTGTTAGTGTATAGGAAAGCCACAGATTTCTGTGTGTTAATTTTGTATCCTGCAACTTTGCTGAATTCCATTATCAGTTCTTGTAGTTTTGAAGTGGAGTCTTTAGGGTTTTTTATGTACAATATCATGTCATCTGCAAATAGTGACCATTTGACTTCTTCTTTACCAGTCTGGATTCCTTGTATTTCTTTGTTTTGTCTAATTGCCGTGGCTAGGACCTCCAGTACTATGTTGAATAACAGTGGGGAGAGTGGGCATCCCTGTCTTGTTCCCAATCTCAGAGGAAAACCTTTCAGCTTCTCGCTGTTAAGTTTGATGTTGGCTGTGGGTTTGTCGTATATGGCCTTTATTATGTTGAGGTACTTGCCCTGTATACCCATTTTGTTGAGAGTTTTTATCATAAATGGATGTTGAATTTTGTCAAATGTTTTTTCAGCATCTATGGAGATGATCGTGTGGTTTTTGTCCTTCTTTTTGTTCATGTGGTGGATGATGTTGATGGGTTTTCGAATGTAGTACCATCCTTCCATCCCTGAGATGTATCCCACTTGATCATGGTGTATGATCCTCTTGATGTATTTTTGAATTTGGTTTGCTAATATTTTTTTGAGTATTTTTGCATCTATGTTCATCAGAGATATTGGTGTGTAATTTTCTTTTTTGGTCAGGTCTTTGCCTGGTTTTGGTATTAGAGTGATGCTGGCTTCACAGAATGAGTTTGGAAGTATTCCCTCCTCTTCTATTTTTTGGAAAACTTCAAGGAGAATGGGTATTATGTCTTCTCTGTATGTCTGATAAAATTCTGAGGTAAATCCATCTGGCCTGGGGGGTTTGTTCGTGGGTAGTTTTTTGATTACTACTTCAATTACTTTGCTCATAATTGGTTTGTTTAAATTTTGTGTTTCTTCCTTGGCCAGTCTTGGAAGGTTGTATTTTTCTAGGAAGTTGGCCATTTCTTCTAGGTTTTCCAGCTTGTTAGCATATAGGTTTTCATAGTATTCTCTAATAATTCTTTCTATTTCTGTGGGGTCCGTCATGATTTTTCCTGTCTCATTTCTGATTCTGTTTATGTGTGTAGATTCTCTTTTTCTCTTCATAAGTCTGGCTAGGGGCTTATCTATTTTGTTTATTTTCTCAAAGAACCATGTCTTGGTTTCATTGACTTTTTCTATTGTTTTACTCATCTCAATTTTATTTCTATCTTCTCTGATCTTTATTATGTCTTCCTTCTGCTGACTTTGGGCCTCATTTGTTCTTCTTTTTCCAGTTTCAATAATTTTGACTTTAGACTATTCATTTGGATTGTTCTTCCTTCTTTAAATAGGCCTGGATTGCTGTATACTTTCCTCTTAGAACTGCCTTCGCTGCGTCCCACAGTAGTTGGGGCTTTGTGCTGTTGTTGTCATTGGTCTCCATATATTCCTTCATCTCTATTTTAGTTTAGTCATTGATCCATTGATTATTTAGGAGCATGTTGTTAAGCCTCCATGTGTTTGTGAGCCTTTTTGTTTTCTTTGTACAATTTATTTTTAGTTTTATATCTTTGTGGTCTGAGAAGTTGGTTGGTAGAATTTCAATCTTTTTCAATTTACTGAGGCTCTTTTTGTGGCCTAGTATGTGTTCTATTCTGGAAAATGTTCCACATGCACTTGAGAAGGATTTTTATCCTGCTGCTTTTGGGTAGAGTGTTCTGTAGATGTCTGTTAGTTCCATCTGTTCTAGTGTGTTGTTCAGTGCCTCTGTCTCCTTACTTATTTTCTATCTGGTTGATCTGTCCTTTGGAGTGAGTGGTGTGTTGAAGTCTCCTAAAATGAATACATTGCAATCTATTTCCCCCTATAATTCTGTTAGTATTTGTTTCACATATGTAGGTGTTCCTGTGTTGTGTGCATAGATTTTTATAATGGTTATATTCTCTTGTTCGATTGACCCCTTTATCATTAATCATTATGTAATGTTCTTCTTTGTCTCTTGTTACTTACTTTGTTTTGAAGTCTATTTTGTCTGATACAAGTACTGCAACTCCTGCTTTTTTCTCCCTATTAGTTGCATGAAATATCTTTTTCCATCCTTTCTCTTTTAGTCTGTGTATGCCTTTGGGTTTGAAGTGAGTCTTTTATAGGCAGCATATAGACGGGTCTTGTTTTTTTTATCCATTCAGTGACTCTATGTCTTTTGATTATTCACCACTCTATTTTAAAGTTGAATTGTGTCCATGGCTGCAAAGGACAGAGCCTTTTTTCTCTGATGATCAGGAGCCTTTGCAGAGAAGGATATCTGAGGCCTGAGAATCAGAAATTGAGGAAAGCTGAGTAATCAGGAGCTTCCTGGAAGGGTGAAAAACACAGAGTTACAGAAGGCTTGTATTCCAGACCCTGCTCTGCTTCCAAATGGCTGTGGGATCTTGGGCCAATCCCTTCTCTTCTCTAGGCCTCAGTTTCCCTCCTGTACAAGGGGAGGATTCTTCTAGATGATCTAATAATTTCTTCCCTTCCCTCAGCCTCCTCTTAACCCTCTCTAAACCACCCCAGCCCAAACTGGCTCTGACATTCCAGAAGCCTTGAATTGAGATTTGAAAGCCCCAGGTGGTAGTTGCAACCCATCTCTGAATTTTCTTCTGGGCCCTGGGATGTAGGTCCTGGCAGGGTATCTGGCCTTGGCAGGTTAGAGTCAAGAGAAGGGAGGCCCTGTACCTCTGAGAAGGGCTTCAGGGAGGACTGCACTGTGATGACCTCATTCATTCTATGACATCACCCTCTCTCCCACTCCATGCCTCTCTGATCAACTGCTCTTGAAACAGTCATCAGTCAGAATCCCGAAGGCCTGAGAAAATATGTTCTCCAGTACTTGCTTCTGATCTTCTGCCTCAGTCAGCAAGAGGCACCATGAAATTAGAATTCGCTGAGAAAAACTACAACAGTTTTGTGCTGCAGAACTTGAACAAACAGAGGAAACACAGAGAGTACTGGGACATGGCCCTGACTGTGGACCATCATGTCTTCTTTGCACATCGCAATGTGCTGGCTGCTGTCTCTCCACTGATGAAGAGCCTCATCTCCAGCAATGTCATGAAGACCACTGATGAGCTCTTTATCACCATTAACCCCAACTACCTGAGTCCAACCACAGTGGACCAGCTCCTGGACTACTTCTACAGCGGCAAGGTGGTCATCTCAGAGCAGAACGTGGAGGAGCTCCTTCGCGGGGCCCAGTATTTTAACACACCGCGACTTCGAATCCACTGCAATGACTTCCTGATGAAGACCATCCGCCACGCCAGTTGCTTGCGCTACCTCTTCTTGGCTGAGTTGTTTGAGCTCAAACAGGTATCAGACTTGGCCTACTCTGGTATTCGCGATAATTTCCATTACTGGGCTAGTCCTGAGGGCTCCATGCATTTCATGCACTGTCCACCTGTCATCTTTGGCCGCCTGCTCCAAGATGAAAATTTGCATGTGCTCAATGAGGACCAGGCTCTCAGTGCACTCATCAATTGGGTGTACTTCCAGAAGGATGAGCGGGAAAAGTATTTCAAGAAGTTCTTTAATTACATTAATCTTAATGCTGTCTCCAATAAGATGCTGATGTTTGCTAGCAACAAGCTGATGGGCATAGAGAACAGCTCATCCCATGGAACCCTGATTGAGAGTGTTCTCATGGACCGGAAGCAGGAGAGGCCATGCAGTTTGCTGGGCTACCAGCGGAAAGGAGCCCTGATTGATTCGGTGGTCATCCTTGGTGGCCAGAAGGCCCATGGCAAGTTCAATGATGGAATGTTTGCCTATATAATCCAGGAGAACCTGTGGTTGAAGCTCTCAGAGATGCCCTATCGGGCAGCAGCACTTAGTGCCACCTGTGCTGGTCGCTTCATCTACATTTCTGGTGGCACCACTGAGCAGATTTCAGGGCTGAAGACAGCCTGGCGGTATGACATGGATGACAACTCCTGGACCAAGTTGCCTGACCTACCCATTGGGCTTGTCTTCCACACCATGGTGACCTGCAGGGGGACAGTTTACTCGGTGGGTGGGAGCATTGCCCCAAGGCGGTATGTCTCCAACATCTATCGCTATGATGAGCACAAGGAGGCCTGGTGCCTGGTGGGAAAGATGAGCATCCCTATGGATGCCACAGCGGTGATCACCAAAGGTGACAGGAACCTGTACATTGTCACTGGACGGTGCTTGGTGAAGGGCTACATCTCCCGGGTTGGAGTGGTGGACTGTTTTGACACCATAACTGGTGATGTAGCCCAGTGTATCACCTTCCCCATTGACTTCAGCCACCAGCCCCTGCTCTCTTTCCATGACGACAACATCCTCTGTGTGCACAGCCATCAGCAAAGTGTGGAAATCAACCTGCAGAAGGTAAAGGCCAGCAAGATGACCACCTCTGTGCCACTCTTGCCCAACAACTGCCCCTTGGATGTGTCCCATGCTATCTGCTCCATTGGTGACAGCAGAGTGTTTGTATGTGGGGGTGTCACCACAGCCAGAGATGCGCAGACGAAGGACTACATCATTAATCCCAACGCCTACTTGCTGGACCAAAACACAGGCAAGTGGAAGACCCTGGCCCCCCCACCAGAGGCACTAGACTGTCCTGCCTGCTGTCTAGCCAAGCTACCTTGCAAGATTCTTCAAAGGCGTTAAACAACTTTTTAAGTGGGAGAATAAGCAAATGCTTTATTATTCACAATTTAATGAGAGAGAAAGGAAGATGGCCTGTTGTTTCCTTCTTAGTGTTCTAGTCTCTTTTTCCTGAAGGTGGTGATCCAGGCTAAGGATGCTCCCAGTGGGTGGACATTCAGGGGTCCTCGGTGACTAGAGGGATCCAAACAGAAGCTGGAAAGGAATCCTCATGGGTGGGATGGAGACATCTGAGCACTGGCCAAGGTGGTATCTGGGAAGCCCCCTGTCTTATCTTTCCTATGGTCACTCGCTGACACTGGCTAAACTAACAGGTAAAGCACTTGCTTAGAGTACGAAGCCTCAGACTCCTCCAGCACTCACTGGTCCTCCTGGAAAGGGAGGAGAGAGCCCACAGCAGGTCTGGGGAAGAGCCTCATGCCCACTGGCAGGTGAAAGTGGTGTGGGCAGGGCTCAGGGATGAGGGCAGAGGGAAGGCCAGAGGCAGGGCTACTAGACTGCTGTATTTATGTACACGTCAGACTAGGCTGGTATGATGTGTTTGTGTCTCATTTTATGGTAAAGGTGGGACGTTACTAAGCAACCCAGTAAGCAGGGTTCATTGAGAACTTTCTCTGGGAATATAAATGTCTGAAGGTCTGGAGTGAAGAGAGGTCAGTAAAGGGAGTTGCCCCTTATGAGAGGTTTCAGTTACCTACTGTCAGCCTTGGTCCGGAAGCAGATGATCCTCCTCCTGATGAGTCTTCAGAAGGTTAATGTATGCTACTGTATCACAGTGCCTACGTCATTCACTTCACTTCATCTCATCATGTAGGCATTTTATCATCTCACATCATCACAAGAAGAAGGATGAGTACAGTACAAGAAGATACTTTGAGAGAGATACAGAGACCACATTCACACTTGCTACACTGTGTTGTTGTACTTGTTCTGTTTGACTTTTGGTTACTATTAATTTCTTACTGTGCCTAGTTTACACATTAAACACCAGAGACGGTTGGAGCATCAGCTGTGGTGGGTGGCATCTGGAGTCAAGGGACTCAGTGGTCAGCTAAGCCTGGATGTGGGGCAAGGGTCCAGGTTCTTGCGCCCTTATATTAAGTAAATTCCAATAAAATGCTCCCTGAGACTCCCTAACTCACAGCCTTGGTGAGCTTTCCCCGATTTTAACTACCTCTGTTTCCCTTCCATTTATTTGTGTACCTATGTATAATCTTCAACAATTTAGAAGAAACTGAGCAAGTCCTTAAAAACCATATATAATGCTATTTATCCATTGACTTATTCATTCATGAGTTTACTTACTCATCCACTCATCAGTTCTCATACACATGCACGCATACACACACACCATTCACAGAGACCTCTCTCTGTAGCTCCTTGTCGGAGGTGATGGGGCCACAGTCTTGACACAGACAAGCCATGCTCCAGGAAGGATTATCTATACCAGTGCTATGCAACAGGAATACAATGTAAGCCACAGATGTAATTAAAAATGTTATAGTACCCACATTAAAGTAAAAATAACTGAAGTTAATTTAAATAATATATTTGATTTAACACAATTTATCCAAAATATCACTTAAGTAAGCAATGTAAACATTTATTAATGAGATATTTATTTTCATGCTAAGTTTGGTGTTTGGTGTGTATTTTACACTTACAGCACACTCAATTTGTACTAAACACACACACAAGGCCCCAGGAGGCTAGTGGCTCGTGTATTAGACAGTGCAGCATATTTTAGATAGTCTCACAGTTCAGATCTGCTCCACTCCCCACCCCCTCCCAGTCCTGCTCAGCCTGCTCAGCCTCGTCTCCATGACCTCTCTGTTGAGTGACTTCTGTCTTCAGAGCCTACCCTACTGCCCAGGTCTTACTCTCCTCCTTCCAGGCAAGGAAGGACCTTGGATTTCACAGCTGACCCTCTCTGCCCTGGAACTTCTCCCACACTTCTCACTGCTCCAGCCCTGGGCCACCCCTGCCTCTGCTCACCTCACTGCCATCCCCTAGCTAGAAGAACAGGGTCAGATTCATGCCTCTAAGCGCGGCTGCCCCACCTCCACCGACCAGGCTGCACTGACCACTGAGTCCCCTCTTCCCGACTCCAGATGCCATTCCCCACAGCTGATTCTCCAACCTTCTCCTTCTCTCCCCTCTTTCTCAAGCCACTTAACTCTCATTGTGCTGCCAGCTCTCTAGAGAAATAAAGGTCAGATGACTCGAGATCCATGAACAATCCCATGTTCACCAAAAGTCTCTCCAGATTTCTGCTGCTTTTCTGCATCTCAGAGGATGATTCCATGAATCAAAGCTGACCCCTCCCATCTCTCCATTCAGTCACTTCATAACTTCTCAGGCTCCTACATTCCCTCTCTGGCCACATCTCCTTCCTGATCTCTGCTCTTCAGCCCATAAATATTCTCAAGTTTCTCCTGTTCTGAAAACAAGCTCTCCTGAGCTCTGAGGCCTACCTCCAGCTATGGGCCCATCTCTTTCTTCAGTTGAGCTTCCTAAATGTTGTCAATGGTCTCTGCCTCCATCTTTCACTTCCAGATCAGTCTCTAACCATCTATTCCCCCCATGCCACTGAGCTGTCTCCTGACAACACTGTCCCCTTTGTCCTTTTTCTCAGTCATGTTCCTTCCCCTTGCAGTACTGGGTAGTATCAGCCACTCCTGCCTGCCACTGAATCACTAGGGGACTGCGAAATGGGAGCTCCTTGGCATAGTAGGATTATACTTTGATATTTTCACCTGTGGTCCTTCCCTCCCTCCCTCTTTCCTCTCCCACACTGAAACTAGACTATAAGGCAGAAGCAAAAGCAGCTTACCACTGAAGAGGCTGGCGCGGCTGAATGTAGGAATCAGAGTCAGATTCCTGGCTTTTGCTACCAGGGAAGCTTTAGCAATCAGAGCAGAGATTATGGTCTTGAAAGACAAGGTTTTTGAACTACAACTCAGGTCTTCAATCTTGGGCACAGGAAGCCTGATTCAAGGGAAATTCAGACATGTACAGTTTTAAGGGAATTGGGTTTCTAGAGTGTCGACTTTTTTCTTCAAATCGATATACCTGAGAATATACCTGTGGTGGTGATTTCATTCTAGTTCTATTTTCCCACCTTCCCTTTCAAAATTATCCTTCAAACACTTTACACACACACAGAAAGTAACTTTTGCCCCTTGCAGCTCGTCCTGGGATGCACTACCCCAGGAAGCCACTTTGGGGTATAAACTGGTATCAATGAAGCATCACTGAAGCCTCCTTTCATCAAGACACCAACATCCAAAGAAGAATTTGCCGTATTTTTCTGTCTTATCTATACAGTATTTCTGTAAGGTGTGAAGTCTGGTGTTAAAAGCTGTAGTATTTTGGTCCAAGTTCAGTTTTTCAGAAATTTTAAGTAGCAAATGAAATGATGGCATTTTGAAAATCTTTATTGGGATATAATTTACATACTATACAGTGCAATCAAAGTACAAATTCAATTACCTTTAGTATATTCACAAGTGTTGTGCAACAATTACCACAATTTTCAAACATTCTCATTACCTGAAAAAGAATCATCACACCCCTTAGCTGTCACTCTCTAACCCCTCATCTTCCCAGCCTTAGGTGACTACTTATCTAGTCTCTCTCTCCTGCATTAGCCTATTCTAGACATTTAATATAAATGGAATCATATAATATGTGACCTTTTACCTGGTTTCTTTCAGAGTGTTTTCAAGTTTCCTTGTTGTAGCATGGGCCAGTACTTCATTCCTTTTTATTACTGAAAAATATTCCGTTGTATGGATATATCACATGTATTGATTCATTTATCAGTTAATTGATGGGCATTTGGGATGTTTACACTTCTTGACTATTATGAATAATGCAAACATTTGTGTACAAGCTTTTGTGTTCTTGAATTTTTCATTTCTACTGGGTATATAACTTGTAGTAGAATTGTTGGATCATATGGTGACTCTACATTTGTCCATTTGAGGAACTACCAGACTGTTTTCAAAGCAGCAGCATTATCTTACATTCTTTGTTGTTGTTATTTTTTATTTTGGCATCATTAATCTGCAATCACATGAGCAACATTATGGGTACTAGACTCCCCCCATCATCAAGTCCCCACCACATACCCCATTACAGTCACTGTCCATCAGCGTAGTAAGATGCTATAGAATCACTACTTGTCTTCTCTGTGCTGTACTGCCTTCCCCATGCCCCGCCTCACCTGCTACATTATATGTGCTAATCACAATGTCCCTTTTCCTCCCTTATCCCTCCCTTCCCACCCATCCTCCCCAGTCCCTTTCCCTTTGGTAGCTGTTAGTCCATTCTTGGGTTCTGTGAGTCTGCTGCTGTTTTGTTCCTTCACTTTTTTCTTTGTTCTTATACTCCACAGATGAGTGAAATCATTTGATACTTGTCTTTTTCTGCCTGGCTTATTTCACTGACCATAATACCCTCTAGCTCCATCCATGTTGTTGCAAATGGTAGGATTTGTTTTCTTCTTATGGCTGAATAATATTCCATTGTGTATATGTACCACATCTTCTTTATCCATTCATCTACTGATGGACACTTAGGTTGCTACCAATTCTTGGCTATTGTAAATAGTGCTGCGATAAACATAGGAGTGTATATGTCTTTTTCAAACTGGGCTCCTGCATTCTTAGGGTAAATTCCTAGAAGTGGAATTCCTGGGTCAAATGGTATTTCTATTTTGAGTTTTTTGAGGAACTTCTACACTGCTTTCCACAATGATTGAACTAATTTTTACATTCCCACCAGCAGTGCAGGAGGGTTCCCCTTTCTCCACATCCTCACCAACATTTGTTGTTGTTTGTCTTTTGGATGGTGGCCATCCTTACTGGTGTGAGGTGACATATCATTGTGGTTTTAATTTGCATTTCTCTGATGACTAGCGATGTGGAGCATCTTTTCATGTGCCTGTTGGTCATCTGGATTTCTTCTTTGGAGAAGTGTCTGTTCAGATCCTCTGCCCATTTTTTAATTGGATTATTTGCTTTTTGTTTGTTGAGGTGTGTGAGCTCTTTATATATTTTGGATGTCAACCCTTTATCAGATATGTCATTTATGAATATATTCTCCCATACTGTAAGATGTCTTTTTGTTCTATTGATGGTGTCCTTTGCTGTACAGAAGCTTTTCAGCTTGATGTAGTCCCACTTGTTCATTTTTGCTTTTGTTTCCCTTGCCTGAAGAGATGTGTTCATGAAGAAGGTGCTCATGTTTATGTCCAAGAAATTTTTGCCTATGTTTTCTTCAAAGAGTTTTATGGTTTCATGACTTACATTCAGGTCTTTGATCCATTTCGAATTTACTTTTGTGTATGGAGTTAGACAATGATCCAGTTTCATTCTCTTACATGTAGCTCTCCAGTTTTGCCAAAACCAGCTGTTGAAGAGGCTGTCATTTCCACATTGTATATCCATGGCTCCTTTATCATATATTAATTGACCATATATGTTTGAGTTAATATCTGAACTCTCTATTCTGTTCCACTGGTCTGTGGGTCTGTTCTTGTGCCAGTACCAAATTGTCTTGATTACTGTGGCTTTGTAGTAGAACTTGAAGTTGGGAGGCGAGATCCTTCTTGTTTTATTCTTCTTTCTCATGATTGCTTGGGCTATTCAGGGTCTTTTGTGGTTCCATATGAATTTTAAAACTATTTGTTCCAGTTTGTTGAAAAATGCTGTTGGTATTTTGATAGAGATTGCATTGAATCTGTATCTTGCTTTAGGCAGGATGGCCATTTTGACAATATTAATTCTTCCTAGCCAAGAACATGGGGTGAGTTTCCATTTGTTAGTGTCCTCTTTACTTTCTCTTAAGAGTGTCTTGTAGTTTCCAGGGTACAGGTCTTTCACTTCCTTGGTTAGGTTTATTCCTAGGTATTTTATTCTTTGTGATGCAATTGTGAATGGAACTGTTTTCCTGATTTCTCTTTCTGCTAGTTCATTGCTAGTGTATAGGAAAGCAAGATTTCTGTGTATTAATTTTGTATCCTGCAACTTTGCTGAATTCAGATATTAGTTCTAGTAGTTTCAGAGTGTATTTTTTAGGGTTTTCAATATCATGTCATCTGCAAATAGTGACAGTTTGTCTTCTTTTTTTTTTTTTTAGTTTGACTTCTTCTTTACCAATCTGGGTGCTGTGTATTTCTTTGTTTTGTCTGATTGCTGTGGCTAGCACCTCCAGAACTATGGATATTGAATTTTATCAAATTTTTTTCTTCATGAATTAGTTGTGTGGTTTTTCTTCATTAGATTGTGAGTGTGGTGGTTTGCATTCATTTATTTTTCAAAAATTGAACCAGCCTTGCTTTCTGGGATAAACTTCACTTTGTCGTGGTATGTTGTTCTTTTTCTTCTTGCTGGATTCAGTTTACTAACACAGAACTTCATTGACTGACGATGGGGTTAGATCCCCAAAAACCCATTGTAAGTTGAAAATATTTTAAGCTGAAAATGCATCTAATGCATCTGACCTACTGAACATCATAGCTTAGCCCAGCCCATCTTAAACATGCTCAGAACACTTACATTGGTGGATACTTGGGCAAAATTGTCTAACACAAAGCCTATTTTATGATAAAGTAATTTATTAAATACTGTTACTGAAAGTGAAAAACAGAATGATTGTATGAATACAGAATGGTTGTGAGTGTATTGGTAGTTTACCCTTGGGATCACGTGCTGAGTGGGCACTGCTGCTCTCTGTGCTACTAGCATTATGAGAAAGGATCGTATCACATATTTCAAGCCCAGAAAAAGATGAAAATTCAAAAACCAAAGTATGGTTTCTATTGGTTGTAGAAAATTTCTGAATGTGTAAGGTTGAAAAATCATAAGTCAGACCATTATAAGACAGGACCATCTGTATTCTGGTTTGTTTTTTTCCATTGCTATTCCTAGCGAATATTGATGTATAGTTTTCTTTCTTTCTCTCTTTCTTTTTTATACTCCCTTTGTCTAGTTCTGGTGTCAGAGTAATGCTTGCACTTTAAATTAGTTGGGAAGTTCTCCCTGCTGTCTCACTTTTTTTTTGAGACATTGTGTAGAATTGGTGTTACTTCTTTAACTATTTAGTAGAGCTGGCCAGCAATACTATTTGGTCCTGGAGATTTTTTGGGAGGGGGTGGGGGTGTGTTTAACTACAAATTCATTTCTTAAATAGTCATAGGACTATTCAGATTACCTATTTCATTTTTGGTGAGTTCTGGTAGTTTGTGGCTTTCAAGTTGTCAAGTCTGTGTGCATACAGTTGTGTATAATAATCTCTTGTTATCCTTTGAATGTTTCAGGGTCATTCATTTCATGATGTTTGTAATTTGTGTCTTCTCTCCTTTCTTGTCAATCTTGCTAGAGCTTTATTTTATTGATTTTTTTCAAAGAGCCAGTTTTTACTTCATTAATATTCTCTATTATACTTTCTTCAATTTTATTGAGTTATGTTCTTTATTGTTTATTTCCTTCTGCTTGCTTTGGGTTTATTTCACTCTTGTTTTTCTAGTTTCTTAAGGTGGAAACTTAGATTATTTACTTGCAACCTTTCTTCTTTTCTAATATAAACATTCAATACTATAAATTTTATCCTAAAAATGATTTGACTGAATCCCACATGTTAGATTTGTATTTTCATTCATTCAGTTCAAAATATTTTAAGTTTCCCTCAAGACTTCCTCTTTGACTCATGGATTACTTAGAAGTGTTTTATTTAATTTTCAAAGGTTTGGAATTTTCCTAATATCGTTCTGCTCATGATACCTACTTTAATTCTATTATGGTCAGAGAGCATATACATTGTACTTTTCTGCAATTAGTTTATATTTTAGGTTTGTTTTATGACCCAGGATGATCTGTCTTGGTGAGTGTCCCACATGCACTTGAAAAAAATGTGTATTTGGTTATTGTTGGATAAAGTGTCCTACTGATGTCAGGTCCAGTTGGTTGATGGCTTTCTTCAGTCCTTCTATATCCTTGTTAATTTGCTTTCTACTAGTTCTCTAGGTTTTTTTTTTTTTTTTTGAGAGGGCATCTCTCATATTTATTGATCAAATGGTTGTTAACAACAATAAAATTCAGTATAGGGGGGTCAATGCTCAATGTACAATCATTAATCCATCTCAAGTCTAATTCTCGTCAGTCTCCAATCTTCTGAAGCATAACGAACAAGTTCTTACATGGTGAACGAATTCTTACATAGTGAATAAATTCTTACATGGTGAACAGTACAAGGGCATTCATCACAGAAACTTTCAGTTTTGATCACGCATTATAAACTATAAACAATCAGGTCAAATATGAATATTCGTTTGATTTTTGTACTTGATTTATATGTTGATCCCACATTTCTCCCTTTATTATTATTATTATTTTTATTTTAAATAAAATGCTGAAGTGGTAGATAGATGCAAGATAAAGGTAGAAAACATAGTTTAGTGCTGTAAGAGGGCAAATGTAGATGATCAGATGATCAGGTGTGTGCCTATGGACTAAGTATTAATCCAGGCTAGACAAGGGCAGCAAAACATCCACGGATGCAGAAGATTTCTCTCAAAGCAGGGGGGATGAGGTTCTGAGCCTCACCTCTGTTGATCCCCAAATTCTCACCTGATGGCCCCCCTGCGACTGTGCCTGTCTTAGGTTGTTCCTCCCTTGAGGAATCTTACCCGTCTCTGGCTAACCAGTCATCTTCCGGGGCCATACAGGGAAATGTAAAGTTGGTAAGTGAGAGAGAAGCCATATTGTTTGAAAAGGTTAGCTTTTTACTTCTTTGCAGATTTATTCCCTGTGGCTTCTATGCCCAGCACTTGTCTCGAGGTATCTTTACCACCTGGAGGAATTATGATACTCGGTAAATTCGATATGAGGCACGAATTCTATTTAAGGGTTGTAATTAGGAAGAAAGAAGAAAAGCTACAGATGTAGCATATGGAAGGAAACATGGGAGGATTGATTATTTCTTTGACATATCTTCTTGTAGAGTACCTTAAGTATGTATAGGTTTTAAACTACTAACTAATTTGCACACACATATTAACATAATAGGAATACGGTGACATAAACAAAGCAAATCTATAATTACCATCCATCTCCAGTGAAGCCAAGAAAACCATTTAGGCACCCTAGGCATTTGTGAAAATTTGTCTATGATATGATGGATATTGTCCAACTGTACTTGAACCATCTGAGAGAAATCAGACAAATTAAAGCAGCCCATTTCTGGGATCTGTTCACATCCCATATGTTCTTTTAACCGTAGATAGTCTATAGTCATAAGATTTTGGAGTGCTACACCTTGCAGTTCTCTAGGTTTTTGTGAGAGGATTATTGAGGTTCCCAACTATAATTGTGGATTTGTGTGCTTCTCCTTTCAGTTCTTCCAGTTCTCGCTTCCTGTATTTTGAGGTCATTGTTACTTATGTACACATTTAGGATTGTAATGTTTTTTTGCTGAGTTATTATCACTGTGTAAATTGTAATGTTTTCTTGCTGAATTGTTATCACTGTGTAACATACTCCTTTACCCTTGTAATTGTCCTTACTATGCATCTGCTTTGTCTGTTGTTAGTGTTTGTATGGTATATCTTTTTCTGTCCTTTTACTTTTAACCTATCTGTGTCATTATATTTGTTTTTCTTCTTATCAGAATAAAATTGATATACAATATTATAGTGGTTTCAGATGTACATCATAGTGACTCAATAATTATGTAGTGCTTGCCATGATCAGTGTAGTTACCCCAAACCATACTAAGATGTTACACTATTATTGGTTATGTTCTCAATGATGTGCTTCCATTCCTATGACTAAGTCATTTTACAGTTTGCAGTTTGTACCTCTTTAATCCCCTTCACCTAATTCACCCATCCCTTTCCCTCCTTCCATGGTAACCAATAATCTGTTGTCTATATTTATGGGTCTGTTTCTTTTTCATTTGCTTTGTTTTTAGATTCCACATGGTATCATATGGTATTTGTCTTTTTCTGCCTGCCAAATTTCACTTGGCATAATACCTTCTAGGTCCATCCATGCTGTGGCAAATGGCAAGATCCCTCCTTTTTAGTGGCTGAGTAATATTCCATTGTGTGTGTGTATATATACCCCATCTTTATACATTTATCTTCCAGTGGGCACTTGGGTGCTTCTGTATCTTTGCTACTGTAAATAATGCTGCAGTAAACATAGGCATGCATGTGTTTTTTCAAATTACTGATTGTTTTCTTCAGGTAAATTTCCAGAAGTAGAATTACTAGGTTATTGTATGGTATTTCTATTTTTAGATTTTTGAGGAACCTCCATAGTGTTTTCTACTGTGGCTGGGCCAATTTACACTCCCACCAACAGCATAGGCGGGTTCCCATTTCTCCACATCTTTGCCAACACTTGTTATTTCTTATATTTTGGATAATGGCCATTCTGACTAGTGTGAAGTGATACCTCATTGATTTGTATTTGCATTTTCCTAGTGATTAGTGATGCTGGACATCTTTTCATGTGTCTATTGACCATTTCTGTATATTTTTTGGAAAAATTACTGTATCATATTTGAAGTGAGTTTCTTGTAGACAGTACATAATTAGTTCATGTCTTGTCATTCATTCTCACAACCTCTCTTTTTTTTATTGGTGTGTTTGAAACATGTAGTGCAATTTTTGATATGTTTAGATTTAGGTCTACCATTTTATTATTTGTTTTCCATTTTCCCCTCTTTCATTCTTCTGCTTTCTTTCCTGCCTTCTTTTGGGTTATTTGAATATTTTTTAATATTCCATTTCAATTTACTGTGTTTTGACTATATTTCTTTGTGAAAGGTTTTTAGTGCTTCTTGGGATTGCAACATATGTACTGAACTTCATAGTCTATTTAAAATGAACATTTTACTACTTCAGGCAGAAATTTTGTCTGGCTGGCTGCAATTAATTTTCTTTAGTTTTCCACAGTTTTATTTTGGTTTTTATGGGTATACATTCTTTGGCTTTATCTTGTCTGGGGTTCACTGAATTTTTGAATTTAGATTTATGCCAAATTTGGGAAGTTTTCAGCTGCTATGACTGCAAATATTTTTCCAGCTCTGCACTCTTTCTTTCTTTCTGTAAGTCTGATGTAACAAAAGCTGGACATTTTTATATTGTTCCAATGTCCCTGGGGCTCTTTTCAGGTTTTTATTCTCGTTTTTGTTTTTCTCTCACTGTTGTTTAGGCTAATTTCTACTAATCAATCTTTATGTTTACTGACTCTTCCTTCTGTCATCTCCATTCTGTTTTGGACCATATCCAGGGGATTTTTCATTTGTTTTTTGTTTTTGTTTTTTCACTTTCCAGTTCTAAAATTTTCATTTTTTTCATTTTTTTCTTCTTTATACTTTCCATTTTCTTACTGAAACATCTTGTTTTCCATTTATTCCAAGGGTATTTATAATTGTTAGGGAATTTTTATAGTAGGTACTTTAAAGTCTTTGTCAGATAATTCCAATATCTGAGTCATCTTGGTATTTACGTGTATTGTCTTTTTGTGAGTTGA
Organism: Manis javanica; assembly: GCF_040802235.1. Taxonomy (NCBI): domain Eukaryota; kingdom Metazoa; phylum Chordata; class Mammalia; order Pholidota; family Manidae; genus Manis; species Manis javanica. Next base: position 34,675,016 of record NC_133157.1, on the reverse strand, counting down.
GAGTTTCCTTAGTATTCATATGCCAAGTAATTCTAGATTGTATCTTAAACATTTTGAATATTATGCTGTGAGATGTTGACCCCTTGGTTAAATCCTATGAAGAATGTTGATTATTTTTGTATCAGTATGAAGTTGATCTAACTAGGTTCAGGCCATAAGTTCCAACAGACCTTTTGTGGGCTGTGTTAGAATTTCATTTCCATTTTCTAAGAGTGTAATGGTATTCAGAGCTGTCTCATGTGTGCGCCACCGAGTGGCCAGTGTGGAACCTGAATGGTGGTAAATTCAGTACTCAAAGTCTTTTATATGTTGAGTAAGTCCAGATCAACTGTATAGCTCAGGGCTGAGATTAGGAGTTTATAAACAACTTTATAAACACTTGCCCAAGCTCCTCTCTCTTGAAAATCTCCCTTTAGTATTCAGTTCCCTGGGGTACCTCTTTCTGGTTCTCCAGCGAAAAAACTAGAGGTTTACTTAGCCCACTCTGCCACACATTTTCATAGTCATGCCCATTTCTTGAGGCCAAGTGGCAAGAGGACTAGAGGATTAAAAAATGGTGAATTCGTTGCCCCTTCAGTGCTGCACATTTTGGTCTTTTCCTCAATTTGCTTGCCACTGTCTACTTTTCAGAGTCCTTATATAGTGCTCCATGCATTCTGGCTAGGTTTTATTGCTGCATTCAGTAGGAAAGGCCAGGAAGAATGTGTTTGTTCCATCCTACTCCCACTCAGGGTTTTTTCAACTATATTCATGAATGACTTTGTATTTCCTTTCTCTGTCTTTGTTGGGTTTTGTACCAAGATTATGTTTCCCATAAAATAAGTTGAGGAGTATATACTCCTTTTTTAAATTCTATGGAAGAATTTGTAAGACTGGAATTTTCACTAATGAAGCCAAATGGAGTTTTCTTTGTGGGAAGGTTTTTAGTTTATTAAATTGGTTTTACTAGTTACAGGAATATTAAATTCTTTGTTATTTTTGTGTTTTTTCTAGGAATTTATCATTTAAATTTTCAAATTTATTAACAATTTTTTTGTATGTCTTATGTTTATAATGTCTTTGGCATCTTCAGTGATTCATTTTTATTCTTGATTTTGAATATTTAAAAAACTTTTATCAGTCCCACTAAAAGCTATAGGTATAAATCTTTATGACCTTGGATAGGCAATGGTTTCTTAGATATTACTCCAGAAACATAAACAACCATCATCAAAATTAAAAACTTCTATGCCTCAAAGGATACCATCAAGAAGGTGAAAAAGACACAAATTGAGAAAATATTTGAGAAGCACATATGTGACAAGGAACTTATATTAGAATATATAAAGGACTCTTACAACTCAACAGTATAAGGCAAAAAAATTAAAATTGGGCAAAGAGTCTGAATAGACATTTCTTCAAAGAAGATGCACACTTAGCCAAAAAGCACATGAAAAGATGCTCAGCATCATTAGCTATCAGAGAAATGCAAATCAAAACCACAGTGAGATGTCACTTTTATACCCACTAGGATGACCATAATAAAAAAGACAGTAAGAAGTGAAAGACAGTAAGAAGTGTTGGTGATGATGTGGAAAAACAGGAACCGTCATATAATGTTGATGGGGTTATAAAATGGTGTAATGAGTTTGGAATACAGTCTGGTAATTTCTCAAATGAATAAACATGGAGTTAACATATGACCCAGTAATATATATACTGGGTATGTGTACACATTAATTTCATTCCTAGGTATACATACTCAAGAGGAAAACACGTGCACACAAAAATTGTCACATGAATGTTCATAGCAGTATATTATACACAATAGTGAAAAAGTGGAAACAACAAAAATATCCATCAACTGGTAAATACAAGTGGTATGGTCCATGCAATGGAATATTATTCATCTATAAGAAGGAATGGAGTCCTGGAGTCCTGATACATACTACAACACAGATAAACCTTGAAAATATTGAGTGAAAGAAGCCAGCCACGTATTGTATAATTCCATTTTAATGAAATGTCTGTAATAGGTATAATATATAGAGAAAAATATTAATGGTTGTCTGGAGCTGGGGGATGTGAGAGTACTGAGGAGTGGCGAGTGTGATATCTCTTTTGGAGGTCATGAAAATGTTCTAAAATTGATGGTAGTGATGGATGCACAACTCTGTGAATATACTAAAAGCTACCAAACTGTACACTTTAAATAGGTGAATTGTATGGTTATAATGTGGTACATTGTATGAATACAGTGTGAATTGTATCTCAATAAAGTTGTAGAAAGATACCATGCCTCTGTCTTGGTCATTTTTTTATTGGATTACTTGCTCTGGAAAATGCCAACTTCGGTGTCATGAGCTAACTTTTAAAGAGGCCCAACTGGCAAGGAACTAAAACTCTTGCCGACAGCCATGTGAGTGACCTTGTGAGTGGATTACCCATCAGGCTTGCACTGGATGCAACCCTTGCCAACATTTTGATCCTCCTGGATTCCTGACCCTCAGAAACTGTGATTTGTTATTTTAAGGTGCTAAGTTCTAAGATAATTTATTATACTGCAATAGGTAATATAAGCCCATCTATCACTTTAAGACAGGAATTTCTAATAAAATTTTACTTGTTAAATTTTGTAATTATTTGTGAGGTTTTCTATATTTTGCTTTGATTAACTGTATACTACTAATAATTACGTCAATCTAAAACAATTTTAACATTCAGAGCCTTATGGTCATGGGATATTTTTTAAAAACATATTTATATTACATATTTTTGTTACAAAGAATTATGATTAGTTCACCAATGAAAGTCTTTTCAAGCACAAAAAAATTCTATAGGATACATTTAGGGCAAACGTTGGAATGGTAGTATGTGTCCATGCAGCAAAAAACTCTGAAATTTCTTAATGAAAAGCTTTGTCATTTATTATTTTAATGGGTGATGGTGAGTATCAAATCACTATAATATTTAGATGCCACTGCATACATTTAAAAGAGCATGCAACAGCAACATAGAGAAGACAAGTAGTGATTTTACAGCATCTTACTATGCAGATGGACAGTGACTGTGAAGGGGTATGTGGGGGGGACTTGGTGAAGGGGGGAACCTAGTAAACATAATGTTCTTTCTGTAATTGTAGATTAATGACAACAAAATAAAAAAAAAGCATGCAACTTCACTTGAAAGGATCAATATCTACAACCTATTAGAAATTACATCCCCTTGCAACTAATTATTATGAAAATAAATTTGGATGTTGATTTGAAAATGCACAAGAGGCATGTAATTCTTTTACAGAGGGTATTTTTATCTTGTTTGGAGTCATGGTGATTCTCAAATCTATGGCTTGATTTCTTTCACCAGTTTTGGGAAATTCTTAGCCAGTTTCTCTTCTAACATTGCTCCATTCTCTTCTCTCCTAGCCAGAATTGATGTTTATAAAACCTATTCCCCATATCCCACATTTTTTTTGTTGCTGTTTTTTGTTTTTTTGTCATTTTGATTTTATGTTTCAGCCTGGATATTTTTCTGCTGTATCTTCTGGCTCACTAATTCTCTTTCAGCCATGTCAAATCCTGTATTAAATTTATCCATTGAATTCTTAGTGTCAAATACTATAAATTTTAGTTCTCAAATTCTCAAACTGCTGAAATCCTTTTAATTCCTTGAACTCATTACTCATAACTGTTTTAAAGTCTAGGTGTGATAACTCCATTATCTGAATCCCAAGGGATTTCACTGTATGTCCCTAAAAATGTCTGAGCATGTTTTGTCTTTACATGCTTATTTTTGGATGAAATTATTTTCTATCAGAATTTACTTCTGCTTTTGGCAGAAAGCTCTAGACTAAGGACAGTCAAGCCTGGCTCACTTTAATTCCATCAAGGATTTCTATCATTCAAAACTAGATTTTGGTCTACTTTTACCTTTATTCCTACTGTGCAGTCCTCAGGGTCCCCCCAAAAAGCCTCTTCTTGGTAGGCCCTCTACTATTTTCTTCTCCCTAGCCTCTCTTATTTAAGGTAACTCAGCTTCTCAGTCCCTGCTTTTAAGAACTAACAATCTCTTTGAGAGGAAAAGTGGCTCCAATGTTAGGCTCGCTTTTCTTGGCTTCCCTCCTATCCTAAAACTTGGGCCCACAACTCCTTACTGCTTTGGTAGTCCTCTGACACCTTCAAAGAAATTTTTAAAACTTTTCCCCAGCTGTCTTGCCAGTGGGTTTCAGCTCCAGGCAAGTTCACTATGGATTCAATGAGACCGAAAAATGACAATGGAACGTTCTTGGGGTGAAAGGGTTTATACCCAACTTTATTCCCACGGTGGCAGGTCAATCACTAGAATCCCATCCACTCAGAGAGTCTGCATGCAGCAAGCCAGTCTCTTCCTCTGGGCCTTCTCTGCCCCTGCAGCCGTCTCAGTCTCTGTCCTCGGTGCTGCCACCACTCTAGTCTACTCTCTTGCAGCCATGCAGCCACGGTGTTGCTCAGAGCACTGGGCAGAGCTCTTTATATATAGAGTCAAAAGCAATGTATTGCCCACACATGTGTAGTGAGCTAGCCGACCAGGGCCAGGTGAGACTCCTGGCCATAGGAACCTTCACTTTATCCACACTCCACCCCTCTAGGATTCTCACCTCTCAATCTGTGTGCCCTCACTTTTCTTCAATGGCCTCTGTACAAGGAAGCTGGGACATTGTCACCAAATTCCATAACGTAATAACAACAGAGGCTATGACAATATACAGATAACAAAAATTACTACAGATTATAATAACCCTCAAGCCTGAGGAGATCCATTGCCACCAAGTGGTCATCCTGGCTGTATTCAAACCAGTTCTACTCAAATGAGTTAGCCCAAAGAACCATGGGTGGGCCTTACAATACCCACCTTCTCCAGCCTCTCCAGCAGAAAGTACTGTGGACATACAGGCCGGTCTTATTGCTCTGTCTCTGGCTTCTGCTGCTTCGTCCTTAGTGGCCAGAACCGCTGCTCCAGTGTCAGTTGTTGCCACAGCTCCAGTAAGATTGCATTTGACTTTCCAACCAATTTCTTTCTGTCTGCTCCTGCCTTTATCATATCAACCCACATCTGGGTCATTGTGACCTTCATGGGGCCCTTTAAATTCTTCCTTTGAGTAGCAGACTGTATTTCCTTTTGTGCTTTCATTGAACTTGAGTATAGAAGCAGATCACAGAGTGCTGCACGACCTGGGAGGGGGCTGCATCTCTCCTGGAGGAACCTGTGGTTGCCAAGTCTTTATTTTCTTTTGAGCTTTTCACTAACTTTCAACCTGGTGGGGTTTCAACCGAGGAGGGGCTGATGCCTCTAGCACTGACAGGGCCTCCACCCACACCTGTTGGTCAAACCTCCTCTCCTCCATTTCTGGAGCTGACGGCTCCACTACACCCTTCACCTGCTCCATGGCACCTGGCAGCCTGCACTCTCGTGCTGCTGCTTCTCATGCTGCTGCTCCTTTTTGTGCTGCTTCCTCTCGGGCTACCATGACATCTTTTACCACTTCCACAGCACCTCGTAGTGACGCCATTTCAGTCACCAACAAATTTTTTACCTCCTCAACAGCACCTCACAGCTTACATTCTTGTGCTGCCTCTTCTCATGCTTCCTGCAGGAGGACGTCTTTCTCCTATGTGGCTTTTCTTAGTACTGTGAGAAAAAACTCACCATTCCCGCCACCTCACAGGCACTCTGTTTCTCAAAGGACCTATTTATTATACCAAGGGCCATCCCTACTGCCTCAGGTTATCACCTCCACCCCTTTCCAGACTTGGGCTGAGGCCCAGTCCTCTAGGAGGCAAGCCATGTTGAACCACATGCCCACTGAGGGACACTCAAATGTCTCCCCATCCATAGGTGCAGCCCACTGAAGCACCCCTCCTATGAGAGCAGCCTGTTCTTTTCCTTGGTAAATAATGAATCCTGATGACTATGCCAATTGTCTTACCAATGGGTTTCAGCCCTGCCAAAGTTCACTATGGATTCAATGAGACCGAAAAATGACAATGGAACGTTCTTGGGGTGAAAGGGTTATACCCAACTTTATTCCCATGGCCGCAGGTCAATCACTAGAATCCAGTTCACTTAGAGTGAGTCTGCTTGCAGCAAGCCAGTCTCTGCCTCTGGGCTTCTCTGCCCCTGAGCCATCTGTCTCTTTCCTTGACACTGCCACCACTCCAGTCTCTGCTCTCCTGCAGCCTTGCAGCCCTGCAGTGCTTTCAGCAGCCATGCGGTGCAGGGACCATTGCAGGGTACTGAGGGCACATAGATTGAGAGGCAAGAATCCTGGTGTGGATAAAATGAAGGTTCCTGTGGCCAGGATTCTCACCTGGCCCTGGTTGGTTAGCTAACTACACATGTGTGGGCAATATGTCATTATTGACTCTGTATAAAGAGCTCCACCCAGTGCTCTGGAAGACACAGTGGCACAGCTGCATGGCTGCATAAGAGCAGAGATGAGGACAGAGACTGAGATGGCTGCGCAGGTAGAGAGGCCCAGAGGCAGAGACTGGCTTGCTGCATGCAGACTGTCTCTGAGTGGATGGGATTCTAGTGATTGACCTGACGCCGTGGGAATAAAGTTGGATATAAACCCTTTCACCCCAAGAATGTTCTACTGTCATTTCTTTGGTCACATTGAATTCAAAGTGAACTTGCCCAGAACTGAAACCCATTGGTAAGACACCTGGCCATAGGAACCTTCACTTTATCAACACCAACTCTTATAGTTGTTTTCAGCAAACAAGTGGCCTTAAACAACTTTTTCCACCATTGCTGGAAGTAGAACCTCCTCTCTCCTGAACTTCAGCCTTAGGTTTCCAATACCTTGTTCAACGTGTCCTGAGTATCCCACAGCTCCCTCATGCTCAGTATGTCCACACTGAATTCTTCATTTGTCTTATCTCCTATTCCATCTCACTTAACTGGCTTTTCCTGCTGTGGTTATTTTTGTTCATGGTTTTCCAAACTATAAATATTATCTGTGAATCTCCTCTCTGCCTCCTAATTGCTTTTACTTACCAAGTACTGTGTATGTACATTACCTCAATTATTTTCCTCCCATTGGAGGCCACTGGGGGGAAGTTGGGGTTCCTATGGCCAGAATCCTCACTGAACTTAAACCACTTGATAATGTAACTGGCCTGTTGCTACGCTACTGCTTCCATACCCATAGAGAATAAGCTATTATTGCGCTATGTAGAGAGCCCGGCCTAGTGCTCTGGGCGGAGGCAGAGATGCTAGTGCTTGACCTACCACTGGAGAACAAGCCGTGTAATAAATCCTTTCACCCCAAGAATGTCCTGGGGCTGATACCGATTGGCAAGACACCCACTGCTCTGTTGGCCTCCCTCATTCCCCTCCTAAACCACTGCAGCAGGGTCTTACCTGTCCTCCCTGCTTTCAGAACCCTCTTCATATACTGCCTGAGCTGCCGGACGATTCTTCCAGAACAGGGTTCTGACCAAGTCACTGCATGGCTTAAAGTCTTTCACAGGCTCTTCATGGCCTCTGCAATTAAGTTGTAATCTTCACCTGGGCACTGAAGTGACAGGGTCTAAGGAAGACAACTTTTTGCTGCTCCCAACAGTAGTAGCTGAGGGACAGACCACATTCTCTCCTGAAAGTAAATGGATACAGCTGAAGAAAGTGTGTTAGAATCAAATCATGGAGGGCTTCAGTGATGAATGTGAAAATTATAGTGTTGATTTGTTAGGGATGTCAATAAAGTTCTTGTTCTTAGGTGGGAAAGGTGTGTACATACAAGAGGTTGTGAATAGTATCATTATGGAGGTACTCAGGAAACCTAGGTTTCCTTTTGACCATTGACACCTGCGTGATCTTCCCACACAGGGGCCTGAGTGTCCCTATGAACTATTATCCCTAAGGGGTTTTCCAGCTCTAGAAACGTCTGTCTAGCTCTGAAAAGGTGGTCTATTGGCTGCCAAAAAGTCTATTATTTAAAAGGAGATATATTCGCCTTTTTATAAAAATACTATGGGGGAGAAAAATCAGAGTGGATTTGAATCAATTACATTTAGGTCAGGCAGTTTTAAAGGAAAAAATATTCCAGGCTGGATAAGTTAACAAATACAATTTTTTTTTCTAAAGCCAGTTAACAGCCGTAAAAAGGATGCAGTCTTTCCAGCAGTCCTGTGAGCGAGGTAATTAACGCAGAATTCTCCTGCCCATTTTAAAAATGATGAAAGTGAGGTTCGGCTGGGAGTGAGGCAGTGCTGATTCTCGTTTCCGTTTACCAATGAGAAAACTGAAGTTCAGAAAACCTAACTTTGCCTTTTCCGTAATCGACCATTCGTTACTTCCCCACGTCACCTCGCCTCGGGTTCAGTACTGGAGTGCCCTCAGAGGCGGCGGCCCCGAAGGCTGAGCAGGGACGCCCGCTGTCAGCTGGCAGCACTTCCGCCTCCGGGCGGCTCGCGAAGCTTACCGCCCTGCCCAGCGGCGCAGCCGAGGTCACGAGTTTTCCTCAGGCACCCGCCCCTCCTGCGCCTGACTGGATAGCTCGTAAACCATTGCTGTCCTCTGATTGGTGGTTACCTCGTCGGGCCTCTAGCTCCGCCTCGACCAGCCGGATATAGGAGCAGGGTTCCGCTTCCGCCCTCCCCCTCCTCCCGCCTGTTCTCCGGTAGCCGCCGGCACCAGAGCTGCCGCTGCGGGGCGTGGTGTCGGTGGGTCGGTTGGTTTGTCGCTTGGCTGCCCGTCATGGCTGAGTTAGATCCGTTTGGCGCCCCCGCCGGCGGCCCTGCTCTGGGGAATGGCGTGGCTGGTGCTGGCGAAGAAGACCCGGCCGCGGCCTTCTTGGCGCAGCAGGAGAGCGAAATTGCGGGCATCGAGAACGACGAGGCCTTCGCCATCCTGGACGGCGGCGCCCCTGGGCCCCAGCCGCACGGAGAGCCGCCGGGGGGTCCGGGTGAGAGGGCGGCGCGTTTGGGGCGGGAAGGCCTGTTTGGAATCTCGGCCCAGCGTGTGCCCGAGACCTCCGTAGCTTGCCCCTTGCTGAACTGGGAGGTTGAGTAGGAGTGCGGGGAGGAAACTAGCCCCCGGCCCGGTCATGCCAAAACCCAGGCCCGGGTTGCCCGCTTGTTGTGTGAGTGTGTGAGCGCTCCTGGCGCGAGCCGGGCGAGGAAGCAAAGAAAGTAGGGTGACAGGCTGAGGATCCCGAAGAAACTCTTTTTCAATTCAGGAACTTTTCATCGAGAGCTTGGTGCGCCTAAAGCCTGGACTCTGAAGCACCTCCGCATTGGCGCAGTTTGGCCGGACTTAGGGGCAAGTCTGAGCCCGGCACAGACCAGTTATTAGGAAGGGAGGATAGAAAAAAATAAGAAAAGTAGTAACGTTTTTGAGACATACGGACAAAAATGGCAATGCCGTTCAGCATTTAAACACTCACAGTGTACAGAATGTCGGGTTATGGGAGAAAAAGACCAAGTCAGGAAGGATGGTCCAGCCCTGGAGAAAGACACTGGCCAAAGAGGGATAAGTTTTACTGATCGTCGAATATATTGCTAGGACTTCTGGAGCTCTGCTTCCTCTAGGAACAGCTTTGGTAGGCAGTGTTGCCTGAGCAGAATTTAAGATTAGCTTGGGCTAGTCTTCCAAGAGGTGACTAGAGAGTTTAGTGTGGCTTTTCCCAAAGTCAGACAGACAAAAAAAGCCCACATGGTATGATGCCAACTTGATCTTTGGATGCCTTAAGTGCGTGTGATGCTTAGGATTGTCGTGGTGGATGAAGGGATGTGTGGAAGAGGCTTTTTCAGTAATACAAGGAAGTAGGAAATTAGAAGAAATAAGGGTTGGTGTTTCGTTTACTTAAAAGAAATTCCAATTATAGGAGAATAAGGCCCTGGTGGGGCAAATAGGAGTGTTTATACTACCCTAAACTCAAACCTTATGGGGGCAGGCAGGTAACAAACGAGACATGCTGAGGCTTTGGTGCACTAGAGCAGTGAGTGCTTTTTAGGGAGTGGAGTTGGCGATACTGCTAGCTGTCTCCTAGGCAAATCAGTCCCCCATTAAGAACTTAACTAAAAATGTCATATACCTGAAAATGCAATTTATAGCAAGCAGGTTGGACTGAACTGGGTTGTCCTGGGAAATGAAGTTGGCATTAAGTGATGAGAGTTTTGTTGTTGGGTGTTCTTTAACATTTGCCTGAGAATCAAAATGTATTTTTTAGAGTCCTAGTTTACCTCCCTGGTTTCATAGAAAACTTGAGTCCTACAGAGAAATGACTTGCTTAAGCAGAAAGGGCAAGTTAATAGCCAAGCTCCAAGTTTCCTCACCCCTAGACGGCCCCATATTCTGATTCAGCAGGGGTGTTGTGGGATAAGAGTTGCCATTTCTGAAAGGCAGCTGTGGCTGCCCTGGGTAGGACAGAATTGGGAGAATCAGGACCTACAGTTAGAAGACTGTCCTGACTTGAGAACAGTGTTCCTTTTGCTCCTTATGTGGTGTATACCAAGTGCCTTGCACGGCATCTGGTACAGAATAGATACTCACAAAGGAATGGGCAAAAAATGTCAGGTCCATGGGTCCTGTTTGGAACTGGCAGGTCTTGGTGATGGGCAGTTTGGAGAGGTAAAAGGGAGAGAATAGAATTGGATATGTGGGCCCCTTGTGCATTGAACTATCAGCAAGGGGAAGGAAGGAATGACTGCTGAGTTAGTTCCTAGGAAGGCCTTTTCTTAGTGAACTAAGCATTTAGTGACTGATCTCTGACAGTGTAGTTGAAGTTGTAATAATGCAGTGGTCAGCATTTCCTTTGGGGATTACAGAACTAGTCGGACATTATCTTAGCACTGTAGTGGTTAGGATTTGGGCCTTGGGCACCTTATATAACCATCACCACCTCAAGGTGCAAATGTACACCGCACCACATCACATAGGGTTGCTGGAATTACATTAGCCCAGAGTACCTGGCTGCTTTTACTCTTTGGGAGTAGGGAAAGAAAGGCATTATAAGGCCTGTGGGCTTTGGGGTGAGGAGGGAGCACTGTATCTGATGTGTTATTACCAGAGAGAGATAGGCAGGAGACTACGATAAAGGAGAGGAACATGTCTAAACTATACCCCAGCCTTGGGGAAACTCCCATGGAGGATGTGGGCAGGCAAAAACTAGAAGGCCCGAGCTTTGGATGACTCCCTTAGTTGTTTGGTGATCTGGAAAAGAGACATAAATGTGGAGGTGGGAGGTAACCAGCTGGGTGCAGTGGCCTGTGGGGAGGTGGGGGGAAGTATTGACAAAGAACAAGTGGGCAGGAAAGAGGCAGCCTAAGTGCAGAGCTGTTGAAAAGCCCTCAGTCATGAGTGCTAAGGAGGGAAGAGTTAGAATGGTTAAGGAGCTACTGAGAGGGTAGGGCAATGAGGCACCACTGTTTGTTTCTGGCAAGTCCTGACTTGAAGGAGAAGAAGGCAGAGTGGAACATGAATGAAAGGAAGGCTTTCTGAGGAAGGAGAGTAATTCTTGGTACCAGTGGAGAGAAGTTCAGGGAAATCTCATGCATGCTATTAAGTAATTCTGTACATTACAGTATACTAGGTTCTCTCTGCACTTCTTGTTCCATGCAGTTAACTGTGGGCTGAGTGGTAGTGTCCTGTTTCAGATGAGAACTGATTATCATGGAAGTTACGTAGTAGTCCTAAGGTACAAGCTAGTACATGGCTCGCTGGAATTCAGACCCAGGTCTGCTCAACCTCCAGTAGTTGGGGAACATGGGAAGTTGAAGATGGGCTTGGGACTGTCTTTAATCTCTGGAAACATATTCTGGCTCTCATTTTTGTGTGGGGTTCCTGAGATACCTGGAAAGTTTTCCTTCTGGAACAACCAGTTGCTTAGCTTAGTTGTCCTAAAAAATAAAGGCCCTAGATGTCCTTTCTGCATGTTTCTATAGCAACAGACAAACCTTTTGACTTGTGCTCCTTGAATGTCAGTACAGTAGTACAGTTACTAGTAAGAGCACAAAGCACTTGCCACTGGGTCAGGATATGAGTTTTCGGACCTACAGACCAGTATAGCATGGGACTTAGAAGAAGGTATGGGATGAGAATTGTTCTAGTTTTTGTGTGGGAACGAGTGATCAAAAACTGGATAGTTGGTGTATTAGGTGTAATATATTGACCAGAATGTAGACCTGGCCAGACCGACCGGTCATTGTAGGCTCTAGGATTTAAAATGATCTCACAGTCTTTTAGTTTACATAAAAATAAATTCCAGGTGGATTAAAGAGAGGTTTTTTTTTTTTTTTAAGTACCCAAGGAAAAGTAAATCCTTATCTTAGAGTAGGGAAGGCGTTCAGCATAAAAGCAGATAGAGAAATCATAAAGGAAAAATCAGTAGTGTCTATATACAGTTCTAGGTGTTAAATATAAACCATATAAAAAGACAGTGGGGATAATATTTTCAATATGAGAAGACAGATAATACCACAGAGAGAATACTTGGAGGTCAAGACAGAAAAATGTGTGAAACTCCAACACAGTAAGAAAGAAAATCAAATGTCAGATATAAAATCACCTCACAGGACATAAGATTGGCACAGCAAAGCCACCTTGACTTTTTTCCTATTAACAAAAATCTTAAAACACTATAAAACTCAGCCTCTAGTATCAGTGAATGTCTGAGAAATGGGGCCCTAAAGTGCTTATGGTATTAATATAAATGGTAGGCCAAGGGGCAAATTTGGTGTTTAGAAGTCTTTTAAATGTATATCCTGTGACCCAGCAATTCTACATCAAGGAATTCATTAGCAAGGAGCAATTGAATATGCCCTCCAAGTACTGTTAATAGTTTTTTGGTAAATTTTGTGCTTCTAAAACTTAGTAGAATACTTTAAAAATTATATATAGGTAACACACCAACAGCTTCTAGTAAAAAAAACCACTGACAGAACTCTTAAGAAACTTATTTTTGTACTATCGTACGTAAAGCATAGGTGTAAAATAATTAGGGAAATTAAGAAAAGTATGAGAAATAGTTGAAATAATCAAGATACATAATCAGCATTTGAAACATAGATCAAAGTTAAAGTCGGTGGTAAATGCTTAGGTCCTGTGGTTTGTATTCATATATCGGATTATCAGATGATCTTTCTTCTGGCTTCTTGGCCTGCTCAGGTATTGCACCACTTTTTTAAAGGTTGATTCTCTCATAATAAATGCATATAGTATTTTCCTTCCATATCTTAACATAACTTTAAGAGAGAAAATACTGTCATTAATTATCTGCCCTTTCAGAAACACCTTATCACCTTTCAAGGAACTAGGTGTGTATTCTGAGGTCATTTAGGAAGTGCTGGGACATACAGGAGGGTGATTGGGAGAAGCAAGAGAACCAAAAGAATGGATAAAATGTTAGGGTTTATTTGGAAAATAGGTAGTTCTTTGGGTTTAATTGGAGAACCAAGACCAGAGGAGTGGTTTGATGAAATCTTTGATGGTTAAAAGGAAAGAATGAGGCTGAGAGCACCCTGCCCCAGGCCTTTAGGACAGCTAAGCTATTTACCTGCCCTGCCCTCTGGGGGCCTCCTAACTGCGGCACCTTCCTGTCCATTGCAGGCTCATCTCTCCTCTTCCCTCTCCCGCCCCATGCAGTAAGATAGATGATCACTGCAGTTTGAAAACATTTGGACAAAATGATAGAGGTCCTACCCGGATAGTAGGTAGTAAATGTGGGCCACCAATAATTACAGAAAACAGAATCTGTAGGTGGATGCTAGATTCTTATGGTACCATTACTGAGGCTTCAGAGCAACCATCCCAGAAGGATGGTGCGCCACCCTCGGCAGACTGCCTCTCAGTGATGGCTGTTGGGTCAGGGGAGGGGTTAGAAACAGGCCCATCAGGTAACTGAATTAGTGAGACCCAATGGAGTTTTTTTTGTAATGGGGCTATTGGGGACAAATTGACCGAGCTTGCTGCCTATAAAGGCTACCCTCAGTTCACACAGTTGTTGCCAGTTCAGGAACATAGACCCAGTATTGCCAGACCTTCTGCCTGCCTGCCTCTCTTTGCCAAAACCTGGAAATACGGATTTTGTAAAATTTACTAATCTGGTACTTTGTATTTTAAATGAAATATGTTTAGCCTGTGGATCACCATTTTGTACTGTGAGGACTGATAGGCTCTAAGTCTTAGACATTTTTCATATTTCTGAAACGGACTTTGAGATAGCTCATGAATAATGCCCATAAGACTGGACTGTACAGTGCACTTGGGGTTTTTGTAACTTGCATCCTTGAAAACACTGGCTTAATTTAGTATGCCCAAATCTTATGTTCTAACTGACTCCAAGGAGGTCAGAGGAATCACTAAGAAGCTTCAACTATAGATCTCTAGGTGCCAAACTACTCCAGGCACAGGACAGGCAGTCCTAACTCCCCCAGAGAGCACATGAAGTTGCATGTCTGCTCAGTGGAAATGATTCCAGCCACACTTTGCCTTCTCTATAACTTAAATAGACACACTGTTGCTCTATGAGGCTCTTCAGCCAGGCTTCCCATGTGTTATTCCTCTAAGCCAGAAAACAGTGTCAAAAGCTTTTGGACTTGGAAGCATGGGGCAGATTTATCCATGTTGGTGAAGTCATTTGTGCACAATATAAGCACATCTCAGTTTCATTAACTAGAAAGGTGTTCATTGGTATGTCTAGTACCTAGCACAGGGGCAGCATTTAGGAACTTACACTACTGTATTCACTCCATAACCCTTTGGCTTAGCATTTACCCAGCCCTGAGTAACAGATTGAAATCTTATGTCTTACAGATGCTGTTGATGGTGTGATGAACGGCGAATACTACCAGGTACAGAGTACTCTTGGATTATACTGAATTGCAGGGGTTGAGAGTCTTCCTTTCCTGTGATATGAATTGACTGACCTAGAATTTGACTTTCCTGGATGTATTTATTAGTAGCTGGTATATTACCTGCCAAGTTGGAAAGATTTGAAGAGAAGCAACATTGACAGCATTCTTTTCAAATGTTACTGATGTGGCCCTAGTGTTAACTTCATCTGAAGAAATGACCCATGGTGGTGGTGGTGGTGGGGATGGCTAACTTAAACACTATATGCCCTGTACTGTGTCAGGCACTGCTTATACTTCATTTTATTTAATTCTCAAAACCACCCAAGGGACCTGTACTCCTGTTATTTCTGTTTTACAGATGAATAAAATGGGGCACACAGGTTAAATCAGCAATCTAAAAGTAGCAGGTAGTATGTGGTGAGGCCAGCACATTTGAACTTTTTAGATCGTATTGGGGGTCAGGGTGGCTGCTGTTTTGTGATGGTGACTGTTACTGTCCCTCTGTATCATGAAGCTTTTGGTTGCCAGCCCATGTTGCATTGGCTTCAACTAGACAAGTTACTAGTTTATGTAACAGAAAGAGCTCTGAGGTAAGTGAGGTGTCCTCAGACTGGGACTGGGACTGGGACTTGGTTCCTCTAGGTTCCTGGCTGCGCTTGCTGAGTAGATTCGTACTCGCTTTTCTTCACAGTGGTGTACTGGCTGCAGCACTTTCAGGCCTCACGCACACGTCATGTAGTCTGGAACGAGATGGAGGTTTCTTCTCTCCCAGCCTCCCAGCAAAAGCCCTGTATTTACCTGTAGACCAACCAGGAGGAATCTGTAGCCTGGGGGAATAGTGTGGCACTTTACTTATGCCTGAGTTTCTGCTCATTCTTCAGTCAATCAGTTGGCACAATTAGCCTAACTGGTTGAAACCAGAGGTGGACTTTTTCTGTAAAACTTAGTTTTAAGCTTTTTTAAGCTTTGTGGGTCATGAGGCCTCTGTCAGACTACTCTACTACTATAAAGTGAAAGCATTCACAGAAAGTTATGTAAACGAACTGGCTTGACTGTGTTCCAGAAAATTTAATTACAAAAACAGGTGACTGGCTTGGACTGTAGTTTCTGCTTTGCCTTCAGAGTGAGACAGAAGGGTTCAGACTGTGGCTTTGACCCTTTCTAGCTGTGAATTTGAACATGTTATTTCTCTGAGCCTCAATTAATTACCCAACTGTGAAATGTAAATAAAAATTTGCTTTGCAAGGTGTTTGGGAGATAAAGCTTTTCTGTGCCCAACACATGGAAAGTGCAAATATGTTAGTTATTAATACTTTAAATAATTCTCTTTCCATCTTTGTTGTCTGGTTAGGTAAACCTGATACTGTTCCCTAGTTCAACAGGTGAAAGATTCTCTAAAGGTTAAATACTATTCTAGTTGAGTTTTTGTCAGTTTGTTTATTAGCTCCTAGATCTTAACCTGCCATCGAGAGTCTGTCCTCCTACCCCCTGTATTGTGACTCCCGTTTGTTTGCTTTTTAAAGATTCTCTTCCTTGGTGTGACTCTAGTTAAACTATGCGTTTTCTTCTGGACTTTTTTCCCCCTACAGTTCACTATACTTTGATTAGGTGGTATTAAGTGACCTTTTTCCTGTGTCATATGATAGCATTTAGAAATTCTAGATCTAGGCCTTGCTGTGCTGGGTACTTACCTGTTACTTTGAAGATAGTGCAGAATAATAATCTGCGTGTTAAGTGAGGAAACTAAAACTTGTAACACTGTTTCCTAGTGAGCTGTTTGACACCTCCCTGACTTTTCATCTCTCCCTCTCCTGTCCCACTTGATAATGGGGTGGGATAATAACTATCCTGCCTGCTGCGAGGTTGTAAGGATTAAATGGGGTAATGTCGCAAGCTCCCTGTTGGGTGTAAAGGTTGTGTTGTTGCTTTTAAGGTAGTCCTTTAACATCTTACAACAGCCCTTAGGGCTGTTAACCAGGGGTTCTGACTTGAATGAAGCACATTTCAGAAAGGAGGTTCTGTTACTGATAGAGCACAATTGTGTTTTGTGTTAAGGAGAGTAATGGTCCAACAGACAGTTATGCAGCTATTTCACAAGTGGATCGATTGCAGTCAGAGCCTGAAAGTATCCGTAAATGGAGAGAAGAGCAGATGGAGCGCTTGGAAGCCCTTGGTAAGGAATCCCTTTCTCTCTTTGGATGTCTGTTTTCCATGCAGTAGTTGACCTTGACTCTACTTTTGTCCTTTTTTAACTTGAATTAGCCATCATGTCCTTGTTTAGTCTTTGGGAAGATACCTTGCTCATTTTGAATGTCACCAGGCCACCCACCAGGAAATGCTTAAATACAGGCCATTGTGTGAGGATTAGGGCGGCCCAGAGAGCCACTGTGTGCCTCCTCCTCTCAGGAAGCACAGTTGTGCTCTGGGAAGAGCCCTGGACTTGGAGTGAAGACTGGGTTCAAGGCCCAGCCTTAACTCTTAGTAGCTGTGGGCATTTGGTTGCTCAAACCTTGCAAAGTCTGTTGCCTCATCTGTGGAATAAGGTCAGTGTTACCATCCCCAAAGGTCATCTGAGATGGTATCTGTGAGAGTGCTTTGTAAACTTGAAGGTATTCTATCCATGTGAGAGACTTCATAACTCACTTATCATTTGAAGGCTGAATTTAAGGTAATGCTTAAGAGGTAACATGAGGTTTGTTAGGAAACATGTACAATTTAGTTTTCTTACCTTAATATCACTGTAAGGTAAGCTCTTACATTTTTATGGCTGAGCACCTTGAGGCTCACAGAATGTTTTTGAATCACACAGCTAAGAAGTGGTAGAGTAAGAATTTCAGCTTATGTCTGCACTGCTTCAGAGTCCATACCCATCCCATAGCCACCATGCATTTAGTATACACCATCTCCCAGGCAGGCTCGGCCTGAGATCAGTCCCAGCCAGCTTGGCTTTGGTGAAGAGCTTGTGTAGATGGAGTGTCAGCTACTTACTGGTCAAGGTCAGGGAAAACTTGATATCTACATGTGGGTTGGAGAAATATGGCAGAAGGTGGGGCTGTTATCCACAGAATATTCTCAACATAAAATTTCAAACAGAATAATTGAAAGAGTAAAATGAACAAGTGTGCACCCCTTGGATTCTGTAATTTACATTTTGTCATACTGGGTTATCTTTATACAAATGAGGCATGTATGTGTGTTGTATATTTTATACACACACATGCACACACACATGTGATCACACACACGACTGTTTTCTCTGATCTGCTTTAAGATACATACTTCGTACCTAAATATTTTATTGTACATCTAGAAATAACATTCTATGTAACCACAATGTCTGCATTATTATTCCTCTTTGGGAACCACTGAACTAGTTAAATATATGACTCATTTTTCAGAGGGGGTAACTGACACCTAGAAATAGGGAGGGACTTGGCACAGATAACATCCAGTTACAGGCATACTGTGGAGATAAATTACAGGTTTGATTCCAGACCACTGAGATAAAGTGAGTATCCCAATACAGCAAGTCGAATGCATTTTTAGGTTTCCCAGTATATATAAAAATTATGAGTTTACTGTGCTGTAGTCTATTAAGTGGGCAATAGCGTTACATCTTTAAAAACATACGTAGCTCAGTTAAAAAATTTATTGCTAGAAATGCTGATCATCAGAGCTTTCAGGGAGTCATAATCACTGCTCATGTATCACCATAACAAATTTAATAATGAAAGTTAGAAATATTGTGATAGTTACCAAAATATGACACTGAGACATGAAGTGAGCAAATGCTGTTTGAAAAATGGTGCCAATTCACTTATTAGAAGCAGGGTTGCCACCAACCTTCAGTCTTTTAAAAAAAAAAACTACAAAGTGCAGTAATGTGGAGGGCAATAAACTGATGTCTGCCTGTAGGGCCAAGTCTGTTCTCTCTCAAGCCCAGTTTGTGTGGCTTTCAGAACAATGGGCACCCTTAGGTTTGATCTTCACAGCACTACTACCCAGTAATAATTTCTTGGTGATGGAAATATTCTCTCTACTGTCCATCATAGCACCCACTAGCCACATGTGGCAGTTAAGCAGTTGAAATATGACTAGTATGACTGAGACATTGAATTTTAAATTTTGTTGAATTTTAATAAATAGCCACGTGTGGCTCATAGCTACTGTACTAGATGGTGCTGCTTTAGAAAGATGAAAATAGGTCTTCCCGGGGCTGGCAGCATTGGTCCTGGCTTGTTTTTCTGTATCTCTGAGTAAGCTGGAGGCAAGACTTAGCTGGTGTTAGTACTACTGGAGTATTTTTTATGTTACAAAACCCAACTTTATCGTTTCTCTTTCCCCCAGGTTTAGCAGTTTCTCTTTTTTATGGAGAGAGTACACTTTAGTGCCCAGAAAATGGCATTTTCTTTGTCAGTGTCCAATTTGGGCACTTCGGGAATACTGCATGAAGTGGTGTTTTCTTAACTCAAGATGCTTCTTGAGGGAAGTCAAACATTTGGCTTTTCATTCCAGTTGATTCAAATTAAGCTAGTCATGAACTAGATGTTTCTTCAGTTTCACCTTTTTTCCTTGCAAGCACTGTGAGAAAGCACAAGGTGCTAAAGATAGAGACCCTGTGTCCGTGGGTTTCCGCTTACGTGCTGGCTGCATTCTCAGGTACAGTGTGATCAGTATGACCTACTAATGAGGATGGTCAGCACGCCTGCCCACCAAGGGGCCTCTTCATCCTGCCGTCCCTCTCCCCACTCCCCACTCCCCGACGCAGAGAGTTTGTATTATTACTTGGATCTTTGTCCCATCAAACTACGTAAGTGTTTAAGGACTCTAAAATTCTTATGGTCAGTGTCACTTTATAAATGTGTAAAACCAAGAAGACAACTTAAAGGGACTGTTTTATGCAGTAACTACAATCTGTGCAGATGGTCACAATTTTTATTTAGATTAATTTTGTAGGGATAAGTTTCCATGATTTTCTGTTCCTAATATATAACATTTTTAAAAATAATCATTACTTTACATCCAAAGACAATACTCTCCATTCAAAAAGCAATTTTTTGGAAGTAATTTCACTACTCTTGAAAAGCAGGCTTCACATTTTAATTTTGACATTTTTCAGTGTCTTATCCACACAGCACCAACAGCTGTAGCATCTCTTGTTGCTGCATGGTGCCCTCCATTCCACATACGCTCCCTGCCGCTGGCAGACACGCATCAGAAGTTTACTGTATGTATTTGAGTCATCATTGGAAAATGTGTATAATAATTCTTCTGAGTGATAGGTTCATCTTCTACTAAGTTAGATAACAGGGTGAACAGTTCTTTATAATCTGAAACTTTGAGTTTCTCGCTGGCATTAGGCTCTTTCTCATAGTTCCAGACCCAGCCTTCTGCAGGTTGTTACTACAAGACCTTCCTTGCAAAGGTCCTAAAAATGCCCCCACATTCTTATTTCCTTCCGTTCAGGTGGTCACTTTCCAGCACTGGCTCAGCTCTGCACTGTCTGCTTTTATCTGGGTCACTGATGGCCACCTTCTAGTCACATTTTGTAATTGTTTCTAGGTTCACTTCCCTTTCTCTCTCTCTTAAGAATGTGTACTTTACAGTCAGAGCTGGGTTTGGGTCTTAGCTCTGCCACTTACTGTAAACTTGAGGAATGTTACCCAGACTTTCTGAGCTGTAGTTTTTTTCACTGTTGAATTAATGGAACTGGAGTTTACCTTCTTAGGATTATTGTAAAGATTAAATGAGATAATTCAGTGAGGTATAAACAGCTGCCAGAGAGGACATTCTTAAGAACATGGTTAAAGTATCAGGGTAACTTCAAGTGTCAGCTGTAGCAATAGCTATGACCTGTATTTCTTTCTCTCCCACTATCTACTGACATACATCTCTTGAGCTAAATGGCTTAGGGAAATTCACATTTTGTCATGAGAAACTTCGTGTTTGGGACTTCAGTCTGGCAAACCTGATAGGTGGGCACTTTCTCTAATTTCTAGAACCTCTTGCATAACTATTAATAATGATTCCCCACTCCACTCCACCCCTTGCACTTTTCTGTTGGAGTTTCTTTAGTTCTGTCTTAACTCTGCCATGAACTCACTCTGCAGTCTAAGCAGGAATAGGTATTTTTGTGGTCTCTCCAACTCTGATATCAGTTTTCTACTATTCCCTGTTCCTGAATCATCTCTACCTCTAGTAATTTTCCTAATAACTCCCTGCTTCATAGAAATGATTCTACCATAGTCAAGAGAGTGAGTGCCACCTTGTGTTTTATAAAACCATGAACAAACCTGCTTTTTCCATTACTGCTTTTTCCACACTCTCTCTCTCTCTCTCTCTCTCTCTGAAAGAGCAAAACAAAAAAAAACAAAACTTGGGATTCACTGAAGTGTCAGTGGACTGGGATTAAATCTGGAAAACAGAAGTCTGTCTTCCCTCCTGGCTATTTTCCCTCCAGCATACACATGTGCACACAGTGTAAGTTGAAGACCAAAATAAGCTGACAAAATGAACTTCAGTTTGTGTTTTGCTTCATGTGTATTGTCTGTCTCTTCCTTCCCTTCAAAGATGCCAATTCTCGGAAGCAAGAAGCAGAGTGGAAGGAAAAAGCAATAAGGGAGCTGGAAGAGTGGTATGCAAGGCAGGATGAGCAATTACAGAAAACAAAAGCAAACAACAGGTTAGTCCTTGGTGCTTCTAGCACAGCTTGTTTTCTAAGATTGAATCAAACCCATTTCCAACAGCCAGTGTAGGTTCTCAAATACTGACTCTTGATGTGAAAATGCCTTTCAGGTTTTCAAAGAAGTGCTTGAAGCAAAGTGTTGCGAGTCTCTCGGATCTTGTGAACATAATTCATCCTGTCATTTAGCCATGCCAGTTGTAGTGAATTTTGCTTTGCAACTAAGAGTTTGGTTAGTATGTGCCACCTGTAAAATGGTATGGTGCAGTAGAAGGAAAAGTTAGCATGGATCAAGTCCATGTGTAAGTATGTAACCCTGAAATGAGAGGCTGCTTTCACGCAGATACCAGGATCTCAGTACTTGGAGGTGATTATAGACTTGGTCAAGTTGCATCACCTAAATGCAGCTCTGCCCTCTGAAAGCTGCTGCACAAAGGAGTCTGTTAGCAGGGAAATGTGCTTTGTAATTAGGTAGCCGAGGATGTTCCAAAACAGTGACTTCAGAATTAAGGGTTCTGAGTACTTGACTGTGTCTAAGAAAACCTTGAATTGACTTTTTAAAAATGCTCTTTTCAAATTTACACACTCACTGAAGGCTAAGTAGTGGTGGGGAGAAAACATTGATTCTCATACCAACCAACCAGCAGCTGTGATCTTTAATGCTCTGCACTTCACATCCAGTAGGAAGTAGTTCAGAGAAAGAGGCCTCCAGAGGTAGGGCTGCCTGCCTTGCAGTAGGCTGATGGGCTTGCTTTCCCTGCTGGATTCAGCCCAGCTCTGATGAAATGGTCACTTTCACTCACTTCAGTGGAAAGATAGGCCAGACTGGGCCTGGGGTCATTCTTAATTTTCAGGGTAAAGAGTCTTAGGT
The DNA here is from genome assembly GCF_040802235.1 of Manis javanica. Lineage (NCBI taxonomy): Eukaryota > Metazoa > Chordata > Mammalia > Pholidota > Manidae > Manis > Manis javanica. Next base: position 34,652,647 of record NC_133157.1, on the reverse strand, counting down.
TCCTGTCCTTAGAGGCAGAAGTTAGTTTAAATGCCCTTGTCTCTGGCAACTCTGAGATGGAAATCTGCCAGAAAATAGGGAGCTGACGGCCTTGCCAGCCAGCCTGTGCCATTGTGGGGCACCTGCGGCAGAAGAGGGAATATTGTGTACAGCAGCCTTCAGCTACCTGTCTCCTGTTAGGCCGTCCTGGATTCTGCCAGCTGCCCCTCAGATGTCAGGCTGGCACCTCTGTCCTGGCCACCTTCCTGGGGGGCTGTACTCTCTAGGGGTGCCTGTTGGGTTCCATTTACAGTTCTGTGAAGAGTATGGTGGGATCTGCTGTCTGGTCTGGGTGTTGAGTCCCTGAGGATAGCATCAGCTATCAGGGCTGCTGCTGGACCTGTGGTCAGTTTGAAGTGCTGACAGGTCCAGGCTCCTTTATGCTGTGCTTGTTCAAGATGATTTCCCTCAGATGCATGTTCAGATCTTTAAAGAAAGATGAGGAATGCTTTGTGCAAGCACCATATAAGGCCCTGTTTACTCTAACGAAATTGCTTCCTTAATCTCTCTAAAGTGCTTGGTAAGACGAGGCTGACCCTCTATGTTCAGGGCCCCTTGTGCTTAAGCAAATTGACATACAGATTCTGAGCCTTAAAAAATGATTGCGTTGGGAGCAGGCTTCCCACTGCAGAACTTCTTCAAGCCAGTTTTGCTAAATTGTCTGTGTACAGGATGGGTTGTCCTTGGAGAGATAATCACACCTGTTAGGACCTTAATCGGAAAGGTGTTAGTCCCTTCAGGCATTGCTTGAGGGCTTTGCTTGGATGGTCTCATAAGTGAACCTCTCAAGTTCCAGAGGGGGAAGAACCTTAAACTCACTGCTCATTGAGAATGTAGAGCTGTTTGGAAACCAGGTCACTCGGCTTGCAGAAGCCTTGCGGCACAGGGCTGACCCTGGGTGTGCAAAGCTAGTGGCACACTAGCTCCTGTCACCGGAGTCCCAAGACAGAATGGATAGTTTTCCTGTTCCAGTCTTCGGTGGTCTGGGGTGAAAGCCATTACACAACCGCTTTGGGGGGTCTTCCAGTGGCACTACCCTCCCCTGGGGACTCTGGCCTTGCAGACTGTACCCCCTTCTCTTCTGTCCATCAGAAGTCTGGTTTTGGGGACTTTGCCTTTAATGTTTGAACATTTGAGTCCTGTGGGACTAAAGGAGTAAGTCCCATTTATATACGTAAAGTGACTCATCTTTCTCATTGTCTGTCTATGCCTAAATAGTGACTATTTTGAGGAAAGAAAATGCTCATTTCAGGCAGGTGTCATTCTTCCTGGGAGACTCGTACAGGAGCTAGATGTTTAGAGGAATCACAGAGATAAGGCAGAGACCTTCCTAAGAAGGGCCAGGGGAGTAGCGAGGGCCTGTTGATTGATTGTTTCATCAGGCCTCCTGCCTTCCACATACCCTTAAAGCTTTAGGAGTTTATCTGTGCCAGGCACAGTGTGGGGTGATTGTCAGTCCATACAATGGATATCCCTCCTTTTTATCCCAAATTGGGGCCTAAATACCACTGTGCAGAAGCCATGAATTATTGACAACCCGTGGAAAAAAAGAATTCTTTGCAAAAGAGCTGGTGACTGGCTTCTACAGTTAGACCAGTTTACTCATCAAGAACAATCCCAACCATGTTTCTTTCCAAAAACCATAGTGGAAACGTTTCCCTGTTGACACGTAGCTTTGGTGCAGACGTTTCACCTCTTCTAAGACTTGTAAAAGTTTGGGAAATCCATGATCTCAGTGATGACAAATGCTTTTTCCATGCCCACTCCAGGCTGCTTGTATGTGTGGGCCTCCTGAGCACCTTCAGTCAGGCCCAGGCATTCATCCCCCTCCCTGCTGGCCTGACTCAAGGTTGCCGCATTCAGGCTTCTCTGGTGGGTGAAGAGCCAGCAGGTGGAAGGGCTGCCTGTGTGTGGGGGGTGTGATGGCCGTTGGTTCTGGATCTCTGGCCTTGACAGGGCTAGGCCCCCAAGCTCTTCAGTCTCGGGACTGGCTGCAAAGGTGCAGAACCTGACAGTCAAGCTATTGTTGTCTTGGTGCTGCCTTGACAGGAGTCGTTAAGCCTTTATTTTCTCTTATAGAAGTGAGGGCAAGTTCATATTGATTAGGTTTAGCCCTTTCTGTAAACCAAAAGGATTCCAGGTTTACAAGCTGGCCTGCCTTTCCTTTCCCTCCCCTCATTCTGCTCAAAACCAACCTGTTTTCCTGTGGACTCATTTTTTAATTAAAATAAGGCTGTTCTTTTTGCTTTCTTTACTTTTCCACAGATACCTATGTGTAAACAAACGGGAAACAAGGAAGGAAATGTGTGAGTTTAAAAATAAACTGAAGCTAAAATTACTAGAATTTCCCTTCAAATAAATATGTGAGCTTAAGTTAATAGCAGGCATGATTATATTTAAAAACTGTCCCTTCCATTTCTGTGCCCCAAACCAGCCTGGCAAAGGACAGGGTGAGACTTCCTTGAAGGTGGTTCCCAACCCACCCACAGTGGAACAGGCAGGCTGTCTAGGCCCAGGGTTTCAGCCTGGCCAGCGTGTCCCCTTCAGTGTAAGCTCCTCTACTCTGTATGTCCCTTTTTCCTTCCTGTCCCAGAGCCCTGCCATTTTGATCATTCCTGATGTGAGTTAGGGAAGGATTAAGTTCTGGCTTCTGGGCTGCACCTTGTCCCCTTCAACACCACCATGGACTGAGCAGACGGCTCTGTGTTCAGGAACAGTAATGCAGTGCTGGAGCCAGGCCCCCTGCTGCATTCTTTCTACCAGACCATTTGCTTCCAGCTGCTCTTCTCTAAGGCGGGGATTTTGAAATAAGCATGGGTTCCCAGGATACAGAAGATTGATCCCACCTGCCCAGTGTGGTGAAGCAGTGGTCAGGTAATCCAGGCTGTGTTGTGTCTGGCACTCATGCACCCACAGGGGTTAAGGAGGCCGGCAGGAAGGTGGCATGGCTTCTTGAGCACACAGGCTGGGAAGCAGTGTGAACACTAAGTGAAAAGAGCCAGGCAGCCTTCATTGTGAGTTCTACTCCTGTTGCTACTTGCTGTTGAGAAAATTGTTCTCTAGGCCACCTTCCCTCATCTGTAAAGCTGCTGAGAACACTAGGTATCCTAGGCTGTTGGGGCTGGGGAGTGAATGGACACAGTGGCTATAAAAAGGCCCATAAGTGGGTGCTCAGGAAATGCTGGTGGTTGCTTGGATAAGACCAAGGGGAAGATGCTGGCAGCTCTCACCTTGGAGAACCTGTGGGTAAAGCCAGCAGGAGAGCGTGCCCACTGGACTCCGCAGTGCTGGAAGCCATGTTGGGTTAGGATGGTGCCTCAGGAGTAGCTCCCTCTGTTGTGCATTTGAGATGTTTCTGCTTCTCAATGTTCTCTCTTTTTTCCTGCCTGCTTGCCTGCCTTTTGGACCTCTTGCTGTCTAGGGTGGCAGATGAAGCTTTCTACAAACAACCCTTCGCTGACGTGATTGGTTATGTGTATGTTGCAAAACTAATTCCTTTTCTTGTTTTGATTTAACTTTTTTGTTTAGAGTTAATGCTTTTTTATGTCAAGAGTTGCTTTGCTTTTTTAATTATTTCAAATTGGCACTGTGGGGACTGCCTAAGAGTTGATAAGCTGGGGGTATGCATTGACTGTCTTGCAGAACACAACTCCCTGCAACTCGGGTTGCCATTTTTTGTATTCAGGATTTTGGAGGGAAGGAAGAAAGCTGACTCTCTTTCAAACTGTGGGTCACTGTGATCTTGTCTGGGAAGGCTTTGGGCCTGGGGTAGGCGCTGCTCTGGTGTTGCCACCATGGCTGCTGCCCCATGGGGGTGGAAGGCCAGGTTAGGAGCCAGTGTGGACAGCATTTTCTACATTGGTTCCTTCAGAGAACCAAGGGCTTGACTGCCCCTCCCGCAGGGCAGAAGAGTTGGAGCAGAGAGGGTTGGCTCTGTGTTCTTACATGTCAGTCATTCAGTGGTCGGCTTCTGAGGCCATGTCCGCTTACCCAGGCACAAAGAGGCTCCCAGCTTTTCGAGGTCATGAGAGCCAGAGCTGTCTGATATGGGCCACTTTAGCACCCCCCAACCCCCAAAGAAAACTACATCTTCTCTGGAAGTTTGTTTTCTGAGGATTCTTGATATCAAAGCAATATTGCTGAAGACTTGGAAACACTTTTTGCTGTTCCCTTCTCAAAAATTAGGACCAGCTTTTGATACATAAGATAGATGAGGGTGAACAACAGGCTGAGGTCTGTAGAGCCTGTGACCTTGAGCTGTTCATCCTGTTGAAAGAACTGGATTTCCTGGGCCCCCACGTACATTGGCAACGAGCCTTGTGAAATGCTGGACTTACAGGTGGTGTTGGGTTTGATTTTTGCACATTCTCTCTGGAGTAGCAACGGAGACTGGAAAGGCCGAGTCTGGGTTTGCTGGCCAGCAGGGTGGCCCAGCAGAGCCAGCTTGCACATTCCCAGGCAGAGAGTGTGGCAAGGGCATGTCCAGCTTACTGATCATCTGCATTGAGCTCATTCTCATTTTCTGTATCTGACCTAAAGTTTCTCTCCTTGTTCTCTTCTCTTCACCTTTAAGCACAAACATAAACCATCCTTGCTACAGCCTAGAACAGTTAAGTAAACCTTTCTCCCTGCCCCTAACTGTGTGTGCCATGTTGTAGTGGCTCTGCGCTTCAGCAGTGTTTGCCACGGCCATCCCTGTGAGAGTGCCACCCTGTCCCCACAGACCAGTCATCTCCATTGCTTCTGCTTTGCCCGTGATGCTTGCTGGAGTATATGACTAGTGTGTCTTCCTCTTAACCACTGTCCTTTTGGGCTGTAGCTCCCACCAGTTAGTTCCCAGCCTGGGGGTGGGTGGGCTGACCTTGACATGAAAGGGGTTGGAGTAGCATCCTACCAAAAAGCAACTAACATTGGTTGGTTCTCCAGCCACTGGGTGCCCACCTCTGCCAGTATGTGTGCCCTGCGTGGCCCAGCATGCCTGGCTGGAGGGACCAGGGCCAACTTCCGGCTGAACTGGAGAATGTCCTAACAAATCCCCTTCCAGAATGGCTGTCTCTAGTGCCTGCCAGCATGGGAGCTTTGTTGTGAATTCCTTTTGATCTGCCCTGTTTCTCTCCAGCCTTAGGAAAAAATCCAGGGGCTATCGTGCAGTGACCTGTGGGCTTTTTAGAAGTCTCTAAAGTGACTGAAACTCAGAACAGCCCAACATCCACTGCTGTTGAAGTTCTTGACCAGCCTGCTGCTTTGCTCCTGTTAATGAAGGCAGTGCATAGCTGGCTAAGGACCTGCTTTTTTAATGCTCTGTTTCAGTAGAGACACAGAGAGAGAGAACCAAACACCTGTATTCCAACATTTTACACAGCAGTCCAGGCACCCTGTGCCTAGGAAAGCTGGCCACATGTCTGGTCCTGAGTCTGATCCCGGCCAGGGGCTGTCACTCTTTGGAATATCAGAATGCCTATTTAGGTTGAGCACGAAGAGGCCGTCACTTCCTTAACATGGCTCGGGAGCTCACAGGAGCTTCCACATTAAACCAACATGTTCTGTTGTTGCTTCCAGGGCAGCAGAAGAAGCCTTTGTAAACGACATTGATGAGTCGTCCCCAGGCACTGAGTGGGAACGGGTGGCCCGGCTGTGTGACTTTAACCCCAAGTCCAGCAAGCAGGCCAAAGACGTATCCCGCATGCGCTCTGTGCTCATCTCCCTCAAGCAGGCCCCCCTGGTGCACTGAAGAGTGTCCCTGTGGAAACACGACACCTGCAATATTTCAGTCCTACTCAGTGAAGCTCTTCACAGTAATTGGATTAATTACGTTGAGTTCTATTGGACCAAATCTTTTGTCTTAAGAGTTGATCACTGTTTGTGATTGCATGTTTCCTTCAACTGTGTTCTCCCTGGCACTCAGAGAGGAGGAAGGGAGGGGAGCTTCCCAACAGTAGCCTCAACCTGTGCATTGTTCTGAGAATAAATTTCTGTTTCAAACAATAAGCATGAAGCTCCATTATTGACCTCAGGGTTTGGAGTGAGGTCAGAAGGGATGAAGAGGCACAGCCACTGGGCACCCACTCCTGCTTTGAACTAAAATAGCTCTACACTTAAGTTTTCAGCAGGATTCTGTGGACGTTTTTCTTTGAAAAGGGAGTTCCGTGGCTAAAAGTTAACCCCTTCTTACCCACCTAAGACTGAACTGTGTCCCCCAGATGGCTCATTTGTCCCTGTCCCTTACTCTAGGGTCTTGGGTAGTACCGTTGACCCTTGAATGATGTAGGCCGACCCTCATGGTCAACAATCAGCATGGTAACACTGACTCCCTAAAAATATCATTTACTACTGTAAAGTCAACAGTAGGTAATTATAAATAAGTTTTTAATTTTTTATATTTCTTGGCAATGCAGTATGCAAGTTTTTTTTCAAATTGTCACAAAAATTTTTCTACTAACATTTATGGGGGAAAAAAAAGCCCAATGTAAAAGTGGCCCTGTGCAGTCCAAACCCATGTTGCTCAAGGGTCAACTGTATTTTAGCAGGGGTCTCTTGGGGGCATATAGACCCAAGTGAGACCTTTAGTCCTTTGGATTCAGCCCCTAAATCTGGGTCAGGATGGCATTAGTGTGTGGCTATAGCCCCATTACTCTGTATTGCTGGAGCATACACTGGGTTCTGTGCCATCTCTAGCACTTTCTGCTTATATTTCTATTGCCAAATCCTTCATCTAGACCTTGCTGGCCAATATGGTAGCCACTAGGCACATATGATTATATTTAATTAAAATACATTTCTAGCCCTAGGTGTCACATGCTCAGTGGCCACATGTAGTTAAGTAGATCCGAGTTGTATAACAGATTACAGAATATATCCATCATCACAGAAAGTTCTCAGCCATACTAATCTACACAATAGGTACTCCATTCAGGCATCAACACATTCATTCATTATCTGCCCTCAGAACCTATCACATTTTAGATGATGGTTCAAGTACCTAATAAAGCCATATTTCAGAAATCTGTGTATAGTTAACTGATATTTCTAAGTTGGAAATTGATGTAAACTCCTGGAATAGCACACAGAGGAAGGTGGTAGTGCTCACCATTGCCAAGGAAAGTCCACCATCTCTCCTAGGGTAATTGTCTGGAGGGGAGAGGAATCTTCATTACTTTTCCACCTACCTCCCCCTTTCTAATCGCTTAATTGGGCATTTCTTGATCTGGCCAGCATTTCTGGTCTCTGCTCATTCTTTGCCTTCAGCCACCTCTGACTGCAATCAGGCAATCCCTCACTGTTCACTGACCATTTGTTACTTCTGGGCCTTGCTAATGCCATTCAGAATGTCAAAAATCCAGTTTAAGAACTAGTTCAAAGGCCACCTTCACAAAGCTGCCCCTTCCTCCCAAGAGCTCCCACAGCCCCCTACCCGAGGCAGCGTGAGCCTTTTGGTATTGTCTTGGTGGTGCCACCATCCAGACTGTCAGTAAAGTCTGATAGGCCCCAGATGAAGGAGTGACTGGATAATAGAGCTAAAGTAATGCTTTGTGACTTCCAAGGCTGGTCATAAAAGGCAGCACAGCTTACAGCTAGTTTGTTGGAACAGCTGGTAGGCCATGAGACAATATGTAAAAAGCTCTGTCACCCCAGAGCTACCATGCTGAGGCAGCCCAAACCAGCCCATACAGAGATGACCTGGAGAGACCCTGGAGCTGTCAGCAGAGAGAGACTCCTGGCCAGGGCCTATTATCCAGCCTCCTACCCTAACTGCTCTACCCACTGTTGACTGCAAGTGTATCAGACAACAGAGTCAGAACTGCCAAGCAGAGAATCCCCCAAATTCTTGATCCACAGAAACCATGAAAGAAAATGATTATTGTTTAAGCTGCCTAAGTTTTGAGATGGTTTGTTACACAGCAACAGTAACTAGGGATTGTTCCTAATGCCTACATTACCCTTGTGGGGCTTCATAAAAAGGAGGGAGTTGTTCCAGGGGCTCACTGGTCAACATTTAGTTTCTAACCTTTTTCTTGGGGCCACTTTGCTTTTTATGTCAAATTTTTAATGTTATTCAACATAGTATTGGAAGTCTTAGAGCAATCAGGCAAGAAAAAGAATTACAGACATCCAAATTGGAAGGAAAGGATTCAACTATTTGCAGATGACATACATAGAACACTCTACAGACTCCGCCTAAAAACTGTTAGAAATAATGAATTGAGTAAAGTTACAGGATACAAAATCAATATGCAGAAATCTGTTACATTTCTATACACTAATAAACTGTCAGAGACATTAAGAAAACTCATTTACAACTGCACCAAAGAGAGTAAGTAACTAGGCATAAGTCTAACCAAGGGGGTGAAAGACTTTTACACTGAAAACTGTCAAATGCTGATGAAAGAAATTGAAGATGACACAAATGGGAAGATAGTCTGAGCTCATAGATTGGGAGAATTAATATTGTTAAAATGTCCACACTACTCAAAGCAATCTAGAGATTCAATGCAATCCCTATCAAAATTTCAATGGCATTTTTCACAGAAACGGAACAATTCTAAAACTTTTATGGAACCACAAAAGATCTCAAACAGCCAAAGCAATCTTGAGATAAGAATAATAAAGCTGAGGCAGAGCCAAGGTGGTGGCGTGAGTAGAGCAGCCAAAATCTCCTCCCAAAACCACATATATATATATGAAAATATAACAAAGACAACTCATCCTAAAATAGGGACCAGAGGACACAGGACAACATCCAGACCACATCCACACCTGCGAGAACCCAGCGCTTCGCAAAGGGGGTAAGATACAAGCCCCAGCCTGGCGGGACACGAGCGCCCCTCCCACCAGCTCCCGGTGGGAGGAGAGAAGTCGGAGTGGGGAGGGAGAAGTAGCCCAGGACTGCTGAACACCCAGCCCCAACCATCCAGACCAGAGCGCAGACACAGTGCATGCGTGGGGTCCTGGATACTAGGGAAACAGGCCAGCAAGACTGGTGAGCGGGTGCCTGAGGCCGATGCTGGAGAACAAAAAGGAGCGGCCTTTTTTTTTTTTCCTCTTATTTCTTGTTGGCGAGTGCTTTTTGGAAGTCTTAAAGGGACAGGGACCCCAATACTAGGGAAACAGCAGCAAGACCGGTGAGCGGGTGCCTGAGGCCGGCACCTGAGGACAAAGAAAATACTGCGTTTTTCTTTTTTTTTTTAATTATTTAATTTTTTGGGTTTTTTTGTTTTGCTTTTTTTTGTTTTGTTGCTGTTGTTTTGGTTTGGCGAGTGCTTTTTGGAAGTCTTAAAGGGGCAGGGCAGGACACTTAGTCCAGAGGCAGGGAATCTGGTGATCTCTGGGCACTCTAACCCCCTGGGCAGCAGGGAGCACGGAGGCCCCTTACAGAGATAAATAGCCTCCCGGATGCTTCCCCTCCAATGGGTCTCCACCATGTTGGAGCAGCAGTCGGAGCCAGGCCACGCCCACAGCAACAGCGGAGATAAATTCCATAGCAGCCAGGCAGGAAGCAGAAGCCCTGTCTGCGCGCAGCTGCCCAGCACAAGCCACTAGAGGTCGCTGTTCTCCCAGGAGAGAAAGGCCACAAACCAACAAGAAGGAAATCTCTTCCAGCCGTCACTCGTACCAGCTCTGCAAACTATCTCTATCACCATGAAAAGGCAAAACTACAGGCAGACAAAGATCACAGAGTCAACACCTGAGAAGGAGACAGACCTAACCAGTCTTCCTGAAAAAGAGTTCAAAATAAAAATCATGAACATGCTGACGGAGATGCAGAGAAAAATGCAAGAGCAATGGGATGAAGTCCAGAGGGAAATCACAGATGCCAGGAAGGAGATTACAGAAGTGAAACAAACCCTGGAAGGATTTATAAGCGGAATGGATAAGATGCAAGAGGCCATCGAAGGAATAGAAACCAGAGAACAGGAACGTATAGAAGCTGACAGAGAGAAAGATAAAAGGATCTCCAGGAACGAAACAATACTAAGAGAACTCTGTGACCAATCCAAAAGGAACAATATCTGTATTATAGGGGTATCAGAAGAAGAAGAAGAAAGAGGAAAAGGGATAAAAGTGTCTCTGAAGAAAGAATTGCTGAAAACTTCCCCAAACTGGGGGAGGAAATAATCGAACAGACCACGGAAATACACAGAACCCCCAACAGAAAGGATCCAAGGAGGAAACCAAGACACATAATAATTAAAATGGCAAGGATCAAGGACAAGGAAAGAGTTTTAAAGGCAGCTGGATAGAAAAAGGTCACCTATAAGGAAACCCATCAGGCTATCATCAGACTTCTCGACAGAAACCCTACAGGCCAGAAGAGAATGGCATGATATATTTAATACAATGAAACAGAAGGGCCTTGAACCAAGGATACTGTATCCAGCACGACTATCATTTAAATATGATGGCAGGATTAAACAATTCCCAGACAAGCAAAAGCTGAGGGAATTTGCTTCCCACAAACCACCTCTACAGGGCATCCTACAGGGACTGCTCTAGATGGGAGCACTCCTAAAAAGAGCACAGAACAAAACACACAACATATGAAGAAAGGAGGAGGAGGAATAAGAAGGGAGAGAAGAAAAGAATCTCCAGACAGTGTATATAACAGCTCAATAAGCGAGCTAAGTTAGGCAGTAAGATACTAAAGAGGCTAACCTTGAACCTTTGGTAATCACGAATTTAAAGCCTGCAATGGCAATAAGTACATATCTCTCAATAGTCACCCTAAATGTAAATGGACTTAATGCACCAATCAAAAGACACAGAGTAATAGAATGGATAAAAAAGCAAGACCCATCTATATGCTGCTTACAAGAAACTCACCTCAAACCCAAAGACATGCACAGACTAAAAGTCAAGGGATGGAAAAACATATTTCAGGCAAACAACAGTGAGAAGAAAGCAGGGGTTGCAGTGCTAATATCACACAAAATACACTTCAAAACAAAGAAAGTAACAAAAGATAAAGAAGGACACTACATAATGATAAAGGGCTCAGTCCAACAAGAGAATATAACCATTCTAAATATATATATGCACCCAACACAGGAGCACCAGCATATGTGAAACAAATACTACCAGAACTAAAGGGGGAAATAGACTGCAATGCATTCATTTTAGGAGACTTCAACACACCACTCACCCCAAAGGATAGATCCACCGGGCAGAAAATAAGTAAGGACACAGAGGCACTGAACAACACACTAGAACAGATGGACCTAATGGACATCTATAGAACTCTACATCCAAAAGCAACAGGATATACATTCTTCTCAAGTGCACATGGAATATTCTGCAGAATAGACCACATACTAGCCCACAAAAAGAGCCTCAGCAAAATCCAAAATATTGAAATTCTACCAACCAATTTTTCAGACCACAAAGGTATAAAACTAGAAATAAATTCTACAGAGAAAACAAAAAGGCTCACAAACACATGGAGGCTTAACAACATGCTCCTAAATAATCAATGGATCAACGAACAAATCAAAATAGAGATCAAGAAATATATGGAAACAAATGACAACAACACAAAGCCCCAACTTCTGTGGGATGCAGCGAAAACAGTCTTAAGAGGAAAGTATATAGTGATCCAGGCACACTTGAAGAAGGAAGAACAATCCCAAATGAATAGTCTAACATCACAATTACCGAAACTGGAAAAAGAAGAACAAATGAGACCTAAAGTCAGCAGAAGGAGGGACATAATAAAGATCAGAGAAGAAATAAACAAAATTGAGAAGAATAAAACAATAGCAAAAATCAACGAAACCAAGAGCTGATTCTTTGAGAAAATAAACAAAATAGATAAGCCTCTAGCCAAACTTATTAAGAGAAAAAGAGAATCAACACAAATTCAGAAATGAGAATGGAAAAATCATGACAGACCAGAAATACAAAGAATTATTAAAGACTAGTATGAAAACCTATATGCCAACAAGCTGGAAAACCTAGAATAAATGGACAACTTCCTAGAAAAATACAACCTCCCAAGACTGACCAAGGAAGAAACACAAAAGTTAAACAAACCAATTATGAGCAAAGAAATTGAAACGGTAATCAAAAAACTACCCAAGAACAAAACCCCCGGGCCGGACAGATTTACCTCGGAGTTTTATCAGACACACAGAGAAGACATAATACTCATTCTCCTTGAAGTTTTCCAAAAAATAGAAGAGGAGGGAATACTCCCAAATTCATTCTATGAAGCCAACATCACCCTAATACCAAAACCAGGCAAAGACCCCACCAAAAAAGAAAACTACAGACCAATATCCCTGATGAATGTAGACGCAAAAATACTCAATAAAATATTAGCAAACAGAATTCAACAGCATATCAAAAGGATCATACACCATGACCAAGTGGGATTCATCCCAGGGATGCAAGGATGGTACAACATTCGAAAATCCATCAACATCATCCATCACATCAACAAAAAGAAAGACAAAAACCACATGATCATCTCCATAGATGCTGAAAAAGCATTTGATAAAATTCAACATCCATTCATGATAAAAACTCTCAGCAAAATGGAAATAGAGGGCAAGTACCTCAACATAATAAAGGCCATATATGATAAACCCACAGCCAACAATATACTGAACAGCGAGAAACTGAAAGCTTTTCCTCTGAGATCAGGAACTAGACAGGGAGGCCCACTCTCCCCACTGTTATTTAACGTAGTACTGGAGGTCCTAGCCATGGCAATCAGACAAAACAAAGAAATACAAGGAATCCAGATTGGTAAACAAGAAGTTAAACTGTCACTATTTGCAGATGATATGATATTGTACATAAAAAAACCCTAAAGACTCCACTCCAAAACTACTAGAGCTGATATCGGAATACAGCAAAGTTGCAGGATACAAAATTAACACAGAAATCTGTAGCTTTCCTATACACTAACAATGAACCAATAGAAAGAGAAATCAGGAAAACAATTCCATTCACAGTTGCATCAAAAAGAATAAAATACCTAGGAATAAACCTAACCAAAGAAGTGAAAGACCTATACCCTGAAAACTACAAGTCACTCTTAAGAGAAATTAAAGGGGACACTAACAAATGGAAACTCATCGCATGCTCCTGGCTAGGAAGAATTAATATCGCCAAAATGGCCATCGTGCCCAAAGCAATATACAGATTTGATGCAATCCCTATCAAATTACCAGCAACATTCTTCAATGTACTGGAACAAATAATTCAAAAATTCATATGGAAACACCAAAGACCCTGAATAGCCAAAGCAATCCTGAGAAAGAAGAATAAAGTAGGGGGGATCTCACTCCCCAACTTCGAGCTCTACTACAAAGCCATAGTAATCAAGACAATTTGGTACTGGCACAAAAACAAGAGCCACAGACCAGTGGAACAGATTAGAGACTCCAGACATTAACCCAAACATATATGGTCAATTAATATTTGATAAAGGAGCCATGGACATACAGTGGCGAAATGACAGTCTCTTCAACAGATGGTGTTGGCAAAACTGGACAGCTACATGTAGGAGAATGAAACTGGACCACTGTCTAACCCCATACTCAAAAGTAAATTCAAAATGGATCAAAGACCTGAATGTAAGTCATGAAACCATAAAACTCTTAGAAGAAAACATAGGCAAAAACCTCTTAGACATAAATATGAGTGACCTCTTCTTGAACATATCTCCCCGGGCAAGGAAAACAAGAGCAAAAATGAACAAGTGGGACTATATTAAGCTGAAAAGCTTCTGTACAGCAAAAGATACCATCAATAGAACAAAAAGGAATCCTACAGTATGGGAGAATGTATTTGTAAATGACAGATCCGATAAAGGCTTGACGTCCAAAAAATATAAGGAGCTCACACGCCTCAACAAACAAAAAACAAATAATCCAATTAAAAAATGGGCAGAAGAACTGAACAGACAGTTCTCCAAAAAAGAAATAGAGATGGCCAACAGACACATGAAAAGATGCTCCACATCGCTAATTATCAGAGAAATGCAAATTAAAACTACAGTGAGGTATCACCTCACACCAGTAAGGATAGCTGCCATCCAAAAGACAAACAACAACAAATGTTGGCGAGGCTGTGGAGAAAGGGGAACCCTCCTACACTGCTGGTGGGAATGTAAATTAGTTCAACCATTGTGGAAAGCAGTATGGAGGTTCATCAAAATGCTCAAAACAGACTTACCATTTGACCCAGGAATTCCACTCCTAGGAATTTACCCTAAGAATGTAGCAGTCAAGTTTGAGAAAGACAGATGCACCCCTATGTTTATCGCAGCACTATTTACAATAGCTAAGAATTGGAAGAAACCTAAATGTCCATCAGTAGATGAATGGATAAAGAAGATGTGGTACATATACACAATGGAATACTACTCAGCCATAAGAAGAGGGCAAATCCTACCATTTGCAGCAACATGGATGGAGCTGGAGGGTATTATGCTCAGTGAAATAAGCCAAGCGGAGAAAGAGAAATACCAAGTGATTTCACTCATCTGTGGAGTATAAGAACAAAGGAAAAACTGAAGAAACAAAACAGCGGCAGAATCACAGAACCCAAGAATGGACTAATAGGTACCAAAGGGAAAGGGACTGGGGAGGATGGGTGGGTAGGGAGGGATAAAGGGGGTGGAAGAAGAAGGTGGGTACCAAGATTAGCATGCATTGGGGGGAAGGGAGAAGGGAGGGCTGTACAACACAGAGAAGACAAGTAGTGATTCTACAACATTTTGCTATGCTGATGGACAGTGACTGTAAAGTGGTTTATAGTGGGGACCTGGTATACGGGAGAGCCTAGTAAACATATTCTTCATGTATGTGTAGATTAATGATAAAAAAAAAAAAAAGAAAGAAAAGGGGGAACACTCCCTGATAGGATAAAACTAACTGTAAATCAACGATTAATGCATGCTTTAAATATCCTTAATTTTGATCACTTAAAAGGGTGTCAGATGATCAGCTATGGAGGTACATTTTTCTGATAATACTCCTTTCTCTTAAAAAAAAAAAAAGGCAGTTCCTGTGTGGTGACCTCCAATGAGTTCTACACAATGGTATAAAGGGCATATCAAAGTGTGGGCAAAGAGTCTGTTTGTGTTTATACAGAGGATCAAAGCCTAATTTGGCTACCCAGAAAATGAACTAAGATACGATATGAAGAAGAACGACCAACATCAGGACTCTCTGGAAGAGTCATACCAGAAGATGATCATCAAAAAACCTCAACAAAGATCCAGGTGATGCTGCAGTTGTAGCTGCATTCATCCCACCGGTTCCTGGACTTGCCATTGGAATGAAGAAGGAGATATCTAAGCTGGCCTGTGCATACAGTAAAACAACAAATTTGACTGGATCTATACTGTTGGAACTCAACCAAGAATTAGGAGAAGTGCAAGTTGTAGCGCTCCAAAATCTTACAACTACAGACTATCTATTGTTAAAAAAACATATGGGATGTGAACAGTTCCCAGGAATGGGTTGTTTTAATTTGTCTGATTTCTCTCAGACTGTTCAAGTTCAGTTGGACAATAGCCACCATATCATAGATAAGTTTTCACAATGCCTAGGGTGCCTAACTGGTTTTCTTTGTTTCACTGGAGATGGCTGGTAATTATAGGTCTGCTTTGGTCATGTAACTGTATTCCTATTATGTTAATGTGTGCGTGCAATTTAATTAGTAGTTTAAAACCTATACATGCATAAGTTACTCTACAAGAAGATATGTCAAAGTAATAATCAGTCTTCCCATGTTATCTTCCATCTGCTACTCCTATAGCTTTTCTTCTTCCTTCCTAATTACAACCCTTAAATAGAATTCGTGCCTCATATCTAATTTACCAAGTATCATAATCCGTCCAAGTGGGAAAGATACCTCAAGACAAATGCTGGGCATAGAAGTCACAGGGCATAAATCTGCAAAGAAGTAAAAAGCTAACCTTTTCAAACAATATGGCTTCTCTCTCACTTATCAACTTTACATCTCCCTGTATGGCCCCGGAAGATGACTGGTTAGCCAGAGATGGGTAAGATTCCTCAAGGGAGGAACAACCTAAGACAGGCACAGTCGCAGGGGGGCCATCAGGTGAGAAATTGGGGATCAACAGAGGTGAGGCTTAGAACCTCACCCCCCTGTTTTGAGAGAATTCTGCACCTGTGGATGTTTTGTTGCCCTTGTCTAGCTTGGATTAACACTTAGTCTACAGGCACACACCTGATCATCTACATTTGCTCTCTTACAGCACTAAACTATGTTTTCTACCTTTATCTTGCATCTATCTACCACTTCAGCATTTTTTTAAAAATAATAATAATAATAATGGAGAAATGTGGGATTCACATATAAATCAAGTATAAAAATCAAACGAATATTCATATTTGTCCTGATTGTTTATAGTTCATAATGTGTGATCAAAACTGAAATTTTCTGTGATGACTGCCCTTGTACTGTTCACCATGTAAGAATTTATTCACTATGTAAGAATTTGTTCACCATGTAAGAACTTGTTTGTTATGCTTCAGAAGATTGGAGAATGACGAGAATTAGGCTTGGGGTGGATTAATGATTGTGCATTGAGCATTGAGTCCCCTATACAGAATTTTATTGTTGTTAACAACCATTTGATCAATAAATATGAGAGATGCCCTCTCAAAAACAAAAAAAAAAGAATAATAAAGCTGAAGGCATCACACTCCCTGATTTCAAACTATATTACAAAGCTATAGTAATCAAAACAGTACATTATTGGAATAAGAACAGACATACAACCCAGAAAGAAGCATACACATGTATGATCAGTTTACAACAAAGGAGCCAAGAATATAGTTTTGGAAAGGATAATCTCTTCAGTAAGTGGTGCTGGGAAAACTGGACAGCCACATGTGAAAGAATGAAAATGGACCACTATCTTACATATATGAATTAACTAAATGGATTAAAGACTTGAATTCAAGATGTCAAACCATAAAACTCCTAGAAGACAAAAACAGGAAACCCCTTGATACTGATCTCTTAGTGATGATTTTTGGATTTGACATCAAAAGCAAAGGCAATGAAAGCAAAAATAAACAGGACTACATCAAACCAAAAAGCTGTACAGCAAAGAGAACCATAAAAAGGCAACCTAGTTAATAGGAGAAAATACTTGTAAATCATATATATCTGATAAGGAATTAATATCCAAAAATATATAAACGAGTCATACCCAAAGGCAAAAACTGAACGATCCAATTAAAAGGCAGAGGATCTGAATATACATTATTCCAAAGATGAGAGAGAGCCAACTGGTACATGTAAAAGATGCTCAACATCCCTAATCACCCAGGAAATACAAATCTAAGCCATAATGAGATACCATTTCATGCCTGTTAGAATGGCCATTATCAAAAAGACAAAAAATAAAAAATGTTAGTGAAGATGTACAGAAAAGGGAACCCTTTGTGCCCTGCTGGTGGGAATATAAATTGGTGCACCAACTATGGAAAGCACTATTGGAAGTTCCTCAAAAAATTAAAAATAGAACTGCCATATGATCCACTGATCCACTTTGGGGCATGTATCCAAAGGAAATGAAAACAGTAACAAAAAAATACACATAACCCCATGGTCACTGCAGCATTACTTAAAATAGCCAAGGCATGGAAGCAACCTAAATGTCCACCAATGGGTTAATGGATAAAGGAAATGGAATAGTATTCACACACACACATACACACACAGGAATATTATTCACACATAGAAAAGTGAAATGTCATTTGCAAACAAATGGATGGACCTCAAAAGCAATAAGTGAAATAAATTGGACAGAATGAGAATGACAAATACCAATTTACCCCACTTACATGTGAAGTCTAAACCAAAAACCAAGCTCATAGATACCGAGAATAGACTGGTGGTTGCCAGAGGTGGGAGCAAGTGAAATGGATAAAGGGAGTGGAAAAGTACAAACTTCCAGTTATAAAGTAAGTCATGGGGATGCAACATATTGCATGGTGACTAGTTAATAATATTGTATTGTCCGTTTTAAAGTTGCAATGAAACTAAATCTTAAAAGTTCTCATCACAAGGAAAGAAAATTCTGTAGCTATATGGTGATGGATGTTAACTAGATTTTCTATGGTGATCATTTCATAATTTATTTTTAAAAAGTTCTAACTGCTTTCTTTTTATTAAGATTTATTTTGCTAAGAAATCAGTATTGATGCCTTAAAGAAGTTACATCACCTTCAAAAAGCAGTGCAACAATATAAACAACAATATAAATATCTTCTGGGAGGGGAAATGCTTTTAGCTAGAGATTAAGAACAAAACAAAATACCAAAGTTAGGATTTCCACAAGGAAATACATTTATTTTTTCTTTAGAATTTGGCCTAGAACAGTAACAAAAATATTTACATTAAAATAAATTAATATGTGATTACTTAACTACAGCTAACAATTATATTGGAATATATTACCCTTTGCATGAATTTATTAAAAACTTAAGATTTTGTTTTACATTCAGTACCACTCTTCAATTATCCTGTATGAAACTTGACAGCAATGCAATTATCTGGTGTATAAAGTGGTTATAGATTTTACCAAGGAACTAATACAGTGAACCATCCATCTCACGCCACTGATGGCCGAGCCAACTAGCTTCCTTCCTGTGAATCACCTGTGGAATTTTTCGACAATAAGCAGGACCTGGAGATTATTATTTCAGGGCTGGTAGAGTTCTAGGAACCAACCCAACTGTCTTCATCTTAACCCACCAGGAAGGAAGAAATCCAAATGCAGTAAAGTCTCTGTGAAGTGAGAAGGGTCAGGGTTAGGGCATCCTGGTGGGGGGCTACACTTACCCACTGTGCTTACAAGCAGCAAGCCCCCAAGTGGGAAGACGTTTCCTTTTCACATTTGCAAAATTTGTATCATTCACAAACGCCTGCAGAGACCTTTGCTGCCCTCTTGCGGCCGGTTAAACATCACCCAGAACTTCCCTAACTAGAAAATGATTATTTTATATGCTAACACTCAATCAATAGGCTGTAGAAACCTTTGATTTCCTAAAATAATAATCTGAAAAATATGCATATTGCCTTTTTAGATCATCCTAAAGTACCCATAAAAGCCTGTCTGGACCAAATACTGACTGGCAGAAGTTCCACAGCATAAAAGAATATTTGATTGAATTCACTGCTGAGGGGACAAATCAAGTCACTTGCTAATGGCATTTTTTAAATAAAGCTTTAGGTAGCCTGGAGGAAATTGGAAAATATTTGCATTTTCAAAGTTTTGGCTCTTGAGAGATTGTGTGGCTTAGAAAAAGCATAAAGGGACCTGTGATCAAACCTTGTCTCTAAGACTCACTGGCCACATAGCTTTAGTCATGTCACTTCAACACACTAAGACTTAGTGTGGGCTTTTATAAAATGGGAATCAAAACAGCTATCTTACAGGTAATAAGAATTTAAAATAATGTATATGAAACACCTAGTTCAGAGCCTGACACAGTAGGCACTTAATAAATGGTGGCTATTCTTCCAGGTTGAAATTGACAGCAAGAACCTTGGCCTTTGTATCTCAACAGCAGTGAAAGTAGACACCCCAGGGTCATACTCCACTTAGTATGAAAGCTATTGAAGGGAGAGGCGTCTGCTTGTCAGTAGCAAAGATTTTTTTGGCATGGTTAATCTCCTTTCAGAGGCTATAAATCTTAGTGGCTTCTCAGCTGTCCTCAAGAAGATAAGGACAAGGTCATAAGGCCATAGTAATTCAGATCCCTAAAGTTGATCAAGGTTCTGTGAGTGTTATGACATCTTTAAACAAGTATTTGGGGGTGACAGATTAAGTCCAATGTCTTGACTGTGGTAATGGTTTCACAGGTATATACATATGTCAAAGTTTATCAAATTGTGTACTTAAAAAATACTTCAATAAAGCTGCTTTTTTTTAAGTTTACTTAGGCTTTTCATAGTCAGATTTCCTTCTGTTTGCTGACTGGATTCCTTTCCACAGTCTGAGTTATAGGGTCTGAGGAGGATTAGTAACTCAAACTCCAGAGTCAAGGTCACATCCCAAGCAAGGCCTGCGGGTACACCTAGAAAACAGAGTCTTAAGGCTTCCTTATTTACTAGCATAGCTCCTTTTGGCACAAAGAAATTGTGACTGGTACTTACAGGATTTGTGCTGAAAAGACCCCAGAGAGGATGGCATCTACAAAAATGAGGACAAGGAGACTAAATAGCAAAAACATAACTGCCTAAGTCACCTGCCAAATAACAAATTTAAATACCTAATTTGCTTTTTTAAGAAATGCTCATCTAAAAGACCACCTGATTCCACTAAGGGGCTCTCGAGTCTCGGGCCACATCCACACCTGAGAGGCCTAGCAGATCCTGCGAGTGGTGTAGTCCAGAACCATGCTGGCAGCACCGAGCAGGGCGGGGTCCACCAAATCCGAAACCACCACATCCACATCCTGAACTGAGGACAGGGCTTGCTGGCGGATGACGTCTTTGACGATGTGGACATAGTGACTGGCTAGGACTCCGGAGAGGATCACAAGGGAGGGATTTATAGTGTGGAGGATGTTCACAATCCCAAGACCCAAAGCTGTTCCAGCTACAGGAAAAGAAAAATGAAAGTAAGTTTCAGGGCCAGAGCTGATCAGAATGCCAGAGGAAGATAGAAAGAGCCAGGAGCCAGGAATAGGACATTCACACTGCCTAACAGAAGCAGTACTTTTAAAGCTGTTTGTGATTGATTCTTAGTATGAGAAATTATCACATGATGCTTTGGAATGAAAACTGGGTACAAAATTCTATGTACTATATGGTCTCAACCATGTAAAATAAAGACTGGAAAGAAATGTTAATGGTTGATATCTCTGAACAGTAAAACTCTGAAGTGATACTTTTTCTTACTCTCCAACATTTCTATAAATTTCCTATAAAATGAACAAGTAGTTTCTTCATAGTTGTAAAACAAAAATTTAAAAATATGTTTAAAAAGGCAATGTGCTAAATACCTAGAATGCAATTCCCTTTTCCTCTCAGTAAGCAGGAAAAATACCTCTGCAGACACATTCCAGAGCCCCAGGCCTGAGGGTGTCTGTGGGCCGCCACCGCAGCAGAGCTGCCTGGAACCGCTCACTCACCTGTTCTCAGGATGCTCTGGGCCTTCGCGTTGCCAAGTTTGGCAGCCTGGATGAGATGGACTGCACCCACAGCTTCGTCTTTCGGCACTGACATCCCTTCCACCAAGAGCAAGTCTTCTGTTTGTGAAGTGAGAAGGATCAGGGTTAGGGCAGCCTGGTGGGGGGCCACGCTTACCCACTGTGCTTACAGGCAGCAAGCCCTCAAGTGGGAAGACACTTTCTTTTCACGTTTGCAAAATTGGTATCATTCACAAACACCCACATACACTGCCCCAGAGACCCTTGCTGCCCTCTTGCTGCCGGTTAAACATCACCCAGAACTTCTCTAACTAGAAAATCCTCAACTCTGACAGCCGCATACCCACCCCTCTAGCTTCTTCCTTCTCACTTCCATATGAAACTGTCCTTGTGTGGTTTTCTTACCCCCAATTATTAGACGACTCTGCCTTCATCTCCCTCCTTATCCATCCCAGATACAATGGCACATGACTTGCCAGCACCCCACATTCTATGGCAGGAAGTCACAGCACCTAAAGAACAGACACAGACCAGGGTCCAGGTGCCAGCTCTGCCACTCCTCACTGCATGACCCTGTCCCTGTCACTTCACCTCTGTACGTTTCTTTTCTCTATAAAGTCAGGGTGATAATCACTACCCTTGCTGGACTATTTCAGGGATCCAATGACATAATGGACATGAAGTATTTTGTTCAGTGCTGACCAGACGGTAGGTATTTCTGTCGTGTACAGCCCTTGTCTTTACTGCCCCTCACCAACACAGGCCCCCTGCCACTGCACCTGCTAGTACACTTGGGCTCTGGTGCACCTTAGGCCTGGCCAGCTCCCTGCCTCTCCCCCTTGGCTCTTCTAAGCTTTCACCGCCTCACATTCTCCCCCGACCCTCCGCCCGACTGCCGAGAGACCTCTGTGCTTCCGACCTCACCGGTGAGAACACCACCGGGCAGGAATTTCCTGAATTTTCAGCCCCCCAGCTAGACATCGGTTTCGGTGCGCATCTGCTCCTCCTTCCCTCTCAGGCCCTTCTCTGCTGGGGCTTTGCAGCTCACCTCTCCCCCTCCTCTTCTGGGCGTATTGTGGGGACTCAAACACCCTTCCTCTCCTGCCTTCTCAGTGTCACTCCCATTCTCGCACTCCGCTTTGCCTCAGGACATGCTCACAACTCCACGTCCCCAAGCGCTTCTTCCCTCTCAGTGCTGTCAGACTTCTGCTCCCACTGACTTAACTCTTAAAAGATACACATTTGCCCCCGACCCCCGGGGGCAAAATCTGGTTCTTCGGAGCAGAAAAAAGTCTTACTCTTCATACAGATAATTCATAATATATATGTGGCATTAGTGTTTCATGGGGTGGGATGATTAGGAAAAATGTCTGAACAGGCTGTTTATGGGAGTGCTAATGAAAAGGAGGTTGAAAAACAAACAGTTTTCAGGGCTTCAGAGGATGTCCTCATGGCCAAAGCTGGCGGGCCTCTCAGATCTTCTCATAAGCAGCACTTGTCGCTACCAACTACTCCCCTCAGACACTCTCCTCTGACCTCCGTGACTACCTCCCTGCCCCTCAAGTGCCGACATGTCACGGGATTCCATCCTGGACTCTTGCCTCTCCCCACATCTCATTCTTAGGTCTAACTCCCACCTCAGTGCTGGGGATCCCCAAATCCCCATGAGTCCAGTCCTCTCTCCTGAGCACCAGAGCCCTGTCACCAGCTGCCCCCCACGCACCTCCGCCTGGGAACCCATCGGGTCCCCAACCATCAACTCCTGCCAAAACTTCTTCCGCCTCAGAGCCCCAACCCTGAGCTGTCCGGCCAGAAAACTGTGGAGTCATGCTAGAACTGTCCCACCTACGAGTCATCCTCTGTAAACTACCATTTCCCTCAGAAAGTAAAATGTTAGTGTAGTGAAGAATCTAAAATTCAGATCTGACCGTGTGTTTCTCCTAGTTTTTCAGCGGGTTCTTCAGCAGCTGCTGGTCCTGGCGGCCTCCCTGCTCCACGCTACCCTGCCAGGCCCTTTGCACAGCACTCGCCGGGAAGCACTCCCCTGCTCTTCCAAACTTGCCTCCCTAATCTATCCTCTGACTCTCAAGCCCCCAGGATGGCACCTCACGCTCCCCTCCATGCGTGGAGGACCCGGAAGGGACACTGCTGTTCCTCCTGTGTGCGCTGACAATGCTGGGCCACCATTCCCCCTGCACTTGGCAAGCCGTATTATGACACTGGCTCCCTCTTGCATTAGACTGGAAACCATACCGACTTTCATAACATGTCTAGAAACAGCTGTAATTCAAATAGACACTCAGAGTTCAAAAACTGTAATATGTTCATCCATGTAATTCTTCATTAAAATGTGTATTAACTACCCACCCAGTGTGAACAGCTGAGAAAACAAAAATGAAAGAAATTTTCCCTGCAATGCTGGAGCTCCAAACCCGTCCGCCTCCCCTGCTGAAGAGGGGCATTACTGTGGGGCAGGACCAAGAAGGCTTTGGAGCTTTGGTGTGAGGGAGCCCCACTTTTCCTCTAGCAAATGAAAAGCTTAAAAATTCTAGTAGCTTCAGTGTTCAGCTCTCTGGAATAGCTACTTTGAAGTACTTGTCTACCATCAGGCTCTTTAATTCTCAGGAGAAAGAAACTAACCATCATGTAGTTTTTTTGCTTCCCTCTGCAAGGCCATTCCAGAGGCATACGCTTCAATACACCCATGGCTTCCACAGGAACAATCAGGCCCACCCAGAGACACAACAAGGTGGCCAAGTTCTGCGGCACAGAAGGAGCTTCCATGGATCAATTCATGTTGATGGATGATCCCCCCGCCAATTCCTGTAATGAGACAATAGGCACAGAAGTGGCTCTCCACCTGAAACAGAAACGGTCATCTGCTCGGCAGAGCTTTGGAATGTGAGGCCCTGTGTGATGCCTACTTTCTAGATAACTGAAATTTAGTTAAGTCCCAAAACTTCACCTGGAAGCATTCCAGAGGGAATATTTTTAGCCTGTTACATGCCCTGTTGCATCTGCTTGGCTCACTGATTCCAAACACAGCTGTGGCAGACAGCTCCATGCCGGCCCGCCTCACCTTGCAGTGACAGCCTACCACCCCCAGCACACACTGCCTGCCTCCTCACCAGGGCCTCCGTTTACAGTAAAGGCCTAGTGAGCCATGCAAGCACAGGGCCCAGATGCTGTCCTCAATCAAGGCAAGACAGGTTTGAGCAGATTTAAGTGGGCAACTCTGGGTGGTACTCTGCAGGCCTGAGAGGTGCTGGCAGGCGTCAGCCCCCACTGCCCTCACGGCACCTCCCACAAGGCTGCCTCCACTGGCTTTCCTCCTCTGTTCTGCTCTCCCACTTCCTCACTCTTGCCTCTCAGGATCACCTCCACAATTGAATACACACACCGAAATCCTTGTGTTGGCTCCTTTTGGGGGAACAAAGATAGAATAGGTTTTCCAAAACATATCACACACCACCTGCTTTCCCAAACAAAGAATATGAAATATGATCTACCTCTTCTTAATCCCACCATGTCTAAAAATTTATGATTCAGTAATCATGACTATCAATGACTCTCTTTTGCTATGTAGTTTAGGAGTTATTAAGGAGTAAAGCACAAAAAAGTTCTGCTTTTCAATGTCCTGCCATCTATTACTTCTTGTGGCACCCACTCTTCATGCTCAATTTGCAGTTTATTATCTGCCATGAGCTTGGAAATGATACCAAGCTTGCTAAAACTATGCCCAAGACTAAGAAAAGAAGAGCAGTAGCTTATTAAAGGGGAGGCAGTAAAGTATACAGTTTAGGAGCACACAGGTTTTGAAGTTAGACATATCTGGGATCAAATGGTGGCTTGACCACTTACTAGCTCAGTCTATTTCCTTATTTGAAATATAAATTGGGGACATCAGCAATCATGGCAGAGTTGGGAACTCCAAACAAAAGCCCATCCTTCTAATAGAGTAGTTAATAAACAAGCAGAAACTGTCAGAATCTATGTTTTTGGAACTCTGGAAACTAAGAGTTTGCAACAATTAGGAATGCTTAAAGGAAAAAAACATTTAGTAAGAGAGATTTCTGGCATTTTCTGCACCCACCACCCACACCACTCCCAAGCTTGGCAGTGGTCTTGAATAGCAGCCCACATCCCCAGGACAGACAGCAGTACTGGAGTGAGCAGGAGTAACCTTATTTTCAAAACTCTGGTTGGCTGTTCTGACCCACTTGGTGGCTCCTGGAGGACCTGCTCAAAGGGCTTGCTTTGGTCCCATCTACCTCAGAAGGTGCTACCCAGGCGATAGTTGTCAAAAACATTTAAAGGCAAATATATTTATGAGTCTCTGCTGCCTAAGACAATGGGTAACAGTTGGGGCAAACAATATAGTAACCAAAAACATAGGAGGAAAGGGAATGAGAATCTTTGGGGGATCAGGTCTTTGAAAGTTCTGACAAGTTCCTGGGAATTTAAAAGGCCACATACATGCCCAGGGCAGGGAACATACTCAGAAAAGAGCCAAGGCCCTATGTTCTCATGTGTGGCTCACCCTCATTCTCTACTGAAGGAGGAAGTGAAGACTCTGGCAGAGTTATAAACTGCCTGGCTGTGTGTGCAAGGCATGGCCCCACACACATTGTAGCTCCTAAAGCACAACAACCTTCTCTTACTCCCCTTACCTGTGCCAGTGATAAGTGTCACAAAATTTTCCAGGCCTTTTCCTTGGCCAAATTTCCTTTCAGCCAGGGCAGCACAGTTGCCATCATTGTCCACCCACACTGGGAGATGCAAAGTATCTGACAGGGGGGTCCTGAGGTCCACCGAGTTCCATTCTTGAATCAATTTGGTTGAATGCAGCACAATTCCTTCCTGAGGATTTACACGGCCACCCGTAGAAATACCTGGGCTCCACCACAAACCAGAGTAATTCTGATTAAGCAGTCTTAGAAAAGTGTGTCAACTTACTGGGTTTCGAACATAAATTAATTCACCCAAGATCTAAGACAAACATTACCAAGGACTGCAATGAAATGTCTAGCAATTCTGAGCTGAATCTATAGTTCCTCACAGATTTACAGTACCATCAATGCTTTTCACATAATGCATGTTGGTATCCCAGGAAGTCCCCATGCCTGGGGCCCAGACAGGACCTGGAACCATCTACACACAGGGCAGGCAGTGACTTGATATTCAAGGAAGCATGTAGAACTCATGCATTCTGTACATTAAAATGAACATTTCTTGGATAAGTAATTCATAGTCTCACCTACTCCCAAAATTCTGCAATTCAGTTTTACAGCTTCTGCTGCAGCTTCTACACACATCTGTAGGATTAAATTAATCCTGTCTTCATAGGTTTTAGGATTGAACTGAGTATACTTCTTAACTATTTCACCCTGAAAGAGAAAAAAGCAAGACCTGTCTTCCTGGTCTTAGTAGCTAAGGAGTATACAGTGACTCTTTTGACCTTTTTCATTATAAATCAGACTTTGCTATAGGACAGTACTGCAGATTTAGATGACAGTGCAGGAAGGGGCTACTTGTCTGGCTTGGGTCAGCCGTGGGACTCACTAAGAAGTAGTTTCTGGGGAAGCCATCCTGGCATATAGCACAGCCAACCAGATGGGCCCCTCTCTTAAGTGTAAGGTGAATGTTGCTAATCCAAATCTTCATTAAAAGGTTGTATTTATTTCACACTTTCACACTGATAAAATTTCCTCGCTTTATTACTAAGGCAAGTAAATAAATATCCTAAGTAGTTAAGCATTAATCATCTCTTTTAACTGTAGTCAGTAGTGGTATGAGACCGTGGTGTTTACATTACTGCACTTTGTGGTATATCTTGTTTTTAAAATGTTTCTTTGCTCTTCTCACTTGTGCATTATTTTAAGTAAATTTCTGAATAATGCTGTTAAAATCCCACTGAAATGTTGACTAGAATTATGTTAAACTTTTAATTCAATTTGAAAAGAAAGTGCTGACATTTAAAAAATACTCAACATTCCCATCCAGGACATTCAAGCCTTTATGTTTTACAATAAAGTTTTATAATTTTCTTTATACAGATCACATAGTTTTCTGGTTTAGATTACAAAGTTTTTGTCATTCTGAATATGGTATCTTTTTCCATTCTTTTGTTAATGGATTTTATCTATTTACGAGGGTTAAAGATGTCATTAATGATTGTCATTAAAAATAAACCAAAAGTGTGCTTCTCGGC
Source organism: Manis javanica (assembly GCF_040802235.1). Classification (NCBI taxonomy): domain Eukaryota; kingdom Metazoa; phylum Chordata; class Mammalia; order Pholidota; family Manidae; genus Manis; species Manis javanica. Next base: position 34,625,254 of record NC_133157.1, on the reverse strand, counting down.
CTTCACTGTACAACAGAACTACCTGGGCAGCTTTGAGCAAGTATTGATGCCTTGGCCCCCACCCGCAGAGATTCAAATTTACTTAGTCTGGGGTGGGAGCCAGGCACCCTAGAGGGAAAATCAATTATTTAAGCAGAGTTACTGGTATTTACATATTAATTATTATATCTACACATTTTATTCAATTATCTTAACTCTTTAGCTTGTTGGTTTATTCATACTGCCTATAAATAATATTTTGTTTTTCCCTGTCCACAATCTCCTTTTTGCTGTTTGTTCCTTGCTTTATTCCCTTCATAACTTACAGAATTATGTTAAATAATATTGCAGAAAAACATCCTTCTTTCCTTCTTTATTTTAATAGGAATGTTTCTAGAATTTCACCACTAAAAAGGGTGTTGACATCTTTGTTACTTTATATTCTTCCATTAATAGTTTTTAAAGAGCCTGTCTGCCTTCTCTTGAGAAATCATGTTTTCTTTTGCTTTACTTTATTGGACCTAACCAACTTGTGTTTAAAATCCTTGCTATTTCTCATGGACTTCTGAAATTTTATACATCTACAGTATTTCAAAGGTTTTCCTGGTAGGTTCATTCTTCTGTGTTAAGTCATTGGAGATCATTTTTAACATGGACAATTTCATGTTTTTCTGAAAGCTCTCTCAACCTGTCAACACAGTGGTGAGGGTTAAGGGATTGAAAGTATGCTGTCCTCAACTAAAGTCATATTCTAGAGGATTGCAATCCCCCTCACCATTTGCTGATACTGCCCTCTGGGTGGTGACAGTAATCAGCTTACTCCATTCTCCAAGTTGTTACCAAGTATAGAATCTCAGGTCTCCTGGGTAGCATAAGCCCTCAGTGGGGCCTAGTGAATCTCCCATAGTCCACTCAAGTTTACCAACTTGGATTTCCTGAGAATTTTACTTTTTGAGATGTTAATGGTTAATACAACACAGAGACAAACACTGCAGTGGATCCAAAAGTCAGTACTGTGTGTAAATGATTGTAAGTTCTCATGTATGTTTCTAGTCTTACCTTCCAACCATACTTTTCAAAATCACTTATTCATACAGAATATAAAGTTAAGACATCAGTAGTTATTTTACCTTCATGCTGACTATTGCAACTCGGAGATTTGTCCCACCAAGATCAACTGCCAAGGCACTTAGAGTTTCAAGAATATGGTCAATATCTTGAGAGATATTCTCCTTCACAGGAGGAAAGCAGAATTTCTTTTGTAGTGGCTCTTGAAGATCAATAGATTTGAGAAACTTCAAAATCCTTGGAACAGCATTTCCATCCCCATAAATCTTTGAACTGCAATATCCCAAAAGTCAATTAAGTGCTTCTCTCATACATGTTAAATGATATTGAGGACATGATATTAATGGAATCTGAGACTTTAGGTAATAGTTTGTGCCTTTCTCAAAATAATATCTGGATCTCCTCAGCAACATAGTGGCTAAGTACCTACACATTACCAATGCAATGCCTAATTCCATTGTTTGAAATACAACTATTTCCAGCCTGAGCTACATTAACAACATACTTCAGTCATCAAGGAAGAATTATATTTGTTAAACCAATTTCAGAATATAACATAGTTTGGGGCCGTGAATTTATTTGTTTATTTACTTGTTGCTTCTTTAATCTTTACATCCTGGGGGAAGAGGTATTTTCAGTAAAATCATTCAAATCCAGGAAAATCTTGTTATTTTGGAATGGAAAGGAGGTCAATCTAAATTAATTAAAATGCTGACCTAAACTATTTTTTTTTTTTTTGAGAGGGCATCTCTCATATTTATTGATCAAATGGTTGTTAACAACAATAAAATTCTGTATAGGGGACTCAATGCTCAATGCACAATCATTAATCCACCCCAAGCCTAATTCTCATCAGTCTCCAATCGTCTGAAGCATAACAAACAAGTTCTTACATGGTGAACAAATTCTTACATAGTGAATAAATTCTTACATTGTGAACAGTACAAGGACAGTCATCACAGAAACTTTCGGTTTTGATCACACATTATGAACTATAAACAATCAGGTCAAATATGAATATTTGTTTGATTTTTATACTTGATTTATATGTGGATCCCACATTTCTCCCTTTATTATTATTATTTTTTTTATTTTTAATAAAATACTGAAGTGGTAGGTGGATGCAAGATAAAGGTAGAAAACATAGTTTAGTGTTATAAGAGAGCAAATGTAGATGATCAGGTGTGTGCCTGTAGACTATGTGTTAATCCAAGCTAGACAGGGGCATTAAAACATCCACGGATGCGGAAGATTTCTCTCAAAACAGGGGGGGTGAGGTTCTAAACCTCACCACTGTTGATCCCCAATTTCTCACCTGATGGCCCCCCCTGCAACTGTGCCTGTCTTAGGTTGTTCCTCCCTTGAGGAATCTTACCCGTCTGGCTAACCAGTCATCTTCCGTGACCTAAACTATTTTTAAAGAGAATCAGCTTTAGTACTTTCTAATATTTAGTAAGCTAAGGAAGTTATTTCCTAGTGGAAGTGCTATATACTAATTAACTGAAACAAAAACGTCATTCTCCATTGGAATAAGGGTTATCTTAGCAAGCCCTGTCTCACCAGCAGCTAGAGACCCCAAGGGACACAGAATGAGAGCTCTGCTAGGATGACTAAACAATGGTCACAGCTTGAAAATGGTCCTAAAGGCAGCACCCCCTTTAAATCCCTTTTTTAGAAGGATGTGTACTCACCAAGGATACTGTTTACCAAACTGCAAGTGCAGCGCTTGCAGTATTTTGTCTTGGGTATCAGCATCCCGGACATGCAAGACATTCTCCCCTAGGTAAATCCAGTGACACAATGCAATGATTCAGAAGTGGGAATATTCAAAGAATAAAGAAGTTAGCAGTGTATTGTGCTCATAATTAACCCTGAAATTCAGGGAACTTCAAATGAGTCTTCTTCTGTTAGAGAAACACCAGCTTTTCTACTTTATATGCACTCAGCAAGACTTCCATATACTGAATATTTAAGGACACTAGGGTCCTTTATTCTCAAAGACAATAAATCAAGTTTTTGTTTCTTTATGGAAATAAATAAGGTAGATTGATGTAACACCCACTTACCACCCATCTAGTCATCTAGCATGTCCATTCTTCCACTTTGCCGTGCCTTCCATCTACTCAGCCAACTTGGTAAATCAGCTGACAGGCCAGGTTGGCCAAATAGTCAATTAGCCAGTCAAATCTTCAGACAGTCACTTTTTCCCATACATTTTTCTGACCAATGTGAGGGAGTAAATACAGTGAAAATGGCTATATTTTTTCAATAGACTTGGCTGAGAAGAGAATAGCAGAGGGTGGTGGCTGGAGAGAGGCATGGGGTCAAGGAAGAGGTAATTTATATTGTTTTATTTTTAAGATATGAGAGACCTAAACATTTTAAATGGTGAGAAAGCTAAAGATACATGGTAGAAAAGGATGACTGGTAGGTCCCTGAGAAGGCAGGAAGGGTGGGGACTTAGACTAACACAGGTAGAAAGCTGAGCAGTGGACAGGCAGGAAAACCCCATGCCTGCCAATCTAAAGAAGGTAAGAAAAGGATGGGTGGGTATGTGTTGATGTAAGTATGGTGGCAGAAAGTGCAGGGACTACTTTTGACAAAAGACCACATTGCCAAATCAGTTTAATTCTCTGTTCACATCTTAAATTCTCAGCAGCATCCAACACCAGCTCCTTGAAATACTTCGTTTTCTAGGCTTTAATGATACCACCCTCCTGGTTTTCCTCTGACCTCACTGGCAGTTCCTTTCTAGTCCTCCTTGCTGGCCTTCCCTCCTCACCAGAACTCTAAATGGTGAAGGGCTCCAGAGGTTGGTCCTGGGCTCCATTCTCTTCCCTATTTACATGCTCTCCCTAGGGAATCTCATTTAGTCTCTTGGTTTTAAATACCACCTCTGGTAGACTGCTCCATTATCCTCAATATCCTTTCTCTGTATTAGTAACAGAATTTTTAGCTGGGCATTTGATCACCCAGCTAAAGACTACGTACTTACTCTTCAGCTTCCCCTGCAGCTAGACTACATGCCATTGGGATGTGTGAAGAGATACTTGCAACTTCCAGGCTGTACTTTTAAAAGGAAGGACACCTTCCCCTTTCCAGGAAGAACTGGACAACCATCAAGAAGATGGAAGTTAAGTCTCTGATGAGTGTGGAACTGCCCCTACCAGTGAGAAACAAAGGAAATCTAACTTACTTAAGACACTATTATCGCAGGTCTCTCTGTTACAGCAGCCAAACTGATAGGCTAACTAAACACCATCTGTATGCCAGTCATTCTCAAATTTTTATCTCCAAGTCAAACTCTCTCTGGAACTATCTAGCTTCTTACCTGCCATCTCCACATTAATATCTAATAGGCATCTCAATATGTCCATGACAGAACTCTTAATTCCACTCCTCCCAAATCTATTCCTCCTCAGTGTCCCCAGGTCAAGAAAGAGTACCCCTACTGCTCAATCCAAAACCTAATAACTATTGTTGACTGCCTTCTTCCTTTCATCACTCACATCCAAGCATCAGCAAGTACCGCAACAAACCCCAAATCAAACTTTCCTCCATCTCTGATACTACCACGCAGCCTGCCACAGTAACCTCTCACATGCACTGAAATAACCTCTTCACTGGTCTCCCTGCTTCCCCTCCTGTTCCACTACTTTCCCTCCACATGGCAGTTGGAGTGATCTTTCCAAAACGTCAAGTCATATGGTGTCATCCTCTCCCACAAACAGCTTTCTCATCGTTACAAAAAATTCTAGACTATTCACCTTGCCTTACAAAGGTCAGCTTCCTTCACTAGCACCACTGTGCGTCACTTCCTCTCGCCCACTATTTGACATCTGCATTGGCCCTTCTGTTTCTCAAATACATCAAGCTTACTCCTATCTTAGGGTCTTCATACTGGCTGTTCCCTCTTCTCCCTGATACTCATAGATTCTTGTTATTCAAATCTCAGCTTAAAGATTTGAATAACAAGAATCCATGATCTCCTCACAGAGACCTTCCTTATCCAATCTACTGTAGTCCATCATGTTACTTCGTCTTATAGCACAGTACACAGAAATCCTGGTATTTTTCTTTTCTATCATCTATCTCCCCTCTCACTAGAATAGAACTTACACAAAATCTTAGCTCTTGTTAGTCTAGTTTACTGCCAAATGCCAGTGCCTAGGACATAGTAAGTGCTTATTAAATATTTTCTTAATGAATGAATTGATGAAATTGAAAGAATTTCTACCTGATGACTTCTATTTTCTCTGCAAAGTGGGGAGCAAAGTAATATGTTGGTAATAAAAGGGGAAGAATATTTGAATATAATAGAAAATAGGGTAGCAATTATGGAGGATGGAGAAAGAACAGAACTGGAACTCATCTTTATTCTAGTCCAGTTCTTTTTACATAAACTATATTCATTTTTCCATCAGCTACAGCAATATATTTGCATGTGTAGTATTAGAACTTGAACTGATGTTGGTAATAAGATTTAGCTCAGTCAGCAAATTTATTAATAATGATCCTACTTACATGTAGTTATTAAGGGGGCATCTTACTTAGAATTGCCATGCTCTGAGGTACTGACTAGGCAGTAATATTGTAATATCTTTGTATGGTGACATATGGCAACTATACTTATTGTGGTATTTAGTAATGTATGTAACTTTCAGATCACTATGTTGTACACCTGAAATAATATAACATTTTACAACTATATTTCAATTAGAAATGAAAAAGTACTGATTAAAGAGATTCTACTGGGTCCAGAAAATGAAAGACTAGCATTCATATACCTAGAACATATTCAATAACATTCTCTCTTAAACACAGCCATCAAAGACCATAATTAACTATGAAACTCTTAGTTTCTGATATTACAAAGACAATAAACATGTAAGTTAGAGCCCTAAAACAATTTGGTAATCACTGTGTGCTATTTATAGATTTTAAGCTACAACTGGTCATTAACCTCCTTCATTCACTTCTTCATAAAAATATATGCCAGTACTGACACATGCATACCTTCTAGTAATTCCTATGTATGTATCAAGCCTAGTCAGTTGACATATAAGCAAAGGTAAATACCTGTTTCTCTTCCAATCTGACGTGTTCCTAGGTTGATCACAGGTGTTCCAAAAGCTCCAACTTCTCGTACCCCACAACTGCTGTTCCCAATCATACAACCAGCGTGGGCAACCAACTGTATAAACTGGTCAAACGGAACGTGTTTAACTGCACGGAAATTGGGATGATGCTCAATGCCCTTCTTCCGCATCACTCGAACCATCTCTTTGCTCCCTTTGAAAATGAAAAGAACCAATGTTAAATGGTTTATGATATAAAGAAACATACCCCACTTAGAAATCTCCCTATGAAAACTCACTGATCTCTTCATGATGAGTATCTAAAATGTCTGGTCAGCTCTCTGCTTCAGTTCATCTAAGAACTTTAAACAGCAGCAGCTGGGACTTTTTCAAACAGCATTCAGCAAAGTAAATTCCCTTTATTAACACCCCAGGGAAAGTCTTTACCTTAAACAACAATTAAGAGGCTCAAGAGAAGCCAGCAGTCTTTGTCTCAAAAGCTGGAAGTTCCTAAATGGAAATGTCTTGGCCTCCTCATCCCAAGCTGATCAGAGAGCCTCTGCCTCAGCTGTGCTCACATTTACACTTAATCATATAGCTCAATGTATGTCAGATCCACTTTACAGGGAGGAAGCTCTAAGAAAATGTAGATAAATTCTGATACTGTGGCTGGTATTTTATTTGAAATGCATGATTTTTAAACAATGTTACAGGTGTAGAAGGGAAGACAATATTTGATGCCTGTCTACTCACCCAAAGCTACCACCTACCAAAGGAGGCAAAGTTGCTACTCTGATTGGTTAGATGGCAGGAAAGCAACCACATCATGTTCACCAGTGGGCAGGAGCCACTGATGTAGAGGCTGGGCATGCATGCGTTGTGTCTCTTTTTTAACTTTCTCTATGTAGCAAGGTAGGTAATAGATGCAGGGTCTAACTCCTTAGAGGAGGCCCGGCCACTTCTCTCTATATCCAATCCTGCCAGCACACGCCAGTCATCACCTATAATTACTGTACTACATGGTATGCAGAAGGTGCTACCATTCCAAGATTCAGATTTGGGCTCACTGAAGGCTTTTCTTTAGCCTGAAGCCTAAACCTCAGGCACTTACGCTGTTTACATCGGGGAAAGTGCGTACCATGCCGGATAAAGATAAAGAGATGCCTTGGCTCTCCCTTATTTCCCTATTATGTCTTGTGTATACTTTATCGAAAACCCTGTGAGGAAGAGAGGCAAGTGGCAGACATGATTTAGGCATTCCTGGAACCCTTTATTGTCACAGGGGAAAAATATCTCTCATTCTAAAGTGCATACAATCAGAAAAGTATATTACAAACAGTATCATTGGCAATGAATACTTAGTAAGACAGACACATAATTACATTATAAAATTCACACAAAATTAAATTTAGGAAAATTTAGGATTAGGAAAGAATAATTATTAAGGGTTTTGAAATAGTGATACATTACCTGGATGAAATCTGTGTTGGGAGTTCTTAATTTTTTTTACCAACTAACACCCTTTATTTCCTCCAAGAGAAAAGGTTATTCAAGAGACACTAAAAGAGGGAAATTTTCAGAGTAAGATGGTGACATCTTGGCATTGCAAAGAAGGGTCCTGCCTCCTTTAACAAAAAATGCTGAATTACTCAGCAGTGAGTGGTGTCAGCTAAAAAGTACCAGTATTTGAAAGCTCCTCAGTGCCAAGCCCTGCTCTGGCATTTCTTATTGATATCTCATATCCCCAGTCACCTGGGTAAGGTCTCACTAGCACCAAAGCCTACAATACCATCCACAAGTAGGTGCTCAACTAGGTCAGGCTTGAGGATCAAGTGGTTGGAAATTCAAGATCTGAACTGCTTAAGCTCAAGATTACCTTAACACAGCTAACATAAATAAACAAGAGAACAAGAAATAATAATGGCTGTTTTATTGTCAGTGAGATTGTTAACTTTCGTAAAGACACTCTCACCTTCTAAGGTTTATGCCTCTTGGCCATTGCATTTTCTGGTTGGTGGAAACTAAAGAGAAGAGGTTAAACATGAAACTAGAGTACAGATTAGATAAATTTTTTACTTTTTAATTGTAATAAAGTTGATGTACAATATTATGTTGGTTTCAAATGTACACAATAGTTACTGGATAACTGTATAGTATTTCTTTCCTATTAAGTTTCTACTAAACTTTGCAAAAACCTTACAACCTGTACTATCCACTACAAAATTGGTGATCCTTTGAAAATTGAAATGTATTTCAGAATAAAGTGGCCTTCAATGATAAGATGAGTAAGACAGGAAGGGCAGTCAAAAGAAGACATACTAGAAACATAAAACTGGAAAGATAGGTGGCATAATTTCATTTTCAAGTTCAGTTACCTGCATCAATATTTGGAAACAGAACTAGTGTCCGCTTGTTAAATGAGATAAGGGCATCCAATGTTAATTCAAACATTTTTATGGAATGCTTAATATCAGTGGTCACAGGGTGCTGTAGTGCAACAATGTAATCTTTAGGTTTTACATCATCACCTGTTTAAAGAAAACCAAACCACATTGCTTCATTAGTTAAGAATCTTAAAGGAGGAAGAAGCAAATTCTAAAAAGCAAGACCCCAAAGCCTATGCTTTTAAAAATGATAAAGAAAAACTAAAATCCTAAGAAAGCATCCAAATTAGGATCAAATCATATGAATTTACAGAAAAACAAGTCCTGCTGAATTTAAGTAATTCAGCAAGCTTAAAATTTTACAAAGGTACATGCTGCCTCAAGCAAAATATATAAATAACTTTAAATAACAGACACAATAATTCATTGTTTTAAAACCCAAAATATTTCAATGCATTAGAAAAATGTGAATCTTCCCAATTTCTAACTAGTGTTTCTAATGAATTATCAGCAATATTAATGAATTAAAGAAGCTTCTTACTTTAAGGTACAGCTAACATAAGTAAGAGAGCAAGAAGTAACAATAATGGTTGTTTTACTGTGGTCAGCGGGATCAGGACTTCCTGAGACACTATTTCACCTTCTGAGGTTTATGTCTTTTGGCTATTGCGTTTTCTTATTGGTGGAAACTGGATGGAAAAGACTAAACATGAAATCTGTTGCTTCTCGATGTGCAACTTCTGACATTCTCTGCCCTTGTCTCCAGAACTCAGCAGCTTCAGCCCTCCCACACAACCCTTTTCACGAAGGTATCATTTTGTCTTGTGTTGTAAAGTTCTGCATTTGCTGTTGTGTTTCTTTATTACGAATTTAACATGTGTTTTTAACTTTGATAACATTTTTATTAGGGCTACTACTTATTAATATTCTGAATACAAGGCTGCATGTCCTGAGTGGCCTTACCCAACCCATTTTCCTATAAGCAGGGTGGTAACATCAGAAGTTGCAGGTCAAGAAGCCACTGTACGCTCTGTACAAATGTCTATTGCCAGGGGTAGTTTGGATTCACTGCCTTTTCTTTTTCACTTGTTAAAAAAAAATACAGTTTTTGCTATTTTGTCATACTTCTTTTCATAAATTGCTTCAATGGTTTCAGATAGTACTTTAAACCCTACAGGTACAGTCTTGCTGCGTTCAGCTTTAAAAGGGTTATTTTTCATTCATTGCAAGTTTTTCAGAAGTATGTTTTCAGAATACATATAGAGCTAACAGTATAATCAGAAGAGAATGCAAGAGTGTTTACTTAGAAGCATACAGAAAAGAGAGACTGAAGAGACAGAAGTTTGTTCCCGCATTATTTAGACAGCTTCCATGATAACTGCAAATCTGTCCAAGGATAAGAAATACATAGACTGGATTAACTTATATGGTAGGAAAGCCCAATTCTTTTCTGTTCTAATAAGATCTGGATTAAAAATATACACAATCACTCAGTCAATTTTCTATTCATTAATTTTATTATTTAAGTTCTATCTTAAAAAAGCCATAAATACTTAAATAATTAGTCCCATTTGTCCTCAAGATATTACTCTAAAAATAAATTAACTAATTGACATTCTGTTTATAAACCTATTTTCTTTTCCTCTGATTAGCAAAAGATTACTTCTAGGAAGCTAGATCACTGATCAGTGAAGATTTCAGACCTTAAGGCTTATTTATAGAAATAAAAAATCTAGTAGTACAATTATGACTTTTGATTTTTAACATTTATCATCATAATCCCTTGTATTAGTAAGTACTTATGGCTTACTGTTTTCAACATTCATTATCTCACCTGAGTATTCCAACAATGCCATAAAAAAGGAATTAAAAGTAATTTTTTCATTGTACTAAAAAACAAAATACAGAAAAACAAAAACACTTATAATTCTACTAACCAGAAATAAGTACCACAAATGATTCAGTGCACCTACTTCCTAACTTTTCCATTATGTTACAATTTTTATAAAAATGGCATATTATATGTATAATTTTTCCTTTTTGTTGTATCAAGATCTGTTGTAACTAAATATTCACCTACATCTAAATATTCACTCTATACATTATAGATTTTAAAAAGTCAATCCTTTAAGCCTGTTTTACAGAAAAGGTGAGAGTCATGGAGTGAGGTCATACCACAGGGTGAGATGTATGAACTAAAACCTGTGCCTTCTGATTGCTCACGGAATATTCTATCCACAGTAGTTTCTGAAAGGATTGAAACATATTCAACACTGACAGAAACAACCATTAGACTGCGTAAGTCTGAGACTTACCTAACCACATCCGAATGATGCTCATATAATCTTTGTTCTTGGCAGAGAGAAGTTTGTCATAGGAAGGACACCCTGCCAAAAGGATGCGATCGTGGTCCTCACACATGGATATCAGGTGCTGCTCTGCACTTCGGGTGCAGCACACATGATAATGAGCCAGTTTTGTTATGGCATGTCTGATAGAGTCATCAATGGTCCCACTGACTTCCCCCCCTTCAATGTGAAGGATTCGGATGTTCATCAAGGCAGCAGATGTAGCCAGAGCCAAGGCATCAAACCTGTCTCCATGAACAATCATGATATCAGGCTTCAGGCGATTAAGGACATCTGGTAGCTTCACTAGGGCCAGGCCTACTGACTCCACCATGGCTGCCTCATCTTCTCCTCTAACAATTGTGTGTAGCCTGGTATTAATGTCAAAGTCATCTTGTTCAATCATACGATACGTGTTTCTAAAGCAGGAGAGAAATAAAGATGTAAGAGCATGTTCTTAAACACAGGGCCAAAAACATTGAGAAAAGCAATTTAACAACCCTAACGGGAAAAATATGTGTAAAATTTACTTGTTAAAATAAAGTTAATGAATTGGTGTGTAACTTGCACACAGAAATTAAAAGTATAGGTCATAAATGCACAGACCCCTTGATTAATTATTCTACACAAACAGCCTCCATCCAGATCAGGATGTAAAATAATCTTGGAAGTCTCACTTGTGCCCCTCCTGGTCAATACCTGGAGGTAGAAACATCTGAGGGAGAATTTTTTTCTATTAGGAAAAAAAGACCAAACTTTTAACAGTGTTTATGACTTTCTTCTTTTTTTATGAATCTTTACAAAGAAATATGCCACTTAATAGAAAAATGTTACTTATAAGCAAAGTTCATTGTTTTTTTTTGCTATTTTGTACCAAAAAATATATATAGGGAGTCAGGAAAAATAACTGACCTGTCACTATAAAATAAATTTCCGAATGATGAAAATCATCTCCTGATTTCTCTTTGTATGGTACCATTAATACAGCGTAATTCTGAATGGGGTGAAAATGTAGGTTTCACAACATTAAATTGGCTGTTTCATGCTTCAATAACCATAGCAATTCTCAATGCCTTACAGTTGCCTGTCTGATATGACTAGATTTTAAAAGATATGGCTTTCTTTCTAAATATAATACGTTGTTTTAAAATCGGAAAATACCAAAAATTATCATTCCTAAACCCCACTGTTTTTTTTTATTCCTTTCTTTCCAGCCACTTTATACATATTTTACCACAGTTGAGAACATATCATACATATAATTTTGTAATCTACATAATCCATTTAACACTAATATTTTTCTCAAATCATCAAGTATTCTTTACATACATTACTTTACACCATAGAGATGTACTAGTAGTCATTTTATAGATTCCTTTGGATTTTCTTATATGAACTATCATGTTTTCTGGAAGTAAAGTCAATCTTCGTGTCTTTACTCAGTTTCTTGCTTATGTCCAGTACAAGTTGAAAAGTAGAAATATTTATCTTGTTTCCAATCTCAGGTAGGGGAGAGAATAATTTTATATTAGCTGTGGGGTTTTCACATATGGCCTTTGACCCACTGAGGAATTTTCCTTCTATTCCAGGTTTGCTAAGAATTTTTATCATAACTGTTTAATTTCGTCAAGTGCTTTTTTGACATCTCTTGCAACGATCATGTGTTTCCTCTATTCTGTTAACATGAATTACACTGATTTTCAAATGTTAAATCAATATTGAATTCTTGAGAGAAACCCAGTTGGTCATGATCATGTGTTTTTTATACTACTGGATGTTATTTTTTTTTCAATTTTATGCCTGCACTCATGAGGGCTACTGGTCTGAACTTATGTATATGTCAGGTTGCAATATCAGAATTATACTAACCTTATAAAACAGTCTGGGAAAGTTTCATTCTCTGAAAGAGTTTGTGTAAGACTGGTGTTATTTCTTCCTTATGTGTTTGATAGAATTCATAAGTGAAGCCATCTTTGTGGGAAATTATTTTTATAGGAAATGTTTTATAATGAATTCAATTGAACAGATACAGGGCTATTGAGATTTCCAGTTTCTTCTTTGTCAGTTTTATAGGAATGTTTTTTTCAAGGAGTTGGTCTGCTTTAGCTAAGTTGATTCTCAAATTTATTGGCCTAATATTCTCCCATTATTCTTTTAATGGCTGTTAAGATCAGTAGTGATATCCTCTTTGTCAACTTATATTGGTAATTTCTGTGTTCTCTTTTTTTATGTTTTACTAGGAGTTTGTGAAGAACTTTTTCAAGAACTATGGCTCTGTTAATTTCTTCTAATGTTTCATCTATTTTTATATGTCACTGATTTCTACTCATTTTCTCCCTTCTACTTACTTTGGGTTAATTTTCTCATCTTTTTCTTGTTTAATAAAGTGAAAACAGATCATTGACTCTAAACCTCTTTTTTAAAAGACATCTATACCTACAAATTTTGATACACTGTAATTTTATTATTCAGTTTAGAGATTTTCTAATTTCTGTTAGGATATCTTGTTTCATCTATAGGCTTAAAACTTGACAACAAAAAAACAACCTGACTTAAAAAAGGGTAAAGACCTTAACGGACACCTCACCAAAGATGATATAAAGATAGCAAATAAGCATATTAATAGATGCTTCACAGCACACATCATCAGGGAAAAGCAAATTAAAAACAATCAGATACTGCTATACATCTACTGGAATGGCCAAAATATAGACCACTGACACCACCAAATGCTGGTGAGGAAGTGGAGCAATGGGAATGCACATTCACTGTTGGCAGAATACAAAATGATAACAGCTACTCTGGAAGACAGCTTGGTGGTTTCTAAAAAACTAAACATATTATTACCATATAATCCAGCAACTGTACTCCTTGGTATCTACCCAGAGGAGCTGAAAACTTACATCTACACAAAAATCTGTAAAGTGGGTGTTTACAGCAGCTTTATTCATAATTGCCAGAACTTGAAAGCAACCAAGATGTCCTTCATTAGGTGAATGGATAAACTGTGGCCCTTCCGGACAATGGAATATTATTCAGCACTAAAAAGAAATGACTATCAAGCCATAAAAACACATGAATACTCAAATGCATATTACTAAGTGAAAGAAGCCAATCTGAAGAGGCCACATACTATATGATTCCAAGCATGTGACGTTCTGGAAAAAGGAAATCTTTGGAGATGGTAAAAATCAGTGATTACCAGAGGTTGGGGATGAATAGCTTTTTAGGGTTTTGTGAAACAACTCTGTAGAGTACTATAATGGTAGATATATATCATTATACATTTGTCCAAACCTACAGAATTTACACCACCAAATTTAACCCTAATGTAAACTATAGACTTAGTGTGTCAATGTAGATTCACCAACTGTAACAAATAATACCACTCTGGTGGGGGATGTTGATAATAGGGGAGGCTGTATATTTGTGGGAGCAGGAAGGTATATGGGAAACATCTATACCCTCTGTTCAATTTTGTTGTAGACTTAAAACCATTCTAAAATGTCTTAATAGTTTGTATCACCAACTCATATATGAAATAAATGAACAAATGAATTTCTAAGCAGTCTGTTGTTAATTATTTCCTTTTTTGCCCAATTCTTAGCAGTATAGCAATGCTTTTTAAAAAATGTCCAATTAGTTGAAATAGAAAGTAGATTTTATTATTATTATTATATCTTTTTTAAATAACTAATATATTCACATGGTTTAAAATTCAAGATCGAAAAGATTTTCTGGTGAAAAGGCTACCGTCTCACTTCTTTTTCCCAGTCATCCGGTTCCTCTCCCCAGAAGCAACCAATTTCATGTTAGAATGTACTTTAAACATACATTTCCATTAAGTACTAGTCAAGTTTCCTGTTTAACAGCCTCACCAGACAAATATCTTTCCACCCCTATGACTGTGGTAGGCAGAGAAGACACTATCACAGTTTCTTTGAGATCCTCCCTCCCACTAGCTTTCATGTCAAACTCTTCTCCCAGAAGTAAAAGAACAAGCTTAGACTAGATTTTCATCTCTAGCTAAAATTTCTCTTCTCCTTTGTCCTATGTTATGTAGAAAACCCAGTGGATTTTCTTAGCCAGATTAACATTTTTAAAACTCATGACTTTCTGGGCTATCCTTAAGTTTCTCTACAACTCTTTAAGTATTTTCTTAAAGTAAATTGGTTTACAGAGGCAGGTTTTTATTTGTTTTTGCTAATGTTATTGTCTGTTTTTAAAGAACAGTCTAAAAAAGACAATTGTACTTTAACACAAACTTCTTCATATATGTGCTTCTGACAGTGGTTGCACCAATGTCTTCATGCCACAAGGGCGCACTAAGCGCCACCTTACTACACAGAACAAAATGAATGCTCACCTTTGATTTATACATTCTATTCCCTCAAAGATTTCCCAACTTTCATAAGTAGTTGGAAAATCAATAGTAAGCCTAATGTCACCAAAATAAATATCAATAATAGTGATAATATAACATTCTACTTCACCTTGTAGATCAGTTAAGATTTTTTAAATCTTGTTCCCTATCTACTACATTATATGCTGTTGATTTATATACTAGTTTTAACACAGAATTACCAGAATTCACAAACAAGATTACATGGAATCACATTATTATAGTCACACAATATATATGAGTAGCATTTCTCCTGAATGTAGAAACAAATAACAAAAACATTTATAGCTATTATTTATCCAAGATGAATATTTCATATAACTATCACCATTCTTCAAAATAACTGACAACATAGGTTTCTCACTCCATTTTGTAATTGAGGAATCTGAGCCTTCAAGATGCTAAGCAACTTCTCCAAGGCCACATAAAACTAAGTGGTAGATCACATAAGATCAGGAACAAAACAGGGATGCCCACTCTCCCCACTGTTATTCAACACAATACTGGAGGTCCTAGCCATGGCAATCAGACAACACAAAGAAATACAAGGCATCCAGATTGGTAAAGAAGAAGTCAAACTGTTAGTATTTGCAGATGACATGATATTGTACAGAAAAAACCCTAAAGACTCCATTCCAAAACTACTAGAACTAATATCTGAATTCAGCAAAGTTGCAGGATACAAAATTAATACACAGATATCTGTTGCTTTCCTATACACTAACGATGAGGTAACAGAAAGAGAAATCAGGAAAACAATTCCATTCACAATTGCATCACAAAGAATAAAATACCTAGGAATAAACCTAACCACAGAAGTGAAAGACCTATATCCTGAAAACTACAAGACACTCCTAAGAGAAATTAAAGAGGACACGAACAAACAGAAATTCATCCCATGCTCTTGACTAGGAAGAATTAATAATGTCAAAATGGCCATTCTGCCTAAAGCAATCCCCAGATTCAATGCATTCCCTATCAAAATACCAATAGTATTCTTCAACGAACTGGAACAAATAGTTTTAAAATTCATATGGAACCACAAAAGACCCCAAACAGCCAAAGCAATCCTGAGAAGGAAGAATAAAGCAGGGTGGATCTCACTTCCCAACTTCAAGCTTTACTACAAAGCCACAGTAATCAAGAAAATTTGGTACTGGCACAAGAATAGATCCACAGACCAGTGGAACAGAATGGAGAGTCCAGATATTAACCCAAACATATACGGTCAATTAATATTTGATAAAGGAGCCATGGATATACAATGTGGAAATGACAGCCTCTTCAACAGCTGGTGTTGGCAAAATTGGACAGCTACATGTAAGAGAATGAAACCGGATCATTGTCTAACCCCATACACAAAAGTAAATTCAAATGGATCAAAGACTTGAATGTACGTCATGAAACCATAAAACTCTTAGAAAAAAACATAGGCAAAAATCTCTTGGACATAAACATGAGCAACTTCTTCATGAACATATCCCCCTGGGCAAGGGAAAAAAAAACACAGATGAACAAGTGGGACTATCAAGCTGAAAAGCTTCTGTACAGCAAAGGACATCATCAGAAGAACAAAAAGACATCCTACAGTATGGGAGAATATATTCATAAATGACATATCCAATAAAGGATTGACATGCAAAATATATAAAGAGCTCATGCACCTCAACAAACAAAAAGCAAATAATCCAATTAAAAAATGGGCAGAGGATCTGAACAGACACTTCTCCAAAGAAGAAATTCAGATGGTCAACAGGCACATGAAAAATGCTCCACATCACTAGTCATCAGAGAAATGTAAATTAAAACCACAATGAGATATCACCTCACACCAGGAAGGATCACCACCATCCAAAAGACAAACAACAACAAATGTTGGTGAGGATGTGGAGAAAGGGGAACCCTCCTACACTGCTGGTGGGAATGTAAATTAGTTCAACCATTGTGGAAAGCAGTATGGAGGTTCCTTAAAAAACTCAAAATAGAAATACCATTTGACCCAGGAATTCCACTCCTAGGAATTTACCTTTAGAATGCAGCAGCCCAGTTTGAAAAAGACATATGCACCCCTATGTTTATCGCAGCACCATTTACAATAGCCAAGAAATGGAAGCAACCTAAGTGTCCATCAGTTGACGAATGGATAAAGAAGATGTGGTTCACATACACAATGGAATATTATTCAGCCATAAGAAGAAAACAAATCCTACCATTTGCAACAACATGGATGGGGCTATAGAGTATTATGCTCAATGAAATAAGCCAGGCAGAGAAAGACAAGTATCAAATGACTTCACTCATCTGTGGAGTATAAGAACAAAGCAAAAACTGAAGGAACAAAACAGCAGCAGACTCAGAGAACCCAAGAATGGACTAACAATTACCAAAGGGAAAGAGACTGGGGAGGGTGGGTGGGAAGGGAGGGATAAGGGAGGAAAAGGGGCATTACTATTAGCAGACATAATATAGGAGGTTGGGGGCATGGGTAGGGCTGTACAACACAGAGAAGAGAAGTAGTGATTCTACATCATCTTACTACGCTGATGGACAGTGACTGTAATGGGGTATTGGGTAGGGACTTGATGATGGGGGGAGTCTAGTAACCATAATGTCGGTCATGTAATTGTAGATTAATGATACTGAAAACAAACAAACAAACAAACAAATAAATAAAATGTCTGAAGGGGGGAAAAAAACACAAAACTAAGTGGTAGAACTGGGATTTGAAGCTTAGCCCACAGGGTGCCAAGATCCAAGCTCTCTCTAGTACACCATGTTGCAAAGAGGAGTATCAGAAGAAAATGTTTTTTTCTTACCCATAGTCGTCTATCAGATGAGAGCCAAGTACCACCACATCAAGTTCAAAGAACTCAGGTTCCATTTTAATGCCAAACATGATCGGGGCAAGTTTAGAATAATCAGCACGGTTGCAAGTAGCAACACACACCCGAAGTTTTCGGTTATTCCCATTCTTTTCCATGATTTGTTTCCTTTGTTTTGAGAGGTTCTTAAAATAGAGCTCCTGCAGTTGAGAAAATAAAAATTATTTATAATCAGAATGACA
This sequence comes from Manis javanica, assembly GCF_040802235.1. Classification (NCBI taxonomy): domain Eukaryota; kingdom Metazoa; phylum Chordata; class Mammalia; order Pholidota; family Manidae; genus Manis; species Manis javanica. The sequence continues at coordinate 34,606,931 of NC_133157.1, read as the reverse complement.
GGTCCTAGATATAAACATGGAATTTTGTAGTTTTAAGTCCTGAACCACAGTTCAGTACAGTGATTCTTAACCTCCCTACCCCACTCCTCCATGTGACATACGCACTGGTATATCCAGAGTTAGGAAATTCCAGTCAAGTGCAACACCATTCCTTTCTCCCAGGAGAAAGTACTTAGAAAAGCATACTGGAATGCAGTTAAGAAGTGAAATGAGTCAATTCTCATTTAAAAGGCAAGCAAACATAGCTCTTTATTATTAAAAATAACTTGCCATACCACACAACGGATCCCAACATACCAGATGATTGCACAATTTTGAGAAGAAATGATCTAGTTCAACTCCCTTACAAAAAGGGAAACAAAGGTCTTGAGAGGGGAAATTACTTGTAAGGGATGAGATCGTCACTCTCATACTATACACCTCCTACATCAAAGCACAGTGATTACTGCTGAGGAAGACAAAGAAGGGTAAGATTAAAAAACCCTGCCTTCAAGCCTCATTGGCACCTACAGCCAGTGCCTATAAACCTGACAACTCCAAATGCCCACAGGTAACTGTTCCAAACTGCACTCATTTTATTTTCTGAACCTGTCTCTCCCTCCCTGTTCTCTCAGTTAAGAGCTTCCTTTCATCCAAATGCCTTGACATCATTGTCTTCTCCCCCTCTATCTCCTAAGCCCTGTTAATTCCACCTCCTGAATATCTTTCAGATATATCTCCTCTTCATCCCCAGCAGGGATATCCCTAGTCCAGTTCCTCATTTTAGGTTTGAACTGTTGGAAAAGCTGTCATTGTTTGCCTGTCTCCACTCTTGCCCTGCCTTCTGCAACTTTCAGAGTGATCTTTCCAAAGTTCATAAATCCGATACCATGTTAACACAATACACCACCTATGAATATCCAAATTGCTGTTCTGGACCTAGTCCACCTCCCAATCACTTCTCCCCTCCCTGTAATTACCCTTACTCTGTACCAAAGCCATACTGAAGCCCCTGCGGTTCAACCAGTGGGTCTCCAGATCTCTGTGCCTTCCTAGATGCAAGAACCTCTACCTAAAACTTCCTTTCCTCCTTGCCTGCACTCATCCTTCAAAACTCAGTTTAGGTGTCCTCTCTTCTGGAAAGCCTTTGTAAACTTCTGTTCCTCCTCACCCCACCCCTTTCAGCTGCTGCCTCCCTATATGGCCCTACCTCATACATATATATCCTACTGCTCAACTCCTCTGCCCACTCCCACCCATGTACCCACTCCCTGGCCACCTATACCTTCCATTCAAACAGTAAAAATCAAAAGGCATGGGGTAAGAGATATGTTTAATAGAGCATTTTAAACTTCTCTGTAGCAACATAAATTCCACCTCATGGGCTGATCTCAAAGCTTACGTTTCAGAAAGTGTATCAATATTTAGAATTTGCAATCAGGCAACCTTATAAAGAAAACCTTGAATAAGAATGGCAGTAAAAGGGGAGCTGCCCTTTAAAGCCTGAAAATAATTGGAAATCCTATCAGTAACCCTCTGCTGTTGGCATCTCATCTCTCTTAGGCTACTTCTGTGAGCACAGTAAATTGCCCCATCATTAGGTCCATTCTGAACTCAACAACCTCCAGTAAAAACTAGTTCCACCCAATGGAAAGCATTTATAAAATAATGAAATGAGCATTCTACCAAGAGTTGTATTCCTAAGATCTAAACACTATGTAATTATTAGAGGCAAAAATATTTTTGTCTTTAGAGTTCTTATACATAACCTTCTTACACTGATCATTAATTGTGAGCTAAACAGATTGGTGACAAATTTTAATTTGCTGTATGAGGTAAAGCAAGTCGATCATGGTTAGTCAATTTGTATTTATTTTAAAAGAACAGTAAACTTTTCATTTCACAATACTAAAACGCTTAGTATTTACCAAGTAACTCAAAGGTTATTCTACCAAAACTGAGGATAAGCCAGCCATATAAGTAAACAATGAAAAATATAATAATGTTACTAAGGCCAAAGCTTTTTGTAAGGAAAGAAATTAAATCTTAAAAAGAAAATAATGGTAAAATGCCTTTTTAAAGGGAGAATTTGTTTCTTAAAAATGTTTAACTTTTTTATTAGGTAGTACATTCCAATGGTTTAAAATCGAAAAGTCACAACAGTCTATGTAGCAGTCTTCTCATCTGTGTTCCACAGCCACATAGTTCTTGTTCCTCAAAGACAAGAGTTACTAGTGTCTGACGTATCCTTCTGTAAAATATGCATATGTAAATAGATACATACGGATTTACTTATAGTGTATATTATGCAACTGGTAACTTTCTACAAACTTGTTGCATGTTTTTAAAATGCTTTTAATTATGTTTCCAAATTAAATGGTAAAATGGGAAAGTTTAAAGACCTTGGAAATATCAAACCTAAACGTGCATAGTTTTGAAAATTGCTGGCCATCAACTTTTCAAACACATGAAGGGCTATGGTTATGAGCCCCAAAAGTAAAAATAATCAATGTCACAAACATTCATTGAATATATGCCCTGTACAGAGCATGTAAAGAAAACAAAGAAACGTGGAGCTGAGAAAGATCTAGTCTCTGACGTTTAGAAACTTAAAATCTAGTACATGACACCAGACTACATAACAGATCTTAAGTAGTTCACTGTCCCAAATAGAGTCATCAGAAATGAAATTAACATACTTTTTTCTCAGCCCAGTGTAAGTTGTTACTTGTTCTGGTTGACAGCCATGCCTGAAGATACACTTTTATACTGAGAACTGTGACCAGTCTCTCCAAGACCAGTAAGTGTGGAATGAAAAGGGTGACAAAGTGAACTTATAAACTATAATAGGAGAATTTAACTTGCACAAAGTACAATGTAAAGGAAACAAGATAAAACCAGTTTCTTCATATAGTGGAATATTAGTAAATGAAAACAAATAGAATATCTCTATGCCTATGCTGATAAATCTCAAAAGAATAACATTAGAGGAAAACAGCATCTAAAATTAGGTATCTAAAAAGTTAGATACAACAGAGTGCCATTTTTTGGAAGCTTTTGAAAATGTGTAAAACACTACTGTGTGTTGTTTATTCATGGACAGTAAAATTACACAGCAACTCAGGGAAGTAGTCACCTCTGGAGAGGGAGGGAAGGGAATGGGAAATGGAGTTGAAAGGGCTTTAGCTATCCATATAAATACCTATTTTTAAAAATCATATCATAAGCAGGATCTGAAACAAACATGGTAACATGTTAATATATGTTAAATCTTGGTGACTGACAGAGGGTGCCATATTTTCTTCTGTCCTTTTCAGCATATTTGAAATATTTCGTTATTCAAAACAAGAAGTCTCAAATAAAAATGTAAATAGACTGTGAAGTAGGTGTGTTTTCCATTGTCCCCTCAAACCTAAAGCTCAGAAAGTCAGGAGGGATTGTATATTTGTACCCCTTTCACTAGTCAATTCCATAACTGTAACCAGAACCACTAAAATAGATCACAGAAAAGTCTGCCTTCATCTTGAACTCACTGGCAATTTCTGAGAAGCCCAATTCTTGAAGACTACTTTCTGAATTCTCTCAAAACTATTTTAAATACTGACAAGAGGCACTCAATCAACCTTTTCCAGAAAAGTAATGTCCCACTTCAACTGTACTTGGCTGAAGCAATCACGGAGCAGAAGAAACAGTAACAGTAAACAGTTTGCCAACCACTTCTGAAGGCCAAGCACTGCGTTTAGAGCTTTACAAGCATCAACCATTTCATCTTCACAGCCCTGTTAGCACCATTTTACAGAAGGGGAGACTGAGGTACAGAAAAAATAATATAGTTGCCCCAAATCACAATTAATTGCTGGAACCAAAAATCCTACCCAGCACTCAGGATATTGTCACATCCAGTGTTTGCCTAGTGTCTGTCTGTCCACGTCCATGAGTGAGAACCTTGCTTGTGGCCAGGTCCCGCCAGACACCATGGGAATGAGGAGAACTTGGTGTGTCATTCTTCCCTCAGTACAGAGGGGATGACATTAACAGGAATAAGAAAGAAGGGGCTATATATAAGTGATCTGAAATTCAGAACCCTATTCCCAAGATATAATTCGGTTTGGCTTCTTCCAGAGCGTCTTCTATAGCTGAGTTAACCAGTTATTCTACACTGCTAAACTGTACCCCACCCCTCCTCTCCATCAGAAGAGCAAGGAATACTTTCTCATGCTCTAAAATTTTACAAATGGGCTCAGAACTGGAAGAAAAAAATAAACGCATATGGAACTTCGAAGGCGGCCCAGACTCAGAATGTAGGCCTTCAAGATTATCTTTCTGTCCAACGGTTTACATCACGGGGTAACCTGTCGGCCAAGTAGCTCTGCGCCCTCTCTTGCACACCCCCGTACCAGAACACTCGCTGTCTTTCAGGACAGATCGCTTCCTCACTACACAGCACTGGGGATGAAGTCAGGCCGGGCCTCCCTCTCCTAACCCCTATCCCCGCCCCAGTTCCCCGGGTTTTCACACGGGCCGGTTATGAACCTGTCTGCTTCACCGGCCACCAGGAGGAGCCTGTAACGGGACTAAAGAGGGCGGGCAGGGCCAGGGGAGACCGGGCAAGGCCCGGGCCGGGTGCAGGCCGCTGCCCGGGGAACGGACCTCGAGGCAGGGGCGGGAGAAGGCGCCCAGCGGACCGGGGGTAAGCTCTGCTCCAGCCAGTGCCCGGAGCCCCCCGCGGACGCGCGGCTCTCACCAGACGCTGGCGCGCTGCTCCCTCCCCTGCCGCCGCCGCGCCTCGCCGGCAACCGCGGAAGGTTGCACCAGAAAGCAGGCCGGGCACAAGCGCGCCCCCCGGCTTCCGCACCTCGGCCCCGCGGATCGATGACTCTTCGCTTAACCCAAGCCCCGCCCCGCCTTGCACACCCACTCCGAGCGCCGACTCGGCGAGCAGCGCGCCTGCGTCACCTGGGAGGACTGCTGTAACTGGCGGTGCCCCGCCGCTCCCACCCCTCCCGAAGGGTTCGCCGGCGCGGCCGGGAGCGCGAGGGCCTCCCGCCCACCGTCGTCGTGGCGCGGCCTTTTCCGCCTGGCCTTGTGCTCGCGGTTGCGCGGAAACCCCGGGCCGCCCATGGGGTGGTTGCCTCGGCTTGGACCCGACGGTGGAATTACTTAAGCTTTCCATCCTGTCAGTCATTTCATAGGCCATGACCAAAACAATACTGTCCTGTAGCCGGTTCACCCCAGAGCCTTCTGTGGTTAAAGCCTCGGCCTCCTAGGACCACGTGCGCTGGAAAGCTCTGATGGCATGTTGAGGACCGAAACCGGGCAGACAGCAGCTGATCATTGTAATGAGCTTAGCCCCGGCTTCCTCTTTAGGGAGCCTCTAGCTAGACTTGGCCCGGATCCCCGGAGCAGAACACGAAAGGGCTCACCCTGTTCCTGGTGAAGACTTCTTCAGTGTTCTTTTCAAATTTCTGAGTCATTGACGAACTTTCAATCAGTTAGTGATACCAAACATTTAAGGTATTTTTTACAACCACTAAATGATTTACCACCGGTGAAACTAAACAGTCTAACAAGTCATTGGGAGTTCTTGCTATGAAGTGAATTTCAAATCCAAACTTTGCACTTGATGTATTTCAGTTAATGGTGAAGCTCTAATTTGCAGAATTCTTATGAACTGTTCTTCTGCAGTTTAACTTAGAGCCACTAAATAGTCGCATCAGCTACAAAAGGACAGACGTTAAGGGATTTTGTGCAAGGAAGTACCATCGGATTTTTTAAATACCACTTTGTCTATTGCGAGGAGAACGGACTGAGTGGATATCGAGAATGGTGGCAGTGGGAAAAAAAAGGCTCTGGAAGGCTACATAAAAAACTGTGCCACAGGGTGCATCTGACAGGTTTGGGAGGAGATGGACTTTTTATTGAATACCTATTTGTAATGCCTTTTGTATTTTACAGTATATGCACATATTCCCTATTAGGATAAAATAGTAAAAAAGATGGTGGCAGTGAGACTCAGTTGAAGTGGATGGGTATGAGATTTCGTTTGAAAGTAGAACTGATGCAAATCAATTATGCATTAAGGGTGAGTGGATGACAGAAAAGAAAACATGACTTCCAAGTGTCTGGCTTTAGTACTTGGGTGACTGGAGCCATTTACCAAGACAAGAGGAAACCTGGAAGGGTGACCAGATTTGGGAAGTTAAAAGTTTTAATTAGGGATGTTATGTTTTGGGATGCCTATGAGGTAGTAACATGAAGCTATAAAGTAATTAGATATATGAATCTGCACAGAGATTCACCAGACGGTTTATTAGTTTCCTATTGCTGCTGTAACAAATTGCCTCAAATTTAGTTGCTTAAAACAACAAAAATGTATTGTCTTACAGTTCTGGAGGTTAGGAGTCTGAAATGGGCTTCAGGCAAATCTAGCTGTGTAGGTATAAAAAGAAAAACATTGTAACTCTGTGTGGTGATGGGTGTGTCTTGCCAGTGAGTTTCAGCCCTGGGCAAGTTCACTATGGGTTCAGTGAGACCGAGGAATGACAATGGAACATTCTTGGGGTAAAAGGGCTTATTACCCGGCTTGTTCTCCCGGGGATAGGTCCAGCACTAGAATTACATCCGCTTCCAAGAGTCTGCATGTTCATAATCCTCCTTGTCCCTGCCTCCGCCCAGAGCACTGGGCAGAGCTCTTTATACAGTGACTCGCTCAATAATAGCTTATTGCCTACAGTGTGGAAGCAGTAGCCTAGCAGCAGGCCAGTTACATCAAGTAGTTTAGGTTCAGGTGAGGATCCTGGCCATAGGAACTTCATTGTCCCCACAGTTATCTAGACATATGTATATTGAATCATGTCATACCCTGGAAACATACAATGTTATATGTCAATTGTTTTTTTTTAAGCACCAGTAGGTCTGCCTTCCTACACTGCAGGGGACAATCTGCTTCCTTGCCTTTTCCAGCTTCCAGAGGCTACCCACATTCCATGGTCCATCTGACCTCTGTTTCCCTAATCACATCTTCTCTGACAGGCCTGCCTCCCTCTTTCACTTAAAGAGACCCCTGTGATTACATTGAGTCCACTCAGATAGTTGAGGGCAATCTTCCCATCCCAGAATCTTTAATTGAATCCAATCTGCAAAGTCTCTTCTGCTATGTAAGGAAACATACTCACAGGTTCTGGGGATTAAGAGATGGATATCTTTGGGGAGCTATTATTCTGCCTACCACTAGTGGTATTGTAGCTCCCAGGAGATCTTCAAGGTGAGCATATTGCCTTTAATGTTACCTGACATAACAACAAATATCCAGAGTGGATGTGGATAAAATGAGAGTACCTGTGGCCAGGATTCTCACCTGGCCCTGGTTGACTAGCTCACTGCACACCTGTGGGCAATACATGGCTGCTGACTCTACAAAGAGCTCCGCCCAGTGCTCTGGGCATGACATGGTGGCACGGCTGCAAGACTGCAGGAGAGCAGAGCAGAGGCTGGAGTGGTGGCAGCACCGAGGACCGAGGTTCAGAGGATGGCTGTGTGGGACAACTGTGCAGAGAGGCCCAGAGAATGGCTCTTTGGGATGGCTGTGCAGGCAGAGCCCAGAGGATGGCTGTACAGACAGAGGGGCCCAGAGGCAGAGACTGGCTTGCTGCATGCAAACTCACTCTGAGTGAAGGGAATTTTAGTGACTGACCTGCCACCTGGAAATAAACTTGGGTATAACCCTTTCACCCCAAGAATGTTTTGCGGTCATTTCTTTGGTCATATTGAATCCATAGTGAACTTGCCTGGGGCTGAAACCCATTGGCAAGACAATTGGCATAGTCAGCAGGATTCATTGTTGACCAAAGAAAAAGGCTGCCCTTATGGGAGGGGTGCTTCAGCGGGCTGCCCCTGTGAATGGGGAGACAGTGGATTGTCCCCCAATGGGTATGTGGTCTTAGGTGGCTTGCCTCCTAGAGGACTGGGTCCCACCCCAGGACTGGAGGCAAGTGGAGGTGACACCTGAGGCAGTAGGGGTGGCCCTTGGTATAGTAAAATCCTTTGAGAAACAGAGTGCTCGTGAGGCAGCGGGGACTGTGGGTTGGCTGCTTCTTACAGTATTAAAAATGTCTACAAAAGAGACCCAAGAAATGGCAGCACAAGAATGCAAGCTGCAAAGTTCTGTGGATTCCCTGAAGAAGGAAATGGCATTGATGTGAGAGGAGGCAGCATGAGAATGCCTGCAGCAAGGTGCCATTGGAGAGGTAAACAATTCCTGACTGGAGGAGATGGCAGTGCTGCCAGGTGTTCTGAAGGTGGAAGAGACCATCAAGGAAAAAGATGAACTCCTGAGGGAAGCACAGGTGGAGGTGGCGAGAATGTCAGCTGCAAAGCATTGAGCTGAAGGTAAGAGAGCTTCTGAAGACTAAGCTAGCATTGTTGCAAGGCACTGTTAACAGCGGAGGCACTTGGGATAGTGGAGAGAAAGGTACTATGAGCTCCAGAAATGGAGGAGCTGGGGAAGGATGAAGGGGTGGTGCCGGAGGCACTGGCCTCTCCTGTACTGAAAGCACACCCAGTGGTTGTAAAGAAAATAAAGACCCACAGCTGAAAGTTCCCCAAGGAGAGGAGTGGCCCCCTCCCCAGGTCGTGGAGCACTCTTGTCTGCCCCTATACTCAGGCTGAGCCGGTGGCTGTGGGACTTAGGGGTGGATGAAATTGTTCTTTTGGGATCAGAGATGGGAAAGCTGTCTTCCCTGACAGTGCAGCCCGCCTTGAGGCAGCAATTACAAAATGCGAGGTGACTCACAAGAAGAATTTAAGGGGCCTTATGAAGGTTATGAGTACTCAGATGTAGGTTGATTTAATATGGGCAGGAGTAGATAGATGGAAATTAGACGGGAAGCCAAATAGGATCTTACTGGAGCTATGGCAACAACTGAAACCAGTGCAGCAGTTCAAGCCATTAAGACTAAAGTAGCAGAGGTCAGAGACAGAGCCACAAGTCTGGCCTGTGTGTCTGCAAGACTTTTTGCTGGAGAGGCTGGAGAACAATGTTCAAGCTTCCTTGCACAGGGACCACTGCAGAGGACTAAGGGCACATAGATTGAGAGGAGAGAATCCTGGAGGGGTGGAGTGTGGATAAAATGAGAGTTCCTGTGGCCAGGATTCTCACCTGAACCTGGTTGACTAGCTCACTGTTTGAAATTCAGTTTGAATTTTTACAAACCAAATACATCCATGTAATCACCCAAACTTTTAAAGAAAATGAACATTAACACTGATTTTGAAATTTTCCACCCCGGGCAAGTTGATGTTAATTCACACTGTTTAAATGGCAAAGTCACAGAGATCTTTGGGCAATACATGGCTGTTGACTCTATATAAAGAGCCCCGCCCAGTGCTCTGAGTGTGACTTGTTGGCACAGCTGCAAGACAGCAGGAGAGCAGAGCAGAGGCTGGAGTGGTGGCAGCACCGAGGACAGAGGGCCAGAGGATGGCTATGTGGGATGGCTGTGCAGAGAGGCCCAGAGGACAGGTGTGTGGGATGGCTGTGCAGGCAGAGAGGCCCAGAGGATGGCTGTGTGGACAGAAGGGCCCAGAGGCAGAGACCGGCTTGCTGCATGCAAATTCACTCTGAGTGAAGGGGATTTTAGTGACTGACCTACCACCTGGAAATAAAGTTGGGTATAACCCTTTCACCACAAGAACATTTTGCAGTCATATCTTTGGTCACATTGAATCCATAGCGAACTTGCCCAGGGCAGAAACCCATTGGCAAGACAGTGGAACATTAGCTTTTTCTCTTGAAAGTTAAGAAAAATTTCAAAATCAGTGTTAATGTTCATTTTTTAAAAAAAATTTGGGTGATTATATGGATGTATTTGGTTTGTGAAAATTCAAACTATACATAAAAAATACAGGCATCTTAAGTGTACAAGTTCAATATGTTTTAAAAATAATGGCTAAGATTATAGCCAGGAGGGAGAATATATTCATAAATGACAGATCTGATAAAGGGTTGACATCCAAAATATATAAAGAGCTCATGCACCTCAACAAACAAAAAGCAAATAATCCAAACAAAAAATGGGCAGAGGAGCTGAATAGACAGTTCTCCAAAGAAGAAATTCAGATGGCCAACAGACACATGAAAAATGCTCCACATCATTAATAATCAGAGAAATGCAAATTAAAACCACAATGAGATATCACCTCACACCAGTAAGGATCACCACCATCCAAAAGACAAACAACAACAAATGTTGGCAAGGCTGTGGAGAAAGGGGAACCCTCCTACACTGCTGGTGGGAATGTAAATTAGTTCAACCATTGTGGAAAGCAGTATGGAGGTTCCTTAAAAAACTCAAAATAGAAATACCATTTGACCCAGGAATTCCACTCCTAGGAATTTACCTTTAGAATGCAGCAGCCCAGTTTGAAAAAGACATATGCACCCCTATGTTTATCGCAGCACCATTTACAATAGCCAAGAAATGGAAGCAACCTAAGTGTCCATCAGTTGACGAATGGATAAAGAAGATGTGGTACATATACACAATGGAATATTATTCAGCCATAAGAAGAAAACAAATCCTACCATTTGCAACAACATGGATGGAGCTAGAGGGTATTATGCTCAGTGAAATAAGCCAGGCAGAGAAAGACAAGTACCAAATCATTTCACTCATCTGTGGAGTATAAGAACAAAGAAAAAACTGAAGGATCAAAACGGCAGCAGAATCACAGAACCCAAGAATGGACTCAGTTACCAAAGGGAAAGGAACTGGGGAGGATGGGTGGGAAGAGAAGGATAAGGGGTGGGGGGAGGAAAGAGGGCATTATGATTAGCATGTGTAATGTGGGGTGGGCACGGGGAGGGCTGTACAACACAGAGAAGACAAGTAGTGATTCTACAACATCTTACTAAGCTGATGGACAGTGACTGTAATGGGGTATGTGGGAGGAACTTGGTGATGGGTGGAGTCTAGTGAACATAATGTTCCTCATGTAATTGTAGATTAATGATATAAAAAAAAAGATTATAGCTAGGAAAAACTAACTAGAAATATAAGTATTTTCAATAAGTAGTAAATTTTGAGAATTGTGTACTTATTAAGCCAATTGTAGATCTTGTGTATGTTTGACCAATACTGAAAATTTTATATTTCCATATGTAGTCAAGTACTTCCGTTTTTTTTTTATTAGTTTTATTTTGGTATCGTTAATCTACAATTACATGAAGGACATTATGTTTACTAGGCTCCCCCTTTCACCAAGTCCCCCCCACATACCCGTTCACAGTCACTGTCCATCAACATAGTATGATGCTGTAAAATCACTACTTGTCTTCTCTGTGTTGCACAGCCCTCCCCGTGCACCCCCCATACTATACATGTTAATCGAAGTACTTCTATGTTTATAGTCACTTAACTTTAAATTAAGTGACCTTTTTTAGAACTTCCCCTGTGTTCTCTTGAGATAAAGTTGCAGCAAGAAGCATAAGAAGCATTTTCTGTTGGCTTTTTGGGCTTCCCTTTTCTATGTATAAATATTACATTGTTGGATTTCTGTTACTTTGCCATTTAAACAGTGTGAATTAACATAAAAAAATCTTCTCAAGTCATTAAATTTTGTTTGGTTTGGTTTTCTTTGGCTTTAATCTGAGTGCTCTACAAGCTGCAAAAAAAGTATTTATGGCTTAGTATAATAAAATCAGGTTTTTCTGTCAGTTACTCCATAATCAGAATTATAACTTCAAGTATTCAGGGCATAATTAGACTATTGAAGAATCGTAGACCTTATAAAAGTCATCTAACGTGACCTGCTCAAAAGAGGAGAGCCGTCCACAGCACCCCTGACCGATACTCATCCGGGCTCCTTGGGAACATCTCTAATAGGCCTTGCCTCATTCTTTTATTTGGTGATTTAATTTAAAGTATTCTGCCTCTCTAGAAAATCTACCCATGTGTCAGTACCCTACTATTCTAACCACTTTAGTTATATTCACACAGAATCTATATCTTAAGGTTGTTAGGAATATTGTCACCCCCACTTTATAGACAGCGAGACTGAAGCACAAAGGGAAAGTTCCCTAAGGTCACTCAGCTGTCAAGCAGAAGAGCCCAGCTCTTGATCCCGCATGCTCAGCCCCTCCCCTGTATCTGCTCTCATACTAAGAAGAGTCCTTATGTACGATGCCGGAAACCTGCCTGCAGGTTGATCTTGATCATCGAGTTTTGGGTGAGCAATTCACCTAGTTAAGAATTCACGTAACTATTTTCAGCCCACATCTCTGAATTGTTCACATAAATGTCTTAAGAAGTTTTAAGATAACCTTTTTAAAAATCAAGATATACAATGTTTATTCTCCTGATATACTCGTTTGATAAAGAATGTAAAAGATTAGTTTGGCACTTTTTGTTAAATTTTTTATTGAAATATAACAAACTCAAGTAATAAGCATGTGTTGAATTCTGAATTTTCATGAAGTGAACACACCTAGATAACCAGTAAGATAAAGGAAACATTACCAGCATCCATAGGGTGCCTATCCAAGGGCTACCTACCCACGACCCATAAAAAGACCTACTACCAAGGCTGTGCTTAGTAACAGACACAAGGGTACTGGTTAAGCATGTCACAGTAGCACTCTGAGGCATTTCGAGTGCCAGATACTAAGATTCCAAGTTGAAGTGAGTTGGGAAATGAGACATGTTACAGACACAGATATGCAGTAAGAGGTAAAAACACGTGGACCAGAGGGACAGAATCCAGTCCCTGACTTGCCTTGGATCCTGGACATTTCAATCCAATTCTATTCCTTGCAATGAGAAGATATTAAGAACAAAACCACAAGTCAGGAGGCATTCTCAACTCCATCATTTTGATTCCCAACTACAATCGATTGATAGTGGCTACCTAGAGAATTGGAAATGTGGAAAATGACTTTGAGGCTGAGTTCAAAGGAAAAGGCTATTGTGATGTCTGCCATGTTGTTTTTGCGGGGGATGGAAGGGAGGCAGGAATGGTATTGCATATTTGCCATTCCTGACCTTAACCAATATCATGAAGAAATCAAAAGACAGAAAAAACAGAGCAATTACCATATTGAGCTGGATACTTCTGTTTAATAAGTATCACATTTTAAACCAATAAATTATTTTATTTCTTATGTGTCTGCTAGGAAAATGAGATAAGCCAGAGAGTGTTCAGTCATCCCTGACTAATTGGAGATCAGAAAGTTTAATTGGCACAGCTGTTCCAGGAGAAGTAGAAAAGTGTTAAAAATGAGTTTGCCTTTAACTATGGCTCTATCACAAAATGTTGGATCAACAAAATTATGTTCTAAAATTACTTGTTCATTAGAGAGTTATGTGGGAAGTATGTCCTTATGGACTTTAAAGGATCTGGCTAAGATCAACAACACTCAATACCAGCAACAAGCCTTTGGAAAAATGTCATGATTTCTCAACATGTGTCACAGTATGAACCCACAGCTCCTAGAGCTGAGAACTAGTCCATACTTGGTAGGCAGCATGCAGCTAAGGATGAAGGTGGGTCCCACAGGGCTACTCCTTTGGGGTACTGAAGTGGGCTTCTTAATACTTGTGTGAATGCTCAGGGCACGTCTCAATACATGCAACTGGGGCCTGTAAACCCGAAGCATGAAGATAGGCCTCAACCTCTCTCTTCTCATGTCTTTCAAACCCCTACTCTGGAAGGAACCCAACTCAACCTTTCAAATCATTTCTGGTTTTCTTCCCCACCCTGCTTCCCATCCCTATGCGCCGGCGCCCCTTGTGGTGACACCTCCGCCCCTGGCCCCGCCCCCTCTGTGTGTCAGAGCTTCATTCACTCTCAAGACTCCCACCTGGACTTCAGTGCAAACAGCGCCTCGGATGCCCGCTCCCGCTCGATCTTCCTTCCTACTTCTAGGCCTGAATCTTCAATTGCCTGCTAGATATTTCCTCACCTAAAACTCAGTATATAAACTTGAGTTTGGTTTTTCCTTCTTGATGTCCCCATGTCTTTTGATGGTACCAACTAACCACTTCTATTCAGACTCAAAATCACAGTCATATTTTAATTTCTCTGACTTTTAACATCCAATTTCTCAAATTCTTCAAATTGTTTCTTTTGTATCTACTCTTCTTTTCCCACTCCTACCATCACCACATTAGTTCATTCTCTTATTTCCTTAATTCTGGGATGCCTATATTGTCATGATTTTACAAACCTACAATCAAGATTTTATAATCAATGTATACATTTTATGTAAAGTTTTTCATTAAAAAAATCTGTTGTCAATAATGTCTTAGAATTGACAAACTGTGACATCTGAGGCCTAGATCATTGTCCTTCTACTTGCTGTCAGTCTGCATTCCCTTGATTCTCTGATCTGTCCTGAACACTACTGTCTGATTAATCTCTTTAAAAAACTGCTTTCATTAAGTCATTTTTTTCCTTAGGAAAAACTTCAGTGGCTCCCATTCCCTGCTAGGTAAAGTGTGCCTAGGGAATTAACTTTGGCATTGAAGGTCCCCTGCAATCACGCCCTGACCCCTTACCGTCCTCTTTCTGCCCTTCCCAACATCATTCCCTAACCAGATCCTTCTGCCCTGAACAGATCTTTTTCTGCCTCTGGGTCATTCCCCAGAATTAGAAGCCTATTCCTCCTGCACTTACACCCTACTCAGGCTTCAAGTCCTATCTATGCTGTGACATGTAATCTAAACAACCTATCTCCAAATAATCCCCTCCTCCTCTAAATTGCTATAGTACTTGTCTTGTATACTCATCTCATACTTACTATTAATTACCTAATATCTTTGTATATATTTATGACTGTTAAGTGATAGGTCTGATGTTTTATAAGGAACCCAAGAAAATCAGTCACATTAAATGGCTCACTCTGTCCTATTTCTCTCATCAGATCATAAGTACCTTGACATTAGCTCTCTTAGGTATCTTGTCTCCCTGATAGTTCCTTGAATCACGACTTATGGAAGAAACAAAGTCTCACAAGTGCTGAGTCAGACTGGGGGATCGGGTCTCTGAAAAGAGTTATTGCCGAGCTGACCCCTCTGTGGCTGGGCCGAGTCATTGCACCCGGTTCCCCGCATCTCCCCTCCTCCAGGGGCCCAAGCTTATGGTCCTAGTAGCGGAACACTTCTGCTCAGTCTTTACAGTGAATCAAGTGTAAAACGGCATGGTGAGTTGAACAAGAGAAACTTCATAGTGTTATAAGGTAGATGTGTGGAGGCAGAAAGAAACCAGAGATGCCCCTAAGATGGGAGTAAGGCCAGGTCAGCGAGGGCATTGCATGATGTCATGCTAAAGAGGTCAGATTGGAAGCTTTTTTAAACCAGGAAAGTGATGTAATCAGATCTGTTTAACTAGAATCATGGGAGATAGATTGGGAAGAGGAGGAAGAAGAGAGGAAGGCAGAAGGGAGACCAGTTAGGAATACTATTTCAGGACCTGAATTAAGGGGGTGGTAGTAGAAATTAAGTGGAAGGAGCTGGAGTCAAAAGAATGTAGAGCAAGAATGGCCAGAACTTGCTGGCAGAGATAAAATCAAAGGGATGATGATGGAAAAGAATGACTGTGGGTACTAATTCAAACACGTGGGTGGCTGGCAAAGCTGTTACCTGGAATAGAGGAGAAGTAAGCAGGCTTGGGGTGGGTTGGAGTAGGTGAGAAGATAATGAGCTTCAATTTGGATGTGTTGCATTTGCATAACTTAAAGGACATTTTTATGAGAGTGAGGAGCTAGAGAAAGATGTGGACTGGAGATACAGATTTGTAATAGAAGTTTTATTGGGTAAGTTACACCTCTTTTCAAATACACTGCTCACTCTTAGCCCAAAGCATCCAACCACCCTACCTTTCTTGTCCTACCTGTTTCACCAGATTTTCTCAAGGCTCCTGGAGCCCAGTTTGTTATACCTTTACTCTTGACCAGTTGAGAAATTATAGCAGTTATCTAAGTTTAGACAATTAGACTCTAAGACATTACTGAATTTTATAGGATGTGTAATTTTGGAGAAACCTAGGGACTTCTGTTTGTTGTGAATTATGTTAAACATGCAATGGTGCTTTCCTGTCCATGCTTCCTCCTAACTCACTTTCTCCAACTGCCCACACACCTAGTCTTATCTGCCCTCTGGTAACTCTTTTCTTAACCCTTTCTTTATGTTCTTGGTCACTGCCTCAATCTTGAAACTTGCTTCTTCCTGGGCTTCCATGATACCTCTTGACTTCCCACGTACTTCTGACATCTCTGGCTGCTATATTTCTTCAAACACCTACTTAAAAGTTAATATTTCCAGGCGGAGCCAGGATGGCGGCGTGAGTAGAGCAGTGGAAATCTCCTCCCAAAAACACATAGAGCTATGAAAATATAACAAAGAAAACTCTTCCTAAAATAGAGACCAGAGGACACAGGACAACATCCAGACCACATCCACACCTGCAAGAACCCAGCGCCTTGCGAAAGGGGTAAGATACAAGCCCCGGCCCGGCGGGACCCGAGCGCCCCTCCCCCCAGCTCCCGGAGGGTGGAAAGAAACCGGAGCGGTTTTTTTTTTGGCAAGTGCTTTTTGGAAGCCTTAAAGGGACAGGGACCCCATTGCTAGGGAGGCAGGGCGGCGGGACTGGTGAGCGGGTGCCTGGGACCGGCGCCTGAGGACAAAGATTATCGCGCGTTTTTCCCTATGGGACTGATGGGCGGGTGCCTGAGACCAGCGCCTGAGGACGGAGGAAATCGCGAGCTTTTCCCCCTTTTTTTTTTCTCTTTTTGGCGAGTGCGTTTTGGAAGCCTTAAAGGGACAGGGACCCTGTTGCTAGGGAGGCAGGGCGGCGGGACCGGTGAGCAGGTGCCTGGGACCGGTGCCTGAGGACAAAGAATATCCCGTGTTTTTCCCTGCGGGACCGGAGGGCGGGTACCTGAGACCGGCGCCTGAGGACAGAGGAAATCGCGTGTTTTTCCCCTTTTTTTTTCTCTTTTTGGCGAGTGCTTTTTGGAAGCCTTAAAGGGACAGGGACCCTGGTGCTAGGGAGGCAGAGCAGCAGGACCGGAGAGCGGGTGCCTGGGACCGGCACCTGAGGACAAAGAATATCGAGCATTTTTCCCTGCCGGACCAGTAGGCAGGTGCCTGAGACTGGCGCCTGAGGATGGAGGAAATCGCGCGTTTTCCCCCGTTTTTGTTCTCTTTTTGGCGAGTGCTTTTTGGAAGCCTTAAAGGGACAGGGACCCTGGTGCGAGGGAGGCAGAGCAGCAGGACCAGTGAGCGGGTGCCTGGGACTGGCGCCTGAAGACAAAGAATATCGCGCGTTTTTCCCTGCGGGACCGGTGGGCGGGTGCTTTTTGGAAGCCTTGAAGGGACAGGGACCCCGATGCTAGGGAGGCAAGGCAGCAGGACCAGTGAGCGGGTGCCTGGGACCAGCGCCTGAGGAAAAAAAAAAAAAATCACGTGTATTTTCCTTTTTTTTTTTTTTTTTCTTCTGCTCCCTCTCTCATTGTTGCTGTTGTTGTTTGGAGAGTGCTTTTTGGAAGTCTTAAAGGGGCAGGACAAGACACTTAGACCAGAGGCAGGGAATCTGGGGATCTCTGGGCACTCTAACCCCCTGGACAACAGGGAGCACAGAGGCCCCTTACGGAGATAAATAGCCTCGCAGCCGCTCCCCCTCCAACGGGGCTCCACCACTTTGAAGGAGCAGCCCCAGCCAGGCCATGCCCACAGCAACAGCGGAGATAAACTCCATAGCAAACGGGCAGGTAGCAGAAGCCCTGCCTGCGCACAGCTGCCAAGCATAAGCCACTAGAGGTCGCTATTGTCCCAGGAGAGGAAGGCCACAAACCAACAAGAAGGGAAGCTCTTCCAGCGGTCACTTGTACCAGCTCTGCAAACTATCTCTATCACCATGAAAAGGCAAAACTACAGGCAGACAAACATCACAGAGACAACACCTGAGAAGGAGACAGACCTAACCAGTCCTCCTGAAAAAGAATTCAAAATAAAAATCATGAACATGCTCACAGAAATGCAGAGAAAAATGCCAGAGCAATGGGATGAGATGCAGAGAAAAATGCAAGAGCAATGGGATGAAGTCTGGAGGGACAGCACAGATGTCAGGAAGGAGATCACAGAAGTGAAACAATCCCTGGAAGGATTTATAAGCAGAATGGATAAGATGCAAGAGGCCATTGAAGGAATAGAAGCCAGAGAACAGGAACGTATAGAAGCTGACATAGAGATAAAAGGATCTCCAGGAATGAAACAACACTAAGAGAACTATGTGACCAAGCCAAAAGGAATAATATTCGTATTATAGGGGTACCAGAAGAAGAAGAAAGAGGAAAAGGGATAGAAAGTCTCTTTGAAGAAATAATTGCTGAAAACGTCCCCAAACTGGGGGAGGAAATAATCGAACAGACCATGGAATTACACAGAACCCCCAACAGAAAGGATCCAAGGAGGAAACACCAAGACACATAGTAATTAAAATGGCAAGGATCAAGGACAAGGAAAGAGTTTTAAAGGCAGCTAGAGAGAAAAAGGTCACCTATAAAGGAAAACCCATCAGGCTAACATCAGACTTCTCGACAGAAACCCTACAGGCCAGAAGAGAATGGCATGATATATTTAATACAATGAAACAGAAGGGCCTTGAACCAAGGATACTGTATCCAGCATGACTATCATTTAAATATGATGGCGGGATTAAGCAATTCCTAGACAAGCAAAAGCTGAGGGATTTTGCTTCCCACAAACCACCTCTACAGGGCATCTTACAGGGACTGCTCTAGATGGGAGCACTCCTAAAAAGAACACAGAACAAAACACACAACATATGAAGAAGGGAGGAGGAGGAATAAGAAGGGAGAGAAGAAAAGAATCTCCAGACAGTGTATATAACAGCTCAATAAGCGAGCTAAGTTAGGCAGTAAGATACTAAAGAGGCTAACCTTGAACGTTTGGTAACCACGAATTTAAAGCCTGCAATGGCAATAAGTACATATCTCTCAATAGTCACCCTAAATGTAAATGGACTTAATGCACCAATCAAAAGACACAGAGTAATAGAATGGATAAAAAAGCAAGACCCATCTATATGCCGCTTACAAGAAACTCACCTTAAACCCAAAGACAAGCACAGACTAAAAGTCAAGGGATGGAAAAACATATTTCAGGCAAACAACAGTGAGAAGAAAGCAGGGGTTGCAGTACTAATATCACACAAAATAGACTTCAAAACAAAGAAAGTAATAAGAGATAAAGAAGGATACTACATAATGATAAAGGGCTCAGTCCAACAAGAGGATATACCCGTTCTAAATATATATGCACCCAATACAGGAGCACCAGCATATGTGAAGCAAATACTAACAGAACTAAAGAGGGAAATAGACTGCAATGCATTCATTGTAGGAGACTTCAACACACCACTCACCGCAAAGGATAGATCCACCGGGCAGAAAATAAGTAAGGACACACAGGCACTGAACAACACACTAGAACAGATGGACCTAATAGACATCTATAGAACTCTACATCCCAAAGCAACAGGATATACATTCTTCTCAAGTGCACATGGAACATTCTCCAGAAAGGACCACATACTAGCTCACAAAAAGAGCCTCAGTAAATTCCAAAATATTGAAATTCTACCAACCAATTTTTCAGACCACAAAGGTATAAAACTAGAAATAAATTCTACAGAGAAAACAAAAAGGATCACAAACACATGGAGGCTTAACAACATGCTACTAAATAATCAATGGATCAATGAACAAATCAAAATAGAGATCAAGGAATATATAGAAACAAATGACAACAACAACACAAAGCCCCAACTTTTGTGGGACGCAGTGAAAGCAGTCTTAAGAGGAAAGTATATAGCGATCCAGGCACACTTGAAGAAGGAAGAACAATCCCAAATGAATAGTCTAACATCACAATTATTGAAACTGGAAAAAGAAGAACAAATGAGGCCTAAAGTCCGCAGAAGGAGGGACATAATAAAGATCAGAGAAGAAATAAACAAAATTGAGAAGAATAAAACAATAGCAAAAATCAACGAAAACAAGAGCTGGTTCTTTGAGAAAATAAACAAAATAGATAAGCCTCTAGCCAAACTTATTAAGAGAAAAAGAGAATCAACACAAATTCAGAAATGAGAACGGAAAAATCACGACAGACTCCACAGAAATACAAAGAATTATTAAAGACTACTATGAAAACCTATATGCCAACAAGCTGGAAAACCTAGAAGAAATGGACAACTTCCTAGAAAAATACAACCTCCCAAGACTGACCAAGGAAGAAACACAAAAGTTAAACAAACCAATTATGAGCAAAGAAATTGAAAAGGTAATCAAAAAACTACCCAAGAACAAAACCCCAGGGCCGGATGGATTTACCTCAGAATTTTATCAGACACACAGAGAAGACATAATACCCATTCTCCTTAAAGTGTTCCACAAAATAGAAGAAGAGGGAATACTCCTAAACTTATTCTATGAAGCCAACATCACCCTAATACCAAAACCAGGCAAAGACCCCACCAAAAAAGAAAATTACAGACCAATATCCCTGATGAATGTAGATGCAAAAATACTCAATAAAATATTAGCAAACAGAATTCAACAGTATATCAAAAGGATCATACACCATGACCAAGTGGGGTTCATCCCAGGGATGCAAGGATGGTACAACATTCAAAAATCCATCAACATCATCCGCCACATAAACAAAAAGAAAGACAAAACCTATACATGCTTAAGTTACTCTACAAGAAGATATGTCAAAGAAATAATCAATCTTTCCATGTTATCGTCAAAAAAAAAAAAAAAAAAAAAAAAAAAAAAGAAAGACAAAAACCACATGATCATCTCCATAGATGCTGAAAAAGCATTTGACAAAATTCAACATCCATTCATGATAAAAACTCTCAGCAAAATGGGAATAGAGGGCAAGTACCTCAACATAATAAAGGCCATATATGATAAACCCACAGCCAACATTATACTGAACACTGAGAAGCTGAAAGCTTTTCCTCTGAGATCGGGAACAAAACAGGGATGCCCACTCTCCCCACTGTTATTTAACATAGTACTGGAGGTCCTAGCAATGGCAATCAGACAAAACAAAGAAATACAAGGAATCCAGATTGGTAAAGAAGAAGTTAAACTGTCACTATTTGCAGATGATATGATACTGTACATAAAAAACCCTAAAGACTCCACTCCAAAACTACTAGAACTGATATCGGAATACAGCAAAGGTGCAGGATACAAAATTAACACACAGAAATCTGTAGCTTTCCTATACACTAACAATGAATCAATAGAAAGAGAAATCAGGAAAACAATTCCATTCACCATTGCATCAAATAGAATAAAATACCTAGGAATAAACCTAAGCAAAGAAGTGAAAGACTTATACTCTGAAAACTACAAGTCACTCTTAAGAGAAATTAAAGGGGACACTAATAAATGGAAACTCATCCCATGCTCATGGCTAGGAAGAATTAATATCGTCAAAATGGCCATCCTGCCCAAAGCAATATACAGATTTGATGCAATCCCTATCAAATTACCAGCAACATTCTTCAATGAATTGGAACAAATAATTTAAAAATTCATATGGAAACACCAAAGACCCCGAATAGCCAAAGCAATCCTGAAAAAGAAGAACAAAGTAGGGGGGATCTCACTCCCCAACTTCAAGCTCTACTACAAAGCCATAGTAATCAAGACAATTTGGTACTGGCACAAGAACAGAGCCACAGACCAGTGGAACAGATTAGAGACTCCAGAAATTAACCCAAACAAATATGGTCAATTAATATTTGATAAAGGAGCCATGGACATACAATGGGGAAATGACAGTCTCTTCAACAGATGTTGTTGGCAAAACTGGACAGCTACGTGTAGGAGAATGAAACTGGACCATTGTCTAACCCCATATACAAAGGTAAACTCAAAATGGATCAAAGACCTGAATGTAGGTCATGAAACCATTAAACTTTTGGAAAAAAACATATGCAAAAACCTCTTAGACATAAACATGAGTGACCTCTTCTTGAACATATCTCCCTGGGCAAGGAAAACAACAGCAAAAATGAGCAAGTGGGACTACATTAAGCTGAAAAGCTTCTGTACAGCGAAAGACACCATCAATAGAACAAAAAGGAACCCTACAGTATGGGAGAATATATTTGAAAATGACAGATCCGATAAAGGCTTGACGTCCAGAATATATAAAGAGCTCACATGCCTCAACGAACAAAAAACAAATAACCCAATTAAAAACTGGGCAGAGGAACTGAACAGACAGTTCTCTAAAAAAGAAATACAGATGGCCAACAGACACATGAAAAGATGCTCCACATCACTAATTATCAGAGAAATGCAAATTAAAACTACAATGAGGTATCACCTCACACCAGTAAGGATAGCTGCCATCCAAAAGACAAACAACAACAAATGTTGGCGAGGCTGTGGAGAAAGGGGAACCCTCCTACACTGCTGGTGGGAATGTAAATTGGTTCAACCATTGTGAAAAGCAGTTTGGAGGTTCATCAAAATGCTCAAAACAGACCTACCATTTGACCCAGGAATTCCACTTCTAGGAATTTACCCTAAGAACGCAGCAATCAAGTTTGAGAGAGACAGATGTACCCCTATGTTTATCGCAGCACTATTTACAATAGCCAAGAACTGGAAGCAACCTAAATGTCCATCAGTAGATGAATGGATAAAGAAGATGTGGTACACATACACAATGGAATACTACTCAGCCATAAGAAGTGGAAAAATCCAACCATTTGCAGCAACATGGATGGAGCTGGACAGTATTATGCTCAGTGAAATCAGCCAAGCGGAGAAAGAGAAATATCAAATGATTTCACTCATCCGAGGAGTATAAGAACAAAGGAAAACCTGAAGGAACAAAACAGCAGCGGAATTACAGAACCCAAAAATGGACTAACAGGTACCAAAGGGAAAGGAACTGGGGAGGATGGGTGGGCAGGGAGGGATAAGGGGGGGGAAGAAGAAGGGGGCTATTAAGATTAGCATGCATGGGGTAGAGGGAGAAAGGGGAGGGTGGGCTGCACAATACAGAGAGGACAAGTAGGGATTCTACAACATTTTGCTAAGCTGATGGACAGTAACCGTAATGTGGTTGTTAGGGGGGACCTGATATAGGGGAGAGCATAGTAAACATAGTACTCTTCATGTAAATGTAGATTAAAGATTAAAAAAAAAAAAAGAAAGAAAGAAAGAAAAGGGGGATTACTCCTTGATAGGATAAAACTATTGGTAAATCAAAGATCAACACATGCTTTAAATATCCTTAATGTTGATCACTTAAAGGGTATCAGATGATCAGCTATGGAGGTACTCTTTTCTGATAATATTCCTTTCTCTTAATAAAAAAAAAAAAAAGGCAGTCCCTGTGTGCTGACCTCCAATGAGTTCTGCACAGTGGTATAGAGGGCATGTCAAAGTGTGGGCAAAGGGTCTGTTTGTTTCTATGCAGAAGATCAAGGCCTAGCTTGGATACCCAGAAAATGAACTAAGATACGATATGAGGAGGAGCTTCCAGCATCAGCACTCTCTGGAGGACTCGTGCCGGGGGATGATCATCAAAAAGCCTCCACAGGGATCCGGGCAATGCTGCGGTTGTGGCTGCGTCCACCCCACCATTTCCTGGACTTGCCATTGGAATGAGGAGGGAGATGCCTAGGCTGGCATGTGCATACAGTGAGACAACGAATTTGACCGGATCTGTACTGTTGGAACTCAACCAGGAGTTGGGAAGGGTGCAAGTTGTAGCACTCCAAAATCTTATGACTATAGACTATCTATGGTTAAGAGAACATATGGAATGTGAACAGATCCCAGAAATGGGCTGCTTTAATTTGTCTGATTTTTCTCAGACTGTTCAAGTACAGTAGGACAATATCCATCATATCATAGACAAATTTTCACAAATGCCTAGGGTGCCCTAATGGTTTTCTTGGCTTCACTGGAGATGGATGGTAATTATAGATTTGCTTTGTTTATGTCACCGTATTCCTATTATGTTAATGTGTGTGCAAATTAGTTACTAGTTTAAAACCTATACATACTTAAGGTACTCTACAAGAAGATATGTCAAAGAAATAATCAATCCTCCCATGTTTTCTTCCATATGCTACCTCTATAGCTTTTCTTCTTCCTTCCTAATTACAACCCTTAAATAGAATTCGTGCCTCATATCGAATTTACCGAGTATCATAATTCCTCCAGGTTGTAAAGATACCTCAAGACAAATGCTGGGCATAGAAGCCACAGGGCATAAATCTGCAAAGAAGTAAAAAGCTAACCTTTTCAAACAATATGGCTTCTCTCTCACTTACCAACTTTACATTTCCCTGTATGGCCCCGGAAGATGACTGGTTAGCCAGAGACGGGTAAGATTCCTCAAGGGAGGAACAACCTAAGACAGGCACAGTTGCAGGGGGGCCATCAGGTGAGAAATTGGGGATCAACAGAGGTGAGGCTCAGAACCTCATCCCCCCTGCTTTGAGAGAAATCTTCTGCATCCGTGGATGTTTTGCTGCCCTTGTCTAGCTTGGATTAATACTTAGTCCATAGGCACACACCTGATCATCTACATTTGCCCTCTTACAGCACTAAACTATGTTTTCTACCTTTATCTTGCATCTACCTACCACTTCAGCATTTTATTAAAAATAAAAATAATAATAATAATAAAGGGAGAAATGTGGGATCAACATATAAATCAGGTATAAAAATCAAACAAATATTCATATTTGACCTGATTGTTTATAGTTCATAATGCGTGATCAAAACCAAAAGTTTCTGTGATGAATGCCCTTGTACTGTTCACCATGTAAGAATTTATTCACTATGTAAGAATTCGTTCACCATGTACGAACTTGTTCATTATGCTTCAGAAGATTGGAGACTGATGAGAATTAGGCTTGAGATGGATTAATGATTGTACATTGAGCATTGACCCCCCTATACTGAATTTTATTGTTGTTAACAACCATTTGATCAATAAATATGAGAGATGCCCTCTCAAAAAAAAAAAAGTTAATATTTTCTAGGATTTCCTCTTTAGTCTTCCTTTTATCCACACTACATTTTAATATACACCTACTGTGACCTTAACCACTTGCGTGGCTGAACAAATAACCATTTTAAGTTGTTTCTAAATCTGAATTTCTAATCTAGTCTTTTCAGTCTAAACCCAAATATCCAACTCCTTTTAGGACATCTTTATTTAAATGTGTCCCACAGGCACTTCAAATGAACTTTTCTTCCCCAGAAACTTGGGCTCTTTCTCTATTCTATTCTTAGTGAATGGTATTATCATGCACCCAGCAAACTGGGAGGCATCCTTGACTTCTCCTCTTCCTTTATTTCTCAAGTTCAGTCTGTAATGAAATCCTATCAATTTTACATTTTAAATGATCATTTTCCTTAACGAGAACATATGACTGAGAATAATAAGAGAGTGAGAATAGCATATGGGGGAGACAAGCTGGATGGAGGGTTTTGTTGAGAAATTTTGAAAAACATGGCTGTATTACGTGAGAGAGTACCTTAAGACGACTTAAAGGCCATAGAGAGTGTTTCAGAGTGGATGTGGTCAGAGACCCACTAAACATTAGACAGATGAATAAAATGGTAATTTCAGGTTATATAAAAAAATTTTTTAAGTCAGTTGCATGAAAAATGGGAGCCAGCAACTCTTTAACTGGAGACAGTCATTTCTTTGATTTCACTGAAGGCATGAGAAAAAAGAAAAACTAAGAAGTTGCAACTAGAAACTAAGAAAATTTGACCTTGAATTTAAATGTATGCTCTACCAAGAAATAAAAATAATTCTCACTGAAGAAGGCAAATTGAAATTAGGCATTAGGTCCAGATGGAGGTAATAGAAAAATAATAGAAAAATGACATCATTTGATTGAAAAGTGCTTGTAGCCATTCTGCAACTAAAGATGATCTTTAAGTTAAATATATTTATATATATGTTCTTTTAATCACTAAATTGAAACGTGATAATGATGTCCTGAAACATCCGGATTTCCATATGCCTCCATAAAAATTTTAGGTTAAATAAACTACATTATAATATAGCACACTGACATATTGACATATTGATAAACATGGTAATTTCCATTTTGTCTTAGATACCAATTAACTCAGAGTAAATGCACTCCACTCCCCAGTATGGTTAGTCAATAATTAAACCTGGGAGAAAAAGAAGTACAAGTCAGGCAGTTCCGTATACCACGTTTCAAAAGCAAAGGAAAAAAAAATTGCAGCAAACACTGTACTTTTGTAAATAAACTGCATCTACGAAGCAGAAAATTCTCAAAGTAAAAGCAAGCCCACCTTATCTGAAGAAAGCACCAGGAATCTGAAGGAAAGAGTTTACTTTCAGCCCTCAGTTTAGAAATGCGATGAGACAGTGTTTCAGCAGAGCAACTAAGAAACACGTAGTAACCACAGAATGACCAACATGAGCGAGCAGTAAGAAAAAAATGACAAAAAAATGATAACTGTGACAGATTTAAAACCAAAGCTTTCCTCTCCCTCTGTGTAATTTTCCTCATTTTTTTCTGATTGCAATTTCAGTGATAAAGCTCTGTCAGATTGCTGAGTTACTTACGTGAGGTCCTGGAAGACAGAACTCCCGGTGCGCATATATGTTGATTTCCATCCTATAGCACCCACTCTGTAGGCACAAGCTTCGTAACCGGCGTTGTTTGAATTAATGACCACGGCAGCTGTTTGTTCTCTGGATTTAGCTGCCTGAGAGCAGTCATTAACAGGCATACAAGATCTTGAGCACCGCCTCTCTGTAAAGGAAGGAAAAAAAAAATGTGGGTCTCAATTCTTCCTGAATTCCTGGACGGGGTGGTTTGACCAAGTAGGAGGACAGTCAATGTTTCAGCATTACTTTCCTGTTTTTGATACACCATTCTACCTTAGTTTATTTCCACTATACACCATTCTACCTGAGTTTATTTCCACTAGAAAACTATTTTCTTCTGAGTTTCTTGAAGGTAGAAACAAAAATCTATAATAAAAATCTCAGCAGTCTTTTTCACATTGTTTTCTCACACTACATTCAAAACATTTATTGGTATACTACTTTGTGCAAAGAAAAATAGATTAAACTGGAAGATTTAAGATTCCATAATAGTCACAGACCTCAACATATTTAGAACTCTTAGTTTCATGAGATTGAAGGGAAAAAATCAATATTGTTGCATTTTATTTAAGCTACAGTAGAATAGAAAACTGTTGTTGCATTTTATAAAGGATGTACCTTGCGCTTTGGTGCTCAAGGACCCCCCCACAGCCAGATTGGTGGCAAGAAATATAGGCCGATGATCTACTTGTTTCCGTTTCACTCGTGTATGCTCATTTGAGTGCATCACCAGTCTAGCCTTATTTAGACACTTTACATTCTACTTTAGAAAAACTAAAATAAAAAATAATCCATTTTAAGAAGAGAACATTAATACTGTTATTTTTAAAAACTAATGAACAGATCAATGATACTTTCAAAAAAAATGAACTAATGAACAGGATGGGATGCATATAGCTTTGGTAACACATTTACTTAACTAGCATAGGCCAGCACAAACCAAAAAAATGAAATTCAAGAATCCTAAATAAAATATTAGTAAATAAAATCCAACAATGTTTGAAAAGAATACCAAATGACCAAATAATGTTTGTCTCTGGACCATGAGGGTCCTTCAGTTTTCGAAAATCTTTTGATATACTATCAAAAGAGAAAAACTATACAACAGATTACAAGTTATATTTTGAAAAAATATTTGCTATACCCATTACTAATTTTAAAAACCAAAACCAAGCTCTTTCTGGCTTTGAGTTTCTCCAAAACTCATTAAAAAAAAAAAAAGAAAAACTACCAAAATCTACAGCAAGCATCACATGTGATGGTAGAACAAATCTCATACTATTGTCATCACTATTCACAGGCACTGAAGGTTGTAAGCAACACAACAAGAAAAATACACAAGCATAAATATTGTAAAGTAAGAATTAAAGTCATTCTTATCTGTACATTGCATGGTTCTCTACCTATAAATGGCAAGAGAATTAACTAAAATTAGTATTATAATTAATAAGAATTTACTAAAGTGACTGGGTACAAAATAAGAAAATGCATGGGAAAGAAGAACACAGCTGGGGGTGTTATGGTCCCTGACTTTAAGCTACACTACAAAGCTACAGTAATCAAAAACAGTATGGTACTGGCACCAGAACAGACCCCACAGATCAATGGAACAGAGACCCAGATATAAACCCATGCATACATGGTCAACTAGTGTATGATAAAGGAGCCATGGGCATACAACAGGGGAAAGACAGTCTCTTCAATAACTGGTGTTCTGACAACTGCACAGCTACATGAAAGAGAATGAAACTGGATTACTATCTAACTCTATACATAAAAGTAAACTGGAAATGGATCAAAGACCTGAATATAAGACATGAAACCATAAAACTCTTAGAAGAAAACATAGGCAAGAATCTCTTGAACATAAGCATGAGCAATTTTTTCCTGGACACATCTCCTTGGGCAAGGAAAACAAAATAAAAAATGAACAAGTGGAACGACATCAAACTAAAAAGCTTCTGTACAGCAAAGGACACCATCAGCAGAACAAAAAGGCAACCTACAGTATGGGAGAATATATTTATAAACAATTTATCCAATAAGGGGTTAACATCAAAAATACATAAGAACCCATATGCCTCAACACCCAAAAAACAAATACCTGATTAAAAAATGGATGGAGGACCTTAATAGACATTTTTCCAAAGAAAAAATACAGATGGCCAATAGGCACATGAAAACCTGCTCCACATCGCTCATCATCAGGGAAATGCAAATCAAAACCAAAATGAGTTATCACCTCACACCAGTCAGAATGGCCACCATCCAAAAAACGAGAAGTCACAAGTGTTGACGAGGATGTGGAGAAATGGGAACCCTCCTGCACTGTTGGTGGGAATGTCAATTAGTGCAGCCACTGTGGAAAGAAATATGGAGGTTCCTCCAAAAACTAAAAATAGAAATACCATTCAACCCAGTAATTCCACTTCTAGGAATTTACCTGAAGAAAACAAAATCTTTCATTCAAAAGATATATGCACCCCCACGTTTATTGCCACATTAGTTATGATAACAAAGATATGGAAGCAACCTAAATATCCATCAGTAGATGAATGGATAAAGAAGATATGGTACATAGACACAATGGAATATTATTCAGTCATTTAAAAAAAATGTTTTGCCACTTGCAAAAACATGGATGGACCTAGAGGGTGTTATGCTAAATGAAATAAGCCAAGCAGAGAAAGACAAGTATCATATGACTTCATTTATTTGTAGAATATAAAAACAAAGCAAAACAACATGAGCAAAACAGCAGTAGACTCAGAGACACTGAGAAGTGACGGTGGTTACCATGGGGGAGGGATTGGGATCAGTGGTGAGGAGGGTGAGGGGGATACAGGGGCACAAAATTCTCAATCATAAGTTGGTCACAGGGATGGTAGTACAGCATGGAGAGTATAGTCACTGATTCCATAACATCTTTCCATGTTGACAAATAGTAACTGCACTAGTTGGGGTGAGGATTTAATAATAGGGGTAACTAAGTTGAACCACTGTGTTGTATATTTGAAACCAATATAAGATTGTGTATCAACTATACTTCAATTAAAAAATGTGCAAGACTTATATGAAGAAAACTCTAAAACTCTAAAAACTATTTATCAGTGTAGAAAGATGTTACAGAATCATTGATTATATTCTCCATGCTCCACTATTATCCTCTTGACCAACTTATTTGCGATTACAAATTATTAGTCTTGAACATTTTTTATTAGGTTAATTCCTAGGTACTCTATTGTCTTTGTATTTCTTGTGAATGAGATTTTCTTTTTCCTGTTGCATTTTCTTTTCCTTTTTTTATTGAAGTATTGTTGATATACAATCATATTGGTTCAAATATACAACACAGTGGTTCAACAGTTACCCACATTATTTTTGTTTAAGTATAATGTACATACACAAAAAGGGGTGGTGGTATCACAAATCATAAGGTGAGCAGCTCAATGAATTAATGCGAAGTGAACACACTGTGTAACTGTTGCCCAGGTCAAGAAAATGGACATTAACAGCAACTCAGAAGCTCCCTCTGGACCACTGCTTCCTCCCTCCACAGAAACTGCTCACTGGATCCTGCAGGCCTCCCCACCCCAGCTGCCAGGGAGCTCAGGAAGCAGCCGGGGAAGCAAGGAGAAACACTTCTAGGGGAAAGCGAGAACCTCACGGCCATCCCAGCCTGCCTCCAAAACGGGGAGTACCCAGCCAATGCCAACATGTGATACCAAGATTTTCTAAACAACACATAAGATAAAAAATTTAAATATCTGCAGATTTACTTTATCTTCTCTCACTTCATCTGCCACTGTGACCGTAATGCCACCGCAGCAAGGAGAAGATGAAGCAGGGAAATTTCTTGCAAGAAGGAAAAAGTCCCCTTCTTCTGGCCACGTGGAGTGGTGGGAGGAAGGAGAGCCTGGGGTGGGCATGAGTAGGTGAACAGGTGAGACTTGTGTTCCTCCCCCTCTGGGCTACACTGCACTCTGGAGTGTGGCTGTCGGGGGTTATGAGCAATGCCAAAAAAGAGGACACTTCACTTGCCTTTGGGTTTCGGTAGGCCTGCCTTGGTCTGTTGGGGCCGCTGTGGCAAGCTGCCATAGCACTTAGTGGTGTGTAGACAACAGAAAGTTCTTGCTCACAGTTCTGCAGACTGGTGGTTGGGAACAGGGACTGGCATGGCTAAGTTCTGGGGAAGGCCCTCTTTCATGTTGCAGACTGTCCACGTCTCCATCTGTTGTGTCCTCGGTGGGCAGAGAGCAGAGGGGAAGCTGGCGTTCTCCTGACTCTTATGAAGTCGCCAGCCCCAGTCATGAGGACCCCACCTCATGGCCTCCTCTGATCCCCATCACCTCCCACTTAATCCTGAACACCTCCCAGTGCTGTCACCTGGGGTGGGGCAGGGGTAGAGTTTCAACATATGAATTTGTTTTGGGGGGATTCAAACATTTAGTTCACCACAAGCCTTATAGGATGGGCCCCCTTCTCCCCTGCCGCATCCACACAGGGTGGCTGCTGGGGTGAACTCAGTGGTGTGACACAGGCAGAGGGAAGCTTGAGCTGAATGTCCCAGATAATCTCTGTCAACTCCTGAGTGGCAGTCTTTTTCAAGGGAGGCACTTCTGTTCCCATGGGGGTATATTTCAAAAATCCCATGGGGGGTGGATTTTTAGTTGTGCCAACGAGGAGGGGGGACTTTTGGCTTTCCCTGAGTAAGAAGAACTTTTTGTAATGCCAGGAACTGTCCTGCCCAACAAAAGTTCTCCTGCCCCAAATGGCAGGCCCACTCCCATTGAGAAGTTCCACTGAAGTACTTTGCCCTCTCTCATTTCACCACCTTAGAAAGCTGAAGGACTTTGTACTTACATAGGTGATAACAGACTTGTTTTCTGCAATTTGGTTGGGATGTTCAAGGTGTTATGCATCATGGGTCTCCCCCAAGCACAGAAATCCCTAGTTAATCATTACATATTTACAGTTCGAAAGCAAGCCAGGGTCTGCATTAAAGCATCCCTGCAATCGGAGAAACCAGCAGGGCCACCAAAGAATGATTGTAAAATAACTTCATTTTTTTCTTACATTTCCCAAATACAATGAAGAGTATACATAACCCTCAGCAACATTTTTTGCTGTTATATCTCCACTCTTCATTTCCATCCATTTCTTCACATCCAATCTGTTGCTTCTCTTCACTTAGCTAAAAATTCTGGGGAAGAAAAAAATCCTCCTCTCCTCGCCTTTTCTGGTCTCTATTACAAAAACTCAGCTATAAAGCCTAGAGCTTAAAGAATGTTCTCATCACTGGGTTTCAGACAGGGCACCTGGGGGTCAGCCATGAGCAGAGTACCTGGGCTGTGCCCCCGTCCAACACCTGCCTTTCAGTCTCTCTTGTTTGTCAAGCACACACAGGCTGAGCATGAAGCCTACCGGGTTGACGGGCAAAGACACAAGCCACCAGGGTGCTGCTTGCCTGGTCTTTGTCCCACATACCATAAAGGACAATGCAGACGCGAAAGGGCCAGTTGCCTGAAATGCAAGCTGTGGGACACCCCGTTGCTGAGGAGCCAATTCTAGGCTGCAGCTTAGCTGTTTAATATTCTGAATGTCTATTTTGAGAGGACTGGGGCAGGAAGCCCTTGCCTCATCAGAACCTGGAAAGCCATAAGAAACTGTGTCATGACAACTTCCCAGGGAAGTTAGGGGGCTGTGTGGGAGAAGGCCTACAGGCCTCCCATATCTGATGCTAAGGTGTCTTTAACCAGAAACACATATAAAACAAGGTTTTACACTGATCAGTTGACAAAGTCTTGTGACCAATAGCTTGCAGGAACATAATCCTACTTGTCGCTTAGGAGCTAGAGTTTAGTATTCCCTAACTCATAGCCACTTTATAGAATATAACTATGCAAATAATGAGAAGAGGCTATGTTATTATGAATATGTGCTTAACACACTGGCACTTCTAGGAGACTGTAAACTATGAGAGTTGGCCACAGCTATTTTGTTCATCTTTGTATATCCAGAATCTTGCATAATCCATAGTAAATTAAAATCAGATGCGATTAAAACTATTAGAAGACAACATAAGCAAAAATCTCCTGAATATAAACATGAGCAACTTCTTCCTGAACACATCTCCTCGAGCAAAGGAAACAAAAGCATAAATGAACACGTGGGACTATATCAAACTAAAAAGCTTCTGTACGGCAAAGGACACCATCAACAGAACAAAAAGGCATCCTAGAGTATGGGAGAATGTATTTGTAAATGGCATATCCAACAAGGGGTTAACATCCAAAATATAAAGAACTCACATGCCTCCACCCCCAAAAAGCAAATAACCCAATTAAAAAATGGGCAGAGGGGGGCGGGGCCAAGATGGCGACATGAGTAGAGCAGCAGAAATCTCCCAAAACCACATATATCTATGAAAATATAACAAAGACAACTCTTCCTAAAATAGAGACCAGAGGACACAGGACAACATCCAGACCACATCCACACCTGCGAGAACCCAGCACCTCGCAAAGGGGATAAGATACAAACCCCGGCCCGGCGGAACCCGAGCGCCCCTCCCCCCAGCTCCTGGTGGGAGGAGAGGAGTCAGCAGGGAGGGAGAAGGAGCCTAGGACTGCTGAGAACACCCAGCCCCAGCCATCTGGACCAGCGCACAGACACAGTGCATGCGTGGCATCCTGGATACTAAGGAAACAGGGCGGCAGGATCAGTGAGCAGGTGCCTGATGCCGACGCCAGAGAACAAAGAAACAGGAGTGGCCATTTCCTTTTTTTTTTTTTTTTTTTTGCGAGTGCTTTTTGGAAGTCTTAAAGGGAAAGGGACCCCAATACTAGGGAAACAGGGCAGCAAGACCAGTGAGCGGGTGCCTGAGACCAGCGCCTGAGGATAAAGAAAATCGTGCATTTTTATTTTTTAATTAATTATTTAATTTTTTTTTCTGTTGTTGTTTTGGTTTGGAGAGTGCTTTTTGGAAGTCTTAAAGGGGCAGGGCAGGACACTTAGTCCAGAGGCAGGGAATCTGGGGATCTCTGGGCACTCTAACTCCCTGGGCAACAGGGAGCACGGAGGCCCCTTACGGAGATAAACAACCTCCCGCTGCTCCCCCTCTAATGGGGCTCCACCATTTTGGAGCAGCAGCTGGAGCAAGGCCACGCACACAGCACCAGGGGAGATAAACTCCATAGCAGTCGGGCAAGAAGTGGAAGCCATGTCTCGCGCAGCTGCCCAGCACAGGCCACTACAGGTCGCTGTTCTCACAGGAGAGGAAGGCCACAAACCAACAAGAAGGAAATCTCTTCCAGCCGTCACTTGTACCAGCTCTGCAAACTATCTCTATCACCATGAAAGGGCAAAACTACAGGCAGACAAAGATCACAGAGTCAACACCTGAGAAGGAGACAGACCTAACCAGTCTTCCTGAAAAACAGTTCAAAATAAAAATCATGAACATGCTGACAGAGATGCAGAGAAAAATGCAAGAGCAATGGGGTGAAGTCTGGAAGGAGATCACAGATGTCAGGAAGGAAATCACAGAAGTGAAACAAACCCTGGAAGGATTTATAAGCAGAATGGATAAGATGCAAGAGGCCATTGAAGGAATAGAAACCAGAGAATAGGAACGTATAGAAGCTGACAGAGAGAAAGATAAAAGGATCTCCAGGAATGAAACAATACTAAGAGAACTATGTGACCAATCCAAAAGGAACAATATCCATATTATAGGGGTACCAGAAGAAGAAGAGAGAGGAAAAGGGATAGAAAGTGTCTTTGAAGAAAGAATTGCTGAAAACTTCCCCAAACTGGGGGAGGAAATAATCGAACAGACCACAGAAATACACAGAACCCCCAACAGAACGGATCCAAGGAGGACAACACCAAGACAAATAATAATTAAAATGGCAAGGATCAAGGACAAGGAAAGAGTTTTAAAGGCAACTAGAGAGAAAAAGGTCACCTATAAAGGAAAACCCATCAGGCTAACATCAGACTTCTCGACAGAAACCCTACAGGCCAGAAGAGAATGGCATGATATATTTAATACAATGAAACAGAAGGGCCTTGAACCAAGGATACTGTATCCAGCATGACTATCATTTAAATATGATGGCGGGATTAAACAATTCCCAGACAAGCAAAAGCTGAGGGAATTTGCTTCCCACAAACCACCTCTACAGGGCATCTTACAGGGACCGCTCTAGATGGGAGCACTCCTAAAAAGAGCACAGAACAAAACACACAACATATGAAGAAGGGAGGAGGAGGAATAAGAAGGGAGAGAAGAAAAGAATCTCCAGACAGTGTATATAACAGCTCAATAAGCGAGCTAAGTTAGGCAGTAAGATACTAAAGAGGCTAACCTTGAACGTTTGGTAACCACGAATTTAAAGCCTGCAATGGCAATAAGTACATATCTCTCAATAGTCACCCTAAATGTAAATGGACTTAATGCACCAATCAAAAGACACAGAGTAATAGAATGGATAAAAAAGCAAGACCCATCTATATGCCGCTTACAAGAAACTCACCTCAAACCCAAAGACATGCACAGACTAAAAGTCAAGGGATGGAAAAACATATTTCAGGCAAACAACAGCGAGAAGAAAGCAGAGGTTGCAGTACTAATGTCACACAAAATACACTTCAAAACAAAGAAAGTAACAAAAGATAAAGAAGGACACTACATAATGATAAAGGGCTCAGTCCAACAAGAGGATATAACCATTCTAAATATATATGCACCCAACACAGGAGCACCAGCATATGTGAAACAAATACTACCAGAACTAAAGTGGGAAATAGACTGCAATGCATTCATTTTAGGAGACTTCAACACACCACTCAACCCAAGGATAGATCCTCCAGGCAGAAAATAAGTAAGGACACACAGGCACTGAACAACACACTAGAACAGATGGACCTAATAGACATCTATAGAACTCTACATCCAAAAGCAACAGGATATACATTCTTCTCAAGTGCACATGGAACATTCTGCAGAATAGACCACATACTAGCCCACAAAAAGAGCCTCAGTAAATTCCAAAATATTGAAGTTCTACCAACCAATTTTGCAGACCACAAAGTTATAAAACTAGAAATAAATTCTACAGAGAAAACAAAAAGGCTCACAAACACATGGAGACTTAACAACATGCTCCTAAATAATCAATGGATCAACGAACAAATAAAAATAGAGATCAAGCAATATATGGAAACAAATGACAACAACACAAAGCCCCAACTTCTTTGGGACGCAGCGAAAGCAGTCTTAAGAGGAAAGTATATAGCGATTCAGGCACACTTGAAGAAGGAAGAACAATCCCAAATGAATAGTCTAACATCACAATTATTGAAACTGGAAAAAGAAGAACAAATGAGGCCTAAAGTCTGCAGAAGGAGGGACATAATAAAGATCAGAGAAGAAATAAACAAAATTGAGAAGAATAAAACAATAGAAAAAATCAACGAAACCAAGAGCTGATTCTTTGAGAAAATAAACAAAATAGATAAGCCTCTAGCCAAACTTATTAAGAGAAAAAGAGAATCAACACAAATTCAGAAATGAGAACGGAAAAATCACGACAGACTCCACAGAAATACAAAGAATTATTAAAGACTAGTATGAAAACCTATATGCCAACAAGCTGGAAAACCTAGAAGAAATGGACAACTTCCTAGAAAAATACAACCTCCCAGGACTGACCAAGGAATAAACACAAAAGTTAAACAAACCAATTACGAGCAAAGAAATTGAAATGGTAATCAAAAAACTACCCAAGAACAAAACCCCTGGGCTGGACAGATTTATCTCGGAATTTTATCAGACACACAGAGAAGACATAATACCCATTCTCCTTAAAGTTTTCCAAAAAATAGAAGAGGAGGGAATACTCCCAAATTCATTCTATGAAGCCAACATCACCCTAATACCAAAACCAGGCAAAGACCCCACCAAAAAAGAAAATTACAGACCAATATCCCTGATGAATGTAGATGCAAAAATACTCAATAAAATATTAGCAAACAGAATTCAACAGTATATCAAAAGGATCATACACGATGACCAAGTGGGATTCATCCCAGGGACGCAAGGATGGTACAACATTCAAAAATCCATCAACAGCATTCACCACATCAACAAAAAGAAAGACAAAAACCACATGATCATCTCCATAGATGCTGAAAAAGCATTCGACAAAATTCAACATCCATTCATGATAAAAACTCTCAGCAAAATGGGAACAGAGGGCAAGTACCTCAACATAATAAAGGCCATATATGATAAACCCACAGCCAACATTATACTGAACACTGAGAAGCTGAAAGCTTTTCCTCTGAGATCAGGAACTAGACAGGGATGCCCACTCTCCCCACTGTTATTTAACATAGTACTGGAGGTCCTAGCAATGGCAATCAGACAAAACAAAGAAATACAAGGATTCCAGATTGGTAAAGAAGAAGTTAAACTGTCAGTATTTGCATATGATATGATATTGTACATAAAAAAACCCTAAAGACTCCACTCCAAAACTACTAGAGCTGATATCGGAATACAGCAAAGTTGCAGGATACAAAATTAACACACAGAAATCTGTAGCTTTCCTATACACTAACAATGAACCAATAGAAAGAGAAATCAGGAAAACAATTCCATTCACAATTGCATCAAAAAGAATAAAATACCTATGAATAAACCTAACCAAAGAAGTGAAAGACCTATACCCTGAAAACTACAAGTCACTCTTAAGAGAAATTAAAGGGGACACTAACAAATGGAAACTCATTGTATGCTCCTGGCTAGGAAGAATTAATATCACCAAAATGGCCATCCTGCCCAAAGCAATTACAGATTTGATGCAATCCCTATCAAATTACCAGAAACATTCTTCAATGTACTGGAACAAATAATTCAAAAATTCATATGGAAACACCAAAGACCCTGAATAGCCAAAGCAATCCTGAGAAAGAAGAATAAAGTAAGGGGGATTTCACTCCCCAACTTCAAGCTCTACTACAAAGCCATAGTAGTCAAGACAATTTGGTACTGGCACAAGAACAGAGCCACAGACCAGTGGAAAAGATTAGAGACTCCAGACATTAACCCAAACATATACGGTCAACTAATATTTGATAAAGGAGCCATGGACATACAATGGCGAAATGACAGTCTCTTCAACAGATGGTGCTGGCAAAACTGGACAGCTACATGTAGGAGAATGAAACTGGACCATTGTCTAACCCCATACACAAAAGTTAATTCAAAATGGATCAAAGACCTGAATGTAAGTCATGAATCCATAAAACTCTTAGAAAAAAACAAAGGCAAAAACCTTTTAGACAAAATCATGAGTGACCTCTTCTTGAACATATCTCCCCGGGCAAGGAAAACAACAGCAAAAATGAACAAGTGGGACTATATTAAGCTGAAAAGCTTCTGTACAGCAAAAGACACCATCAATAGAACAAAAAGGGGGTATTAAGATTAGCATGCATGGGGGTGGGGGAGAGAGAAAGGGAAGGGCTGTACAACACAGAGAAGACAAGTAGTGATTCTACAACATTTTGCTATGCTGATGGACAGTGACTGTAAAGGGGTTTATAGGGGGGACCTGGTATAGGGAAGAGCCTAGTAAAAATAATATTCTTCATGTAAGTGTAGATTGATGATAAAAAAAAAGAAGAAAGAAAAGGGGGATTACTCCTTGATAGGATAAAACTAATTGTAAATCAATGATTAATGCATGCTTTAAATATCCTTAATTTTGATCACTTAACGGGTGTCAGATGATCGGCTATGGAGGTACACTTTTCTGATAATATTCCTTTCTCTTAAAAAAAAAAAAAGCAGTTCCTGGGTGGTGACCTCCAATGAGTTCTACACAATGGTATAAAGGGCATATCAAAGTGTGGGCAAAGGGTCTGTTTGTGTTTATACAGAGGATCAAAGCCTAATTTGGCTACCCAGAAAATGAACTAAGATACGATATGAAGAAGAACTTCCAACATCAGCACTCTCTGGAAGAGTCATACCAGAAGATGATCATCAAAAAACCTCAACAAAGATCCAGGTGATGCTGCAGTTGTAGCTGCATCCATCCCACCGGTTCCTGGACTTGCCTTTGGAATGAAGGAGATACCTAAGCTGGCCTGTGCATACAGTAAAACAACAAATTTGACTGGATCTATACTGTTGGAACTCAACCAAGAATTAGGAGAAGTGCAAGTTGTAGCACTCCAAAATCTTACAACTACAGACTATCTACTGTTAAGAGAACATATGGGATGTGAACAGTTCCCAGGAATGGGTTGTTTTAATTTGTATGATTTCTCTCAGACTGTTCAAGTACAGGTGGGCAGTATCCATCATATCATAGACAAATTTTCACAAATGCCTAGGGTGCCTAACTGGTTTTCTTGGCTTCACTGGAGATGGCTGGTAATTATAGATCTGCTTTGGTCATGTAACTGTATTCCTATTATGTTAATGTGTGCATGCAATTTAATTAGTAGTTTAAAACTTATACATGCTTAAGTTATTCTACAAGAAGATATGTCAAAGAAATAATCAATCCTCCCATGTTTTCTTCCGTCTGCTACCTCTATAGCTTTTCTTCTTCCTTCCTAATTACAACCCTTAAATAGAATTCATGCCTCATATCTAATTTACCGAGTATCATAATCCCTCCAAGTGGTAAAGATACCTCAAGACAAATGCTGGGCATAGAAGCCACAGGGCATAAATCTGCAAAGAAGTAAAAAGCTAACCTTTTCAAACAATATGGCTTCTCTCTCACTTACCAACTTTACATCTCCCTGTATGGCCCCGGAAGATGACTGGTTAGCCAGAGACGGGTAAGATTCCTCAAGGGAGGAACAACCTAAGACAGGCACAGTCGCAGGGGGGCCATCAGGTGAGAAATTGGGGATCAACAGTGGTGAGGCTTAGAACCTCATCCCCCCTGTTTTGAGAGAAATCTTTTGCATCTGTGGATGTTTTAATGCCCTTGTCTAGCTTGGATTAACACATAGTCTACAGGCACACATCTGATCATCTACAATTGCTCTCTTATAACACTAAACTATGTTTTCTACCTTTATCTTGCATC
This sequence comes from Manis javanica, assembly GCF_040802235.1. Lineage (NCBI taxonomy): Eukaryota > Metazoa > Chordata > Mammalia > Pholidota > Manidae > Manis > Manis javanica. The sequence continues at coordinate 34,567,099 of NC_133157.1, read as the reverse complement.
TACCTACCACTTCAGCATTTTATTAAAAATAAAAAAATAATAATAATAAAGGGAGAAATGTGGGATCCACATATAAATCAAGTATAAAAATCAAACGAATATTCATATTTGACCTGATTGTTTATAGTTCATAATGCGTGATCAAAACTGAAAGTTTCTGTGATGACTGCCCTTGTACTGTTCACCATGCCATGTAAGAACTTATTCACTATGTAAGAATTTGTTCACCATGTAAGAACTTGTTCGTTATGCTTCAGAAGATTGGAGAATGACGAGAATTAGGCTTGGGGTGGATTAATGATTGTGCATTGAGTATTGAGTCCCCTATACAGAATTTTATTGTTGTTAACAACCATTTGAGAAATAAATTTGAGAGATGCCCTCTCAAAAAAAAAAATGGGCAGAGGATATGAAGAGACAATTCTCTAAAGAAGAAATTCAGATGGCCAACAGGCACATGAAAAGATGCTCCACATCACTAATCATCAGGGAAATGCAAATTAAAACCACAATGAGATATCACCTCACACCAGTAAGGATGGCCAGCATCAAAAAGACTAAGAACAACAAATGCTGGAGAGGATATGGAGAAAGGGGAACCCTCCTACACTGCTGGTGAGAATGTAAGCTAGTTCAACCATTGTGGAAAGCAATATGGAGGCTCCTTAAAAAACTCAAAATAGAAATACCATTTGACGCAGGACTTCCACTCTTAGGAATTTACCCAAAGAATACAAGCTCTCAGATTCAAAAAGACACATGCACCACTTATCACAGCATTATTTACAATAGCCAAGAAACGGAAGCAACCTAAGTGTCCATCAGTTGATGAATGGATAAAGAAGAGGTGGTACATATACAATGGAATATTATTCAGCCATAAGAAAGAAACAAATCTTACCATCTGCAGCAACATGGATGGAGCTGGAAGATACTATGTTCAGTGAAATAAACCAGGCAGAGAAAGACAAGTGCTAATGATTTCCCTCATCTGTAGAGTATAACAATGAAGCAAAGCTGAAGGAATAAAACAGCAGCAGATTCACAGACTCCAAGAAGGAACTAGTGGTTACCAAAGGGGAGGGGTGTGGGGGGAGGGGTGTGGGAGGCAGGTGGGGAGGTAGGGAGAAGGGGATTGAGGGGTATTATGATTGGTGCACATGGTGTGGGGAGGTCATGGGGAAGACAGTGTAGCTCAGAGAAGGCAAATAGTCTCTCTGTGGCATCTTACTACACTGATGGACAGTGACTGCAGTGGGGCGTGAGGGGGACTTGATAATATGGGTGAATGTAGTAACCACATTGTTTTTTCAGGTGAAACCTTCATAAGGGTGTATATCAATAATACCTTAATAAAAAAAAGGAAAAATAATCAGATGAGATGATCTCTAATAATGGGTAGGATATTTCTATGAGGAAGCTAGAGAAAACTGACAAAGATAGAAATGGTCTCTGGTGCTAAAGATCAGTTCAGCATTAATCTCCATGATTTTATGTCTACAGTAGATTATTTGATCTATTAAAAGTGATTAAACATGTTTTGGATTATCTAACATGAGAACAACTATATCAAAGGTATGAAAGAGGATTATTTTTTAAAAGAAAATCAGATGTGGAGAGAGCATACTCATACTCAGGGTATGATAAATTGATAAATACAAATCTATATTACTTAAATATCTTGATTATTGAAGTGGATTTTGCAGTGTGAATTTTTTTTAAAGATGCAGGATTTGAAATCAGGCCTAACCTCACATTTTTCTAGTGTGTGTGTTAATGCATATGTAAATATTAACTACTCTAGATTAGAAAATATAACATCATTGTTCCTTATCTTTTCTTATACAAAGTGAGCATTCGGTCTCAGGCTCTAATGAAGTGACAGGTGGTAACTCTACATGTCAACTTCAGCCTGTGCCTTCCTCTCATTTGGCACATGGCTTCTTCCCCAGCAGAGACCAATAAATGAAACTGCATGCTGAAAAGAGCCTCCACAGCTGGATTCTGGCTCTAATATTCTACACACTGAACCTTCACACCTGGTGAGACTGAGGAGGCGCAGGCCCTAAGCAGATTGCTGGACATCAGTGGCCTCAACCACATTCCAGAAATGAGAGGGTGGGAGATGGCCGACCACAGTAAACTTACGGAGGGCAGGGACTTCCAGGTGCCCTCATTCTGCATGCGAAGAGGGCCTGACTCCTAGCAGACACACAGCAAACATTTGCTGACTAAATGTGTGTGTCCAGTGCTCAGCAGAAGATTTAGGTCTTCCTGGACCTGAAAGACACACTGAGGACTCTGTCCGTGAGCCCAGCAGTGTGTGAGGACTGAGACTATCCTGGCTTTAGCCCTGGGTGCTAAGGTGGCAGAGGGCGGCGGCTAGCGGCAGGGAGACAGAACTGAGCTGCTTTGGCAAGAGAGTCGAGGAGACTAGAGGTTAAGGTCCTGACTGGGGGCTGTGGAACTGGAGTCAAAGCACACAAATAGCAGAAGCAGGGAGCTGGGAGGGAGGACGGGTTCTGGTGTTCCTTGTCGCGTCTGTGTGGTGCATGCGCCACAAACGGTAGCAGGAGCTGCCCAGTTGCATTAGTTTCCTGTGGTCGCCATAACAAACTGCCACAAACTGGGTGACTTGAAACTACAGAAGTGTTTTCACTCACAGTTCCAGAGCCAGAAGTTCAAAGTCAAATCGGCTCTGCTACCTCTGGAGGTTCTAGGGGGGAATCCTTTGCCTCTCCCATGTTCTAGTGGTTGAAAGTGTTCCTTTGTTTATTTAGCTGTGGTCACATCATTCCAATGTCTAGTGCGTCTTCATGTGGCCCTTTCTCTTCTGTGTGTCCCTTAAAATGACCCTTGTCATTGAGTTAAGGATTTCCCTGGATGATCCAGGATGATCTCCTTATCTCAAAACACTTAATTACACTTGCAAAGATTCTTTTTTCCAGATAAGGAACACACACAGGTTCCAGGGATTGGACCCGGACATTTTTTGAGGGTGTGATGGTTAATTTTATGTGTCAATTTGGCTGGGTCATGATGCCTAGATATTTGACCAAACACTATTCCGGCTATCTTTGTAAGGAGGTTTTTGGATGAGATTTACATTTAAATCAGTGGACTTTGCATATAGTACATAAAGTATGGAAAACATCGTGTTTCCATGATGTGGGTGGTTCTTATCCATTAAGTTGAATGCCTGACTAGAACAAAAGGCTGACCTCCACTGGGCAAGTGAGAATTCTGCCAGCAGGTGGCTGTTCGACTTTATCTACAATACTGGCTCTTGGATCTCCAGCCTAACTGCCTTTGGATTCAAACCATAATTCTTTCCTGTCTCCAGCCTGCCTACCTCCCCCAGATTTTAGACATGCCAAGCCTCCACAATTATGTGATCCAATACCATAAAATAAATAAATATCCTATTGGTTCTGTTTCTCTGGAGAACTTGACTAATGCAAGGAGCCACCATTCCACTGAACCAGCATTTTGTCCACAGTACTGCTCCTCAGACCCAAACGGGTAGATGATCTTGTTTGAGCAGGTTGTGAGTCAATAGTTCTGGGGTGAGGCCCAAGACTTCCGTGTCTAATAAGTTTCCAGGTGCTGCTGGTCAGGGTGACCAGCTTGTCCCAGGACTATTCTGGTTTTAGCCCTGAAAGTTCTTTATCCCCAAAAGCCCTGAATCTCAGGCAAACAGGGATGGTTGGTTGACCTTTTCTGCTGGTCCACAAACTGCACTTTGAGTAGCAAGGGGCCAGAGATCCCTGTGAGAGGGCGGGAACTGTGGAAAGTTGAGACTTCCCTCAAATATGGGGATAAGTGTAAAAGTATCCTGCAATGATAAATCCATAATTACTAGTTCCTAACATGAGGTGCCAGGGTGGGCCCACACTCACTCACTAGGGTTTTTTCTTTTCCAGTGCTTTTATTTTTTAAAATTTTCTATCAGATCAGGATGAAAGTTCCAGTCAGGGTGGTTCCTTATGAACCGCACCTCCACCCCCACATCCGCCCCAGGGGCTCAGCCAAGGGACTCACCACCGACGTGGTGGGGACAGAGAGCCTCCTAAGGAAACCCCCCTCACCCCCCAGTAGGCTGAACATCTCCAGGCGCTGACTCACCCTCCCGCCCTTGCGTGGCAGATAACGGAAGGAGCAAGGCTGCGCACCAGCCATAGCTGTGTTTTGAGTCCTCTCAATCGATCGGAGACAAGTTACGTAACCTTTCTAAGGTTGATCATGCTTCTGAAGAGCTGCTATTCAGGGGGCGGTTACCAGGTTGAAGGGGCCGCCGCCGCAAAGTGCATACCAGATGCCAGAGCCCAGTGAGTTTCCTTCCTCTCCCGCAGCCTGGGCAGAACGGGGAACACAGGCAGTGGGGGGCCAGCGTCTTGATCTGGTGACTGCCCCATCTGCTTGTAATATTATTACTTCTATATTTCCTGAAATCACCTCCAATCTATTCTTTTTTATTTAGCCTTGTATTAAATAATATTTGTGAAATCATGGGTTTCACTTCTCCAGTGCCCAAAGATATTCAAAGTGCCGTTATGCTCTGGATAGAATTAACATGTTAGTTATACATCTTTTTCCTAA